>NC_140594.1:36538725-37821299 GCF_964204655.1 Triturus cristatus
TCCATAGTAATCCATCTATCCTCAATTAGTTGAAGCTTCTCATTAGTCGTGGCCATGAAGGATTTCAGACCTCTCACTTCATCTAAAATAGTGTCCAAAACAGGATTTTGAGAGGATAGTATAGGTGAGGGAGGGTCATTCTTGGCTCTCTTGGGTTTGGTACCCGATGATAATGCACGAGACGTAATTGAAGCTTCATTAGCCATCTTGAAAAGATAGGACGGGCGAGAAGTGATTTTCAATAAGGACTTCCGCCTACCCATACGCCTGATGAAAACACAGCACACTTCAACAGAACTTCAGAGAAAAAAAAAAAAAAGGAAAAAAAGTTCACATGCGCAGTGAAGAGCCTCACCAACCGACAGTGCTCAGGTGATATAAGATAGACACATGTGAGGAGAACTAGGTCACATAGTGAAGAAAATGGCAAATCAACACGAGGAACATCTCTGAAGCAACTCCATATGTACGTTAAAAGATTGCAAACTGCAACTTAGCAGGAGGTGAGGAGCAGAAAAACATATTATCCACTATTGCGAGGCATGGTTGTATGAAACCCGGAGCATTGGAGGAGGAAGACTGACTCATGCAGTGAGTAGAGAGCAATAATGAGGAAAAGAGAAGCTTTGCCGCGCGTTTGGAGCTGGAAACGCCGGTTACCTCAGGAGCAGATAGCAAAAAAAACGAGTAGCAGGCATTGATTGATTGATTGATTGAAGCAAAGCTCTTCGGAACTGCACACTGGATAGTTCAACTTAAAACTGGCACTAAACAAGCAGGTTCTTAACAGGTTCTTCACACGGGAGGCAGCCTACTGCATTTCTTCAGTTGCAGATTCAGCAAAGTGTTTTTCCCAGTTCTAGAGTATGTTCCCTACTACCTCAGGGAAGACAGCAAACGTTTCCTGTCTCTGGTATCACTCTTTCTGCAGACAGATTTACAGAGAATTTCTAAGTCAAAAAGTAAACTCTAGGTCAAACAACTGAAGTTGTAGGGTATAAATAATTTCAAAGTGAATTTCCTGAAGCTGTGATACTGCTCCAGGCAAGGGGATTCACAATGAACTGTGAAGGCTGGTCTGTAGATCTGAATATGGAGCTTTTTTCTCTTCAAGGACTATATCTGGGTCCTGGCCTCTTAGATAGAGGACTTGCACACGATCCTTTGTTCAGGTGTTTCATTTGTCAGGTCACATGCTGGTCTGCTGTAACTGGGTTGGTGCAGGGAGGGTGAACACAAAAAGTACCTTTGGTTTCTCCATTCAACAGTAGGTGATTTGAAAGATAGGCCCAAATTTATCACAAAATTGTGTTGCCGTCACGTCACGCAAGGTGATGCAATGGCAGCACAATCCTTAAGTCAGATTTACCAAGCAAAGCAAGGCCACTTTGCTTGGCCCTGCATGGCTTGGTAAACCTGGAGTAATGTTCAAGTTTCTACCTTGCGTTACACGATGCCAGGATGGTGTTCAAGGGGGAACGTGGGTGTCCCAAAACATACACCCATGCATTTTGATGCATTCCTAGGTTTACCAAGACTGGTAAACCTGGGAACGCATTAACTTGTACGCCTTCCCAACAGAGATACAACAAGAGAAATATAGTTTTTGCAGCACACTTAGAAAGCATGGCTCATGGGTGCCTGCTTTGGCGCTAGGCAGCCGCCAGTGCGACAGAGCAATGAGAAAGCAAAATCATCTTGATAGATATTGCACATTCCTTCTTCTCCATTTGACGCAGCACGGCAAGTTGTCTTGTGGCATTCAACTGTATCAAGTAATGATAACTCTAGGCCCAAGTGTGTACAATTGGGAAAACAATTTTTTGGGGAGGGAGGAAGATGTGAGTATCATAGGGGAAATGAAGGGTGAGAGACAGTAGTTACTACCAATGAATCACATGTAGCAGATTACACCATGTGCACAGACAGACACACACACACACACACACACATGCTACTTACCACTGAACATCTTCACAATGCACACCTCATACACTCAGGGAGAATCACGGGGCCCGTTCACAACAGATAACACACAATACATTGGTAACTAATGGATTCCTGCGGAGTTACAGTTAAAAAGGCTTCAATCCCAATATGGTTATGAGCAACCAACAATTATTCGTGTCATGACATGGTCATTGAGACCGCGGTCAGTTGTGATAAAAAGAGTAACACTTTGGGTGAACCCCTACTGCCTAACAGTGATGAGCACTCTTTTTTTGAGCAACATCCAACACGTAGAGCAGCTCTGAGGAACCTTCTGACAAAAGTCTCAGGAAAGGGCTGCATGATACACCTCATGCTTGGACCATCTTGTCGATGACTTGTGCTCTGAGCATTGTAGGGATTCTTGCTACTTGGAGCATCACAGAGATGTCCTGCATTTGTATCTTGCATCATTTTTACTGCACAAATGTAATGGTATTGAGATGCATGACATTGCATTGTATTGTAGATCACAATTTTTGGCCTACTAGTAGCTAGTATAATTAAGTATAAAAGTATAAAATTATAGATTCCTTTTATGGCATATTTGGTTTGAGCATAAGTGTCTCCCGGGAACTGTGAAACCATGTGTGTGTCACGGTGGTTAGACAAAATATTGAGTTTTAAATATCGACCTACATTAATATCGAGTTTTTAATATCGTAGGGACAGAATATCGAAGTCAAGAATATCGTTGACCAGAATATCGACCCCAAGGTAAGTAATATCGTTTTTTTAAATATCGAAGTAAGTAACATCGAAGTAAGTAATATCGCAAGCAAAAATATCGTTGTCAATAATATCGATATTTATTTGTGTGTTATGTATTTTAATATGTATGTTATATGTATGTTAAACATTTTAGTAATGTATTTTAATAAATTTAAAAATAAATGTTTAGAAATTAGTAATTTTGTTAAAGCAAATTTAGCGTTTTAGTATCAGAGCGGGTTGTGGGTTTATAGGGGAATAGGGTGGGAAGTAATTTAATTATAATTAATGAATTAATATGTTTTCTTTAATTGGTATTTATCATTAATTAATTGTTAATTAATTGTTAATTGTAAATTATGTTTATTAATTAGTAAATTATATTTGTTATAATTAATTTATTATTATTTTTTATTTATTGTCATTATAAATTAATTTATTGTTAATTACTAATTAATTAGTGATTTATTTTTATTAATTGATTAATTGATAATTAAATTAATTATGTGAATTTTTATGTGTAGTGGGTTGTGGGTTTATAGGGGAATAGGGTGGGATGTAATTAAATTAAATTAATTAATGATCTTGTTTTTTTATTGGTATTTATTATTAATTAAGTGTTAATTGATTATTAATTGGTAATTAATTGTTATTACTTAGTAAAATATATTATATATAATTAATGTATTAATAATTATGATTTGTTGTTATTGCTAATTAATGTATTGTTAATTAATAAATAATTGGTGAATAATTGTTATTTGGTAGTTAATAGGTATTAACTAGTTAACTTTTTAACTATATTAATTATAAAGAAAGTATTAATAATTGTTATTAATTGATTAATTGATAGTTAAATTAATTGTGTTTTTTGTATGTGTAGTGTGATGTGTGTTAAAGGGGGAATAGTGTGGGATGTAATTTGATGTTATTTAGTTAAATATTTATTTTAATTTGTTGGTATTGATTAAAAATTATTTAGTTAATTAATTATTAATATGCTATTTTTTAATAACAAATTATGTAATTCATTATTATGTTCTTTTAACCCCTACGCGATCCAGCGCTTTCCCAACTGTTGCACTCACTTGAGTGGGAATAGTAATTTTTACCCCTACGCTATCCAGCGCTTTCCCTACTGTTGCACTCTCTGGAGTGGGAATAGTAAATTTTATCCCTACGCTATCCAGCGCTTTCCCTACTGTTTCATTTACTGTAGTGGGAATATTAATTTTTACCCCTACGCTATCCAGCGCTTTCCCTACTGTTGCACTCTCTGGAGTGGGAATAGTAATTTGTACCCCTACGCTATCCAGCGCTTTCCCTACTGTTCCACTCTCTGGAGTTTGAATAGCAATTTTTACCCCTACGCTATCCAACGCTTTCCCTACTGTTGCACTCACTGGAGTGGGAATAGTAATTTTTACCCCTACGCTATCCAGCACTTTCCCTACTGTTGCACTCTCTGGAGTGGGAATAGTAATTTTTACCCCTACGCTATCCAGCGCTTTCCCTACTGTTGCACTCTCTGGAGTTGGAATAGTAATTTTTTCCCCTACGCTATCCAACACTTTCCCTACTGTTGCACTCTTGGAGTTGGAATAGTCATTTTTACCCCTACGCTATCCAACACTTTCCCTACTGTTACACTCCCTGGAGTGGAAATAGTAATTTTTAGCCCTACGCTATCCAACATTTTCCTTACTGTTGTTTTTGTTGGAGTTGGACTAGTAGTTTTATTCTCTCTGATATTTAATATGTTTTGTATTATTTTAGCTATTGTCATTAATAATAAAAATATTAAAATGTAATTTATTTATTATTATTTGCTATATGTAATTATTTAATATTTATTAATGTTATTGTTTTATGTGTATAGATGTATTGGTAATATTTAAAAACATTTAATAATTTATACGTAACAGAAATTATTATTAAAACTAATTATTAAGTAAGTATATATATTATATATTATATGTATATGTTTAATTAATGTTTTATTAAATTATATATATTCATTATTAATGTTAAATATTATAAAATATATTTAATTATGTTTATTTTATTTATAAGTATTATTTGGTATATTTTACATATATTTTTAAACTAAAAAAAAAAACGAGAATTTTTACTAACGATATTTTTGACATCCATATTTAATTATCGATATTTTTGTACTTACCATGTTGTAGATAGGATGTCGATATTCTTGACATCGATATTTTTGTTGCGATATTTTTGTAGGTCGATTTTCTGGCCTTCGAAATTTTGTCAGAGATCCGTGTGTCACGCATGCTGTGCCAGCAACATTCACTCCATTACTTGCTGAAACTACACAATGGGCAGTCACTGAAATGACTGTGCGCAGGATGTATGTGTGCCAGGGGAGGGTACAGTATAGGGTTAGAGCAGTGCTGGTTAGGATATGTGTGGTTAGTGCATGTCCTGAGCGTATGCATGCCTGCTGGGAATACATTACATGAGAGTTGTAGTACTGTGCAGTGCTCACACAATGAAAGCATTTGCAGGATGTTATCTGTACTTGCGTGACATAAAATACATGAAGGGTGGAAGTGTTGAGCAGCACACACATGGTGAGTGTGTGCGTGCTTCCTGTGTGCATTTGTAATTAGCACACCCAGGCACAATACAAAAGGCTACAGTACTGAACAGTGCGTGCAGACTGAATGTGCATGCCGTATCCATGTGTGTCTGTAGTGGCACAATTCATGTTTGTAACAGTTCCAGAGAGTGTGTGAACTTTGGAAGTACACTGAGTGCAAGTGTGCCTACAATGGTACATTACATGGAGGACCCTGTGTTCTGTTTTTGGAAGCCCAGGGCTCCCTGGTGAAAACATGAAGAGAATAGAAATCCCCCAGACAGATTTGTGTATTGCTGCTTTCCTGTTAGCAGGGTGGGACACACTGGTGGAAGGGGGAAAGAGACTATCTCTCTATACTTCAAAACATTGCTTTTTGATTGAGTGATAAATCACAACAAAGTGGCCTTTACTAAAAGGGAAAGGGGCTGATAAGGGAATCATAAAGAGTAGGGCTGGAAGCCCAGGATCAACTTTTTGATGCATATATCACTGAGGCTGACATCCAGGTGTGAACTCTGGTCACTCCCATTAATTGTGTTGTGGGTCAGTAAGCTCCAGAGCATTTCCTGCTGTTACAGACATCCTTTCAGGAGAAAAGAAGAAAAGGAGAACTTTAGCAGGTTCTGACTCTCTATCGCATTAGAGGTCATATTTACAAGCACTTAACGCCACCAGATCGTCACTTTTTCTGACATTCTGGTGCATTAACTCCTTCGCCTTCTTTACGATGTTGCATTTAGTCAATTAATGTGATTTAATTAATGCCGCCTTGTAAATAATGCCCCTATTCACACAGCTCTTAGAGTAAAAGGGGCATGCAATGGTAGTTGCAGTGGGGGGTTCCGCCGCAACACATATTGCTTTTTGATGCTGCCCCATATTTACAAGTTATGGGCAGCGCAAAAAAATACAGCCAGGGACTACCTGATCTTAAGCAGGCAATATGAGTCGAATTTTAATTTTTTTCCTCATATTTTTCTCTTTCCCGCACAAATAGATAGAGCAAATCACCTGTAAAGATTGTTTATGGGCAGGAAGGTGTCCCTTCCTGCTAATAAGCAATTGCCCATGCAGCGGAGGCTCCCTAGCAAAATGATGTTAGGGTGCCTGCACTGGCACAACACAGATTTTTTAGCGCCATCGCTAGGTGTAATGCAGGGGTGTGCGGAATTCTTTTAAATAATGCGCATACCTGTGTTTTTAAGCTGTCAGAGCTCGGTGTTACCAATTTTGCATAACACCGCGCTCCACCAGTTTCTTGTAAATATTCCCCTATGTGTCTGGAAAAAACTGCAAGAAGGGGAGGTCAAGACCGCAAAACTTGTAATTTGCCAAGTACCCAGATAAGCTCTGTGAGAAGGAGAAGCTCTACAAGACTTCTGCCGGTGACCATGACAGGGTCAAGGGCCTGCTAGTCCCCCTGCTAGGAGCGGTACATAACCAAGGAAAACCAAGACCACCTGCCCTGCAGCCTGGAGTGCCAGTACATGCTTGCTTGCCAAGGCCAGTGGGTCCAGTGCGGAGAAAGAGAGCGTTGGAGGGAAAAAGGTCCAGTGGGAAGCCCTGTCAAGAGTACTCCCTGAGTGAAGTGTGAGATATTGGCGATGCACTGACTGAGTGCAGTGTTGGTTTGAGGACCCCCATATGCCAGGAGAGGGCCATCATGGACTGAGCCATGTATTATGCACCGTGCTGGTTATGCTAAGCCTGCATCTTCATTCTGCGGTGACCCCTTAGGTCAGGAGGGGCCACTGTTTAAGCTGCTGTTGAAGGAGTGCTGAGACTTGAAACCACCAGGATGGTCTTGCTTACTCAGGAGGGCTCCACACCCGATTTATCAAAGAACCTCTGCAACCTCGTATGCCAGGAGGGTCTGCCGGTACTCACGTTGCCAAGAAGTTTGGGCCATCACCAGAGAAAAAGAATGAGTATGCGTTTGGCAGGTCTAGACCACACAGTGAGAGAACTGCCACTGAATGACCCCCTAGTTCTGCACAGAACAGTGTGGGTGACAACACACTCTCGCTGGGCTGCAGCCAGGAGATAAAGAAAGGATTCCTTCCCTCTTGGGGAAGGCTTACTTACGCTGTCTTTGCAAGCAGAAAGCTGTGCCATTAACTGGAGAAGCTGAAAGCACCACTCGAGTGAGAGTCTCCGCCAATGGGTGCTGCTGCATGGTCTGCGACCTGCTCAACTTCTCAGAGAAGGATCACAACACGTGGGTGCCAGCACTGAGAACATCTGTTGCAACACTGAGGTGCCGATCACGATCCGGCAAAAATCGGGTACGAACCGTCGGACGGAGCACAATCTCCGCCCGACGCGTACCCGGTCGTCAATTTTTACAAACAAGGAATTACGATTCGCACGGGTACACCATTACCGTACGATTCGTAAAAAAGCCCGACCGAACAAAAAAACACCTACCAATGCGATCCGGGAAAGCGCCGACCTGACGTCGGGACGCTCGCAGCCAGCCATTCACGACCCAGGAATCACGATTCGCACCGACGTCACCCCGCACGGTGAATATTTTGCGGCAGCCAAAAACTGCCGGGAAATCAGGACGACGCGAACAAGGACCACCAGTACGCGACGGACAGACGACGACGCGAACAAGGAGGACCAGTACGTGACGGACACACAGGACGACGCCACCAAGGAGGACCCGTACGCGACAGGACGACGCGAGCAAGGAGGACCCGTACGCGACAGGACGACGCGATTGGAGTACCAGTACGCGACGGACAGACATGGACCCGAACCTACGAGTCATCCCTGCCCTCATAGCAGTACACCTCCTCTACAGGTTACGACGCAGACGCCGCAGAAGGTCAGAATAACTAAGGGAGGGGGGAAAGTGGGGTGGGGTGGGGGTGGCACGACCAGGGCAGGCCACAAAACAACCACATAAGTCACACACCACACATGGCCTGGACATACCTGACTCCCATGCCCTGGTCACCACGAGGGGGTGGGGGCGTGTCCTGATAAGCCAGCGACCGCCACAACGGAAGTCCGTCACCACGCGAACCGGCAACACAACCAGACAGGTACGTCCCGTACCCACGCCTGAAGAGCGTGGGTACGAGTCGTACCACGCCCACACACACGTCACCCCAACAATGGCGGGACGGATCGTACCCACGTGGCAAAGGCCTGGGTACGGGCCGCACAAGCATCACATAGCGTGGGGACGGATATGTACGGACCCTACCCCCACCCCGTATGCATGGAGCGTACCCCCCATGCCATCAGTGTAAGTACGACTCGAACCCTCACCCGCGGACCTACGGACCGTACCCCCACCAGTGTAAGTACGACTCCTACCCCCACCCGCGGACTCACGGACCGTACCCCCACCACACCAGTGTAAGTACGACTCGAACCCTCACCCGCGTATGCAAGGAGCGTACCCCCCACCCCAACAGTGTAAGTACGACCCGTACCCTCACCCGCGTATGCATGGAGCGTACCCCCCACCCCAACAGTGTAAGTACGAATCGAACCCTCACCCGCGGACGTACGGACCGTACCCCCACCAGTGTAAGTACGACCCGTACCCCCAACCGCGGACTCACGCACCGTACCCCCACCCCAACAGTGTAAGTACGACCCGTACCCTCACCCGCGTATGCATGGAGCGTACCCCCACCCCAACAGTGTAAGTACGACCCGTACCCCCACCCGCGGACGTACGGACCGTACCCCCACCCCCACCAGTGTAAGTACGACTCCTACCCCCACCCGCGGACTCACGGACCGTACCCCCACCCCAACAGTGTAAGTACGACCCGTACCCTCACCCGCGTATGCATGGAGCGTACCCCCACCCCAACAGTGTAAGTACGACCCGTACCCCCAACCGCGTATGCATGGAGCGTACCCCCCACCCCAACAGTGTAAGTACGACTCGAACCCTCACCCGCGTATGCATGGAGCGTACCCCCCACCCCAACAGTGTAAGTACGACCCGTACCCTCACCCGCGTATGCATGGAGCGTACCCCCACCCCAACAGTGTAAGTACGACCCGTACCCCCACCCGCGTATGCATGGAGCGTACCCCCCACCCCAACAGTGTAAGTACGACTCGAACCCTCACCCGCGGACGTACGGAGCGTACCCCCACCCCAACAGTGTAAGTACGACCCGTACCCCCACCCGCGTATGCATGGAGCGTACCCCCCACCCCAACAGTGTAAGTACTACTCGAACCCTCACCCGCGGACGTACGGACCGTACCCCCACCCCCACCAGTGTAAGTACGACCCGTACCCCCAACCGCGGACTCACGCACCGTACCCCCACCCCAACAGTGTAAGTACGACCCGTACCCTCACCTCGAATGCATGGAGCGCACCCACACCGTGTATGTTCCAAGCGTACATATCCAGAAATAGGAGGTGTGTGTGCAGAGTCCACCCAGCTGTGCCCAGAGACAGGAGGGGTGTGTGCAGAATCCTCCCAGCAGTGCCCTGAGACAGGAGGGGTGGGGCCCTATCACTCACAGCAGTGCCCTGAGACAGGAGGGGTGGGGCCCTATCACTAACAGCAGTGCCCTGAGACAGGAGGGGTGGGTGTGGAGTCCTCCCAGCAGTGCCCTGAGACAGGAGGGGTGGGTGTGGAGTCCTCCCAGCAGTGCCCTGAGACAGGAGGGGTGGGTGTGGAGTCCTCCCAGCAGTGCCCTGAGACAGGAGGGGTGGGTGTGGAGTCCTCACAGCAGTGCCCTGAGACAGGAGGGGTGGGTGTAGAGTCCTCCCAGCAGTGCCCTGAGACAGGAGGGGTGGGTGTGGAGTCCTCCCAGCAGTGCCCTGAGACAGGAGGGGTGGGTGTGGAGTCCTCCCAGCAGTGCCCTGAGACAGGAGGGGTGGGGCCCTATCACTAACAGCAGTGCCCTGAGACAGGAGGGGTGGGTGTGGAGTCCTCCCAGCAGTGCCCTCAGACAGGAGGGGTGGATGTGGAGTCCTCCCAGCAGTGCCCTGAGACAGGAGGGGTGGGTGTGGAGTCCTCCCAGCAGTGCCCTGAGACAGGAGGGGTGGGTGTGGAGTCCTCCCAGCAGTGCCCTGAGACAGGAGGGGTGGGTGTGGAGTCCTCCCAGCAGTGCCCTGAGACAGGAGGGGTGGGTGTGGAGTCCTCCCAGCAGTGCCCTGAGACAGGAGGGGTGGGTGCAGAGTCCTCCCAGCAGTGCCCTGAGACAGGAGGGGTGTAACACATGTGTGTGAGGCCGGAATTACCCACATCCATACTGCCTACAAGGGAACATGTCCCCATGAACTCATGTCAACAGACTCCACACACAAGTACAGTGAACACCAAGGATGCCACGATTGTTGCAGGTGGAGACATGGCCATGCATGCATGGCCAAAGTAGAAGGGCTCCGTCACACACACAGCTCATGTACACACAGCTCTGCGCTAAACATTGGGAACACCCTGCAGGGAAGAAAGCTGGGTACACAGAGGAAGGAATACACCCTGGGACAATTGAACCATGCAGTAACTGCTGACATGACCTAAGGAAGTTAGCCAACACCTTGTGATGGCACACAGATCCCAGGGTCGCCCCAATGAGCAGAACACTACTACAAATCCCACACACCCAAAGCCTTAAACACCACCCAAAACAATGTAGCAGCCCCACCAACACCAATACCACCATAGCAGGAGTGTGATAATGAAAACAAAATTAAGCTTTATTCAGCATGAGCACAATGTCCGTGGATCGCAGGCAGTTCAATTTTTACAAAGGCCATAGGGCACTCAATGATTCCCAGCTGGATGGGGGACACAGTGGGATGTGTGTCCCCTACCTTGCCTGCACAGTCAAATGGCATCGTCTTCCATACTGGTGAGGGCATCAGGGGGGGGGGAAGCAACAGGCACCGCAGGGACATCAGGGCAAAGGGGCGGCGTTGTGGGTGCAGGGATGGAGGACTCAACCACAGGGGGTGTGTCATGGCCAAAGGCGGAGGCCAGGATGGCACTACACACCTTAGCAAGGTCCTCCAGGGAGTCCCCTGCACCCGAAGTGACCTCAGGCCCCAAGGAGGGGGGGGGGTCAGAGGGATGGGTTGCAGCGCCACCGGGGGAGGGTGGAGACAGGGGGGGAGACTCAACCACCCTGACCGAGGACTTCCTTGACCGCTTGCGTGGTGGTGGAACTGTGGGGCTCAGGGACAGAGCGGCCATGAAGGAGTCCTTGGGGGAGATGTGGCCAGGAGAGCTGAGGGGAGGGGATTTGGAGGGAGTGGATTGTGTTGAATGCGGACTCCCACTCTGGCTGCGTGTCACACGTTTGCCCCCCGACCCAGTGGGTGTGCCTATCTCACCCTGTGTGTGCGTGTCAGGAGGAGTGCGGTGGACCTTCCCTGCTGGTGTGGTGCCTGTGTCTGTTGTGGTGGGTGCATGCCGACGTCTGGGTGTACGTGGGACAGGCATGGAAGTGGGAAGTGTGGATGGGGCAGGGGTAGGTGGGGGGAGGTCGCGCTGCAGGAGACCCACTGCTGCAGTCAGAGTGGAGTCTATGGACCTCAGCAAGTTGCGTTGGTCAGCCTGCGATGAATGAAAGCCTCGATGTTGGTGAGGGTTTTCCCGTGGGCATGGAGGACATTAAGGATCGCAGTCTGACCAATCTGCAGTTGCCGCTGGATGTCCACAGACTCAGCTTTGGCGGCAGCAGTGGGGACAGGGGCAGGGGGTGCGGTGCCTGGCAGGAAGGAGACATGCGGTGACCGGGCACGCTGGGAAGGGACACGAGCAAGTGGGAGGCGGCTGATGGGAACTGAGGGGGCGGTGCAAGGTGTTGTTCCGCTGTCAGCTGCTGGTGCAGCCACCGCCCACTCGGAGAACTCC
This sequence comes from Triturus cristatus, assembly GCF_964204655.1. Taxonomy (NCBI): domain Eukaryota; kingdom Metazoa; phylum Chordata; class Amphibia; order Caudata; family Salamandridae; genus Triturus; species Triturus cristatus. The sequence continues at coordinate 36,550,885 of NC_140594.1, forward strand.
TCCTCGGACCTGTCAGCTTCGTATTCTGACGTGCCAGTCGACAGGTCCTCGGCAGCACTATCCTCCACCTCTGTCCCACTCGATGTACCAGCCCCGATGTCACGGCTGGCACTGGTGCTCGGTCCCTCCGCCTTGCCTGTGTCCATGTCTCCCTCTGTGTCCCCCGACGATGCTGTGGGCAGGGTGGAGAGACAGAAATTAATCAGACAGCTGTACACATCAGTCACATGAGTCCAATCGACATAGGTAACATTGCATAGCCTGAAAAGGAAGATCCCTAACATCTTCAAAACAAGGTACCGATGTAGGGCATGAAACACACAGTTGGTTGAGCCACCATGCCACTGAAATACCATGGAGAGCATGAGACAATAGCTAAAGACAGGAAACGGAGTCTGACATAGCACCCAGGCCCTGGGGACAATCCAGCACTGCATCTGCACCACACAGCATTGGCGAAAATACCGATGACCAGGGACCATATCCATGAACTTGAGACACATGCTGCATAGGTAATGCTGAAAACATGCCCAACATGACTCGGTCACTGCACCTTGCGTGTGTGTCCAGTAACATCACACACTGGCCAGACCCAGCAAGTAGAAATCCGGATTTGACACATAGGCATTGCCCGCCCCAACAAACCCCCACACGAGGCAAATTGTTGAGACACAGGTGGCACCAACATCTCAGAGTCTGGGTGATAAACACAGGGGCAGGCAAAAAGCAAGATTGGACGCCAAACAGCCAAGGTGCGCCTGTACAAATAATGAGGTACCAGTGCACATCCTCAGATGAGTATAACAAGACACACAGGCACTGGCAACTGTGAGTATGAAGAAGGACATTCAGGTCAGGCTGCACAGTGGACACCTGTACTAAATTTCACGTCTATATACATGGTGCCAGGGGACAATGGCACAGAGCACAACCTACGCTGTAGACACTGAGAGTGTCCACGTTGATGATGACACAAACAACACTGAGGATAAGGTGCCCCAGGGGACAGTAGTGGGCACGCAACTACATGCTACTGAATGGTAATGACTGCTACACACGTCACCATCCCTGCACTATGCGTATCGCACACTCATGCACATCATGTCACAGGCCACTACATAGGACATGCGCGCTGTGAGGCATGACACATGAGAGACCAACTCCCATGTCTGGAGTCAGCATCAGTGCCAACTGACATGGAACCCACATGCAGTGAACTTGACAGTGCACAGGCAAGGTCCCACAACCTGTTACACACCACCCCCACACATGATGCTACAGTCATTGTTCTCATGGACAAAGCGCCAGCCTACATTACCTTGTGAAGGAGTGACTACACACAGACCAGGGAACACATTGCAAGGAGGGGAAGGGTGGCAGGGGTGCAGCGCTATACTGGGGCAAACTGGATCTGCACAGCACCTTTAAACCCTGCCAGTGAATTCATGCCACTGTGCCCTTACAAATGCCGGTGACACACAACAAACGCACATGTACCTACCCCCTTCCGGCTGCTGCATCGCCTGTAAGCGCCTCTCCAGGTCTGGAAAGACCACCGGCAGCACACGCCTGTGGAGGTGGCTCAGACGGCGGCGGCCGCGGTTCTTGTGGCTGTCAGGTGAGTCCCCCAGCAGGAGCCGTGCAATCCTCCGCGTCCAGCACCGGATATCCTGCCAGCGTTTCCTCACCTGGGACAGGCTCCGCCTCCGACCATCCACACGCCTCACGGCACTGACGGCGGTCAGCCAGATCTGCTCCTTGGCAGTGGCGCCTACCTGTGAGGAAGAACAAGTGACACCACATCAATACACCAGCCACATGTCACAGAGAGACATATGAGAACAAATTAGCTGGTTACAACAAGGCATGTCATGCAGCCAACGCATTGCACCTTTGTCATAGGGACATCATCCTCTGGTGAGGGAAAAGGCAGTACGTGCCATAGTGGGTACACAGGTGGAATGATGGCAATGTCACAATCAATGATCAAGGCTCACACTGTGCATCACACCCACCCCTCCTGTCTCAGGGCACTGCTGTGAGGACTCCACACCCACCCCTCCTGTCTCAGGGCACTGCTGGGAGGACTCCACACCCACCCCTCCTGTCTCAGGGCACTGCTGGGAGGACTCCACACCCACCCCTCCTGTCTCAGGGCACTGCTGGGAGGACTCCACACCCACCCCTCCTGTCTCAGGGCACTGCTGGGAGGACTCCACACCCACCCCTCCTGTCTCAGGGCACTGCTGTGAGGACTCCACACCCACCCCTCCTGTCTCAGGGCACTGCTGGGAGGACTCCACACCCACCCCTCCTGTCTCAGGGCACTGCTGGGAGGACTTCACACCCACCCCTCCTGTCTCAGGGCACTGCTGGGAGACATCAGGCACCCCCCCTGGTACCCCCCCGACAGTACATGGCATGTGTGTCACACCAGGACACAATGCCTGAAGTCACAGTCACAACATAGGGACAGTCTGTGGCAGTGGCCTATGCACTCACCTGATACCCTGGTCGCCCATACAGCATGGGGTACTGTGGGAGGATCACATCCAGCAGAGCCATGTTCTCCTCCAGGGTGAATGGCTGTGTCCTCTCCACAGCCCTTGACATGGTTCCAGGGAATCAGTAGCAGCAGCTTGGTCGACAAATGCAAAGATGTGCAGGCAAGTACTCCCTCATGGGACCTGGCTGCCTTATATGTGCCCTTCTGCCCAGTCTCATGCACAGGAGTACAGAGTGATTGGTCACTCACATTTGCATCCTATGTTTCCACCAATCCCTTCAAACCTAGCAGTCTGTGGGTTCTCTATCGGTTTCATTCTCCTGCATGATGTCAGCCCCACAAACACATTGCAACAAAGTAGAAGAATTCCAACTGACTTCTGCTGTGCACCTTCCAGAACAATTTCGAAATTTGAACTTGGTCTCCATGACAACCAGCATGCATGTAGGCCTTAATACTTGTCCTCTATGTAATTTGGAGAATCACACACAGGTACGGTGCGTTTCCGGGCCCTAGGGCACCCCAAATGCATGGCAACGGCCCGTACATGCATGCCTACGTTCACTATCACTATGGGTCTGCATGCGTATGCGTACCCGTAGTGGTACGGACCGTACACACGCATGTACGCTCACTATCACTATGGGTCTGCACGCGTATGCGTACCCGTAGTGGTACGGACCGTACACACGCATGTACGCTCACTATCACTATGGGTCTGCACGCGTATGCGTACTCGTAGTGATAGTGAGCGTACATGCGAGTGTACGGTCCGTACCACTACGGGTACGCATACGCGTGCAGACCCATAGTGATAATGAGCGTACATGCGTGTGTACGGCCCGTTCACTATGGGTCTGCACGCGTATGCGTACTCGTAGTGCTACGGACCGTACAAATGCCTGTACGCTCGCCATCACGATGGGTACACATACGGCAGCACTCCCACAGTGATTTGGGAACATACACAGGCCCTCTTAGCAGCAGTACGGCGGTTTTTACACATCACTGTGGTGATAGGCGACACACAGGTAGAAATAGGGCGGACATACTTGTCCATGGATGGACATACTTGTCCAGGAATGGACATCAAGGCATCGTCTGTGCATTACTACATGTGTGGGGCACAGGTGTCACAGGCTGTGATGTGGAACATGCCTCCTGAGTGGAGAAGGCACCAGATGTATGATGAGATGTGTACAGGTGTACTGTGTGAGGGTGCAATGTGTGCCAGGCATGCCCTTGACTCCTTTGACATGTGTGCATGTCGGACTGCGCACTTGGGGTGAGCGTCACTGGCATGGCACGGACAACAACACACGGAAGTGTCCCATGATGCCCGGAACAGGGGTCATGACACATGACTTGTCACTACCCACAGTGCACAATGTGACTATGTCATATATGTGTCCGGGATTTACATCAGGTTGATGTTGTAGCACCCTCAAAAGCTGCAGCCGTTGCAGCAACCAACATGTGTCTGTGTGTAGATTGTCATTGCACACTGTTCCACACACCATGCCACATGTGTTATCGGATGTGAGGTGCACATGTATGCATGGGACACGGAGTAGCGTGACAAGGCCATGTCAGCATCCTCACAAGGAATGTGTGGTGAGTCATGACATGTGCACCTTCATGGCAAGGTGTGTGGGCTGGACTAGTGTAATGTCATGTGACCTGTGGCTCCAGTGTTCCGCTACCAGTCTCTGCAATCGGCATCCCACTTCTGCTGATGTGTGGGTGTATGTCACTCCTGTCTTGCGTCGGGCTGTTCACTTGCACTGGGACACAGCCATTCCCATGGCGTGGCATGGGGAGGTTCTCAATCACCGTGTGTAGCTGGGTCTTGGAAGGAGTGTCACCTTGCATCCATACGTGTCCTGGGCATGTAGCACATACCTCACTCCCTATGTAGCATGTGTGTATTGCCAGATTTACATGTGCTCAGTAGACATGAGTTGTTGTCGTAGTGCACTCACTCTTCCTTGTCACTTCCTCATTACTGCAGAGCACCGCCTCTTGCCCGGATAATTCCAGACTTGGCTGCCATGCAGGAGAATGACAGCATCCGGCTCTACCGCTTCACCCAACCGTTGATTCTGGAGTTGACGGCGAGACTGACACCACACCTGCAACCGCTGCACAGGTATCCCACGGCACTGACACCCCAGCTGAAGGTAATGGCTGCCCTACATTTCCTTGCCACGGGTACCTTTCAATATACCATAGCTCATGTTGGTGGCATGTCCCAGAGCATGTTCAGCGGTGTGCTGCATGATTTCTTAGAGGCCATGTTGATTCACCTGGATGACTTCATCAAGTTCCCAAACCCTGAACAGATGACAGAGGTCAAGCGTGGATTCTATGCCCTGGGAGGGATGCCCCATGTCATTGGGTCCATTGATGGGACACATGTAGCTTTGGTACCACCACACGCACGGGAGGTGGCGTACCGAAATCGGAAGCACTACCACTCCATCAATGCCCTTGTGGTGTGTCTGTCCAACATGGTGATTTCACATGTCTGTGCTCGTTTCCCAGGATCAGCACACGATGCCTACATCATGAGGCGTAGCGGGATGCCTGATATGATGATGCAGCTGCGCAACGAACGGGCATGTGTTGTTGGTGGGTACAGTCTGTCTGTCCTGTATTCTGTATAGCCGAGCAGCACGACCGCTTCGCCAGTTCTAACGATATCCATGTGCTTTCCATGTAGGGGACGCTGGCTATCCCAACATGCCTTGGCTGCTGACACCTCTCCGCAACCCCATCACGCCGGCCCAGCTCCGCTACAACACCGCCCATGGCCGGACAAGGCGAGTGATAGAGAGGACGTTTGGCATGCTGAAGAGCCGATTCCGGTGCCTCCACAAGACCGGCGGCGCACTCCCATATGCCCCGGCGAAGGTTTGCAAGATCTTCATGGTCTGCTGCATGCTGCACAACATGGCAGTTGAAAGAGCTGTGCCACTCATCCTGAATCAACATGACGAGGACCATCCACCCGTGGAGGACGAAGGGCTTGGCAATGGGGCTAGTGATGTGGAGGATGTGGAGCCGCAAGAGGACATCCGGACTCGGCTCATACGCGACTTCTTTGCTTAGTGGTGAGTACCAGTGTCTGAGTGTGCACGCCTTGGTCCCCGTGTGGCATGTGTTGTGATGTGTGTCTCCACCTGCATGTATGGCACGTGAGTCAGAGGTGTGTGTGGGTGTGTCACTGGAGTGATGGTGGCAGTGATGGTAGTATTTCCCCAGTCATAATTGTGACCTAGCATGTTGTCATCATACATGTGTCGAGTCAATGCACATGCAAGTGGCTGTGCTTTTTGTGGCTGACTTCTTGTGTGTCCATCTTCCCCAGGTACCTGTGCATGCCATCTTCTGGTTGCATTGTTGTGGCACTGCTATTCCTCATGGACATAGCATCGTGGGCTGACTCAGCGTTACAGGCACGGACACGTTTGGAAGTCTCCATGGGGTAAGGGATGCATCTGGGGTGTATTGGGTGTGGCAGTTGTTCACGATGTGTGCACACTGCCCCGGTCGGGGTTTGGTTACTCTGCAGACATGTGGCATCCCCATGGGACATGACATGCAGCTGGGTACACCTGAATAGATGGGCTGCCTGGTTGTCAGTCATCAGTGATGGGATAGTGGATTGTGATGATGGCATCAATGTGTGTGACACTGCCCTCGGACACATACGGTTAACATTGGCTTGACATGGCGTGGGACTTCCACATCAGCGGATCTATGGTGTATGTCAGGCTCTCCGTGTGCAGCTGTGGGTATTTAGCTGTTAGCCGACACTTGTGTGCCAGTTCCATGGCTATCACGCATTTGTGCTGCAGAAGGGGGGTGCCAGTGTTGGACCCACATGTTACTCCACATGATGTGTTCATGTGTACTTCAAGTTGCCTCTGCAATCCCAAAAACATGACTAATAAAGGTGTCCCTATGCCTCCAAGGTGCCTCTTCTCAGTCAATGCTGGTGTGTTGGCACGGTGCATCCTGCATGTCTGGCATGGTATTCCCTGATTGTGGCTATGTGTCAATGTGTCGAGTGGCAAGATGCAAGCTGTGTGTGTGTGCTGAGACTGTGTATTGGGCATGATGTCCATGACTGTGTTGGTATTGTGACATGTGCCATCCCCATGCATCCAACGTTGTCCATGACCCCATTCTCTGCATCCACCGGACTCAAGTTTGCAGGACATGGTTCTGCCACCTGTCTACACATACCTGGGTGCCCCCCAGGACACTGGCCAGGATCCCTGACCTCTGCGCATGACTGTTGCTGTACTCAATGTGTCTGTCAGCACGGTTGTTCGGCCACCCCCTCAGCTGGTTGTGCCCATCACGGGTGTGTATGGTGCTCCATGTCTGTCTTGCCTAATAAACTGTGACCCATGTGTCCTGTGCCAGACTCAGGCCCCAGGGTGTGGATGGTTGAAGAGAACAGATGACTCAGGCATGTTTAGACTTTACAAGACACATGTTAGGTAATAATGCTACCAGCAGGCATCTACTCTTAATAGTGTGATTTATTATTGGGGGGGGGGGGGGACAAAGTGAGGTGCTTTCCGGGATTAGGGAATCCAAAGTTCAGTAGGGGAGTTGGTGTCCTTGCCATTGGAAATCCTCAGAGTCCATGCCACAGTCTTTGTCAACATTGGTCAGCCAGTGACCAGCAGGGCCATGTGGCAGAGAATGTCTCTTGATGCTGTGATGCTGTTGCTCCAGTGGGCCAGGTGCCAGGCCAGGTGTCCTGGGAGATGGTGATGTAGCAGCCACCCTCACGGTCCTTTCCGTGGACGACCCGGCCTCCTGCGGGGAACATCACCAGCAGGCCGTGACGACGTCTGGGATGCTCCGTCGGATGTTTCCTCCTCCTCCTCCTGATCCCTCCCTGTGGGTGGTGATGTTCTCCGCCTTCTGGCACAGGGAGGGTCGGCCATGGTGTCGGCCATCCGACGGAGTGTAGCGTGAATCCCCTGGAACGCAGTCACTTGCTCAGCCTGTCTGTCCTCCATCCTCCGTTGGTGTACCAGTAGACAGGCTATTAGGTCCGCATGTTGCTGGGCCTGCTGGGTCTTGATCCCCTCGAGGACGGACACAACCTGGGCCATGCCCGTGGTGTCCTGCCGGTATGAGTCCAGGATGTTACGGACATGGGAAAATACCGGATCCCCAGCCAACTGGTCAGGCTCGCGCCTCCGCCGTCCTCCACTCCCACCACCCCTGCCCACTTGCGCCTGGCCTGCACTTGTGGGCACATCGGGTCTCCGGGACCCCTGAGGGGTGGCATTGGCGTTGTCGCCTGCCTCCTCCTGGGTGCCCGGGACACCGTGTCCCTCCTGGCGAGCCTGGCTGCATTGTGGTGTTGGGGCAGGGATCCTGGGTGTCTCCTGGGATGTGGCAGGAGTGGGGGTGGTGGTTGGCATGGTTGTACCTGACGCAGGTGCTGCAGGTGGTTGGACACCAGAGGGGCCAGGTCGGTCGGGGTCGTCCGCAGAGTGGTGAAAGTGGTCGCTGCCGGTGGGATCGGTCTCCTGCAGATCCGGGTCCTGGGAGTGTTCCCCCCCAGTGTTGGGGGGTGCAGCACGACGTTGACCTGTGTGTGAGAGAGACAATGTTAATTTTGGTCCATGCAACATCCATGTTTCATCCGTTTCAAACTTGGCACATTTCCTCTTGGAATTAGGATCTGTCTTGCATTCCACTCACAGTGCACTTGTGCATGGGTGTGTCCCTTGGGCACCAATTTGGCACCTTTAACTATGTGTGGCACAGTCTTACTTGCTGCGTCACGTGTGACTGCAGTCAGCAGTGGAGTGTGCAGGTGTGGCGATCCATGCATTTGCGCCTTCCTTGTAGCACTGTACATGTGCACATGGAGTGGATCCACACACTTATATGATGCAGGTAGCTGTCCTTGTGCTCGTGTACAGGTTGTGACATGGCCCTGCGTTTTGCCATGATGAAGAGGGGGGGTTCTGGCACTGGCCACCCTTGTCTACATGCACGCAGTCCACCTGCTGACGAGCAGACATTCCCACACACCAAAGGACTGATTTGCTCTCCCTGTGTCTCCCTCCTTCTCTGTCCCCCTCTCCCTCCCTCTCTGTCCCCCTCTCCCTCCCTCTCTGTCCCCCTCTCCCTCCCTCTGTGTGTCAGCCTCCTCCCTCTGTCCGTCTCCCTCCCTCTATGTCCCCCTCTCCCTCCCTCTCTGTCCCCCTCTCCCTCCCTCTGTGTGTCCCCCTCTGTCACCTCGGCCCAGCTTCCTGGGCACAGACTGTTAGCAGATCTTTGAATGGCCCTTGGCTTGTTGATGTGAGTTTGTTTCTGATCTCCAGGCACCCATTGGGTGTAGTGTCTGTGTCTGCGCTGCTGCTGTGGTGGTGTGTGCTGCCACTCTTTCACAATGTTGGCTGATCATTAGCTGCCGTCATGTGCAATAAGGGTGGGCGTAGTGGGGCTACGTGAAGCAGCACGTAGTGTGCCCAAATCTACGCACACTACGCGCTTCGCGTAGCCCCACTACGTGCCACCCACCTCCCTCCCGCCCTTCTTTTAAATAATATAAGCAATGAAAAATAAATTAAAGTAAGTCGACTTACCCGTAAGCGCGGCGTCTCCGGGGCTCCCTCTTTCTGTTTCTTATTTCTTCTGGCAAATGCGCATGCGCGGACGCCCGCGCATGCGCATTTCTCGCGAGAAATGCGCATGCGCGGGTGTCCGCGCATGCGCATTTGCCAGAAGAAATTAGAAACAGAAAGAGGGAGCCCCGGAGACGCCGCGCTTACGGGTAAGTCGACTTACTTTAATTTATTTTTCATTGCTTATATTATTAAAAGGAGGGCAGGCGGGAGGTGGGTGGCGGGTGGCAAGCAGCTACGCTTCGCCCTCGGCGTGTGCGTAGCGCTGCCCTGCTTCGCCTACTTCGGAAAGTGCGAAGCAGGCAGCGCTACGTACACTACGTGGGCGAAGCGTAGTGCTACGCCCGGGGTTAATGTGCAAACCAGTGCCTTCACCCCCATGTTTTAATGCAAGGCGTCCGCCATTTGCTGGCAAGTCATTCCTGTGTTGGGACACACTGTTTGTCTGGCTGTGACCTAGGCCATATGGGCAGAGGGCATTGTTGTCTGCTTTGGAGTCGCACTATGTGATTTTTGGTGCCCAGCCTCCCGCCATCCGGGTTACCGTGTCATGTGTTGTTGTCTTCTGTGGCCTGTGACTTGACATTGTCCAGCTGGGTGCATGGGGCATGGTGGCAGCAGTGGCATGTGCCTGCTCATGGAGTGTGGTTGAGTCATGCGATGGCTTGTGGTGGTTGCGTGCCTGTTAGTAATTTTGGTTGTGGTTGCAGTTCCCCCCATGTGAGGTGCGTTGTTTGTGTACTCACCCGGGTCTCGGAGTCCTTCTAATCCTTCGACTGCCTCCACCGGCAGTATGGCCATCACCCTCTCCTCCCAGGGATGGTACTGTACGGGTCTGCGGGAGGGCCCTCCTCCGGTGGCGTTGGCCTGGTCGTGTTCCTCCTGCCTCTTGGCTCTGACCCTCCTCCGCAGATCGTACCACCTGTTCTGGCAATCCTGCTTGGTCCTCCTGGTGTCCGCAACGGCATTCACAGCATCGACGATGGTCTGCCACATGGCTGTTTTGGCTGCCAGGCTGGTGCTTCTGACCAATGTTCCAAAGATCTGTGGCTCGACTCTGAGGATTTGATCAACAAGGACCTCCAACTCTCGGTGACTGAACTTTGGATTCTTGGTAGTGGGCATGGTGAGGGGTGTGGGTGGGGATGGTGTGGGTGTGGGGGGTGTGTGGATGTTGGGGGGGGTGTGGATGGTTGTGTGTGTGTGTGAATGTGATGAGAGGGTGTTTGTGAGGGTGGTCGTGTGAAGGTGTGCAAGTGTAAGGTGTGGTGTAGCTTGTAGTCTGGTTCTGTGGTGTCTGGCAGCAGTGAGTCTGTTGCAAAGGCTCATGGTTTGTGTGTGTGGGCCCTTTTTATTGGTCCATGGGTGGGTGTGGCAGTGTTTGAAGTTTGGGTGGGTGTGTTATAAGGAGTGGTGTTGTATTGGGCCTCTGTTTGTTTTTGGCAGTTGCAGGTCAGTGATTGTGTTATTTTAGTGGTTGTTGGCCATGTTTAGTGGCTTTGTGCCTTTCGAATGGTGTATTCTTGTGTTGTTTTGTTTTGTCCTGGTTGTGTACGTGCGTTTTGAGCGTGTGTACGGTGTGTACAGGGGCCATTTGGTTGTACGATGATGTCCTTGTGTGTGGCTTTGTACGACTCGTACATGCGGTTGTGATGTTGGGGCATGGGGTGCGCTCCGTACTTAGGAGGTTGTGTTGGGGGTGCGCCAGGAACTACTGGGGTGTACATAGACGGTGGTACGACACGTACAGGGGTGGGGGTGGGGCTCGAACGTACTGGTGTGTAGGTACACGGGGGCTATGACACGTACTGGGGTGGGGGTACGACTGGAACGTACTGGGGTGTAGGTAGACGGGGCTATGACACGTACTGGGGTGGGGGTACGACTGGAACGTACTGGGGTGTAGGTACACGGGGGGTACGACACATACTGGGGTGGGGGTACAACTGGAACGTACTGGTGTGTAGGTACACGGGGGCTATGACACGTACTGGGGTGGGGGTACGACTGGAACGTACTGGTGTGTAGGTACACGGGGGCTATGACACGTACTGGGGTGGGGGTACGACTGGAACGTACTGGGGTGTAGGTAGACGGGGCTATGACACGTACTGGGGTGGGGGTACGACTGGAACGTACTGGGGTGTAGGTACACGGGGGGTACGACACGTACTGGGGTGGGGGTACGACTGGAACGTACTGGTGTGTAGGTGCACGGGGGCTATGACACGTACTGGGGTGGGGGTACGACTGGAACGTACTGGGGTGTAGGTAGACGGGGCTATGACACGTACTGGGGTGGGGGTACGACTGGAACGTACTGGGGTGTAGGTACACGGGGGGTACGACACGTACTGGGGTGGGGGTACGACTGGAACGTACTGGTGTGTAGGTACACGGGGGCTATGACACGTACTGGGGTGGGGGTACGACTGGAACGTACTGGTGTGTAGGTACACGGGGGCTATGACACGTACTGGGGTGGGGGTACGACTGGAACGTACTGGGGTGTAGGTAGACGGGGCTATGACACGTACTGGGGTGGGGGTGGGGCTCGAACGTACTGGGGTGTAGGTACACGGGGGGTACGACACGTACTGGGGTGGGGGTATGACTGGAACGTACTGGTGTGTAGGTGCACGGGGGCTATGACACGTACTGGGGTGGGGGTAGGACTGGAACGTACTGGGGTGTAGGTAGACGGGGCTATGACACGTACTGGGGTGGGGGTACGACTGGAACATACTGGGGTGTAGGTACACGGGGGGGTACGACACGTACTGGGGTGGGGGTACGACTGGAACGTACTGGTGTGTAGGTACACGGGGGCTATGACACGTACTGGGGTGGGGGTACGACTGGAACGTACTGGTGTGTAGGTACACGGGGGCTATGACACGTACTGGGGTGGGGGTACGACTGGAACGTACTGGGGTGTAGGTAGACGGGGCTATGACACGTACTGGGGTGGGGGTGGGGCTCGAACGTACTGGGGTGTAGGTACACGGGGGGTACGACACGTACTGGGGTGGGGGTACGACTGGAACGTACTGGTGTGTAGGTGCACGGGGGCTATGACACGTACTGGGGTGGGGGTACGACTGGAACGTACTGGGGTGTAGGTAGACGGGGCTATGACACGTACTGGGGTGGGGGTACGACTGGAACGTACTGGGGTGTAGGTACACGGGGGGTACGACACGTACTGGGGTGGGGGTACGACTGGAACGTACTGGTGTGTAGGTAGACGGGGGCTATGACACGTACTGGGGTGGGGGTACGACTGGAACGTACTGGTGTGTAGGTACACGGGGGATATGACACGTACTGGGGTGGGGGTGGGGCTCGAACGTACTGGGGTGTAGGTTCACGGTGGTACGACACGTACTGGGGTGGGGGTACGACTGGAACGTACTGGGGTGTAGGTACACGGGGGGTATGACACGTACTGGGGTGGGGGTACGACTGGAATGTACTGGGGTGTACATTGACGGTGGTACGACACGTACTGGGGTGGGGGTACGACTGGAACGTACTGGGGTGTACCTAAACGGGTGGGGGTATACATATACGGGGGGTACGTGTCGGACGTACGGGGGCTGGGGGGTGTGTTGGGCGCGTATGCGGGCACATGTCTCCATGGTTGCTATCGGTGTTCGGTGCGGACGGTGTTTTTTCCATACGGTTGTACGCTCGGACGCACGGGATGGATCGTGATTCCTCGGTCGGACTTGGCTTTTCACGTTTGTAAGGTAAATCGTCCGAGGACGTGTCGGACACATTTTCCGACCCGAGGACGTGTGGGGAATGATTCCCAGTGCGGTTCGTATGGACTTTTTACCATGCGAATCGTGATTGCCAGTTCGTACGGCACTTGTACGATTCGTACGGTAAAAAGACCAGATACGAGTCGCACGGGGGAATTTTTTACAGGATCGTGATTGGCACCTGAATGTTTCCCCTGCTGCAGGACTGGGTGGGACGTGAGCTGGGCCTGTTGGGCCTCAGGGGACTCACTGCTAAAGGTGCTACCACACCATAGACACTTTTGACTAATTCCCGAAGAGTGAGGGGTTAACTCTTGGGTATGACCTATTGTCTGCATGCAGCCACCACTAAACGGGAAATAACCCTGAACAAGTTACAAAGAAGAGATTGGGATAGAGATTTGCCTGACAACTTTTAGAGCCCCACCCTTAACAGGACTGTGTTATTGCTTGTGCATATCTTTAGTCCTTTGAGTGTGTAGAGTTAGAAAGAAAATACTTGTTTTCATTATAAAAGCACGTATTTGACTGCACATTGATTTATTGTTTGTACTGTTTGCACCTTGAGTTACGAGTTGTGTTCACTTATCTGTATTTTCACTTCTCCCCTGAGGGAGCCTTTGACTGCTCGTCTAGAGATACCACTGACAGTCAAATGCAAAAGGGGTACTTAGCCCAATTCCTCAGGATTCATAGGGGCATATTATCAAGCCAGGCGATAAAATTATCGCCGCATTAGCGGCAGAAAACCGCCACTAAAACGGCGATAATGGGCTTGATAATATGCTCTATGGAATTCCAATTGAAGCCCATGTTAGACGTACTTCACATTTAACATGGGCTTCAATTGGAATTCTCTAGGGCATATTATCAAGCCCATTATCGCCGTTTTAGCGGCAGTGATAATTTTATCGCCTGTCTTGATAATATGCCCCATAGTAAGTTAGCCACGGGACATCAGGAGTAAAAGGCCTCTTCCACAACGCCTGGGCCCAGCAGTCCATATGTGTATCCCATTGGCTTCTGAAAGGGGTTGTGACAAAAGGTATGCAAGATCATGTATTCCTTGGAACAGATGGTGAAAATAGAGATCTCTTGATATAAACATCACGAAATCCAGATTTTGATGCAGATTGTCAGATTAACATTGCACATATAAAATATGTCAAATTCCAGGCATGACATGAAAGTTCATAGATAAGCACTGTCCATTTATACTTTTTGGCTGTGAAATGAGCTCCAATCCCTTCCCCGACTTGCACCATAGTACCTGCAGATCAGATAAAGGATTAAAGACTCTTATCTCCTGTAAAATCCCTGTGTCCCCCAATCGCAGTCTATGTACCAGTAAAATGGTCACTGGTCCCCATAATTTATCTGGAAGAACAATCAGAGACATCCCCACACATAGGCTCACTATGTAATGAGGATATAAGATTATTAATAGTGATAAGTAATGGCTTACCACTGGCAATAAGGCCACAAACACAATAAAAGGCTCAGTTAGGGATCAATAAATGAATCCCTTGCTCAACCCTGGGTAGCTGGCAACGAGCAGGTAGATTTAACTAAGGAGACAAGTTTGTGAAGCATTCAAAACATGAATACATTAAAAAAGTAATACAAAACACACAATAAAAATCCAACTCAAATTTTGGAAAATATATTATATTTTTATGAACAAATTGACACCAAAACAACAACAATTCAAAGTAGGGAACCGGAGATATGAATTTTTAAATAATAAACACTTTCCAACTTGGGAAATCTAGTCGCACTTGACCAGGAAAAACTTTGAGGCCAACAGCGATGAAGCCCTGCTCGTAATTTCCACGCAGGATGTCTCGGTCCGAAGTTTACCTTCATTTTTCTGGAGCTTTCTCTCTCTATGTCGAGCGAGTCTGCTCTTCAGGCCTGAGTTGGGTTAACGTCATCGGCTTGGTTTTCTGCAAGGCTGCGGTGACAAACCTGAAATCCATGCCGGATCGTGGTTGAAGGTTGATGGCTGGACTCTCGACGTTGAGTCAGTCATCATATGGAGCTTTCTACCAAAAAATGTCCATAATGTACCAAACTCCTGGATCTTCTTCCCAGTCTGGAAAGCCCAAAACATTTTCAAGCACCAACTTTTCTGAGTTATTAGAAGTCCTGATAGACACAGCCAAGGGACCCAGAACTCCGAGTACAATAATTGGGGGTCAAGACTCACTGTGGCAGGGGCCATCTGCATGGCCCAGTTCGGGTCCAATTGCTAATGGTCTGCTGGGTACTGAATGGAAAAAGTCTCTTGCAACTTGTTGTGTTACTGTGACCACACAGAGGTCAGCTAACTGACCCTTGCAGTCCTCTTTGTCATGAGTGCAAATGGGAGCAACCCCAGCCTTTCAGGTCTCCACACAGGTCTCAGATAGCAGGTGCAGTCCATCTTCTGTTCCTGACCTGGTCCAGACAGTGTTCCGGGGAAGGTGCCGCAGTGTGCTATGTTTATGGTTGGCACTAACAAATGCAGGAAACGTTCCCAGAGGCAACCCTTCCTAAATTTTAAGCAGTTCCTGTTTGCCCTACTGCAAACAATTCCATGGTGCACCTTACTCCTGAAATTCAAGATGGAAAACCCTTTCTTCCTTGTGCAGAGCCTGTGTACCCATCCAAAGGTCAGGAAAATGAGCAGGCCCCTCCTCTGTGGTCACTAAAAACTGGTTTGGCATCAAACCCACCGGGTTTGATGCAACCCTGGCTGAGGGGACAAAAGGCTGCCTTACACAGATCGCCTTTTACATTTACTTGTGAAGGGGAGGCCCCTTTACAAGTTAATGAGGTTCCTGGGTTCACTCTAACTGGTCCTCCTTCTGCTAGCGGACAAAAAACCTCTACCCACACCCAGGCCATTGTTCGTGTTCTAGGAGCAGTTTTCACACCTCAATAAGGTCAAGCACAGCCGGAGCAGCTGCTAGAGAGCAAATAGAAGCCAGCCTCCAGGAGCTACGTCTGGCCCCAACCTGAGATAGCAGAATTAGGGCCTGATGTAGAGTTTGGTGGCCAGGATACTTAGGCACGAACGTGACGAATATCCCGTCTTCTTTACTACAAGTGTATTATAATCTATGGCACTTGTAATGAGGCAGGCCGGATATCCGCCACTTTCGTGACAGACTAACACATCTGCCAAACTCTAAATCAGACCATTAATATTTTAATCTGTACTGTAGTTTTCCTTTTAGGGGAGTCAGAGTAGGCCTCAGTGAAAATTGTTTTTGAGGCCTTATCACTGTAGTGGCATGACGACGTTTAATTTCTACATGTCCCACTTTTAAGTTCCATGCACTATATTGTGGGCTAGAAGGACTATATAGGGGAGGTTTATTCATATTTCAAAGGGAGGTCTTTTCTTGTTATAAAGAGTTATTTTGAGACGTCAGACTGCAGGTCTAAATTGCAGCCGTAAGGTGACACTGTTAGCCCTCTTACACCAGTGGATGGTGCAATAACTGCTGAAGAACATAGGTGACATTCAACTACCCATGCCTTATAGGAAAGTTAAATATGTCAACTGGAGTTACCTAATTTTACCACATTTTGGGGGGTCAGAGAACATGCACTGGGGTCTGATTAACAGTGTGGCAGTACACGGAGTCAGAAACCAGCAGTATCAACCCCAAAACATGGGGGCGACCTTGCAAAAAGGGGCACTTTGACAGATCCAGTTTTTGTACTACAAGTGGTCCCACAAGGACCTCTTCTTGCCCCATTCTCTTTCACTTCTTCTTCACCCCGCTAGTTGGCAGATGACACCAAACTCTCTGTGAAGGTCTCCCCTCCAACAGACACCGCCGCATTGACATCATCCATAGCTAATATTCAGGCATGGGTGACATCTGACCGCCTGAAACTCACTCCACACAAAGCTGATTTCTTACTTCTTTCTCTTCAATTTTCAGCCCACACTAGATGAAGACTGCTTGACCTCTACTAACATCTAAACATCTATTGACAGCCATGGACACATGCCCACAAGCCTGCATGCACCCATGCCCACAAGCCTGCATGCACCCATGCCCACATGCCCACAAGCCTGCATGCACCCATGCCCACAAGCCTGCATGCACCCATGCCCACATGCCCACAAGCCTGCATGCACCCATGCCCACAAGCCTGCATGCACCCATGCCCACAAGCCTGCATGCACCCATGCCCACAAGCCTGCATGCACCCATGCCCAGAGACCAACAAACATTCATTCAACTCAGCACGTAGAGCAAGGGTTATGCTGTACTGCAACACGCGCACACACACACATACACACACACACACACTTTTTCAGTCCTACAGAACCCACAAATATTCCACAGCTCACAGGCAACCACACATCGACCGAGGTTTGTCAGATGGACAGAAAGAGGACTAAACTGAAAGATAAAATAATGTTTAATTGACGTTGGGTAGATTTGGGAAGCACATTCTTGCAATAGTTAGCTCTTCTGTAGATATTCACAGCTGAGGTGGATACATTTATGGAGTGACAATTGTTATGAAATCTGTGGTCTTTCCATGGAAATATCACTTGTACTGCGTGAGGACAGGCATTAATGTCAGCACCCATCTAATCTGTGCTTCCTTTGTAATGAACATCTATACACAATTACACAGTGCATCCTATATGTCCATTCCTTCCTGGCCCTCTTGGGTATAATCATACATGGTCAACATATTGCATGTCAAAAAAACAATTGAATTTAATATTGAGTCTTAAGCATTGCTTACAAGAATTCAGAGCATAAGATGGAAATGTATATTTTTAAGTCCAATCAGACAATGGTGCCAATTACGATCCGGCAAAAACCGGGTACGAACCGTCGGACGGAGGCTTTTTTCCGTCCGACTCGTACACGGTCGTAAAACTTTACAAACATGCAAGTACGATTCGCACGGAAACACCATTTCCGTACGAGTCGTACAAAACACCGACCGACGAAAAGATACATACAAATGGGATCCGGGGAAAGAGCCGACGTGACGTCGGGACGCTCTCAGGCCGCGTTTCACGACCCAGGAAGTACGATTCGAACCGACAGCAGTCCGGACGGCAATATTTTTACGGCACCCAAAAAGTGCCGGAAAAGCGAAGTACGGCGCGAAACGACCAGAGTAGGTGGCCTGGTAAGCGCCGTACCCCCCCCCAGCCCCCGCATGTACGCGCCGTACCCCCCGTGTATGTACACCCGAGTACGTGTCGAACCCCCCCTTGTATGTACACCCGAGTACGTGTCGAACTGTACGTGTCGAACCCCCCGTGTATGTACACCCGAGTACGTGTCGAACTGTACGTGTCGAACCCCCCGTGTATGTACACCCGTGTACGTTCGAGTCGTACCCCCACCCGTGTATGTACGGTGCGTACCCACAGCGCTACGCGTACTCGGGTGTACATACACGGGGGGTTCGACACGTACTCGGGTGTACATACACGGGGGGTACGGCGCGTACATGCGGGGGCTGGGGGGGTACGGCGCGTACATGCGGGGGCTGGGGGGGGTACGGCGCGTACATGCGGGGGCTGGGGGGGGTACGGCGCGTACATGCGGGGGCTGGGGGGGGTACGGCGTGTACATGCGGGGGCTGGGGGGGGTATGGCGCGTACATGCGGGGGCTGGGGGGGTACGGCGCATACATGCGGGGGCTGGGGGGGGGGTACGGTGCGTACATGCGGGGGCTGGGGGGGGTACGGCGCGTACCGGGCATCTGTTTGGACGTCTCCATGGTTGCTATTGGAGTTCGGTGCAGACGGTCTTTTAACCATACGGTTGTACAATCGGACGCCCGGGACGGATCGTGATTCCCCGGTCGGACTTCGCTTTTCACGTTTGTACGGTAAATCGTCCGAGGACGTGTCGAACACTTTTTCCGACCCGAGGACGTGTGGGGAATTATTCCCAATGCGACTCGTATGGGCTTTTTACCATGCGAATCGTGATTGCCAGTTTGTACGGCACTTGTACGATTCGTACGGTAAAAAGACCGGATACGAGTCGTACGGGAATTTTTTTTACCGGATCGTAATTGGCACCAATATGTTTTATTGATGATTCATGACTCATTATTTACGTCAGACGATATTCCACTACCTCACAATGCAGGACTGCCATTCAGGAGCTCTCTTTCTGGGACCTGAAATAGATTACTGAGCATGACTCCATTTTTAAATACACTTAACATTAGCCCGACTGAGTTATTTTCCATTGATCGCCTCAATCAAGCTGCCTGCACATTTGCACGTTCAGTTTGCACGAAAACACCTTCTCGCTTGATTATCAGTAGAACAGTAGCCATGAGTCTGAACAAGATGCCCTGAAAATCTGCTTTTCATGGTTGCCTTGTACAGACACCAAGATTGAGAGATGATATGTGAGCAGATGTGACGCATAGTATGGACACTGGTTCTGGCTGCATTTTACCACTGAGTTTCTGCCTTGTTTTTCACTCATAATCAGCAATACTAATCAGTGGTCATTTTGTTATATAAACACTAAGGGGCTTATTCACAAGAAACTGACACATATGTCCGGATGCGTCAGTTTCCCTGCGCCAGCCTTCGAAACCCCTGCGCCACCATGGATGCGCCATATTTACAATACGGTGCACCATGGCACAAGGATTAACTGATGCATCAGAAATTCTGACGCATCTATCGGCGCAAAAGTCACGCATTACTCGAGTTGTGTGCAAGCACGACACAGCTCCCACAATGCATGGGATGCCTATTCGCAATACACTGCATCACTCCTTACGCCTGCTTCATGCAGATGTAGGGTTTTGACGCAGTGGCGTCCTAGAAGTGGCATAGTGAAATCTTGTATATTTCACTGCGTCACTTCTACAAGGCTTTCCCGCATGGGAACACCCATCCTGCATACATTATACCTGACACAGGTATAATGTGACGCAGGGCTTTACAACGTGACACATCTCCCTAGATGCGTCACGTTGTAAATGGGTCGCAATGTGGCGCATTGTTTACGCCACTGCTGCGTCACACAAAATGACGCAACCGCGGCGCAAAAGTGTTGCAAGGGGCCTGTAAATCTGCCCCTGAGACTTGACCTTTTAAAAAAAAAGTATCCAGAAGAGGTCAGAGTTAAGATTGCTGGCTGCTGACCCTCTTGGACTGTGGTTGGACGCATTGAACAGAAGCCGAGTGCAGCTGAGCTCCACTGTCAGAGCACAAGTTTAAGAGAAAAGCTGCTTTCCATCTTCCTCCTGCTGCAGCTGGAAGCCTGATAAATACAGATGCATGCTGTGTTTAGGCATCCAAATATTCTCCCTTTAGTTAACATTAGTTTACTTCATGCTCTCAGAGGAGTAAGAGTAGGTTGTAGGAAACTAGCCCTAAAACATGGTATAGCTGCTTATCGTTTTCCCATTTCTGGCAAATATTATCATGCGATGTATTTTACATGTCTTGTGGTCACAGTGCATGCACTAAGTTCCAGGTTACGGTGATAAAGGTTTGTCATTAGTACTGATGCCTGAGTGTGACATTCTGAGCCCAAAAGGTGGGTTTCCCAATGACCACTGCGCGTCAAGGGTCCTGCAACGTTCAGGAGAACCAGTCAGGGATGCAAGCTGAGTTCAGGACTGGACAAGGTAATAGGGAGGCTCGCCTTATACAGGGACATAGGATTTCTAGAGAAGAGGTTAGATATATACAAGAGAGTATCTGAAGACTGGAAGGGAAGCATGACAGAAGCAGGTTGGAAGGGCCAGTAAATAGGGAACTGGATGCCTGTAGGGTAAACTATGAACCTAACGCAAGAACAAACTACAGGAAGGTAGAAGCAGGCAAACGATAGATGCTTATCAAGGGTGATCTCTCTGTGAGGTGAAAGGATGAGGAAGGCATGGAGCGGATCCATCTCACATAGTTGAGGGAGTCAACTAGCTGCTGGGCAGAACTGGAAACCTGCACAGTAACTAGGACAGGGCAAAACACAGAAATAGAAGATAAGGAATCTGCATGTGCAAGACATATCTGGACGTGTACAGTCAGAGCTAGAAACAAGGCAAACACAGGAACACAGAGGCAGGATAAACAAGAGAAAGGCAACAGAAATAATAACTAATCAGAATAGGAACATGGAATCAAACAACAATGAAAACAGAACTCTGTGCTCCCCAGGTGGGATGAAGGCTCAAAGAAGGTGCGTGGGTGAAAGGGGGGAGCCAGGTGCAAGGCATCTGGAAACCACTGATGAAGGGAATCCAGAACTGGGACTCGGAAAGGGAAAGACCAGGACAACCAGCAGACACAAGATAGAGATGGGAAATCCAGAAACGGCTACGGGTTGGAAGAGAGTGAAAAGTCCAGAATGGTTGGAAGGGCCTTCCCGAACTCCTTGGGGGCACTGAGTGATTCTAGGAGACTGAGGACTAGCTGAAGTAGGCAGTCTTCTGGGCAGACAGTTGCTGAAGCAATGGCTGCTGCATGAGAGGGTAGGAGCCTTGCCCGGCCACTTTGAGACCCCTTTACTTAAATAATTCTGCCCTTAATAAAGTTAGACGTCATGCATGACTGCTTCACTCTGAGACAGAGAAACACACACCCAGGCACCTTTAGTAGCTGCACGGTACATCTCAGTGCGTGCCCGATGCTGCGCTGTAGTGTAAGTGGGGCTCATGTACATACAGCCCTCATG
This sequence comes from Triturus cristatus, assembly GCF_964204655.1. Classification (NCBI taxonomy): domain Eukaryota; kingdom Metazoa; phylum Chordata; class Amphibia; order Caudata; family Salamandridae; genus Triturus; species Triturus cristatus. The sequence goes on from NC_140594.1 coordinate 36,572,516, forward strand.
TGACCTTCAATCCCAGGTGACGTTGTTGCCCAGGCTCCTGGTTGTGGCGGCCCTATAGAATGAACCTCAGGCGTTCCACTCTCAGCTCAGGCTGCAGAAAGATGAGCGTCAGTCAAGAACAATTGCCCCCCCCCCCTTTCCTATTTTATCGGAGGGCAGGTGGGCTAGGAATCATTGGTACCCACACCCTGCCATGTGGCAAATGGAAAGGGAAGAGTTGAGAAGAGTGTGAAACACTGCGACTCCTTGGTCTCTGAAGCCAGGTGGTATCCACTTGCAGTTCTTCATTTAAGTATACCTCTTTTCCCACTAACTTTGCTTCGTGTTCTGCTACTTCCAATGGCGCACCAGTCTGCTTTCTTCTCCTACTTGAAGTGGGTGTTTGGAAAGGCAGGCAGCCTAGATTGCATTTGAAAGGTGGACATTGTTTGTGTTCACAATAAGATATTGTGGCTATGGATGTATTGTACACGGAGTTGTCCCTTTGCTTGATGTCCTTGGGACAGCATTTCCAGCCCTGGGGTTTCCTTTAAAAAAAAACACTATCATGAGTGTAAGAAGAAAAACGCGTAGACTGCAAATCCCAGAATGCACTATTTCAATAAATCACCGCCTACGTTGTGTCCTGCTTGCACGTGTGTGCTGGTAAGTTTGAAATTGTGCAGCACTTTCATGTTTCCCACGCTCATGTGTGGGCGCTCATGTCTTTTTGTGTTTGTATTCTGTCACTTATAATCCTGTTTTTATAGGGCAGTAGCATGGACTGCAAGTCACATAGTGCAAAGTAGGAAAGACCTGGAGTTGCTGGCTGATTCACAAATAAAGATTGTAAACTGTAGATTGTGTGTCCTGTGGAAATCGTATTTTGCGGCACACCACGCAGAGTTTTCAGCAGTCCCGTCGCAGGTTTCTTAGTTTTGTAGTCTGATGTGCAGGCCGTCTGCAATGATGACGTGGTTTACATGGTTTAATTCCATGTATAGACTTAAGCCCCACTTCTTTCTGCAATCACCAGCCGCCACTGGTTGCTGTGTCTGGTAAAAAGAAAATGCACCGCTGGCCGTCATTGGGCTTATCTTTGATGCTACCTGTGGTTCCTGTTTTGGTCCTTATAGCCTAAAAGGGCCGGCTGGTGTGAAGAAAAAAGCGTTCTCTTTACCCAGTTCTATATTAATAACAATTGCCAACAATCACCTTTATGAATGTTCCTTTGTTCAGTGCTGCCAGTTTGGATTTTAAACCATCTTGTGACATCATTCACCTGATACTCCCTTATAGTATTATCTCATTTTACTTTATAGCTCAGTCTGCAGCGATGAGTCCAGTCCCAGAAAAAGGTCCAATAGCTTTGTCGCAGTCTGGGAAACCCCTTAGTAGTAAGGACAATAGGATACCTACTAGATGAAAGAATGTCCATCAATTCACGTTTTACTGAACCATTGCATCCAACCCCCAGTTTTAGTACCCCCCAAGATGTGGGTGCAATGTGGCAGAGCTGAGGTTACGACCCACCCAATCATCGTGCAAGGCGCCCGTAGACGGGAGGCTGTAAGCAGCAAATTATCAGCAACACCCACAAATAAAGTAGGTAGACTCAATATCTTCAGCATTTCGTCCATCATCTGTTCTTTTTGCATTTGTTGCTCTAAGTGGGAAGGGTATCCCCAGACGTGGGTCCTGTGCTTGCTATACCACCAGATTCAAGCTAGCTTGGTTGATATGGGGTGATACCCGGAAACTGGTGCCAGGATGTTTGTTTTTGGTCCAGTGTGGACCGGACCTGGCAGCTCAGGCTGGACTGTTCCCATAGGGAGCAGGGTCCAGAATGATTTGCATATGGCTGGGTCTAAACTGGAATTGCTTGGCATGCAAACAATGGATTTAATCCCTGACCTCTGTGACTGGGGGTAAATGTTTGATTTGTTCAGTATTCTGTCCATCATCTGGTCTTTTTGTATTTGTCACCCTAACTAGAAAGGGTAGGCCCAGACGAGGGTCCCGTTCTCACTACGCCACCAGATTCAAGCTCGCCTGGCTGATGAGGGGTGATACCCCAAAACTAGTCCCATGATGCTTGTCTCTGGTCCAGGAAGGACCTGGCATGGCAGTTCGAACTGGGCTTTTTCCAGACTGATTTGCACGGTGCTGAGTCTAAACTGGAATGGCGTAGCATGCAAAAAAACGATGGATTTATCCCAAATCTGTGACTGGGGTTGAATTTTTTATTTGTTCAGCATTCTATCGATCATCTTTTCTTTTTGTATTAGACACAATATCTGGACAATATTTCTAGCCTCCCAGCTGCATTTTGTGAAGCTTGTACCATTCTGCCGCTAAATATTCTTAGGGGAACAACCAGTACTAGTACTGTATATTGTGAAGCTGAAGGGCCTCAGTGTTTGAGTAAGGGGTGAGGATAAAAGCCCAGCAAGTAGTATAGGTGCGGACGGAGAAACAAACATTGATGAGACTGGACTGGAAGTAGGAAACAAGGGAAAGTGCATCTACTCCTGGCATCTTCACAGATATTTTAGAAAGAAATCAATAGCATATATAATCTATGATGGGTGAAAACAAGAGGATGCTGCAAGGTGAGAGCCTCGGTAGGCTGTCTGGATCTTACAGCAAACAACCATCCTGTCATCACCTCAAGGAAGGGATATGATGAGAGAAGCCCATAGAAAGTTGCCAGATACTGCACATATGATGAGGTTGTATCCCTTGTAGACCTTTAAAGCACAAACATAGCAAGAATGGACCCCAGTAACATCACCCACTGCTCAGACCATCGACAGCCAATCACTCAGCGAATACATATTCAACAGCAACAAAGACCTCTTCTTCTTCCACCATTATCTTGTCCACACATTTCTATAAACATGATACTTGTTCATTCAAAGAGGGTAAACCTACCCAGGAATGTCTCTCATCCCCAGTAAGACTCTTTGTCAGGAACTGAATACCAGTTCAATGCCCAAGCTCCAGTATTCCACCAGGGGCCAAGCCCAAGAACCAGTGAGATCAGGATGACTGAAGATTTAATGCGACCAGTTAGACAAAAGAAAATACAGGCCTTATACAAGGACAACCAAACCACCGTCACAAACATGAGCTGTCAAATGTAGAGGCCGGGGGGTTGATTCACAATCAAACCTTGACCAGCAATAGGGAAAGGGCAGGGCCTGGCATGGTATGGTATGGACCTAGGAATTGATGGATCTGAGATGGAAACACATCATGCAACAGGACCCTGAAAATCATTGTCTAAGAACTGCATGCAAAATTCTGTGGAAGAAACCTTTCCCCTTAAGGCAATCACTGATACTTCACAAAAATGAGAAAAGCAAAAGCATGACCTTTGACTATTCCAACAGTCTTTTCTAAAGAGTTTTGCTGTTATCCTCTATTATTCATGATCTGTAATTGTTTTTCACTTTTCTCGCTTTTTCCTGTCTTCCTCCATATGAAATGCCATTGCATGTATTGTTATCTTGTGGTATGTGTATTTGCAAAGCGCACTATCATCCGTGAGGGTATCCTTGCTGAATCAAATTAGATTTAGTCTTTTGGCATTTGAAATATTCTGTTTAGGGTCCCTTGCATGTAGTCTGTCTATTTAAGTGCTGCTGAATGTTGAAAGGGGGAACTTGTTAAGTCAGTCAGTGCTCTAATGCTTTGGCCCCCATTAGCAGTGGTGTGGACTAGTACCCTTGGGAGCTAATACTGCTGCTGACCATTCTAGGTTTTTTGGTGTCTGTGAGGCAGTAGTTACCCGAAACACAAACTCTGGACCCAAAGACCACAGGCCAAGATCTTGAGCAGAGCTGGGGAGGAGGGCTGTGGGCAGCTGGTGTATCTGAGCGGAAAATGCTCCTCACTCACCTTCTTCAAGTGGAAGAGGTGTGGCGCCGGCCAGGGCGACTGACTCCGGAATCTGGGGATCACGGTTCGATCCCCGGCGGCAGATTAGCCCAGCACCATGTGACTCTGGGCAATAGCTTGCTTAATCTTCCCGACGGCCCCCAGCGCCTAGAGACCCTTACGGGTGATTGTTCGCGCTTTACAAATGTGGATATTATTATTATAAGTAGGTAAGACACTAACATGTAGCCGCCTTCGGTGCCGGCGGTGGTGATCGGACAAGGCGTCTTGTCAGGTCATCACCTGCTGTCACTTAGGCGGCTCATGGGCCCTCTCAACTTTTGAAATGTGTCCCATTGTCCACTGGTAGCTGTTCATCTGGTGGCTGTGTGCTATGGTGCACAGATGGATGACACATGGGTACTCATACCCCAATGAATTTGCTTGAAAGTTAAATATTGGCAATGAAACATGTCGCCCGTTCTTCACACTTCTGTCAAAACATGTTTGTGTGTTTTTAATCATGAGCCTAAGCATACTTAATAAAGAATTCGAGGGATGGCACATGGACTCATTTTTTTATATCTTTGCTCAGAGAGGAAGGAACTTACTCTCGTGGTCTGGGGACACTCATAGAATTGGGTGCAAGATATTGATGTAACAGTTGAGAGTGTGTTTAGTTCATCACACACACCCAGTATGGATAGAGACACATACACTGTTTCAGGTCTTCCTGCCTTTTAGGAAACAGCCAATGATGACAGAATGAGTTGGCTGGTAAGCATTAGCCAACACGCTCTTGGTGGTTGCTTCCGGGAGGCACTCCCTTTATGTTTTATGAATATTTTCCTGTTAGAGGTGTTGTGTCTATTAGCACCAGATCCTTTTTTTATTTACAGACTTGTAGTTGCCTGACTCTGAGTGTTACCAGAGCAGGAAGGTTCCCTAGAGTTGGCTTCGCCGCAGCAGCTTCGTGATATTGAGTTAATAGAAATGTTTATGTGGGTTGGGTGACATTAGGGCTTTGCTTTTTTGAGTTAGTCTTGAGTGAAGGGCGCTCGTTTATCTTGTCTCTTCATAGCTCTTGTGTTTGTGCTCATGGTCAGCATGAAGTCAAGATTTTCCAAGAAAGCAGCTGTACAGCTGTGCCAGTATCAAGGCGCGGAGAGACTCAAATATACGAACAGCACAAGGGCGAGCCAGCAACATGCCAGAGATAGACACATTTATGTCACAAATGCCCCGAAGATGGCTTTTGGGGTGTAAGAAGTTCGGCTACATAATAGTGTCAGTCAGTCAAAATCACTTTACTCAGTTATTCAAAACCATGAAAGCATGTTAAAATACCCATCACATAGAACCAGTTACAATAATCCATCATAGATAAAATACATGTGTAAAATTTCAACAATAAAATTTAAAATACATTTTATAAAAGAGAGAGTTAATTTACATTCTAAAAAATATGATTCCACAAATGTCCAATGTAATAAAATACAAATAGAATAAGGTAGAATATTACAAAATTATGAAATAAATATACATAGAGAAAAGTCGAAACCCATAGGCCCACATTCTTTTAATATTTCCTTCTCTTCCTTGCTCTAACTGCTGCTAAAAAGCTGGCAATATAAAACATTTCCCAAAGGCTATTCAACATCTGCAGATAGGTAAGAGCCGGCCTAACCTGCAGGAAGCCTTTATCCTTTAAAATTGGGAAAATAAAACGCTTGCGAATCTGTAGATAATAGCCACAAAACATAACAAAGTACAAGGTATCTTGCCTTGAAAAGTTATCACAAGGTCATGGTCCCAGATCCTCTATCTTACTCCAGCCCGAAGGTTCGGCTAATAAAAAATGTAAAAGGTTAAACCTCAATCTTGTCAACAGAAAACGATGATGGGGCTTGTTAACTATGGCCAGATAAGGTTCCATTAAATAAGAGGTTTTTTTAAATCTGGTGAGCACGGGCGGTAGGTTTCGATAATTCAGTGGCCTCTCTTTCTGTGGATGCTAAACGTAAGAACAAGGTGTTGGCCCACACCAGATCTTTTTTACATATACTATCAGGGTTATCAAACACCTCTGGGCGACCAAGCACCCTTGTTATACCTTTCACATGTCTCAGCCATGGGATGTTGCTAGCCCTATCTAGTGCCATACAATCTCGGAGGATATTTTGATTTAACACAAACTCCGGATTACACCAGATTGAAATCCATTTGTGAAGAGGGGAGATTTTAATTAGATCAGCCACATAGCCAATACCCAATTCCTCATGAATTATGTATGAAGATGTAGATTGGGGGACTGAAAGCAGGCTTCTTAAAAATTTAATTTCCACAGTTTGAAGCTCTATGCAATTTTTGTAATCCCAAACATCGGAGCCATAATTCGAAATAGCAGTACACTTAGATTTGTATATTGCGTGCACGGGTTTGGCACCCAACCTACGAGCGAAATCGAGTACCGCACCTTAGGAATGTGCCATGGCATTTCACTTTGCCCTCCTTTGCGGGGCCCATGAGCATCTGTCATCAAATATAACACCTAAGCATGGAAATGAGGTGACACTAGTTATTTCATTGCCGTCACAACTGAACGTTTTGATTTTACTAGGCTTTACACCCATACTCATGGTGTGTGATTTAAAAAAATGCACGTTTAAGTCCAGTGAGTCCATAAAATCGCAAAAGGAGAACAGCAAGTGTTGAAGCCCCACCGCTGTGCGCGCCAATACAGCCGCATCATCAGACTATAGCAATGCAGGAATCAATCGTTTCCCCACCCGGGGGATATCCTTAGCGGCTCCACACGAAACCAAATCTAAGTTATTAATATAAAGGGTGAATAACAATGGGGACAGAATACGGCTCTGTCTCACTCCTCTTACAATATCTCTCTTCTGTGTTCGGTTCCCCTTTTGGTCGAACCTTACTGCTGCAGAGAGAGCCCCATGCAGGTCAGATAGGAAATGCACAATATTTTTATCCATACTCATCGCTAGCAACAGGTCCCAGAGTTTGGATCTATTTACTCGGTCGAAGGGGTCTGTGCCGGCATGGGCGAATGACTGGATAGTCAGTCATTGGCGTCCAACTGACCCAAAGGGGAAAATCTATTAGCTAGTTCTAATGAGTTCCCCAGTAGACCAGGCCCTGGGGTAATCCCATCTGTTAGCAAACTTGTGGGTTATGGGTTTGGGGTCAGAGTGGGCAGGTAAATCTGTCTTGGCAGATGTGTGATGCCTTGCCCTGTATGTGTCCTCTCTGTGGGATGACCACGCAAAGACATAGAATTCTTAGCTAGATTTCTCACAGGCGGGCGATAGAAAACCCCCCGGGTAAAGCTCTAATCTCTCCCCCCCCAAGGGTCATAGGATCTCTAAACAATAGGCGAGCTACATTACCCTGATTAAAATTAATGACAACACAATCTCCTTCAACGGTCTTCACCCCCTGTCCAACCCACCCCACAGGCCTAGCCATAATAATGTGTGAGGCTGCTTCGACTCCACCCACCGGCAGCCTTGAACACCCAAATTTGACTTTGCGGATCAGTTCGTCCGGGGACTCAATTATATTGTCTTTCAAAAAAGGGACCCCTACTAACACGGCTGACAGTGGTGTGGCCTCCGGGGGTAAATGGAGCCTACATTTATTTATTCAGAGGGACTGATTAAACTGCTCACTACAGACAGTGGTTGGTGTTTGTTCAAGCAGTAAACGCGGCCCTGTAGGGTTACACTGGACACCCACACCTGGCTTGTCACTATTGGGAGCTGAATTATTAAGGTCAAATGTGGGGATTCCTGGATACAGGGCAGTATGTTCAACCTCATTGAACAACCCTGTGTGTGTAAGGCCAATAACAACTTGGTCATCCAAGGCCTCTTTACGGTGACCGGCAACTTTATTCTTGTTTATACCACCATCATGCTCCCTCAGTTTGCTTAAATGCATATCTACGGAGGTCAGTTTGACTAACATTGCTTCTAATGCATTTTTAATACAGTTAGACAAGTCCTCTTTGAGTGTCCCCAGAAATCTCGCAAGATGCGTGTGAATACAGTTTTCCACCTCCGTGACATAAGGGGCGTTGGACCGGGGTTCAGCATCAGGTGATCCTCTGCTCCCCGCCCCAAGCATAGAGTCAGCAAATACGCTCCCGCCTTCATACCCTTTTTGCATTTCTTTTTATTAATAATCCTCGTCGAAGAGGCAGAAGCAACGCCACTCCGCCTTCCACCCGCGGCTGCCGCAATGAGTGTCGCTGGACCCTGGACAGTGGCCGAAATGTCTTGTGTCGCCTCATTGGGAGCTAATTCTTCCACCTCAAGGGCTGGATCAATGTTAGCACCAATTAAACTGAGTTGTGCTCTTCCACTCATTATCTCCGGGGGCTAGACTGTATGTTCTTATCCAGCCCGAACCTCCCCCTAAACCTAGCTGCTGCTCCACAACATGGAATCCATCATTTAGCACCCCCACAACTGTCGGCAGGTATGAAATAATAGAGGCACACTTTCTAGGTATCTTCGCTTGCCCTTTCCCCCCATCGGAATTAGTGGGTAGTTTTCTCTTACCCATGGCAAGTTGTGGATAAAAGAGACCTGGCCCAGACCAGTCGCTGCCAGACGCTGACGGGCGCAGACGGCCGGGGCAGGCCCGCACGTGTCCCACGCTGCGGGAGTGCTGCGGACCTTTTCTGCATCTCCAGGCGCGGTAAGCGGGAAACAACCTTTACAACGCAGTCATTACATCGCACTACATTTACAATGCAGTCATTACATTGGAACATCCTTTACAACGCATGTCACCACAATGCATCCAGTGCATTGCATGTCACTACAACGCATGACACTACATCGCATGTCACTACAATGCAGGCATTACATCGCATGTCATTACAACGCATACCATTACAACGCATAGTACCCCTACACTATCAAACACTTACCCTACTGTTGCACCCCCTGGAGTTAGAATAGTAATTTGTGCCCCTACACTATCCAACACTTACCTTAAATGCAATGTAATTTTATGCGTTGTAATGGTATGCGTTGTAAAGGTATATTGCGATGTAATGGAATGGGTTGTAAAGGTTTAAAAAGAATTGTTGTAGTGGTATGCGATGTAAATGTATGTGTTGTTAAGGATGTTGCGATGTAAAAACTGCATTATCAAGGCATGCGTTGCAAATGTATGCGTTGTAATGTCATACATTCTTTTCTGCACCTCCAGGCACGGCAAGCACATGTTCGGCGGCCTCTCCCGCAGCGGGTACTGCTGGGCAAAGTAGTTTAAGGCCCCCCGGTGGGTGTCTCGTTGTACATTATAGTGAGTTTCCATTTTATTTTACTCTGCATATTATCGAGGGCCCCAAATATTATCTCTTCGCCCTCCTGCTCCATTATTCTCAAAGCGCATTAAACAAGGTCCCTGATTGGAGCCAAGCAGGCCAAACCCTGTCTGTAATTGTTGAACACCGATTAGAATCGGCTGCCTTGGGGTGGCAGCCATCTATAATGTGACTTAGACTTTTAATTAGGAGATTATCCGAGCTTCGGCCTGAAAGCTGTGAAGCAGAAACAGGGTCTCAGGATTTCAATGGAAAGGACAGTGTAATATAATCACTGTTTCTGCAGCAATCATGGTAATATGGGAATTAATCCTCCGGCGAGATTCGGGGCGTCAGCCCTGGGATAAGGAACGGGTGTTGTATAAATTCTGCCCTGTGGAGGGATTTTGGCGCCAGAACCACAGGAGGCCTTGATCCCTGAGTGTTAACCGCCTGCTAGACTTGAAGCAATGAATCGTGTTTACAAGTTTCCAGGGTATCAATAAATCGGCACTCCTTGGGGTAAGCAAGTCACTTGGGGTGACGAGCATCAGTGCCAACAGTATACTATAACCGTTCACCCAGCACTGAAAATGTACACTGAATCGTGAATACTAAGTCGTGAATACTATAGGTTTTTGTTTTCCGTATATGTGTCTGGGTATTTACATCCTGCGAGCCTGGCCTGCTACCAACAGAGTGTCAGAGATCATTTTTGGATGTAAACATCTGGATTTAAAATGGCTATGAATTTCACATATTTTCCATTACATTACCATATGGCATATAAATTATATGATGTAATTGAGGCGCAGGTGCTGAAGTTCACACAGATTGTGTTGCGTTGTGACTATGTGTGACCTGTTCTTGAAGCACTCTTGGCTTACAACTGTAATGCAGGAGTGCGCCAAGAGTACTCCTGGAAACCACTCGTGAGCTAGGAGTACACACACAGTATAGGCATTCATGTACAAGAGCTGGGAGGGTAACCCCGGCCCCCAGGAAATGATGCTGGCTTCTAGTCGCTGTATGACGTCTGCCTCCAACGCATGGCAGGAGCTGCTGGATGCAAACACACACAGCCTTGCAGACAAGAAATGACGCTGGCTTCTAGTCGCTGTATGATGTCTGCCTCCAACGCATGGCAAGAGCTCCTGGGTGCAAACACACACAGCCCTGCACACAAGAAATGACGCTGGCTTCTAGTCGCTGCATGACGTCTGCCTCCAACGCATGGCAGGAGCTACTGGATGTAAACACACACAACCCCGCAGACAAGAAATGACGCTGCCAACAGATGCACATGCCAGTAAATCACATAGCAAACACAGCAGGACATCAGGGGATGCACACCAGGCCAGGACCAGGCAATATACACCCACAGCACTGCATGCACAACAAGCAGTGTGTGCACACAAAACATAACAGTCCCACACAGCCATGAGTGACACACCATGAACACCCACAACAACAATCAAAACAGCACACTGACAACATCACACTCAGGAAGTCAAGCATTACCCCAGCATACACACATACACCGAACACAACACCCACAGATGCACAAGTCTGGGACACAAAAGTGGAAACAACTTGACAAGAGGACTGGCCAGCACAGACAGTTGAAATGCACATGCGCAACGATGACTGCTGAACAGTACTACAACAACACAGATCACCAATTGGGGAAATGTCATGAGTGGCACAGTGCTCCTGGACAAAGATCTGCACCGCATAAGCACAGTGTCACAAATGAAGTGATGGGGAGGCACACACACAGGCAACACAAGGGGACAGCTGACATGAAAGTGAAATGGTGTGCACTTCAGTAGTGGACATGGCAGGAGTGCACCATACACAAATAGAGGGAGTGCACACTCACAATGTCTAGGCATCTGAAGCACAGATAGAGGATGGTATGACACCGCACACCACATGCCACACTGGTGGCAATAAAGCACCATGTGACAGCAACGCATGAGGACATCACACCCACAATGTCAGTGTCAAGACACACGGCTGATCAACAAAACACAACCATGACTTGCCAGTCACACACTCTGCATACTCTCAATTGACAAAAGCAACAAGTAGGAGTCATCCAGAACTGCAAGGACACATCAACACACTGCACAGTGCACAACATACAACTCACACATGTGCACACAATCACAGGCCTGAACAATCACACAAACAGGCACTCCACTCCTGGGTGACACATATGTGTAGTTGACATTGCATGGGCACACACACATCAACACTCAGGACAAACTCACCCCCTTCACACTGCTCAGTTCTTGACCACCCAAGTGCACACATTGAAAGTAACCCATGTGAATAGGATGACTGACCATCACAACATGACCATACACCTACACTGCTGGGCACACAGAAAGAAAGAACACACATACATGATAACCCTGGCCAGCCTGCCTGCAATCCTGTGGAAAGAATCCCACACTGTGCTGGCAGTGCCCCCAAACCTGACGTGTACTATATAGCCAACATGAACAAAGAATGAAAATAATAACGGCGTACCATCTAAAAACAACATAATTGCACCCACAAGTATCAGAGTCAGGAAGAACTGAAGTCCCTGTCACCCCAGTACAACATTTAACAAGTCAGACAAGCCATTGGCAATGTTGAAGTGGCACACAGGCATGTGGCACAGTAAACCATATACACACAGGAAAAACTTTATTCAGTAAGGACACTGACAAAACAGACAACAGGAGCAACTGTCTTTATTCACAAATTGCACAGATAGGCACCAACATTAGAGAAGAGCAAGGCAAAAAATACAGAGCTTGTCCATGAGAAGCTGCACAGGCAGGGAGCACACAGCAGTGTACAGCACAGCCATTGGGCAGGACAAAGTGCAAAGTGAGTCCATGAGAAGATGCAGAGGCAGGGGGCAAACAGCAAGGCCAGTGGCCAGTCCAAGGTGCAGATGAGGTACATGAGAAGCTGCACAGGGAATAGTTCAACACAGCCAGGAGCAACAAGGCCAGTGGTCAAAACGAAGTGCAGAGTGAGTCCACAAGAATCTGCACAGGCAGGGGTCACACAGCAGTGTACGATAAGGCCAATGGTCAAGTGAAGTGCAGAGTGAGTCCATAAGAAGCTGCACAGGCAGGGGGCACACAGCTAGGCCAGTGGCCAGTCCAAGATGCAGATAAGGTACATGAGAAACTGCACATGCAAGGGACAAACAGCAAGGCCAGTGGCCAGTCCAAGGTGCAGATGAGGTACATGAGAAGCTGCACAGGTATTAGTTCAACACTGCCGGGAGCAACAAGGTCAGTGGTCAAAGCGAAGTGCAGAGTGAGTCCATGCGAAGCTGCACAGGGAATATGTGTGACTGTACCCTGCCATGGTCAGCAACACAGTCAGGGGTGTCACGATGGACAGTACAGGTCCCGCTGTGGGAGAGACAGGTGTGTGAGGATGATTAACATTCAGACTTGGCTGTCAGTCGAACTGGGAGCTGGCTGTGTGTCAGGCACAGTTGGAGCACTTGACTAGAGAGAGAGGCCCAACAGAAGTAGAGCTATCAGTGGCTTGGCAAGCCGGAGGGCTGCTTGGACCAGGTGGTGTAGTGGCATGTGGAGGTGGAGTCATACAGACGTGAGACACAGTGTGGGTGGGAGATTGTGGAGGGGTGCCTTTCCAAGTCTTGGGGATTCTAAATGGCTTGCCTGACTTTGGATCAATGGTAAATGGTGTGGACACAACCGGCACACTCAACACCAAGGCTGCATCAGGTGCAGATGGTGGCCCTCCCTCTGGGGACGTGCTGGATCCAGCGGTACACTTCGCAATGCCTTGCCTTTGCCCCTCCATCCCCGGTCTACCAGGTGTTATGTTATGTTAGCAAGAATTTCTATAGCGCACGTTCACCGAAAGGTTTCATGGCGCTTGCTTTGGGCAGTGTCGAGGCAGAGATGGATTACGCATGTGCCTGCTCAAACAGCCATGTCTTGAGCATTTTTCGGAACCCCAGGAGGTTGTCGCAGGACTGGATCACTAGTGGTAGGGAGTTCCAAAGTTTAGGGGTAAGAAAGGAGAACCTACACCCTCCCTGGCATTGAGCTTGAATGCAGGGGTAGTTAGCTGTTGGAGGTGAGCTGAATGCATGTTGCGAGGAGGGACATGCCTTGTTAACATGCAGTTGATGAATTTAGGGCTCCAACAGTGCAAGGCCTTAAAAATTAGGCACCTTGTCTTGAAGGCTGCGCATTGGACAATAGGGAGCCAATGAAGTTTTGATAATAAAGGTCTGGCCGATTGCCATTTTGGTTGTTTGTTGAATAGTCTCGCAGCTTGGTTTTGCACCAGCTGGAGTCGTGTAAGTAAAAGCAATGGCAGGCCAAGGTAGATAGAGTTAGAGAAGTCAAGATGAGAGAGTACCAGGGCAATTACTACCTGTATAAGAGCGGAATGGGTGAGCAGGTGGGCAACCCTCCTAATTTGGCGCAACTGGAAGAAGCAAGTGGAGACCACTGCTCCTACTTGGCCTCTAAGTGAGAGATCAGCATTTATGATAACCCCTAGGCTTTTTACATAGAGGGACGGGGAGGTCCTAGTTCAGTCGGCCAGTAATGTGGGCCCCAAAAGATCTGGACGTTTCCGGGCAGGACTAGTTCGGTCTTGCCCGGATTAAGTTTAAGAAGGTTGAGGTCCATCCAACGCTGAATGTGGAGCATGGTGGCTTGGAATTCAGGGGAGTTATCAATAGTGAAAACGAGCTGAAGGTCGTCAGGGTAATTGAATGAGGTAACCTTCCTGTTCCTTAGAGAGTGAATCAAGGGCAGGAGGTAAAGATTGAATAGATGGGGAGACAGCGACTATCCTTGTGGGACCCCACACGTGGTGGCGATCTTGGGGTCAGTAAAAGGGGCAAGGCGTACTGCTTGGGTTTGGCCCTCGAGGAAGGACTTAATCCAGTTGAATGGGGAGCCCTGTATGCCGGCCTGTCTGACGCGGTCCAACAGAATTTTATGGTCAACCGTGTCAAAAGCGGCCGACAGATCCAGGAGCCCTTGTCCTCATTTGCTCATAAGGCGTCCAGGACCGCGAGGATTACTGTCTCAGTGGAGTGAGCAGGCCGGAAGCCTGCTTGGTGAGGCTCTAGGTGTTCCGAATGTTCAAGGAAGATGGATAGACACCTAGCGACATGAGCCTCTAAGATCTTGGCCAGGAAGGGGAGCAGGGAGATGGGGCGATAGTTAGATGGATTCAGGGGGTCAGTCCCTGGTTTCTTAAGGAGAGGGACCACTATCACATTCTTGAATGCGCTAGGGACCCTACCCTGCGAGAGAGACTCATTTAAGAAGGGCAGCACTGTATGTGGCAGAACAGAGAGGGTATCCTTTAGGATGTGAGGGGGACAGCAGTCTCTAGGGGAGCCTGATTTGACTCGGGCCAGCAGGTCTGAAAAGGCCTGTGGGCATATGGCAGGGAAGTGGTCTATAGTGGCTGTACTGGTTAGCAAGGTGTCGAGGGGCTCCATGTGGCTGGAAGTGCAGATGCTGGCTTTAATGCTGGAGATTTTATCCATGAAATAGTCATTCAGGGAGTTGCAAAGATCCTGGGTAGGAGTCTGTTTAGGGAGAATTGTCTCCGCATTACATAGGTCGTCGACTATCGTAAAGATTTCCTTCGACTTGTTATGGGAGCTAAGGATTCTTGCAGAGAAATAGGTGGCCTTGGCTGCCGTTATTGCATTTTTATACTCTTTGCGAGCCTTTGAGTACTGGAGTTTATCTTTGTGGGAGTATATAAGTCTCCATCTCCTTTCCATATGGCGGAGCGCAAGTTTTTGAGCTCAGCAGAGAACCATTTCTGGGCGTCGGCTCGGCGAGCACGGTTGAGTTTCGTAAGCGGGGCATGTGTGTTAAAGGCCGCTAATAGCCAGACAGAAATGTTCTCTTCCATGGAGTTAATATCGGGGTTAAAGGCGGGCTCTGAGCTGGCCAAGGTGTCAATGAATTCCTGTTTATTGAGAGCCTTTCGCTTTCTTATCATGCCACCCTCAGCCATGGGGGTCTTAATGTTGAGGGGGATCGTGGCGGTACATTTTATTAAATGATGATCTGACCATATGCATGGTAAGATTGAGGGCACCAACAGTATTAGATTGGTGGACCAAATTTGGTCCTGTGTGTGCCCTTTGATATGGGTGGCAGAGGATATGTGCTGAGTAAAGTTGAGGTTGGAAAGTAAATCAGATAATTCTGTGGCGTGTGGCCCACCTAGGGCATCATTAAACCAGTAGTTCAGGTCGCCTATGAGTAGTATGTTATCGTAATTCGTGACCAGATTGGCCATTTGTTTACTGAGAGAGAGAGGGAATACAGGCATGTGCTGTGGGCACCTATAGATAAGAACACAGATGAGAGATCCAGAGCTAGATTCTAGTTTAATGGCAATATTCTCTACCGCCGGAAGAGTGAGGGGGTGATGGTAGGGAATTTGTGGTCTTTATGAATGATGGCTGCTACTCTGCCACCAGTTTTACCTGGTATGTAGTATGTAATAGTCCTGAGGTAGCGCCGCTAGTATGTCCGGGGTGGAATCATGATTTAGCCAGGTTTCTGTGACCAGAAAAACATCTGGTTTTTCTGACATGAGCAACAGAAGGATGTCCAACTGGTGTTTAACCAAGGAGCTGGTGTTGAGGTAGAAAATACGTAGGGTGGTGAGTTTTACCATGGTAGGGCCAACAGCTTGGGAACGGCAAGGAGTAGGGGGTGGCAGAACGACACGGGATCTCCGTGGTTGATAGATGCCGTTAACGCTGATGCCCTTGTGGGTAGAGGGATCAAGGGGGAAGGACGGCTGGGCCATTTTTCTAAGTTCCACAGAGGAGTATTTAATAAGTTGACCATAGTGCATGGCCCCTGGTCGTGCATTTATGCTCAGGCCCCGCCTCTGACTCCTCCCCCTCCCGGCGAGATTGGCTGATGCCGAGGGGTGGTGCCGAGCAGAGAGTAAGGGGTCCGCCCGCTACTGTGAGGGGACTGATTTAAATTTTAAAACGACAAAATATAATTCTAACAGTTTTTAAAAAAGGGTTTTCAGCGAAGCGCAAGCAGCAGCGGTCCGCATGGCAATCACACAACTTAAATTGCCCGCTCCCGCGCTGCGGTATGCATTTATGCCTAGGCCCCACCTCTGACTCCTCCCACTCCCTGCGAGATGAACCCCCTACAGTGCCCTCCTTTCCCTGCTTCACTGGGCTTGGAATGGCAGTCGAAGTAGTGGGTGAATCTGTCTTGGAGCCTTTTTATGTGTACCCTTGGCAGGCACCACCTTCTCAGTGGGCACGGAAATTGTCTGCTTGTCTTTGTGAGACGCTTTTGGGACAGGAGAGTCCTTGGCTGGGGATGGCTCTGAGGCATGTGACCCTGAGGTCTGCTTCTTTGCTTTTTAGCCCCTGGTGTTGCCTGATGGGCTTTTGTCTTTGTGCTCTGGGGTGGCTTTTGTTGTCTGTGGGGATGGTGTCTGCGCCCTGGACTGCTTGGGCTGCTGCTGCTGCTGTGTGCTACGTATGCTCTATCATGACCTTGAGGTCTGTGGAGCGTGCTCACTATTGTCAGATGTGGCCACTGGCATGGGGGTGGACAAAGGGACTGGAGCTGGACTACGAGATTGTGCCAGTTGAACGGCTGCAGTCACTGTGGAGGACAATGACTGGACAGTCTGGTTCAGCCCACCCATGTATGAATGTATGCCCTCCATGAAAGCAACCACCTGGGCCATTTTTTTGTCGTGGTCTATGAATGCATTGAGGGGAGCTGTCTGGCCTACACACAGCTGGTGCAAAAGGTCCACAGACTCAGCACTGATGGCAGCAAGGGGGGCAGGGGCAGCGGTACCTGGGGTGAAAGACACTCTTCCGCTTTTACCGGTGCGAACACGGGCAGCACCAGAGGAAGTGGCTGGGAGGGTGAGCACTGTTCACTGTGTGGTGGAAGATGATGCAGAGTCCCGTTCCCTGTGCCCGCCAACATGGATGCATCACCGCTGGCATCAGATGATGTTGAACTTTGCGTCTCGGGCTGTGATTCCTCCAGCAGACTCCTGTCCCCCTCCGAGGCGCTGGTCACATCTGTGTCACTGGGCTCCTGTGCAGCTTTTGTGCTTGTTTCCCCACCACAGGTGTCCGTCCCGTGTCCCCCCATGACCACGGGAGATGCTGCATGAGAGAGAGAGATGTAGGGTCAGTTCAGTGGCAGCAACAGAACAAACATATGCAAGCAAAGCAACACTGAAGATGACTAAATCTAATTGTTGCACACCACCCTGTGCAATAATATTGTGCAAACTCACTTTTGTTACTCAAACAGTGCGTGTAAACAAGAAAACCAGACATAAGTGAGCCATGTGATGACCACACAGCACACCATCCTGCATGTGGCTCCATTCAAACAGTAACACAAATAGCTCAGACCTGAAGCCCAAAACCAGGAAATGCTATTGAAATGCCCAGTACTCAATCCCCTAAGGAAGTACAGGTAGGACAAATGACTGACAGCTGCACCCAGCACAGAGGCCACTTACAAGCCACTGCATCACACTAACAACATCACATAGCCCAGCGCTGGCACAGGCTGTGTACACATGCAGCCACACATAGCCAAAGTCACCCTACCCAGAATACTCACCCCTACTTTGCTTCTGATGCTCCTTGATTAGTGCATCCATCTCAGGCTGTGTCACGGCCAAGATGCGGCACATTAGTGGTGTCATGCTGCGCCGTGCCAACCTGCCACTGCGAAGGAGGAGCCCCAGTGTCATCTCCGCAATGTACTTTGCCAGCCGTGAGATGTTGTCCCACCTCATGTGGCAGTGGGTGCGCCATCAGTTAGAGACACCCAGAGCCCGCACCTTGCTCGCAATGGCCCTCCACACGGCCTTACGCTGGTGCACTTCGAGCTGCTGCATGGGAGACAAGAGGGGGAAAACATCAGTGACACAGTGTCATGTAACAAAATCATTCAGGACAGTAGCATGAAACTGGTTCATCCCAAATCCACAGATATGTCTTGTAGAGACAGGAATGCATCTCGTAAATGCATGCAGGTGTGAGGGGGAACACAGTACCTGCACATCTCATATACAAGCAGGATGCCAGCACAGAAAGCCATGTGTAGTCTGCCCACATCTACTGTCCATTTCTAGGTAGAGCAAGACATACACCACATATCAACATGTGTTTGGGGGGAGACTCACTGTGTCCAACACTGTGCAGGCCTCAACGACCTTGCCCTGTGAATAGCTCACTGTGTCATGGGTGTCACATTGAGGGACATGATCTCACCAACCAACACCCTTCTCACAGGGCCTGTCGTGTGCAATCTACAGGGCTGAGATGGCTCATTGATGGAGAGTCCTGCGAAAAACACACAGGTAACACTCAGTGATGTGTCCTTGTCAGAATGGGCGGTGACTGTGCAGGCCAGGTGGGCTCACACTGAGATGGACAACAGTGACCCACACAGCCACTCACACAAGCAATCACTGTCCTGACTCCAGCATTACCAACTTGCTGCGTCACTGTATGGCTGACAAGACAACACATGTCCCTCCAATCTTGATATGCAGGCAGGGAAATGTGTGGCGTAGGGTACACCCCCCTTCACCCTAGGAAACAGCATGTTAAGCAGTGCATGACACAACCCCACACTCTCAGGCACATACTGCGTCAGACAGATGACATGTGTGTCCCCCCTGCACTCTCACCCCCACTGTTGAAAACTTACCATGACATTTGGGGCACCATATAGCCTTGGATACTGTGTGTGCACCTCGTCCACCAGGACCTCCAGCTCCTCGCTTGTGACGGGACTGGCACAGATCTTCTTAGTCCTTGCCATCACTGTGGACATGAAACAGCAGCGTCGGCAGTGGGTGGTGAGGGGTCTCAGGCAGCAGTCCCTGGAGGCAGCAGCAGGTGAGGGGTCTTAGACAGCAGTCCCTGGAGGCAGCAGCAGGTGAGGGGTCTCAGGCAGCAGTCCCTGGAGGCAGCAGCAGGTGAGGGGTCTCAGGCAGCAGGCTCTGTGAGCCGTGGAAGTGTGTGTTTCTCTCCCACACATATATAGCCCCGTGGTGTTGTTTCAGTGGTTCTAAGCTGCTGCAATTGGTGTTCCAGGTCAGCCTTTTTCAAATGCATCCAATTACAAGCTCCGCGGTGGCAGATCACACCTACCGTGATTTTCAAAATTGCATCTTGTTACCGCGATAGCGGATCCCATTGGCCGTAAGGGCATGGTCCTCGGTGGTGATACACCGCAGGGGCCAGGCAGGCGCTACCGCGGTGGTGCATCTTTCAATTGCATCCAATGACCGGCTCCGCGGTGGCGGATCACGCCTACTCCGATTTTCTAAATTGCATCTTGCTACCGCGATTGCGGATCCCATTGGCTTTAAGGGCATGGTCCATGTCGGTGACACACCGCAGAGGCCATGCGGGTGCTACCGTGGTGGTGCATCTTTCAATTGCATCCAATGACCGGCTCCGCTGTGGCGGAGCACGCCTACTGCGATTTTCAAAATTGCATCATGCTACCGTGATTGCGGTTCCCATTAGCTATAAGGGCATGGTCCATGGCGGTGACACACCACAGGGGCCAGTCGGTAGCTACCGCAATTTGGATGCCATACAGTGAGATGGGTGACCGGGAATTGGGTGGCAGACCATGCCAACCGCCATTTCACCATGTGTATATGCCTATCACTACCGCAATTGTGTCCTGGGCATTGGCGGTGACAAATCACAGGGGCCAGGCGGTAGCTACCACGATGTGGGTGCCATACAGTGAGATGGGTGACCGAGATTTGGGTGGCGGAGCATGCCAACCGCCATTTCACCATGTGTATGTGCCTATCACTACCGCAATTGTGTCCTGGGCATTGGCAGTGACACACCACAGAGGCCAGGCGGTAGCTACCATGAGTTGGGTGCCATACAGTGAGATGGGTGACCGGGATTTGGGTGGCGGATGACTGTGACAGCACCAATGGCCATCTGGCAGTCATCAACAGTACACAGTGGCCACATGGTTGATGGCACGTCATTGTGCACACAATGCCAATGTTTCAAGTACCCCACTGCTGACCACACATGCAATGTTTGTGTATGTGATTTTTTAGATTGGCATGTACTCCCTCACATGTCATTTGTGATATTGATGGGCCTGTACACAGGACAGTGTTATTATGGACTCCACAATGTGTACAGATGTCAATGTGTAAAAGTGCAGTGAAAATCACTGCAATATTTTTCAAGATGAAGATTGTCCATATGTGCCTGTTCGCTCATGTTTAACCATGCACACACTCGTCATGTACGCTCAGCCTGTGGTCATTGTGTTGTTGATGTGTGCCAGGTTCGACTAACACCTGAAGGTGTGTCAGGTGCAGCAGCTAGGTGTGAGACAGTGGTGTTGCATTTTTACACAAATGCTGGCTGATATACTCCCAGGCGTGCCCATGGTGGTTGTGCCCATATCCCTATGTGCATTCTCATATGGTGAGGATGATTTGGAGGTACTTGCTGTGTGTCAGTTGACAGGTGTACGATTAGTGTAGCTGAAGGAGTCCCTACATGTCAGCTGGTCTGTAACACAATTTTGATGACAGTCATTGTTGGGGTTGTGTCCGCCAAAACGTGAGATGCTGTGCCCATCTTATGATTTATTGCATTGACATGTGTCCACTTTCATCTCAGCTAGGAGGAGACCAAATCTGCATTGTCCCTTCACAGTGCTGGCAGACATGGAGAATGAGGAGATCTCTGGAAATTCCGTCTGGATAGAGCCACCCTACAGACCCTTTGTGCTCAGTTGGAGCCCCACATGCAGATTCGCCGAACATA
The DNA here is from genome assembly GCF_964204655.1 of Triturus cristatus. NCBI lineage: Eukaryota > Metazoa > Chordata > Amphibia > Caudata > Salamandridae > Triturus > Triturus cristatus. Next base: position 36,593,602 of record NC_140594.1, read on the forward strand.
TCCAACAGCTTTAACCCCCATGTCTAAGGTAATGGCGGCCCTGCATTATTTTGCCACTGCATCATTCCAGCACACGGTGTCTAGCACAGGTGGGGTGTCACAACCTATGTTTAGCATGGTGCTGCGTGATGTTCTGTCTGCTATGATAATCTACAAGGACACATATATCCATTTCCCCAGGGGGCATGAATTGGCTTCTCTGAAGGGAGATTTTTATCCCCTTGGACACATCCCCCATACTGTAGGTGACATTGAAAGCACCCATGTTGGGTTTGTACCACCTAACCCTGGGTGGAAAACTACGCTACGCTCACTGAGTGTGCGTAGCGAGTTCAACTACGTGCTACGTGAATTGCACGTAGCACAGTGCAAAACGTGTAGTGTAGCGGGCATTTTTTGCTCGCTCATGGTCCTCAACGTCAAGTTGGCGACCGCGAGCGAGCAAAATAAACATCCCGGCAAGACTTTTTCCTCACGTGGAAAATAAACCTCCTGGTGAGATTCTCAAAGCAGGGAGGTCAGGTTTCTCATTGTGAGTGGTCGCGTATGCTCGCGACCGCTCGTGATGAGAAACTACCAGTCTGTGTTGAGAAAGCTGCAGCTCGAGTACAAATCTACTTGAGCGGTAGAAAACGACCGCTTGCACTGTGCATAATGCCGTTCGCAATGATTGCACAGTGCGGATAAGCATCCCGCACTCTGCAATCATTGCGAACAGCATTTCCCTACCGCACTACGCAGTTTGCGTAGCTACACGTAGCACGACGTAGTGCAAAGTGCACTTCGCGTAGCATAGCTTAGAGCGACTACGCGAACTACGCCCAGGGTTAGTACCACCACATGCACGTGAGCACATCTACAGGAATCGAAAACATTTCCACTCCATGAATGTGCAGGTGGTGTGCCAGGCAGACATGATCATCTCGCATTTGTATGCCAAATTTCCAGGCTCGGCCCATGACTCATACATCCTGAGGAACAGCATTGTACCACAGCTGATGGCCAGTCTGCTTCCCGAGCGTGCATGGATTGTGGGTGAGTATACCTAGTCAAAGAGCGTGCTGTGTGTGTGACATGCTGTCCTCTGACCCAGCAACATTGCAATGTGTATCTGTGTTTGTCACACATAGGTGACTCTGCATATCCCAACCGTCCTTGGTTGCAGAGCCCACTGCAGAATCCCAGGACACCAGCTGATGTCCTCTACAATGCTGCCCATGGGAGGACACGTCGTGTGGTGGAGCGTACCTTTGGTCTGCTGAAGTTACGTTTCTGTTGCCTGGACAAGACCGGAGGTGCACTGATGTACTCGCCTGGGAAGGTGTGTCAGATTGTAGGGGCATGCTGTATGCTCCACAACCTAGCCATTCGCAAGGAGATACCCCTGCTCCTGGATGATGGTGAGCAGCCAAGGCCCCCGCCTGCAAACCACCCCGTGTCCAGTGATGAGGACAGTGGAGAGGAGGAAGGTGTTGACCTGCGTCAACAGCTCATCACCCGCTACTTCACTTGAAGGTGAGTAACATTGTACAACGGATCCATTGTCTGATGATATTTCTGTTGTTGTGAAGGTGTATGTGGGCTTTGTGACTGCAGCCGGTTGACTCAGTGGTGGCTGACAATGTTTCTGGGACAGGGTAGTTTTGTACATCGACAGGATGTGTATGTTGGCACTTGTTGCCCATTGTGATGTATGCATGTGGGATTATCTTGATGGTAGGTGTTGTGTCATGTCTGTGATGCCACACCCAGACTAGTGAATGTTGTTCTGTTGTGTTTTCCTAGGTGCCTTCAACCTCTCCTTGCCTACATACATTGAATACTCCTGGTACATTGTAATCATGTTGAAGACTGTACATCCTGGAATGAAGACGGAGCAGACAAAAAAACATGTGTGTAAGGATTTTTTATTTACAATGGTGACATGTGAGGGGGTGAACATTTACATTGAGGTGATTAGTGGAGCAGTAAGTTGACAGTTGTGGTAAATGAGATAATCGAGTAGTCACCACAATGATGTGGAGACCCAGTCCAACAGACAGATGCAATTCATAAGGCAGTGTGGGGAAGGACAGTCCAAAAAGTCAATGCAGTGGTGAAGAGGGATGCCATTATGGCTGGCTCCGTGACTGGTGTTTGGCAGGTGCTTTGCCTCCAGTTACTCCCAGGGTTTTCTTAGCATGGCCCTTCTTTGCTTGGCATGGGGGGCCCTGCTGTAGGGCCAGTGGGGTCTGAGGACTCACCCCTCTTTGTGGCCGCAGGGGAGAATGGTGAATTGTCATCCTGCAGCCCACCAGAAGGAGGGGGAAGTGTTAGTTGTGGCGCAGGCCTGTCTGTCAGTACCGCCACTTGCTGGCCCAAGAGGTCCACAATTTGTCCCATGCGGGTGTCGATAGACCTCATCAGCAGGATGAGCTCGCGGAACACTTCTTCTGACTGGCCCGCTCATCCCTGGGCACGTTCATATGCCCCAAGGACCTTGTTAATGTGGTCCAGGGATTGGGTCCCAGCCTCTTGGTGTCTGTGAGTGACACCCCCTCCCACCTTCCCTGCTGCCACGGACCTGTTGCCTCACCACTGTAGGCACCCGCATCCTCTCCCTGCCCTCCTCAGTCAGTGGTGTGGGATGGTCATCCTCTGGGACAGGGGGAGTGTTACAGGCAACACTGATGGTGGTGATGTTGGTGGTGGTGGTGGTGGTGGTGGTGGTGATGGGGTGGTGGAGGACGCACAGGCCATAACAGCAGGGGTCTGCAGAGATGTTGATATTGCAGCAGATGTGGTGAGGGGACGATGGGGTCCTGAGACCTGTTGCGCCCTGGCACACCAGATCGGCCGGATTCGAGCTCATCATCCAGAGAATCCCGGGAGTCCACATCCAAGAGTACATGTACAGGGGGGGGGAGACTGGCTCTGCATGTTGCTGGTGTTGTCCTCTGCAGTGAGTTCTGGGTCACCTGTGGGTCAGATGTGAGATGGTCATTGTAGGGCACCCCGAAAGCTTTGTGTTAGCTGTATATCGTTCACTGTTTGTACACCACACAGTTGACTAATCATCACATTATTTTCTATGTGCATTACTGTGCCTCCTGACATGATGCTGTGGTACATGCATTACTTGTTCATGGTGTGAGTTGTCAGTACCTACCATGCGCAACGTGCATAATTTTTTAGTACAGGGACATGTTGCCATTTAGGGACTAGCGCAACTACACATTTTAGTGAGGACTATTTTTTGCTTACTCTGCCCTGTCAGATGTTACATCTGGGCATGAACTGGCCATTGTCATCTCCTGCATACCTTTGTCTTGTCATGTGCATATCTGGATTTGTACCACCAACAATGCTTTCTTGTTTCTCGTTTGGTCCTTGCTGCTCTGGCCGCATGGCACTTACACATTTAATTCAGTGCTGATCATGATTGTGCCCATAATTGTTTCTACATGTGCATTGGTATGTCACACTTTGGTTGCTGTGACAGTTTCATTTGCCTAGCTGTGTTCACACTGTGAGTGGCAATAGGATCTGTGTGTATGTGTGTGCAATGAGAGGGCTGGTGTTGTCATGTGGCACCATGCTTTTTGAGGAGAATGGCTGTGTGCACATACTGGCTACTTACCTGTTATGTTTTCCCATTTGGCTTTGACTTGACACATCTGTGTGTGTTTGTGGTGGAGGCTCGCATCCTGCTCAGGGCTGTGACAAGCAACCATGATATGTCTACCAACCTGTTAGTTTGTTTGTAGTGATACAATGGCTGACACATGCATCTGTGTGGAAGGGGATGCTCCATGTTGATGGACTGGGTGACGAGGGGGCCTGGGGTGAATTGTTGTGTGGGCATCCCACCCCCAAACAGACCTCCCAGGGAAGATGTCTACCTACCTGTGAGTTTATTTGTAGCGAGCCAATGGCTTGGAACTGCTTCTGGGTGTGGAGTGCTCCATCCTGCTTGTGTTGGGACAGGGATGCCTGGTGGGAGTTTTAGTGCAGCCCCCCCCCCCCCACCCCCCCAAGACCTCCCTGTGAAGATGGATACCTACCTGTTAGATGACGCTCAACAATGCAATGGCTGCCACATGCTTTTGGGTGGGGGTGGTTCTCCATCGTTCTCAGGTGTGGGACAGGATGCATGGTGGCAGCAGTAGTTCAGGACTCCCACCCCCAAATAGTACTACCTTTGGTAACTGGCTAACTACCTGTTAGTTTGTTTGTAGTGATAGCATGGCTGCCACATGCATCTGTGTGGGAGGGAGTGCTCCATCTTGATGAGCTGGGTGACAAGGGTGCCTGTTGGGAGTTTTAGTGCAGGCCTCCCACCCCCAAACAGCCTCCATGGCAAGATGGCTACCTACCTGTTTGTTTGTAGTGAGACAATGGCTTCACAAAGCTTCTGGGTGGGAGGTAGTGCTCCATCCTGCTCAGGTGTGTGCCTGTGGGCCTGGTGGGAGTTGTAGTGCAGTCTTCCCACCCACAGATACCCCTCCCTGTTAAGATGGCTACCTACCTGTTAGTTTGTTTGTAGTGGGACAATGGCTTCCAAATGCTTCTGGGTGGTGAGGAGTGCTACATCCTGCTCTGGGGTGGGACAGGGGGCATGGTGTGAGTTGTAGTGCAGGCCTCCCACCCCGAAACTGCCTCCATGGCAAGATAGCTACCTACCTGTTAGTTTGTTTGTAGTGAGACAATGGCTTCAAAAAGCTTCTGGGTGGGGGGCAGTGCTCCAACCTTCTCAGGGGTGGGTCAGGGGGCCTGGTGTGAGTTGTTGTGCAGGCCTCCCACCCCTAAACAGCCCTCCCAGGGATGTGGTCAACCTACCTGTTAGTTTGTTTGTAGTGAGACAATGGCTTCAAAAAGCTTCTGGGTGGGGGGCAGTGCTCCATCCTGCTTAGGTGTGTGCCACGGGGCCTGGTGGGAGTTGTAGTGCAGTCTTTCCACCCACAGACACCCATCCCTGTGAAGATGGCTACCTACCTGTTAATTTGTTTGTAGTGGGACAATGGCTTCCAAATGCTTCTGAGTGGTTTGGAGTGCAACATCCTGCTCAGGTGTGTGCCTGGGTGCCTGGTGGGAGTTGTAGTGCAGTCTTCCCACCCACAAACACCCCTCCCTGTTAAAATGGCTACCTACCTGTTAGTTTGTTTGTAGTGAGACAATGGCTTCCAACTGCTTCAGGGGTGGGGGGTTGCTCCATTCTGCTCAGGTGTGTGCCTGGGTGCCTGGTGGGAGTTGTAGTCCAGTCTTCCCACCCACAAACACACCTCCCTGTTGAGATGGCTACCTACCTGTTTGTTTGTAGTGGGACAATGGCTTCCAAATGCTTCTGGGTGGTGTGGAGTGCTGCATCCTGCTCTGGGGTGGAACAGGGGGCAACCCCAAACAGCCTCCATGGCAAGATGGCTACCTACCTGTTAGTTTGTTTGTATTGAGACAATGGCTTCCAACTGCTTCTGGGGGGGGGAGTGCTCCATCTTGCTGAGCTGTGGGGCAAGGGGGCCTGGTGGGAGTTTTTGTGCTGGCTGCCTCATGGTAATGTTGCTAGCTACGTTTGGGGTGGATGTGAGGGAGCGAATGTTGGATCTGTGAGACATTTGTTGGGGGTAGTGTGTGGTGCAGATGAATGTACTTGGGCCTAGGAGGTGTAGCTTTGTAGTTGTGCAAGACAGTACATAGCAGTTTGGTGGTAGTCATTTGTTTGCATTTACCAGCCTCCACTCCCCCAGCTATTCCTGTGAGACTCTCTTGATGCACCTTCTCCTCCCATTGAATGTTTTTGGTGGGATGGGAGGGCCACCTCCAGTCCTCTGAGCCATCTCAAAGGTTCTTGCTCCTCTTCTGTTTGACAACCCTCTTCAGGTCATGCCACGGCTTCATGATTTCTGTTTTTGAGCGCGGGGTGGTCCCTACTGCATTGACCTTATTGACTATCCTTGCCCACATTTGGGCTCTTGTGGCTAATGGTGTCTGTTGGAGCAGGCTACCAAACAGTTGTGGTTCCACTCTATCTGCTCTACCATAACCTTCAACTCACTCTCTGTGAATTTTGGCATTTTATGTGTGCCATGGTGTGTAATGTGAAAAGAGGTTATGGGTGCAGGGGTGTGAGTGGTGGGGGTGGGGGTGATGTGTATGGTGTGTGATGTGCAGGGGGATTAGAGGTGCAGGTGTGGAAGTGGTGGTGTTGCTGTGTGTGGTGTGAGTAGTGATGGTGTGTTGCTTTGCCTATCCTTTGTTGTCAGGGTGTGTGGCCTTCATTCTTGGAATGTTGCAAAGGATTGTGGTCAGGGAAGGGGTGCTTTCATACTCAGCTATGTGGGTGTGTCCGAATGGGGTTTTGCTGTCAGGTGTGTTGTGTGGGTTATCCTGGGATTTGTATTTTTGTATTTGCCATGTGGTTGTGTCATTGGGGTGTGTTCTATGTTTTTGGGTGCATGGCTAGATTACTGTGTGCACTTTGTGGCCTTGTTGTGTTTTTTTTCTTTCGGCCGCCATATTTGTCATGGAACATCCGCAGTGGTGGCTATGCTACAGCTCTTCCGCCGGCTCTCCCATTCATCACTGTTTGTGACAGCAGCGGTGGGAAACTGCAGAACATACCGCGGGGGCATCAGGGTTATCCTAATTTAACATGCGGTGTTTTCGCTGTCCTGGCGGAGGTTTGATTGTTTTCTGCCGAGAATGCGACCGCCACGGATGGGTTTTGGACATCTCCACCCGCTACAGGTGGTTTTTCTTGTCCTCGTTCCGCCGCGATCTGGGTTTTTGGGCGGTTGTTCCTAATTTGGATGTAGGTTTTTCCACGGTGCCGGAGGGCGGTTGATTTCTGATTCCATGGCTGTCGGAGTGGTTTTCCGCCCAACATCCTAATAGGCCCCCAAGTGTGTTTTTAATCATGAGCCTAGGATACATAATAAAGAGTTAAAGGGATGCCACGAGGACTCATTTGTATATATCTTTGCTAAGAGAGGAAGGATCTAACTCTGTAGTCTGGGGACTCCTATACAATTGGGTGCAGGATATTGATGTAACAGTTGAGAGTGTGTTTAGTTCATCACACACACCCATTATAGATAGAGACACATACACTACACAGGGTCTACCTGCCTTTTAGGAAACTGCCAATGATGACCAAATGAGTTAGCTGGTAAGCATTAGCCAACAGGTGGTTGCTTTCCCTTTATGTTTTATGAATATTTTCCTGCTGTGAGGTGTTGTGTCTCTTAGCACCAGTTCCTTTTTTTATTTACACACTTGTAGTTGCCTGACTCTGAGTGTTACCAGAGCAGGAAGGTTCCCTAGAGTTGGCTTCGCCACAGCAGCTTTGTGATATTGAGTTAAGCGAAATGTTTGTGTGGGGGGGTGACATTGGGGCTTTGCTTTTCGAGTTAGTCTTGAGTGAAGGGTGCTCGTTTGTCTTGTCCCTTCATAGCTCTTGTGTTTGTGCTCATGGTCAGCATGAAGTCAAGATTGGCCAAGAAAGCACGGGCACAGCTGTGCCAGTATCAAGGCGCGGAGAGACTGAAATATACAAGAACACAAGGGTCAGCCAGCAACATGCCAGGGATGGACACAGATAGGCCACAAATATGACTTTGGGGGTGTAAGATGTTCGCCTACATTATAGTGAGCTTCCACTTTATTTTACTCTGCATATTATCGAGGGCCCCAAAATTATCTCTTCGCCCTCCTGCTCCATTATTCTCAAAGCGCATTAAACAAGGTCCCTGATTGGAGCCAAGCAGGCCAAACCCTGTCTGTAATTGTTGAACACCGATTAGAATCGGCTGCCTCGGGGTGGCAGCCATCTATAATGTGACTTAGACTTTTAATTAGGAGATTATCCGAGGTTCGGCCTGAAAGCTGTGAAGCAGAAACAGGGTTTCAGGATTTCAATGGAAAGGACAGTGTAATATAATCACTGTTTCTGCAGCAATCATGGTAATATGGGAATTAATCCTCCGGCGAGATTCGGGGAGTCAGCCCTAGGATAAGGAACAGGTGTTGTATAAATTCTGCCCTGTGGAGGGATTTTGGCGCCAGAACCACAGGAGGCCTTGATCCCTGAGTGTTAACCGCCTGCTAGACTTGAAGCAATGAATCGTGTTTACAAGTTACCAGGGGATCAACACATGGGCACTCCTTGGGGTAAGCAAGTCACTTGGGGTGACGAGCATCAGTGCCAACAATATACTACAACCGTTCACCCAGCACTGAACATGTTCATTGAATCATGAAAACTAAGTCGTGAATACTATAGGTTTTTGTTTTCCGTATATGTGTCTGGGTATTTACATCCTGCGAGCCTGGCCTGCTAGCAACAGAGTGTCAGAGATCATTTTTGGATGTAAACATCTGGATTTAAAATGGCTCTGAATTTCACATATTTTCCATTACATTAACATATGACATATAATTGAGGCCCAGGTGCTGAAGTTCACACAGATTGTGTTGCGTTGTGACTATGTGTCACCTGTTCTTGAAGCACTCTTGGCTTACAACTGTAATGTAGAAGTGCGCCAAGAGTACTCCTGGAAACCATTCGTGAGCCAGGAGTACACAGAGAATAAGTCACTCCTATTCACAGTATAAGCATCCAAGTGCAAGAGCTGGGAGGGTAACCCAGGCCCCCAGGAAATGACGCTGGCTTCTAGTCGCTGTATGACGTCTGCCTCCAACGCATGGCAGGAGCTGCTGGATGCAAACACACACAGCCCCGCAGACAAGAAATGACGCTGGCTTCTAGTCGCTGTATGACGTCTGCCTCCAACGCACATGGCAAGAGCGCCTGGGTGGAAACACACACAGCCCTGCAGACAAGAAATGACGCTGGCTTCTAGTCGCTGTATGACGTCTGCCTTCAATGCATGGCAGGAGCTCCTGGGTGCAAACACACACAACCCCGCAGACAATAAATGACACTGCCTTCTAGTCACTGTATGTCGTCTGCCTCCAACGCATGGAACTGCTGGGTGTAAACACACACAGCCCTGCAGACAAGAAATGACGCTGGCTTTTAGTCGCTGTATGACGTCTGCCTCCAACGCATGGCAGGAGCTCCTGGATGTAAACACACACAGCCCTGCAGACAAGAAATGATGCTGGCTTCTAGTCGCTGTATGACGTCTGCCTCCAACGCATGGCAGGAGCTCCTGGATGTAAACACACACAGCCCTGCAGACAAGAAATGACACTGGCTTCTAGTCGCTGTATGACGTCTGCCTCCAACGCATGGCAGGAGCTGCTGGGTGTAAACACACACAGCCCTGCAGACAAGAAATGACGCTGGCTTCTAGTCGCTGTATGACGTCTGCCTCCAACGCATGGCAGGAGCTGCTGGGTGTAAACACACACAGCCCTGCAGACAAGAAATGACGCTGGCTTCTAGTCGCTGTATGACGTCTGCCTCCAACGCATGGCAGGAGCTCCTGGATGTAAACACACACATCCCTGCAGACAATAAATGACGCTGGCTTCTAGTCGCTGTATGGCGTCTGCCTCCAACGCATGGCAGGAGCTGCTGGGTGTAAACACACACAGCCCTGCAGACAAGAAATGACGTTGGCTTCTAGTCGCTGTATGACATCTGCCTCCAACGCATGTCAGGAGCTCCTGGATGTAAACACACACAGCCCTGCAGACAAGAAATGACGCTGGCTTCTAGTCGCTGTATGACGTCTGCCTCCAACGCATGGCAGGAGCTGCTGGGTGTAAACACACACAGCCCTGCAGACAAGAAATGACGCTGGCTTGTAGTCGCTGTATGACGTCTGCCTCCAACGCATGGCAGGAGCTGCTGGATGTAAACACACACATCCCTGCAGACAATAAATGACGCTGGCTTCTAGTCGCTGTATGGCGTCTGCCTCCAACGCATGGCAGGAGCTCCTGGATGTAAACACACACATCCCTGCAGACAATAAATGACGCTGGCTTCTAGCCGCTGTATGGCGTCTGCCTCCAACGCATGGCAGGAGCTGCTGGGTGTAAACACACACAGCCCTGCAGACAAGAAATGACGTTGGCTTCTAGTCGCTGTATGACGTCTGCCTCCAACGCATAGCAGGAGCTGCTGGGTGTAAACACACACAGCCCTGCAGACAAGAAATGACGCTGGCTTGTAGTCGCTGTATGACGTCTGCCTCCAACGCATGGCAGGAGCTGCTGGGTGTAAACACACACAGCCCTGCAGACAAGAAATTACGCTGGCTTCTAGTCGCTGTATGACGTCTGCCTCCAACGCATGGCAGGAGCTCCTGGATGTAAACACACACATCCCTGCAGACAATAAATGACGCTGGCTTCTAGTCGCTGTATGACGTCTGCCTCCAACGCATGGCAGGAGCTCCTGGATGTAAACACACACATCCCTGCAGACAATAAATGACGCTGGCTTCTAGCCGCTGTATGGCGTCTGCCTCCAACGCATGGCAGGAGCTGCTGGGTGTAAACACACACAGCCCTGCAGACAAGAAATGACGTTGGCTTCTAGTCGCTGTATGACGTCTGCCTCCAACGCATAGCAGGAGCTGCTGGGTGTAAACACACACAGCCCTGCAGACAAGAAATGACGCTGGCTTCTAGTCGCTGTATGACGTCTGCCTCCAACGCATGGCAGGAGCTGCTGGGTGTAAACACACACAGCCCCGCAGACAAGAAATGACGCTGGCTTCTAGTCACTGTATGATGTCTGCCTCCAACACATGGCAGGAGCTCCTGGATGTAAACACACACAGCCCTGCAGACAGTCCAGGTGGGGAACAACCTTTACAACGCAACTTTTACAACGCACTACACTTACAACGCATTTTTTACAACGCACAATCCATTACAACGCATGACATTACAACGCATGACACTACAACGCATTTTTAAAAACTACCTTTACAACGCATTCTATTACAACGCATACTACCATTACAACGCATACCATTACAACGCATAATATAGTAATTTTTACCCCTATACTATCCAACACTTACCCTACTGTTGCACCCCCTGGAGTTAGAATAGTAATTTTTACCCCTATACTATCCAACACTTACCCTACTGTTGCACCCCCTGGAGTTAGAATAGTAATTTATACCCCTATACTATCCAACACTTTCCCTACTGTTGCACCCCCTGGAGTTAGAATAGTAATTTTTACCCCTATACTATCCAACACTTACCCTACTGTTGCACCCCCTGGAGTTAGAATAATAATTTTTACCCCTATACTATCCAACACTTACCCTACTGTTGCACCCCCTGGAGTTAGAATAGTAATTTTTACCCCTATACTATCCAACACTTTCCCTACTGTTGCACCCCCTGGAGTTAGAATAGTAATTTTTACCCCTATACTATCCAACACTTACCCTACTGTTGCACCCCCTGGAGTTAGAATAGTAATTTTTACCCCTATACTATCCAACACTTACCCTACTGTTGCACCCCCTGGAGTTAGAATAGTAATTTTTACCCCTATACTATCCAACGCTTACCCTACTGTTGCACCCCCTGGAGTTAGAATAGTAATTTTTACCCCTATACTATCCAACACTTTCCCTACTGTTGCACCCCCTGGAGTTAGAATAGTAATTTTTACCCCTATACTATCCAACACTTACCCTACTGTTGCACCCCCTGGAGTTAGAATAGTAATTTTTACCCCTATACTATCCAACACTTACCCTACTGTTGCACCCCCTGGAGTTAGAATAGTAATTTTTACCCCTATACTATCCAACACTTACTCTACTGTTGCACCCTCTGGAGTTAGAATAGTAATTTTTACCCCTATACTATCCAACACTTACCCTACTGTTGCACCCTCTGGAGTTAGAATAGTAATTTTTACCCCTATACTATCCAACACTTACCCTACTGTTGCACCCCCTGGAGTTAGAATAGTAATTTTTACCCCTATACTATCCAACACTTACCCTGCTGTTGCACCCCCTGGATTTTGAAAAGTAATTTTTACCCCTATACTATCTAATACTTACCTTAAATGCAATTTAATATTATGCGTTGTAATGGTATGCGTTGTAATGGTAGTATGCGTTGTAATGGAATGCGTTGTAAAGGTAGTTTTTAAAAATGCGTTGTAGTGTCATGCGTTGTAATGTCATGCGTTGTAATGGATTGTGCGTTGTAAAAAATGCGTTGTAAGTGCATGCGTTGTAAAAGTGTGCGTTGTAACGACATACATCCAGTCCAGGTACATCAGTGTACATCACATCCCAGACACTCTGGGCCCTGTTCACAGAGGTAAGTCTGCATATGTAGATCTTCTCAGGTGTACAACTACACCTACACTTAGGGGTTAACCCTTTAGTGTAATTTACCATTTCTGTGTGTAGAATTACACGTAGAGGTAGATGTATGAGTATTTGATCTAACTTCATGTGGAAATATTTTTTTTTAGGCAAAATCGAAGTTTCCATTGTGCTTTCACAATCTCGTGTGATTTCAGAAATGTCACGTTATGTTTCTTCACTTAATTTCCGAACGGACTCTATTATGCCACATTGCATAATTATGCACCAATTCACAGATACATTAGCAGACAGGCACAACCCAAAAAACCAGAGTTCGAAAGTCTGTTGTTTGTGGCACTTGTGGTTTTAGCTCATTTTGTTTTAGCCTGAAATGCATCCTTATGTCTAAAGTGGGCTCAAATGCTGGCTTTTCATTTACTGTTATTATGTGTAATTTTGTTCCAAAATACCATGTACTTCCTAAATAGCAAATTACGCCAAATACACACTCCTCTAATGTTATATGTCCTGTCACACATCCATACATCCCATGTCCTCATTGTCCTCAAACACTGAATGTGTTGTCCTTTGTCACTGTCTAACCATCTGACAGGTCACTGCAGTGTCAGTCCAATGATGTCATCATAACTTTAGCTGCTACATGCAGAAAATGTGATTTTGTTGTTGATGTTATGTGTTTCTAACACATTCCAGCACCTTCATGATGCTGGTGTTTTTACATCTCTGTCCTCTATATATGTCTCTCTTGTCATCTAAAGTGATACAACAGCATCTCGCTGCTCACTGGGACTGACACCACAGATGACATCAGGGGACCTTCTGGCAGCAGCAGTTCGGCCTTCTCCCATCCATCCATTGCTCAGGTACGTTTTTGCCCATCGTACATCCACCATTGTATATCTTCATTTATATTTTTGCATTTATTATCTTGTTATCGATGTGTGTTGTGTGACACATTTATTCTTGTAAACAGAATATGCTACAGGTCTTATCCTAACCTGTGCAATAAGTTACGAAGGATCAGGGCTGGTGTTGTGTTGTGCGATGCTGTCGGCGCAGGCACACATTGTTCACGGGGCCCGAGGGCTTGGGGGCAAATAAACACTCGGGAGCCTGTTTACGGGTGTATTTGTCTCACCGTCGTAGCCCGAGTGGCGTACGTACGTCCGCGACCACTTTATTATACTGGGGTCACGTGACCTCCACGTTGAGCGCCTGTTGCGTCACAGGCGCAACATAACATTCCTCCCCAACAAACATCAAAACCATAATAGCAGATAACTCCCTGAGTTGACTCCCAGCTCGTTGCATAGGTCAACAAAATAAAAGTTCAGCAAATATAACATAAAACAGTCTTACGTAAAGTAGTCCTTCAGGCGGCAGGAACGCGCTGGGTTACCCGCAGTTGATGCTGAGATAGTCCCCTGGTCTGGGAGTCGTGGCCTCCAGCATCCAGTGCATCTTCGCTGGACCGTGTCTCTGGATGAGGGCAACTATCGTCCAGCATCGCACCTGCTACCCCTCGGCACGGAGTCGACGCAGGGCTCCTTAACTCCCAACCGTCTTCAGTGGCCGACGCATCGGCCACCCCACTAGAGCTAGCCTCCTCCACCGGCGTGCTGTTGGGACTATTCTCCAACTGGACTGGTGAGGGCAGTGACCCCTCTAACTGATATCTCTTGAAGTGTGACAGATTTCGGGTTATGGTTTCACTCCCTCGAGTGTCAATGACATGGGTTCCTTTGCAGATGAGGCACTCTGGCCCTCCGCCTATGACTGACTTGGGAATGTGCCTTATGGCGCCGGGCATCAATTTGGTTGTCATCGGGGGCATCCGGCTGCCCCTTGGGGTGATGGGGAATTGAGTCAGTGAACACTCGTCCCATGAGAAGGTGGGCTGGGGCTATGCCCGTGGTGGTGTGGGGTGTTTGGCAGTAGCTTCTTAGAAAAGTGAAAATGGCCAGTTCAATGGACTGTCTCTTGTCATGCGCAATCCGGATGACTTTATTTAAGGCCCGCATAAATCTCTCCGCTTCGCCATTTGCTTGTGGCCACTGGGGTGTGATTCTTTGGTGATGAATGCTGAGAGACTCCAGATAAGAGGCAAATTCTTGCCCTTGGAAGGGAGGTCCGTTATCTGTCCTCAGCTCTTGTATGAGACCATGGGTGGCGATGATCTTCTCAAGTTTTGGTATTACCTCCGCGGCACTGAGCACAGGTATGATCCCGACTTCTGGGTATTTCAAGTGGTCATCGATAGCCACAAACGTGTGGCGGCCGTCAGGGAGGCTACCAAAATCTAAACTAACAAGGGACCACAGAGTTTTCGGCTTGGGTTTCACAATGATCGGAGCAGGTTGGGGTGTCCCCCCCGTTACTTGGCAGGTAGCACATGACCGGACCGTGGCTTCCACGAGTTCGTCAATCAACGGGAACCACACCTTGGTTCGGAGTCTTGACTTGGTCTTAACCATGCCTTGATGCCCGATTTGTGCAAGATTGATGACCTGCTCAGTTAACGACGTCGAAATCACCAACCGGTGTCCTCTTAGTAGGCACCCCGTGTCATCTTCAGTGAGCGCATCTCTGACATGATATAGACTGGCCATGACTCGCTGCACATTGGTCAATAGAACTCTCCATTCTTCCTTGGCCTTGTGCCAGTTGCCATGTTGTAGGGCCGCCTTGGCTCGCTGTAGGCACTCATCTTTGCTCGTGGCTTTGCAGAGGCTCTCCATGGAGAGAGGAAGAGGGCACGAGCGAGCGGTGATGCACTGAACATACTCTTCAGTGTCGGCCGCGTCCTTCGTCTCTTGGACCGTGGCTGCCCGCGGATGTCGAGACAGCTTGTCGGCCGTATTCCGAGAACCGGGCTGATATTCCACTTTGCAATTATAATTCTGGAGTTGCAGCATCCACTTCTCGATCCGAGGCGGTAGCTTGGTCGACGTCCCCGAGAAGAGTGCTACAAGCGGCTTGTGGTCAGTTGCTACCACGAAGGGTTTTCCTTAGACGTACAAGTGAAAATGGTGGCACCCCCATTGGATGGCAACAGCTTCTTTCTCGATTTGGGAGTACCGTTGTTCCGTCTCGGTGAGGGACCGGCTAGCCAAAGCGAGGTTTCGTCTCTGCAACAGTACGGCCCCTAGCCCCATGGGACCAGCATCCACCGCGACCAATGGTGATTTCCTCGAAGGCCTTGGCTTGGTCAGGGCCCCAGTTCCAGGAGGTGGAGTCTTTGGTGAGCTCCCTCAATGGTAGGGTCAGGTTGGCAAGATCCCGAATGAACCTCCTGCAGTAGTTTACCATACCGAGGAAGCTGCGGACTTCGGTGACATTGGTGGGGGCGATGGCATCCTTTATGTCTCTGACCTTTTCTGGGTCGGGGTTAACCTCTTCCGCGGAGAACGTGTAGCCGAAGAATTGTAGCTTCCTTCGTAGGAACTCACATTTTTCCCGATGAAGAGTGAGGCCTGCGTCTCGCAGTCGACGAAGTACTTGAGTGAGGCGATTATTATGTTCTGGGATGGTTTTTGCATGTATCATAATATCGCCACTAACATTGATGACGCCAGGGATGTCCGCGATGAGTTCCTGTATGATGTGCTGAAAAACTTCAGCCGCACTGGATACCCCGAAGCTCAATCGGGTATACCTCCGGAGCCCCACATGTGTTGAGAATGTTGTGATATTGCGGGATGCCTCGTCTAACACCAACTGATGGTATCCGGACCTAAGATCTAGCTTGGAAAACCAGCAGGCTCCGGCCATCTCCCCAATCAGGTCGTCTATTGTGGGGGTAATGTGGCGTTCCCTCTTGATGGCGACATTGGGCAGCCTCATATCGACGCAAATCCTCACCGCGCCCGGCTGTTTGGGCTTTCGGGTGATGACGATCGGGGACACCCACGGGGTAGGACCGGTTACTTTCTCGATTATGCCAGCGGCCTCCAACTTCTTGAGCTCTTCCTCGACCAGGGGGAGCAAGTGGAAAGCTATCCGCCGGTGCCGCAAAGCCACTGGTTGGATGGTGGGGTCAATGTGGAGATGTATCTCTTTCCCCTTGAACCTTCCAATCCCCTGGAATACTTCCGAGAATTCGGTTAGCAGATACTGGATGGACTCCTGGTGTACCCCGAAGGCAAACGTCACTACCCCAGGTCTTCATCGGCCCTGCAGCCCAATAGCATTCCTTGGCCATCTTCGGTGACATACACGTTGGTGGTAATGGATTGGGCACCAAGTGAGATGGACGTACGGAATCGGCCTTGTATCTTCAGGGGTGTGTCTTGACCATATGCGAACACGGTGATTGCCGAGGGGTAGAGAACTGGCATTGGATTCATGGTGTAGTGGAGGGCTGACGCCATGATGTTGATGGTGGCGCCAGTGTCAACTACTGCCATGACGTCTTGGGACCCCACTCAAATGCCGCACTGGGGCAGACGTCGCGCTTTCCGGGTTGTAGTGCCGATCATGTGGACTTTGTGTACTACCCGCTCTTCCTCCTCATCGTCATCCATGTCACTGGGTCCTCTCTCTCCTTCGGGCAGGGCATTTACCACTTGGCGGGGCTTACGGTATCTCTTGGACATGCAGACCTTTTCAAAGTGGTTAAACCGTCCGCACCCCGAGCATCTCTTGCCTTTGGCGGGGCACTCAGCTGCCGGATGGGGTGATCCTCCGCAGTATCCGTACGACTTGGTTTGCTCTGAGGTTGATGTCCCAGGTCCCTTCTTGACCCATCTCGTCATGGGTTTGGTCGTTACGGCGTTCACTGGCTCGGCCTTTACGGGCACTTGATGGCCCGTGCTTTTGACAATTCCTTGGTCCGCCCCAGGGTCAATATGTCCGCGAGGGACTTTCCAGATTCTTCTAGTATCCGTTCACGGAGTTTGGCAGATGCGCAGCCTTGGTTATCTGTCCCCTAATCTCTTCTGTTTCATTGGGGAAACCACATGTGGACGCTAGGTTTTTGAGTCTGGCGTGGTATGTGTCTAGTGACTCTTCTGGGAGCTGACACGCTTGCCTAAATATGAACCTTTCGTAATCTTGGTTGGCCATTGGTTCAAAGTGTCCATTGAGGGCATTTATCAGTGTGTGGTGACTCTTGGGGGTAGCCTCTACCAGTGTCTTGGTGATGGTATGGATGTCCTTGCCCCCCAAATGCAGCAGCATTGCTCTTTTCTGGTCCTTGTGGACCTTGGTGGCCTCAAAGAATATGAGTAGGTGGTCCACTCAGTCCTTCCACTTGGGCACCAGCAATGAGGGTGATCCCTCCACTATGAAAGGCTCTATATGGGGTAATGTGGGGATGGTCACCGCCGCGACCGGTGTCTGTGTTGTCGCTTAAGCTTTCCACGCAGGTTCACTGTCCCGCCTGGATATAGTTCCCCCTTGGGGCATGTGGTTTTGCCAGTGCCCGGTTGGCCCGTATTCAATGCTTTCCTCCTGTTTGAGGTCCAGGGACTCATGCTGTCTGTGGGGATCTTCACCCCTCCTGCCACTGACTCCTTTCCAGCAAGGCTGTGCTGTGGACCCCAGAGGTGTGGGCCTCCCTCTTCTCCCCTGTGTTCTGTCGCCCTGTCCAGGCTATTTTGAGCAGGCAGGGGGCCTTCCAGCCTTCTTTGCAGCCTGGGCGCCTTCACACGAGGTGTGGACCACGTGGCTGGTAGGCCAGGGCTCCAAGTGCAGTCAGCACTGAGCGGGGGGAGGGGCAGCGCCGCGTCTCCTCACCTTAGGGGGCCCGTAATAGCGATCCTGTGCTGCCTCAGTCCTCGCATCGAGCTTCAGGTGCTCCGATGAACAGACCGCCTTCAGGGACGCAGCGTGTCGCACACCGGGGCACAAGCGCCGCGAGCCGATGGCAGAGCTCGCGGCCGCCAAACCGCTGTTCCGGTACCGGCGAGGGTACGCCCACCCTTGTTGCCAGTTGTTGTGTTGTGCAACGCTGTCGGCGCAGGCACACATTGATCATGGGGGCCGAAGGGCTTGGGGGCAAATAAACACTCGGGAGCCTGTTTACGGGTGTATTGGTCTCGCCGTCGTAGCCACTTTATTATACTGGGGTCACATGCGCAACATAACAGGCTGGCAGCCTGGAGGCACCGCTAGAGTCTGAAATTAGACTCTGCCTACCAAGCCAGGTACACTGTCGGTGTCTAGCAGGCTGCCTGCAGCTCCTGGAAGCAAAAGACTTCTGGGGCAGTAACCCAACCCAACAACATTGTAAAATGAACTTAGGAAAGGGCATTCTTTCAGGGCGCAGCTCGCCAAACGCCGGCACACCTGGCCAACCATGACCAGGCATCAGCCTGCCACACAGCGTCATATTTACTCTGCACATACGCCATTTACTGGAAGATAAGATTTATGGCCCTGAGGCTAGGGAAGTGGCTTCTTCTGAAACACGTAGCCAGTTCGAGTCCCTCAAGTGAGAATGCAAGCTGCAGGGACTGTGGTACCAGTGAGGAATCATTTGAACACGTAGGGGCAGATTTACAAGCCCCTTGCACCACTTTTGTGACATTTTTAACATGGGAAAAGTGATGCAAAAGTGGCGCATGGGGCTTGTAAATCTGGCCTGTAGTAAGCCTCTGCCCAGCTCTGATGAATAAACGCAGGGCCAGCCTAAGAAAAGAATGACACAAACGGGAGGCAGATTTACAAGCCCCTTGTGCCACTTTTGCGTCACTTTTAACATGTGTAAAGTCATGCAAAAGTGGCACAAGGGGCTTGTAAATCTGCCCCTGGGTGTCTGTACCTGTCGGCAGGCCATTATTGCCTCTTTAAATCCAGAGAACACCGTTTTGAATATCTTGTTGGCCAGGTTTGTCACCACTGCAGCCAACATGCTCAGTCCGCAGGGGGTTTAAAATGCTGTTTTCTGTAATTCTGGCCTATGGCAATCTTAGATTATCGTTTTTATAGCCGATTACCTGTAAAAACGAGTTGTTTCAAAGCACCTGTACTTTATCAAACTCTTATGTTGCTATCACGTAGGATCAACCTGCTGCTTCCACTTGTAATTGAAGAGTGTGCTGTAGTAGGCTGCCGCTTCACTGCACGTGCCCTTTGTCTCACCTCTGCGCTTTTACGGGCAATTCTAGTTTTCGTTTTATAGCTGATATCAACAAAGTCAGTTTCGAGTCTTGCATTTTATTGAAACTCGTGCTGCTGTCATCAATAACACCCTTTTTTCACCCAACTACTAGCTAATGCGGTAACTCCAGCTACCCAGCCGACCCCTGCCCACACCACAACTTCAACAGAGCCGACTCCATCATCGCACCCCAACTCCGGGATATCATTAACAACTCCTTCACGTCCGCCACATTCCCGGAGAGCTGGAAGCATGCAGAGATCAGCGACCTCCTGAAGAAACCCACCGCGGACCCCACAGACCTCAAGAACTTCCGTTCCATCTCGCTACTCCCCTTCCCCGCAAAAGTCATCGAGAAAACCGTCAACAAACAGCTGACCACCTTCCTCGAGACGAACAGCTTCCTCGACCCATCGCAGTCCGGATTCTGAGCGAACCACAGCACCAAGACCGCCCTCATTGCAGCCACCGACGACATCAGGACCCTGCTTGACAACGGTGAAACTGCCGCCCTCATCCTCCTCGACCTGTCGGCCGCTTTCGACACTGTCTGCCACCACACCCTGACAACCCGCCTCCACCACGGTGGGATCCAAGGAAAAGCCCTGGAATGGATCACCTCCTTCCTCTCGGACAGAACTCAGAGTGTCCGTCTCCCGCCCTTCCGCGCAGCGGCCACCAAGATCATCTGCGGCGTACCCCAAGGATCCTCGCTCAGCCCTACTCTCTTCAATGTCTACATGAGCCCCCTCGCAGCCATCGCACGCAAACACAACCTCAACATCATCTCCTACGCTGACGACACCCAACTGATCCTCTCCCTCACCAATGACCCGGCCACCGCCAGAGCCAGCTTCCAGGAAGGAATGAAAGACGTTGCGGAATGGATGAAGCGCAGCAGTTTGAAGCTGAACTCAGACAAGATGGAAGTCCTCATCCTCGGACCATCCCCCTCCGCCTGGGACGACCCCTGGTGGCCCCCTGCTCTGGGCACTGCACCCAAGCCCACGGACCACGCACGCAACCTGGGATTCATCCTGGACTCCTCCCTCACGATGACCAAGCAAGTCAACGCCGTTACATCTTCCTGCTTCAACACCCTCCACATGCTCCGAAAGATCTTTCGGTGGATCCCCACTGGAACCAGGAAGACAGTCACCCAGGCCCTCGTCACCAGCCGACTGGACTACGGGAACGCCCTCTACGCTGGGACCACCGCCAAACTACAGAAAAGACTCCAGCGCATTCAGAACGCATCTGCACGACTCATCCTGGACATTCCCCGACACAGCCACATCTCTGTACACTTGAGAGACCTGCACTGGCTCCCCGTCAGCAAGAGGATCACCTTCAGACTCCTCACCCACGCCCACAAGGCTCTCCACGACATGGGCCCCGAATACCTCAATACCCGCCTCACGTTCTACACACCTACCCGCCAGCTCCGCTCTGCCAGCCTCGCCCTCGCCACCGTCCCACAGATTCGCAGAACCACCACCGGAGGAAGATCTTTCTCCTACCTGGCGGCCAAGACATGGAACTCCCTCCCCACCCCCCTAAGACTGACCCAGGACCACCTCTCCTTCAGGAGGCACCTCAAGACCTGGCTTTTCGAGCAGTAGCGGCACCCCCCCCCTCCCAGCGCCTTGAGACCCTCGCGGGTGAGTAGCGCACCCTACAAATGTTCGTGATTGATTGAATTATTCCGAACAAGTGCAATTATAGCTTCGCAAAATTAGTTGTTTTAAAACTTCTGCACCATATTGAAACTGTGTGCTGCTGTTTTCACCTATAATTGATCAATGTGCTGAACGAGACCTGCGGCACCTCTGTTTTTGCACTTTATCCATACTCTGTGTTTTCATTCCAAAATCGCAAATACATAACCCTCTGCTTTTATTTTTATTTAAATGCAATACTTTTACTCTTCTTTAACTCGTAAAAACCTGATGTGCAGTTTTAGAAGAGAAATGTGGTCGACAAAAGCGATATCTGAAGCATGCGTTTTATTATCTAAAACACGTCATTGTTTTAAATGTTTACATTTTTTTCTGTCACTTGCACGATCCTGGCCATAGCTACCTGTACCCTCGGTTTTATATTGTAAAGCTTTTAAATAACCATAAACAATAAAGTTATTATTGTTATTATTGATACACGTCCTGTAACCATCTATTTGGATTTTCATCACCTGTGTCACCTCTCACGGTTCGATTGTTGTTTACTTTTTATACTCTTATAACCCACCGTTCACATCACTCTTCTGTGGAGCTCATGGGCCAGGGGAGAGGTCACTCCCAACCTCTTAGAAAGCCCTGGTTCAGCAGTTGACATCAAGGAGGTCCTCCACACACCAACCATCTGTGGCAGTAGCAGGGGCAGTGCATTCTAAAAGTATTCATGTAATGCACGCACCAACCATTACCTTCATATGTGTCATTTTGCTGTTACATGACTCATTGAAAGTGCAGCTTCTTTTTAGAACTCTACTGTGAAACTAGTCTGGTGATTTTTTTAGTAGGCATCTTTCTGCAGGTTCTGGGAACTGGGAACCTGGAAATGATGTTGCACCATCCACGTGTGAGGACTGCAGAAAATCCCAGGAGATAATCCTGTACTGATGAAGCAGCTATCAAGACACCACTGCAGAATAAGAAGAGGGGGTGAAGGAGGTGAAAGTGGGAAAGAACATTGTTGGTCGCACCCAGAAACCATCAACAAAAATCAATTGCCTTTTAAGGTCTCTTCTAAGTCCCCAGCAAACAGCCAACCATGAACCTGTCTCCTTATAGCCATCAACCAACAGGTATTTCAGTTGACTAACATACATACTCCTTTCATGCAAGTGCAACTCTGGACTCCTCTCAGCCATCCGAGTGATCCCTTGTGGGGATCAGCTTTCCCCTATTCATTATTGCCCCCCCCACCACCACACTTTCCAGATGGTCAACCTTTTCCCTGGTGCTCAATCTGTTGGCCAAATCAGATGGTCATGAATGCAGGTCAGTTGGCCTGGTCGAGTCCTGTCCTCTAGGATGATCAGTTTTCAGATAATAGTTACCTGTTCCTGTCCCTGAAGATATTACTAACATGGGTGTGAGCCTGTGTGAGATATCAGACACCACTAAAGAAATCCTTCAGATGTTTGGCAGGCAGAGCTGTGCCATGGAGAACAGTGAGAAATGTTACAAAGACAAGGAAAAGGTTCAGTGCTTCTTCCAGTACACCTTACTCACTTTCCCAAACACACATATCGCTGAAATTTTTAAAGCACCATTTAATAATCATTAATATTGTTATTACTTGTGAGCATATTTAAAAAAAAAATAGTTCATAGCAACTAACTTCCATTTGTGTGCTCTTAAATGTTTTTGTTGCTGTGTAAAGTGCCGGTTTAAGTTATATGTATTGAGCATATTTAAAAATGAATATATCTTATAATGCCAAATTAATGTCAAACAATCACATACAAGTACATGCATACACACTCGGAAAAGACAAGTGGCACATCTAAAAAACTAATATCTTTCAGATTAAATTTAAGGAAAAATGTCATTATGAAATGTATTGTTTGGGGGGGGTTAGTCCTAGGAATAGGGTGAAATGAACTAAAATATTTTGTGACATATGGATACATTGAATTAAGATTGGGTTGGCTAAATCATAAAAGATATCAGAAACATTGGCAAATAAGTCTAGAGACATAGGGGTATATTCCCAAGAACGTGTGATAAACATCGTAAAATTAGATAAACGTAACTTTGCATATCACAGTCTATCGCAGGAAAACAACGTAGTATTCTCAACCCGGCGGCACCATGAGATAGTCCCACGATAACGCGTCAAATGACTGCGTTAAAACCAGTGTGACTCCGCAAAAATGCGAACCGTGAAAAAAGTTGTGATGGGGCCAATCGCAATACAAAAATCAGTAATAACCAGCGACAGGCCTACAATTCCCATGCATCATGCGGGAAAATGCACTATAAAAGCAGAACAAGAAAAACACACTAAAAACAAAATAAACTGCATAGCAACATGGATGCACCCGGAGTGAGTGCCCAGGTCAACACGAACCCCACAAGTCCCACAGAACACCAGCAAGGAACCTCGGGGTCAGGGAAGTCCAAGGAGAAGAGGAAGAGGAAGACGGGGTACAGTCCACATGACAACCAGATAGTTGTCACGTAGGTGACAGAACACTAACAACAACTGTCCGTCACCTTCACCGTGTCATTGGCAACATAGATTGAAAAATGGCATTCCATCGTGAATGCAGTCGGAGTGTCGAGGAGGTCAAGATGCGCTGGCATGATGTGAAAAGCCTAACCAAGCAGAAACCCGCTGCCAACAGGAAGGCAGCAACGGCGACTGGAGGTGGGGGTCCTGCGCCACAGGAGGAGCTGGAGCAAATGGTGGCCACAGTCATCAGTGTGGAGACGGTGCAAGGAGTGGGGAGTCCGGACACTGCTCGACATGACCTGACACAACATCAACAGAGTCAGTAACGAACAGGGACTGGGGCGGATGGGGGTGACGGGCACAATGGCACACATGCACAACGACGTGTAGCATACCGCACACTCACAATGATGCTGGGTCATGTCCCTGATCCCTGTGGCACACTGCAGCACACATACAAACATCAAGTAGGCCCCCCTCCACCATGTGTCCAAAGGGGTCACACCCCACACATCACCAATTCCACAACACACACATGCACCTGTGCAAAACATAGCAAATATTCGTATTTGTGAGCCACACAGACAATGCAAGTGACACTACATGACGAGCAGCATGGCTGGAGTACAATCACCATGACATTGTGCATGCCACGAGACTGAGGTGGCTGAGTGTGGACCACATCCGTAAAGGAGCAGGTCACACTCTGACACATCCAAGTGCAGAAACAACCACTGAAGACAACAATACATCTGCAGACAAACAATGCACAAGAGTATAAAACTGTCCAAGAGCACAAATGACCCAGGTCGCCAACATCACAGCACCTTAAAACATTAAAGGCACACTGCCTCCAAGGGATAAGGGGCAGCAAAACCACAGCTGCAGGGGCGACTCTCCCACAATGCAGCACACACACATAGCAATGACAGCACATCCACATGGACGACAATGTGGTACACAGTGCAACACTTACACTGCAGAACAGAGGACACAACTGGGTCCGCTTGTGCGTAGAAAATGGCTAATCACATCTGACATAGCAGGAAACTGTGAGATGAAAATGTACGTGTACAACCTCACCTTCGTCATATAGTCCAAATGTCCACTGTCCCGCATCAAATAGTCCGCTCCTCCCAGTCACAATGCACATTGTCATGCAGTCTGTATGTAAACTTGAACAATGAGTCAACATACATGCCAACACAATGTCAACAAGCATCTCCCCTTCACATTGCAGAGGAACAAACAACAACTCCAGCAGAGCAGACCAGACAACTCTACAGTGATGCTGAAGAGGACCTCCACACATTCGACACCAACACCCTACAACAGTTCATGGACAACTTAGGCAATCGACCTCCAGGAGCAGGGCAGCCCAGCAGCATCGAGGATACCCCACACCCTTCACAGACCACACAGCTGGATGCACCCACCACCACGGCTGGCTCCCAGCAGCCCACCAAAGCACACATCGCATTCCAAGACCAGGTGTCAGACTGCCAGAAAGGTGCGGTGAGGTTCTACCTCATGGAAGCCGAACTAGATCACAATCGTGGGTGTCTAAGTCCCATCTGGGACCACCTACACTCCCCAACGGAGACCCACACTGCGACAGAGACACATGCCTTTGCACATTTCCAGTACTGAACCACACCCAGAGCCACTGGATAATCATTCACACCCCCACGCTGGGCTGGCGTACGCTGGCCCAGTTCACTCCTCTTACATATTGAGTGGGGGACAACAAAGCTACATGTGCAAGGTTTCACCCGCTGCCTGCGGTGACATGGCTGCGTCTGCTGTACACGTCACAATGTAATGTTGTAAGGCCAGGGGCCCTAATGCATACATCATGAGCACACGGACACACTCAGTGGTTCATTGAACTGGCGGAAGGTGTCCTCCAGGGCATGATGCAGAGGGCAGAAGCCGGCTGGAAGCAGCAAATGGAGGAGTGGAATGTTACAGCCTCGTTTTTGCCACAAAGTCAGTATCACCAACATGATGATGGAGACAATCCCCAGTCCATAGACACAGTCGCCACCAAAGTTCAACCAGAAAGTGTCCATGGATGTCGGGGAACAGGCTTAGTAGCACCGGAGCTGAAAGGGGATGCAGTCTGTGATGAGGCAGGAAACAACCTTTACAATGCAGTCATTACATCGCACTACCTTTACATCGCAACATCCTTTATATTGCATGTCATTTAGGGGTGGGCGGACTTTGCGTAGTCGTGCTACGCAAAGTCCGCGAAACGGTAAAAAATCTCGGCGACCACGCAGAAATTCCACAAACACGCGGAATTGCTTGTTCACAATGCTTTTTTCCTGTTCGCGATCGCTGTTTGCGTGCTCGGGGGGAAATATCTTGCGAACACGCATTTTGAGAACGCGAAGAAGCAAAAAATTCTGCGAAGCCGCACAACGCAGAATTTTGGACAATTCTGCGTTCTCAGCAGAACGCGAAATTACCCAAATTCCGCAAATTCCATGAGCAGAACGGAATTTACCGTCCAGGCCTAATGTCACTACAACGCAGCCATTACATCGCATGTCACTAGAAAGCATGTCATTACAATCTATGTCACTACAACGCAGGCATTACATCGCAAGTCATTACAATGCATACCATTACAACTCATTGTACCCTTAAACTATCCAACACTTACCCTATTGTTGCACTTACTGGAGTTAGAATAGTAATTTTTACCCCTACACTATCCAACACTTACCCTACTGTTGCACTCACTGGAGTTAGAATAGTAATTGTTACCCCTACGCTATCCAACACTTACCCTACTGTTGCACTCACTGGAGTTAGAATAGTAATTATTACCCCTATACTATCCAACACTTACCTTAATTGCAATGTAATGGAATGCATTGTAAAGGTAGTTTCTGATAATGCTATGTAATGGCATGCGATGTAAAAGAATGCGTTGTAAAGGATGTTGCAATGTAAAAACTGTGTTGTAAAGGCATGCATTGTAAATGTATGCATTGTAACGTCATACATTCGATGAGGCCAGTACAATGATATCAAATCTGCCATAAATAAATCAAGACTGAGTTCCCAATGTGTGACCTACTCAACCGCAGAGTAGGCCCAAGGCAGCGGTCAGCAGGGGCCAACAGCCACGTGTCGTTGGCTGTCGATTCACAGAGTTAGTGACACCACAGCAGTTGGCAGTGTTCGATCACCTCCAAAACGATGATCCTTTTTTCCTCCAGACCCAAACGCATCTTCTTGTTACACCTCTCCGTGCGTGCAATGATATGAACTCTGCCATTGAGAAATCAAGACTCAGTTCCAAATGTGTGACCTACCTGACCATAGTGTAGGCCGGAGGCAGCGGTAGAGTATGTCATGGAGAAAGGAGAACAGTGGGCCTGAGTCGCGGAGGACGTGATGGTCTGAGGAGGCTGCCAAGGTGGCAGGCCTCTGGCTTGGAGCTTGCGCCTGCATGTGGTGGGCCCTCTTTGATACACACCAGTATCGGCAGGTGAGCAGTGAGGCCTGGCTGCGCAGGGGCGGGCAAGAAAGGTTTGGGGACCAGCGGCCCGGGGTTCAGATCACAGGCAACACCGCTCATGGCGACGGCGTCCGCCTCATGGCGGGGTGGGAGGCACTGCCCTGGCAGACATGTTGGGCATTCCGGAAGAGAACCACGCCCAGAGCTACGTGCTTTTTATAAACACCCTGACGCTGGCCTGGCGTCTGCCAGGCCAACCCACATTTCACACACACACTTATAGGGGGGGACATCACATGCTACATTTCTGCGATCTTCCCCACTGGCTGGGGTGACAAGGTTGTGTCCACTGTCCTCTACACTCCAAACACCAGCAGTGCATGTAGACATGGATATGTCTGTGGTCTGCATACTGCAGTCTGTCCAACACATCTCTGCCACACTTGGCATTGTGTACATTCTCATTCATGGGTCACTTGCCTCCTTTGCAGATGCCTGGTTCGCACCTCTCCCCACATTCCGCTATTGTGTGGCTGAGGTGCCATGCCATTAATGGCTCATGTACATGGCTAGCCCAGGTTGCCACAGTAAGTTGTGCTGTCGTGTCTGGTGGGTGGGCATGTTATTTGGCATGATGTATGTGATTTTGTAACGTGTGCATTGCCAGAGTTGTGAGTTGCATGATTGTGGAGTTGAGGTGTGTGGTGTGTTCATTTGGTACTTACCACTGAACAGTGCATTCCCATGGGTGCCATCCTGGAAGCGCTGGTTGATGATGGACTGTTGGAAGATGTAGGAATCATGCACACTGCCTGGGTAGTTGGCGAAGACATTGGTGAAGAGTCCACGGTGGTCCAGTATTGCCTGCACATTGATGGAATGCGTGTACTTTCTGTTGCGGTAATTGTGTGGAGTGTCGGCAGGGGGCACAAGTAGGACATGCGTGCAGTTGATTGCCCCCAACACGTGTGGGAATCCAGCTATGGCGTATACTCCTTTGTTGGTCTCCAGCTTTTCCTGCGCATTGTGGGGGACGTATAGGTACTGGAGTACAAAGCTGATGATGGCATCCAGGACAGGCATGAGGAACTTGGATGGGGCTGTCTGTGAGACTCCTCCGACTCTGGTGGTTGTTGGTTGGGAGGTCCCAGAGGCCAACATGTGCAGCACAGCCAGCAGCTTTGTCTTTGGAGGGATGTTGGTTGTACGCTGTGTTGGTACCATCAGCCTGTGGGCAATGATGGTCAGGATGCGGAGGATGGTTGTCCTTTTGAGCCTGTAGGGGCAATGACATTGTCTGGTGTGAGGTCTGTCAGGCTGGTGCGTTTCCTGAAGGTCCGCTGTCTTTGTCTGCGCTGCCTCTGTGGTGGTCTGGGGGTGGGGGGAAGGGAGGGTCCGGTGGGGGTGGTGGCGGTGGGTGTTGTGGCCCTCTTGGGGCTCCAAGCTGCATGGTCAGTGGCTCCATGGCATCTGTTGGTCTTCAGGTATGGCTGTGGGCTGGGCTCCCTTTTCTGATGCAGGTTGTTGTCCAACTTTTCACCAGATCAGAGCAGGTGTTAATTTCCTGCTGCTAATGCGCCTTATCGCCTGTTTTGTGGTCTTATCTACGATCTGGCTGGTCGTTGAGAATGTTGAGGTGTGGTGTTGTCGTGGCTTTTTGCTCAGGAACGCCTACTCTGCACCTCATTAGCAATAGTTGCTGGGGTCATCTGTGGCGATGTTTTTTGTGGATGCTATCACAGGTAAACTGGTGGTATGGGCTGTTAGCACCAGCTTGTGAATGGGACATTAAATTTATCGCAACTTTGGCTGCAATAAAGTGCCAATAACTTGGCGATTGATCCCTGAGAATATGCCCCATGGGGAGAAGAATATTAAAGTATTTACGTGATCTGATGTTCAATCTAAACAGTCTTAGCAAACAGAAAACAAACTCAATTGCCTAATTTATATTGACATTCTAACATCATGCATGGCAAAGCACCCGGCCTGATGGCATCTCAGGTGATTGTTTCCTCAGCGATAGGTCATGTTGGCCACGGTACATATTAGCACTAGCAACTGTTATCCTGAAGGGTGCACTGATTCTAACTTCTTGGAAGGAGGCTGCGGTCGTGCCCATTTACAGGAAGGGAGACAAATGTTTGCCAGCAAACTATAGGACTATCAGCTTGATAAACATCATACAAAAAAAAGGTGTTTTGCTGGCTGGTTTTGGGTTCAGTCTTTAATTGGATAACAGAGAACAAGGTACATTCACCAATGCAGGCTGGTTTCAGAAAGAGAACCAGCACCATAAACACAGGTCCTTTGTTTTCTCATAATATGTTAGAAAACAATGCAAATAGGTGGAGGCCACTTTTATGTAACCTTCATCGATTTGAAATCAGCCTTTGACCGAGTCGTCCAGAATATTCTTGGGTTGGTGTTGAAGGACATAAGTATGCCAATGAACATCTTGACTATCCGCATTCAGTTACATGTGGACAACCATGCCTGAGTACGCTGGGGAGACCAAGGCCAGCTTACAGTATCCATTCTGATAAAGAAGGGAGTCAGGCAGGGATCTGTTTTGGCCCCCACCCTACACCACAGAAACAGCCTAAACCACGCAGTCAGAACAACGGGTGGCTGAACAACGCAGGCGTAACCACAGACGTCTAGACAATGAATATGCCTTTTCCATGCATATGTGTGGTTTAGATGTCTGTGGTAGTTAGCGCTCTAGTCCGTGGGCGGAGGAGATCTGGGTGGAGGGTCGGAAGTGATCTCCTGCTGGGAGGAGGAACTGGATGAGGAACTTGGCGGCATATTGGCAAGAACGGCGATAAAATTATCATTGTTTTAGCGGCAGGAAACTGCCGCTAAAACGGCGATAATGGGCTTGATAATATGCGTTATAGAATTCCAATAGAAGCCCAGGTTAGATGTCCTGCACATCTAACCTGGGCTTCTATTGGAATTCTATAACACATATTAGCAAGCCCATTATCGCCATTTTAGCGTCAGTTTCCTGCCGCTAAAACAATGATAATTTTATCGCCATTCTTGCTAATATGCCCCCAAGTTCCTCATCCAGTTCCTCCTTTTTACTAGGAAGCCATGTTTAGGGCTCAGGGTAGGGGGCTGCATAGTTGGGACTGGGGATATTTTTATGGCTTAGTGTCGTGGGTCATGGCTTGGTGGCAGATTTAGGGCTCAGGGCAGGGGTGTTTTTAGTTATAGTTTGAAGGTTTTAGTGCTCAGGGGAGTGAGGGGGTCAGGCTCGAGATCAGGGGGAAAGGACTACAGGGCTTGCTGCCAGGGGGTCATGGGTGGGGGCTTTTTTATGGCGCAGATCCAGGGCAGGGGCATTTTTTAGTTATAGGGTGAAAATTATAGGGCTTAGGGTAGGGGGGGTCAGGGTTGAGTACAGGGGTGAAGGACTTAAGGCTTAGTGGTGGAGGGTCAGGTCGAATTCAAATATGGCGGCTGGGATTTAGGGCTTGGGGTGCAGAGGGACTGGGGTGTTTTTAGGGCTGGGGTAGTCTTCATATTTAGGGCTGGGGACCGCTTTTAGGATTTAGGGTGTGGGGCTTTAGGGCTGGGGTCATAAGTCAGGATAGGTGGCTAGGTTTTAGGGCAAAGATCCAGGCTAGAGCAGCACCTTAAAAACGCATATGCCTTTACCAAATATGTTATTACAACCAAACTCTTTGTAAAGGCATGCGTGGTAAAAACATGCGTGGTTAGGACACGGTTATTGTTAAGACTGCGTTGTTCAGCCACGCGTGTTTGGGGATAGCGTGGTTGGACCATTCAACCGTTTTTATTGTATCTAAATTATGTTGTTCCATTTCTGTTGTCCTGCCAGCATGACTCTCCCAGCGACAGAGGCCTTAGCACCCCTATACTACTCTTTGCCAACAACACCATTTAGTTTCACAGACTCCTAGTGAGCTTCAGCAATTGTTGAATCGATTCAAAGAATTTTGTTCCCAACGAGAACTGGTTGTTAACATCTCAAAAATTAATTTTAAGACTATTAAACACCACAAATCCGGTAAGGCGGAAGATGTTCCCTGAAGGCTCCGAGATTGAGAGTGGAGGCTTTTGATTATTTGGGCATCAGGCTCACATCCAAATTCTCATGGAAGCGACACATAGATGGAGCAACACTGAAGCACAAGCAAGTTGTAGACACCATTCTGAAAGACCACTCTGCACCCTTCACCAAACCTATTGTCCCAGCACTGCAACTGTAGGATGCAAAAGCTGTGGAGCAGCCATTTATGGTGCAGAATTGTGGGGCTTTCAGACTATAGACACTTTAACTGCATTGGACAACAAGTTCCATAGGAGCTTGATTAGGCTCTCACCAACCTCCCAAATGCACCCACAATCTTAATTCCAGAGGAGCTTAGTCAGGCATCCACCAACCACTCCAATGCACCCACTTAATCTTGATATGGGGAGGCTGTCTATAGCAGACAAATCAACTTTAAGACCAATTTTTTGGGGAGGAGACAGAGTGACACCAGACCTAGTCTTGTATGGTATAGTCCGAAAAGATCTCATAGCAGTGGCAGCTCCTCCGCTATGGCAAAGGGGCGTCGCCCCACTGCTTTTAAGCAGTGAGAAACACAAAATGACAAAAACTTAGAGTTGCTGTCATTTTATGGTTCCTGTCCTCCTGCTGTGCGGCATGCGGGCTGGTGGGTGGGGCTGCTCAGGTCTCCAAGCAGGGCAAGGGTGAGTGGCTTGCCTACTCCTAAGTGCGCAATGACTGTGTGGTCGGCCCTCTCAGGCCACCCAAAACAGTCATGTGAACCTTCAGTGTTCTCCATGCAGGCTGCATTACAGCGTGCATGGAGAACATGCCCGTCCCTCCAAACCCTGGCTGAGTGCCGTGTCACGGCGCTCAGACCAATCACAAAGCTGAGGGAGCCTGGCTGCCTACTTTCTGTTCTGTTGGACGCAGGAGAGCAGGAGCACAGAAGACGCGGGACCCGGCCTCGAAGTAAGATCACAAAAACATAATAATAATTTCCAATCCCCCACCCACTTCCGCGCGACAAACCCCCGCACCCACCTCCCCACCCGCGTGCCATGCCTGCTTAGACTATGTCTCATAGAGCGAGATTCATACCATAAAACTGAGTGGCCCAATGGCATCAAGAAATGGCTGGGGAAATTGGAGGTATTGGATTTGTGGGATTCACCCCTTACTACTCACTTCTCCTCCAAGGAAAAAATCAAAGAGCTATACGGGCACTGGGTCACCCAGAATGCAGACATCCATCCAACAAGGGGCCCTTTGATCCTCAGATTCACCATGTTCAAGCTTTCCAGCTTCTATGAACCTCACTTACACCCCACTGACAGAAAACTCTACAAACAGTTCAGGTTTGGAACTTTACCCCTAACCACTTTTACAGCAAAATGGCTGGCTTCCACTGAGTCACCCTTGACCTGCCCTGTCTGTAGGACCTCGAGGGGGTCTGCTGCTCACTTCTTGTTTGCCCGCCCGCATATGAAAGATTAAGGCAGTCTTGGTTAAGACCAGTCTGTGCCTAGATGGGCACAGCAAGACATATTGAAGCTCTAAGGCTCCTGAGGACTGATGCAAACCCACTTTATTAATTGCGCAGTGGCAACATTCTTGGGCAAGGCCTGGCCATTGATGCATAAATTAATAGTCCCTTCCTCCCAACTCCATCACACGAGGTAACACTCTATGATCCAGCATAGGATCCCTTCTCGCCATTGCACTGTGTGTATTTCTGACGCTCATGGTGGACCCCGAGAGGTTTTTGTAAGGGTGGGAATTTGTCTCTGCCATGTGTGCATTCATTCTTGCCCCCTAGTAGATTGTTGAGCCTAGGGCACAAGCTCAATGGCACACATTTAATTGACTACTGTGAATGCTACATTATGCTGTTGCTGTACTAACTGTGCTGACATCAGTGTTAAATGGTTGGCTATTACTGTATTTAGCACATTACATTATGTATTTCATGTTTATCTTGTACTTTATACTTTTTTCTCCATTTCACTGCACAAATCATGTTGTACTAGAAACGCCCTGTGTTACTGACTGCTGAGGTTGTTACCAATCTGCTGCCTGCTGAGATCTCTGTACACACAATTATGCATCGAGCACTTCTACATGAGCCACCCTGTGTCAGAATTCCCACTGGTCGCTAAGATTGTCTTCTATCCGCTGCTCATTGAGGCCACTGCATGAACAACTATGCATTTTACACTCTTGCACTATAACCTTTGTACATCTGTATGAAACCTCTTGCAATCAAGACTGTTTGCTATCAAATCTGGACTTTTGGATGCCGGACTTAAGAAGGTAGTCTGTTCCTCTATCTGACTTAAAATTTGGATCCTTTTAACATTTTACTGTTTTACTGTTTTATATTCTTAACTGTAATTGTATTTTAAATGTTTGCACATTTATGCAAAGCTTTGGTGACTCAATTTGCCGAAATAAAGATTCATGTGATGATGATGATGAAATTCCAACACCCTGCTCAAAAGGAGTGTCTGAGTTTGAGTCCTGGGGCACTTGGGGGTGAGGGGAATCAGTTTGTGCGCATCCTTGGCACAGGCTTCACCTCAGAAGCATTGATCTCCTCCTCAGACACCCCATGAGAGAGTGCAATACACAATGGTCATGGGGGAAGCAATTTTGAGACACCAACCAGGAGACTTGACAACAGCAGGTGAGGAGGGAACTGGAGACAGCTGAGACATAATGCCCTTGATCAAGGAGGTCAGGAGTAGACACCATTCTGTTGTGGTAGAGAAATATTGTGTCCAAAATATTGATTACAAAAATGTTGCTTCCCTATACTTATAATGGTAAAATATAAAAAAATCATTTCATACTAATATCATTAAAAAACATACAGAAATATCGTTTTTAATATATATATATATATATATATATATATATATATCACTGAAAAAACCATAGGTTTCAGGGGTGTTATAGTTAGCTGGACTTTTCACTTGTACAAAACCATTGAAATTCCCCCGTTATAGTTAGTTCAGCTAACTATAACTCGCGCGCCCGCAATGCACTGCTGATGACGTCACATATTACATCACTCATGACATGGTCAGTGACATCACTCATGACATCACTGATGACATCTCAAATTACATCACTGATGACATCACTGATGACATCATCCAGTGAATGCGTGTTTTTCTGAAAATTAAATATGTTTTATATATGTATATCTCAAGTTCGATGGAAGAATAAATGGGTATATAAGTGTCTAAATGGATGATTTGTTTTTGAAAAATTGATTGTGTAACTGACTGATTAAGTGTATCATAGTGAATACATGGCTTAGTGAGTAATGTTTAAATATGTAAATATCTGTATCAGTCTCTCACTTTGTGTATAAGTGGCTGCATGGGTTGGTGAGTAGCTACATGGGTGTCTATATAGGTTATTAGTTGGTTTTTTGAGTATCAGTCTGAGTGTCTGCATGGTTCGGTGGGGGGTATTACGTAGTGCATAGGTGCATAAATGAGTGACTCACTGTTTGTATGTGTTGAAGACAGCACGTGTGCAGGACTGTATGGGTGGATGAGTGTGTGTATGGGTGTGTTAGTGAGTGAATGACTGTCTCAATAGTGTCTTTATGAGTAACTACATATGTTTTAAACTAGTATATGTGACTATTGGTGTATATAAGTGAGTATATGTGAGAGTGAGAGATTGAAAGAGTTCCTGTATGAATAAGTATGTGTTTCTATAAGTGATTGTTTAAAAGACTAAGTATGTGTAAGTTTCCGTAGAAGTAAGTGTAGTGGTGTGTGTATAACTGTATATGCAAGTAAATGTATGTTTGATTCTTTATTAGCATGAGTGACTATGTGTGTGAGTAACTCTATGGATGAGTGGCATTGTGTAACAGGATGTATAGGTGTATGAGTACATATGATGAGTGAGTACATGTATGAGTGACTGTATAGGACTGTTGGTGAATGAGTGGATGTGTATGTGGATCTTAGAATTACTGAAGAGGTTGTTGTAACTGGTATTGGTATGTCCATTGTTTTGAAAATTTTAGTCTCTATTTTTGAATGTGTGTATCAAAGGTTATATTAGGGTGAGAGGAGGTCTGCCACTCTATCACAAGGATGATGTCATCAGTGATGTCATCAGTGATGTCATTTGAGATGTCATCAGTGATGTCATGAGTGATGTCACTGACCATGTCATGAGTGATGTAATATGTGACGTCATCAGCAGTGCATTGCGGGCGCGCGAGTTATAGTTAGCTGAACTAACTATAACGGGGGAATTTCAATGGTTTTGTACAAGTGAAAAATCCAGCTAACTATAACACCCCTGAAACCTATGGTTTTTTCAGTGAATTTCTGAGGTTTTTTAAATGCTAATTCCTAACTATAACGTGCCTGAAACCTATGGTTTTTTCTGTGAATTTCAAAGGTTTTTTAAATGCTAATTTCTAACTATGCCTACAGAGATAGGACATGTGAAGAAAGAAGAAAAATGTACAGAAAGAACAAAAAGAAGATCAGAAAGAATACTTGTTGCAAAATCATCCTGTACCCTCAACTTTTTCAGACGGATACTGGTGGTAACTGAGGCTGACTAACCAGTCCTCAAACCAGTGCTATGTTAAAAGACACTTCGAATACAGTGAAAACACCTACATACACTAGGGAACATTATGCGTTGGGGTCCCCCTGTGATTAGCATGACCTCCTCTGTAAGCCCCTAGTATATAATAGGGCAGGGGGATTAAAACTACCTCTTAAAACAGGCCACAGGGCGTTTTTGCACACGTTAACTCAGGCCCCGTCCCCTCCCTTCACCACTGTGTAAACACGCCCTGTGTCCGTTTTTAGTTGGGCGATTAAGTTCATTTGAATCCTGAGGGTCCCAAGGGTCCAACTAGCCCACTAGGTACCTCCAGTAAGTGCCACAGAGCTGCGTTGCAGAGAGGTGTAAAAAGTGGCACGGCCTGGACCACCTCTCTGCAATGCAGCTCAGTGGCGCTTACTGGAAGCACTTGGTGGGCTAGTTATCCCCCAGGGGCCCTCAGTATTGAAGGGAAATTATATCCCTAATTTAAAACGTGCCATAGTGCGTGTTTGCACACGTCACCTCAGGCCCCGTCCCCTCCCTTCACCACTGTGTAAACACGCCCTGTGGCTGTTCTAAGTTGAGAGATTAAGTTCCCTTGAATCCTAAGGGTCCCTAGGGTCAAACTAGACCACTAGGTACCTCCTGTAAGCACCACAGAGCTGCGTTGCAGAGAGGTGTAAACAGGGGCTTGGCCTCAGAACACCTGTCTGCAGCGCAGCTCCCTGGCGCATACTGGAGATGCCTGTTGGGCTAGTTGGCCCTCAGAGACCCTCAGTATTGAAGAGGAATTAATTCCCCAACTTACAACTCGCCAGGGGGCGTGTTTGCAGAGTGCTGCAAGGAGGGGGCGTGGCCTCCGGCACGATGCCAGTCTTTTATTTATTTTAATTTTTTAAGAAGGGGGGCTGTGTGGTTCCCCTTCTTATTCTAATTTATTGGCCCTGATGACCCCATCCCCCAGGGCCTGTCTCCTAATTATATTTTTTTGACCCCAATCCCCAGGGCCGGCCACTGTTTTTTATTATTTTAAAAAAATATATATTTATAGACACACCTAGGACATGCTGGACAAACCGTACGTACCTATCACCATGACGATTTGAGTGATATTCATTAAAAGGCGACTATGCATACAATGAATCCATGTGGAATGTATTTACACCACTAGTGCAGCTCTGACATGTCTGATGCCCTACCATGCCTAATCCCGGTAGACACCCTTGTTGTTTATTTATACAAATATGGGTAGCTATTGACGGGCACATTTAATACACATGCACACCAAGCCATTCAAAGGGGATTCGACAAAAATTCGCCCATAACTATGCAAGAAACCCCCCTCACGGTTAATAAAACACACATCCACTGCCGGATGTGTAATACTTTTTATTTTACTCTCTGGAAAGGGGACGAACATCACTTGAGAGTCACAGCGCGCTCCTGGCAGAGCCCAATGCTGTGTTACACCCACCATTGCCTGCCGAGTGCCACACACCTCTGTGTTGTATTCCACCAGCTAGTGCATATGCTATGACACTCTCTAGCCCATGTGCACTGCAACACCACCCCGTGAATATGTCATGCCACACTTGTCTTCGCACGGGTTATATTGCCCCATCTAACGTGCCTTCCTCGATGCCTATGTTATAACGCACAGTGCTATGCCATACATATTACAATCTGGGATCCATATCTTTGTCACAGTGCATATGCAACGTTACACTCCCCAGCACATATTTTATATTACAACTTTAGAGACTAGTTAGTTTACACAACACTGCCCTGTGCATATTACACTCCAAGGCGCATATCGCATAGCACACGCTAGTGCCTGTGCTATCTTGCGCTCTCCAATGAATCTGTCATTGCGCACAATGTATTGCATATTATATTTCACGCCCGGTTCATCTTATATCACACTTTTTGGTGCATAGTTTATACCATACACTATATCGAGTTTTCATTTTCAATCGTGCTCTCAGGACTATGTTCTATATAACACTGTGTTCACCTACCCTTTTTACGGGCATTACATTTTGCGATAGGGGGTGGAGGGTCAGGGGGTGTTTCTGCCAAGTGAGCCCGGAGTCACAGTCACAAACGTCCTCTTCTTCCTGAATAAAAGTGAGATTATGCTGCATACTTGTTCATATTTTAAGTAGTTCGCACAGACACACGTTTTAAAAACAATAAAGTTCCTAATACCCGCCTTCTCTGAACAGTTAGCTTGCTGCCCCATCCCCCTCCTCCCTCTCCTATGTTGTGTGAATCCATGGACTAGCCTCCTCCCTCCTGCCATGCATGGTCTGATGTGCTGCCACTGCCCTCAATTTAGTATGATGTACCAGTCCACTCCTCCTGCCCTCCATTGCCCAATTCTAAGCCCCATCATTGACCTCCTGCTTAAACTCTGTGCTTAGCTTGCTGCCCCTATTCTCCTTCCCCCTGCCCTCCGATGTCTTTGTGCATGCCCCTGCTCCATCCTTTTTGCCCACCATGTTCCATGGACCTGCCACTCCGATCTACTCTGAGTGTTCTGTTGAGCTGCCACTCCCCTCCCACCTGCCTAGCATTGTCGGATGACTGTAACCTGTCCCTGCCACCTCCACCCTGCCTGTCCACATGCCATGCCCCTATCCTCTTCCTCCTGTCCTACATGGTCCATTGTATTGCCACACCCTTCTGCCCTCCCTGGTCTGTTGTGCTGCAACTGCTCCTCCTGCCTGCCCCGTGCGGTCTGTTGTGAGGCCCCTTCCCCTGAACTTTCTTGTCTGTGCACAGGTCCTGACCCTCCCTTCTATCCTCCATCGTCCTTTGTGCATGCCCCTGCACCCTCCTTCTTGCCCATCATAGCCATTGTGCTGCCACTAACCCTCCCACTTGCCATGCATGGTCTTCTGTGCTGCCATGGCCACTTCCACCTTCCCTGTGTGGTCAGTTAGCTGCCCCTGACCCCCTCCCACCTTCCCTCCATGGTCTGTGTGTATGCCATCACAGTCTCACTGTTGCTCTTCATGGTGTGTCCTGCTCCTAGTGCCCATCCTGCCTGACCTCCATGGCTATCTTGCTGCTCCTGCCCTGCCCCCTTGCCCCCAGCCCTCTGTTTACATGTGCAGACCCCTACTCCCTCCCTCCTGGCTTGTCTGTTCCATTGTAATGCCCCTGATCCATCCCTCCTGCCCTTTATGGTCTGTTATGCTGCAGCTTTCTCTCCTGTCTGTCCATTATGGTCAGCTAGCTACCATTGCCTCTTGCCCCTCTGTTCTCTGTTGTCCATGTGCATGGTCCTGTCCCCTCCCTCTTGCTTTCTATGGATTGTTGTGCTGCACTCCCGTCCCGCATGCCCTGTGTGGTGTATTGTGCTGCTGCAAACCCTGATGCCTGCCCTGCAGGGTCAGTTTGGTGCACCTCTCCATGTCCCTCTTGTCCTCTGTTATCCAAGCACATGACCCTACCCCATTTCCTTCCATGATCCAATGTACCATACTTGCGAACATTTTGAACTTGGTAAGAGGGAGATTTTGAAAAAAAACTGGGGTATTGATTTTCCCCTTTGAGTTACATTGAAAAAGAGGGGATTGTAGACAGGAGACAGATCAAATAAAGCCCATTTGAGCTTAAAAACATTGGACGTTTCCTGGCTGAATCGGGTCTGTTGGCATGTATGGTTGTACTACCATTGCCTCTTCCTTCTGCCCACAATGGTCTATTACATTGCCACAGCCTCTCTTGCAAGTCCTGTATTGTTGGTTTGTTGCCCCTGACCCCCTTTCCACTGCCCTCCATAGTCTGTTGTGCTGCCACGGCCCTTCCTGCCTGCTCAGTGTGGTTAAATTGTTGCCTTTGCACCCTCCTACCTGCCTTCAATTTTCAGAGTCCGTGCCCCTGGCCTCTGCCTCTCAACAGTATCCTAATGAACAACTAGATTGCTAACATTCTATATTTATTACAAAAGTGTGGAACGCCTGACGTCATCTTGATGTGATCAAAACTGTAATACCTAGAGCATTTCCTTTAGAAATTACATATATGAGAGGGTCTTATTGGCATCAAAATTATGGTTAGTGCTCTAAAAGACTAAAAAAAGGACATATTTTCTGAGTTTTCAAATAGCGACAAAGCACTTTTAAATTATTTGTTATCTTTATGTTTTTTTATCCAGTTGACCACTTGATTAAATGTTGCACTTAGGGGAGAGGATGTGGTGTTACTTCCAGAACTGCAGACTTTGCAACTGGGGAACCAGGTTGGAGTTTCTGCTTCAGCTCGACATTCTGTGATTCTGGTCAAATCACTTAGGGGCATATCAGCAACAACCGGCGATAATTATCGCTCAGCGCTCTTAGCGTGAGGATAATTATCGCCGGGTAACGTGGATTTTTATCGCTGAGATAGCGTGCTATTAGCAACGCTTATCTCAATAGCGATAAAAATCCTCACGCTAAGTGGCTAACGTGAGATTATCGCTGGAAACCCAGCGATAATCTCACGTTAGCTTGTTGATAGGGACAGACAAACTTAGCCATGATATCCTCCTTCCATAGGATATCATGGCTAAGTCAGAAAAATACCAGACGTAAAAAAGTAGCGTTAACCGAGGTTAGCGCTGCTTTTTTTGTCTCTAACAGGGTGAGCGATATTCTTGATAATAGGAGAAATGTCGCTTAGCGACATTTCTCCTATTATTTTACTCTGGAACGCCTTCTTTGCATCTCATTAGAGATGCAAGGGGAAGCGTAGAGTAAAAGGGTGCTAACATGCCAATTTACATGTTAGCACCCTGTTGTTGATTGGGTGCTAGTTTTATCTCTGCTTTTTTGGCTTTTAAAGCCAAAAAAGCAGAGATAAAGCCCTTGTTGATATGCCCCTTAGTCTCTCCATGTCTACAACCAAAATGAATTTGTTCTTGTGTGATGTAACCAATGCTCATGTAAAGCACTCCAATACCTGACAAGTCTGCACTATATAACACTGCAAAAACACAAAATAATAAGTGTTTTGCACACTTCTGTCATTGGGCTATATTTGGGCTACATCTGGGTGATTTTGGGCTACATTTGGGCTCTTTTGTCTCCGGTGGCCATCTTGGGAGATTTATTTGAAGTTTCCTAATTTCCTCATGTACTGCAGTCTCCTCAGTAGGAAATGCTTTCAGTTTTTTACTTTGATTCCATCAAGGTATTCAGATATGTCACACATTTGCCATAAATTCTGAAAGTTAGCACTCTAGTTGCTCATTAGATCACTGTAGTAAAACTACTGTTCACCATGGAAGTCTGCTCCTGGTATTAAAAGTGCATGTTTCAGTCTGCATGTCAGAATTTTTTAATGAAATAGAAGAGGATTTGAGAAGTCACTCAAAATGTGCCCTAATTTTTCTTTCTGCAGCACTAATCATAAGTCAAAAGTCAAAGTCAAAAAGTTTTTATTTTTGTTACGGTACTCTTTCGAGGACCACAAAATAAAATATACATTATACTTTCCATTTAATACATTTTCAATGAGATTTTCAAAAACTTAAAAATTCTGTAACAGACGAATTCATTAGGAGGGCTTTTGCATAATGATAAAAAGTCTTTTGAGTTAACGATCCTACAGGACCGATAGATGGACTTAAGACATGTTAACCTTGCGTTTACAATTTCTGCATTTGGACATATAAAAAGTAAGTGTTCCAAATTCTGGTTGCCCCCTTGACAGAGGGTACAAAAGGCAGAACTGTCAGGCCTCCAGGAGGAAGTAAAGGTTTGTACAGGAAGTGTTCCCAGGCGCAACATCATAATTGCACGCCTTGCACCGTGTTGAAGTGTATACTCTAAATAAGGCTGGCATTGTTTGTATTCCTGGGAGGCTGCATAGATCTTATATGACGATAGTCTGTTACAATGTAAGTGGTCAATCTCGTAGCTCAGTTTGGGAGTGAAGTTTTTTAGAAAAAGTTTGAGTTGGGCTGGTGACCACGTAGACAAAATTTCCACACTAACTTTTGCAAGCTGTAGGGCCTCTCGCATATTTTTTAAAAAGGTAATATGGGTAGAGCTGGTCTCGAATGTCTCTATTTTTAGTAAACTTCTTAGAGTGCCTTCTTTTGAATGAAGAAGGTTATAGGCCCACCTTATAATACTAGCTATGGCTGTAGCATATGCACTCGTGATGGTACATTCCAGTCTCAATGCCTGTACTGGGGTAGATGTAGAAATCTTCAGTAGTTTTTTCAATATTTTACCTTCTACTGAGTCCATATAGGTCCATTGTTTAAAAGGAATATATTCCGAGGCGTAAGACAGGACCGGTGTGATTTTGGCTCGATAGACTTGAATTAGTGCAGAGAAATGCCTTTGTCCAGTGGCCGAGTATAAGCGGGACAAAGCCCCAGCATGTAGGTCACTTTTCCTTTTTAGGTGATTGATTTGGTTGATGTTACTCATGTTTTGTGAGAAAATTCTGCCCAGATATGTATACTCCTTTACTTGTTCTAGCTTCTCACCTCCCAACTTCCATTCGTACCTTACCCTTTTCTTCTGGTTTGAAAAAGCAACCACTTTGGTTTTGTTTGTATTTGGGATTAAATTTTTTTTTATAGAATACTTGTATAAAATATCTAAAAGATTTTGTAGTCCGAAAGGTGTTAGGTCAAACATGACTATATCGTCTGCGTACAGCAGGGAATGAATATATTCAGTGGCTATCTTAGGAGGAGTGCATATCCCTTGCTGCAGTTGGGAGGGTAGGTCACTTAAATACAGTGAGAATAAAATTGGAGCCAAGAGGCACCCTTGTTTCAGGCCATTTGATGTTCGTATTATCTTCGATAGGCCCTTGTCACTCCCCATTTGGACACGGCACCAGGTGTCACTGTGTAGGTTCACTATCAAATGTAATAGCTGCTCCGGAATGCCCATTCTTCTTAACTTTGACCACAAGGTCGGTCTGTCCACTCGATCGAAAGCTGTCGAGTAATCGATGAACGCTGCGTAAATAGTTTGTTTTTTCCCTGTTGCGTACTTGTCTAAAATGGTTTGGAAGATTGCTACGTTGTCAGTGACTGAGTGGTTTGAGCGAAATCCGGACTGAAACTTAGGGATTAGACCCAATGAGAAGGCCCAATTTTTCAGCCTATCCAGGATTTCTGCTGCAAAAATCTTCCCGGCAGCATCCATGAGGGCAATTTGCCTATAGTTTCCCGGTATGTTTCTTTTTCCTTTTTTGTAAATCGGGATTATAATACTTCCTTTCCAGGAGTTTGGCATTTGACCACTGTCGAATATATAGTTAAATAGCGGCGAGAGCACCAGTCCCCACTCTTTATGTTCAGTTTGATAGACCTTGATAGGTATCTGATCGGGGCCAGATGCACCCGTGCTCCTTGCCTTCCTGATATTCGTAGAGACTGACACTGCCGACATTTTATTGATCTTAGTATCTTTAGTTTCCACAATTTGTTCTCCCGCCTCTTCATTTTTAATAGACTTATTCTGTTTATATAGCTCACGAAGGTAAATATCCCAGTTTTCTTCTGAAACAGGAGTTGCCTCCAGCTTTTTTTTGGATCCCGTCATTATTGCAATCAGTGTCCAATATTTGCGCTGGTTGTTTTGTTTAGCTGCTTGTTGGATTTCAGTCCAATTAAAGTCCTGTTTCAGTTTTTTCTGTTTAGTTTTTTCTCGTCGTATTTGATTCTTTAATCTATTGATTTCCTTTTTGTTTGCTGACGAGAAGTTCAGATACTGGGCGCGTATCAGCCTATTGAGTTGTTTGACTACTGGTTGGTTCCAGTTTTTATTCTTATTTCTCCATTTACTTTTTACTGATCTATTGTGTTCTAACTTACTTTGCAGAGCTTGTTTGAGATTATTCGTTAATTGTTCGAAATTCTTTATAGGGTCATCTGAATATATGTTAGTCAATATATTGGTTTCGGAAATTAATAGCCTCAGATAGTCCAGATTTTCTGTCCCCCAATAAATGCGACGCCTTGTTATGTTTACTTCCGTTTTTGTTGTAAGAAATATTGGCCGGTTATAAGAAGAGGACTGTGCAATCCAATGGGTTGAAAGGTTTAGAAGAGCATGATCACTTTCTTCATTGAATATTATTGAAAGTTGAATCATTTGTTCTTTTTCTTCAATCCCGCATATAAAATAATCCAGGGTAGAGGGAGA
Source organism: Triturus cristatus (assembly GCF_964204655.1). Classification (NCBI taxonomy): domain Eukaryota; kingdom Metazoa; phylum Chordata; class Amphibia; order Caudata; family Salamandridae; genus Triturus; species Triturus cristatus. The sequence goes on from NC_140594.1 coordinate 36,637,409, forward strand.
TCCATTTCCTTGCCGTGTATATGTTGCTGGTATGTCACCGTTGATGTTACCGTTTAATATAGTCCCATTAATGCTGGAGAGAAAAGATAATAGTGCGCGTCCTCTCTTATCTGATTTAGATCCTTTTGGGAATTCAGGGAGTGATGTTTCCAAAGATTCCTCTTTGAAAAGACGAGCCCATTTCTTTATCTCACAGTTTGAAATTTTAGCGTTCAAATCCCCCATTATAAGATATGGCAAGTGAGATTGATCTTCAATGATATGGGTGATAATCTCCATTAGGCGGTCAAACAGCAAATCATTATTATTATTACTGGGAGGTGCGTAGATATTGAAAAGTAATATTTTTTCAAGTTTGGCTGACGCTTGAGTTCTAAGGGATAGTTTTAAACATTGTAGATTGTCTATGTTTGTATCGATTATTTCCTGTGACCAAGAGTGATCTTCTTTTAATAATATTGCCAGACCACCCTTGGCGTGTCCCCTGCTAGATCTTTTTGCCAACGTTTCATATACATAGTATCCTTTTTGAGTAAAGGTATTAATTAACCATGTTTCCTGGAGGGCAATGATATCAGGGGAGTTTTTGATTGCATGTTTCATTTTTAAATCAGTTTTCCCTGCCAAGTTCCAGGACAATAACGTCAGACCTTTGCTAAACTTGGTGTTGTTGTGAATTTACCGTTTTTTTGCTGTTTAAGGTTTCTGATAACCATGCCCACGATTTTATTGAGTTCTCTGTGTTTCTAGAGCTTGAATTCCGGGACCATACTGACCTCTCACCTTGTATTACTTGTATTTTGAGTGAATCTTTCCTCGTAATATTTGATGCTGAATCTCCCCAATTAGAACTATTGTTTTCTTTTCTTCTATTAGTTTGTCCTAATGTACCTTTGTTTAGGTTGTTGATTTTAAGATCTTCCACCGAGATTACATCATAGCCATTTTTGTGAAGAATTTCCTTCTCTCTGATTATTATTCCAGGCAAAACTGGGGAATAAAAGGATACCTGTACTAGTTTGTTATTTTCTTTTATTGGAAAGAGTACTAGGTCGATTTCTTTACTTGTCAGAGAGTTCAGGGATCGTATTTCTTGTAAGAGATTAATTATTCTACCACGGTTAAACGGCTCCTTATCTGAGGGAAAGAGCTCTTCGATAGTTATGTGTTTAGATGGAATTACTTCCCATGATTGAGATTTATTATCATGTAGTTCTTTTATATCCATGATATTTTGCGTTGTTGATCTGTTTTCTATCGGAGGACAAAATTCGTCTGCTTTTGGGTTTAAGGGTTTTTCTGATGGTATTTTTTGAGTTTCTGGAGAGTTCACCAAGTTTACGGGAGTGAATTTTTGGAATTTAAGCTTATTCCCTTTTTTCCTCTGTATTCTCCTCAAGGGTTTTCTCTTCTTCTTCCCCCTTACTTTTTCCCTAGTGTTACTTTTTTCAGACTGTCCTCCTTTGCTGAAATCCTGTTCGGCAGTAACTCCCGATAACTCTGCTTTATTTTCCCCGATAATCTGATCACGATTATTATCGGATACTTTATTCGAAAAGATAGGATAATGTTTAGTTTTGTTTTCGGTGATGGTTTCCGATTCTTCTTTGAACAGTTTTTTAAGTGAATATGTGATAATAAGTTTTTCCTTATTTCTTAGTCCCTTAGTTTTAGTCTTAATTATTAGTACGTCGTTCGTTTGCGTGCTTGCTTCCTGTTGTTTTGGGGTCGCACTTCCATTTTTATGAAAATCATCTATTTGTTGTGATTCGACTGCTCCGGGTTGTTTTGGTGAGACTTTAGTTAGATCTGTTTTCTTTTTTTCTTCAACCAGGAATTTAAGTATTCCTATTTGTACGTCTAAAGTATCGTCCGAGTTAGCTAAAATTTGACCAAGATGAGTTAGTACTGATTCCAAAATTTCTTGCAATGAAAAAAGTGCTTTTGACAGGGGAGAGGCAGTATTTTCAGAATTTGGATTTATAAAATTAGGGTCTGATAGGTTGACCAGATTGGAATAAAGGTTAGGTGAATTTTCTGGTGAACTTGTTAGTAGATGTTTTTGACTTAGCAATATTTCTGTTTTTTCTTCTTCGGTCTTCGTGTTATGATTTACAGATACATCGAAGAATAAGTCGTTGTCCTGGTTTTTTATAGGTGTTATAGATGTTATTTGAGACGTATCTGGGAATGATTTTTGACATTCTTCCGACAGAGAGAAATTTGCCAAATTACTTTCAGTTGTTATTTGACCTTGTTTATTGGGTTTCTGATCTGAGAAATGTAACGAATCATGTTCAACCTTATTTATTGAAGGATCCAGCTTATTTTGATCATCAGTTGAATATGGAGAAAGATACTTTTTCTTGGAGAGGGTAGAGAAGTATTGACTTATAGCTGAAGTACTTGATATTTGACCAGGTTTTAGTGATTTATCAACAGATTTTCTTACAGCTGCGTCTGTCCCCATACGCCTCATGTAGATTGTCCGTGAGCGTAGTTTTTTTAGAGCCCTCATACTTGGGACCGGAAATCTACTTTATAGCTTATAGTAGTCGCAGCAAGTTTTGTGTATTTGTAATAACTTTATCTTTATCTCACAATCTCAGTTGATCAGTAAGAAATGGGGGGTTTTTTCACGTCGGTTTCAGAATTTGGTTGACGGCCTCAGACGGCCCGCTCTTTGTCCGGTCTTCGTTCCGCGCTTGGTCCCGCGCGCGTCCCGCGTCGCGGAAGGCAAATTGGTTTTTCTACGTTTCGTCAGTGGGCGTGTCCGTGGGCGTGTCGCCTGGGGGAAGAGGAACCAGCTGATCCCAGCTTGGAATTCTGGTCCTCGCAGTCCCCCAGGTTAGGCGCGCTGTAGTTTTTCGCCCAGCCTCAACCCTTCTGACTCCAGCTGGGAGCGACAAGCAGAGCGTGCGGATTGCAGCTCACGCTCACACCAGCGAGTCAAGGGGAGGGGCGCCACGGAGCAACAAACAGAGACAGCGTCAGCTCAGGCACAGCAGCTCAGGACACAATCGGTGAGCAGAGGTAGAAATCCCTCGCCAGGCACGAGTAGCAGCAGTTCACAGAGACCAGATAGCGGTGAGTGGCACTAATCATAATTTCTATGGAAAAATGAACCCCCTCATTTTGTTACTTTTTAAATTAAATGTTTTAAGAGTTACCACTTTAATCCAAGCCAGATGGCTTCAGGTGTGCCATACGTTTATCATAAGTAGGACTGTTAGCGCTCTAGTTGTTCTTTGGAACACTCTGGGAAGCTGCAGTAGAACACAAAGGAATCAACTGACAGTCTCTGCCCTTGTTGGATGTTTATGTTTTACTGAGAATGTCAGACTTCATTCTCACATGACTGAGAAAGATAATGAGAATTTACAGAAAATAAGCTCTCAGTTTAGCTTATAGATCACCTTCCAAACCTCTGTGGGAAAAGCATGAGAAAATATTTTTCTCTCAATCATGATATCCCAGCAGAAGGCTTTTTCACATGGTGAAATCACCTTAGAACATACCACAATTCCTAAAATGAGTATGGTACCATCAACAAATGATTTATAATGTAACTAAAGTCTTAAAACCTTCTATTAACTGCAATGCTTTTTAATGAAGTGCTATCATGTATATTGGTCCCAAGATGGCTGCCAACACTTCTTGGATGAAGTGCTGACAGCCAATCAGATCTCAGGATGAGATGTGTGGTTAGGCTCCGCCCACATATATATATGATTTTACTTTTGATTTTCTCAGGAACAACTGAACAGATTGACACCAGACCTGCCAAAGGCACTTCCCTGAGCTGAGGACTACCTCTCTGCCAAATTTCAAGTAATTCTGTTCAGTCATTCGGGCTGTACCTTGGATTAAAGGTCCCTATGGAAAATTGCATGGGGAAAACGCGTTTTGGGACCCCCCTTTTTTCTCAGCGAATCCCCCCGAGACTTTCAGGGTAGGAGCGGAGCGGAGCGCCCCACCTATTTTGAAAATTTCGCGAGGATTTGTCAACCGGCGCCAAAGTTATTCCAAATAGAATGTTGCGGATTTCCTATGGAAACACGGTCCTAACTATAACTATCTACTGGCGACCGCCAGTAGATAATATATATGTACATATATATATATATATATATATATATATATAGATATATAGTTTAAAACTGTAAATCTTAACATTTTGTAATGTATAACATTAATATATTGTAAATGAATTAGATATATGTAAGTAACATTTATCACTATACTTAAATAATATATGTAACACTGTTATTAAAAATATATTTTATATTATATTGCAGCTTTAGTATTTTTATAATTTACTACTATAAAAAGCAAATATCTAAAAATATATATGTAAAGCAAGGCAGAGGTTGCTACTGAAACGCGTTACAGCAAACAATAAAGGTGCGGAATCATAGACCAAGGCTACTGTGTTGGTGTCTGGTTTCAATTGGGAAATTGGAGTTGGAGTTTATATACATATATTCATAATATACCTACTAGCGGTCGCTAGTAGGTAGATATAGTTAGAACATAGTTTTCATAGGAATACCATTTTTTAACTTGGCTATAACTTTGGTGGCATTTGACCAATCTTAAGGACATTTTCCCAAAAAAGTGTCATGGTAGATTCTGTGTGTCATGGAATGTTTGGACTGATCTGTGCAATGGGGACTGAGAAATTGGGGCACAAAATAAGGGTGCATTTGTAATGTTAATTCCCATACGAACCTTTAGCCACAACTACAGCCCGAACCACTGAATACACTTACAACATGTTTGGCAGGGACGTAGATGTTGGCTCAAGGAAGTGCCTTTTGCTTATTTGATGTAAATCCGCTCACTAGTTGTTGAGAAATTAAGTTGAAAATTATAGTGATATCTCTGGTCGCAAAGCCTTCACGAAAAAAGACGAGCTTTTGCACTGCTCTTATTTCCTGCCAACACTTCAACCAGGAAGAGTTGGCAGCCATCTTGGGACTCTGCTTCACTGAGTCCCCCCAAAAGTGAAAATAAAGAAACGGGGGCAAGGTAGGAATTCCCTGACCCCCAAGCTCCCGTGCTTGCTTTAAAATAACTCCCGGGTGGGCCAGATCCCAGGGACATATCATAAATATAGGAGGGGTGCATGGGGCTTCCTCCTACAGCTTATCAAAGCCCCGGGGACCGCCACCAACCTGGGCCTTTTTCATTTTGAATGCGGGCAGGCCCATCGAGCCCACCCGCAGCCCCAGGGACTGCCAACTCCCCAAGGCTATTTAAAACAATATGGGGGGCTTCTCAGACCCCCCTACCCCAGGGACTACCACCTCCCGAGGCTAATTTCAATAATATAGGGGGGCCTTGTGGACACCCCTGCTCCGGGGAACACCACCACCACCTCCCCAGGGCACACTTATTTTTTAAGTAATGTGGGGGAGGCTGTAAGGTCCCCCGAGGCGGTTTGAGGGGGCCGGAGCCCCCCTTGCTTTGTTATTTATTAAAGCCCTGGGTAGGTGGCTGTCCTGGGGCTAAACAAAATAACAAAGAGTGGGGGGCTCCAGCCTCCACCAACCCTGGAGACCGACACCTCCCTGGGGCACACATACAATATTTAGAGGGGTCTGTTGTGGGCCCCGGGGCCCAGTGACCACCACTTACCCTGTGCCAGCTCCAGCAACGTGACAGGGCACCCATCCCTGGGACATTGCAGTTTGAAATGAATTGGCGGGATACTCTTGCTTCACGAAGTGGAGCAGAATTGCTTTTGGACAGAGGGAGTTGCATGTTAGCAGTGCTCTCTGTCCAAAAGCAATGCCAGCTCCCGCAGGAGGCGGGGATTTGGCAGGGACAGCGGGGGCCTTGAGGCTCCCCCATGGTCCCCAGCAGAAAGGCCAGGGATGGGGTCTCCAGGGTCCATTTTTAAATAAATAAATATGAAGTCCTGGCCCGGGGAATGGGGTTCACAAGGCTAAAATTGGCCTGAGGAGAGGGGCCGTGCGGTCCCCCTCTCCTTTTTAAAAAAAAAAAAAGATCTGGCCCTGCTGGATTGGGTCCCTGTGGCCAAAACAGCCTCGGGAGGGGGTCCACAAGGCCCCCTCCCTTTTTAATTTTTTTAAAAAAAATGGTTATGCCCCAGGGGATGGGGTCCGCTGGGCTGAAAATAAACCTAGGAGGGGGGCCACTCAGCCCCCCTCCCTTTGAAGTATTAAAAAAATGGACTGGGAAGGAGGGCCACATTGCCCCCTCCCTTTTAAAAAAATAGATAAAGGCTGGGCCCTGGGGGATGGGGTCCCCGGGGCTGAAATTGGCCAGGGAGGGGGGCTGTATAGGCCCCTCTCCCGATTTTTTTATATTTGTTTTTAAGAGAGGATCAGGCCCCAGGGGATGCGGTCCCCAGGGCCCAAAATGGTCCAGGGAAGGGGGGCACCTTCCTAAAAAAGAATAAAGAAAATAAGGCAGCAACCGCCCCCTTTCTCCACTACTCTGCAAATGCATCAGCGATAAAAGCAGGACGGCTGTGAAAGAAATCTGTATGCAGGTGTCTGTCCATACCTATTACCGGGCTTGTACCTCAGCGCTGCTGCACGAGTGCTTCTTACATGTTTGGCAACCAGGAGTAGTGATCTATACGCGGCAGTCCTGCCGTGAAGAAGCACCACCCCGTTAACCCAGGGGGCTGCGAAGCTTTGACATTTGCCGAGCCGTAATCGCGGTGCAGTGGGGCAGGATTGAGGACAGACCAGCACACAGAGGCCCATTTGAGGGCTTTGAATGTATCCAGCAGCAAAATATGTGCATCCATAAATGGATTATATTTTTCTGGCACTACAACTCCCATAAGACTTTGCACGGTATTCAACAGAGCAGCAAATTCAGGTGCGTGCAATTAAAGACATTTAAAAAGAGGGTGGGACCAGAATGAGCACTTTCCCAACTGCTAAGCCTCTGAGGAAGGAGTCATTGAACTCTGAAACGCGTCAGGCGATAAAAGCAGGACGGCTGTGAAAGAAATCTGTATGCCGGTTGCTGTCCATACCTATTAAAGGGCTTGTACCTCAGCGCTGCTGCACGAGTGCTTCTTACATGTTGGGCAACCAGGGGCAGTGATCTATACACGGCAGTCCTGCCGTGAAGAAGCACCACCCCGTTAACCCAGGGGGCTGCGAAGCTTTGACATTTGCCGAGCCGTAATCGCGGTGCAGAGGGGCAGGATTGAGGACAGACCAGCACACAGAGGCCCATTTGAGGGCTTTGAATGTATCCAGCAGCAAAATATGTGCATCCATAAATGGATTATATTTTTCTGGCACTACAACTCCCATAAGACTTTGCACGGTATTCAACAGAGCAGCAAATTCAGGTGCGTGCAATTAAAGACATTTAAAGAGAGGGTGGGACCAGAATGAGCACTTTCCCAACTGCTAAGCCTCTGAGGAAGGAGTCATTGAACTCTGAAACGCGTCAGGCGATAAAAGCAGGACGGCTGTGAAAGAAATCTGTATGCCGGTTGCTGTCCATACCTATTAACGGGCTTGTACCTCAGCGCTGCTGCACGAGTGCTTCTTACATGTTGGGCAACCAGGAGTAGTGATCTATACGCGGCAGTCCTGCCGTGAAGAAGCACCACCCCGTTAACCCAGGGGGCTGCGAAGCTTTGACATTTGCCGAGCCGTAATCGCGGTGCAGTGGGGCAGGATTGAGGACAGACCAGCACACAGAGGCCCATTTGAGGGCTTTGAATGTATCCAGCAGCAAAATATGTACATCCATAAATGGATTATATTTTTCTGGCACTACAACTCCCATAAGACTTTGCACGGTATTCAACAGAGCAGCAAATTCAGGTGCGTATAATTAAAGACATTTAAAGAGAGGGTGGGACCAGAATGAGCACTTTCCCAACTGCTAAGCCTCTGAGGAAGGTGTCATTGAACTCTGAAACGCGTCAGGCGATAAAAGCAGGACGGCTGTGAAAGAAATCTGTATGCCGGTTGCTGTCCATACCTATTAAAGGGCTTGTACCTCAGCGCTGCTGCACGAGTGCTTCTTACATGTTGGGCAACCAGGAGCAGTGATCTATACGCGGCAGTCCTGCCGTGAAGAAGCACCACCCCGTTAACCCAGGGGGCTGCGAAGCTTTGACATTTGCAGAGCCGTAATCGTAGTGCAGTGGGGCAGGATTGAGGACAGACCAGCACACAGAGGCCCATTTGAGGCCTTTGAATGTATCCAGCAGCAAAATATGTGCATCCATAAATGGATTATATTTTTCTGGCACTACAACTCCCATAAGACTTTGCACGGTATTCAACAGAGCAGCAAATTCAGGTGCGTGCAATTAAAGACATTTAAAGAGAGGGTGGGACCAGAATGAGCACTTTCCCAACTGCTAAGCCTCTGAGGAAGGAGTCATTGAACTCTGAAACGCGTCAGGCGATAAAAGCAGGACGGCTGTGAAAGAAATCTGTATGCCGGTTGCTGTCCATACCTATTAAAGGGCTTGTACCTCAGCGCTGCTGCACGAGTGCTTCTTACATGTTGGTCAACCAGGAGCAGTGATCTATACGCGGCAGTCCTGCCGTGAAGAAGCACCACCCCGTTAACCCAGGGGGCAGCGAAGCTTTGACATTCGCCGATCCGTAATCGCGGTGCAGTGGGGCAGGACTGAGGACAGACCAGCACACAGAGGCCATTTGAGGGCTTTAAATGTATCCAGCAGCAAAATATGTGCATCCATAAATGGATTATATTTTTCTGGCACTACAACTCCCATAAGACTTTGCACGGTATTCAACAGAGCAGCAAATTCAGGTGCGTGCAATTAAAGACATTTAAAGAGAGGGTGGGACCAGAATGAGCACTTTCCCAACTGCTAAGCCTCTGAGGAAGGAGTCATTGAACTCTGAAACGCGTCAGGCGATAAAAGCAGGACGGCTGTGAAAGAAATCTGTATGCCGGTTGCTGTCCATACCTATTAAAGGGCTTGTACCTCAGCGCTGCTGCACGAGTGCTTCTTACATGTTGGGCAACCAGGAGCAGTGATCTATACGCGGCAGTCCTGCCGTGAAGAAGCACCACCCCGTTAACCCAGGGGGCTGCGAAGCTTTGACATTTGCAGAGCCGTAATCGCAGTGCAGTGGGGCAGGATTGAGGACAGACCAGCACACAGAGGCCCATTTGAGGCCTTTGAATGTATCCAGCAGCAAAATATGTGCATCCATAAATGGATTATATTTTTCTGGCACTACAACTCCCATAAGACTTTGCACGGTATTCAACAGAGCAGCAAATTCAGGTGCGTGCAATTAAAGACATTTAAAGAGAGGGTGGGACCAGAATGAGCACTTTCCCAACTGCTAAGCCTCTGAGGAAGGAGTCATTGAACTCTGAAACGCGTCAGGCGATAAAAGCAGGACGGCTGTGAAAGAAATCTGTATGCCGGTTGCTGTCCATACCTATTAAAGGGCTTGTACCTCAGCGCTGCTGCACGAGTGCTTCTTACATGTTGGGCAACCAGGAGCAGTGATCTATACGCGGCAGTCCTGCCGTGAAGAAGCACCACCCCGTTAACCCAGGGGGCAGCGAAGCTTTGACATTTGCCGATCCGTAATCGCGGTGCAGTGGGGCAGGACTGAGGACAGACCAGCACACAGAGGCCCATTTGAGGGCTTTGAATGTATCCAGCAGCAAAATATGTGCATCCATAAATGGATTATATTTTTCTGGCACTACAACTCCCATAAGACTTTGCACGGTATTCAACAGAGCAGCAAATTCAGGTGCGTGCAATTAAAGACATTTAAAGAGAGGGTGGGACCAGAATGAGCACTTTCCCAACTGCTAAGCCTCTGAGGAAGTAGTCATTGAACTCTGAAACGGGTCAGGCGATAAAAGCAGGACGGCTGTGAAAGAAATCTGTATGCCGGTTGCTGTCCATACCTATTAAGTGGCTTGTACCTCAGCACTGCTGCACGAGTGCTTCTTACATGTTGGGCAACCAGTAGCAGTGATCTATACGCGGCAGTCCTGCCGTGAAGAAGCACCACCCCGTTAACCCAGGGGGCTGCGAAGCTTTGACATTTGCTGAGCCGTAATCGCGGTGCAGTGGGGCAGGATTGAGGACAGACCAGCACACAGAGGCCCATTTGAGGGCTTTGAATGTATCCAGCAGCAAAATATGTGCATCCATAAATGGATTATATTTTTCTGGCACTACAACTCCCATAAGACTTTGCACGGTATTCAACAGAGCAGCAAATTCAGGTGCGTGCAATTAAAGACATTTAAAGAGAGGGTGGGACCAGAATGAGCACTTTCCCAACTGCTAAGCCTCTGAGGAAGGAGTCATTGAACTCTGAAACGCGTCAGGCGATAAAAGCAGGAAGGCTGTGAAAGAAATCTGTATGCCGGTTGCTGTCCATACCTATTAAAGGGCTTGTACCTCAGCGCTGCTGCACGAGTGCTTCTTACATGTTGGGCAACCAGGAGCAGTGATCTATACGCGGCAGTCCTGCCGTGAAGAAGCACCACCCCGTTAACCCAGGGGCCAGCGAAGCTTTGACATTTGCCGATCCGTAATCGCGGTGCAGTGGGGCAGGACTGAGGACAGATCAGCACACAGAGGCCCATTTGAGGGCTTTGAATGTATCCAGCAGCAAAATATGTGCATCCATAAATGGATTATATTTTTCTGGCACTACAACTCCCATAAGACTTTGCACGGTATTCAACAGAGCAGCAAATTCAGGTGCGTGCAATTAAAGACATTTAAAGAGAGGGTGGGACCAGAATGAGCACTTTCCCAACTGCTAAGCCTCTGAGGAAGTAGTCATTGAACTCTGAAACGCGTCAGGCGATAAAAGCAGGACGGCTGTGAAAGAAATCTGTATGCCGGTTGCTGTCCATACCTATTAAAGGGCTTGTACCTCAGCGCTGCTGCACGAGTGCTTCTTACATGTTGGGCAACCAGGAGCAGTGATCTATACTCGGCAGTCCTGCCGTGAAGAAGCACCACCCCGTTAACCCAGGGGGCTGCGAAGCTTTGACATTTGCCGAGCCGTAATCGCGGTGCAGTGGGGCAGGATTGAGGACAGACCAGCACACAGAGGCCCATTTGAGGGCTTTGAATGTATCCAGCAGCAAAATATGTGCATCCATAAATGGATTATATTTTTCTGGCACTACAACTCCCATAAGACTTTACACGGTATTCAACAGAGCAGCAAATTCAGGTGCGTGCAATTAAAGACATTTAAAGAGAGGGTGGGACCAGAATGAGCACTTTCCCAACTGCTAAGCCTCTGAGGCAGGAGTCATTGAACTCTGAAACGCGTCAGGCGATAAAAGCAGGACGGCTGTGAAAGAAATCTGTATGCCGGTTGCTGTCCATACCTATTAAAGGGCTTGTACCTCAGCGCTGCTGCACGAGTGCTTCTTACATGTTGGGCAACCAGGAGCAGTGATCTATACGCGGCAGTCCTGCCGTGAAGAAGCACCACCCCGTTAACCCAAGGGGCTGCGAAGCTTTGACATTTGCCGAGCCGTAATCGCGGTGCAGTAGGGCAGGATTGAGGACAGACCAGCACACAGAGGCCCATTTGAGGGCTTTGAATGTATCCAGCAGCAAAATATGTGCATCCATAAATGGATTATATTTTTCTGGCACTACAACTCCCATAAGACTTTGCACGGTATTCAACAGAGCAGCAAATTCAGGTGCGTGCAATTAAAGACATTTAAAGAGAGGGTGGGACCAGAATGAGCACTTTCCCAACTGCTAAGCCTCTGAGGAAGTAGTCATTGAAATCTGAAACGGGTCAGGCGATAAAAGCAGGACGGCTGTGAAAGAAATCTGTATGCCGGTTGCTGTCCATACCTATTAAGTGGCTTGTACCTCAGCACTGCTGCACGAGTGCTTCTTACATGTTGGGCAACCAGTAGCAGTGATCTATACGCGGCAGTCCTGCCGTGAAGAAGCACCACCCTGTTAACCCAGGGGGATGCGAAGCTTTGACATTTGCCGAGCCATAATCGCGGTGCAGTGGGGCAGGATTGAGGACAGACCAGCACACAGAGGCCCATTTGAGGGCTTAGAATGTATCCAGCAGCAAAATATGTGCATCCATAAATGGATTATATTTTTCTGGCACTACAACTCCCATAAGACTTTGCACGGTATTCAACAGAGCAGCAAATTCAGGTGCGTGCAATTAAAGACATTTAAAGAGAGGGTGGGACCAGAATGAGCACTTTCCCAACTGCTAAGCCTCTGAGGAAGGAGTCATTGAACTCTGAAACGCGTCAGGCGATAAAAGCAGGACGGCTGTGAAAGAAATCTGTATGCCGGTTGCTGTCCATACCTATTAAAGGGCTTGTACCTTAGCGCTGCTGCACGAGTGCTTCTTACATGTTGGGCAACCAGGAGCAGTGATCTATACGCGGCAGTCCTGCCATGAAGAAGCACCACCCCGTTAACCCAGGGGGCTGCGAAGCTTTGACATTTGACGAGCCGTAATCGCGGTGCAGTGGGGCAGGATTGAGGACAGACCAGCACACAGAGGCCCATTTGAGGGCTTTGAATGTATCCAGCAGCAAAATATGTGCATCCATAAATGGATTATATTTTTCTGGCACTACAACTCCCATAAGACTTTACACGGTATTCAACAGAGCAGCAAATTCAGGTGCGTGCAATTAAAGACATTTAAAGAGAGGGTGGGACCAGAATGAGCACTTTCCCAACTGCTAAGCCTCTGAGGAAGGAGTCATTGAACTCTGAAACGCGTCAGGCGATAAAAGCAGGACGGCTGTGAAAGAAATCTGTATGCCGGTTGCTGTCCATACCTATTAAAGGGCTTGTACCTCAGCGCTGCTGCACGAGTGCTTCTTACATGTTGGGCAACCAGGAGCAGTGATCGATACGCGGCAGTCCTGCCGTGAAGAAGCACCACCCCGTTAACCCAAGGGGCAGCGAAGCTTTGACATTTGCCGAGCCGTAATCGCGGTGCAGTGGGGCAGGATTGAGGACAGACCAGCACACAGAGGCCCATTTGAGGGCTTTGAATGTATCCAGCAGCAAAATATGTGCATCCATAAATGGATTATATTTTTCTGGCACTACAACTCCCATAAGACTTTGCACGGTATTCAACAGAGCAGCAAATTCAGGTGCGTGCAATTAAAGACATTTAAAGAGAGGGTGGGACCAGAATGAGCACTTTCCCAACTGCTAAGCCTCTGAGGAAGGAGTCATTGAACTCTGAAACGCGTCAGGCGATAAAAGCAGGAAGGCTGTGAAAGAAATCTGTATGCCGGTTGCTGTCCATACCTATTAAAGGGCTTGTACCTCAGCGCTGCTGCACGAGTGCTTCTTACATGTTGGGCAACCAGGAGCAGTGATCTATACGCGGCAGTCCTGCCGTGAAGAAGCACCACCCCGTTAACCCAGGGGCCAGCGAAGCTTTGACATTTGCCGATCCGTAATCGCGGTGCAGTGGGGCAGGACTGAGGACAGATCAGCACACAGAGGCCCATTTGAGGGCTTTGAATGTATCCAGCAGCAAAATATGTGCATCCATAAATGGATTATATTTTTCTGGCACTACAACTCCCATAAGACTTTGCACGGTATTCAACAGAGCAGCAAATTCAGGTGCGTGCAATTAAAGACATTTAAAGAGAGGGTGGGACCAGAATGAGCACTTTCCCAACTGCTAAGCCTCTGAGGAAGTAGTCATTGAACTCTGAAACGCGTCAGGCGATAAAAGCAGGACGGCTGTGAAAGAAATCTGTATGCCGGTTGCTGTCCATACCTATTAAAGGGCTTGTACCTCAGCGCTGCTGCACGAGTGCTTCTTACATGTTGGGCAACCAGGAGCAGTGATCTATACTCGGCAGTCCTGCCGTGAAGAAGCACCACCCCGTTAACCCAGGGGGCTGCGAAGCTTTGACATTTGCCGAGCCGTAATCGCGGTGCAGTGGGGCAGGATTGAGGACAGACCAGCACACAGAGGCCCATTTGAGGGCTTTGAATGTATCCAGCAGCAAAATATGTGCATCCATAAATGGATTATATTTTTCTGGCACTACAACTCCCATAAGACTTTACACGGTATTCAACAGAGCAGCAAATTCAGGTGCGTGCAATTAAAGACATTTAAAGAGAGGGTGGGACCAGAATGAGCACTTTCCCAACTGCTAAGCCTCTGAGGCAGGAGTCATTGAACTCTGAAACGCGTCAGGCGATAAAAGCAGGACGGCTGTGAAAGAAATCTGTATGCCGGTTGCTGTCCATACCTATTAAAGGGCTTGTACCTCAGCGCTGCTGCACGAGTGCTTCTTACATGTTGGGCAACCAGGAGCAGTGATCGATACGCGGCAGTCCTGCCGTGAAGAAGCACCACCCCGTTAACCCAAGGGGCTGCGAAGCTTTGACATTTGCCGAGCCGTAATCGCGGTGCAGTGGGGCAGGATTGAGGACAGACCAGCACACAGAGGCCCATTTGAGGGCTTTGAATGTATCCAGCAGCAAAATATGTGCATCCATAAATGGATTATATTTTTCTTGCACTACAACTCCCATAAGACTTTGCACGGTATTCAACAGAGCAGCAAATTCAGGTGCGTGCAATTAAAGACATTTAAAGAGAGGGTGGGACCAGAATGAGCACTTTCCCAACTGCTAAGCCTCTGAGGAAGGAGTCATTGAACTCTGAAACGCGTCAGGCGATAAAAGCAGGACGGCTGTGAAAGAAATCTGTATGCCGGTTGCTGTCCATACTTATTAAAGGGCTTGTACCTCAGCGCTGCTGCACGAGTGCTTCTTACATGTTGGGCAACCAGGAGCAGTGATCTATACGCGGCAGTCCTGCCGTGAAACAGCACCACCCCGTTAACCCAGGGGGCAGCGAAGCTTTGACATTTGCCGATCCGTAATCGCGATGCAGTGGGGCAGGACTGAGGACAGATCAGCACACAGAGGCCCATTTGAGGGCTTTGAATGTATCCAGCAGCAAAATATGTGCATCCATAAATGGATTATATTTTTCTGGCACTACAACTCCCATAAGACTTTGCACGGTATTCAACAGAGCAGCAAATTCAGGTGCGTGCAATTAAAGACATTTAAAGAGAGGGTGGGACCAGAATGAGCACTTTCCCAACTGCTAAGCCTCTGAGGAAGTAGTCATTGAACTCTGAAACGCGTCAGGCGATAAAAGCAGGACGGCTGTGAAAGAAATCTGTATGCCGGTTGCTGTCCATACCTATTAAAGGGCTTGTACCTCAGCGCTGCTGCACGAGTGCTTCTTACATGTTGGGCAACCAGGAGCAGTGATCTATACTCGGCAGTCCTGCCGTGAAGAAGCACCACCCCGTTAACCCAGGGGGCTGCGAAGCTTTGACATTTGCCGAGCCGTAATCGCGGTGCAGTGGGGCAGGATTGAGGACAGACCAGCACACAGAGGCCCATTTGAGGGCTTTGAATGTATCCAGCAGCAAAATATGTGCATCCATAAATGGATTATATTTTTCTGGCACTACAACTCCCATAAGACTTTACACGGTATTCAACAGAGCAGCAAATTCAGGTGCGTGCAATTAAAGACATTTAAAGAGAGGGTGGGACCAGAATGAGCACTTTCCCAACTGCTAAGCCTCTGAGGCAGGAGTCATTGAACTCTGAAACGCGTCAGGCGATAAAAGCAGGACGGCTGTGAAAGAAATCTGTATGCCGGTTGCTGTCCATACCTATTAAAGGGCTTGTACCTCAGCGCTGCTGCACGAGTGCTTCTTACATGTTGGGCAACCAGGAGCAGTGATCTATACGTGGCAGTCCTGCCGTGAAGAAGCACCACCCCGTTAACCCAAGGGGCTGCGAAGCTTTGACATTTGCCGAGCCGTAATCGCGGTGCAGTAGGGCAGGATTGAGGACAGACCAGCACACAGAGGCCCATTTGAGGGCTTTGAATGTATCCAGCAGCAAAATATGTGCATCCATAAATGGATTATATTTTTCTGGCACTACAACTCCCATAAGACTTTGCACGGTATTCAACAGAGCAGAAAATTCAGGTGCGTGCAATTAAAGACATTTAAATAGAGGGTGGGACCAGAATGAGCACTTTCCTAACTGCTAAGCCTCTGAGGAAGGAGTCATTGAACTCTGAAACGCGTCAGGCGATAAAAGCAGGACGGCTGTGAAAGAAATCTGTATGCCGGTTGCTGTCCATACCTATTAAAGGGCTTGTACCTCAGCGCTGCTGCACGAGTGCTTCTTACATGTTGGGCAACCAGGAGCAGTGATCTATACGCGGCAGTCCTGCCGTGAAGAAGCACCACCCCGTTAACCCAGGGGGCTGCGAAGCTTTGACATTTGCCGAGCCGTAATCGCGGTGCAGTGGGGCAGCATTGAGGACAGACCAGCACACAGAGGCCCATTTGAGGGCTTTGAATGTATCCAGCAGCAAAATATGTGCATCCATAAATGGATTATATTTTTCTGGCACTACAACTCCCATAAGACTTTACACGGTATTCAACAGAGCAGCAAATTCAGGTGCGTGCAATTAATTTAAAGAGAGGGTGGGACCAGAATGAGCACTTTCCCAACTGCTAAGCCTCTGAGGAAGGAGTCATTGAACTCTGAAACGCGTCAGGCGATAAAAGCAGGACGGCTGTGAAAGAAATCTGTATGCCGGTTGCTGTCCATACCTATTAAAGGGCTTGTACCTCAGCGCTGCTGCACGAGTGCTTCTTACATGTTGGGCAACCAGGAGCAGTGATCTATACGCGGCAGTCCTGCCGTGAAGAAGCACCACCCCGTTAACCCAGGGGGCTGCGAAGCTTTGACATTTGCCGAGCCATAATCGCGGTGCAGTGGGGCAGGATTGAGGACAGACCAGCACACAGAGGCCCATTTGAGGGCTTTGAATGTATCCAGCAGCAAAATATGTGCATCCATAAATGGATTATATTTTTCTGGCACTACAACTCCCATAAGACTTTGCACGGTATTCAACAGAGCAGCAAATTCAGGTGCATGCAATTAAAGACATTTAAAGAGAGGGTGGGACCAGAATGAGCACTTTCCCAACTGCTAAGCCTCTGAGGAAGGAGTCATTGAACTCTGAAACGCATCAGGTGATAAAAGCAGGACGGCTGTGAAAGAAATCTGTATGCCGGTTGCTGTCCATACCTATTAAAGGGCTTGTACCTCAGCGCTGCTGCACGAGTGCTTCTTACATGATGGGCAACCAGGAGCAGTGATATATATCAAAGCTCCAAGATTGCCCCCTAGGCATAGATGCACTCCACACCAGGTAGCAGTAAGCCATTTATTGGTAAAGAACAGCAACAGCATGCTAATTTGTAAAAAAAATTTTTAATTTCCTTTAAAAATTCTCGGGGTGCGCGCACCTGCGCGCACGGAAATAAAAAAAAAAAAAGATTTAAAAAAGAAGATTAAGTGTTTAGATATTAGGTGGCTCTAAAAAGAGCCGTTGTGTTGATTGAGTGTTTTTTGGTACCTACAAGTAAGTACCGATGCAGAGTCTAAAGTTCAAGAGGAAGACTCTGTTCCCTTCATCATTGAAATGTACACCGACTCCTCTATAAATGTCTTGCATGTTGTAACGCAAGTTGTTGTGGTATATAGAACCCATACCATAGTCTCTGAGGAAAGCAGAAACAGACTTATTGATGTGCTTTCTTGCTTTGTCAATCTGCGGACAAAATTGGTTGGACCAGTTCCACTTTTGCCTTTGGCATATATTAGAATATACAAAGGCAGTTTGTGGAAAAAGTGACATCAATTGCACAAAGGTGTCCTTAATAAGCATTTCCAGACCTACCCCAGTTAAAGTGCCTAGGTAATTTCCACCACAGTGCACAATAATAAGGTTAGGCTGTGGGAGATGTAGAAAGGTTTTCACCAAAGGCATTAATTGGTGCCACTTTAACCCTCTCTGACCAATCCATTTAATGTCTACATTTGGCAAAGCAAGGTCTTTCACAATACCTCTTTTTTCTGCAAACTTTTCACTCCAGAAGACATAGCTGTGACCTATAATCCACACTGTGAACATCTTCCAAGGAGATCTGGATGCACTCAGAAGGTGTCTTTCAGTAGAATGGCAATATGAAAAGAAAGATAGTTGTAAAATGGAGGCTTACATACTTTTTTTTGTAATAAAATGAACTCATCGGCTGTTTCACACCATTCTACACTAAAAACTGTATGTTTACATTTATAAACACATGTTTTGTATTGGTTGTGAAAAATGTGTTCTAACAGAACATTAGTTTGGATTTTCTGTTAGGTTTGAAAAGTCAAGCATTCTTGCTCTTTGGATTAGAAACATTGTGTGCTGAACTTCTGACCTCTCTGCTCACACCAGTGTTCCATGACCTGTTGCTATGGTAGCAGGCAGAAGTAATGTTGGGGGTTGGGATCTTTTGGAAAGGGTTGAAATTTGCAACCAATAGAAATGTGTGTTTCCATTTGAAAAAATGTGGGAAACACTGTGATTTGAAGTTAACATGTATATGTGTGAAAAAAGAGAGGGAAACTTTGCCATTTACTGGTTCTGGTGAGAGGAGAGAGGTGTACACCTCAGAGATTCTGGCTCTGATAATCTGCTGTTTGAGTGCCACATTTTTTTCTCAACTAACTACTTTTAAAGGTGAGTTATGAATTTGAGAGGGGATGTATGTGGTGCATTTTGATAAAAATATTAGAAATGTGATCCTTATTTTAAAGTTGTGTTTTACATTTTATGTTTTGGAAGATATTTAACTGCCTTGAACATGTCACATATTATGGAGTATGTCTTCACCATAAGTTGAGGTGTTCTGGTATCACCCAGCAATACTGTTTTGTGCCTAGAATCACACCATGAGTCTGTCTGCACACAGGAATTCTTCTCAGAGATTTAATTCGTGTTGCTCTTGCTCTGTTAGACTTGCACTCGCAGGAAAGGGGCAGCTTGTTTTCTTGAACTGTGATGGTTAGCATTCAGCAGAAATCACTATCTCACAAATGAGAGGCAAATGCTAACACATTTGAAATTAGCATGGTACATTTTCCTTCCACTTTTAAAGTTGTATTTTACATTTTATGTTAAGGAAGATATTTAACTGCCTTGAACTTGTAAGATATTATGGAGTATGCCTTCACCATAAGTTAAGGGGTTCTGGTATCACCTAGCAATACTGTTTTGTGCCTAGAATCACACCATGAGTCTGTCTGCACACAGGAATTCTTCTCAGAGATTTAATTTGTGTTGCTCTTGCGCTGTTAGACTTGCACTCGCAGGAAAGGGGCAGCTTGTTTTCTTGAACTGTGATGGTTAGCATTCAGCAGAAATCACTATCTCACAAATGAGAGGCAAATGCTAACACATTTGAAATTAGCATGGTACATTTTCCTTCCACTTTTAAAGTTGTGTTTTACATTTTATGTTAAGGAAGATATTTAACTGCCTTGAACCTGTAAGATATTATGGAGTATGTCTTCACCATAATTTAAGGTGTTCTGGTATCACCCTGCAATACTGTTTTGTGCCTAGAATCACACCATGAGTCTGTCTGTACACAGGAATTCTTCTCAGAGATTTAATTCATGTTGCTCTTGCTCTGTTAGACTTGCCTTTGCAGGAAAGGGGCAGCTTGTTTTCTTGAACTGTGATGGTTAGCATTCAGCAGAAATCAATATCTCACAAATGAGAGCCAAATGCTAACACATTTGAGATTAGCATGGTACCTTTTCCTTCCACTTTTAAAGTTGTGTTTTACATGTTATGTTTTGGAAGATATTTAACTGCCTTGAACATGTCAGATATTATGGAGTATGTCTTCACCATAAATTAAGGTGTTCTGGTATCACCCGGCAATACTGTTTTGTGCTTAGAATCACAACATGAGTCTGTCTGCACACAGGAATTCTTCTCAGAGATTTAATTCGTGTTGCTCTTGCTCTGTTAGACTTGCACTCGCAGGAAAGGGGCAGCTTGTTTTCTTGAACTGTGATGGTTAGCATTCAGCAGAAATCACTATCTCACAAATGAGAGGCAAATGCTAACACATTTGAAATTAGCATGGTACATTTTCCTTCCACTTTTAAAGTTGTATTTTACATTTTATGTTAAGGAAGATATTTAACTGCCTTGAACTTGTAAGATATTATGGAGTATGACTTCACCATAAGTTAAGGGGTTCTGGTATCACCTAGCAATACTGTTTTGTGCCTAGAATCACACCATGAGTCTGTCTGCACACAGGAATTCTTCTCAGAGATTTAATTTGTGTTGCTCTTGCGCTTTTAGACTTGCACTCGCAGGAAAGGGGCAGCTTGTTTTCTTGAACTGTGATGGTTAGCATTCAGCAGAAATCCCTATCTCACAAATGAGAGGCAAATGCTAACACATTTGAAATTAGCATGGTACATTTTCCTTCCACTTTTAAAGTTGTGTTTTACATTTTATGTTAAGGAAGATATTTAACTGCCTTGAACCTGTAAGATATTATGGAGTATGTCTTCACCATAATTTAAGGTGTTCTGGTATCACCCTGCAATACTGTGTTGTGCCTAGAATCACACCATGAGTCTGTCTGTACACAGGAATTCTTCTCAGAGATGTAATTCATGTTGCTCTTGCTCTGTTAGACTTGCCTTTGCAGGAAAGGGGCAGCTTGTTTTCTTGAACTGTGATGGTTAGCATTCAGCAGAAATCAATATCTCACAAATGAGAGCCAAATGCTAACACATTTGAGATTAGCATGGTACCTTTTCCTTCCACTTTTAAAGTTGTGTTTTACATTTTATGTTTTGGAAGATATTTAACTGCCTTGAACATGTCAGATATTATGGAGTATGTCTTCACCATAAGTTAAGGTGTTCTGGTATCACCCGGCAATACTGTTTTGTGCTTAGAATCACAACATGAGTCTGTCTGCACACAGGAATTCTTCTCAGAGATTTAATTTGTGTTGCTCTTGCTCTGTTGGACTTGCACTTGCAGGAAAGGGGCAGCTTGTTTTCTTGAACTGTGATGGTTAGCATTCAGCAGAAATCACTATCTCACAAATGAGAGGCAAATGCTAACACATTTGAAATTAGCATGGTACATTTTCCTTCCACTTTTAAAGTTGTGTTTTACATTTTATGTTAAGGAAGATATTTAACTGCCTTGAACTTGTAAGATATTATGGAGTATGTCTTCACCATAAGTTAAGGTGTTCTGGTATCACCCAGCAATACTGTTTTGTGCCTAGAATCACTCCATGAGTCTGTCTGCACACAGGAATTCTTCTCAGAGATTTAATTTGTGTTGCTCTTGCTCTGTTAGACTTGCACTCGCAGGAAAGGGGCAGCTAGTTTTCTTGAACTGTGATGGTTAGCATTCAGCAGAAATCACTATCTCACAAATGAGAGGCAAATGCTAACACATTTGAAATTAGCATGGTACATTTTCCTTCCACTTTTAAAGTTTTGTTTTACATTTTATGTTAAGGAAGATATTTAACTGCCTTGAACCTGTAAGATATTATGGAGTATGTCTTCACCATAATTTAAGGTGTTCTGGTATCACCCAGCAATACTGTTTTGTGCCTAGAATCACACCATGAGTCTGTCTGTACACAGGAATTCTTCTCAGAGATTTAATTCGTGTTGCTCTTGCTCTGTTAGACTTGCACTTGCAGGAAAGGGGCAGCTTGTTTTCTTGAACTGTGATGGTTAGCCTTCAGCAGAAATCAATATCTCACAAATGAGAGCCAAATGCTAACACATTTGAGATTAGCATGGTACATTCTCCTTCCACTTTTAAAGTTGTGTTTTACATTTTATGTTTTGGAAGATATTTAACTGCCTTGAACATGTCAGATATTATGGTGTATGTCTTCACCATAAGGTAAGGTGTTCTGGTATCACCCAGCAATACTGTTTTGTGCTTAGAATCACAACATGAGTCTGTCTGCACACAGGAATTCTTCTCAGAGATGTATTTGTGTTGCTCTTGCTCTGTTAGACTTGCACTTGCAGGAAAGGGGCAGCTTGTTTTCTTGAACTGTGATAGTTAGCATTCAGCAGAAATCACTATCTCACAAATGAGAGGCAAATGCTATCACATTTGAAATTAGCATGGTTCATTTTCCTTCCACTTTTAAAGTTGTGTTTTACATTTTATGTTAAGAAAGATATTTAACTGCCTTGAACTTGTAAGATATTATGGAGTATGTCTTCACCATAAGTTAAGGTGTTCTGGTATCACCCAGCAATACAGTTTTGTGCCTAGAAACACATCATGAGTCTGTCTGCACACAGGAATTCTTCTCAGAGATTTAATTTGTGTTGCTCTTGCTCTGTTAGACTTGCACTCGCAGGAAAGGGGCAGCTTGTTTTCTTGAACTGTGATGGTTAGCATTCAGCAGAAATCACTATCTCACAAATGAGTGGCAAATGTGAACACATTTGAAATTAGCATGGTACATTTTCCTTCCACTTTTAAAGTTGTGTTTGACATTTTATGTTAAGGAAGATATTTTACTGCCTTGAACATGTCAGATATTATGGCGTATGTCTTCACCATAAGTTAAGGTGTTCTGGTATCACCCAGCAATACTGTTTTGTGCCTAGAATCACACCATGAGTCTGTCTGCACACAGGAATTCTTCTCAGAGATTTAATTTGTGTTGCTCTTGCTCTGTTAGACTTGCACTTGCAGGAAAGGGGCAGCTTGTTTCTTGAACTGTGATGGTTAGCATTCAGCAGAAATCACTATCTCACAAATGAGAGGCAAATGCTAACACATTTGAAATTAGCATGGTACATTTTCTTTCCACTTTTAAAGTTGTGTTTTACATTTTATGTTAAGGAAGATATTTAACTGCCTTGAACTTGTAAGATATTATGGAGTATGTCTTCACAATAATTTAAGGTGTTCTGGTATCACCCTGCAATACTGTTTTGTGCCTAGAATCACACCATGAGTCTGTCTGCACACAGGAATTCTTCTCAGAGATTTAATTCGTGTTGCTCTTGCTCTGTTAGACTTGCACTCGCAGGAAAGGGGCAGCTTGTTTTCTTGAACTGTGATGGTTAGCATTCAGCAGAAATCAATATCTCACAAATGAGAGCCAAATGCCAACACATTTGAGATTAGCATGGTACATTTTCCTTCCACTTATAAAGTTGTGTTTTACATTTTATGTTTTGGAAGATATTTAACTGCCTTGAACATGTCAGATATTATGGAGTATGTCTTCACCACAAGTTAAGGTGTTCTGGTATCACCCAGCAATACTGTTTTGTGCCTAGAATCACACCATGAGTCTGTCTGCACACAGGAATTCTTCTCAGAGATTTAATTCGTGTTGCTCTTGCTCTGTTAGACTTGCTCTCGCAGGAAAGGGGCAGCTTGTTTTCTTGAACTGTGATGGTTAGCATTCATCAGAAATCACTATCTCACAAATGAGAGGCACATGCTAACACATTTGAAATTAGCATGGTACATTTTCTTTCCACTCCCACAATGAGTGAGGTAGTTTTTGCATGTACAAAACTCCAATTAACCTTTACCACACATGTACTCTTACATACATCTTTGCAGTCTTCATGCAGTTGTACAAGCGTCCATGCAGATCTCTCTTGCACCTGACAATACACAGTCTCCAGAAGCACGCTCTTAGCACACAGGCAGGTGCTTCTCCTGCTGTCCCATGCTTACTATTCAGCAGTGTGTGGTATTTCAGATAGAAGTGTGTAACGCTAAAACATTCAACGTCACCAAGGCTCATTTCCTTTGCTCTACTCTAATCACTCACCCTGTAACACATGCTGATGGTCTCAAGTAGCTGTTAGGACATGTGCTCTTTTCTGCCTCTCTAAAATATAAGGAAAATGTGTCATGCTGGCATAGTAATTATCACTTACTCTACCACAGTAGTAAATGTGCTTTGAAATTGCCAAACAAAAATCGTTGTGTGCCTAGAATCACACCATGAGTCTGTCTGCACACAGGAATTGTTCTCAGACATTTAATTTGTGTTAGTGTTGTTTTGTAAGATTTGCACTCGCAGGAAAAGGGGCAGCTTGTTTTCTTCAACTGTGATGGATAGCATTCAGCAGCAATCACTATCTCACAAATGAGAGGCAAATGTTAACACATCTGAAATCAACATGGTAGATTTTCCTTCCACTCCCACAATGGGTGAGGTAGTTTTTACATGTTCAAAACTCCAATTAACCTTTACAACACATGTACGCTTACATACATCTCTGCAGTCTTCATGCAGTTGTGCAAGCGTCCATGCAGATCTGTCTTGCACCTGACAATACACAGTTTCCAGAAGCACGCTCTTAGCACACAGGCAGATGCTTCTCCTGCACTCCTATGCTTACTACTCAGCTCTGTGCGGTATTTTAGATAGCAGTGTGTAATGTTAACACATTCAACATCAGCAAGGCTCATTTCCTTTGCTCTACTCTAATCACTCACCCTGTAACACATGCTGATGGTCTCAAGTAGCTGTTAGGACATGTGCTCTTTTCTGCCTCTCTAAAATATAAGGAAAAAGTGTGAGGCTGGCATAGTAATTATCACTTACTCTACCACAGTAGTCAATGTGCTTTGAAATTGCCAAACAAAAATCGTTTTGTGCCTAGAATCACACCATGAGTCTGTATGCACACAGGAATTGATGTTAGAGATTTAATCCGTGTTGGTATTGTTCTGTCAGACTTGCAGTTGTAGGAAAGGGACAGCTCATATGATAGGATTTGGAAAGTTCAAATAAAAAATCCTAATGTATTAAAATTACATAAAGGTGTTTTTTTTTTAGTTTCTTTCGGGTATTGCTGAACAACAGTGAAATTAATTAAAGATGCCTATAAAGTCAAGAAAGAGAAAAGAACAGCAACAACATCTATATTTGAAGACAACTGGAGAAAAGAAATTAGTTGAAGAACCTCATGTTGGAAAAAAGAAAAAGTCTTCTGGTAAGCAGACTAAGGATTTTTTTAAAAATATCTTCAAACAAAGAAAAAATGTAAAAAATATAACCACTGCAAATAATTTTTCAAGTACAAAACAACAACAGAGTCGACAGAAAATACTAAAAGCTAATGTAGAATCAGAAGTAAAATGTTTCAGAGAAGAGTGATGTTAAATTTGCTAAATGATGTGAAAAAATATAAGAAGAAAACCAAATTTTATAAAAAAAAAGAAATATATTGAAACAGTTGTTGGAAAGGCTTTGGAAATAAAAAGAAAACTATTCATTTTAATTTTGAACAGGATGCGTAGATTAGAAAAATTAGTCAAAGCAATGAAGTCACAAAGCAAAAGGAAAAGAGTAGTGAAAAAAATTACTTTTGTAAAGTGTTCTTAGAAGAATGGAAGCATAGTTAAAGTACTGAACCATTTTTTAATGAAGAGAGTTATCTTCAAAGAAATAGTTTGTTGCATGCAGTTGACACCAATGGTCGAGCTTATGAAGTTAAAGATGGTTGTGTAATGGAAAAGGAGAAAATGGTTCCAAGAAATGAGGAAGAAGTGTTAGCTGATGAGGTTATGGGGAGACGTCCTAAAGCCCCAGTGTACACTTGGAATTGTAGTAGTATTTGTACTGTGCGACAGGAATCTATTGATAAATTACGTGACTTTCTAAGAGAATATAGTAAAAAGAGTGTTAAGCAGAAGATTAAGGTGCTTCAAAGACTAGATCCATGCAGAGTGAGAGAGAATACTGGTTTACAAGGACATTCTCTGGCTTGTCTATCTAGGAAAGTTTGTCGAAGTGTTTTTCCCCATTTTAGGATGCTGGCTGTACATCATACTGAAATGAGAAAGTTTGTGAGAACATTGTATTTTGCTAAAAGTCCAGCACTAAAGTTAAATGAGTTGAATAATGTTCTGTTCCGTGGATCTGTATCAGATGTAGTGAAGGTTACTGATGATATTCAGTTTTGTTACTTTGGTCCAGAGCAAGAAAGTGCAGGAAATGACACAGTTATTGAGGAAAATGTGGAAGAGAATGTAGAACTCACTGTTAGTAAAAATTTTGAAGATGAAATTACAAAATTTACTATCATCTCTAATCAAAGACCAAATATTACTTGTATTTGTTGCCGGAGAAGCCATTATAAAATTCAAACAAGGAATGTTGATCTCTATAAAAAAAGTGAAAATGAAGATAATTATAAGTGGAAGGATTTTGCAACATATATATTTCTGGAAAGTTGTTTTGATTTGGGTGAAGTTCAGCGTATTTGTAAGTACTGTTATAACAAGTTAGAAGAAAATAGAATGCCAGCTAGAGCTGTACATAATAATTTAGAATTGGTTGATATTCCTGCAGAACTTTCTGATTTAAATACGTATGAGTCTATACTCATTCAATGTGTCCATCCGTTTCAGACCATAGTGCGTATGGAGCCCAAAACAGGTAAATTACCTCCTTCGGATTTACAAAGAGGTTTAAAAGGAAGAGTTGTCTATTTGCCATTGGATTTGAAAAAAAATATGGAAACAATTGATGCAGATAGTTTTGAAACTGAACCATTAGTTATTCTGGTTAATGGTGTACCTACAAAGAATAAGAAAATTTGGCAGGAGCTGGTAGATGTACGAAAAGTACAAAGAGCAAATTTATATTTGAAAAGAAATAATAAATGGTATGAAACAATTTATATGGATGAAGATGAAGAAGAATTACTAGCAGACACAGGAATACTAACTGGGCAAATTGAAAAAGTGGATAAGTCAAAAGAAGAAGAAATTTATGAACATTTCAGCATACATCCTCTTCATTCTAAAGAAGTTATGGGAAACACTATTGATCTGTTTCAGATGAAAAAAGCACAAGGAACTCCCGTGAGTGTATAGGAGGAGAGCTTGGAAGCTCGTTGTTTTCCCCAGCTGTTTCCTACAGGAAAAGGTGGATGATATGATGAACGTCCAGTACAGATTCCTGCTTCTGAGTATCGGACTACAAGATTATATGCAGAAGATCCAAGATTTCGTCAAAGTATTCCTTATTTGTTCCATCTTTTATTTGAAAGTGACTTGTCTGCACTATCTTATGCAGTAAATCACATTTTGAAAACTGGAGTACATCTACATAATGTGTCTGCAAAGGATTTTATGAACAAAGTGCAACAGCGAGATGATCATTTGGAATCTCAATTGATTAATTTAATGGCTTGTCAACGTGGAACTAATGAATATTGGTACCGACGCCATGGAGAATTGAAATGTATGTTACGGAATTTAGGAACTCCTACATGGTTTCTCACCCTAAGCTGTGCTGAGTACGCTTGGGATGATTTACTGGATTTTCTTCGAGAGGCAAATTCAAATATTGAAAACATCCAATACAAGACAGCAGGAGAATTGTGTTCATTGGATCCGATTAATGTATGCAGATATTTCAATCATAGATTTGAGGCTATGATGTCCTTCATCTGCAATAAAACAAATCCACCTCTTGGAGAAGTTGTGGATTTCTTTTGGAGAAAAGAGTACCAAGCAAGAGGTGCTCCACATATTCATATGCTGTTGTGGATCAAGGATGCACCCAAATTTGGAACAGATGCTGATGAAGCAGTTTTATCTTTCATTGAAGAATATGCAACATGTGCTATACCTAAAAGCACAGAAGAAAAAAACTTAAAAGAGCAAGTTTTATGTTTCCAAAGTCATCGGTGTGGAAAATACTGTCGACGAAAGTACAAGAGTAAAGATAAATTCTACACAAAATGTCGATTTGGATTTCCACAACCTGTTCTTTCAAAAGGAAGAGTAAACAGTTTTATGTCAGCTGTGTGACATACTATTACAAGAAAATCGCCTAAGAATACCTATAACCTAAGAAGAAAAGAAGAGTCAAAATATATAAATGACTACAACCCAGTCATTTTATCCATGTGGAATGCTAACATGGATATTCAATATGTAGCTGACAATTCTATTGCTGTTGCTTGGTATGTCACATCTTACATCACAAAATCTGAGAAAACGGAATTGAAAGAAATGTGGGAAGAAATTTCTCACGAGAAGACTGTTAGTAAAAAGCTATACAATTTCAGTTTAAAGATGTTATCGCATCGAGAAATTGGATACTACGAATGCTCAGATAGGTTATCATCTGCAAGTCTGTACTCCAAATCCAGAAGAATAATTTGGGTAAGTTTAGGCCTTGCAGGAATGCAAAATCGGGTACAGAAATCTATTCGAAAAATTGAATATTTAGCTGAGTACGAACCAGAAAGTACAGACATTTTAAGAACAAACATGTTGGACACATATTACCCACAAAGAAGTCATCATCTTGAGAAGATGTGTCTCTATGAAGTACTGCAGAACTATATTTTTAAACGGAATGCCACAGAAGACATCAACAATGGAAAATATAAAGTCACTGGTGAGGAAGGATGTTTGGTGAAGCAAACAAAAGGAAGTTTGATTAATTACCGGAAGCTGAGTTGCGACACTCCTGACAAAAAGGAATTTTACTACTTGGCACTTTTACAGCTGTTTAAACCATGGCGTTCAGAGGACGAACTACTTGGAGATTTTCAGAGCTATGAAGATTCCTTTAATGCTTGCAAAGATAGCATAGAATGCAGTACTTTCACAACTTATGTTCAAATGTTAAATGAAGAAATTGAACAAGAAGCAACAATTGCAGCTGAAGTAGCTAGAGACAGTTCTCAAGACAGTCAAAGTTCTTGGACGTTCAGTCAAGATCCTCTAGGACAACCAATCATAGAAAATGAAGCTGCAATAGCCATGACTGAAGTGGAAACAGCTATGAATCAAGCTCAGGAAGATTTAATAAACTTACCAAATATGGAACAACAACTGAATGATGAACAACAACAAATTTATGAGGAAGTCAGTAAAAAAATTGATCACCGATTACTACATGAAAATAAAGAGTGCTCATGCACATCTTTTAAACCAATCAGAATGTATGTGAGTGGACAAGCACGAACTGGAAAAAGTTTCTTAATTAAAGTAATTAGAAGCTACCTACAGAACAAAACGGATTCAACTTTGTCTTGTATTGTTACTGCTCCAACTGGTTTAGAAGCGTATAACATAAAAGGAGTTACCTTACATCGTTTGCTAATGTTACCAGTAGAGCATGAGAACAAAATACAATACCACAAGCTAACAGGAGATGCATGTTTTGAAGTTTCAAGAGTATTGAAGAAAATGAAAGTACTCATTATTGATGAGGTAAGCATGGTATCAAACTTAATGCTTGCCTTTGTGCATTTAAGAATGCAGCTAATTCTAAAGACAGACTATGACGTCTTATTTGGAGGAAAACACGTCATAGTTTTTGGGGATCTTTTGCAGCTCACTCCAGTTAAAGGACAACCAGTATTTCATACACTTACACATGAAGACACGAAAAAGTTGTTAGGAAGTATAGGTAATGTGAATATTTGGACATACTTTGAGTATAAAGAACTCATTACCAATATGAGGCAAGCCAATGATGAGGATTATGCAAGTATTCTCAAAGATATCAGAATTGGACTACTCACAGAATATGGCAGAAAAGCTTTACAGAGTCGATTGCTATGT
The DNA here is from genome assembly GCF_964204655.1 of Triturus cristatus. Lineage (NCBI taxonomy): Eukaryota > Metazoa > Chordata > Amphibia > Caudata > Salamandridae > Triturus > Triturus cristatus. The sequence continues at coordinate 36,666,985 of NC_140594.1, forward strand.
CATGTGTTTGCAACAGAACAAATAGTTCCAGAGAAAATATACAAGAAAATTGCTGAAAAAAATAATGTAATCTGCTTAATGCCAACACTACATAAATGCTCTATATTCAATCAAGAACTTTTGAAATTGGAAAATGAAGAGAATATAAAACTGGAAGTTGCGGATAAAATACAGCATGAAGGAATAACTATTATATTGACAAGCAAATTGACAACTAAATTGGATTCTCTAGAGAAAAACATCTCGAAAACAGCCGGTTTGGAAAAGAATCTTTATGTATGTATGAACTGTCGAGTAATTTTAAGACGTAATTTGGATGTAGAAAAAGGTTTAGTGAACGGAGCTATGGGTAAAGTTGTGGGTTTTGTTAATTACCAGAAAAAAGTTGGAATTGAATTTTTAAAAATAAAATTTGATCAGATTGAATAGGTTAAAGACATTTGTCGTTGTTCAGTTCGTTTCTTGCTTGTGAAAGACTTATATGTACGTAGGAAGCAGTTTCCGTTTTCTCTAGCATATGCTGTAACTATTCACAAATCTCAAGGATTAACTGTAGATAGTGCATTTGTAAACATTGGATCTACTGTGTTTAAAGAAGGTATGGCATATGTTGCTTTGTCACGCGTCAAAAAAATATCTGGTTTATTCATGATAGACTTTGATGACTCAAAAGTTAGTGCTGATGCAAACTGTGTAAATGAGTATAATAGATTAAGAAGAAGCTATGCTCCTCATTTAGGTCAGTATCCTGTGTTTGAAAAACGTGTTGTTTGTCGGAAAAGGAGATTTGAGAATATCTGTAATGAGGATGTACAGAAAAGAAAACAAAAAGAGAGTAATGTGACTGCAAGCAAAAAGAAAAAGGACACTGTTGAAGAGGTTGTTGGTTGTCATTTTGAAAATAGCTCTGGTGTCAACTGCTACGCAAATGTAGTGCTGAATGTTGTATTTTATCTTCAAATTTTGCAAGAGCAGATAATACTAAATCATGGAAAAAGATTCTGTTCTCTGCCGAGTCTCCTTTATGAGAAGCTGAGTAATGATAAAACTAAAATAGAAAGTGCTTCTGATGTTAGAAATCTTTTAGATGGATGTTCTGGATGTACACAGTGTACACAAGATGTCCAGCAAGATGCACAGGAATTTTTAATGTATATGCTTATGGTACTGGAAGATGAAGAAAATATATTTGGTGTCTCATATAAATGGGAACTTTGTTGGGAAAACTGTATGAACACATGCAGCAGTAATGTTGATTCTGAAAGGTTCATTTATTTAACATTACCAGAGAGTAAATCAGTGACTTTTAGTAAATTAGTTAAAGATGCTAATCACAAGATAGAATGTTCACAATGTAAATCAGACATGTCATCAACGTTATTTTTAATTAAATATGGACAGTATGTAATTTTAATGATGCAATGTTGTAGAGCAGATGGAACTAAATTGGAAACTTTACTAAAGAAGTTTGTAGGAAATCAATTGTCAATATCAGGTAAAACTTTTGTTGCAGTTGCAATAATTTTTCATGATGGAACTTCTATAACTTCTGGTCATTCCACAGTTTATCTTAAATGTGAAAAAGGATGGACACTGTGTAATGATTCTCAATTGATTTTCAAGCAACGTTTGCCTTATGAGTTACCAAGTTGTTACTTAATTTTTCTAAAACCGAAATTTTAGATACAAATTCCAGCATCTCAAGAAACCATTATTTCAATTTTAAAGGATTAACATTGGATATTTCACTTAAAAAGGATTTTAAAATTACCATTTGGCCTCATGAAAAGGTAAAGGTAACAATTTTGGACTTCTTTGACAGATATTATTTTGGTGTACATGCTTAAGCAGCAAGAATTACAGACGTTATTTATTGCAAATAGTTAATGTTCTTAGAAGGTATTTTTAGTATATTTGTGACATTTCTATCAAGGTCTGTTTTAGTGAGGATACATTCAGGGCTTTTTTAAACAATCTTTCAGATTGTTTTTTTTTTTGCCCGCTGTTAAATGATGAATACAATTGATATCACTATTTTCAGTGAAATTCAATACATTCTGAAAACAGCAAAAACTGCAATTAAAAAAAAACATTTAAAAATGTTGTTTCAATTTAAAACAAAGGTGGAGAACATGGAAAGGGGGTAGGGTAGAGACTTCCTGACCCCCTAGTCTTTGTCAGGGAGTCCCTGAAGGATCACAAAGGGTGAAAAAAACGATTAATTTAAAAAAAAAAGAAAAAAAAACGTGCGCGCACAGTAAAAAAAAATCGAAAAATAGTTTTTAAAAACAAGTTTTTGTGTTTAGATTTTAGGTGGCTCTAAAAAGAGCCCTTGTGTTAATGTAGGGACAGAGGAACAGAAAAACGAAAAAATGACAAAAACTATGGCCGGGTGCATGAGTGCTGCTCTATCTTCCTCTCAATGAGATCAATACTGGTTTCACCAAGAGAAATAAGAGCATGACAGTCAATGCACCGTGTATACACCCTCCGAAAAGCAGGGCGTATATCCAGAGGTAAAGAAGTAGGTGAAGGCGCCACCGCAGATGAAGTGCTCGGCTGAGCTGCCAATGATGTGCTCGGCTGAGCTGCTGCGGATGTGCTCGGCTGAGCTGCTGGAGAGTTTTCACTAGCAGCTCGAGCAAAAGCCACAGGATGTAGTCCTTCAACGTGCCTTAACATCGTGTGAATAGTAAAAGAGTATTTCTTATTAGCATTTCCACGTGATAAGGTCCGCTTACAAATAATGCAGGTGACTTTGGGAGCATTTACCTTCTTCTGCCCCTCAGGAAAAGTGAAAAACTGCCATATGAAAGAGTCTTTCTGCTCCTCTGCCTCTGTGGCACAAGAGTCTCCTGATCACTACTAGAAGATGGCTGCTGCTCTGCCATTGTATCTCAAAAACAGATCAGCTCCTTCTCCCAGAGAATCAGAAGTAATAATGAGGGGAGTGGGTGTGGTATTGGAAGAATCTGTAACTGAAAGTAATATGAACCAATGAAAAGTGTTCTTTCTTAATCACATGACTTGCCTGGGTGTGGTGTTGGAAGAATCTGGAAGTGAAAGTACTATGAACCAATAAAAAGTGTTCTTTCTTGATCACATGACTTACCGTGCGTACTGATGACGTCATCCATGTGATAAATTAGTGCATCTTCTCACACCCTAATATAACCTTTGATACACTGATTCAAAATTTCAGACGGCCATTTTGACAGCCATAGATACTCCAATACCAATAACTACTCACCCACTTATTTACTTTTAGGTCTACATACATGTCCACTCACTCACCTCTATGGTCACTCATACTTACAGTCACTCTGTGCATTTATACACCTATATAGACACTCACACACCGCCAATCATCCATTGAGGTACTGACACATCTAGCCAGTCATGCAAATAATTAATCACAGTAAATTGTACACACCTATACAGTTAAAAACACTCAAGTTCACTTACTCATTAAAATACTAACAAATTCTGTGTCTTCCTGCAGAAAAAACAAACAGCACATGACACAGATATCCTTGCACTATGGCACATACAGCCACTCCCAAAATCACACACTCTCACATATAGATAGTTATTTACTCTTACACACATATACACTGTGTTTCACATATGTAGTTACTGATACATGTACAACTGAGATATACATTCAATCACTAACACACCCATACATACACTCACCCAACCATACAGTGCATCACAGATGCACTCTTAAAACCATGCACCCGATGAATCACCCACTCACACATCTAGTCACAGAGTCACACACACCCTACCACACAAACGCTCAGGCACCTATACAGATACTCAGACAACCAATCAATTAGCCATATAGACACTCATATAGCTATTCACAAAACCATGCAGCCACTTATACACCAACACACAGACACATACAGACATTCATACAGTTTAGTCACTAGTCTGCAGTAAGATACATTTATTGACTCACTTATAGAGTCAGTTACGCACCTAGAAAATCATCCATTCACACACTTGTACACCCACTTATTTTTCAACAGGCCTTTCCCTATATATATTAAACATATTAAAACTGTTCAGAAACACATACTCAATGGATGATGTCATCAGTGATGTCATTTGAGATGTCATCAGTGATGTCATCAGTGATGTCACTGACCATGTCATCAGTGATGTAATATGTGACGTCATCAGCAGTGGATTACGGGCGCGCGAGTTATAGTTAGCTGAACTAACTATAACAGTGGAATTTCAATGGTTTTGTACGAGTGAAATTTCCAGCTAACTATAACGTGTGTGAAACCTATAGTTTTTTCAGTGAATATAGATATATATAGATATATAAATATGGGTGTGTGTGTGTGTGTGTGTGTGTATATATATATATATATATTTGTATTTGTATGAGAACATTTAAAAAATGAACAACTAATATTATTAGATATATGTAAACAATATTAAAGAAGTATTGATTTCCTGGAATATTTGATATACTATTCCCACTTCAGTCTGTGCAACAATAGGGAAAGCATTGGACTTTGGAGGGATTACATTTACTATTCCTATTTCAGTCTGGGCAACAGAAGGGAAAGCATTGGATTTTAGATGAGGAACATTCTCTGTCTCCACTCAAGTGTGTGCAAAAGTAGGGAAAGTACTTAACTTCAAAAACATAAGATATATGAAACATAATATTATTAATTTGTAGCAAATATAAACTTTTTCCTATGATGTTTCTTAATTACCCCCCAAAAAGTGTGTGTATACAAATGAAAAGCAATCAAACAATTAACATGTAATTAAACATTTTAAAAATTAATTACATTTTAAAAAGTCATTTATTTATTAGTTAATTAACTTACCACACTATACCTTCACAAAACTAGCAGCCCACACTTAAAATATAATTATTACATATAATTATTAATGTATTAATAATAATTAACTTCCCACCCTATACCACTACAAACCTAGCAACCTACATCGAATAGTAACTTAAAAATATAATTAAACTTATATCATTCATAATCAGTTAAATAATTGAAAATAAATTGATAATTAATTTTTACTTAATTAACTTCCAACCCTATACCTCTGCAAACCCAGCAGCTGGCACATACCATATAAGTTAAAAATATATTTATTACACAATTTACATAATTAATATTCAATTAAATAATTGGTATGACATTCATAATTAATTAATAATTATACTTGATTAGCTTGCCCCTTTCTCTTCCTACACCTCTACAAACCTAGCAACCCACTGGAACAATATAAATTAATATTAGCAATTAAATAAAAAAGTATAAATCACTTAACATTACAAACTTCATTTAAAATGTTATTAACAGTTAAAGAAACAATAATAACACATAAAATAAATTTATGAGCTAATAGACATAAAGATAATTAAAAAATAATATGTGTTTACATGTATACTTTTTAAAACTACATTAACAACAGCAATATTCTTGAATATAATATTGTTTACTTGACAAATCGATATTCTTGGGAACTATATCATATATCTGCATCATGATATTTTTGTATCACAATGTTTTTTCTGATATTTCTTCAACCCAGGGTTTACATTTTTTTTTTTTCAAATACCCCAAAGACAGTAGTATGTGAGTATAAGCTATGCCACCCATTTACTCCTTAAGATCAGCCATTGTTACATGTTGATAGGGGTATTGGTGAGGTAAAGACCAGAGCGGTCAGAGATACCTGGGGTGAATGTCTCCATCAACTGCTGGTGTTCCTGATTGGCAATCAGAGGAGGAGTGGGAGGTAGAAGATGAGATGCAGCTGGAGGCCCCATTATTATCTGGTTAACTTGAGTAATGGAGGCGATGGCCGGAGGCCCAGATGATGGTGAGACCTGCTCCTAGAACGCCACTGTTCCTCCTTTTGGCCAGGAGGAGCCCTGTTGATGACTTCTTCTTGGTATGTGGTGTCTATTTCATCCATCCCCTCAGTGGGAGTTACATCATCTGTCCAACCCTGGCTCTTGTTCTTGCAAAGAGAGTTGTTCCCTTGGCCAATGCATTCTCTCTGCCAGTGAAAGTTCCTACTCCTCCTCATGGTTTCAGAAGGTGCTGATACCCACCTACCAACCAAGGATCTTGTCCTTCTTAGCCCTGGGTCTCACAGCATATCTTGTTGCATGCGACCGCACCCTGCGGGTGTGGATACGTACTGCACTGCAGCACATGTTGATGTCCCTCCATATCTGGGCCTACTCAGCATTGCTCAAATGAGTCTCTTTACTCCCAGGGAGCTAAGGTTACTGCTAGAGGACCCTCAGGAAATTATTTCAAGTTCTTCATCAGTGAATATGGGGGTCCTTTGATCATGTTCCTCAGATATTGGGGGGGGGGGATTTGATGGTCAATAGAGAAGCAAGATGGGGGATGATGGTGTTGGGGTGAAAGGATGTGGCAGAATGGTTCTGAAAATGTCTGCATACCTGTTCCTGTATGTCTTTTCCTAACTGTAGCAGTACGCGGAAATATCCACCCCGAAAACAGAGGTCTCTGGCTAATATACATAGGCCTCTGTTTAGCAGGTACAAAAGGCTCAGATACGGATGCAGAGGTCTCCCGAAACATAAGGAAGGAGATTATCTGTTAAAGGGAGTTGAATTCTATTATTATTATTGGGAACAAAGTGTAAAACAAGTATATATACAAAATGGTGTAAAATATGTTAATGATTTTCCTTATCTGAATTTAAATGTTATAGAATGAGTGCAGAAGTGAAGTGTAAATGTATTAATAAATTGAGCATTATATTTTTGATTTTGATGCTAGGATACTGCAACAGTGCTCTCTTTGGGTGGTATATGTCGATGGTGTAATAGTCCACTAGTACAGATCAAAAAAATGGAGGGAGGAAGAAGAAGAGGTACATTCAGCTTCCAAGAGGTACTAGTTATCTATCAGAAAGGGGGGGAATGAACCAAATAAGTCTCAATCCCAGAGTCCCAACTTTTTTTGTCTCAGACACCCTTAATCACAAATTCACAGACTGTGGTGTATGTAATGTACTCTCAGTGTGGTTCGGTGGATAGCGTCATCATCGGGTCTTGTCACTTGAATGTCCCGTTCTACAAGTGACATTAAAACCTCCACCAGGAAGGAGAGTGTCCTGATGATTACAGTGGTGGGTGAATTAAAATTATCTCCTATCCTTTAGTTGAATCATTACTGGGAGAAAAGGGTAGGAAAGAGATAAGTCTAAAAACAAAGCAGTGCTTAGTGGATGAGTCACTGGTCCACGACATCTGGTGGTAGGGTCGACATGTTTCAGCCTGGAACAGCCACTACGGGTCAATGGCCTTCGTTAGGACCAAAGAAATATACATGGAGGCCTTATACTTCTGGGTTTCCCGGATATCGTGTTATTATTGAGTGGAAGCACTCACAGGTCTTCGTCAGTGTCAGCGAGCACACTTTGCTCCAGATGGAATGTGGTTATAGTTACAGTCTTTAGGCCTATAACTTTGAGAGAAACAAAAGAAAACTAAATGATTGATAAAGCTAGCATAGCCAATTTCCCAATACACGCAGTGTGACACTGAAAAAAACATGGGCAGCGATGTCACTGGTGACGGCGTGGTTATCTTCCTATAGATATACATTAGTGAAAGAAAGATCCAGCCAGGGGAAACAGGGACACTGCCTTGCTCTCACTCTTGGCAAACGTGCATAGAGAACTGTGAGGTAAAGCAGAGCGCTCTCTCTGTTAAATAATGATGATAGTGTATAAATAAATCATCCCTGCCTTCAATTTTGGCAGAACTAGGGGACAAAAATGGATCTTAGTAATTTAAACAAGCGGAATGATAATGCTTGGCTGTTGAAAGAACCCAGAATGGGGGCTATATTATATCAAAAAACCAAATATACTGTCATCTTAACTAGGCATTTCATTTGCATCATGATGTGGAGTAATATAGGACAGAGGTTTAGGCTGAAGAGAAAATTAAATAAGTAAGGCAAAAAATCAATAAGCACTTTTAAATTGAAAACATAAAGGGGTGAATTCTGTACTCTCTGTCAATTGCACTTACTTGGCTTTAAACCGTCCTGTGCAGTGCTCCTGCATGGTTGGAAAGATGCAAACAGCCGAATATTATCTGGAGCGGAAACTGCCTGAAAAGAAAAAGGCAGAATAACAGCACGACTGATTAAAAAACTGTTCTTTTTTTTTTCTTTTAAAGTATTTCCCAGTAAACAAATAAACAGACACTTTGGAGCTTATTACAATGTCGGTCAGAGTTTCCTTCTACCGACACCGTAGTGGAAATGGGACTGACCACCTATTTATGATGCAACAGCAAACGGTGCGTTTGCATTCCCACATATCCTTATGGGAGCATGTGTTGTGGCCGTAAACTGGCCGTAGCACAACCTCCCTTAGGGAAATGGGAGGTTGTGTTAATCCTGCACGCCATGGCAGGCACCTTAAGGTACTTGCCACAAGGTGCAGGGATTAACAGGGGGGCACCTTAGATGTCGCCTCGGCCCCCAGCTGGAGGCCACAAAGAAAAGGGGGCCCTTCTAGGGTCCCTCAAACTTGTTCTGTTAGGATTTCCATGGAGCCAGTCAGAAGCCTGCCAGAATGACCGTCCGGTTACATTGCCGACCGGCTGTATTGTAATCAGCTGGTCAGAATTGAAACCAATGATCTCGGTCGTAAAGCCTCTGACCCAAGGTCAGAGACTTTACTACCGAGATCATAAAAGGCCCTTACGGGTGAAAAAAAAAATAAAAAAAATAACCACTCATTAATAAGTAAGACATTCTGTACTATAGAGTACAAGTATTCTTGTTGTGCTAGATTAATGGAGGCATGCTAGCTAGTGCGTCAGCAGTCCGTACTTTGGTACTCTGTAGTGCGTAGATTGGGGAGCTGTAATGGACAATTATCTGATCCCAATTGCCCTGCTCTTCCTCAAAATGCCTTTCAATTTTACCATGACTCCAATGCAGATGAATAATAATGATGCAACATCATAGACGTCAGGTATAAAATGTGGATATTCTGTGCAGTAAGTAGACGGGGGGAAACAATGCACTGCAGTTCAGGGAAAGGATTAAGGAATGCAATGTAAAGATTGTATTTGCCACTTTCTTCACAGACTAACCCATTCTCAAAACTCAAGATACTGAGTCCCACTTTACGCTCTGGCCTCACGTTCCACCACAATTTATAATTATTTACAACAGGTACATCTGTTTGGCAGTACGGAAAGGAAACTTAACTTCCCCTTCTGCAGGGTAGGTCAGAGGGATTAGGCTGGGTAAGTAAGTAGACATTTTTCTACAGAATACTGTTGGGATGTCACTGATTATCATCATGTGCCTGTCACTGTAGCTGACAAATGTTGAAAGGGAAAAATGTGAACATGGATAAATCTGTTATGATGCCATGAAATATATAAATCACTAGGCCAGAAAAATGTGCACATCCCAAAAATGGATTTTCCAATTTTTTGGGCAGGGACAGAACTTAGGAAAGAATAAAGGAGTGAAGTGCAAGATAGTGACTGAGTGGGCACTGGGATGGAATGAAAGCACACATTGTTTTCGCTTTCCCTTGCACAGAAAACTTTGTAAATGCCACATTACCTGAAGCAGACACACATTGCACAGCCAACACTGCAGTGCTGAATTGAACTATGCAGCAGTTACGTCATGGGTGGCACTGGTGAAATGCTATGTGAAGGGATTTGATGGGTGGGATACATATCTGCCTCGCTTAACAAATAGAGTGAGTGTAGGGAGTAGACTGAAATACCTCCATTGCTTTGAACCAAAGTTTCGATTAAAACCATTGCAAACAAGCGAAGTAGATGTCCACGCCCTTCTCCAGAAGAACACCCTTGTTTCTTCATCCAAGCAATTATCCATTCATCATTTCATTGTTGTAGTATTCCTCATTTTTTGATACCCACCATTAAGCTATACATTCTCTCATCCAGGCTTTCACTATTGAAACCCACCCATCCATATATAGATATCCATCCATTCATTCACCTGTCCACTGCTATCAACCATCCTTTCACAAATACATTAATTTGTCGACCCACTTATCCTTCCACCCATTCACCCATCCTGCTTTAACCCATCCCAGAAGAATTGTTTTAATCCATCACCCATTTCACCCACCCAGACAGGTATCCTTTCTCCAATAAACCCATCATTCACCCACCTATGTATCCTATAACCCACCTATGCATCCTTTCACTCACCCACAAATCCTTTTACTCATATAATATTTCACCCATCCTTTCTCATTCTATCCTTTTTTCCATTATCCATCAACCCATACATTTTAGTGTTCATTATGAGCTTTTGGCTGCTGAGTTGCAGATAGAAGAAGCCATTAATTCAACTGCGCTGTAGCTGCTAAAGCGGAGGGGGCAGGGGGTTCATGACACCCTTGCAGTGAGTATACCAGTAATTGTCAATAAGCAAGCAATGTGAGTTACCATAGCCCATCCCTGCCAGTGTGCGACTCCCCCTTCGATCGCTTTCACATCTGCTCTGCTGCTGCTGCCGCGGGCTCCTGCAATGGTCTGTGTGGCTTGAAAAAAACATTATACGTTTGAGATGCCAGCAACACCTCTCCTCATTATTTTTTATGTACAATTCATCCAAAATGCATCACTACAGTTCAGTTGCAGTGTCTCCAATCAAAATATCACATTGTGCAGTTTGTTGACAATGTTTGAAAATCCAGGTAGTCAAGCCAACCAAAAACGCTTTGTAATGGAGGGACAGAGCTATGATGGCTCTTGAGTGATTGGCGTGCAACGAAGGGGAGGATTAATAATTGGTCAATGAAGGACACATGGTCATTTATTTATTTATTTTAGCGTTTTATAGAGCACAAACCAGACCCGTGAGGGTATCAGAGCACTTTACAGGATGGACAAGTGGTGCAAAACAGTTTTAGGAAGGGTGTGTACAATTGGGGTAGGAACAGGAAGAAATAATAGGCAGTAGCATATCCCGGATACAGTTGGGATAAAAACAGGTAGATACATTATATGAGAGGACAGCTGTCTCAATTCCCAGATGGGATGACCAGAAGTGCCAGGTAGGTGTCAACCAGAAGAGCCATGGGTAATGCCGTAATAGAAGAGAAACAAATCGTTGCGGTGATTGAAATGCATGCGTTAAGCGAGGAATTTGCCTATAAGGAAAATCTTGGCCTCCTTTTTAAAATGTGCCAAAGAAGGAAGTCTTCTGATGGTGGGCGGGAGTGAGTTCCATATTTTTGGGGTGGCCCCAGAGAAGGCCTGATTGTACGTTTTTTTCTCCGCAAGCATGCAGGTTGGAGCAAAAGGTCTTTGGCAGATCGTGAATTTCTGGCTCCTCGGATATCACGAGTTTCTGGGTGAGAAACGCTGGAGATTTGGAGTATAGAGCCTTGTGAATGATGCAAGCCAGCTTAAGTTGGATTCTGGCCTCGAGAGGAAGCCAGTTTAGACTAGAGCTTTGAGATGGGGAGAAATATGGTCGAATTTCTTAGAACCTGTTAGGAGTCTGGCGGCGGCGTTGAGGCAGGCTTTCAATGGGGCCCAAGAGTTCTTGAGTAGACCTGCGAGGGTAGAACACCCATATTCTAGTCTGGAGAAGACTAGTGCCTGGGTTGCCATTTTTAGGTTGGGGGTGTTGAGGAAAGGTTTCAGGTGTCTTAGGTAGCTCAGGTGAAATCCAGCAGTTTTGGCAATCGAATTGATATGTCCACGCATATTCAAGTTGCATTCTAGGGTTATTCCCAGTGATTTAGCAGAGTACACAATGGTAGGGGGGCATCTTAACGCTGTGATAGCCTTGATCCATTCCTGAATGTCAGAGTTGGTTTTGGGTGGGGAGATAAGGAGAAATTCCGTTTTTTTTTGTTAAGTTTGAGATGGTTAGAGGTGAGCCAATGCACCGTCAGCTTCAAAGCCTCATTCAGGGAGTGAATGTCCTCAGGGGAAGCGATTTTAATGTAGATCTGTGTGTCGTCTGCATACATGTGATAAGAGATGTTGGCGGAACGTAGCACCTTTGTGAGCGGTTCAAGGTAAAGATTGAAGAGGGTAGGGGACACGGTTGATCCTTGGGGGACTCCATCCGTGATTGGAGAGGGAGCGGATAAGTTACCGTTCATTAGGATTCCCTGTGAGTGATTCTGGAGGAAGGACCTAAACCATTCAAGAATGGTGCCATCCAATCCCATCCAGAGTTTATGGCGATCCAGGAGCATTTTGTGGTTGACCGTATCGAGCGCCGAGGATAGGTCTAGGAGGATTAGGAGACAGGTTTTGCCTTGGTCAAGGGCTAGGAGGGCATCATCCACGATGTGGAGGAGGGTGGTTTCAGTGCTCTGTCCAGGTCTGAACCCGGATTTAAAGTCATCAAGTAGGTGGAAGCTGGTAATGTGTTGGCTCAACTGCTGTTGCACACATTTCTCCAGAACTTTTGCTAGGAGTGGGATGTTCGAGATCGGTCTATAGTTGTCAGGGGAAGCAGGATCCAGCGTAGGATTTTTTAAGATGGGGACGACTTGTCCGACTTTGAGAGAACTGGTTATGGTTGGCAAATGCAACGTAACCATCCTCATACTAGTTTCCAGCCATACTACTGTATGGTTGAATACATACACTTCATTGTGGCGGTCCACCTATGATTCTGGCCACTCACTAGTTTTGCTGTTTGAGCATGAGTAAGATAAAGAAAGCCTTCTCAATGAACATGGGTAGAATATGAATAGCTTACTTGGGCGGGCAATCTTCACAGTAGAGTACCTGTCCTAAAATCGTTTTTCTTAGTCTTGCATTACCAGTTCACAAGATATAGAAGCAGAGAAAATGAAGCTACAGAAAGACTAGTACAGACCGGTGTAAGTGAACTACAGAAACTTGAAATATAGAAAATAACTAGGATAATGCAAGGATAACATGAATTTAACAAACATTAAATAGAAGCAGATTGAAGAGGAGATGGGAAAAAATAAAATTAGGAGGCAGGCGTAGTAAAAAAGAATAATGTTAATAGGCAGACTTACTGGGACTTTGGCCGCGGCACTGGTAATAGTGGTGAAGGTGGAAGTTCCACTCTCCTTGGCACTGGTGGTGGCACCCCTATTTCCCTGAACAGCCTCCACGTTGCTAGCCCCCTTCTTGCCCCTGTATACTGATGTAAGAAATAAAGGAGCTAAAATAAGAAAGATTAGTGGTTCAGTTAATAATCTCCCCAAAAATATTTTAACAGGCAAAGGCAAACACAGTTACTACTCCTAGTATCAAATTGACCTACTCCTAATTCCCTAAAACTACTCCCTATTCCAAATTTCCTAAACTACATTTTGCAACTACTAATGCATTGCAAAGAATGATCTTTGCTTCTTTCTCAATCTCTCCCCCCTTTGACGGGCCAACTCAGTCTCACTTTTTTGCAATGCACAGATGCATCAAAACCATCACTGCCTGGGACTGTATGATCTACATAAAGAAAGGCACAAAGAATGCTAACTCACTGATATTACTACTACTAACACTATATTTGTGACAGGACAGAGGAGCATGCATGAATTCCAAAATAATCACCACAAGCAAGTGCCAGCGATACTATTAGGTAGCACCTGGCTGAATCACCTAATATTTGTAACGTAAACTTAAATTACCTCTGAGTGTGAGCAGCATGCTATTTGGAAAAAAATATTAGCATAGAAAGAACACAACAATTAAGTAGTAACTCACCAAGCCACGCAACCTCCACACCCAGCATGTCAAGTAGGTTCTGTTCCCTGTCCAAGATGTCGGCCCACCGGTGAGTTAACTGCAGCTAGGTGCGCTGGACCCCAGAGCTCCGGCGCACACACTGGCACACCCACCCCCACAAAAGTTGGGGCTGTACTCGCTGCCAGGCCAGCTGCCTGATGCCCTCATAGAGAGGAGGGATTGCCACAAATAAAAAATTAGTGCTTTGAACCCCACCTGTGAGAAAATGGCATTGTACTGCACCCCTTAGCGGTGCCGATGACTGCAAGGTGTGCTGCTAACATCGGCCCTGGTGCCACCACTCCCTCTCTCGCCCTGCTCTGAATTGGCACTGGTTGGTCCAAAAAAACCAAAAAGAAGTAATAGGTGAAGAAAGAAAGGAAAAGGATAGACTTAAAGTCAAAACCAAAAAAAGTAGGAAAAAAATTATTAATAGCAGAAAAACATAAGGGGGCAGATTTACAAGGAATGGCACTTCCCTGCATATCAGCAGGGATGCGCCAGTAAAAATGCGACACACAGGAATACCCTTGCACCACCACGCATGCTTCGCATTTACAATGCGACGCACCGTGGTGCAAGGATAGCCAGATGCGTGTTTCATCTTCTGGCGTAAGGGCAGCGCATTGCTGGAGTCGTGCCGCAAGTGCAACGCAACTCCAGCAATGCTCAGGGGTGCCCTATGCCCAACATGCTGCATCACTCCTTACGCCTGCTTCAAGCAGGCACAGGGTTTTGACGCAGCATGGACATAAAAGTGAGGCTTCCTTGCGACGGAATGTCCACCCTGCATACATTATACCTGATGCAGGTATAATGCAGTGCAGAGCTTTACAACATGACGCATCTCACTAGATGCGTCACGTTGTTAATCTGTCGCATGGTGGGACATTGTTTACGATGCAGCTGCGTCACAGAAGTGACACAACGGTGTAGTAAACATGTTGCAGGGGGCTTGTAAATCTGCCCCAAAATACTTAAACACAAAAAAACCACACTGATACAATAAAGGAAAATAATGATGGATGAGTCAGACTTGAGTGATTGAAAAGATTAAGGGTGAATTAAGAAGCAGGCTACAGCACCATTCACAAAAAGCAGCAAACAAAATGGCCACGCCCATGCAAGCTGCATGCTGCCTTTCGTGCACAATATTGAACGTGAGAACGTGAATCGCGTTGCCAAGCGTCAACAATGTAGCATGAATGTGTGCGTTAAGCAGCTCCATCCACTCGTAGCATTCCACTGAGTCTTGCAGAGTTTTGGGGGCTCTCTGTGGAATTCCACTGAGTGCTGCAGATTTTTTGGGGCTCTCTGCGGAATTCCACGCAGCGGAACTCCACGAGCACCGCCCAGACCGACTTTACGTATCACAAAATAGCCTCTGTGAATATGACCCTGTGTTTTTAGGACAGTGAGCATGCTGTGTCATGTCAGGCAGAAAATAGACAATGCACATCAGAAGACAACAGCAAAATATGAAAAACAAGAATACACGTGTAATAAGGGAACAGAGAAAGAACTGGCACCTGGAAAAAAAAAGCCTATTAAGTTTCTTATGGGTGGACCAGGCTGTTACCCACTAACAATGCATCATGGATGATGCGAACAGGAGAACATTTCAAGGCAAGATGGCTCAGACTAAAAATTCAAGTATATTTATTTTCTTCAAAAGGCAAAACAATTTTGAGTTATTCATTGGTACAAAAGAGCTCAGGATGATTAATGACAAAGGTTTATTTATGAGCCTGGGGTCGGCCGGCTTCTGTCGTGGCCTGGTGCAAGAACGGATTTTGTCATTTTGATGCTTATTAAATTCAACACAGGCTGTGACAGTTTTTAATTTTGGGACGCAGAATACGTCTGCTCTTGTCATGGAGTGCATATCCACCTGGACAGGAATTCATTCCCTGCCACCTTGTTTTCTCAAACAGCAGCCTTGAAACCTATCATATATTCAAATGCATTCAGAAGCACTGAGAGCTGCTTTGGTAATAGCAAAACACACAAGATGATAGACAGAATGTTGCACATTGGCAAAACATTCACCCCCAGTCACAGATCTGGGTTTAATCCATTGTTATTTTGCTCACCACGCCACCCCAGTTCAGACATGGCCATATGCAAATCAGTCTTGACCCTGTGCCTCATGGGAACAGTCCAGGCCGAACTGCTAAGCCATGTCTTCCCTGGACCGGAATCAAGCATCCTAGGACCGGTTTCGGGGATTCACCCTCTTCAGCCAGGATAGCTTGATTCCAGTGGCGTAGTGAGAGGTAATAGCAGCCAGGAGAAGCAGTAAGAATCTTTTTTGTGCCTCATCCACGGGACACATCTGATGCTGGGGCTGTTGCACCAAGCGCCCATGGAACTTCTGTTCAACAAGCTACTGTCCCACCCCCTTCTCCTTCAGAGGTTTGCATATCAGCTGGGTGATTCAGGGATGGTGCTCAGAGTGCCCATCATGCACAAACAAAAAGGTTGCTGATGAAAGCTGCACACTTATACAGAGGGCAATGTTACTCTCTTTGTGTACGTAGATGTAGGAAGATCCTTTTATAATATCTCTGCTGCTTGACTCAGTCTAGGACTCAGCTCTAGAGCCCATTATGAGCAAGTCACCAGTCCTGGTTTTACAGAATGCCAGCTCAGTTTCAACCCAATGCCAGCAGAGCATTTATAGGCAGTTGGTGGTGAAGCTCTGCGTTAGGGAAAGCTGAAGTGGAGCAGATCAAAGCACAGGCGTGGCCCATGTAGGTAAGAGCTGTGGGGTGGGGGAGAGTTGACAGACGACGACAAGGGGAACTTAAATTAAAAAAGAAAAACACTTACCTTGTGCTCGCCACATCACCGACTCCATCATAATACTCCCCAGAAGTAAATGTGGAAATGTCATAGATTTCTATGCATACTCCTCCTTTAACATAAATAATCTTCTGACTTGTCTACAGAAAGCGCAGGTGTAAATTTTGCATAAGTGAATATTTGCACACGTTGCTTGCATATATGAAGGAATATCTCCAGAGACAACTCCGCAGGTGGAGGTCAAATTACGCCCCATTGTTTCACAATTACTTCATCTTTTTTTAGGAGAACATCTAGGTTACAAATAGGGTCGTAGTTCAGTAAGTATGAGCTATAATTCCACCGGATTTCCCCAGGTTTCCAGTAGTCACGCCTGTGCACTGCAGCTTAATGTACGACTGGAGACTCCTGACCACTTGCAGATTGTCCATTCATAAACAGAATATGAGAACAATTTCTAGTGTCATCTTTTCACAGATGAACTATGCCTACATTTATATTGTATAGAATATGTCAAGCATGTGCAAGTCACACCAATACCTTACATCTGTTTATTGGTGCATAAGGAAGTTATGACTGCAAAATTTAGGTTGTTCTGTTAGTAAAGAAAGCAGACATGAAGTAAACTCACA
This sequence comes from Triturus cristatus, assembly GCF_964204655.1. NCBI lineage: Eukaryota > Metazoa > Chordata > Amphibia > Caudata > Salamandridae > Triturus > Triturus cristatus. Next base: position 36,684,205 of record NC_140594.1, read on the forward strand.
TGAAAGCATATTGTCTTCACTGTACAAGTTACACCCATGTTTTGTAAGCATTGCCCTCCTGGATAATTCATTCAATGTCAATAAATAACAAACTGACTAATTTTGCAAATATTCCATTCCCTGCTTCATGTTAACTTTTCTCCCCTTCTTTAGATGAGTATGACACCCTCCCTCCCCCCCCCCCCGCCCTCACTCTATTTATACTCTGAGTCCCTTGCATTGTGTTTCATTACTACGTGATTGCTGGGATTTGATAATTAAAAATGACAGATATTACTGAACCTTTGACATGCCTCAGAATGCTAAGGAAGAAGAGCTCCCATTTTGTGAAGTACGGAGAGATGAAATTACTTTTAAGCCTGTTTATAAGTGGATTGCCCTATTACAAGAGTAGATACCCTATTGTGAAGTGTTAGTATTGTCCAAAATGTATGGCATCTTTTTAGGAACTGTTGACACTGTCCTTGTGTATTTTAGCAGCCCAGCTTGAAAATGGCTATAACATCAAAATAAGTTAGCAGCCCTCTCCAAAAATGTGGATGCACTCCATAAAAGGTATAGCAGCCCGCCTGTGAAGTAGACGGTCAGGCTTTCTAACTGAAGAAGTCAAGATGGCCCAGAAAATGTCTGACATCAGAGGGATATTTATAAGAATAGCCACTAAGAAAACTTAGCGCTGTTTAGCGGCAACTTTCCTAATGCTGCGTATCTCCCGAAAACTATTGCCTTGTTAGTGATGTAGTTACAATGCATCAGTACATGGCGATAGGATCAGCTAGTGGCGGCGATTGTTGACACAAACACTAGTGTCACTGCAATAGAAATCTTGACGCTAATGTGAAAAAAGTGACGTCTGGCTAATTAGCTTCCACAAAACTCACGTTAGTCACTTTTTTCCATTTCGCGGGAAAAAAGAAAAAGACCACGAAATACACACAAAAAAAAAGAAATATTACCTGAAAGCAAAATGGAGCTGCCTGGACCCAGTTTAGCAACAGACAACCCCCTCCCCCCTCCTAACCCCTCTAACAGTCAGGATGACCAGCCAGAGACCCAGGTGGAGAGGAAGAGGAAATCCAGATTCAGTCAGGAAGAAAATGAGATCCTGATTGCGGAGGTGACGGAGAATCAACACCAGCTATTCGTCAGCTCCAGGGTGTCATTGGAGACCAAAAATGCCATTTGGCAGTCCATTGTCAGCAAGGTGAACGCAGTAGCAGAAGTCAAGAGGACAGTGGCCAATTGTGAGAAGTGCTGGCATGATGCCAAGCGCAAGACTAAGCAGAAACTGGCCAGCAATCGACAGGCAGCCCTGCAGACTGGAGGTGGGGGTCCATCGCCACAGGAGGAGCTTGCTGCCTTGGAGGAACAGGTGTCCACAGTCATCTGTGAGGAGTCGATGGTTGGAGTAGAGGGACAGGATAGTGCTGACTATGACCAGCTACATCAGCAACAGGGTAAGTAACAACCATGGACATGGGGGTAGGGTATGGGCGTGGGGGAGTAATGTTGCTTCTGTCCCTCTAACTATTTGTCAGTGCCCACCCACACTGTGTGCAGATCAAATACCAGCTACATAGGTACTTGGGGGAAAATTCACATGTCCCTTGAGCTGTTGGCATCATTAACAAATACATAGAAAGACACATAATGGTGGTGTAAGGGACTTGTAATCCAGCACACATGCATATATACAATGACAAATGACCAGTCATATATCTCCCAACTCTTGCCCATAAGTGATTGAGTGTTGCGTTAGCCTACTTGCCTCAACGCAGCACTCTGCCAGTTTAGAAATGCAGCACTGCACTGTATGTACAACAATACGGCTCAGTCGTGTGTCACAACATGCACTGGTGATAAATGCAGCTGCCTAGCACCAAAGCACCAAAGCAGGTACTCTTGCACAATGGTGCAAAAGTGTCTGTGTTGTGGCTAGGCAGCTACATTTCGAACATGTGCATGCCGAAATGCCGTGCTGCAACATAATGTAGAAAATATGACTGAGAACCCTGTCAATCCAAGAATGGAAACGCTGAGTGACATCACAGGCTTGTACATATGACCCCCAAGGACATAATGAAAGTGTGCCTCACTCACACAACAACGTGAACAACAAGCAGTCGCTACTTGTATTGACTACAGAATCACATTGGAGTATTTGCTTAGCTGGAGGCAAATATGTACACATTTACATTGGTCTATGCAAAGGCACTCATGGGCATACTTCAACAAAACTGTGCTACACATTTTAGAGTTTTCTAAGTGACAAATGTTAGCGACGTCTGTACCATACGTCATTACATGGTGCTAGAATCAGCTCGTAGCAGACACAATTGTGTAGGTAAAAAAAAAATCACGTAACTCAGACCTCTATCACTTCTCAGCCCCTAGAGGCAAAAATTAGCTTAAAAAAACACCTCTGATGAAAAATTATAATGTGTATGCAGAAGAATGCTGAATGGAGCAGCCATGATCAAATTCTGCACAGGTCAACAACTCCCACAAAGCCTGTAAAAAAACATGATGTCGAGCCAGAATCCCAGGGGAGAAGAAATGCCAAATTGGTGCCTCATTTCTGAAAAGTGGTGCATTGTTACCCATAAACAGCAATGCAGCACTTTACATTTTGTAATCCTTGCGACACCATGGCGTGCAATGCCTGGAAGCGCAGGCAGTCCTCAGGCCTTGAGACCACGTTGTGCATTTGTCTCAGACCGGGAGTGGTAGGCACAGGTGCTGCTGAGTTACTGCAGACTGACGTGGAGGCAGGGCATGCATTGTGCATGAGCCTCTGGTCCACGGCTGGTTACATTGAGACATCAGAGATCACCCTTGCATGGTGGCAAAGTCTGGCAGGTCACATGTAGGCACATTGCTAACCTGAGAAGCCCTAATGGTGCACCTTGGAGCTGTGATCAGTCAAGGCTCTCCAGCACAACAAAAAAGGGTAGTCTACATTGCATGACACGCAAGAACACTACAACAGGGTGACAGGGGAGATTGCCAATGTTGGGCTGCACCCATCGGCATCATCAGCCCGGAGGAGGATGCTCTGGTCGAACACTGTGGAGGATAAGGCCCCTGAGCTGCACAAATCTTGTGTGGCAGGAGAACCGTGACCAAGCACCTAAGAGGGGCCAATTGCATCACCTGCATCAGGAGGTTCCCCTGCAGACTCGGATTACACTGCGTTACCCATGCTTGTGAAATACAGACTGGGAGAGGAATCTGCTGGCTGAGTCACATATATTCGGAGAGTGGTTTGGGGCCTGGTTTTGATGTCCAGGTTATTAGAAGGTGGACATGGAGTGGAGGAGGCACACTGCTTATATGGCCATGATTTCCTGGTGCACTGGGAAAAATGGAATCTGATTGTCAAAGTTAGGGGTCTATTAGTATGGTGGGCGGAGCCACTACCACGGTGCTGCCGGTGGCGGAAAATGCTTTTTTCCGCACGCCAGCAGCGGTCCTCACGCCCGCCATATTAGTATGGCCAAACATAGCCCATTTTCCGTCCGCCGCGGTGCGACGCGAACCGGCACCAATGTGCGCCCACCACCACAGCTGTGTGAGCCAATGGAGACTCACCACCGTGCGGAATGACATCCTGTCTGCTGTACAAATCAGGATGCCCCAAACAGCCAGTCGCACCACAGCAGAGAAAGCCCCCATCTGGGTGGGAAGGAGTGCTCCAACTTGATGAGCTGGGGAACAAGGGGGCATGGTGGGAGTTGTTGTGCAGGCCTCCCACACACAGACAGAAAAACCTTGGTAAATGGCTGCCTACCTGTTAGTTTGTTTGTAGTGATCTAATGGCAGCTACATGCTTCTGAGTGGGGGTGTGTGCTCCATCCTGCTCAGGGCTGGGAAAGGGGTGCCTGGTGGGAGTTGTGGGGCAGGCCTCCCACACCCAAACAGCCCTCCCTGTGAAGATGGCTACCTACCTGTGAGTTTGGTTGATGAGATACAATGGCTGCCACATTCTTCTGGGTGTGGGGGAGTGCTCCATCCTGCTCGGGGTGGTACTGGGGTGCCTGGTGGGAGTTGTGGTGCTGGTTGCCTGGACACATGCCACCCTGTAAATGTTGTGTAGCTTTGGTGTGAATCAGCTGGAGTGAATGTTACATCTGTGAGACCTGTGTTGGGTATTGGGGTACAGATGGATGGACTTGGGCCTAGGAGGTGTAGCTTTGTAGTTTTGCAAGACAGTACATAGCAGAGTGATGGTATACATTTGTTTGTACTTACCAGCCTGCACTCCCCTAGCTATTCCTGTGAGACTCTCTGGATGCAGTATGGCAAGAACCTTCTCCTCCCATGAAGTGAATGTTTTTAGTGGAATGGGAGGGCCACCGCCAGTCCTCTGAGCCAGCTCACGGTTCTTGCTCCTCTTCTTCTTCACGACTGTCTTCAGGTCATGCCACCGCTTCATTATTTCATTTCTGTTGCGCGGGGTAGTCCCTACTGCATTGACCTTGTCAACTATCCTTATCCACATTTGATTTCTGGTGGCTAATGGTGTCTGTTGGACCAGGTTACCAAACAATTGTGGTTCAACTCTGATTATCTCATCTACCATAACCTTCAACTCACTCTCTGTGAATTTTGGCATTTTCTGTGTTGCCATGGCGTGTGATGTGCCAATGGGTTAGAGGTGCAGTTGTGGAAGTAGTGGTTGTGGTGGTGAGGTGATGTGTGTGGGGTGTGATGTGCAAAGTGGTTAGATGTGGAGGTGTGGAAGTGGTGGTGGTGATGTGTGTGAGGTGTGATGATTTGCCTCTCCTTTCAGCTGTGGTGTTTGTCCCTTCACTTCTGGAGTGTTGCAAAGGATTGTGGTCAGGGAGGGGGCTAGTTTTATACTCAGCTATGTGGGTGTGTCAGGATGTGGTATTGCTGTCAGGTGTGTTGTGTGGGTTGTCCTGGGGTTTGTACTTTTTGAATTTGCCATGGGGTGTGTCTTTGGGATGTGTTCGGTAAGGGTGGGCGACAAATTCCGTTCCGCTCGCTCGAGGCTGGGCAGGTGTGCTTTTCTCCCCATATCTACCATCAAAAATTAGCTGAGATCCTTGATGGAGTTCTGTGCATCGATGACTTTCTCGAGCGCAATCCCTGTTTAGTTCCTGTGACCAGGAGCTTCTTTCTCCTCATCTGCTGCTCTGATCGGTCTCCGACCCTTTATAAACAAGAGGCATGTGAACTCGCTTAGAAGCCCCGCCTGTTTGGCCCCGCCCCACACACCCTAGCGGTATGCAACGTCTTCCCTCCCTTTCCCCACTATGATGGACAGCTCACTCAAGGGACCCCGGCGCGGTGGCAAAGTTACAGACACACATGTTCACGGGAGACAACTCTTCTGGCCCTTTACGCAGCTGTAGTGTAGGAAAAGCACTATATATTTACCCAACGAAGTAGCACACACATGGTCACGGGAGACAACTCTTCTGGCCCTTTATGCAGCTGTAGTGTAGGAAAAGCACTATACATTTACCCAACGAGGTAGAACTTACGGATTAGCCAGTAGAAAGTACTCCAGTTGAGTAGAGATATTGCACAAAACGGTGGCATCTTCATGGATCAATAAGCAGGGCAGGATTCATTCTGGCACGATGCTCCTGTCACAAAAAGTAAACCACAACAGGAAGCACTTACAGATGTGAATAAAGCAGGTGCCCAAGTTGAAGCTCAAATTCAGTAACGCATTAATCAGCCCAAAATCTCCATGAGCACGTGAAATTTTGCGTGTTTGCAGAGATTTGTTGCCGTTTCGCGAAATGTTGCGAAAGGCAACTTCGCAAATTACGCCCACCCCTAGTGTTCGGTGTTTTTGGGGGCAGAACTAGTTTGCTGTGTGCACTTGGTGGCCTTGTTGTGTATTTTCATTTCGACCGCCCTTTCTTTCATGGAGCGTCCACAGCGGTGGCTATGCTACAGCCCTTCCACCGTCCCTCCCATTCATCACTGTTTTCGACCACGGTGGTCGGAAACAGCGGAACATACCGTGGTCACATCGGGGATATCCTAATTTTCCAGCCGGTGGCTCCGCTGTCCTGGCGGCAGGTTGGTGTGTTTCTGCTGCGAATCCGACCGCCACGGATGGGTTTTTGCCTTCTCCGCCCCCTACGGGCGTTTTTTCGGTGGCACTTACCGCCGTGGTTGTTTTTTTTGGCCGGCGGATCCTAATCGGACCACCGGTTTTGCCACGGTACCGGCGGCTGGATGTTTTCTGCTACCATGGCGGTTGGGGTGGTTTTCCGACCGCCATCCTAATGGGCCCCTTAGTTTGGAGGAGGCGAGTGATACACCACACCAGGGGAGGCGTAGAGATGCACAACATTTACATTTCTCTGATTTATTTGCACTTTCTATGCATGTTGCATTCTGACACAACACATAAGAAGAGAAAATAAATGTTTGTGATTGTTTATGTGCAATGAGGTGCTCCATCATCCCATTGTACATATGACACATCCCTTTGTTTCAGAAATAACACAGCACAGCGCAGGCAGATGGCTTGTGACACCCGCTGCATTGTTTCCTTGCAATTTTTGGCTGACGAGTTCTGCGAGATCTGTATTCCATGAGTGACTTAGTGGGTTGTGAGTGCAATTCAATCCTACTCCCTTATCAGGACTAATTACATATATGTTGTTCTTTGCCATTATGTGTTTGTGTATGGTAGTTGGCTCCATAACAATATATACATAACACAATGCAATTTGCTACTTGTGCTCTTTTGCATAGTTGACCTCCATGATTGAGTGAATTAAGGTTTATGGTGTGTTCAATTTGTTCTTGCCAACTAGCAGTCTATTTCCATAGATGCCATTCCAGAACCGCTGGTTGATGACTGATTGGTGGCAGATAATAGAATCATGGAGACTGCCAGGGTACTTGGCCACGACATTCAAAAACACACCATGATAATCAACTATTACCTGCACATTCATTGAGTATGTGCGCTTCCTGTTCTTGTGGATGTGTGCAGTGTCCACAGAAGGCACAAGTTGCACATGGGTGCAGTCCATTGCCCCCAACACGTGTAGAAAACCAGCAATGGCATAGAATCCTTGCTTGTTGGTGAATTGCGCAGTGTTGGAAAAGTGTAGATGCTGCGGCATCAGGCTGGTGAGGGCATCCAGGACAGTGGGGAGAAACCTAGAGAAGGATGTTTGGGAAACTCCGGGCCTTCTGGTAGTGGTAGGTTGGAAAGTGTCTTAGGCCAACATGTGCAGCACAGCAAATTGCTTGGTCTGTGGAGGGATGTTTGTGCTGCACTGGGATGTGGCCTTCAGATTTGGATTTATATGGTTGAGTAGGCATAGAATGGAGGACCTTTTTAGCCTGTAATGGGCTATGACCTCAAAAGGACGGAGGTGTATGAGGGTGATCCTTTGGCGGTAGACCTGCTCTCTTCTGTGGTGGGGGTGACCTTCATGCTGCTCCAAGTTGCCATTGTAGAAGCTGCATGGCGTCTCTGAGGTTGCCAATGATGATCTGGGAATGTTTCATAATATACAAGTGTGTTTGACCAATTTCTAAGACCAGGTAAGTATTGATGTTAGGAAACTGCTGCTAATTTGACTTGGCAGCAGTTTTTCTGTTTTGCTGATGTACTAGGATTTTCTTGTAAATGTAACGTTGTGTGATTAGCGGCAGTTTTTTCACAGGAACGTCTACCTTGCATCTTACTTTGGTTTAGTTGCGCTAACAGAAGTGGCGATCTTGAAAATTCACATCTGCGCTGGTAAATTGTCGCTAACTGGAGTAAGCAGCAACTTGTAAATACGGTGATAAAAAAGGCTGCTGTAATGTCAAAAAATTTACGTTACGGCAGCATTACGTTTTTGTAAATATGCCCCATGCTGGTATCACCTGCAGACCCCAAATACAAATCCTGGCAATACCTGCTCTCAATGTAATACTTTTGAGGTTGAAAAATTAGATAACAATAAATTGGTTAATAGTTGCATATTTTATTTATGGCACTTAAGAAAAAGCACACTGTTTTAAGTGCCATGTTCAATTATGCTGAGTCTGAGGTATGGCAGTCAAAATGTCAGGCAATGTCCTACCGCAAACGTGGACACTGTAGAGCATATTCACAAACTGCATTTTGTGGTAAATTTAGTAATATTACAATACTACAACTAAAGTATCACAAAATGGATTTCACAAGTGTAAATCTCCACTTCACCTCTCCTATCTTTACTATGGGAGATCCTCACACATGTAAGTTTGCTACTCAGTAAAAATAGTGGGATGGACCAGGGGAGTTTAGTGAGGGTTAAGGAGGGGTTTTGAGAGTGACATGCACTCACCCACAAAAGAATAAACGCCTTGCTATGAACAAACTGCGCGGCTAAAGTTATAATAGCCAAAAAGGGACCCTAAACAGTTTTAAATTACTCTTCCTCTGAGCTAGACTAAGTCCAGCACCACACATGGACAACCACTTGTAATCCTACACCCTCCCACAGAAAATAATGGCTGTAAGGACCTAAAATATAATCTCATATTAAATAATGTTAAATGAAATTAAATTAAGTTGTTTAAAATAGTTAAACATTGTAATAAATAAAAATTTCCTGGTAAAAAAAATGTAAAAAATTGAAACATATTTATAATTTAATTATAAAATATTTTACCAACTTGTTTTGAATTTATAAATTAATGTAACATTTCTTTTTATTAAAGCATAATCGAATTACTTTTCAATAATTCTTTGAATCACTTTTAATATTTAACAATGCACAATAACACATTTCATTTTTTACATTATGTAGGAGTTTATTTTTAATTTAAAGTTCAGAAGAACAAATTGTATGTAATCTAATATGTTTAACTTAAATAAGAAGTGGTTTAAAATTATGTTAATACTGCTATAGCATTTTTTATTTCGTTCTACATGCTAAAGGAATATATAAAATGTATCTACAGTGTTATTTAACATAAGATTCTAAATTGATGCTATTTCCCTGTAGATGGGACTTTTCTGATAAGAAATGATTTACCTATCACACAAATATAGTCCTCTGAAGCACAATTAGTGTCTGGCATTGGGGACACAATTTGCTATTATACTGCTATTGAGAAATAGTATTCCCAAATACTTTGGCAGACCTTCGAGCTCTCCTTGAGATTTGCCCATCCAAACTGAACTAACCATTTACATTTTTTACCAGTGCCGGGTCCCAGTCTCCATCTGGCCCTGGTTCTGCTGATCAGTATATGCTGCTGGCATTGCCATAGAAAGTATAGCAGCAATGCTATGAGGTGTTGGTGCTATTATGGTGGTAGCGACTGGATGAACAGCAATCACCTCAAATTAAATCCAGACAAAACAGAAGTGATCCTCACAGGAGGCCCTTCGAACCCCTGGAACTCCCACTTCTGGCCTAAAGAACTGGGACAGCCCCCCGCCCCCTCCACCTCCGCCAAAACCTTGGGTGTCATAATAAACAAAGACCTCACCATGAAAAACCAAATTGGGGCCGTGATCTCAACATGCTGCTTTCAACTAAGGAAAATATGAAAAATCAGTAGGTACCTTACTCAAGAAGCTAAAACACAGGCAGTCCTCGCCATGGTGATGTCCCACATCGACTATGCAAACTCTCTCTACCTTGGCATTCCGGCCTACCTCATTCACCGCCTCCAAATGGTTCAAAACCAAGCGGCCAGACTGATCTTCCAAGAAAACAGGCGCCAACATATCACCCCACTTCTGAAGAGACTACATTGGCTTCCAATACCTCAGAGATGCACCTTCAAGGTAGGATGCATCATATTCAAATCCCTGAATTGCAAAAGCCCAAAATTTATCAACAGTCTGATTAACAGATATACCCCGACCCGCAACCTACGATCAGCCCACATGCACCTCCTGAGCACCCCACCCTTCAGGCTAAAACGCGCCAGGGGGTCAAGATTCGCCACCCTAGGACCCAAACTCTGGAACTCTCTGCCACTTGAAATCAGATCCTGCACAAACCTCATGAGCTTCCGCAAACTGCTAAAAATGTGGCTATTTAAACAGGCATACTAGCAACATCTAGTTTAACACCTTCAGAGCAGCGCCAAGAAACCAACCTGGTATACGTGCGCTAAACAAATAAAGTTTAACATAACATAACATAACAAGCTAGAAGTACATTTCATTTGGGTAGTCTATCCGCTGCCTGAAGCCAAGAAGCCACATCATTACCACTCTCCTCACCATTGTAAGGGCCTTAATATAACTTCTGCGGTGTGGGAGCGGGCCGCCACTTAGCTGCCCCACTCCCACAATGCCAAAGCTCACAGCCGGCTACCCACCAGATTATGAGTTTTATCGTTGTCTGGCAGGTGGTCCTTTGGCGGTGCCTTTCATGATGGGAACACCAAAGCAAGTTCCTGCACAACATGGACTATTAAGTTCATATCTTGTAGGAACTGGGCGTACATGCAGACAGGGTGGCACACCATGTGCACCCCTGCATGCATTCTCGAGGCCTGTGGTACCAGGGGGCCCTGTGGGGCCCCCTCAGTTCCCTCACTGCCAGCCTTTTCATGGAAAGCTCACCACCATGAAAAGGCTGGCAGAGGGAAAATCTCATAATATGATTGAAAGTGCCGCAATGGCACCACCAGCATAGTACTGCTTCACACCGCTGCAACACCATTGAGGAATCATGGTTCCCTGATGAATGTAGCAGGACCGCAGTGGTGCAACCGCCAAACTCTTAATAGGACGGTCAGGCCGCCGGTGCGGCAGTAACCGCCGAGCTACCACAGGTTTGACGGTCCTATGGACCGCCAAACTCTTAATAGGACGGTCAGGCCGCCGGTGCGGCAGTAACCGTCGAGCTACCACAGGTTTGACGGTCCTATGGACTGCCAAACTCCTAATCACCCCCTCAGTACCCAGAATACGTATTACATTACAAGGTAAAGAACACTCAGGCTCTCTTTAAAACTTTTATTACATATTTCATCTAATGCCACCAACTTTATTGACTTAGGGCCTTATTTTGAATTTGGTTGGAGGCCTGCCATTACTGCCAGCACCCAGGCCAGACTACGGCCCACCATATTCAAAGACCTTCGACAGTCCTGTTAAGATCCGCCACCACAGCGGTTTCCTGATGGCTTTTGAAAGCTTACCGTGCACCATTCATGTTCCATAGAGCCACCCAGAAACTCTTGTTTTGCAAAAACAAACTCTCAAAGTGGGAATTTGCTTTTGAAAAACAAAAGGCTAATGCCCATGACAGCCTAACTGTTTTTGTCCGAGGCTGTAAGGGTCACTTTTATTTTTATTCTGCTTTTGACAACCAAAATCTTTCTAGTAGTGCCGAAGATAATTTTCTTTTTAATCAGACTACGTGCGTTAATAGTGCAGCCTGTTTGATGTATTTACATGGATGGCCCCACCTCAGTTGGCCTTTTGGTCTAGGGTTTCTGAGAACAGAGCTAGTGAACCATCACTTTGTCGTTTGCGGCAAAGTACCCTGCCCGCCAAATGCTAAATACCCCTCAAAACTTCCAAAAAGGTTACTGGTCGAGCGTGCTTTAAATCACACTATCGGCCCCTTATTTCCTCCACATTTTCTATGCGCTCAATCCCTCGCCAACAATTGTACTCACGTGTGCCTCTCTGGTGTTTGTGTGCTGGAATCTGCTTGCTTTGCTCTCTTGCTGCTCCCGTCCACGTACTTAGGGGGGACTCACGTTAATTGTCTTTGTTTCCTACCGGGTATCACAGCAGTAGTGGCGGCATTTCGTATTCTGGTGGTTGGAATGGTGAATGGTCGCTTAAGAGAAGGCAGGTTCAGAGGAGCCAAGGAGGATCCGGCTCTTTCAGGGCACAGCGGTCAGTGGCGGCAGGGCATCGCGGGCTGCCGTAGAGTTTGCTAGTGGGCATGAAGGTCGCACTTGGTCAGCAGAGAAGGACTGCTGACCTGGTTAGCACAAACAAGTGTGTATTGTCACAGCTGACGAAACAAGGAAAAGCCTAAGAAGCCATTTTCAGGTGTCTTTGATCTTGGTGCCATTATTCTCATAACTCTGACATCCAGGTCTGAGCATTGTGTGGCACCAGATTTATATGGTAATCCAAGAACCTCTAAATAAATGGCCAGTCTCCATGAGGATACCTGTGGGGTCAAGAAGACACACATATCTCAAAGTAACTTGATGACTAAATACAACCAGAGAGGATAGGCGGCAGGAACTGCAAAACCAGGAGTGTGGTGAGTAGAGCTTGTCTACTTTACTGTACAAGAAAGGTTCTTGGGCTTGTGCCATCCTTTTAAGAGTTATTAGGAGGACTGTAGTAAAAAAGAACCAGCAAAGAAACTTGCCGATGTCTACAAGCCATGTAAATGAAACTGGAGGTTGAAATAAAAGGCCTTGTTAAATTATGCTCAGGATTCCCAAAAACTCTCTACTGTGTTGGACACCCGGGTATAACCACCCTGTTTTACAAACGTAGGGGCATATTTACAAGGGCCAAATCTCCGCTTTTGTGGAGATAAAAATATCGCCCTATTTACAAGAGGGTGATAACATGCATTAGCGCATGTTAGCACCCTTTAACCCAACACCTCCCTTTGCATCTCTAATGAGATGCAAAGTGGGCGTCACTGGGCAGTACAACCTTGTAAATATCGCTGATGTACACATCGCAATATTTACAAGGATGCCCTTGCATTTTAGCAGACGTTAGTTTTTGGAGAAAACAGCTGTTTTCTCGGAAAACTAACGTCTGCTAAAATCCTGACTTAGCTATACTTACCATTGGGGCTGGATTATGCAGATACGACCACAGGGTCGTATCAGCAAGGTTATCGCCGTTTTCCATGGACATCGCTGGAAAACCAGAGATGTTCCATGGAAAACATCGCTATCGCTGAGAAATTATTCCCATTGCGCTATACGTTAATACAACGCTAGCATGGCGATAATTTCCTGCGATAGCCAGCGATAACATTTTTCTCGCTAAGAGAGGCCAGCGATAATTATTGCTGACGCTTGTTAATATGGCCCTTAGTATTCAGAAGCCTCCTCGGGAGTGCAGGAGATTGGTCTCCTCAATAATAGAGGTTTTTGGGAAGCACTTAAGAAGAAAAGATAGAGAAGATTATTTTGAGTTCTCACCATGTCAATCAAGACACAAGGAGGAGTAAACAGTCAATCACCTCTTTGGACATTGACACCCTCCATCTCCTTCAAGAATCAGAAAGTGCAACTCCTTTTAACACCATCTGTTTTCATCTCCTGGGATCTGTCCTTTCTGTCCATCAGATCAACCAATGGAGATTACTTCTAGAGAAGAGATTGTCGTTGATGTAGAGAACAATCTGCTGGGACCAGTATATTCATTGAGCAAAAACTCTGGAGGGGACATGAAACCATATGAGAGTGATACTTACAATCACGCGAGTCAGCTATCTCCTTCAAATGTGGATACCTCAGCTGCTTCAGCATTCTCAATGATGGGTGCCCTCTCATTAATGAGGAGGACCTTGCAGAGGATATTCAAATCTGTGGAATTAAATAATGCTAAAATCAAAAAGAAATCTAGTCTGTGAGGAACAAATGTGAGGAGGTAAAATTAATTAAGGCTTGAATACGCACATAGGTTTGTCCTATTGAGGATTACAACCCTGGCAGAGAATGAGTGGGATATTCAAAGGAAAGAAGTAGGGAGCAAGAAGTAGCATAAGTATATTTATCAGAGGGGTAAATGCTCATCAAAAAGAGAGTAGACCATATATTTCACAGCAATTTACCACATCCTCTAGGAAATGTGGGAAAATTATTAAGCTTAAAGATTTCAAACGGTATATTTGAGCAGAGTAAAAAACAGTGCAAAGTCTCCTAACTAAACAAGTTCACCAAGCAATGGAAATGTCCACCACATTGCAAGAAAGGAGGTAATGTCTAAAGAGGTGCTTATTTTCAGTCAGGATCTGAGTTTAAGAAGAAAGGAAACATCGTGCATTGTAAGGGGAAAGATCCCCCATGGAATAACCTGAAAGTCCTAAAGCAGTGGGTTCAATGGGGGCAAGTAAAGCATGAGGGTAAACCTAAGATAACAGAAGCACCAGCTAAGGGTGAAACATTGGATGCAAAGCTACATGAGTATTCTGACTCCCTAATGTTAGGACCTTAAAGAGAAGGAAAGAAATAAGAAAAGTTGAATAGATCCAAGGTTTTGCACATATTTCAGAAGTGGGTTGGATCACCCAAAATAGGTGGGCTTCATAAAGGTGAAGTCATTAAATGAGGTTACAAGCATAAAGCTTTGCTCTCTTGTGATGAAAACATGATTTTAAATGCAGAGCAAGAATAATTCTCTTATGGAGTATCCAAAGTAAAATACAAGAGAAGGTGGCTCCTCTCTGTAGACCCTTTTTAAATCATCTTATCAACTTATGTCACAAGCAAATTAAATTAGTTCAGGAAGGAATGTGCATGAACACCAAAATAAGATCAGTTGGAAATAATAAAGGCAGTTTAAAACTGATGCTCCTTGGACTGAAAGGATCTCCAGTTATATACATGTGTCCAATAATCTCAACTGTTTAAGCTCTGACCTGCCAGAACAGTATGGGTATAGTAGACTGATTATTATTTCATTTAACCTGGCTGCCAGTCTGTTCGCTCATGGAATATTCACCGGCTAAAACACATGCTAAACACCGAGTGGCAGATCTAGGAGAAAGTGTCTGGGCCACGCAGAGGCATTTTCAGAGCACAGGAATGAGACATATTTACAACAATATGTCACATTCCTGTGCTGTCCCCTGCTCTGGCGCACAAACAGCTGCCATGTGCAGCACCCTTGCACCATGGTGCAAGGATGCCTGTGAGATGGGAAGATTGTTTTTGTGCAGGAAGGGGTACCTTCCTGCACAAAAACAATCACTAAAGGTAATTTCCTCTTTTAATGCGTGCTGTAGAATGCAGCATGCATTGAAAGAGGAAACAAAACAAGTAGAAATGAAAACATTTCTCCTCATTGTGCCTCGCTGCGCCACCCCTATGGTGGTGTAGCATAGTTGGGCATTTCCAGGTTTATGATTCCTCGTAAATCTGGAAATGTGTCTGTTTCCATGGGTGTTGCATGGGAACACCCACAGCAACACCCATGGAACACACCTTTCATGCAAAGTGCTGCATGTAAAGGGGCTATATTTACAAGGACAGGAAAAGCCATGAAACCGGTCCTGGGATGCTTGTTTCCAGTCCAGGTAGGACCTGGCTTGTCAGTTTGGGCTGGACTGTTCCCATGAGGCACAGGGTCAAGACTGATTTGCATATGGCTGGGTTCAAACTGGAATGGCATTGTGAGCAAAAGAAATGATGGATTTAGGTCCAGATCTCTGTACCGGGGAGAAGGTATGACATTGTTCTGCATTCTGTCCATCAACTGTTCTTTTTGCATTTGTCACCCCGAGTGGGACGGGTATGCCCAGATGTGGGTCCCGTGCTCCCCATGCCACTGGAATCAAGCTATCCTGGCTGAAGAGGGCTGAAACCCCGAAACCGGTCCTAGGATGCTTCTTTCCAGTCCAGTGAGGACCTGGCTTGGCAGTTCGGGCTGGACTATTCCCATGAAGCACATGGTCAAGACTAATTTGCATTTGGCTGGGTTCAAACTGGAATGGCATGATGAGCAAAAAAAACGATGGATTTAGGCCCAGATCTCTGTAATGGGGTGAATGTATGACATTGTTCTGCATTCTGTTCATCAACTGTTGTTTTTGCATTTGTCACCCCGAGTGGGACGGGTATGCCCAGACGTGGGTCTCATGCTCTCCATGCCACTGGAATCAAGCTATCCTGGCTGAAGAAGGGTGATTCCCTGAAACTGGTCCCAGGATGCTTGTTTCTGGTCCAGGGAGGATCTGGCTTTGCAGTTTGGGCTGGACTGTTCCCACAAGGAACAGGGTCAAGACTGATTTGCATATGGCGGGTCCAAACTAGGGTGGTGTGGTGAGCAAAAGAATGATGGATTAGACCCAGATCCTTGTGACTGGAGGTGAATGTTTACATTGTCCAGCATTCCGTCCATCAGCTGTTTCTTTTGCAAAATAATTCTGCAAGCATTAAGAAAGTAGTACTATTGAGAAAATTCGTATACCTTTTGAACAGGGAGACTCGCGCCTTTGGACAATAGCACTGCAAGCAATTGAAAGTGGTGGATTCCTGTTCCCTTGCTTTGTAGGTTTTTGGGCTGCTTTCGATGTAGTTAACCAAGAGATTTTGTGTTTAGCCGTGCTGAAAGAATTGCATAGTAATATTTACACCAAGGATATGTCTTGGCACCAATGATGTTTGCACTGTAATTACCTGACATCAAAAGACTGTATCTAACCCCAACGTCTTTTCACATAAGATGGAGCAAGGACATATATTCTGTCTACTTTATAGAGTCGGTGTGGTAGTAACATTAGGACCCCAATTGGGCTTCCTAGGAATTTAGCAGATTGTAATAATTATTGCCAAAGAAAAACACTGACAATTATTCTGGATCTGGATGAAATCAAGATAGTAACCTTTGGAGAAAAGCAGTATGGTTGTATGTTTTTGATTTGAAAGAGTAGGGTTAAAAAATTATCCAATTAAAAGTATTTAGGTATGAGTTTTAGTAAGATGTCAGCGTGGTCACAGTACGTAGCCACTTTAAAATCAAAGGCACTTTCATCCATAGAAGGATTAAAAACACTTAACAGAGATTATGGTAGCTGTTAGAAATGGGATTCCTGGTTGGCTGATGTATGCACCCAGGCCAGGCATGAACAACCACTCTAGTCAGGGTAAGCTAGATACATACTAAAAGATAATAGCATAGAACAGTCAGGTCTATCTAAAGAGGCAATGTGTAAAGTATTTGTGTAACACACTCACACAGTAACACAATAATTACACCACAGAAAAACTCCACACAGGTTTAGAAAAATGGGAAATATTTGTCTGAGTAAAACTAGACAAAATCAACAAAAATCTAATCAGTAGAAGCCGAAAGATGAATTTTTAAAGAATTAATGCAAAAACAGGGCTTTGAAGTCAATAGCGTTAAAAGGTTACTCAATCCAAAGTTCAATCTGACCTCGATGGAGGGTAGGCTGGTTAGCGGACCCACACAGGGCCCGCCGAGAAAGTACCTTGGATGGAGCAAAGCGTTGACGCTGAGGGCAGGATGTGTCGATCTTTTCCACGCAGTTGGGTTGCTGCTGCTTTTGCATTGTCGAGCTTTTCTGAGCTGCAGGCAATGCTTCATAGTCGAGCCGCACAGAGCATCATTGTCTGGCCGTACATGCTGTGAAACCATGGTCCTCAAACAGACTCAGCTTTGTTGGTTTCAATTGGCGCAAAGGTGACGATGCATCGATTGTGCAGTTTAAAAGCCGCAGAACCCTCTTCTGAGGCTCAGAACTTGTAGAGGGCACGTCAGGCAAGTGTAGGACTCACAGAAGGCAGATTCCAGCATCATCAGCAGAATTACAGGAAGTCTTTTGTAATCCTGAGACTTCAGAAAACAGGAGCTAAGCCAGTAAGCCCTTGGAGATCACTTAGGGCCCAATTACGATGGGGTTAGGAAATCTTCCCGATCGAATTGGTTTGGAAATGATTTCCGACTGACTCGGATCGGGAGAGTCTGACCAACTGAGTATGATGCATCCGGATGCTTCCAGATACAATTTGGTTGGACTCCCATTGACTTCTATGGGAGCCTATGTTCCTAACCCCATCATAATCTGGCCCTCGGTCGGGACGTTCCTTATCTGATTCGGAAGGAGCAAATGCCTTTAAGAGGCCTTCCTAACTGCATCGTAATTGTGCCCATAAAGGGAATGCAGATTCCAGCACTCCTTCAGCAGAGTCAGGGAGCAGCAGCAGCAGGACAACAATAAGAAAAGCAGTCCTTCCAGAAAATCAGTCCTGTGGATTCCTTTAAGCAGCTCAGCAGTCCTTCTGTCAGAGGTTCAGTTCAAGATCCAGAAGTGTCTGATTTTAGGGGGTCAGAGACCCTGTACTTTTACCCACAAGCTCCTATAAATGTAGGGGGTGATTTCAAAGTAACTCTGTGACGTGCACAAGGAAACCTTTCAACCAAGTCCTCTCTGCTAGGCTATCTGTGTGGGGTAAATCAGTGCTTTATGTGTGGACAGGACTTCTCTATTGAAGTGTAAGTGGCAGCCCCTCCCATTCCTCCCTGCCCAGGATGACGCATCAGAATACAGATGTGTCTCAACTTCCTGTGATTGTGACTGTCTAGAGAGAATTTACAAAGTGTAGCTGTCACCCAGCCCAGACATGTATTGAAGATAAGCTGAAAAGCACACAGAGTTAGAAGCACAGAGAAATGTCCACTCTCTGAAAGTGGCATTTCTAAAATAGTGATGTTAAATCCAATTTCAGCAGTAGGGAGGATTTGTCATTATGATTCCAAACATATGAAACATGAAAAAGCTACCCTTATCTGATCGGGAATTGCAGCTTAAAAAGTGTATTAACAAATTCTCAAAGATAGCCTAGGAGAGGAATGGGCTCACAGTAGTGAAAAACAAAATAAGCTGTTTGTCATTACCAGGACATGGAAAACTTACCAGTAAATGGCGTACCTCTGTTTACACAACACCCTGCCCCTGGGGCTGGATGGGGCCTACATTGAGCGTGATTTAGGTGTAATAAAAGTGGAGTTTTCAAGCTTGACAAATAGTTTTAAATGCCAAATCGAAGTGGCCGTAAACTGCACACACAGTCACTGCAATAGCAGGCCTTTGACAGGTCTGAAAGGCTACTTCTGTGGTTGATGCAATCAGTGCTCCAGGCCCAATAGTAGAATTTAATTTACAGGCCCTGGGTATATGGTATACCACTTTACAAGGAATTTGCAAGTAAAGCTAATATGCAGAAACAAGTGTAAACCAACTATACCCTGTTTAGAGGACAGGACACATGCACTTTAGCAGTGGTAAGCAGCCTAGAGCCAACAAAAAGAAGGTTAGAAAAAGAGGAGGAGGATGGCAAAAGGTTTGTGGTGACCCTTCAAGAAGATCCATTTTCCATCAGACGCCACCAATACAACCAGTTCTTGAATTCCATAAAGCAATGATACTTCCATAACTTTTATTTGGCGTGGAGATACTAAGCATAAGTGGATACTTAGACTAGGAAAAGGAAGCAGTAAAATGTTCTAAAAGTTTTTTATCACTGCCAAATTGCTTTATGGCACATGCAGTTAGAGTAGAAATTGACATGCGGTCATGGACCTCCACAGCTCACTTCCAAACCTTGTGATTTTGGAATAAATTGATAACTTTTGACCAGTCCAAAGTTGGCAGGTTTTGTAAATATGAAATAATCACCACTGACCATTATTGGCCTAAAGCGATAAGGAAACATTTGTTTGAACTACAAACTATTCTAATGTTATAACTTTAAAGTAAATCCCCGCCTGAACAAACTAAAAGAGAACTGACAGAAGTTGAGAATTCAGAACAATTTAGCCTAAAGAAATTTAACAATATATTTGATTCAGTTATGGGAAGATTAAACAACATTACTGTATTTATACCGAACCAGAATGTGAATTGTATATGTAAGAAATTGAGTTACTGGTTAATTGGGTGGTGCTACATTTCTACAATTCGACAATTCTTGTCAGGATGAAGTCACAAGCAAACCCCGAATTAACCTGTGCTCAACACTTTGGCAGTTTGACACTGGGCTGTCAGGCTCAACCTAGAAGCTATACATAAAATATTTATGCAGAACTTCAAACATTAATAAAGTAAAACCCAACACAAGAAAAACCCCACACTAATTTAGGAAAACAGAGTCACTTTTAATAAAACATTTGACACCAAAATGAACAAAATACAAATTGTAGAATTGGAGATATGCAAATTCAAGTGAAAATAGTGCAAAAAAGCACAAAACTCAACCGTGTATATCTGGTTATGCGAGACCGGGTGTAAGTCACAAGTTCAGGCCGACCCTGATGGAGCAGGGGCAGGATAAAGAGAGCAGGTTAGTCCTGCGGATAGAGTATTTTTGCAAGTTCAGTGCAATGAGTTCTTTTCAGGGTGGAAGGGGCCACAAGGAGCAGGGAGAGCCTTGCAGATGGCCGTTAAAGTAGCGCAAAGAGCAGGCTGGTGTTTTCAGATGGTTGTCGCTGTGGTGCAAAGTTCCTGTCAGCTTTGCAGATGGTCCTTGCTGACATTTCACATTGGCAGTCCCCGCGAGTGGTTGATGCTGTTGATTTGCAATAGTTTCGTATTGGTAGTTGACATGGGCGACAACGTTTTGGTGCCACATGTCATGTTTGCTTTCACAAAGAGTCCCTGAAAATTTAGGGGAGCTCCACTGAGGCCACTCCAAGGGTCCAAAACATGGGCGGCACCTCTTTGGGGTCAGGAACTCACTCCAGCAAAGGCAGGCAGGGTCCAGGGAGGTCCAGGCAGGTCCCGGCAGCAGGTCAGTTGGGCAGTTGCAGGAGCCTCTGGAGCTTGTTATGTCTGTGTAGTTCACAACTTTCTCAATGCAATGTCTGCATGTAACCAGTGCATTGGCAAGATCTGTAATGGCGTGAAAGGATTTTCCATTCTAGTGTTTTTATGAATTGCCGTATTTATTGTTTAAGAGACTTTTGTTTTAGATAAATCAACTTCTGAACAATCCCTAAATATTCATGTTAAAATCTATTTAATTTCTATTCAATGCTTACCCATGTTGCTGGACTAAAGAGCTTTAAGTCACATTTGATGCTTAATTTCTAAAAAGAATTATTTTGGAAAAGCACCATATTCTCCTAAAAAGCTTATTTGATTTGTGAATGTAAATATTTAGCAGTAAACTGGAGGCAACAGACAGCTATTCAGAGCAAAATTAAGTACAGAAAAAAGAACATATGTGCTTGGAAAGATAGAGATTTCATATTGAAAAAGGGGAATGAAATGTTAGGTGTAAAAAAGGCTTTAAAGAGATGCTTTTTAAAGGCCTTCTGAAAATGACTGAGCTATGGGATATTCTTAGATATCAGCAAATGCAAGACAACCCCCTGGTGGAGCTCTCAATGCTATTGACAGAAAACAGATGTTTATTGGTGGTCAACTCAATGGTACCTATGCTATCTACCTCTGTAGGATGTTACTTTAATTGCACTAATTGTTACTAATTTTCTAAAATACTTCTGGTAAAAGGGTCATAATAATGTAAAATGCTCTTTAAAATCCTAATATATTGTGCTGTGTCCCCCAGAAAGCCTGTGCAGGTGACATTTCCTCAGATGTTACTAGGGGCTGTGACCCCCAATGCGGGCTATGGGCCTACCCGTCACCATCTTCTCTTCAAAGCACATAAGGTCGGCGCTGCTGGTGATGACCATGGAAGAGACAGGAATCAGCCACATGAAAAGACAAATGGTTTTATAGGGAGTATGGTCCGACTGGGGACGTTTTAAAACTATGGGCATATTTTCAAGGTGGTTGCGCCCTCAGACGTATTTTTCCGATGTTCTTATTGGACAATGTCCTGCTCCAGATTTACAAAGCACCATTAAGCTACTCTTCATGGCTTAACACTGCTTTGTACATATTGTACCATTTCACACAGGTATCTGAGTGAACGGGGTGTGCAATGGGTGTTGCGGTGTGTGTTCCACCGCAACACCCACTGCTTTTTGGCTCAGCCCTAGATTTATAAGAATTTGTAAACGTGAGGCTGCGACCAAAACAAACTCCACTGGATAACAGGCATTAGATTGGTGCATGGTGAAGAAATGCTTGTATTTCTTGTTATTTTTGCCCTTTCTATGTGCTCTGCATTCAGCAGCACACATAGAAAGGGGAAATCGCCTTTGAAGACTGTTTATGACCAGGAAGACGTCCCTTCCTGCACATAAACAAACATTTCCTGCCACCCAGGCCCTTACACCATGGGGAAAGGGTGCCTGGGTTGCAGGCAATCATCCCTGCAACACAGGCACTCTTGCACTATGACGCCAGGGTGCCTATGTTGGTTCTAGGCAGCTTCTTTTAATGGCAGCGCAAGGGAAAAAACAGGAGTGTACCGTATTCCTATAAATACGGAGCGTCCCTGCATTTTTTAAATGACATAGCTCAGCGCTGCACACAATTTAGCAGCCATTTCCTCATAAATATCACCCCGTTTCTTTTGCTTAGTTGCCGAAGCACTGCAGACATGAAATATCACTAGCCTAGCCCCAGCAAAAAACAGACAGCCCTCACCAACAGTGAAATGACCTCACACTCTGCCAGCCCACCGGGAAAACACATGGTGCCATATACAGCCAGTCCGGGCATGCAAGAGCCTACATGTTTTCAATACTCACACAAAAAACTAAGGGTGGGAGACAATTTCCGTTCTGCTCGCGGAAATTGCGAAACTTTGACATTTTCGCGTTCCGCGGCGGAACAGAAATATGCAGGGCAGGATTCATTCTGGCACGATGCTGCTGTAATTAAACCTCACTAGGAAGCACTAACAGATATAAATAAAGCAGGTGCCCGAGTTGAAGCTCAAATTCAGTAACGCATTAATCAGCACAAAAGATTTGTGAGCACGGTAGAGGCTAGGCAGGTGTGCTTTCTCCTCATATCTACCGTCAACAATTTGCTGTAATCCTTGATGGAGGTCTGTGCATCCATGAGTTTCTTGAGCGCAATCCCCGTGTAGTTCCTGACACCAGGAAGTTCTGTCTCCTCATCTACTGCTCTGGGCAGTCTCTGACCCTTTATAAACAAGAGGCCTGTGAACTGCATAGAAGCCCCGCCCGTTTGGCCCCAGCCCACACACCAGCAGTGTGCAACGTCTTCCCGCCCTTTCCCCACTATGATGGACAGCTCACTCGAGGGACCCCGGCACCCATCGGCGCGGTGGCAAAAGTTACAGACACACATGGTCGCTGGAGGCAACTCTTCTGGCCCTTTACGCAGCTGTAGTGTAGTAAAAGCACTATACATTTACCCACCGAGGTAGCACTTACTGATTAGCTAGTAGAAAGTACTCCAGTTGAGGAGAGGTATTGCACAAAACAGTGGCATCTTCTTGGATAAATATGCAGGGCACGATTCCTTCTGGCACGATGCTCCTGTCACAAAAATGTAAACTTAACAGGAAGCACTTACAGATATAAATAAAGCAGGTGCCCGAGTTGAAGGTCAAATTCAGTAATGCATTAATCAGCACAAAATCTCCGCGAGCACGCGAAATTTCGTGTGTTCGCCGAGATTTTTTGCTGTTTCGCGAAATTTCGTGAAAGGCAAATTCGCAAATTCCGCCCACCCTTACAAAAAACACATACAAAGCAGGATGTCTTTTTCAGGAAAACAAACTTAAAAGTGAAAAGCTTCTTTAATGTCCCATTATGAAATCAAAGTTACAGTTTACACTCTATTATGTGCAAAATCCAACTACACCCTATCATTGAAGAAACACCAAAGAATCTAAGTTAATTTCCAGCTATTTAAAAAAGTCAAGAAAGTTAAACAGAACTGTGTTTTAAAAGTCCAAAGGTTACACATTAAATTACATAATTTCCTTCCTGTTGGCTTGAAAGCCAAACATACTTTCATTAAAATTAAAGTTTAATTGGAAACCTGAGCTCTAATAAACTTCAGGAAAAAAAAAATACCTTCTTTTTTCTCTAAGACAATTTATCACAGTGCTTTTACCGCATTTCCAGCTCACCTTTTGTGAACCATTCTCCTTGTGGTGCACCTGCAAAATTATTAGCAATCAAAGGAAGGAGGAGGGCAGGGTCAGTCTTTTAGATTGTAGCACACCAGAGGCTGGATTTACAAAGAGATGACGCAATGCAGCACAGCAAGTAAAGTTGCTGCCCAGCTTTCTGAGAACAGGAGAGAACGCGACAGCACCATATGCACTAAAAAGGCAACAGCTCTTCTCTCTCCTTGAGGCAAAACACTTTTGGCAGCTGTGTGCCACACCAGACACACTTGTGCCATATTGCAACGGTGTCAGTGTTGTGTTCAGCACAGTGGTCCGTTTCTGCGCAAAAACTGTGATTTAAGGAATTTTCCTCTTTCTATGTGTGTTATAGAATGCGAAACGCATGCCTCAGGGAGGCGAAGGATTTTGGTGCAAATCCCTGTCTAAAATTCTTTGTAGCTAGAGATTTGCAATCAAACCCATTGGTGGTTGCCTGGGAATGCCCATGCACCACCGGTGGAATGCCCCGTTGATGCAAAGTAATGCAAGGCAACACATTACGCTTCATTGCGTTAATTTGGGTTATAACCCAATGCAAATCACGATTTGTGCTGGACTTTAAATACCACCAATAAGCTTTGTCTTGAAGCAAATCCAATGCAAAGTCTTTGTAAATATTGGTCCTGGACTCCATCACTCAAAGCCACTTCTTAATGTAGAAATCCCAATGTGAGAGAGGAATTCCACCATTGTGGTCTGGTGCAGTGTGAGTGCCCCTAGTGGTGTCTCTAGAGTGGGAACAGATGGCCCTTGCCACGGTGACACAGAAAAAAGACACTGGTGCCAATTACGATCCGGTAAAAAAATTCCCCGTGCGACTCGTATCCGGTCTTTTTACCGTACGAATCGTACAAGTGCCGTACCAACTGGCAATCACGGTTCGCATGGTAAAAAGTCCATACGAACCGCATCGGGAATGATTTCCCACACGTCCTCGGGTCGGAAAATGTGTCCGACACGTCCTCGGACGATTTACCGTACAAACGTGAAAAGCGAAGTCCGACCGGGGAATCATGATCCGTCCCGGGCGTCCGAATGTACAACCGTATGGTTAAAAGACCGTCCGCACCGAACTCCTATAACAACCATGGAGACGTCCAAACAGGTGGCCCGGTAAGCGCCGTACCCCCCCTCCAGCCCCCGCAAGTACGTGCCGTACCCCCCCCCAGCCCCTGCATGTACGCGCAGTACCCCCCCAGCCCCCGCATGTACGCGCCGTACCCCCCCCCAGCCCCCGCATGTACGCGCCGTACCCCCCCAGCACCCGCATGTACGCGCCGTACCCCCCCCAGCCCCCGCATGTATGCGCCGTACCCCCCCCAGCCACCGCATGTACGCGCCGTACCCCCCCCAGCTCCCGCATGTACGCGCCGTACCCCCCCCAGCCCCCGCATGTACGCGCCATACCCCCCCCAGCCCCCGCATGTACGTGCCGTACCCCCCCAGCCCCCGCATGTACGCGTCGAACCCCCCGGTGTATGTACACCCGAGTACGTGTCGAACCCCCCCGTGTATGTACACCCGAGTACGTGTTGAACTGTACGTGTCGAACCCCCCGTGTATGTACACCCGAGTACGTTCGAGTCGTACCCCCACCCGTGTATGTACGGTGCGTACCTCCAGCGCTACGCGCTGGGGGTACGCACCGTACATACACGGGTGGGGTACGACTCGAACGTACTCGGGTGTACATACACGGGGGTTCGACACGTACTCGGGTGTACATACACGGGGGGGTTCGACACGTACTCGGGTGTACATACACGGGGGGGTTCAACGCGTACATGCGGGGGCTGGGGGGGGTATGGCGCGTACATGCGGGGGCTGGGGGGGGTACGGCGTGTACATGCGGGGGCTGGGGGGGGGACGGTGCGTACCGGGCCACCTACTCTGGTCGTTTCGCGCCGTACTTCGCTTTTCCGGCACTTTTTGGGTGCCGTGAAAATATCGCCGTCCGGACTGCTGTCGGTCCGAATCGTACTTCCTGGGTTGTGAAACGCTGCCTGAATGCGTCCCAACGTCACGTCGCAGCATTCCCGGATCACATTCGTACGTATATTTTCGTCGGTCGGTGTTTTTTACGAATCGTACGGAAATGGTGTTTCCGTGCGAATCGTAATTCCATGTTTGTAAAGTTTTCCGACCGGGTACGAGTCGGACGGAGAAAACTCTCCGACCGACGGTTCGTACCCGGTTTTTACCGGATCGTAATCGGCACCTAGGTATTTATGACACGAGTTAAAGCTACTAGTGATGACTATGCCTATTCAATTTCAGTGGGTTTTTTTTGTTTAAAATGTTATGCTATGTTTTCACTGAAACTTTCACCAAATTGTAATCATTTGCTTTGAATTTCCAAGGTTTTTATCAAGGTAAAGTACGTTATCATTAAAAATAGTAAGATATAATAACAATTCCTAACTATAGCAACACTTTAACCTTTGGATGTTTCAGTGAACTTCTAAGGTTATCCTTGTGATTTAGGACAAACAGAAATTTAGCATTTTAGTGATTTTGGCTACATGCCACACATATGTGTGGCAAATTCACATTATTTGGAGTGTTAAACAATTGACTTCATACCAGTGTTAACGTGGATTAATTTGCATAGTTTTCTCAAGTGGAAATGTCCTCTGTGCTCCAGCGCCACCTCAAATGTTCTCGTTTATTTTAGCTCCCTTTGGTAACCTGGATTCTATGCCAGTGCATGTTGTTCTGTGGAACTAAATACGATCCTCCTATTAATAATCATTTCTTTTTAGATCTCACTACAGATAGTTTAAGCTATCTAGGCGACTTAGGGGTATATGGACAAGCCCCTAGCGCCACAGGAACGTCACATTTCAGGACGCTCCTGTGGTGATAGGGGCTTGGCATTATTTACAAGGCAGCATTAAGTCACTTAACATGGCTCAATGCTTCCTTGTAAATCAGGCCCTCTTTCATGCTATGCTTAGAGTGAAAGGGGTGGGAAGTGGGGATTATGGGGAGCGTTCCACCGCAACATCCATTGATTTTTATGCTGCCCCCTATATACAATGGTGGCATAAATAGGGGGCATCAACAAAATTAAGGCCAGGGAAAACCTGGTCTTAACTTGGTCAAACAAGGAGAAATGCTTTATTTATCCTCGTTTTTGCTTTTCCATGTGTGCTGCCTTGTGCACCACACATGGGAAAAGAAAAACGTCGTCAATTGTTTATGTGTAGGGGGGTGTCCCTTTCTTCACATAAACAATCTGTAAAAAAATATGACATTATGTAACTTCTTTGTGTGCTGCATTCCCATCTCAGTCGGAAAGGCTCCAAATCGGATTTAGATTTACCTAAACCGATCCGGCGCCCTTGTTTCCGACTAACTTGTTCCCAATTCCGAACGACCAAGTACGATGCCTGGAAACCCTTAGCGATGGATGACCAAATCGGTTCTGGAAGCCATACGGAGAGACCGAGCCCTCCGGAGCCGAATTGTACAGCTCTATGGAGTAGGTGTCCCAAGTGAGCAAACACGATGAACAATTCAGACGGTCCTTACGATTCGTTTTACCCAGATCAAAAAGGCTGCCGGAATCAGTCTTTGGGGGCCTGTAGTAGGACCCTCTCACCCACGGCCTTCTGACTTGTGACCATGGGAGTACCCATGGGTCCCTCCTTTCAGACCATGCACAGAAGGGTAGGCACTAAGGGGTGCCTGCCACATGGTGTATGATTATTCCCAACCACCCATTTTGTCAATGGGAGCCTGTGTACGCGTTTAGTACACAGGCTTCCATTGAACTAAATGGGAGTCCGACCGAATCGTATCCGGATGCATTAAAATGTATCATACTTTTTCGGTCGGAATCCCCTGACACAAGTCATACAGAAAGCATTCCAGACACGGGTCGTTCGGTTTGCTTACCAAACGAGATCGGAATCAGGCCCATAGAAGTGACAAAACGGCATTTAAAGATTTTTTATTTGCAGGAAGGGACACCTTCCTGTACATAAACAATCTTTCCCTGCACGCAGACACCCTTGCACTATTGTACAAGGGTGCCTGTGTTGGTGCTAGGCAGCTAAGTGTAGCACCAGCGCAGGGGGAAACGCAAGGCTGCACCATATTCTTGTAAATATGATGCAGCCTTGCGTTTCTGAGGCATTAAGCCATGACGGCTAGCGCCTCACTCTGCCACTTCTTTGTACATATGTTGCGTAATGTCAACAATTTTTCAAAAGAGAACAATAAGAAAAACTGAACACACTTTGGTTTAGTCCCCATTCAGCCGCTGTCTTTTTTGTGTTTTTTTATGGTTTGCCATTGCTTGGATGGGTTGCCCCTCACGACTCTGGGATTTCATAAAAGGTTGCATTGTCCTTTTAATATTCCAAGTAGGTTTTGTTGGGGGCATCTAGTTAGAGTTTAGACCTGGCATGACATGCAGCCAGTGTGTGTGTTTGT
Organism: Triturus cristatus; assembly: GCF_964204655.1. NCBI lineage: Eukaryota > Metazoa > Chordata > Amphibia > Caudata > Salamandridae > Triturus > Triturus cristatus. Next base: position 36,712,396 of record NC_140594.1, read on the forward strand.
TTTGTTATCACTTTTATGTTTTCGTATATTTGTTTGCTTTGGTATTTTTGTTGACCGAGTGCAGAAATAGGCCCACCTAGGCTTTCTTAAGAATGCAACAAAAATACTGTCCCTTTGTTTACAGTAACGAGGACCAGATGCACAAAATGTCCATTATTCAAAACGTGGCACCTTACTTACAAGGTGCTGCAAGCATTTGGCTGCGCTGCACTGTGTTAATTCCGAAACAAAGGAATGGGGCATATTTACAACAATATGATGGATTCCTTTGCTCTTCACTGCACTGGTGCCCAATTAGCTTCCATGCGCTGACGCAGGCACCCTTGCCTGCATCACCGAGATTGTTTTTGTGCAGGAAGGGACACATTCCTTCCCAAAGACAATCACAAGAAGGGGTTTCCTCTTCCTATGTGTGTTGCATGATGCAGCACACATTGAAAGAGGGAAAAAACGAGGAGAAATGATAACATTTCTCCTTGTTGCGCCTGCCTAAGCCTCCCTTGGGAGGCGTAGCATTCTGATGCATTTTCAGGTTTACAATTTCTCATAAATCTGGACATGTGACAGAATACATGTGTGTTGCGTGGGAACACCCAGAGAAAGATCCATGGCATGCCCATTAACGTGTTGTGAGTAACAGGGCCATACTTACAAGGAAACGAAAAGCCACACAGGGTGGCTTTATGTGTCCTTGTAAATATGGGGCAGCAGGTTGCGCCGCCGGTGCGTCAGAAAAAGTAACACACTGGTGGCGCTAGCGGCTTGTAAATAAGCCCTGTGGTCTCAAATTGCGCACCATATTTTGGCTAAAGGAAAATAGTTTTGTGAACCTGTTTATATTCCAATAGGTCAATTTACAAAATTTCAAATCATAGTAAGTAGCAATCCACCCTACCTCATCAATATGTATGACGTAGGACTGAAATTGCTACTCACTAGGAGTAAATGCCATCACAGGGATGGTTGCCTTCTGAGGTCAGCAGATCAGCATGTCTGATCACATTCAAATAAAGCAAAAACATTTTAATACAGAATATTGTCTATAAAGGAAACAGGCTGTACCTAAAAAGTAAAGTTAAATATGTTTTAATGTTTGTTTAAGACATGGCAGTGGTCCCCTGGACGACTGTCTATTCCCTCATGAACTCTTTTTTAGGATTTCTCTGAGTGCATTACTACACCAATTCAGGGTTCGGTATATTTTCCATAACGAATAAATATTTGGAAGGAATGTGGTGACATACTAAGCACACTCCTTCTGAATAGTGACTCGTATGCCTTTCTAAGCCCATTCACTTCAGTGTCTTCACCTGGTGACAAATGGATAAATGCTTTAAGGTTTAGATAAATAAACATATAGGAACACACACAACAATCTGTGCTCAAAATACTTATATATTTTTTTTAAATTCATAATCACAGAGCATACATTTGAATAGAACAATAAAGAAAATGACGGTGCTAATATGCTTGTGGCACGCTGAAAAGCAAACACTGTTTAAAGCAATGATGTGTCCCAGGGAAATACCACAACATTAGAAAGGAAAAAAAAGCACAGTGCAGTGCACAGTATTGAAAAGACTGTAACTGTATGTTTGGCTCAGTTCCAGGAGTAACTGTCGATGTTTCGACCCTGTGGCGAAAGTCCCTGGGTCATCATCAGGACAAAGGAGGGGTTGAAAACCACCTTAGAGTCAGCAAAAGAAGATGTGTATTTCTCTTAAACACGTTGAAACCCACTGGAATTAATGCAGCTGCTCAATCTGAAAATAAGGTAAAAAAGATGTTATATGGACATGAAAGTTTTCTGTGTTTACAAACCCTAATCAGTCATTTAGGTGGCATTTAGGTGCAGAGAATGGATCACAAATGCAAGTCAATATCTCTCTGATTACTGGAATAACCCATTGAATGGCCACAAGTAGATAGCAAAGCTTGCCCTGGGCTGGGGAGAGCTGCTTCAGCAATGATGCTGCAGCCGTTCAAGAATGTGCAGCTGCACAGTTATTGCTACTGTCTAAAGCAGGTGAGCAGCCAAAATATCGAAACTAAAATATCTACCTACACAAATATCGAGTTTTAAATATCGAAGGGACAGAATATCGATGTCAATAATATCTATGGACAGATTATCGATACTAAGGTAAGTATTTTAATATCGATGTCAGTAATATCGAAGTTAGTAATATCGACATCAAATATATCGATTTTACTAATATTGATGTTACTAATATCGATATTTATATTATTGTTATGTATTTTAATATGTATTTAATATGTATGTGTTATATGTTTTTAGTTAAGCGTTCTACTGGTTTTAACATATATGTATACAATTTTTATATGTTAACAATGGTTTTTTAAGTCAATTTTGTGTTTTAGTACCGTAGCGGGTTGTGGGTTTATAGGGGAATAGGGTGGGAAGTAATTTAATTATATGGAATTAATTATACATTTTTAGGAATTATAAATTAATTTTAATTATTTTTTGCGTTTAAGTTCTGTAGTTCTGTAGCGGGTTGTGGGTTTATAGGGGAATATGGTGGGAAGTAATTTAATTATATGGAATTAATTATACATTTTTAGGAATTATAAATTGATTTTAATACATTTTTGCGTTTAAGTTCAGTAGCGGGTTGTGGGTTTATAGGGGAATAGGGTGGGAAGTAATTTAATTGTAATTAATTAATAATTTATTTTCATTTATTGGTATTGATAATTATATTATTGTTAATTAAGTATTAATTGGTAATTAATTTTCATTAATTGGCAATTAGTTTTAATTAGTTGATTAATTGATAATTATGTTAAGTGTATTATTTTATTAGTGGAGTGTGTCGTGCGTTTATAGGGGATTAGTGTTGGAAGTAATTGAAATCTAATTAAGTAATTATTAAATTAGTTGTTGGGTATTGATAATTAATTAATTGGACAATAATTATTAATTGGTAAATATTTTAAATTATAATATTTTGGTTATGAAAAATACTTAATTGTTGATTAATCATTAATTGTGAATTAAATATAATTAAATATTATGCATTGATATTTCTAATTAATATATTAATAAGTAATTATTAATTGGTAAGTAATGTGTGGCGTATGAAAAATATTTAATAGTTCAATATTTTTTAATTGGTAATTATTGTTTCATAATTATTATTTTGCGGTATATATTTTTTTAAATGGTTAATTATATTTTAATTGCTATTTACTTTTTAATAATTCTGTTGTTTTTGGTTATGAAAAATATTTTATCGTTTAATATTTATTATTTGGAAATTAATATTTATTAATTATTATTTATTCGTATTTATTATTAATGTATTGTTAATTAATTATTCTTTGGTAGTTATGTTTGTAATAAATATTTATTGGTATTTGTAAATAATTTTTAGTTATTTAATAATTAAATCACTAATTATTTTAAATAATTATTTTATTTATAACTATGTTATTTTTAACTTCTACGCTATCCAACACTTTCCCTACTGTTGCACCCTCTGGAGTTGGAATAGTAAATGTTATCCCTACGCTATCCAACACTTTCCGTACTGTTGCATTCTCTGGAGTTGGAATAGTAATTTTTACCCCTACGCTATCCAACACTTTCCCTACTGTTGCACTCTCTGGAGTGGGAATAGTAATTTTTACCCCTACGCTATCCAACACTTTCCCTTCTGTTGCACTCTTTGGAGTTGGAATAGTAATTTTTACCCCTTCGCTATCCAACACTTTCCCTACTGTTGCACTCTGTGGAGTTGGAATAGTAATTTTTACCCCTACACTATCCAACACTTTCCCTACTGTTGCACTCTCTGGAGTGGGAATAGTAATTTTTACCCCTATGCTATCCAACACTTTCCCTACTGTTGCACTCTCTGGAGTTGGAATAGTAATTTTTACCCTTACGCTATCCAACACTTTCCCTACTGTTGCACTCTCTGGAGTTGGAATAGTAATTTGTACCCCTACGCTATCCAACACTTTCCTTACTGTTGCACTCTCTGGAGTTGGAATAGTAATTTGTACCCCTACGCTATCCAACACTTTCCCTACTGTTGCACTCTCTGGAGTGGGAATAGTAATTTTTACCCCTACGCTATCCAACACTTTCCCTACTGTTGCACTCTCTGGAGTTGGAATAGTAATTTTTACCCTTACGCTATCCAACACTTTCCCTACTGTTGCACTCTCTGGAGTGGGAATAGTAATTTTTACCCCTACGCTATCCAACACTTTCCCTACTGTTGCACTCTGTGGAGTTGGAATAGTAATTTTTACCCCTACGCTATCCAACACTTTCCCTACTGTTGCACTCTCTGGAGTGGGAATAGTAATTTTTACCCCTACGCTATCCAACACTTTCCCTACTGTTGCACTCTGTGGAGTTGGAATAGTAATTTTTACCCCTACGCTATCCAACACTTTCTCTACTGTTGCACTCTCTGGAGTGGGAATAGTAATTTTTACCCCTACGCTATCCAACACTTTCCCTACTGTTGCACTCTCTGGAGTGGGAATAGTAATTTTTACCCCTACGCTATCCAACACTTTCCCTACTGTTGCACTCTCTGGAGTTGGAATAGTAATTTTTACCCCTCTGCTATTCAACACTTTCCCTACTGTTGCACTCTCTGGAGTGGGAATAGTAATTTTTAGCTCTACGCTATCCAACACTTTCCCTATTGTTACACTCCCTGGAGTGGAAATAGTAATTTTTAGCTCTACGCTATCCAACATTTTCTTTACTGTTTTTTTTTGGAGCTGGAGTAGTAGTTTTATTCTCTCTGATATTTAATATTTTTTGTATTATTTTAGCTAATGTAATATATAATTAATTTTAACAATATTCAAATTTAGGTGCCAATTCCGATCCGGTAAAAAAATTCCCCGTCCGACTCGTATCCGGATTTTTTTCCGTCCGAATCGTCAAAGTAGCGTACAAACTGCCAAGTACGATTCGAACGGAAAAAAGTCCATACGAATCGCATTGGGAAGATTTCCCCACACGTCCTCGGGTCGGGAAAAGTCACCGACACGTCCCCGGTCGAAAAACCCACCGTGCGGAAAAATAAAGTCCGACTGCGCAAGTACGATCCCTCCCGTCCTCCCCATTTCACAACCGTACGCAAAAAACACCGTCCGAACCGAACTCCCATAGCAACCATGGAGACATGTGCCCGCATACGCGCCGAACACCCCACCACCCCCCCCGCCCGTGTATGTACGCACCGAACCCCCACCCGTGTATGTACGCCCCCGAACCCCCACCCGTGTATGTACGCACCGAACCCCCACCTGTGTATGTACGCCCCCGAACCCCCCCCAGCCGTGTATGTACGCACCGAACCACCACCCGTGTATGTACGCCCCCGAACCCCCACCCGTGTATGTACGCACCAAACCCCCCCCCAGCCGTGTATGTACGCACCGAACCCCCACCCGTGTATGTATGCCCCCGAACCCCCACCCGTGTATGTACGCACCAAACCCCCCCCAGCCGTGTATGTACGCACCAAACCCCCCCCCAGCCGTGTATGTACGCACCAAACCCCCACCCGTGCATGTACGCCCCCGAACCCCCACCCGTGTATGTACGCACCAAACCCCCACCCGTGTATGAACGGACCGAACCCCCCCCAGCCGTGTATGTACGCACCGAACCACCACCCGTGTATGTACGCCCCCGAACGCCCCCGAACCCCCCCCAGCCGTGTATGTACGCACCGAACCACCACCCGTGTATGTACGCCCCCGAACCCCCACCCGTGTATGTACGCACCAAACCCCCCCCAGCCGTGTATGTACGCACCAAACCCCCCCAGCCGTGTATGTACGCACCGAACCACCACCCGTGTATGTACGCACCAAACCCCCACCCCAGCCGTGTATGTACGCACCGAACCCCCCCCCAGCCGTGTATGTACGCACCGAACCCCCACCCATGTATGTACGCCCCCGAACCCCCCCCCAGCCGTGTATGTACGCACCGAACCACCACCCGTGTATGTACGCACCAAACCCCCACCCCAGCCGTGTATGTACGCACCGAACCCCCCCCAGCCGTGTATGTACGCACCGAACCCCCACCCATGTATGTACGCCCCCGAACCCCCCCCACCCGTGTATGTACGCACCGAACCACCACCCGTGTATGTACGCCCCCGAACCCCCACCCGTGTATGTACGCACCAAACCCCCCCCCAGCCGTGTATGTACGCACCAAACCCCCCCCCAGCCGTGTATGTACGCACCAAACCCCCACCCGTGCATGTACGCCCCCGAACCCCCACCCGTGTATGTACGCACCAAACCCCCACCCGTGTATGAACGGACCGAACCCCCCCCAGCCGTGTATGTACGCACCGAACCACCACCCGTGTATGTACGCCCCCGAACGCCCCCGAACCCCCCCCCCAGCCGTGTATGTACACACCGAACCACCACCCGTGTATGTACGCCCCCGAACCCCCACCCGTGTATGTACGCACCAAACCCCCCCCCCAGCCGTGTATGTACGCACCAAACCCCCCCCCCAGCCGTGTATGTACGCACCAAACCCCCACCCGTGCATGTACGCCCCCGAACCCCCACCCGTGTATGTACGCACCAAACCCCCACCCGTGTATGAACGGACCGAACCCCCCCCAGCCGTGTATGTACGCACCGAACCACCACCCGTGTATGTACGCCCCCGAACGCCCCCGAACCCCCCCCAGCCGTGTATGTACGCACCGAACCACCACCCGTGTATGTACGCCCCCGAACCCCCACCCGTGTATGTACGCACCAAACCCCCCCCAGCCGTGTATGTACGCACCAAACCCCCCCAGCCGTGTATGTACGCACCGAACCACCACCCGTGTATGTACGCACCAAACCCCCACCCCAGCCGTGTATGTACGCACCGAACCCCCCCCAGCCGTGTATGTACGCACCGAACCCCCACCCATGTATGTACGCCCCCGAACCCCCCCCAGCCGTGTATGTACGCACCGAACCACCACCCATGTATGTACGCACCAAACCCCCACCCCAGCCGTGTATGTACGCACCGAACACCCCCCCAGCCGTGTATGTACGCACCGAACCCCCACCCATGTATGTACGCCCCCGAACCCCCCCCCAGCCGTGTATGTACGCACCGAACCACCACCCGTGTATGTACGCCCCCGAACGCCCCCGAACCCCCCCCCCAGCCGTGTATGTACGCACCGAACCACCACCCGTGTATGTACGCCCCCGAACCCCCACCCGTGTATGTACGCACCAAACCCCCCCCAGCCGTGTATGTACGCACCAAACCCCCCCCCAGCCGTGTATGTACGCACCAAACCCCCACCCGTGCATGTACGCCCCCGAACCCCCACCCGTGTATGTACGCACCAAACCCCCACCCGTGTATGAACGGACCGAACCCCCCCCAGCCGTGTATGTATGCACCGAACCCCCCCCAGCCGTGTATGTACGCACAGAACCCCCACCCGTGTATGTACGCCCCCGAACCCCCCCCAGCCGTGTATGTACGCACCGAACCACCACCCATGTATGTACGCACCAAACCCTCCCCCAGCTGTGTATGTATGCACCGAACCACCACCCGTGTATGTACGCCCCCGAACCCCCACCCATGTATGTACGCACCAAACCCCCCCCAGCCGTGTATGTACGCACCGAACCACCACCCGTGTATGTACGCCCCCGAACCCCCACCCGTGTATGTACGCACCAAACCCCCCCCAGCCGTGTATGTACGCACCGAACCACCACCCGTGTATGTACGCACCAAACCCCCACCCCAGCCGTGTATGTACGCACCGCACCCCCACCAGTGCATGTACGGACCGTACTGACGCCAAAAAAACACGTACTGAACCAGGACAAACCATACTTACACAAGGAGAGTCAAGTAGAGTTTCCCCACACCACCAAACATGCCCAACAACCCCACAAACATCACATACACTCACCTGCAACTGCCAAACTGCCAAACAGAGGCCCAAAACTCAATCACTCCTCATAACACACCCACACAAATTTCAAACACAGCCACACCCACAAATGGACCAATAAAAATGGACCACACACACAAACCATGAGCCTTTGCAACAGACCCACTGCTGCCAGAGCCCACAGACGACCCACACCACCATACTTGAACCTCACACTTGCATATCTTCACACAACCACCTACACAAACACCCCCTCATCACATTCACACACACACCTCCACTACCACACCCACACACCCACAACCATCCACACCCACACCCCCACAACCATCCACACCCACACCCCCACAACCATCCACACCCACACCCCACGCCATGTCCACCACCAAGAATCCAAAGTTCACAAAGGAGGAGCTGGAGATCCTTGTCGACGAAATCCTCAGAGTCGAGCCACAGCTCTTTGGGACATTGGTCAGACAGACCAGCATATCCGAAAAAACGGCCATGTGGCAGAGGATCGTCGATTCTGTGAATGCTGTTGGGACCACCAGAAGGACCAGGCACGAGTGCCAATCCAGGTGGTACGATCTGCGGAGGACGGTCAAGAGGAAGATGACTGACAATCACAACCAGGGGAACATCACTGGAGGAGGGCCGCCCCCCAGACCGGTACAATACCATCCCTGGGAGGAGAAGGTGATGTCCACGCTGGCGGTGGAGGGACTACACGGACTGCCAGGACTCCCAGACCCTGGTGAGTACACAAACAACTCACCGCACATGGGGGGGATGCCATACACAATCAATCATGCATGCCACCCCCCCCAAGCCACCACCGGACACAACAACACTCCACAAACACACACATGCCACTAGCGCCTCCATGCCCCATGCATCAATCAGGGCCATGCCAAGTCACAGGCCACACAAAACACCAACACAACACAGGATGTGGTCGATGCTGGGAGTGGGGGCATCAAAACTAACATTGAGCATCTCACAAGCACACAACAATGCCCTCAGCCCATATGGCCCAGGGCACAGCCATACAAACTGTGTGTACCCACACAGTACTGTCTTGCCTGCAAATGGTGGCTGCCATGCAGGATGACATGGGTCTGAAGGCACAATTTGCACATAACAGCAGACAATGAAGATGCATCGCTCTGATAGAGTCTCAGCACACACCGCCACAGCAGCAGCCTACACTCAGACACACTGCCCAATGGGTGCCCGGAGAACAGGGACTAACTCACATGAACAAGCCAATGGCCATTCAAAGACCGGCTAACTGTGTGTGCCCAGGAAGCTGGCCTGAGGTGACAGAGAGTGACAAAGAGAGGGAGGGAGAGGGGGAATGAGAGGGAAGGAGACAGAGGGGGAGACAGGGAGACAGACAGAGGGAGGGAGTAGGGTGACAGAGGGAGACCGACAGAGGGAGGGAGGAGGGTGACAGAGGGAGGGAGGAAGGGAGACACAGGGAGACTAAATCACCCTTGGGTGGTGTGGCCATGTCCACTCGTCAGCCGGTGGACTGTGTGCATGCAGACCAGGTCTGGCAGTGCCTCAACCCCCCCTTCCGTAGATGAAGACCGGTCCATGTGTCAATCTGTGCACGAGTCCATCCGTGCTGCAGGCACAGACCTAACCACACACCCAGTATACACACCCACTGTGTCGGTAAGAACCCTGTCACAAATGCTTCAGTCCCCTACCTGCAACATCAAATTGCCTTGGCAAAACACCATTTGGCCACGTACAGTGCAACACGTAAGGCACCTCTGCATGGCTCGCTACGCCCGCACACCACACTGCTGACTGTGTACCCAAATAGATGCATCAACTAAGATTGTGTCTCACACATGCGTAAAGCCCTGACAGCTGTGGCCAAGGGACATAGCCATGCACAAGTGCACTGTGAGAGGAATGCAGGACAGATCCAACTACCCAGAGGAAGAGTGCCAAATCAGAAATGCATGCAACATGGATGCCACATCTGACACTGTTAACATTGTCTCTCTCACACACAGGTCAACGTTGACGAACACCCCCCAACACTGGGGGGGAAGTCTCACAGGACCAGGCTCCGCGGGATGAGGACCCCACCGCCAGTGATGACTCTCACCACTCCGTGGATGACCCAGACCAACCTGGCCCCTCTGGTGTCCAACCACCTGCAGCACCTGCGTCAGGTACAACTGTGCCAACCACCACCCCCATTCCTGCCACATCCCAGGAGACGTCCAGGAGCCCTGCCCGCACACGACCACCCAGCCAGTCTGCCCAGGAGGGACACGGTCCTCCGGGCACCCAGGAGGAGGCAGGCGGCAACGCAGATGCCATCCCTCAGGGGTCCCGGAGACCCGATGCACCCACAACGGCAGGCCAGGTGCACGTGGGCAGGGGCGGCGGGAGTGGAGGACGGCGGAGGCGCGAACCTGACCAGGCAGCTCAGGACCCGGTAGTGTCCCAGGTCAGCAACATCCTGGATACATACCGGCGTGACACCAGGGGCATGGACCAGATTGCGTCCACCCTCAATGACATCAAGGGGACCCTCCAGGAGATGAAGACCCTGCAGTCCCAGCAACATGCCTGTCAACTGCAACACCAAGGAAGGATGGAGGATAGACAGGCTGAGCTCGTGGCGGTGCAAACCCAAATGACCGGTGTACTCCGTCGGATTGCCGACAACATGGGCAACCCTCCCTGTGGCACCAGGCGAAGGCCATTACCAGACACAGGGAGGGATCAGGAGGAGGAGGATTTATCCGACGGAGCGTCACAGACATCGTCACGGACTGCTTCCGAGGGTCCCCGCAGGAAGGTGGGTCGTCCACGAAAAAGACTGTGAGAGTCAGCAGAACATCACCATCTCCCAGGTCACCTGGCCTGGCACCTGGCCCTCTGGCCCAATAGCAGCACATGACATTCTCTGCCACATGGACTTGCTGGTCACTGTCTGACCTATGTTGACGAAGACTGTGGCATGGACTCTGACATTTTGCTACGGCAAGGATACCAACTCCCCCAGTGAACTTTGGATTCTACACTCCCGCTGTGCACCTCTTGTCATCCCCACAAACCCGTACCCCACCACAAATAAATTAATCACACTTACAAGATGATGCCGTGATTCTGCATTATTACAATACATGTGTGTGTCGTGAAGTCAAAGCATGCCTGATCTCAGAATTAACTCCAACCATCCAAACCGTGGGGTCGCAGTCTTGCCCAGGACACACATGGGTCCCAATGTATCATCTGATACAGACATGGAGTACCATACTCACCTGTGCTGGGCCCAACCAGCTGAGTGGTTCCCGCACAACTGTGGCTACAGACACATTCAGGGGAGCAACAGTCATGCGCAGAGGTCAGGGATCATGTGGAGTGACCTGGCTTGCCGCTCCCAGGTATGTCTAGACATGTGTCCCTACAATGTGCAGCATGCTTGCGTCAGGCGGATGTTGAGAATGGTGGCTAGGCCAAGGTTGGATGCATGGAGATGCCAGAATGCAGTTTAGGATCACAGTGCCACATGGTTGTGTTGGGGTTGTGGCCTGCATCATGAGTGTGGGCGTGGATCGAGAAGGTCATCCTGCAGCTGGCTGTGAAACATTCCCCCCATCCCGTTTGGACGTTGATGTGGCCTGGTTGCCCGACGCAGTAGCAGAGCTGTGCAGATGCACTCCGGATATGGACAAGTACCATGGGAGTCGTAAGGCACATGTCCGTAGACTGCAGGGTAGGATTCGACACGGATGTTGTAGTTGCCCTGGGGGATGGTCTCTCTTGCCTTGAGGTGGATGGAACTGTGCATCTTGTGCATAATACAGTTCCCACTCCCTGACAAACCCCTAGCATCTTGTCACTCTACACATAGACACATATGCACCACCTATGAAAACTATGCCAGACATGCCGCACGCACAGTGGCAACAGGCCACCATTGACAGGGAAGAGGCACCTTGGAGACAGAGGGACAAATTTATTAGTCATGTGTGTTGGAATGACAATGATACTCTGTCAACACATACACAGGTCATGTGGATGAACATGTGGGAGCAACACTGGCACCCCCCATTGCAACACAGATGCTGGTATCCCATTGACCTGGCACACAAGTGACGGATAACAGCTAAACACCCCCTGCTGCCACGGAGAGGCCGCTATACACCATTGAGGCCCTGATGGGGCAATCACACACCATGTCAACCCGGTGCAACCTGTATGTTTCCGAGGCCAGTGTTACACACAATGATGGCCTCATCACAATCCCCAATCCCCTGCCACATGACAGTCACCAAGTCTGACCATGGCTCCAGGTGAAGCCTGCCCCATGTCATGTTCCCCATGTAGGATCACCATGTATGCAAATGGAACACACATGAACCGGAGAAGTGCACACAGACTACAAACAATTCAGACACCAAAAACGACGTGAGGCATCCCTTACCCTAAGGCGATTTCAACACTTGCCCGTGCATGTGACGCTGAATCAGCACATGTTGCTGTGTTCATGAGGAGTAGCAGGAGCACAACAATGCCACCAGCAGACAGCATGCACATGGACCTGTGGAAGAGAGACACACAAGGAGTCAGCACAAAGGAGCACATCCGCAAGCATGTACTCAACACGTATCATGTTGTCAACATGACAGGTGACAATGATGACCCTCAGACAACATCCTTCCATTGCGCCATCACTTGAGTGACACTTCAATACACACCACTGACTCACTTGGCAGACATGCAGATGGACACACACATTGCAACACATGCCACACACGGCCCAATGCGTGCACACTCAGACACTGGAACTCACCACTAAGCAAAGAAGTTGCGTATGAGCCGACTCCGCATGTCCTCCACAGCCTCCTCCTCCTCCACATCACTTGCCCCGTCACCAAGGCCTTCATCCTCCACGGGTGGATGGTCCTGGTCATCTTGATCCAGTATGAGTGGAACAGCTTCCTCCACTGCCATGTTGTGCAGCATGCAGCAGACGATGATGATCTTGCACACCTTCACCGGGGCATATGGGAGTGCTCCGCCGGTCTTGTGGAGGCACCGGAATCGGCTCTTCAGAAGGCCAAACGTCCTCTCAATGACTCTCCTGGTCCGCCCATGTGCGTTGTTGTAGCGGTGCTCGGCAGCCGTGCTGGGGTTGCGGACAGGCGTCATCAGCCATGGCATGTTGGGATAGCCAGCGTCCCCTACAAGGAAACATCATGGACAGAAGTGTGTCAGCACAGGCAGTGAGATTGGAAGATGACGCCAAACACTGAACTGCCAGAGTCTACCCACCAACAATACATGCTCGCTCATTCCGCAGCTGCAGCATCATTTCAGGCAGCCTGCTACGCCTCATGATGAAGGCATCGTGTGCTGATCCTGGAAAGCGAACACAGACATGTGAAATCACCATGTTGGACAGACACACCACAAGGGCATTAATGGAGTGATAATGTTTGCGATTCCTATACACCACCTCCTGTGCCTGTGGTGGTACCAACGCAACATGTGTCCCATCTATGGACCCAATGACATGGGGCATCCCTCCCAGGGCATAGAACTCACGCTTGACATCTGTCAACTGCTCACGAATTGGGAATTTTATGTACTCATCCAGGTGAACCAACATGGCCTCTAAGAAATCATGCAGAACACGGCTGAACATCGTCTGGGACATGCCCCCGACATCAGCAATGGTATGTTGGAACGTACCCGTGGCAAGGAAATGTAGGGCTGCCATCACCTTCAACTTGGGTGTCAGTGCACTGGGATACCTGTGGCGCGGGAGGAGTTGTGCTTCCAGCCGGCCAGTCAACTCATCAATCAACCGTTGGCTGAATCTGTAGCGGCGTATACAGTCCCGTTCATGCAGGGCAGCCATGTCTGGCATACGTCGAGGGAGAGGCGGAGCCCTGCAGTGAAATGGAAGGAACACCGAAGAGTGAGCACTGTACAACGACATTGTCAATGCACTGAGCACATGTTACACAGCCAATACACATATGCCACGTTGTGAGTCAGGTCTGTGCCACATTTCCTGGACACGTACGCCAGTCAGGTGACACTCCTACCAAGGGACAGCCACTAACGGAGGGGGGCAAGATCACGATGACATGGCATGAGACTAGCTGTGGGCCAGTGTGAGTGAACATGCACACGCATCACAGGATTCACAGACATCCACACATGTGCAGAAGTAGTATGCGTATGGTACAGACAGGTAGTTGGATGCGATATGCACTGGTCACATGTCATAGGAATAGGACAGGCCACACACATTGCCTTTGAGGAGTACATGTCGAGACAGAACATACATAGGGAGCATGTGGATATGTACTTGTGTTGATACTCCGTGTAGTTGCATACATACACACCTCATGGCAAATCACATATGTGGGCTGGTGTGCGGAACAGTGTGCCATGCCCATCGACACACAGACACATGTTGGCAGCAGCAACTGCTGATGCATTGAACCACACACCTACAGCAAAATCATGGAAAGACATGCCACACACATGACATGGTTGCAGCGTGCAACGCAGCCATACACATGTCATGTGTAATATTCCGTGTACCTGGCATCAGGGGACAGGTGCGGGTGTCCGTGACTGGGACATGCAAGTGACTCATGGCTCCACTAGTGTGTACGACATGCACACATGTCAAAGGAGTGCAGGGGATGTGTTGTACAATGCGCACCATCACACCCGACATGTGTACACAGCTCATCGTACATGTGCTTTGCCCACACCTCAGGGGTAAAGTGCCACATCGCATCCTGACACACCTGTGTCACACACATGTGGTATTGCACAGACAATGCATTGGTGTCCACCCTTGGCAATACCTGTCCGCTCCATTCCTGTCTGTGTGCCGCCTGTCACCACTGACAGTTGTGAAACGCACCGTACATACGCTCGGAGTGCGTGTATAGGGTCCCTGGGCCAATATTGCCGCTGGCGTATGCGTACGCCACAGTAGTACGGCCCGTACAAGCGCTTGTGCGGTCCGGATCACAATATGGGCGCTGGCGTATGCGTACGCCACAGTAGTACGGACCGTACAAGCGCTTGTACGGTCCGGATCACAATATGGGCGCTGGCGTATGCGTACGCCACAGTAGTACGGACTGTACAAGCGCTTGTACGGTCCGGATCACAATATGGGCGCTGGCGTATGCGTACGCCACAGTAGTACGGACCGTACAAGCGCTTGTACGGTCCGGATCACAATATGGGCGCTGGCGTATGCGTACGCCACAGTAGTACGGACTGTACAAGCGCTTGTACGGTCCGGATCACAATATGGGCGCTGGCGTATGCGTACGCCACAGTAGTACGGACCGTACAAGCGCTTGTACGGTCCGGATCACAATATAGGCGCTGGCGTATGCGTACGCCACAGTAGTACGGACTGTACACGCGCTTGTACGGTCCGTACTACTGTGGCGTACGCATACGCCAGCGCCCATATTGTGATCCGGACCGTACAAGCGCTTGTACAGTCCGTACTACTGTGGCGTACGCATACGCCAGCGCCCATATTGTGATCCGGACCGTACAAGCGCTTGTACAGTCCGTACTACTGTGGCGTACGCATACGCCAGCGCCCATATTGTGATCCGGACCGTACAAGCGCTTGTACGGTCCGTACTACTGTGGCGTACGCATACGCCAGCGCCCATATTGTGATCCGGACCGTACAAGCGCTTGTACGGTCGGTATCACTGCTTGTGGGGTGCCCTAGGGCGTGGAACGCACCGTACCTGTGTGTAAATGTCTGAAAACACATAGGGGACACATGAGGGACAAGTATAAGGGCCTAAATGCATGATGGTTGCCATGGAGTTAAATTTTTGAATTTGAGCACCAGGTGCACAGCAGAAGTCAGTTTGAAAGAATCTACATTGTTGCAATGTGGATGTTGACTTGACATCATTATCAAAACTGAAACCATGCAAAGCCACACACTGGGGTAGGTTTGAAGGGATTGGATGAAACGTAGGATGCTAATGTGACTGACCAATCAATCTGTACTCCTATACATGAACAGGCCAGCCAGGCATATATAAGGCAGCCAGGTCCCATGAGAGAGCACTTGCCTGCACATCCATTCATCCATGACCACTGCTGCTGATAGTGATTCCTCTGGCACCATGTCCAGGACTGTGGAGAGGTCACAGCCATTCACCCAGGAGGAGAACCTTGCCCTGATAGATGTGATCCTCCCACAGTTCCAGAGCCTGTATGGTCGACCAGGGGTTCAGGTGAGTGCAGACTCCACTAGCTTAGACTGTGCCCCTTTTGTGTGACAGTGACTTCTGGCATTGTGTCCATGTGTGACAGACATGCACTGTTGTTTGGAGTGGGTCCCAGGGTGTGGAAGGCCTCATGTCACCCATGCAGAGCATGCTGTGTTTCCTGTGTGCACTCCTCACTTGCATAGTGCCTACTGTGACAATGAATGCAAGGTGCATGCCACATTCTGCCTGCATACTCCTCCTGGGGATGTTGTTTCCACAGTCCTGATGTGATCCTGTGTTCCCCCCAGTGTGACAGGTGTCAGTACCCATGGATGTGTGTTTGTTCAGTGTACCTGTGCTGTGAGTGTCCAAAGGCCGTGTTCGTCCCCTGCACATTGGTGTGTGTTAGTCCCCTGTCATGTGGGTGAGTGCATATGGGGAGTGTTGCACACAAGCAGCATGAGGGATGGATATGGCCTGGCCATCCGATGTGAGCAGGGAGCAGTGCTGTGTGCATGCCGTGCTGAGCCAGCCCCACACCTGTGACACCCCCGTCTACTGGCACATGGGCAGAGTGAGGTGTGTACCCGCAGTTGGCAATGCCATGTGATTGTCCTGTACCTGTGTGTGTCTGTGTACTCTGCTGAGGTAGCATCAGTGTGCTGGGGCAGGTGACTGCTGTGAGGTGCTGTACATAATCCTGGTGTAGCCTGTGAGGCACAGTGTGATCCCTGGTCATTGAGTGTGTGGTACCCCTCATGCCACCCGTGTGCTTTCACTGGCACGTAGTGCATTTGGCCTTCCACAGTGGATAATGTCCCTATGACAAAGGTGCAATTAGTTGCATGCATACCATGGCCTGTTCATAATGAGGATTGTTCTATATGTGTGTCTCTGTGTCTTTGCTCATGTGGATTAATGTATTCTCTCTTTTGCATCCTCACAGGTAGGCGCCATTGCCAAGGGGGAGATCTGGAGGGAAGCCGTCAGTGCCGTGAGGGGTACAGAGGGTCGGAGGCGGAGCCTGTCTCAGGTGAGGAAACGCTGGCAGGACATCCGGTGCTGGACGAGGAGGATTGCACGGCTCCTGCTGGGGGACTCACCTGAGAGCCGTAAGAACCGTGGGCGCCGTCGTCTGACCCACATCCAGAAGCGTGTGCTGGCGGTGGTCTTCCCCGATATGGACAGGCGCCTACAGGAGAGGCAGCAGCAGGAAGGGGGTAGGTACATGTGTGTCAGTTGTGTGTCCCCAGCCAATGTAAGTGTGCAGTTGCATGGATACACTGCCAGGGTTTGATTGTGCAGTGCGTCAACTTCTCCACAAAGTAGCACAGTGCTGTTCTCACTCCCTCCCTTCCCCTCCTTGCAATGTGTTCCCTGGTCTGTCTGTAGCCACTCTTGCACAAGGTTATTTAGGCAGGCAGTTCATGCAGTTGCCCTATGCTATCAGCATCATATGTGGGGGTGATGTGCCACAGGTATGGGGACCTTGCGTGTGCCATGGCCAATTTCAGTCATTGTGGTGTCCATGTCACTTGGCACTGATTGTGAATCACGACATAGGGGTGTGTCTCCAAAATGTACAGCCTTCCAGCATGCATGTCCAATTGTGTGCCCTCTGACATGATGTGCCTGAGTGGGAGGCCTGCTAAGTGCAGGGACGGTTGCTTAATTTGCAGTCATGTCCATCCTGGACCATGGAGGAGTGTGGGCACTACTGTGCCCTGGGGCACCTCTTCCTAGGTATCATGTGCGTCATCCAACAATATGGCCATTCACTGTGTCTTCACCATGGGTTGGGTAGGGTGGCATTGTACCCTGGGCTCAACTGTTAGGACCTACAGGTTGCTACATGTGTCCACTGTACAGGGGGACCCATTTTGCTTGTGCATACTCACAGTGGGCATTACCTGTGTGTGTTGTTGAGACAATCTGATGATGTTTGCCTGTCAATGATGTGTGGACATGGCCACCAGGGGCTGTGTGTGTACAGTCATGAATTAGTGGAGGCCATGTGTTTCCATCCCAGAGTAAGAGGTGTACATACTTTCTCCGTCTCAATGAGATTGTCTCAGGTGTGGGTGGTTTGTGCGTACAAGGCCTACATGTCAGAAGCTTCATCCTCCTTGCTGGGTTTAGCCTGTGTGTGATGTTTGACTGGACATACGCTCAAGGTGCAGTGACCCTGTCATGTGTGGCCTGGTTTCATGTATTGCCTTTGCAGCATGCGGCAAGAGTAAATGGATATGATTCATGCTCATCCCTTTTTGACGACGCAGTGTGGTGCAGGTGCTGTGCACATTTGTCCCCAGAGGCTGGCTCCTCCCTAAAATTTCAGGTGCAGTGATTTGCTGTTGTGTCATGATCTCCATTGTGTCTCAGTGGCATGGTGGGTCGAAAAACTGTGTGTTCCATGGCCTACATGTGTACATTGTTTTGTAGGTGTTACTCCTGTTGCTTTTCAGGCTATGCAATGTGACCTATGTATATTTGACTCATGTGACATATGTGTACAGGTGTCTGATTTTCTCCTGTCTCTTCACCTTGCCCACAGCATCGCCGGGGGACACGGAAGGAGACACTAGCACGGACCGGGAGGAGGGATTGAGCACCAGTGCCAGCAGTGCTGTCCTGTCTGGCACATGGAGTGGCACGGAGGCCGAAGGGAGTGAGGCAGAGGACCTGTTGACTGCCAACACAGACTATGACGCAGACGGGTCCGAGGCTGAGCTCCCAGAGGTGGCGGAGTCTGCCCCCCCAGCTGATGGCAGCCCTCCACATCCCCCCGCCACCTCAGTTTCCATCACCGGCCTCCCACATGCTCGTGGCCCTTCCCTCCGTGCTCGGTCCCCACATGTCTCCTTCCTGCCAGGCACCGCACCCCCTGCCCCTGTCACCACTGCTGCGGTGAGTGCGGAGTCTGTGGACATCCTGAGGCAGTTGCAGGTTGGTCAGACTGCGATGCTAAATGTCCTCCATGCCCACACCCAGGTGCTGACCCAGATGGAGGCATACATGGAGGGCATGTCGGCTGCGCAGTCTGACCAACGGCAGTTGCTGAGGTCCATAGACTCCACACTGACTGCAGCACTGGATCTCCTGCAGCGCTGCGTAACACCCCCTACCCCTGCCCCATCCACAATTCCCACTCCCGTGCCTGTCCCACGCACATCCAGACGTCAGCGTGCACGCACCCCAACAGACACAGGCACCACACCACCAGGGAAGTCGAAGCGCACACCTCCTGTCACGCACACACAGGGTGAGGAAGGCACACCCACTGGGTCGGGGGGGAAACGTAGAACACGCAGCCACAGTGGGAGTCCGCATTCCACACAACCCACTCCCTCCAAATCCACTCCCCTTAGCTCTCCTGGCCAACAGTCAGTGACAGCATCATCCACTGCGAGTGTGCCCCCCAGCCCCAGGATGACACCACCCCGCAAGCGGTGGAGGCGGGACCCGGCCAGGGGAGTTGAGTCCCCCACCCTGTCCACACCCTCCCCCAGTGGCGCTGCGACCCATCCCTTTGCCCCCTCCCCCTCCTTGGGGCCTGTGGTTGGATTGGGTGCGGGGGAGTCGCTGGGGGAACTTGCCGACGTGTGCAGCGCCATTCTGTCCTCCACCTTTGGCGCTGGCACCCCCCCTGTGGCAGAATCATCCCTCCCTGCACCCACAACACCTACCCTTTCCCCTCCTGTCCCTGCGGTGCCTGTTTCCACCCTCCCCCCTGATGCCCCCTCTTCTGTGGATGAAATGGACTTGTGAACTGTGCAGGCAAGCTAGGGGACACACGTCCCGATGTGTACCCCCCCCCGGACTTTGCTGCTGGGCTGGCCCATGGCCCTTGTACATAGTGGACATTTTCTCAGATATATTTTCCTGCTGAATAAAGCCTTTTATTTTGGTTTTGCACACTGATGCTTTCCTGGACTTGCTGTTGGTGCTGGTGCTCCCTGCGTTGGGGTGGTGATAATGTGTTAGGGGTCTGTGAAATGTTGGAGTGTGCTGCTCATGGGGTGTACCCTGCCATCTGCGTGCCATCACAAAGGTCTCTGCCAATGGTATTTGGTCATGTTTGCTCTCACTGTATGGTGACATTGTCCCAAGGTGTGTTCCATCCTCTGTGGAGCAGGCCATTTTCCCTGCAGGGTGTCTCCCAAATGCTGTGCTGTGCTGTGTCTACATTTCCTGGATGTGCGAGGGTTGCCGTTCAATATAGCCATGCTGGCTCAGCGATGGCTCCGCCTGCATCTGGGGTATCACCCTTGTAGGTCACTGAACTTGTTGATGGGGTATATTGTCCTATGTCTGGGCACTGCTGGGAGGACTCTGCACACACCCCTCCTGTGTCTGGGCACTGCTGGGAGGACCCTGCACCCACCCCTCCTGTGTCTGGGCACTGCTGGGGGACTCTGCACCCACCCCTCCTGTGTCTGGGCACTGCTGGGAGGACTCTGCACCCACCCCTCCTGTGTTTGGGCACTGCTGGGAGGACCCTGCACCCACCCCTCCTGTGTCTGGGCACTGCTGGGAGGACCCTGCACCCACCCCTCCTGTGTCTGGGCACTGCTGGGAGGACCCTGCACCCACCCCTCCTGTGTCTGGGCACTGCTGGGGGACTCTGCACCCACCCCTCCTGTGTCTGGGCACTGCTGGGAGGACTCTGCACCCACCCCTCCTGTGTCTGGGCACTGCTGGGAGGACCCTGCACCCACCCCTCCTGTGTCTGGGCACTGCTGGGGGTGTTTGGCACACCCCATTCTTATTGCAGGTTCGGTGCGTACATACACGGGTGGGGGTTTGGTGCGTACATACACGGGTGGGGGTTCGGTGCGTACATACACGGGTGAGGTTTCGTTGCGTACATACACGGGTGGCCGGGTGGCGCTTGGGTGCGTACATACACGGGTGAGGTTTCGTTGCGTACATACACGGGTGGCCGGGTGGCGCTTGGGTGCGTACATACACGGGTGAAGTTTCGGTGCGTACATACACGGGTGGCGCTTGGGTGCGTACATACACGGGTGGGGGTTCGGTGCGTACATACACGGGTGAGGTTTCGGTGCGTACATACACGGGTGGGGGTTCGGTGCGTACATACACGGGTGGGGGTTCGGTGCGTACATACACGGGTGAGGTTTCGTTGCGTACATACACGGGTGGCCGGGTGGCGCTTGGGTGCGTACATACACGGGTGAAGTTTCGGTGCGTACATACACGGGTGCTGCTTGGGTGCGTACATACACGGGTGGGGGTTCGGGGCGTACATACACGGGTGAGGTTTCGGTGCGTACATACACGGGTGGGGGTTCGGGGCGTACATACACGGGTGAGGTTTCGGTGCGTACATACACGGGTGGGGGTTCGGGGCGTACATACACGGGTGAGGTTTCGGTGCGTACATACACGGGTGGCGCTTGGGTGCGTACATACACGGGTGGGGGTTCGGTGCGTACATACACGGGTGAGGTTTCGGTGCGTACATACACGGGTGGGGGTTCGGGGCGTACATACACGGCTGGGGGTTCGGGGCGTACATACACGGGTGGGGGTTCGGGGCGTATATACACGGGTGGTGCTTGGGTGCGTACATACACGGGTGGAGGTTCGGGGCGTACATGCATGGGTGGGGGTACGGGCCGTACTTCTACGGGTGGGGGTACGGTCCGTACATACCCCTGCCCACGCTCTGCGTGCCTGGGTACGGGCCGTACCCATGCCTTTGGTGGGTGGGTACGGTGCGTCCCCCCATTGTTGCGGTGCCGTGGGGTCCGCACCGTACACAGGCCTTGGGGGCGTGGCTACGGGTCATACCACGCGTACCCCTACATGACCCCAGCAATGCTGGTACGAGCTGTACCAAGGCCTTTCTGACGTGGGTACGGGCTGTACCGCCATTGTTGGAGTGACGTAGGGGGACGCGTGGTACGTTCCGTACCCACGCTCTTGCGGCCTGGGTAGGGTACGTACCGGTTCGCGTAACCATCCACTTCCGTTGTGGCGGACGCTTGCGTTGCTGGCCTCGCCCCCACACCCTGGCAGTGTCCAGGCCCTGATGGTCAGGTATGTCCAGGCCATGTGTGATTTGGTACCATGTGTTGGTGTTGTGTGTCCTGCCCCTGCCCCCCCCTTTGCCCCTGGTTGTTGTGCTGACCTTCTGCGGCGTCTGCGTCGGTTCCTGTACGCCAGGTGGACTGCTAGGAGGGCAGGGATGGCACGTAGGTTCGGGTCCATGTCTGTTTGTCGCGTCCAGCTGCTCCTTGCGTGTCTCGTCCTGATTTCCCGGCAGTTTTTGGCAGCCGGTAAATATTTACCGTGCGGGATGACGTCGGTTCGAATCGTACTTCCTGGTTCGTGAAACGTAGGCTGGATGCGTACCGACGTCACGTCGGCGCCTTTCAGGATCGGAATTGTGTTTAGTTTCTGTTCGGTCGGTGTTTTGTTCGATTCGTACGGAAATGGTGTTTCTGTATGAATCGTACTTGCATTTTCGGATGGATTTCGCACCGGGTACGAGTCGGACGGAGAAAAGGCTCCGTCCGACGGTTCGTACCCGGTTTTTACCGGATCGGAATTGGCACCTAAATGTAATTTTTTAAATGTGTTATATATAATTATTTAATTTTTATTCATGTTATTGTTTTATGTGTATGATGTATTTGTAATTTATAATAATTTTTAACAAGTTATAAGTTATTAAAACAATTATTAAAATGTATTATTAAGTAAGTATATATATTATATATTATATGTATATGTTTAATTAATGTTTTATTACATTATATATATTAATTATTAATTTTAAACATTATAACATATATTTAATTATGTTTATTTTATTTATAAGTATTATTTGGTTTATTTTACATATTTTTTTTTAACTAAAAAATACTTTATATTTTTAATAACGATATTTTTGACATTCTATATATTTTTTTCGATATTTTTGTACTTACCATGTTGTAGATAGGATCTCGATATTCTTGTCATCGATATTTTTGTGTCGATATTTTTGTAGGTCGATTTTCTGTCCGTCGATATTCTGTCAGACATTCCTAAAGCAAGGGTGATGGATCAGAGTACACTGAGAAAGGAGCTTGTTTTCTGGCTTACTGCTCAAAATTAGCCACTGTCAGTGGATCGCAAACATTGGGCCATAGACACTTTCCTTCTTCATGGCTGGTAGCTGTATGCTTCCAGATGGAATATTTGCAATTTTTATTATGAATTGTGGAACCAAGCTGTACCCAGCTGATGAGCCAATAACTAGGATGAAACCGGTTCTATGATGCTTGTGTTACGGTTCAGGGAGGACCTTGCTTGACTGTTCGGTCTGGACTGTTCTGATTGGAGCAGAACCACATCTGATTTGCGCATTACTGGGTTAAAAGTGAGGTGACATGGTGTGCATAGTAACAATAGATTGGGATGCGGCCCAATAATCACCAGTGGCTGAGAATAATTCCAGCATCCCATCCATAGCGTTTTTGTATACTTTAGTATATCCATTCATTGGCAGCTATTGTGCAGTTTTCTGATCGTACCTCGGTATCCTATGCCGATAACAACCATGAGGTCATCACCCTAGACCCAGAACAGCATTAAAAAGCAGCCGCAGGTGACGAGGGCCTGGGTGACTGTCCTTCTGGTTCCAGTGGGGATCCATCTGTAGATCTTGGGAAGCATACGGAGGGTGTTGAAGCAGGAGGAGGAGACGGCGTTGTCTTGCTGGGTTATTGATAGTGATGAGTCCAGGAAAACAAGCTGTCGTCTGAAGCTCAGGTGGGGAAACTGGCAGCAGGCTATTTTCCAAACCATAAGAAGGGTTCTGGGTATTTTGCCTTGCTTGAACCAGAGCACAGCAGCCCAGCCTCTGATCACATCCTGCTTGGATTATGGAAATGGACTTTGGCTGGGCCTTTCTCAATCAGCACAAGGAAAATGGTAGATTGTTCAAAATGCAGCAGCTCCTCTTTGTGCCAGCAATGCCTAGATACCAACCTGTGTCCACTTCTCTGGCAAAACTACAACGACTCCCGATTAAAATAGGGATTCAATTCAAATCTTTATGATTCACACTCTGAGCCTTTAACAACAGGGGTCCGAGTCTGCTGCGTCATCCGGTCTGATGTTATACTCCAGCGTGAACCCTTAGATGCTCAACTTCCTACTCTGCAGTAATCACCAGATTCAAAAAAAGAAATGGTGAGAGTTACTTCTCCTCTCCTACTTCTAACTTATGGAATTCTCTTTCATCTGCCCTCAATATTTCTCTGGATAAACACATTTTTAGGAAATCTCTAAAGACCTAAAGTCCTGGCTGTTTGAGCACTTGTGTTAAGTTCTTGTCTGGCTCATACTTATTATTAGTGCTGGGGGGCCCTCTCTGGGTAGCCATGTATTTTACAAATCACCATAGCACAGCATAGCATGCTTGCCTTGAATAGTAATGCATCATTCCTGCTGCCAGGGGGGAAAAACAGGAATCTTGTTCTCATCACTTATTGCCTCTTTATGGTAGCAGAAAAAATGGACCATTATCCATCAATCATGGGAATAATGTGCATTTGAGAGAATATGTGTGTGTGTGTTTTCTTTTTATTTTTAAGGTCCAGCTGAAGGCAGAAATGCCGAAACGCGTCGGCCGTCTTTCCCTACTCGCACAAAAATGTTGATGCTGGGGTGCAAAGAGGAAATAAATGTATTACTGATGCCTCTACATTTCTGTTTGCTTATGATAGGCAAATAGTGTTTTATGGAGATGGGTCATTAGGTATGGGGATCCATAACTGTCAGCAGCTCCTTCTAGAACACTGTCAGTCATTCTTTCGACCACTAAATCTCCCTCTTGAATGTTTGGAATGTGTACCCCCTTTTACCCTTCTTTTTAAAGTAAGTCTCTATGACACTTCATGCAGTTTGAAGCACACACTTTCGCTGTAAATAATAGTTATCTGTTATATGATGTGTCCTTCATGCTTGGTTTGGCGGTGGGCCTGAGTGACCGTCCTTCTGGTTCCAGTAGGGATCCATCTGTAGATTTTGCGAAGCATACGGAGGGTGTTGAAGCAGGAGGAGGAGACGGTGTTGACCTGCTGGGTCATTGATAGAGATGAGTCCAGGAAAACAAGCTGTCATCTGAAGCTCAGGTGAGGAAACTGGAAGCAGGCTATTTTCCAAACCATAAGAAGGGTTCTGGGTCTTTTGCCTTGCTTGAACCAGAGCACTGAAGTCCAGCCTCGGATCACATCTTGCCAGGATTATGGAAATGGACTTTTGCTGGGCCTTTCTCAATCAGCACAAGGAAAATGGTAGATTGTTCAAAATGCAGCAGCTCCTATTTTGCCCGCAATGCCTAGATACCAACCTGTGCTCACTTCTCTGGCAAAACTACAACGACTCCCAATTAAAATAAGGATTCAATTCAAATCTTTAAAAGCCTTTATCAACAAGGGTCCGAGTCTGCTGCGTCATCCGGTCTGATGTTATACTCCAGCGTGAACCCTTAGATGCTCGACTTCCTACTCTGCAGTAATCACCAGAGAGTTTCTTCTCCCCTCCTACTTCCAACTTATGGAATTCTCTTTCATCTGTCCTCAAGAATTCTCTGAATAAACAAATTTTTAGGAAATCCTTAAAGACCTAAAGTCCCGGCTGTTTGAGCACTTGTGTTAGGTTCTTGTCTGGCTCATACCTATATTAGCGCTGGGGTGCCCTCTGTGGGTTGCCTTGAGTAGTAATGCATCATTCCTGCTATCAGGGAGGAAAAACAGAAAGTGTGTTCTCATTACGAATTGCCTCTTTATGGTAGCAGAAAAAAGGACCATTATCCATTAATCATGTGAATAATGTGCATTTGAGAGAAAATGTGTGTGTTTTTTTTTTTAAGGTCCAGCTGATGGCGGAAACGCAGAAACGTGTCGGCCGTCTTTCGCTACTCGCACAAAAATGTTGATGCTGTGGTGCAAAGAGGAGATAAATGAATCACTGATGCCTCTACATTTCTGTTTGCTTATGATAGGCAAATAGTTAGGTGCCGATCACGATCCGGTAAAAAATGTCCCCGTACGACTCGTATCGGGTCTTTTTACCGTACGAATCGTACAAGTGCCGTACGAACTGGCAATCACGATTCGCATGGTAAAAAGTCCATACGAACCGCACTGGGAATATTTCCCCACACGTCCTCGGGTCGGAAAATGTGTCCGACACGTCCTCGTACGATTCACCGTACAAACGTGAAAGGTGAAGTCCGACCGGGGAATCACGATCCATCCCGGGCGTCCGAATGTACAACCGTATGGTGAAAAGACCGTCCGCACCGAACTCCCATAACAACCATGGAGACGTCCAAACAGGTGCCCGGTACGTGCCGTACCCCCCCCAGCCCCCGTAGGTACGCGCCGACCCCCCCTGTGTGTACACCCGTGTACGGTGCGTACCCCCACCCGTGTACGTTCGAGTCGAACCCCCCCCGTGTACGTTCGAGTCGAACCCCCCCGTGTACGTTCGAGTCGAACCCCCCCGTGTACGTTCGAGTCGAACCCCCCCGTGTACGTTCGAGTCGTCCCCCCACCCGTGTACGTTCGAGTCGAACCCCCCCCCGTGTACGTTCGAGTCGAACCCCCCCGTGTACGTTCGAGTCGAACCCCCCCGTGTACGTTCGAGTCGTACCCCCACCCGTGTATGTACAGTGCGTACCCCCAGCGCGTAGCTACACGGGCTGGGGTACGACTCGAACGTACACGGGGGGGTTCGACTCGAACGTACATGGGTGGGGGTTCGACTCGAACGTACACGGGGGGGGGTTCGACTCGAACGTACACGGGTGGGGGGACGACTCGAACGTACACGGGGGGAGGTACGCACCGTACATACACAGGTGGGGGTACGACTCGAACGTACACGGGGGGGTTCGACTCGAACGTACACGGGTGGGGGTTCGACTCGAATGTACACGGGGGGGGGTTCGACTCGAACGTACACGGGTGGGGGGACGACTCGAACGTACACGGATGGGGGTTCGACTCGAACGTACACGGGTGGGGGTTCGACTCGAACGTACACGGGGGGGGTACGCACCGTACATACACGGGTGGGGGTACGCACCGTACACGGGTGTACACACAAGGGTGTCGGCGCGTACCTACGGGGGCTGGGGGGGGATCGGCGCGTACCTACGGGGGCTGGGGGGGGGTCGGCGCGTACCTACGGGGGCTGGGGGGGGGGTCGGCGCGTACCTACGGGGGCTGGGGGGGGTACGGTGCGTACCGGGCCACCTACTCTGGTCGATTCGCGCCGTACTTCGCTTTTGCGGCACTTTTTGGGTGCCGTGAAAATATTGCCGTCCGGACTGCTGTCGGTTCGAATCGTAATTCCTGGTTTGTGAAACGCTGCCTGACAGCGTCCCGACGTCACGTCGCAGCATTCCCGGATCACATTCGTATGTATATTTTCGTCGGTCGGTGTTTTTTACGATTCGTACGGAAATGGTGTTTCCGTGCGAATCGTAATTCCATGTTTGTAAAGTTTTACGACCGGGTACGAGTCGGACGGGGAATTCGCTCCGACCGACGGTTCGTACGCGGTTTTTACCGGATCGTAATCGGCACCACAGTGTTTTATGGAGAAGGGTGATTAGATATGGGGATCCATAACTGTCAGCAGCTCCTTCTAGAACACTGTCAGTCATTCTTTCAACCACTAAATCTCCTCTTCATGTTTGGAATGTGTACACCCTTTCACCCTTCTTTTTAAAGTAAGTCTCTAGCAGTTTGAAACACGCACTTTCGCTGTAAATAGTAGTTATCTGCTACTTGATGTGTCCTTCATGCTTGGTTTGGCGGTGACTTGCTAACTCTTGAAGCTTGTGAAGCTTGCTCTCCTTACTAAAATATATTGTGCAGCTGTACAAACCAAGTAGTCTGGAAACATAAGCCATCTTTACCTTAGAGGGCGGATTTGGCACGCTTCACAGCTCAATGCTGACACATCCCTTTATTGAATATTGTTTCTATTCTGCAATATTTTCATATCTTTGTTTCCAAATCTGTTGCTTTGTTTACTGATCCTATGGAGAGCATTGTTGATGCCTGTGAGGCGGTGTATGCGCTGGGGGCATCAGTGAGGAGCAGTCTGGCATATAAAAGAGTGTGCGACAAGCTCTTATCCCTTCCAAAACCGTGCCGCAGTCAGAATGCATGGGCATGGAGTGTTAATGGTACTGTTTTCTTCACAACACTGCAGTCTTTAGCATACAGTTTCAAGAAGGACCCTAAACATGACTGGTGCAGAGGTGTAGAGCATTGTTATGTTATGGACAATAGTATTGTGTGCATCTCATCCCTTTGGTGTTGACAGAGGAAGGTAAAACTGCCCTATCTGGGCCACTCTTGTTTGCTCCCCCAGGGCTCTCACTGAGCAAACACATCTGAAAACATCGTCAAGGTGCAGGACGTTAATAGTTTCTCATTTTGACACCTTTTAAATTAAGGTAATTACCTTGAACTGTCCTTTAAAAACATCACAGCACCAATTTCAAATTGGTGGTAAGCCATTCACAAACGGATGGGGGTCCCCGAGGGACACCTTCCGATTCGTGAATGGGGATGCCAACAATTTTTCAGAGCAGGCAGAGGTCCCACACACCACTGTCCACTCTAAAAAACATAAAAGATAATTTTTTATTTTCATTTCTGAAATGCATCCTGCAGCCACAGACAAGGTGGTCTGCTGAATGGCCTTTTCCAATAGGTTACAAATTGTGACCTGTCTCATGAATATTTAACGAGGCAGGTCCCTTGCGACACATTTGAGAATTGCAAACAGTGTCTGAGACACTGCTGTACATCAGGTTTTGCGACTCGAAAATTGCGAGTCACTATAAATTGCAGTTTGCTAGTAACAAACCCTGACGGTCGTACATGTGGACCATCGTCTATTGTCCTCATATCATATATCACTGACTTCTTCTACCTCACACTGCTTTGCTCTTGCGAGGTGTGTTTTCCTCCTCCCCCACTCCTTCCCCCTACCCCTTTCCCCTCTTTTTCCTGTTTACTGTTTGAATATCAATAAATATATATATGTTACAAAATATTTTATAAGATATTTTACTAAATATTTTAGAAAATATTTTAAGGGTTTTAACACGCAGAGGTTGATATTGTATCTTCTCATGTATTATTTATTATTTTAGGTATAATAATGTTTACCAATATTGAGTTTTAAGGCAATGAACGTTTTATGATCTACTGTTGGTTTTATATTGAGTTACAACTAATGAATGCGTGATATCTTCTATACCCTGGCACATTTGCACACTTTGCACCTTATTACTTGATGCACTCTAATCCTATTGAACCTCATGATTGATAGAGTATCTGTTTACATACACAGTGATTTATGATTACATATCATTGTAAGAAACGAAGCTATAAAACCCACTTTGTTAATTGGGAAGTCATTTACTGATAGCCCATACATACATATATTTATGGGTGGTATGCCTGGGCTCAGGCTACCCACTATATGTATTTCTTGAAATAATTAACTGCTGCTACACCGGTTTTTATCTTGCTAAAGTTTAAATTTAATATGAAAAGTATAAACATATAAATGACACAAAAACATTTTTTTTTTTTTTATATTTGCACATATCACTAGGCACTTTATTACACCCTTTTAGGCTGACATAGCTGCAGGAATCAGGAGATTGATACAAATGCTGATTAAACAGCTGCAACATGGTGGGATTAAACCCGTTATTAACTGCTTTTTTATTGGTGAGATCAAATACATTGTTTGGAAGTATCAACACGGAAGGCATATTCAACATACAGTATAATACTTTTATTATAGTTGATAGCAGTGAATACACAAGATAATAATGTATTTTCCTATCAGTGATTTAGATTTAACTATTTTACGGACTGCTCAAGAATTGCCATATTTTATGCTTGCGCGTTGTTAATTCTTAACATCCACCTATTGTAAGAGCATTGCTCAAGTGATTGATGTGCTATTCGCAATCTTTCTACCATGTTTATGCATATTTACCAGCATCACGTGCAGAGTGAGTTACGTCTACATAAGGGTGGTTCTTTGTATTACACGTTGTCATGTGAACAAGGCTCAGGTGGAGCCGAAACGTTATGGCGACTAGCACGCGAGATTCATAAATAAAAAATTGCACTGAAGACCTAGGTCCGTGTCTGTAGTGTTGTGGATTGGTACCAGAAGTGGGCGTGCTCAACAAAACTGCGGAAAGTAGCGGATATATATATATGTATATATATATATATATATATATATATATATATATATATATATATATATATATATATATATATATATATATATATTTCAAATTTTTATTTTTTTTCAAATTTTTAAGGTAAATCGATAAAATAACACATCATACAAGCTGATGTATCTCTTGGTATTTGGAAATGGATGTTCAGGTGTAAAACGCACTTGTTAAAAAGACAGCGTTGGCCTTGTATCCTGCAGTGAGCTATTTTGTAAGAACCAAATAGACAAATCAGAAAAAGTCTCAGAGAGAAGTCAAGTTTGCCAAAAGGGTTTCTACATGAACATGAGTTAAAAACACTGTAAGAAATAAATAAACCTGCAATCTCAAAATACTTTCAAGATATTTTCAAATTAGGATGAAGATATTGAATAAGAAATCATTCATTATACTGTTCTCAGTTGCAGGTGATTGGCTCAGAATCTGTAGCTCACCATTCCACCGTTAACAAGGCATAATCTAGCAGTACCAAAAGTATCTTTGACTCTTTGACAGCGGCCACCACCCTATGACAATAACCAGTTGTAATGATCAAGTCCATGCAAGTTCAGGTGATTCAAAGAGGTTTTATTTAAGATGGTACAAGATCACGGCAGGGACCCCACCAGGAGCCGCCAACATGCTGCTCAGCCCAGCCAACTGTGGCTATTTGACTCCCAACATTCTGTAACGTGACATCACATTAAGATTCCACCGAGAGGACAAGCATAACGTGGGAGTCAAGGTACAACATATCCCCCTTTCTTCTTAATGAAAAAAAAGAACAATGAGAAAAGAAGAGAGAAGAACCAAGAAAGAGGAGACACGAAGGGAACAGAACCGTAAAACCATCGAATGAAGAGCAACATAAGCAAAAACGAGAAGCAGAGAAGAAAGGATAACAAAAACATAGAAACCATCCTCCCTTCTATACACAACAGAAAAGAAGAGAAATAACGACATCAGAGAAGAGGAGAAAAAAGAAACACAAAAAACTACCCCAATGCACACCCACTGGCCAGAACAGGAATGAAAAGAGGCTAAAATTGGAAAACTAACAGAATACAGGGCTACAGACTGCGAAGAACGCAGAGTAAGGAAACACGACAGAAAAGAAGAGAAAAGCTCAGCATCCACAAGTGACACACGAGAAGAAGACCTCAGAAGGAAAACAGAAATGAAGAAAGAAACAAGGAAGATGAGGAAAAGTTAGAGGGGATTCCTCATCCAAACACCTTTATCATTACAATATGAAAAGATTGTAATATAAAGATAACAGTGCATATTTCACAAAAGAAAATTAAATATAAACAGTACATACCTAGCATTGAAAGCATGAAATGCACTCAAAAATTGTATAAAACGTAAGCTAAATATGTAAACCCGACTGCATGGGTGAGAACCCATGACGAATCACTTGGGATGGAGATGCGTAACAGATGCAAAAGGAATGACACCCTTGCATAGAAAGACAAAAGAAAAATGTGCACGTGTGAAAAAGTGTATGGATGTGAACCCAGCAACTAGACATGTGTGGGTAAGAACCTGTAAACAGTCTCTAGGTTATAGAGAAAGACACATATGCAACAGGACTGTAGCCCTTGCATGGTTGCAAAATGGACTAAAACCGTTGCATAGATCCCCTGTAAGAAGGGAAACAACAGGTGGGACTGAGACCCACTGTGAACCCAGTGTAGGAGAACATAAAACATGCATAATGGACTCTTGACGGCGACCCCTTGCATAGATTCTCTGTGAGAGGGAAAACAGAATAGTGCAATGGACTCTTGACGGCGTTTACCAACTTGGCGTATACCTAGGGTCCATGGACAATAGTGTTGAGAGCGAACCAGTGAACTTTTGCATAGCTCCCTTGTAAATAAAAAAATAGATAAATAGTGTAGGGAACAAATTGTATGCATGAGACAACAATGGACTCTTGACCCACGCCGGTGAGCGACTAACTTGGGTGAGTAGTCAATGCGCATATGCTCCCAAGACAAGTTCAGTTCTTTTACTGGAGTTGAAACGGAGAAAAACTTCCAAACATGAAACACATTGACAGTCAAGAACAAGCACAATATAAACCTGTGTCATCTCAGCACTTCCATAGAGGTCCATCGAAAACCAGGAATAGTGTAGAAAACCTGAACTTCAACCCGTAAAATTCTTGGTCGAATGAAACAGTCAATCAACTTTATTGACACCACAGGACCGTAGTGGGTAGCAACGTAGGCCAGTAACGTGGTTGGCAACGTGAAGTGTAAAGCACACCGTGTAATAGAAATTCGCCAACCAAAGATGGCGCCACACATCAAGACGCCGAGCCGAGTGGCTTTCGGCAACAACGTGCATCGAAAAACCCTCCACGACACAGAGCTTGAAGAGTGCTGATACGTCACAAGAGACAGCATGGAGGCACCGTGCATAAGGTAACACAGCGCGAGTTGCGAATGTGCGCGTGTAGAGAGGCACGAGGAGCTTTCAAAAGGCAGCAGTTGAACTGCCATGTAGCCTCGCTGAGTATCAATTACTTAAAACGTTATTAAAAAGTATTCCCCCTGTTAAAATTGAACACACAACACTCGATTGAATACACAGTACCTTAGGAGATGTGCCGAACCGTGGCACATAAACTTGAATCCTCGCAGTAGTTTGGCAGCAATGTTAGGAGTAAAACTTTGCCGCTACTCCGCAGTAGATGCCTTGTCTCCAAATAAGGTGCAGATAAGCTGTTGACAAGATCGGGGATAGCAAAGTACCGCAAGGAAGGCAGCAAACTCCTCAATAGTAGCACTCTTCTCGCAAGGAAGTGCAGACGTTGAAAAGTGGCAGGCTAAATCTCCCTGAAAACACAGCATCATCAATGTAGAGAGTAGACACTGTAAGAACAGCCTGAAGTGCTTCAAACTCTTGTAGAAATTGTTGAGACGCTGTAGGGACAGCAGTCCAGTTAAGTAGCAGAAATTTCTCTTGGTGACTGCCCAAGCAGGCGCTCTCTAGGTAGGAGAGACAACTTGGATTCACATAAGAGTCAAAAGCAGGCTTACCCTCACTGAAGGCACAGCACAGGAGATAGACGTTGGGAGGCTTAAAGAGCATCAGGCTTACCCTCACTGAAGGCACAGCACTTCCCCAGACGTTAGTAGGCTTACCCTCACATGAAGGTACAGCACAAGTAGACGTAGGCTTTCTCTGAAACTTAGAGATGGACTCTGGAGAGTAGACAGCCTTAGGTGGATGCTCCTTAAGTAGCACCTCCCCAGGAACACGAACAACTGGCAGACTGCTGTGGGCGACCGATGGGTGGTCTCTGGAGGGGTCAAGGATGCCAGTTGAGGGTAGATGCTTAGCTTGAGCTACTGTAGAGACTGTTGTTGAAGTTGCCTGAAGTTTGAAGAGGTGATAGATGCAGGTTCTTTTGAAGATCGTCGCCAAAAATTATAGTGATCAAGTCCACGCAGGTTCAGGTGATTCAAAGAGGTTTTATTCAAGATGGTACAAGATCACAGCGAGACCCCACCAGGAGCAGCCAGCATGCTGCTCAGCCCAGCCAACTGTGGCCATTTGACTCCCAACATTCTCACATCAAGATTCCACCGAGAGGACAAGCATAACATTGGAGTCAAGGTACAACACCAGTCCTTGATACAACCAAGCTGAACATATTGGTAACGCCAAGTACATTAGAAGACAATTGTTTATATTTTGTGAAGAAAGTGACATTTTTATAGATTAGAAGAGGCGTGAATATAGTTACATAGGGGCAGGAGTAACTTTGGTCAGATGTTTTCTGTCAATAAGACTAGTTCTGTGCAGTTATAAGTGTTCCTTGAATCAGCCCATGGTTGTTAGGGAAAAGGTTGGAATGGCTGCTCCTTGCTGTCATGTTTTTATCAAGGAAGCGGGATAATAGAAATGAGCTTTTAATACAAAATTGAGGGGCGAGGGATGACAGTGGCAAGATTTGGGGCTTTTCAAGATAGCCCAAATCAAAGTTGCTAATTAATTAATGATTATGAATGTGTATGAAGGTACCGAAAACTTTACATTTAAGGATCCAAACATTGTTATTTTGGCTAAATCAAGATGGAGAGACTGAAAATAATAGAAAAAGTTTTTTAGCTAACCATCTTTCTGTTTTTACCTAGCTCAAAATTCTTCAAATTTTAGTCATTAAGACTTGGGGCCAGATTATAAAGCATTTTACTGCTCGCAAACGTAACCTATTACCAATTTGCAAAATAGGATTTGCAAGTCGCTATTAGGAAGGGGTATGCCAAGCGTGTCCCTTCTCAATAGCGAGTTGCACTAGTATGTATGAATGTTTTTGCGACCATGAGTGCGGTTGCAAAACATTTGCAGTTACCACCAACTTTAGGTTGGTGGTAACCCATTTGCAAACGAGAAGGGGGGCCCTTTTTGAATGTATGCAAAAACGTTTTTTAAGAGCAGGCAGTGGTCCCAAGGAACACAGCCTGCTCCTAAAAAATAAAAGAAAAACTTTTCATTTTCTATTCCTTTGAGTTAAACGGACTGCTTTAGTAAAAAAATATTGTTTTATTTCAAAGCCGTCACAGACATGGTGGTCTGCAGGCCACCATCCCTGTGATTTTTGGGATTCCTAATCAGTCGCAAATTGCAATCTACCTCATTAATATTCATGAGGTCGGTCATTTGGCACCCACTGGGAATCATAGAAAGTGTTCAACACACTTTTGTGCATGTCGTTTTGCGATTTCCTAATTGCTAATCATAAGGATTCGCAATTTGGAAATTGCGTTTTTTAATACATTTGGCCCTTGATTTTCCAAACATGGTCTTGCTATAGTGATAATGGTTTGATATTCCAAAGTATGATCTAATTCGGCTTAATATCACAACAAGTCGACAAGAGAGATAATAAATATGACATAATACAAAATAAGGTACATTGATAAAAGATGTGAAAGGATAATTTTTTAGTATGTTACATGCCACCCAAATAAGGACAGACTTCAAGACTAGCCTGGAAAGAATGTGCTACCTCCTGTTTGAGGAGTGGAATGTACCGTGCCTGATTAACAAAGAACAATTCTGATAATTGGATGTGATTTCCAACCACATTTGGGGGCATAAATGTAAGAAAATGGTGCACCGCGGTGCTGCAAGCAATTTTGCTGCGCCGAGCTGGGTCATTTTCTAAATTCAGGAATGAGCAATATTTACAACAATACGGCACAATCCTGTACTCAGCCCTGCGGCGGTGCAAAATAAGAAGCCTAACGCCGGCGCAGGCACCCTTGCAACTTGCTGCAAGGGAGCCTGCATTGCAGGGATGATTGTTCTTGGGCTGGAAGGGACACCTTCCTGCACAAAAACAATCATCAGTCGTATTTTGGTCCTTCTATGTGTGCTACAGAATGCAGCACACATGGAAAGAGCAAAAAACGAGGAGAAATGACATTATTTCTCCTCGTTGTGCCACTCTTATGCTTCCCCTGGGGAGGCGTACGTTTTTGTCGCTGCCTCTGATTGACAGATCCTTGTAAATCTGGAGCAGTGTCAAAAAGCAATGGGTGTTGTGTGGGAATGCCCACAGCAACACCCACCGCATGCCCCCTTGTTGCAGAAAACTGCCTCGAGGAGGACCATATTTACAAAGCGGCATTAAGCCATGCAAAGATGCTTAGCGCCACCTTGTAAATCTGGAGAAGGGCACAGCACCACTTGAGCATCGCAAAACATGATGCTCTGGTGACGCAATGCCCTTGTAAATATGCTCCCGGGATTCCTATTTGTAATACTAGTGTGTTATTGTGCTATAAGATTTCTGGGTGTGCTCTATTTATTCTTTTTTGGGCATGGACTCGCAAGAAGCAATTGTTCTTGGCGAAACTCACAAGCACCTTGTGGAGATGTGCTGATACTAAGGGCCTAATTTAGACTTTGGGGGATGGGCTAATGTCTGTCAGAGTGATAGAGGACTTCCCGCTGTCACCATAACAGACATCCCGTCCACCAAATGTAGAGATATCTGCAGGGCTGTGTACATCTCTCTACATTGACAGAAGCCGCCATCATAGGGATTCCTATCTATGTTGGAAAAGTTGGACGGACTGTACAGTCAGTCATGACAGTTGCTGTCAAATTTTATAAAAGGTATTTTTTTAATAAAGTGTGAGTTTCTTTGTGAAAACAGACAAAAAATTGCCACCACACCCAGGGATGTTTCTTCCAGGGTGCAGCTGATCATTTTAGTTTTTTCCTATTCCTCACCACCAGGTTTTTCCAGGAAGTGATGGACAGGAAAACATAATGCCCACCATAAATAGAGTGACCAGTGTAATGTCCTTCCTCCAACGGCCCATACTCTGTCAGGCCATTACAGGCATCTAACAGGGGCTTCATTACAGTATACTGATGGTCCTCCCATTGTTAAATGAGGCAGGAGGACCGAGGGATTACCTGCCAATGTACTCTGTTGCGTCTAACAGGATTAGATGGGAGATCCAAGCAGAGCCAGGATATCAACAAACAGGTAAAGGATGGAGCACTTTTCTGACTGTTTTTTTATAATTGTAAGGCTGGCCCATGGGTGGCGCTACAACCCATGACCAATGAAAACAGTATCTCAGGGGATTTAGTGACAAACAAAGTGAAAGTAACAGATTCTTCAGGAGCATCAGGACCAAATGGTGTACCAGTGACATTCCTGAAATCAGACTCAGCTCTGGATCCAACCAATGACGTGATCATCAAGTTCTCTGCAACCCTAAATAATCCCAAACTCCTGTAGAGGGAAGATTCTGCCTCCACATTTTTAAAAAATCATAACGTCAACAATTCAAGGGGTTATCAACCTGTAGCCTTCTTGGATACTTATGCAAAAATACTTGCCCAAATATTGCTAGATGAACTAGCATCAGCTTTAGAGTAGAAACATATTCTCTGCTTATATCGAATGGTTTCAGGAAGGGACATTAAATGTCTGATAACATATTAGCATTAAAGATTCTAGCTCTGAACACGGTAACAACACTCAACATCCTGTTGCATGCTTGTTTTCATACCACTTACTGGGTTATTCAAGCAATTCTGTGGAAAACAAACCAAGGTTTGGGGCATCTCTTACTCCCCCCTTTCAGCAATCCCATTTCTCGATTCAAATTCCTGGTTAAGGGGTAAGGTCCAGGATGGCTGAGAGGTAAGTAAACAAGCTCTGACATCTAGTGCCTTTTTTTTTTTTTGCAGAGTTTTATATAGTGCGAATCCAATCCGGTATCAGAGCGCTTTACATAGCACCAGTTACGTTACATGAGGACACACATTCATTTTTTGTTAGGCACGGTGAGATTAAGTGATTTGCCCAGAATCACAGGATGTCCAGCGTCATTACCCAGACTCGAACCCAGTTCCCCAGGTCCGAGGTCGAGCGCCCTAGCCGTTAGGCCAACTTCTCTCCTCTGCCTTGAAGCAGGATTGTGGGCAGGCTCCCCTACTTTTTAACCCTTTCGATGCGCATGACGGAGCGGTTCCATCATGCGCGTTGGTTGCGCTGTGCGCATGACGAAACCGCTCCGTCATGGCCCCGCCCGTGCACCGAACCTTCAGCACAGCGCGGAAATCCGCGCCGCGCTGAAGGGGTTAATGTGTCTACAGCAGATGTGGGGTAGTCTCTGGAATCCACAAGGACGTTTCTACTGAAGCTAGGCCGCCAGTAAATATCCTTGCTTCAATATGCAGATGGTATTGTGATTGGTGATGTCACTCTGGTGAGACTGGAAAGATATTTATTAACTATCAATGTCTGTAAGAATGTTAATGATGTGGTGATGACTGTGTTCAAAATAAAAATAATGGCAGTTTGTTTATGGCACTCGGGAGAGATGAACATTGATTCTGTTGATTCCTTGAAGTATGTAGGGGTATGATTGGATAGAAGGCGCAGCTTTAAAACCAATTGGAACATTGGAATGTTGAGAGCTCCATTGAAGACAGTGGAGTGTTACGGGCTTATAATGGCCGGTATAACATTCCAATATTTGTCTTTTTGCTTCTCTCTTTTAAATTTAGAACATTCTATCCTTGGTGGAATGTTCTGATAACCTTATAGCCCTTCTGCCTCAGGCCATACCTGTTATTAAAAGTCTTCACCCTTGTAGTAGTCCCTCACCTGTGGCTCAGGCCTGTAACTTTTCTTCGGGGCCTTTAAAAACAGGCACAGCCTTCGGCAGCGGGTTGTAAGGCTATAGTAGAATGTAAAGCGACTGGGATTCACTCACTTATAATAAACACTGTAGAAATGCTATGGATGCTTAGCTAGTCTAGCATCCACCTCCACTCTATCTATAATAAATGAAATACACCCTCCTTCAGTGACATGTGGTGCTGCACCCTTTGGAAACAAGATGGCAGAGGCCTAGGGGAGATGATCGCTCAGCGTCTGTAGTTGCTGTTTACCCTCGCCTAGGCCTGGTCCCTGACTCAACTCCGGTTTACATTTGGAACTAGTGAAACCTGGGTACATACTAGACTCATTACATAAAGCATTGCTATTGTCTGAGTTTCTTTCATGTGTGGAGAGATATTACAAAAGAACTGTCTTTCGGCCAATAATATATACTGTATTGTGAAAGAATTTGAGTTTCATGAATTATTCGAGAAGGGCTCCACAAAAATTGAATTTAAAGGTTTAATACACGTAAGGTGTAGATTGCACTCATGTGAGTAAGACAGATTTTGCAAATTTAGGAGAGTTCAATGCATGAAAACAGTAGAGTTTTGCAGCCTCCAGCATGCTTTTCACATCCCATTCCGGATCAATTCTCCGGCCAATATGCAATGCATTTTGCCTCCTAATATCATCTTTGCTAGATATTACAGAGTGATTGGCAATACACAGAACAGCGGTGTCACTGTCACTGTCCACTTTGTGGAATCCAGGGAGAACTTATTACAGTTTTAATCTATCACCAGAACTATGTCAGTAGAAACAACGATTCTGTTAATGCTGTCATTCAAGAAATTCAGGGCCAGATTTACCAACGGACTGCGTTGCCCTTGCATGAGACAAGAGCAACGCAAACCGTACGTCACATTTACCGAGCCTTGTAAAGTCACCTTACGTAGCCCTGAGTGGCCTGATAAATCTGGAGTAACGCATGGCGGCGCAAGTCCACTGCACCGGGAAGGCGTTATTTGGGTGGAGTGTGGGTGTTCCCATGCATCCGCCCATGCTTTGTGGCTTATTCTCAGATTTACCAAGGGTAGTAAAACTGGGAATGCTTCATGATGGTATGCCTTCTCGATAGAGGTACAACTAGGAGAATTATCTTTATTTCTTCTCGTTATTTCTCACTTTTGTGGCTGTGCCCCCGACGCAAAAACCTTTTTGGCATTTACTATGCCAAGCACAGTTGATTTGCGTTGCTTTGCCTGGTTTAGAAAATAAAAAATATTAAAGGCAGCAGCGCATGCTTTGCATTACTTTGCATCGGGTAGGCATTACATGCGTGGAGCGTGGGCTTTCTGATGCATCCACCCATGGACTTCGATGCAAACCGATAAACATAGGCTTGTAAACCTGGGTTTGTGCCAATATGGTGCTTCTACCCATCCGAGGTGCGAGAAGGAGAAATATTTTCATTATCTTGGTTACTTCCGCTTTGCATTTATTGCATTCTGCAGCACACATAGAAAGAGGAATATGCCGCGAAGCATTGCTTTGTAAAGGAAGGTTGAGCCTGTAAATCAGGCACCCTTGCACCCTTGCACGATTGTACGAGTGCCTGCACTGGCGCTTTGCAGCACGCAGTGCACCATCACTTGGAGAGAGCTGAAGGGCACATGTTGCAGAAGATATGGTGCATTTCTGGTCTCTCTCTTTTATGCAACGCAGTATAGCAAGCTGCCTTTCTGCATTGTGCTGCATTGTGCTGCATTGTATAAAGGAAACGTAAATCTGGCCTTCGGTGTTTCAAATATTGTCCACCATGTCTTCAGGTGCTTATGTGTGATTTGATGCTATGGACCTATAGGCACTGATTTCAAGTGTCCTAAAAAAGGTTCAGGACTTACTGCATCTCCTAAAATCCGACTTTGCAGGGTTCGAAATGTATTGGCTGTGATAATTGGTAATTATTATGAATTTTGCTGAAATGCCTGAACATGACATGGATCCATATGCTTTTAAGGACTAAAAGCTGAAAGCCCTGGTTTCTACCACATATTCTTTCACCGCTAAGTTGTGAATGTGGTATGTATACAGTGAAACAGAAATTTTGCACATACTGGAATCTAATGGGCCACTCATTGTCGGGGCCTTCCTGGGTTCCTTCTGAGGACCACCTGTGAAATATATATGACTTTTTAGCACCCATATTTTAAGAAATGTGCTTTAAAATTTCAGCATTTGGCCTCCATTTTCCCAAACTTTTTGGTGGGAGAAGCATGAAAGACATCCTGGTGGGAGTCAGACTGACTCATTCTGCTTGGTCAGGCAATGCAATTTGTGACTTTTCACCAGGGTTACCCTTTGTCCAGGGCCCTTATCTAGGGCTCCCCCAGGGCCCTATTGTGGGGTTCGACTGGGTCTGCACCGAGTCAAGCGACTGTCTAGGCCACTCGGGGTTACACCATATTTTATATTAAACCAGAATACATTATACAAACATTACCAGCTCCCCGTGGATAATTAGCTGCAAAGCAGCTCCCTGCGCATACGGCTGTCGCAGCGGGTAGGACTCTGTGAGCCAGAAGGAGACAGGGCGGTGATCCAGAGATGAGGCAAGTCAGAGAAGCTGATTAAAGCCTCAGCCACCTGCCAACAGCACGAGGAGGGGGCCCTCCCATGGCGAGGGCCCTGAGCCCCTAAACGTCAACTTTCGCCCATAAAGGATTCTGTTGGAAACACCGGATTTAAAAATATAATAATTCAAATTAAAGACAGAGATTTATAGCCTATTTATCATATAGATAAGCACTGCACTTGTCTCTCTACAATGATGCTCTGCATAATGTTGCTGAGCCAGAAGACATAAATACTAGGGGTCTTATGTATCTGCAATATTAAATGCAGCAAAGGGTCACCGGAGGGCACGCGGCATCATTCCTGTGTAGGGCGAGGAGGCTGGAAAAGAACCCAGGGTGAATGTGTGGGAGCTCATTTACTCTGCTAAGCTGTTCTGCATGAAAAGGAAGGGGCC
Organism: Triturus cristatus; assembly: GCF_964204655.1. NCBI lineage: Eukaryota > Metazoa > Chordata > Amphibia > Caudata > Salamandridae > Triturus > Triturus cristatus. Next base: position 36,754,091 of record NC_140594.1, read on the forward strand.
CGAATGTGCAGTATTTATGGTACACGGCGCACTCCTGTCCTTTCCCCCTGCGCTGACACTCTCTTGGCTGCCTGGCACCAATGCAGGCACGAGAGCAAGGGTGTCGGCGTTGTTGGCAGGATTGTTTTTGTGCAGGATGGGACCCGGGTGTCGGCGTTGTTGGCAGGATTGTTTTTGTGCAGGATGGGACACGGGTGTCGGCGTTGTTGGCAGGATTGTTTTTGTGCAGGATGGGACACGGGTGTCGGCGTTGTTGGCAGGATTGTTTTTGTGTAGGAAGGGACACCTTCCTACGCATAAACAATCCTTGAAGGTGTTTTTTTCTTTCTATGTATGCAGCAAAATGCAGCACACATAAAAGAGGAAAGAATTTGGAGAAATAAACAGGTTTGCAGATCTTTGTAGATCTGGAAATGCATCAAAACCCATGGAACACCTCGCTGACGCAGTGTAAGGCAATGCTGTGGCTTGCACTGCGTTGCATTACACCATATCCACAAGGTCATAAAAGTGGGTTTACAAGGCCTCATAGATATGGGTCAGCACTGTATGCCACCGGAGCATCATAAAAAGTGATGCACCAGAGGCTCAAGGAGCTTGTAGAAAAGCAAGAGGTGTCGGAACTGATGGAGCAGCAGCCCCCACCTAACCCAACCTCCATGTATGAATCAACCACTTACAGCCATTAGTTACATGTCTTTTGGGTGTGAAAGATGGTGTGTAAATTGGTTAAACAGGACATCTTATTACATAAAGTGTGTACCGAGGGCCTCATTTACAAGAGCTGCATCGATGAGCTGCACCAGCGATGCATCAAAATCACTTACCAAACACTACGTCATTTTTAAAAGCCATGGATGTGCTATATTTACTGTATGGTGCACCATGACGTAAGCTGCAGGCTACACGAAAAAGAAATGATGCTGACACGTACATTATGACACAGCGCAAAAACTAGCGTATAGGCTGGAAATGTGTTGTGAGGCAGATTTGCAGCACGTATCACTACCCAAACCATCTTAGCCTCTCTATTCAATGTGTGTAATGTTAAAAAAGTTTAGAAAATAATGCCAATATTTTTTTTAATGCCACACTTCACAGAAGGCAGCCATGGAGCGGGGCGAAGAGCCCTACAGCCAGGACAACAACCCCAACAACCCCAGCACCAGCTAGGATGTCCAGACAGACCAGGAGTAGAGGAAGAGGAGGTGCAACTTCAGGGATGAGAATGAGATCCTGATCACTGAGGTAACAGACCGTCAACATCAGCTGTTTGTCACCTCTAAATTGCCATTAGGAAAGAAAAAGGCCATGTGGCAGTCCAAAATGGCCAAGGTCAACAGTGTGGGACAAACGAAGAGGTCAGTAACTGACTTGAAGAAACGCTGGCATTACATAAAGCTCAGGACGAAGGAGAAACTGGCCAACAACTTGAAGGCCACAATGCAGGCTGGAGGAGGAAGTCCAGGAAACAGGAGGAGCTTGGTGCCTTGGAGGAGATGGTCGTCGCTGTCATCCCAGAGGAGTTGGTGGCAGGAGTTTCAGGACAAGACAGTGCAGCCCATGAGGAAGAGCAAGCCCTACAGGGTAAGTCGCAACAAGGGGCAAAGTGGGCAAAAAGGTCATTTTTGCACTACAGCTAGCTAAGTACCAATGCTCCAGTGTGCCATGTGCAGGGCCAAGGGTGGGTATGTGGGTCATGTATCATTAAGCATGACATAAATGTAAGTCACGCTACCCAGTTACATGTTGCACAGCTCACTCCAGCTCCGTCATGTTTCTCCCTTCCCTTTGTGAAGTGCTGCACCAGTCCACGGTCACCTCTGTAAACTGACACTTAAGTCATATGACGAACATGAGTCACCAGAACTACAAGTCTCCTGAAACCCTGCAAACAAATGAAGCCTTAGTTGCAAAAGGCCTGTGCTGCTGGACCCTCACTTTTAATGACACTCTGGTGGTGGAGGCCTCTCAATCATATCCATGATGCGACTCTAAGCCACCCTCGTGTGGCTTTGAATGGCCTTATAGGTACGGATAAACGGAAAGCAGTGCAAAGCGCTGCTTATTCTTTCTATATGTCCATATGGCTTAGCCTGGCCTCTCGGAGATGGATCTGTAACGTGAGTCTCCGTAACGTCAAGAAAAGTAACATTCTGGGGGCACACTGGGCTTGTAAATAAGCACTAAGGTTTGTGGGTGAATGCAAGTGATGAACACCAGAGGACATTGTGTGTTGAAACTAAAGATGGTATGTGGGCCTGGTCGGCCTCTGGCAGTGAAGTGTATTGTAAGCACTAGCTGAGCATGTACAACTGCTGGTGTGTTTGGATGTGGAGATATTCTATAGGAAGGAGATGAGAAAGCATATATGTACAGCAAGATAGCCTGACAAATGCACATGCACTGCTTTGTCTGACAGTGTCACACTTGTGTCGTAGCTGGTAAAGAATGACAGAGAGGAGCCAATTAGGGCACTACATCCTACATGTGATGTGGCCCTAGTTGAAGATGTACCATGTGGCAGGAGGGAGTCTGGAGGCAAAGTGTCTTACCATGCCACATACACCAAAGTTGGAAGATGTGAAACAGAGATCAGTCAATGTATAGGAAGAACTAGTTTGTCACCGCAAAGCCTTTGAGTCAAGGATGATAGGAGGCTGACGTGAATGGGCCCAGTTGTGTGGTACACCTGGGTAGGTACATGTCCCCAATTCCAGCACTATTCCCATGTGGGGTTCAGGTTGACCTAGAGCCCTCAAACACAGGCTGCCATGTCAGTCTATTGGACATGTTGATGCATATTGTTGTTGTAGGCACATGATAGTCAATGTATGAACTGGGCTCCATCAGTGTGGGGCAATAAATTGTATCCCTGGTCCAAAAAAAGAATTGCCAGAAGAGACATGTACACGTACAAGTAACTAATTAATGTCCCAAGCCACATCACTTTTATAGGAGCGAAGGGCTGAGTACTGGTCACAGGGAATGCAGACTCTCTGGGGATTAGGTGCAAAGTGCATAGTAGTGGTGTCAATACATCCAAAGACATGGGGCCATATTTACAAGCCCAGTGCTCCACCGGAACTTCTCTTTTAATGACGTTGCGGCTGCACACTGGGCTTACCCATGCATCACAATTCACTGCATTACCTCACACTACAATGGGGAGGAGTGCCATTGGCCTCATGGTGGGTGTTCCCGGGTAACACCCATGGCATTTGACACATTCCCAGATTTGCAAAAGGCTGGAAACCCAGGAATGCATCAATATCTGATGCCTCCCCAGAGAAGGTGTTTTTTCCTCTTCCTAGGTGTGCTGCATTCAGCAGCACAAACAGAAAGAGGAAACTGCCTCCATAACTTGCTTTTGGGCAGGAAAGTGCCTCTTCCTGCATAAATAATTTATCACTACGACACCATGGTGCAAGAGTGCCTGCGTTAGTGCAAGGCAGATATTTGTGCCCTAGCGCTGTAGAGGAGGACAGGAATGTGCAGTATCTCATAAATATGGGGCATTTATAACCTTTTCATTTGATGTAGGGCAGTGCAGCAGAAAGGCTTGCAATGTTGCCCTATGCCATAAACGTTTAAATGGACCCTGATTGTCAACCTTTTGACTCATGTGAGCAACTGACATGGATCACCATCAACATAAATCTTTTCCATTCCAGAGGATGAAACAAGAACTCCTGACCAGCTGCATGTCCTGGAAGTGGATCATGTGGAGTATGACAGACTATCAACTCTCGACCAAGACACTCTCCAAAAAATCCTAGACTCCATCCAAAACAACGCTCTGGTTACTGGAAGGGCCAACAGAATTGCAGTATCTTCAGATGATCTGCCTCTCATCCATCAAATACCACCTACCACCCAACCTCCAGACGAGGACTCCGGGGACCCTCTAAAAGTTTTCCAACATCATGTAGTAGGAGTCCAGTGGGAGCTGCTAGATGAGGTGCAGGCAGGGTTGGGGACCATGGCGGGCACCATAGAGGGAGTACGTAGGTGTCTCAGCCCCAATAAGGACACCTCGGAGGATGTAAGAAATACCTACTCTCCGCTCCATGGCTTGGACCGGTCCCTGTCTGACATCGACGGTGTCATGAGGCAGAAGCATGTGCAAATGCACTCATACAGTGGCACTAGCGAGGGTACCAACCAGCTGGGGGCAATACACAACATCCTGAAGTCCATGGAGCCAAGTAGGACTCCTACATTTCAAAAATGGATGCCTACCACCAATGTTGCTGCCGTGCAGGCAAACCAACAGGCACTTCTAAGTGCATTGCTCCTTTACTTGTTGGCACGGGGAAATGCTGCTGGAAACCAGGGGTCCACATCTTCAGCCCTTGATGTGTGTGTGCCTCCATCAGCTCCAGCATACCTCCACCAACACCACCCTCATGTGAGGCACTACACACATCAGAGGACAAAGATGTGGACTGCGGCTCTTTGCAAAGGAAATCTTCCTGGTAGTATAGTGATGTGCCACAGGGCCAGTTTCTCCAATGCATTGTGCTTATGTTCATGCCAGTGCGCCTCTTAACAGGTAATGCACTCTAAGTGCTTGCCCCCCTGTGGATCTCATCCATGTGTGGACTGTCTATGTGGACTTTCCTTCCAAATGGCAATTTGCTCCTTCTTTTCACTGGAACACTCCTCTAGTCAATATGTCCCATGAGATGTATCCCCCATGGACCCAGCCAATCAATCAATCAATGAATCAGGATTTATAAAGTGTGGTTAAAAACCCGATAGGGTATCCAGGCACTTGCAGGCCCCGTAGGCTTATTCAAACAAAAACCAAAGGAAATGATGGACGGAGTGTTGAACATTGCAAGCACTCACCCCCAGTCAACTGATCTGAGTTTAAACAATCACTGTTCTTTAGCCCACTCTGCCACCCCAGGTATTGAAACAGCCAGGTCTTGAGGGCCATTCAGAATTCCAGAAGTGAGGTGAGGGTCCAAAGGTGCGTGGGGAGGCTATACTAGGTCTTTGCTGTGATGTGGGAGAAGGAGCATCATCCATATCTACTTGAGTAGATGCAGTAAGTATGGGCAAGTGAAAGGGAGGTGGAGCGTAGGCTTCTTGATGGTTGCTTGAATTTCAGGCAATGGTTAATGTAGATGCATCCTTGGTTGTGTAGAGACTTGTGTGTGTGGGTCAGCAGGTTGAATTGTCATCTCTTCTGTACAGGGAGCAAGTCGAGTTTCCTGAGGTGGGGTGTGATGTGGGTATATCGGGGAAGGCCAAGGATGAGTCTGGCTGCGAAATCTGTTCTGTCTGAATTCTCTGTAGAAGGTGTACGGTGATTCCTACATAGAGGGCATTGCAGTAGTCAAGTAGGCTGGTGATGAGGGATTGTGTCACGGTATGGCTTCTGTGTAGGGGTAGCCATTTGAAGACATTACATAGCAATCACTGAGTGAGGAAGCAGGCAGAGGAGACGGTGTTGATCTGTGATTTCACGGTGAACTTGTTGTCAATGATGATTCCAAGGTTTCTGGTATGGTTGGAGGCAGTTGGTGCTGGTCCTAGGTCCGATGGCCACCAGGAGTCGTTCCATGTGTTGCTGCTATTGCCAAGATCAGTACTTCCGTCTTGACTGTGTTCAGCTGCAGGCAGTTGTTCTTTATCCAGTCGGGTATGTTTGTAATGCATCTGTAAAAGTTGGTTCTAGTAGTGGTGGGGTCATCAGTGAGTGAGAGGATGAGTTGATGATTGTAGAGCACCTAAATGCAGCTACAGTGACTTTGAGGGCCAATCTTTTATAGGGAGTCCATCCTATTGGGGGATCAGCCTTGACTGACATCTTGGTACAAATGGGGGTGGTGATGGATGGAGCATCAGAACCAATCAAACAATCACACCCAGTCTTCAAATCTGGGTTTCATCCATCACCGTTCTTTAGCCCACTCTGCCACCCCAGTTCAGACATGGCCATATGCAAATCAGTCTGACCCTGTACCTCATGGGAACAGTCCAGCCCGAACTGCCAAGCCATGCCTTCCCTGGACCGGAAACAAGCTTCCTAGGACCGGTTTCTGGCATTTCAGCCGTCTTCAGCCAGGCTTGCTTGAATCCAGTGGCAAAGTGAGCACGGGACTCACGTCTGAGCATACCCTGCCAACTTATGGTGAACAAAGCGGTACAAAAGGGGGTGGTGATGGATGGAGCATCAGAACCAATCAAACACTCACACCCAGTCAACAGATCTGGGTTTGATCCATCACCGTTCTTTAGCCCACTCTGCCACCCCAGTTCAGACATGGCCATATGCAAATCAGTCTGACCCTGTGCCTCATGGGAACAGTCCAGCCCAAACTGCCAAGCCATGCCTTCCCTGGACCGGAAACAAGCTTCCTAGGACCGGTTTCTGGCATTTCAGCCGTCTTCAGCCAGGCTTGCTTGAATCCAGTGGCAAAGTGAGCACGGGACTCACGTCTGAGCATACCCTGCCAACTTATGGCGAACAAAGCGGTACAAAAGGGGGTGGTGATGGATGGAGCATCAGAACCAATCAAACACTCACACCCAGTCAACAGATCTGGGTTTGATCCATCACCGTTCTTTAGCCCACTCTGCCACCCCAGTTCAGACATGGCCATATGCAAATCAGTCTGACCCTGTGCCTCATGGGAACAGTCCAGCCCAAACTGCCAAGCCATGCCTTCCCTGGACCGGAAACAAGCTTCCTAGGACCGGTTTCTGGCATTTCAGCCGTCTTCAGCCAGGCTTGCTTGAATCCAGTGGCAAAGTGAGCACGGGACTCACGTCTGAGCATACCCTGCCAACTTATGGCGAACAAAGCGGTACAAAAGGGGGTGGTGATGGATGGAGCACCAGAACCAATCAAACACTCACACCCAGTCAACAGATCTGGGTTTGATCCATCACCGTTCTTTAGCCCACTCTGCCACCCCAGTTCAGACATGGCCTTATGCAAATCAGTCTGACCCTGTGCCTCATGGGAACAGTCCAGCCCCAACTGCCAAGCCATGCCTTCCCTGGACCGGAAACAAGCTTCCTAGGACCGGTTTGTGGCATTTCAGCCGTCTTCAGCCAGGCTTGCTTGAATCCAGTGGCAAAGTGAGCAAGGGTCTCACGTCTGAGCATACCCTGCCAACTTATGGCGAACAAAGCGGTACAATAGGGGGTGGTGATGGATGGAGCATCAGAACCAATCAAACACTCACACCCAGTCAACAGATCTGGGTTTGATCCATCACCGTTCTTTAGCCCTCTCTGCCACCCCAGTTCAGACATAGCCATATGCAAATCAGTCTGACCCTGTGCCTCATTGGAACAGTCCAGCCCGAACTGCCAAGCTATGCCTTCCCTGGACCGGAAACAAGCTTCCTAGGACCAGTTTCTGGCATTTCAGCAGTCTTCAGCCAGGCTTGCTTGAATCCAGTGGCAAAGTGAGCAAGGGACTCACGTCTGAGCATACCCTGCCAACTTATGGCGAACAAAGCGGTACAAAAGGGGGTGGTGATGGATGGAGCATCAGAACCAATCAAACACTCACACCCAGTCAACAGATCTGGGTTTGATCCATCACCGTTCTTTAGCTCACTCTGCCACCCCAGTTCAGACATGGCCCTATGCAAATGAGTCTGACCCTGTGCCTCATGGGAACAGTCCAGCCCGAACTGCCAAGCCATGCCTTCCCTTGACCGGAAACAAGCTTTCTAGGACCGGTTTCTGGCATTTCAGCCGTCTTCAGCCAGGCTTGCGTGAATCCAGTGGCAAAGTGAGCAAGGGACTCACGTCTGAGCATACCCTGCCAACTTATGGCGAACAAAGCGGTACAAAAGGGGGTGGTGATGGATGGAGCATCAGAACCAATCAAACACTCACACCCAGTCAACAGATCTGGGTTTGATCCATCACCGTTCTTTAGCCCACTCTGCCACCCCAGTTCAGACATGGCCATATGCAAATCAGTCTGACCCTGTGCCTCATGGGAACAGTCCAGCCCCAACTGCCAAACCATGCCTTCCCTGGACCGGAAACAAGCTTCCTAGGACCGGTTTCTGGCATTTCAGCCGTCTTCAGCCAGGCTTGCTTGAATCCAGTGGCAAAGTGAGCAAGGGTCTCACGTCTGAGCATACCCTGCCAACTTATGGCGAACAAAGCGGTACAAAAGGGGGTGGTGATGGATGGAGCATCAGAACCAATCAAACACTCACACCCAGTCAACAGATCTGGGTTTGATCCATCACCGTTCTTTAGCCCTGTCTGCCACCCCAGTTCAGACATAGCCATATGCAAATCAGTCTGACCCTGTGCCTCATTGGAACAGTCCAGCCCGAACTGCCAAGCTATGCCTGCCCTTGACCGGAAACAAGCTTCCTAGGACCAGTTTCTGCCATTTCAGCAGTCTTCAGCCAGGCTTGCTTGAATCCAGTGGCAAAGTGAGCAAGGGACTAACGCCTGAGCATACCCTGCCAACTTATGGCGAACAAAGCGGTACAAAAGGGGGTGGTGATGGATGGAGCATCAGAACCAATCAAACACTCACACCCAGTCAACAGATCTGGGTTTGATCCATCACCGTTCTTTAGACCACTCTGCCACCCCAGTGCAGACATGGCCATATGCAAATCAGTCTGACCCTGTGCCTCATGGGAACAGTCCAGCCCCAACTGCCAAGCCATGCCTTCCCTGGACCGGAAACAAGCTTCCTAGGACCGGTTTGTGGCATTTCAGCCGTCTTCAGCCAGGCTTGCTTGAATCCAGTGGCAAAGTGAGCAAGGGTCTCACGTCTGAGCACACCCTGCCAACTTATGGCGAACAAAGCGGTACAATAGGGGGTGGTGATGGATGGAGCATCAGAACCAATCAAACACTCACACCCAGCCAACAGATCTGGGTTTGATCCATCACCGTTCTTTAGCCCTCTCTGCCACCCCAGTTCAGACATGACCATATGCAAATCAGTCTGACCCTGTGCCTCATTGGAACAGTCCAGCCCTAACTGCCATGCTATGCCTTCCCTGGACCGGAAACAAGCTTCCTAGGACCAGTTTCTGGCATTTCAGCAGTCTTCAACCAGGCTTGCTTGAATCCAGAGGCAAAGTGAGCAAGGGACTCACGTCTGAGCATACCCTGCCAACTTATGGTGAACAAAGCGGTACAAAAGGGGGTGGTGATGGATGGAGCATCAGAACCAATCAAACACTCACACCCAGTCAACAGATCTGGTTTTGATCCATCACCATTCTTTAGCCCACTCTGCCACCCCAGTTCAGACATGGCCCTATGCAAATGAGTCTGACCCTGTGCCTCATGGGAACAGTCCAGCCCGAACTGCCAAGCCATGCCTTCCCTTGACCGGAAACAAGCTTCCTAGGACCGGTTTCTGGCATTTCAGCCATCTTCAGCCAGGCTTGCTTGAATCCAGTGGCAAAGTGAGCAAGGGACTCACGTCTGAGCATACCCTGACAACTTATGGCGAACAAAGCGGTACAAAAAGGGGGTGGTGTTGGATGGAGCATCAGAACCAATCAAACACTCACACCCAGTCAACAGATCTGGGTTTGATCCATCACCGTTCTTTAGCCCACTCTGCCACCCCAGTTCAGACATGGCCATATGCAAATCAGTCTGACCCTGTGCCTCATGGGAACAGTCCAGCCCGAACTGCCAAACCATGCCTTCCCTGGACCAGAAACAAGCTTCCTAGGACCGGTTTCTGGCATTTCAGCCGTCTTCAGCCAGGCTTGCTTGAATCCAGTGGCAAAGTGAGCAAGGGACTAACGTCTGAGCATACCTTGCCAACTTATGGCGAACAAAGCGGTACAAAAGGGAGTGGTGATGGATGGAGCATCAGAACCAATCAAACACTCGCACCCAGTCAACAGATCTGGGTTTGATCCATCACCGTTCTTTAGCCCACTCTGCCACCCCAGTTCAGACATGGCCATATGCAAATGAGTCTGACCCTGTGCCTCATGGGAACAGTCCAGCCCAAACTGCCAAGCCATGCCTTCCCTGGACCGGAAACAAGCTTCCTAGGACCGGTTTCTGGCATTTGAGCCGTCTTCAGCCAAGCTTGCTTGAATCCAGTGGCAAAGTGAGCAAGGGACTAACGTCTGAGCATACCTTGCCAACTTATGGCGAACAAAGTGGTACAAAAGGGAGTGGGGATGGATGGAGCATCAGAACCAATCAAACACTCGCACCCAGTCAACAGATCTGGGTTTGATCCATCACCGTTCTTTAGCCCACTCTGCCACCCCAGTTCAGACATGGCCATATGCAAATGAGTCTGACCCTGTGCCTCATGAGAACAGTCCAGCCCGAACTGCCAAGCCATGCCTTCCCTGGACCGGAAACAAGCTTCCTAGGACCGGTTTCTGGCATTTCAGCCGTCTTCAGCCAAGCTTGCTTGAATCCAGTGGCAAAGTGAGCAAGGGACTCACGTCTGAGCATACCCTGCCAACTTATGGCAAACAAAGCGGTACAAAAGGGGGTGGTGATGGATGGAGCATCAGAACCAATCAAACACTCACACCCAGTCAACAGATCTGGGTTTGATCCATCACCGTTCTTTAGCCCACTCTGCCACCCCAGTTCAGGCATGGCCATATGCAAATCAGTCTGACCCTGTGCTTCATGTTAACAGTCCAGCCCCAACTGCCAAGCCATGCCTTCCCTGGACCGGAAACAAGCTTCCTAGGACCAGTTTCTGGCATTTCAGCCGTCTTCAGCCAGGCTTGCTTGAATTCAGTGGCAAAGTGAGCAAGGGACTCACGTCTGAGCATACCCTGCCAACCTATGGCGAACAAAGCGGTACAAAAGGAAGTGGTGATGGATGGAGCATCAGAACCAATCAAACACTCATACCCAGTCAACAGATCTGGGTTTGATCTATCACCGTTCTTTAGCCCACACTGCCACCCCAGTTCAGACATGGCCATATGCAAATCAGTCTGACCCTGTACCTCATGGGAACTATCCAACCCGAACTGCCAAACCATGCCTTCCCTGGACTGGATACAAGCTTTCTAGGACCGGTTTCTGGCATTTTAGACGTCTTCAGCCAAGCTTGCTTGAATCCAGTGTCCAAGTGAGCAAGGGACTCACGTTTGAGCATACCCTGCCAACTTATGGCGAACAAAGCGGTACAAAAGGAGGTGGTGATGGATGGAGCATCAGAACCAATCAAACACTCACACCCAGTCAACAGATCTGGGTTTGATCCATCACCGTTCTTTAGCCCACTCTGCCACCCCAGATCAGACATGGCCATATGCAAATCAGTCTGACCCTGTGGCTCATGGGAACAGTCCAGCCTGAACTGCCAAGCCCCTTTTGTACCGCTTTGTTCGCCATAAGTTGGCAGGGTATGCTCAGACGTGAGTCCCTTGCTCACTTTGCCACTGGATTCAAGCAAGCCTGGCTGAAGACGGCTGAAATGCCAGAAACCGGTCCTAGGAAGCTTGTTTCCAGTCAAGGGAAGGCATGGCTTGGCAGTTCCTGTGAGGCACAGGGTCAGACTGATCAGCATATGGCCATGTCTGAACTGGGGTGGCAGAGTGGGCTAAAGAACGGTGGTGGATCAAACCCAGATCTGTTGACTGGGTGTGAGTGTTTGATTGGTTCTGATGCTCCATCCATCACCACCCCCTTTTGTACCGCTTTCTTTGCCATAAGTTGGCAGGGTATGCTCAGACGTGAGTCCCTTCCTCACTTTGCCACTGGATTCAAGCAAGCCTGGCTGAAGATGGCTGAAATGCCAGAAACCGGTCCTAGGAAGCTTGTTTCCGGTCCAGGGAAGGCATGGCTTGGCAGTTCGGGCTGGACTGTTCCCATGAGGCACAGGGTCAGACTGATTTGCATATGGCCATGTCTGAACTGGGGTGGCAGAGTGGGCTAAAGAACGGTGGTGGATCAAACCCTGATCTGTTGACTGGGTGTGAGTGTTTGATTGGTTCTGATGCTCCGTCCATCACCACCCCCTTTTGTACTGCTTTGTTCGCCACAAGTTGGCAGGGTATGCTCAGACGTGAGTCCCTTGCTCACTTTGCCACTGGATTCAAGCAAGCCTGGCTGAAGACGGCTGAAATGCCAGAAACCGGTCCTAAGTTTCTTGATTCCGGTCCAGGGAAGACATGGCTTGGCAGTTCGTGCTGGACTGTTCCCATGTGGCACAGGGTCAAGACTGATTTGCATATGGCCATGTCTGAACTAGGGTGGCGTGGTGAGCAAAATAACGATGGATTAAACCCAGATCTGTGACGGGGGTGAATGTTTTGCCTATGTGCAAAATTTCATCCATCATCTTGTGTGTTTCGCTGTTCACCCTATGTGGGAAGGGTATGCCCAGACGTGGGTCCCGTGCACACTACGCCACCGGAATCAAGCTATCCTGGCTTAAGAGGGGTGAAACCCTGAAACCGGTCCCAGGATGCTTGATTCCGGTCCACGGAAGACATGGCTTGGCAGTTCGGGCTGGACTGTTCCCAGGAGGCACAGGGTCAGACTGATTTGCATATGGTCATGTCTGAACTGGGGTGGCAAAGTGGGCTAAAGAACGGTGGTGGATCAAACCCAGATCTGTTGACTGGGTGTGAGTGTTTGATTGGTTCTGATGCTCTGTGCATCACCACCCCCTTTTGTACCGCTTTGTTCGCCATGAGTTGGCAGGGTATGCTCAGACGTGAGTCCCTTGCTCACTTTGCCACTGGATTCAAGCAAGCCAGGCTGAAGACGGCTGAAATGCCAGAAACCAGTCCTAGGAAGCTTGTTTCCGGTCCAGGGAAGGCATGGCTTGGCAGTTCTGGCTGGACTGTTCCCATGAGGCACAGGGTCAGACTGATTTGCATATGGCCATGTCTGAACTGGGGTGGCAGAGTGGGCTAAAGAACTGTGGTGGATCAAACCCAGATCTGATGACTGGGTGTGAGTGTTTGATTAGTTCTGATGCTCCGTCCATCACCACTCTCTTTTGTACCGCTTTGTTCGCCATAAGTTGGCAGGGTATGCTCAGACGTGAGTCCCTTGCTCACTTTGCCACTGGATTCAAGCAAGCCTGGCTGAAGACGGCTGAAATGCCAGAAACTGGTCTTAGGATGCTTGTTTCCGGTCCAAGGAAGGCATGGCTTGGCAGTTCGGGCTTGACTGTTCCCATGAGGCACAGTGTCAGACTGATTTGCATATGGCCATGTCTGAACTGGTGTGGCAGAGTGGGTTAAAGAACAGTGGTGGATTAAACCCAGATCTGTTGACTGGGTGTGAGTGTTTGATTGGTTCTGATGCTCTGTCCATCACCGCTCCCTTTTGTAACGCTTTGACTGACATTTTGGCATCACTTCTCCTCTTGGACAGAATTTACTCCCATTCTGAAGAAGGACTCTGAGCACGATTTTAAAGCTTGCTGGTCCGATCCCCCCAATGACCCTTGCCCCTCTCAGTTTCTGGCCACCATGTGGCAGCTATAAATCCTACCCTGACTCTCCTTCTAAATGACTCACTGGGCTTTGCCATTGTCCCTCGTTGCTGGAAAGGGCTAGACTGATTCCACTGCTAAAAAAGGCCACAGCTGATAAGGAAGTCCTAGATACTTATAGGGCGATCTCTTTGTTGCCAGCATTCTCAATAATCCTAGAGAAACTGGTTACCATCCAACTATCTAGATACGTTGACACCAATCAGTTGCTCCATCCATCACAATTAGGTTTTTGCCCGGGATACAGCACTAAATCCACACTGGTTGAAGTCTCTATTGCTATGAGACAGACTGTAGACAAAGGGAAGAATGCTGCCTTGTTGTTATTGGATCTTCTGCCAGCGTTCAACACAATCGAATCCTGATGCATCGTTTAGGTGACATGCTGATAGGTGGGACTGTGTTGGTGTGGCTGGGTTTTTCCCTTTCCAGCAGATGCCAGTCTGTATGGATGCCGCCTTTGGCATCTGACTCCAAACCCATCAAATCTGGTGTTACCCAGGGCTCTGCATTAAGTGCAACACTGTTTAATGTATATATGTCTCCCTTGGCTACCCTGGTGGAATTCTTTGAAGTGCAGGTTATATCTTGTGCTAACGACACACAGATTCTTCTGACTTGTGACAGCAACGTCTCTGTTACCCAGGAAAGATTTGCTTTATTCTTGTCAGCAATATTCCATTGGATGAGCCAGAGTAACCTCCAGTATAACACAAGTAAAACATAAGTGCTGGTCTTTGGTTCCCTTCCCCCACTTTGGGATGGTGGGGGTAGGCCTAGCACTCACCTCCGACTCCGACCTCTGTGGTGTGGAACCTTGGAGTGAAGTTTGTCACAGAATGTTTTTCAAACCCTAGATGGAGAATGTTGCCAAAGGATGGTAGTCCATGCCCTTATAACAGCTCGGCTAGACTATGTTAATGGACTATACTGGGGTATCCCTTTGTGCCAATTTAAGTTGACGCAGAACGCTGCTGCCTGGATCTTGTTCAAGATCCCTTGATATACCTCTATACAGGCCCATCTGAAGGAACTGCACTGATTACCTATATGGGAGAGAGTGAAGTTCAATGGTCTAGTCCTAGCCCACAGAGCTTACTATGGTCTAGGTCCGAGCTACCTCACCGAGTGCCTCTCTTGTTGCCTTACGCGCGTCGGCTGCATTCTGCAATGCAATGCTTGTGGTGGGCCCAAAACAAGACAGAATAAATAGAGAGCCTCCTAATTCTCTGCTCTGGCTGCCAGTGGTTGGAAATCCCTTTCTTGCACCTTCACGTGACCAAGGATGCAGGCGCTTTTAAGTGCAGCTTAAAGACCTGGTTATTTAATGGTGCCTTCTAACTTTATCATGTAGTGTTCCGTGGTCACAGTACCTACAGCACTGGGAGACTCTCAGAGTAGCTGTGCGCTTTATAGGCGCAACTTGATTTGTGTTGGATGTCGTCTGCATAGGAAATTATGTTGAGACTGTGGGATCTGATGATGTTAGCAAGCGGATTCATTTATGCATTGAAGAGTGTGAGGCTGAGGAATGAGCTCTGGAGGACACCGCAGGTGATCTCCTTGGGTGCAGGGGTGAAAGGTGGGAGGTGGATCCTCTGGGTTCTTCCGGTAAGGAAGTTGCTGTTTCTCTTCATCAAGAAGGGTTCAGATGACGCTGTGACTGTAATCAGGGTGGTTTTGGTGCTGTGGAAGACGGATTGGAAGGCGTCCAGCAGCTGGTTCTGCTCCAGGTGTGTCTTGAGTTGATTGTTGATGATCTTTTCCAGTATGGGAGCGGGGAGATTGGCCAGTAGTTTTTAAGTTTCTTGGGGTCGGCGGAGTATGGCTTCTGTGGGTTTCCAGGAGTTGGGAAATGTTGTAGTGGGGATAGAGGTGTTGAGTAGGGTGGTGAGTTCATTGACGAGTCTTTGGTTTTTGAGGCTGAAGATGTGCAGGCATGGGTCTGTGGGAGTATCAGAAATGATGAATTTCATGGTGGAGGTAGTGCCTGGGTGGAGAGGATGTTCCAGTTGTTCAGTGTGCGGTTTGTGTCAGTTATGGTGGTGGTGTATCTGTCAAGGAAGTACATAGGTGTGGGTTGGGTTTTGAAGTTACTCTATATGGTTGTAATTGTGTCATGTAAGAAGTAGACGAGGTTGTCACACAGCTCCTGCGAGGGTGTGATCTTGTTATCTCTGGCAGCTGGGTTGGAGAATTCCTTAATGTTGTTGAAAAGTTCCTTGGTGTTGTTGGCACTACTATCGGTGCATGAAGCAATGGCTGTCTTCTTTATTGCCCTCAGCAGGTGGGGTAAAGGACCATGCTGTCTGCGCAGGTGGTGATCCAGGAGTTGAAGTTTTCACTTCCTGTTCAGGTTGTTGGCAGTAGCATGGTTGGAGGTGTTGAGGGCGTTCACCCAGCTGAGTTTTTGTTCCACCTCTGGTGGGGGGTATTGGTGATCTTGGGAGTGGCATTGTGGGGGCTGGAAATGCTGAAGTGGACGATGGAGTGATTGGTCAATGTGAGTTCTGTGACATGGCTGTTTTTGACACAGTTGCTAAATGTGGAAATTGGGTCCAGCATATGACCTGCAGTGTGTGTGCTGGGTCGTGGATGATCTGGATCAATCCAAGGCTGGTCGTACTGTCAAGGAGGTGTGCAGTGTTTTTGTCATTGCGGTTGTTGATGTGGAAAGTTAGGTCACCAAGGAAGATGTAGTCCTTGGACTATAAGGATACGTGTCATGATGCATGGTGCATGTATAAGCCACACGCTTCTTACATATGTTTATATCTGCATCAACAGACACAGTGATGGGTATTATGTCATCCATTTCTAACTGTGTGTGGGTGTATTAGGTATTTTAGTTTTGCTTACCTACAATTAGGCAATTTCCCTACTGTCCATTCTGGAAGCGGTCAATTAATGATGAGTTCCTGAATATGTATGTGTCATGCACACTCCCTGGGTATTTGGCTAGCACGTTGGTGAAGAGGCCCGATGGTCCATGACGGTCTGGACATTTATGGAGTGGGTATGCTTCTGGTTCCTGGATGTGTCTTCAGGGGTTACCAGTTGACTATGTGTGCAATCTATGCTTCAAAGCACATGTGGGAACCCATCAATGGTATAGAAGCCTTGATTGGGCTCCAGCTGCAGTTCCTAGATGTTGGGGAAGAGGAGGTGGAGTGGGTGTCAGCTGGATGATGGCATCCAGGACAGAGGAAAGGAATGATGAGAAAGATGGCTGGGAGATTCTGACAACTCTGGAAGGACCCCGATGCCAGCATTTGTAGTACCATCATGAGCTTCACTAGTGGAGGGTTGTTGGTAGACTTATCACTTGTTACCTGGAGCCTTGGGGCAATTTGGTGTAGCATCTCTACGATAGACTGCCTCCTCAGCTGGTAATAGGCAATTACCTCATCCTCCCTGAGTACTATTAGAGTAGTCCGCTGGTGATAAACGTGCTCCCTTCTCCTTTGTTGCCTTTGTGGTGGTCGGGGTGGGTGGGCTGGGTGGTTGGGGATGGCTGGATGGTGGTGGTCCTCTCCTTGCGTCTCCCTGCTGCAAAATTACTAACTTCATGGTGTAGTTGGGGTTGCAACACTGTCTTGCCAAGCTTCTATTTAAATAGCTAGCCAACTTCTCATTTCCTATGCATGAGTTTCACAGGCACAAGATTGTTGATGCTATCTGACTTCCGCCCACTCAAGCTGCCGCTGAATCACTTTGCTAAAATGTTCTAAATATCCATGCATCAGTTATATGGTGAAAATTTCAACAGAACTCCTATCTTGCATATATTAATACTTAAATGGTTTCGACGTAGGTTCCTTTTGACGCAGGACTCCAAAAAGTGATGCATCCTCAAAGATATGTCACCTTCTAAATATGGAGTACTGATAGCGCCGCAACTGCATCAAAAGTTTTGACACATTTGCGGTGCAAGCTCCTTGAAAATAAGCCCTTGGAAGTCCCTATTTAAGGCATGGTCTGTGCACAGTTTTAGACTGCTTGGTTCTGCATGGAGTGCTAAAACTGAGGCAGCGTTGTGTTACCACCTTTAGTCAGTGGTATATGTTTGCTTACTGTGCAGCTCTACTTGGTGCTCTTTCCTTTTAAAACTGTATGTTCCAACTGCATGTCTTCATGCTCCATTGTGGATGTTAAGAGAGTGACTTCTTTCCAAGTCACCTGCTCCTTTTTAATTCTTTATAGAGTTTTTTTCAGCAGATGCTCTTTAGTGAAGCTTTGTCCATGTGCTGCTACTTGAATGTACAGCAACTCTACTCTATATGCACAAAGTCTTGGACCAGAGACAATAGTGACATTTAAATGAGAAATTAAAGTCAAATCAATGGTGAAAGTTGATATGCAACATATGTCACTTCTGTATCTTCATTTTTGCAAATAACCCTATATCACACATGTTTAAAGCAGGAAAGTCCTCCCGGCTCACATATATGATGGCTCGCAATCACTTACCGTTTCAGCGAGGCACCGGCAAAGGTAGAAAGATACAATACCCAGTAAGTAACTTTATTACGATCACAAGGATTCTGAAAAGTATACAGCACAACAGAAACCAAAATGTACAACAATAATGAAATAACAATATAAAAATGTACTAAGACAATTACACAATTTACACATTTTAAAACGCCATAGGAAAAAAGTGCAACGTGTGATAGCAGCCAATAACAAGTCTGATTGATCAGAATTAAAGTGCTTAATGTGCTGAGTTACAGAGCCAATAGATACAAGATCTTAAACAATTACAAAAAGGTTCGGAACAAGCCATTCCTTATGGGCTACAGAAAGCTTAAAAAATATAGTTTCCTTCTCTTAATCCAAAGTGCATGCCAAAATTTTGAAAGACCAAACACAATGGGTTGTCTGTATCAGTGCACAGAGCTTTTAATACCACCAAGTAATGACCACGTTCTACTAGAGTACATAACAGGAGAATCCATTTTTTCCTCAGTAGCCAGTAGGGCGGGCAAAAAAAAAGTAAATGGACAATAGATTCAGGACTTCCTTGGCATGTCGGACAGAGATCATCAAGAGTAGTACTGCTCGACCATTTTGAACAAAACTGTTTGGTAGGAAGTGTTTTATAACGGTATTGCAAAAAAAGCTTCAGTGCAAAAGAGGGAACGATTTCATCAATACTTGGGGGCATAGTATCAAGCACGGCGTTAAAATTATCGCTGCATTGGCAGCAGAAAACTGCCGCTAAAGCAGCGATAATGGGCTTGATAATATGCCGCAGAGAATTCCAATAGAAGCCCATGTTGACACCAGAACATGGGCTTCTATTGGAATTCTCAAAGGCATATTATCAAGCCCATTATCGCTGCTTTAGCAGCAGTTTTCTGCCGCTAAAGCGGCAATTATTTTAACGCCGTTTCTTGATAATATACCCCCAAGTTCGAAGGATAGGAAGCATTTAAATGTAAAAATGTCTTTGGTCAGGCTAAATTCCGAGACTATGACATCCTCTGCTAAGATAGTTTCCCAGAACACTTCCTTCATTCTTGCTCTTGAGATTCGTCTCATGCTTCCCGGGTTTGTCCAAAAAACATCCATGCCCAACTTCTCCAAGATTTTCTGTATAGTAGTAAACCAGTTGATTTTTGACGCTTTGGGGAATCTCAAGAGATCTAGCAGAGTCTCTCGGTATGGTTCAAGCTCCTCCACAGTCCATAGTCTAAACCAGAACATTAGCAATCTATAATTCGCCTTGTGTATCAGTTCTCTATGCACCAGATCCATGTACAAAGGTTTCATTGGGGAGCTTTGGGGTAAATCCACTAATGATCTTAAAAAGCGGTTTTCAAAAACAATTAGTGGCGCTATATTTCCTAAAGATACAATAAAATACTGCCTCGCCTGCCTCCTACGACGCACTTTACCTCCGAGACCCAAAGCAATCTGGGTTGCTGGGGAACTGGCAGGGTGCCAGACTGAGCACAGCTGATGAAAGAAGGTAGACCTACGCCAGAGTCATGAACATCAGCCCTATAAAAAAATAAAGAGACTTATCATCAGCAAATCTGACCTGTTTCTTACTCCAGTAAGAACAGTACAACCGAGTCTCCAGCCAGGTCCCCTCTAGTCTAGAAGTCAAGCAGCCCCACTCCAGTTTCAGTCTTTTGGCCCTCATCAGTGAGCTTCAGTTTACGTCCTGAGGCACAGTGGACACAAGACACATGTCTGGGCATGTTCGTCACAATTAAGATGCTTCACTTAGAGAAGCAAAGAAATTATTAGTGGAATGATTGAATTGATCTTAGCCTATAGTAATTATCCCAGTGTGTCATTCCGGACAGAAACCAACCCTATACATTTCAAACTTGTGTCTAGTAGGAGTAACCTGGCTCTAATGGACAAGCTGGATTCCCTATAGACATGACTTTTATTCTTTACTACAGAAGAGGTGTCTTGCTGAAATGTAAGTGTAGCATATTGATGTCATGCGCACTAGGACCCTCGTGGTCCCGGGGCGCACCCTGAACAGGAACTACATGATATGCGGGGGGAGGTAATAGGGTGTGGTTATGGGAAGTATGATGTATTGCGCAGTTTGCAAGAAAATGCTGGAGAAGAAAGTACGGCCTAACTGCAGCTCTCGTGTGACGTAATCTATTTGCACACTCCAGGGCTGGGGAAGCCGCTACAATAGGCATTGTCCTGTAACTGGGTCCCTTTATGCATGTTGTGTGCACTTGTGTTAGGGTACACTGTGTGGTATGAATGGTCCCTTCTTAGAGGACACAGTGTATACAGGTGTAAATGGGGGTTTCTTGACAGGGGCAATCGATCGAGCCTGGGTTTCCATCATAACTAGAGCTGCACCTTGGATACTCTTTAGCAGTATCACTGCTGTCTTGGTTGCAATCTAAATTTGGCTTAGAGACCAGAGTGATTGAGAAGAAATGACTAAAACCAGTATGACCAACTAGACAGCTTTTCTGGGCTTTCATTCTGTATTGAGATGAAACCCTCCTGAAAATAGGCAACACACAGCTTCAGAAGTGTGGCTTGTCTCCTGAAGTATACATCCCTTGAGTCTTGTGAGGTCCTGAACAATCAAGCACTAGTTTAATTGGCTCTTGATGTCGGCTAGGGCAACTCAGAATAGTAGAAGAATCAGCCCATCAGAATATATGTATTGTATGTGTCGGCCAAGCTCAAAGAAGGCATGTGACTACACCAGGACACCTCATGCTGCTTTATTCCTCCAGGGCTTGGAAAAGCCTAGGATCTGTAGAACCATTACTTATGGGCTCTGCTGGGGAGATCAGAGCTGTGCAACCTGCAGTAGAGCTGCCAGATCTGAGAGTCAGAAGAAGGCCCAGCTCAATTGAAGCTGGTGTAAAGAAGGATGGGAATAGAAGAGGCCACCTTGGAGCCAATACGTCCTGTAGTTCCCCTTGCTTCACTTGCACCTAAGATGCATCTATAATGATGTGCTCACTGAAGGGTCCAGGACCTTTGAGGAAGTCTTCCTGCTGGTGAGCCTGCACTGCCACTTGACCCACACAATATTGTCCATATGGCTTCCTTTTTAGCCAGAAGGGATGCAAGAGATTTCACCTTTCATCCGCATCTTTGGGGTATGTCACTTTGAATGGCCTTGTCTTTCTTTTTCTAGAACTCTTTACACAATCACCTGCAACAGTGTCTATCAAAAGGCCTTGCTTGTGTGACATAAATAGGGTCTGGAAGAATAGACCGCCACTTTAATTAAACTTTCTAAATTAAAGCTGGTTCTTAAACAATAAATAAAGTTATGCAAAATGAAAGCAAATAATGCTTGCCATGAACCATTTGGCTGTAATGAAGAAGCAGAAGGCAAAGAAGACACGTAACACTGTCTCATTCTAACTTACCACACACTGTGGGGTCTATTTAAAATAGCAAAACCAAAAGGGATGATGGACAGAGTGTTGAACATTGCAAGCACTCACACCAAGTCAACTGATCTGGGTTTAATCTATCATCATTCTTTAGCTCACTCCACCACCCCAGTTCAGACATGGCCATATGCAAATCAGTCTGACCCTGTGCCTCATGGAAACAGTCCAGCCCGAACCGCCAAGCCATGTCTTCCCTGGACCGGAAACAATCATCCTGGGACTGGTTTCTGGCTAATCAGCCGTCATCAGCCAGGCTAGCTTGAATGCAGTGGCAAAGTGAGCAAGGGACCCACGACTGGGCATACCGTGCCAACTTAGGGCGAACAAAGCAAAACCAAAGGGGATGATGGACAGGGTGTTGAACATTGCAAGCACTCACCCCCAATCCATCATCATTCTTTAGCTCACTCCACCACCCCAGTTCAGACATGGCCATATGCAAATCAGTCTGACCCTGTGCCTCATGGGAACAGTCCAGCCCGAACTGCCGAGAAATGTCTTCCCTGGACCGGAAACAAGCATCCTGGGACCGGTTTCTGGCTAGTCAACAGTCATCAGCCAAGTGGTTATCGCCTGTACTTAACGTCTGCAAAAATCCTGACTTGCCTATCTGTATCATGGGAAGTGGATTATACGGCTAAGTCCACAACTCCCTAGCAATAACGATTCCCCTATCGCTGCAGGTTTATCGCTGGATTCCCAGCGATAATCCCGCATTTCGCCGCTATCGCCACATTTTTAATCGCCTTGGAGATAATGCGATATCTCGGCGATTACATCCAGCGATAGCCGGCGTTGGCCAAAATCGTGCAAAGTGGGAAATGCGATATTTATCGCGTTTCCTTGATAATATGCCCCTTTGTCTCAGGCTATGGAAGGGAAGCCAAACAAAGGACACAAATAGACCTCAAACAGGAAGCCTTCTAAGATAGGTGTCAGTTTTTTGCTCTGGGGGTCCAGGAGATTGCCTGTAGTTGTGGTTCTTCACACTTGTCTGTGGTAGACCCTTTCACAAGTTGACCTGGGGCACAGATGCAGATAGACAAACAAGGCTGTGAAGTCAAGCCTGATAGCTTGTGGGTAATTTGTGGAAAACAAGGTTAGTCAGTGGTGAATGTTGTGCCTCTATGTCACTTGACAGAAAGGGTTCTGCAGATGTAGCTCTCTTGAAGAGTGACGGTGCTTGTTCTCTTTTCGTGGTGGAGACGGCAGTGAACTGTGTTGGAGAGCTGTCAGCTGAATTGAGATGGGAGAGATTCGTATGCCCATTGTGCAGTTTGTGTCTCCAGGAGACACTTAATTGGGTATTTGAGTTCTGATTAAGTGTCCTGGGACTGGGTTGATTTAAGTGCCTACCATCTTGAAATGTAAAATGTATGTCTATAAGAGGCATACAAGGGTGATAGTTTTGAATCCTACTTGTAACATGGATGTATAGGGTACCATTATAGCAATAGATTTGAAGGACAGTAAAGTGAGGGCGTGGTAGTCTCATTGTTGAGTAAAAATAGAGGGGGATGCACTAATGCACAAACAGGATACCTGATGTTTTTGGTTGATTTTAAAGCATGTGTGGGCTTTAAATAGAACTAGGTTGAAGGAACAACAGGATCCCAACGCCTTCCTTCATATCATTGCTCTACTGAAGCAGTCAATGCCAACAAGTTCTAGTCTACCCTCTGCAGATGAAGCCACATAATCGAAGGTACTCCCCCTGGTGTGAATGGACCTGTCGAACTCAGAAGAAGGTGCACATTGCTCTGTTATACCTCACTTGAAAAATGCTTATAAGGCACTTTTCTACAGCACCACGTTTCGCCAGTTAAACCTTTTTAAAATCTGTGTGCTTCTGTGATTAGGTCAACATTGAGGGTCATCTCAGACCGCCTCTGTTGGACAAAGGCTGTCTTCTGCAACACTGCTGGTCTGCTCCCTTCCAACCTCCTCCAGATGACGGGCAATCTTCTAATTCCTACAATCTTCCATTCTGCTCTTTTCCAAGATTTGTCACCTCAGGCTGTGTAAGTCCATCAAAAGCTCTGATGATCTCTGGATGCCACGCGAGGTAAGAAGTATCTGTGACCCGCAGTGTAGCTGGAGCTCTAGCCCTAGTGTGTGTTTCATTCTTCATAAAAAAGGAATGTTACTGTTAGGGACAGAGTGCCGCGTGGATACAAAGCAGAGTTTACTGTTTCATGTTTTTCCTCAGAGGTTACCCAGCCCCGTTCTTAGCCATGCCCTGGGGATCTGAGTGAAGTAAGGGTGTATATAGATATTTAATAGTGTTCAGGTCTATTGTGACCTGTGGACAGAGAAGGTGTCTCTGTTGACCCCCCTCCCATAGTCAGCCCATTGGGCCTATGAGCCTGCATCATCCACATTTGGGGTGGTAATGAGAAACAGGCCCTAACTCCAACTAAAAGGAGAACTGCCTATCCTGTCGGTCCCATTGAAAGGGCAGTGAATGGCCACCTTTGCAACTCAGCTGGTGCTGTCTGTGTCACTTGATTCAAACAAGGTCAGGCTGGCCTAAAGGGCAATCAGGCCGCTAAATAGAAACACACACCTCTGTTTGAGGGAGGAGAGGATTGGAGAGGAGAGGGGTGGCGGTAGGGCAGAGGGTGGAGTAGAGGGTGGAGATGAGGGTAAATGAAAGGAGAGGAGAGGAGAAAAAGGAGAGGAGGCAAAGGTGGGGCAGGCAGAAAAGAGAGCGGAGGTGAGGGGACTAGAGAAGAGGAGAGGAGAGGAGGGAGAGGAGAGGAGAAAAGAGGAGAGGAGAAGAGACGAGAGGAAAGGAGAGGAGAGTAGAAGAGAGGATAGAAGGCAAAGGTGGAGCAGGCTGAGAAGAGAGGGGAGGTGAGGGGAGGAGAAAAGAGGAGGCAAAGGTGGGGCAGGCAGAGAAGAGAGGGAAGGTGAGGGGAAGAGAGGAGATGAGAGAGGGGAGCAGAGAAGAGGAGGCAGAGGTGGGACAGGCAGAGAAGAGAGGGGAGGTGACGAGAAGAGAAGAGAGGAGAGGACAAGAGAAGAGAGAAGAGGGGAAGAGAGAAGAGCAGAGGAGAGGATGTTGACTCCTGCTGCAGTATGAGTTTTGAGAGTCACTAGTTGTCTTGATAAAGTGAGATATAGTTAATTGCCAGAGGGTGAAGCACTATGCATGGGTAAATCTTATCCCAAAAGTGCTTAGGGACACAGAAACCTTTCGCCAAGCCAGTGGGAAGGAAAGTATGACAGTACACAGGGAAGCACTTGGTCTGAATAACTTCCTGATGATTGGCAGATGCCAACAAGTACTTCTGAAGAAAAGCTACCTGCAAGCCATGTGAATGAAGGCCACAGTGGGGTCAGTGTGTTTGAGAGCATAGCAGTGCTGTTTTGTTTCTGGTATTCACTGGATCTCAAGGTGCACGTGCGTGATAAGAAACAGCATCTACTTAAGCATTCTTCAACAGCCTAAAGTCCTTCAGGGAGCTACTCAAACACAGAACACGCTCTTGTAGGACGCTGGAGAATAAAGGTCACCAAGCATCTGACTCGCTTATCTCATTCGTGGGGAATTATAAAACCTTCCGTTGTTTCCAAATTCACCTGAAGCTTGAACATCTTGTGGTCCCAACAGATAAATGTTCACAGAACAGTCAGTGGTCAAAGATCACAGAACATATCCAGTGAGCCGGCTCTATTTGTAAATCTTTGACCCGACTAGTTCATACTCTTTTCCTTATTGTTTCTGGTCTTTGTGACCTGCTCATTCACTTGCCATAAAGGAGTTTGTGATCATCTTGGCTGCTCCAGACCTGAGTCAACTTCAATGATTGGAAATGATCTCTGTTTTTCTTTCAGGCTTCACAGACACACTTTCAGATTTAGAACCTTGATTGTTGCTGTGGTAGACATTTCTGACTAGTGTGTCATTCAGGAACACTGCGGTATTGTTAGAGCTGCTAACAAGAACATTAGTTAATTATTACACAGCCACAATGACCATATCACACAAAGTTAGAGTTGGAAATTAGCTTACTGGTTGAGGAGGGGAAACCTCACTCAAGCAGTATTCACAACCTCTGTCAGGGTGAAGGGCTCAGTGATCAGACACACCACAGGGGGCGGAGCCAGCATTGTGGAGGGAAGGCACAGCTCTATTCAGGTCCCAGGTGCAACTCCTCCCTCCCATCTGCATGCAGATCTCTCTATTCAGCACTGGGCTGACTCACCCTGTCTCTTTGAGCCACCCACACCCCTCTGCTCCTGTCAATCACAAGCCAGACATGCAAATCACATCAGGAAGGCAGACACACAGCACACAGAAATGCCAACTTCATTTCTCCAGCAGTTACCATAAATCTGCGCACACCATTGCGCAGCATTCATCCTCACGAGTTCATACATACTAAACTCGACCCTGCACTCCCCTCATACCAGGAATTACCATGGACACACATATCCCCCATGCATTCCAATGGGAGGACAGGCCAATCTCACCACACACATTCAGAGAGCACACGCACTTTACACTGGGCCACAGTGCTAAAGTGCCCAGAGACCTAAAACCACTACCACCATGTCAGAGCTTAAGGCAAAACGTTCAGGGGTGAACCTGTCAAAAAGGACCAAGTCCAACAGCCAGCAAACCCCAAATGAACCTTTCCTTAACCCTCTGGTAGCTTGGCACAAAAGCAGTCAGGCTCCACTTCGGGGCAATGTGTTCAGTGTTTATGCAGCACTTCAAACAGTAATAAAGCGAAAACTCTACTCAAAAGAAATTTCTCACAAATTTAGAAAACTAGAGTAGAATCGCATAAATTATTTGAGAACAAAATTACAAAAACCCAACCAGTAAAACCGGAGATATACAATGTAAGTTTTTTTTTAGTAAGGCAGTGCCTAGAAGGATAATCGCACTAACTGTATTTATCTGTTGCGCTGGACCGGGACAAAGTCACTAGTTCAGGCTGACTGTGACAGAGTAAAGGCCAGATCCAGGGACCAATGTTAGGACCACTGAACAAAGTACCTTAAATCATGGTGTGCGGAGTGTCGCATGATTACGTGCTGAGGATGCACCATACAATTGCTGCTTCAGGAAGACATTCATGATGTCATTGATAAGGGGCTTGCAATTACAAGTCATGTGTCTAAGATGTGTCTCTCACCGGCGGTATAGAATGTGATGCGAGGTCCAGCATCGTGCATGCATTCCGCTGCGGCAGATCCGCTGCAGCTGCAGGGTCATGCATTGCTTCTGCTTCACAGGACCACATCATGCTTACTTCCAAGGGTCCAGGAGTAGGGTGGCACTACTTTGGGGCAGGACTTACAGCAGATAGAATCCAGGTGCTGGGTTCAAGGTGGTTGAACCATTTCTGTCCTGAGCCTGTGATCAGGCGGCCAGCCAACTAGACCTTGGAATCACTCTGGTGGTCCTGGGTCCAAGATGCAGGTCCAGTCCTTTCCCTCGGGCAGCAAGACAACAGGCAGCAGAGTAGCAGTCCATCTTTCCGAGCATCACAGCAGTCATTCTGAGTCTTCTACAGGTCCAGAGGTGTATTGAAGAGTTGTATCTGAGGGTCCAATGTTTATATATGATGCCCAATTTGAAGTAGGAGAAGGTTTTGAAACATTCTCTTTAAGGTCCATAAAGGTTTCTGCCTCCCATGTCCTGGCTTGAAGGTGGCTTCAGGAACAATGCAGTGGTGACAAGTCCTTTGTGTGAAGGCAGAGCACGGCCTATTCAGCTGCAAGTGCCAGTGGGGTGACCTATATGTATTAAAAGTCAGTGGAGGCTTGTGAAGTTTGAAAGTCAGGGTGTAAAATAGAAGAATGGCTTTTGCAAAATCAGTTCTCGTGGATCTGAAGATATCCACACTGGAAATAAAAATGGCAGATGTATCCTGCGTCCATCTATATTGTTTGTAACAAATCCCACTATGCCAGTTGCATGTTCTAAGCCTTAGGTAGATGCTTCTATGCCGCTTACTGCTTAGAAGCTATATTAAATTTAGATTTTTTATACCAAGGTGCATAGAATAACATTGCAGGTAGTGTCTTGCTATAAACATTTTTTCCTACTTATTGACAGTGAGGATTGACCCGTATAGACATCTTAAGAACAAAGTAAAATTCGAAACTTCGAAGTAAGGATGTGCACAATAAAAAAAATAACTGATGGTGTTTGCTGAAATACTACACGTGCCCTCTTAGCAATCTGATAATAGCTCAGCAGGCAGACCTGAGGCAGCGCTGGGGTCTATTTGAAGCTCTTCCACTATGGAATGTCCATATTCCTTGCAGTGTGTCCCGGCACTGGGATTGCTGAAGTGGCTCAAAGTCTCCTGGTGTCTGCACCCTGGTGCACACCTAATACACAACAGATACATATTTTCTTGCTCTCCACTAATTTTGCATTCTGAAAGTTACAGGGGATATAAAAACATTCCACAGACCCGACCCTTGCAAAATAAAAATACAGGCAGAGATAAGCAACCCTAGGCTGATGTTCCAAACCTTGCTGAACGAAGGCTAGGAGTGTCCCATGCCAGGCACGGGGTGAAGCAGCCTGCACTTACACAGTCTGATGGTGGTTTGCAATGCACATCCCATGATAGGAGTAATCAGACAGAAGCACACTGGCTGCCCAGTCAGACGACTGCTGACCCACCGCAGCCTTCCTTCCCCATTGCAAGTCACAAGCGAAGTTTTATGTTTTTTAAAACAGTGCCCCATGCATGCTCTTTATTTACTGCTCATTGGAATCATGAAGTTGAAGGGAAATCACATTAGGCAGCACGTGGGACCAATCAATCGAATACGTTTTACTCTACGTCATAGGATAGAACTCAGAATTGTAATGATGCACACCGTGAACCTGAGGTGGGGTGGGGTTAAGGCTGGTTAACAAGGAACCTTATGCCAGTTACAAAAGCAGTATGTTGTACGACTATTAAACTACTCGGAGAGATTCAAACTCCTACTGCCCCCCCCCCCGTCACAAAAGTTAAAGCAATAAAGATAGATTAGAGAACGAGCAGCGGAGATGTGCAGTGCAGTCTCTCCAGTGGTGGACACGCTGAGGAAGCAGTGCGCGAGGCTCATGGACACTTTGCAAATGTGTGCCTTTCAAGTCACCATTCTTGCCTGTGTCTCTCTTTACAGCGGTGCATCCGGACTCACATCCCTGTCACTCAAAGCACTGCCCTCTCTTCCTCAGTCCTGGCTGCCTGCTATATCCACTTACCGCGGTTGTCTGCTTGTAACTGTTACTAGGACCATGGAAATATCTTACCTCGTCAATCTTTTAAATGCAGTACACCTGAGGGCCGATGGGCCGGCGCTATGGAAATACAGCAGTCTCCCACTGCCTGGCTGTAATGGAGTGAAGGCAGGGCTCGTGAAAGCGAAGTACCACACCTCCAGTCCCACCCAGCCAATCGAAGCACTGCTTATTGCTGTCTACAGTAGTAAAAAGCATAAGAGAAGTGCCAGGATTGGCTGGGACAGGAGAAACACAGTGCTCCATCGTAGACTGATGGGACTGTGTCTCTGCTTCCCCAGCTCCCTGAGAGTACTGACTGTGGAAAGCTGAACTGCGCATGTCAGGCTGGCCACAGCAAAATACCGCTCAATCTGACATGTGCAGCCCAGGTAGTTACACAGCCTCAGCTGAGTGCTCCAATCAGGCCTCCTGCTGGGAGAGACAGCTCCGACATGGTAGTCCCACCACCATTAAGGAAGCAATGATAAATGACAAAGTATTTTGGACCTGTTTTTAAATAAAGAGTCAGGATCCAAATATTTTGGCACACAGTGGGGGTAAAGGGTCAACACCCCTACTCTCCGATGGAGGAATCGCCCCTGTTAAAAAAGAAGCTCAGACCTGGCACGAGGTTTATCTTGCTAGGTCGAACCAGCAGTTTAAACCTTTACACACAAGCTGCAATGGTAGACCTGAGACAGGTTTACACGGCTACTTAAGTGGGTGGCACAATAAGTGCTGTAGGTTCACTGGTAACATTTAACTTACCGGTCCTCCATACATGGTGCACCACATTACTAGGGACTTATGAGTAAACTATTATGAGTAATGCCAATTGGGTGTTAGCCAAATTGACCTTGTTGAAACGAGCGAGCACCAGCACTTTAACGCAGATTAGCAGTGGGAAAGTGCGCAGAGTCCTAAGACCAGCAAAAACAGGTGGCGGAAGGAAAGAAAGTTGGGCGAAACCACGCCAAGGATCTCAGGTCCAACAGTGAGCACCGGGAGCGGTAAGTTAATACTCAGGCGTATATTTATTAAGATCTCATACAATGCAGCTGTGCGGCGTTGGCTGAGAGGGAGAGAGCAGGACAGTGCCAAATGTACAGAGACATGGTCCTGTCCTGCTCTCTCCCCAGAGTTCACTAACAATGAGCCTGCCAATCTCCACACACACACACCTAAGTAGAACAGTGCAAGGTGTGTAGCCCCTTGAGGCAAAGCAGCTCTAGGCACTGCTTTGCGTTACTTTTAGGTGACTTTCCACAGCAAATCAAGTTTTCCACTGGAAAGTACATTTTAAATTAACATTTTGAGGTAATTTGACTCACATTTGTGATGCAAACTCTGTGTAAAATATTAGTAAATGGACCCCTCAGTCTCAGCCACAGTTTTGGGCTGACGGCTGGCTTAAGAAGTTGAAGACCTACAGCAGCGCCATTTTACCACCTCATACAGTGGTAAGTGGTTGCTTATCTGAGGAACTTACAAGACAAGAGCTGCTTTTAGGTGAAAATGTAACAATATCTGTTGACATATCTAAAGGAAAACAGAACAGACCACATCACAAATGAAGAGTCAAAATGGAACACAACAACCATGGTATAATACAACAAAGTCACATTATAGTAATGCAACACCAAAGCACAGCAGCACAAAAAAGAGAACACCTCATCAACAGGACAATGTACCACAAAACAATTATGAACAAATATTCGTGTCACACATTATAAGACCCTGATTACTATTACCTTAAAATGATAGTTAACGTATTTGGTGCAAGAAATGTCTTACCTAATACAACGGACATGAAATGGCGCTGGTAAAAAATCCCCTGCCCACAGGTGTGCACATAGCATTCTGCAAACAGCATGTGATAAGACCACCACCTTGGACATGGAGTATTAGGCAGTACAGTGTACCTCAGTATGATATCGTCTTGTTCATGGAAGAGTATGGTGGGCTGAGTTTGCCGCAAGCTGGCAATCTTTAATAGGGAAATGCAAGAATTGGAGAGTTTACCAAAAGACAACCATACAGCAGATGGCCAGGCAAGACGGAGGTCAAAGTGCTTCACCATATGAAGGCCTTTAAGTAACAACGTTTTGTGTGGGTGCTTGAGAAGTACAAGAAACAACACAGCATTTATGTACTAACCATTTGAAAGTTCTGTGGTGTATCACTATCCCATGCCATATATTCAAAGACTTCATTTAGAGGTTGGTGGTAACAGGACATTGCTAAAAACTGGTTGATGCCCCTTCTGCCATTGCCTTGGGTACACCTCCTCAATGCAGGTGGGGTTATCAGGGTGATCTCAACAGAAGAGCAGCACCGGACTCTGGCATCATAATCACCCTTGCAGGCACTCATCCTCTGGCAAACCCGGCTTTGAAAGGTCTTCTGTATCTAGGGAAGACTCTTCCGCTCCACCACATAGACCACACTGCTGACTTTATTTTATTCTCACCTGTAAATGTTCTTGATTTATTGTGCTTCAAGAGCTGTGCCCTCATTGCATGATAGCACATTGCGTTATCCCTGGCATTTGTTTGTCTGATTTGCATATGGACATGTCTGAACTGGGGTGGCAGAGTGGGCTAAAGAACGGTGATGGATTAAACCCAGATCAGTTGACTGGGGGTGAGTGCTTGCAATGTTCAACACTCCGTCCATGATTTCCTTTGGTTTTTGCTTTGTTCGCCATAAGTTGGCAGGGTATGCTCAGACGTGAGTCCCTTGCTCACTTTGCCACTGGATTCAAGCAAGCCTGGCTGAAGACGGCTGAAATGCCAGAAACCGGTCCTAGGAAGCTTGTTTCCGGTCCAGGGAAGACATGGCTTGGCAGTTTGGGCTGGACTATTCCCATGAGGCACAGGGTCAGACTGATTTGCATATGGCCATGTCTGAACTGGGGTGGCAGAGTGGGCTAAAGAACGGTGATGGATTAAACCCAGATCAGTTGACTGGGGGTGAGTGCTTGCAATGTTCAACACTCCGTCCATCATTTCCTTTGGTTTTTGCTTTGTTCGCCATAAGTTGGCAGGGTATGCTCAGACGTGAGTCCCTTGCTCACTTTGCCACTGGAGTCAAGCAAGCCTGGCTGAAGACGGCTGAAATGCCAGAAACTGGTCCTAGGAAGCTTGTTTCCGGTCCAGGGAAGACATGGCTTGGCAGTTCGGGCTGGACTGTTCCCATGAGGCACAGGGTCAGACTGATTTGCATATGGCCATGTCTGAACTGGGGTGGCAGAGTGGGCTAAAGAACGGTGATGGATTAAACCCAGATCAGTTGACTGGGGGTGAGTGCTTGCAATGTTCAACACTCCGTCCATCATTTCCTTTGGTTTTTGCTTTGTTCGCCATAAGTTGGCAGGGTATGCTCAGACGTGAGTCCCTTGCTCACTTTGCCACTGGATTCAAGCAAGCCTGGCTGAAGACGGCTGAAATGCCAGAAACCGGTCCTAGGAAGCTTGTTTCCAGTCCAGGGAAGACATGGCTTGGCAGTTCGGGCTGGACTGTTCCCATGAGGCACAGGGTCAGACTGATTTGCATATGGCCATGTCTGAACTGGGGTGGCAGAGTGGGCTAAAGAACGGTGATGGATTAAACCCAGATCAGTTGACTGGGTGTGAGTGCTTGCAATGTTCAACACTCCATCCATCATTTCCTTTGGTTTTTGCTTTGTTCGCCATAAGTTGGCAGGGCATGCTCAGACGTGAGTCCCTTGCTCACTTTGCCACTGGATTCAAGCAAGCCTGGCTGAAGACGGCTGAAATGCCAGAAACCGGTCCTAGGAAGCTTGTTTCCGGTCCAGGGAAGACATGGCTTGGCAGTTCGGGCTGGACTGTTCCCATGAGGCACAGGGTCAGACTGATTTGCATATGGCCATGTCTGGACTGGGGTGGCAGAGTGGGCTAAAGAACGGTGATGGATTAAACCCAGATCAGTTGACTGGGGGTGAGTGCTTGCAATGTTCAACACTCCGTCCATCATTTCCTTTGGTTTTTGCTTTGTTCGCCATAAGTTGGCAGGGTATGCTCAGACGTGAGTCCCTTGCTCACTTTGCCACTGGATTCAAGCAAGCCTGGCTGAAGACGGCTGAAATGCCAGAAACCGGTCCTAGGAAGCTTGTTTCCAGTCCAGGGAAGACATGGCTTGGCAGTTCGGGCTGGACTGTTCCCATGAGGCACAGGGTCAGACTGATTTGCATATGGCCATGTCTGAACTGGGGTGGCAGAGTGGGCTAAAGAACGATGATGGATTAAACCCAGATCAGTTCACTGGGGGTGAGTGCTTGCAATGTTCAACACTCCATCCATCATTTCCTTTGGTTTTTGCTTTGTTCGCCATAAGTTGGCAGGGTATGCTCAGACGTGAGTCCCTTGCTCACTTTGCCACTGGATTCAAGCAAGCCTGGCTGAAGACGGCTGAAATGCCAGAAACCGGTCCTAGGAAGCTTGTTTCCGGTCCAGGGAAGACATGGCTTGGCAGTTCGGGCTGGACTGTTCCCATGAGGCACAGGGTCAGACTGATTTGCTATGGCCATGTCTGAACTGGGGTGGCAGAGTGGGCTAAAGAACGGTGATGGATTAAACCCAGATCAGTTGACTGGGGGTGAGTGCTTGCAATGTTCAACACTCCGTCCATCATTTCCTTTGGTTTTTGCTTTGTTCGCCATAAGTTGGCAGGGTATGCTCAGACGTGAGTCCCTTGCTCACTTTGCCACTGGATTCAAGCAAGCCTGGCTGAAGACGGCTGAAATGCCAGAAACCGGTCCTAGGAAGCTTGTTTCCAGTCCAGGGAAGACATGGCTTGGCAGTTCGGGCTGGACTGTTCCCATGAGGCACAGGGTCAGACTGATTTGCATATGGCCATGTCTGAACTGGGGTGGCAGAGTGGGATAAAGAACGGTGATGGATTAAACCCAGATCAGTTGACTGGGGGTGAGTGCTTGCAATGTTCAACACTCCGTCCATCATTTCCTTTGGTTTTTGCTTTGTTCGCCATAAGTTGGCAGGGTATGCTCAGACGTGAGTCCCTTGCTCACTTTGCCACTGGATTCAAGCAAGCCTGGCTGAAGACAGCTGAAATGCCAGAAACCGGTCCTAGGAAGCTTGTTTCCGGTCCAGGGAAGACATGGCTTGGCAGTTCGGGCTGGACTGTTCCCATGAGGCACAGGGTCAGACTGATTTGCATATGGCCATGTCTGAACTGGGGTGGCAGAGTGGGCTAAAGAACGGTGATGGATTAAACCCAGATAAGTTGACTGGGGGTGAGTGCTTGCAATGTTCAACACTCCGTCCATCATTTCCTTTGGTTTTTGATTTGTTTGTGCTTCACAAATAATCCACTTTGCTAGTTTTTGCCTTTTTAACAGTAGTTGAAGAATTCAAGACTGTAGAGTCTGATTTAAATTTTGGTGGGCGGCCCATCCTCCACCAGAGTGATGGAGTAATTTATTCCATTGCCCTGGTGGAGGTACCGATGGCCAAATTAAAAAATTGTCCACTGACTCAGAGGACATTTCTTGCATTGGCAGGAACTAGCATCACAACAGTTTCTGTCAATGCATTGTAATTTTGCCATATGGCCCCGTCAACATGATGGAGCTGAACGGCAAAAGTACAAAGTTCTTTTATATCCCAAAGTGGGATTTTGTTTGTGAAAAAAACCCGACCCCTTCACCATGGGAGTTTGCTCCGATGACAAGAGGTGATTTGAGCACTGCCAGGTTCTTCTTGCCAGTTGCAGGCATTGAAAAATGGCTACATGTCGTCCCATCTAAATTAGGTGTGTGGACAAATTGCCAAACCTCGACAACCCATAATCTCTTGGGTCATCAGAGAAGATTGACCAAAGAGGGGGTGGAGTAGTTTCTGCTGTCGTCAAACTACAGTCCACCTGCATTTAAATCGGGCAGGCAGACCACAGTCTTGGCAGATGGAGCTCGCCCAAAACTCCAAGAATTAAATCTAGCCTTATAGGCACAACCAGCTACTTGAATCCGCAGAAGAAAGAGATATTTGTATATTTAAAGGATCAGTTAACATATTGGTCAAACCAGCAGAGTGGAAAAGGCCTGACTCAGATCCAGAATGACAGGACAAAGTGGACAGTGTATCAGTGAGACAGCATTTTTTGGATTAAATACAGCGAACAGGATGGTCAGTTCCAAGACTAACCATGCCTTCTCTAGAGCTTGCCAGGATACCATATCAGTAGGGAGGTTCTGTATAAGAGGCCACTCTTGGACATATTTTAACAGCACCTTCTCATACAATTTAGCACTGGATGTTCAGGAATGAGTTGGGGCAGTAAAATGCAAGGTAAGCATCATTCCACTACTTGAAGAAAAGAGGAAAGGTGGTTTCACACAAAGAGCAGGGTGCTTGTCACGAAATAAATAAAAAACAGTATTAGTGTTATAGACCTCTCAGAGGACCAGGGGAGAAACAAAGGAGGATTACACTTGTACATGCTGATCAATCAATTAATCAATCAATCAGGGGTTTGTAAAGTGCACTACTCTCCTGTGAGGGTCTCAAGGTGCTGGGGGGCGGCTCCAGATCAGTGGTAGAGCCAGGTCTTGAGGTCCTTCCTGAACGTGTGCAGGGTCGGGGAGCGTCTGGTGTTCATGGGGAGCTCGTTCCAGGTTTTGGCTGCGATGTAGGAGAAGGCTCTCCTGCCTGTCTTGTGTCTGCAGATGCGGGGGACCTCTGCCAGGGCGAGGTCGGCAGAACGGAGGTTCCTCTTGGATATGTGGAAGGATACTCTCTGGTTGACGTATTTGGGTCCGATGTTGTGGAGGGATTTGTAGGCGTGGGTGAGGAATTTGAAGGTGACCCTCTTCTCGACAGGGGGCCAGTGGAGACCTCGTAGGTGTTGGTGCTGCATGATCAAGGCAAGGTGAGATGAGCATCTTTGGGGGTATTATATTTATATTTAGGCTGTCCGGTTTTAGGCTTAAACCTATAATAACTGATAAAACCCCACTGAAAAGGAAATAGCCCTCACCAGTGTAAACATATAAACACTGAAAAACACCTGCAGAACCACAAGCTGAATGCCGTTCACAGAAAGGAAAAGGAGAGTGAAAGAGTAATGTTTTTCTTCCTGAAGGAGATAATACAATGTAACTTTGTTATACAAGCTAGCAGCAAGAAAGACTGGGCTAACATTATTCTGCTTGAGTTTTGTTGTTTAAGGATGTCACTAACATATTGTTTTTTCTTCCTTTTGCTTTTTCAGTTTTGTGGTCTTTGTTCTATAGATGCAGGGTTTAGAAGAATGTTCTAGGTCTTGTTTAATTATTTTATAAACTGTAGAGAATCAGGAAATATCAAAATCATATTTGGTATTTTGGCTGCATTTGGTTCTTTCACTGATACATGTTATGTTATGTTATGTTATGTTATGTTACAAAGCATTTATATAGCGCTCGGCTACTCCGATAGAGTGTCCCGGCGCTTTTGCGCATACAGCTCAGCGAAAGTAACATAACTACATAGAGACAGCACAGACATAAAAAGAACAAGTAGAAGACCTAGAGATTAAAAAGCCAGGTCTTAAGGCTCTCCCTGAACAAAAACAAATTGGACATACTGCGTAGAGCCAGAGGCATCGAATTCCAGAGGTGGGGGGCATTCAGGCTAAAAGAACGCCCACCAATACGAGCTTTTTTGGCACGTGGCACCAAAGCCAGGTAAAATGCCTCTGAACGTAGAGCGCGGGCGGGGCGATAAAAAGTCAACCTCCGCTGCAAGTACTTAGCCCCTATACCAAACAGAGCTTTGTGCATAAGAGTCAGAGTCTTAAACATAATCTGTTTCCGGACAGGCAACCAGTGCAATGCTTGCAGTAGCCCAGAGACCCCCGCTCGCCTACGGAGGCCAAAAATAGCACGCGCCGCCGCATTCTGCGCCACCTGCAAGCGCTGGACCAAGTAGTCTGGAAGCCCCAAGAAAAGGGCGTTGGCATAGTCCAGTCTCGAGCCTATTAGCGCCTGGACAATGATCCGCCTATGCCCCTCAGAGAGCAGTGGTAAAAATTTGCGGAGCATCTTCAAGATGCCAAAGCAGGTGCCAACCAGACCAAGGATATGTGATTTTAGCGTAAGCTTGTTGTCCATCTTACCTCCCAGGTTTTTGGCGACCAGAGAGGACTGAGCCGGAGGACACATGTCCATAGGCCACCAAACCTGCCATTCAGGGTCAGCGGTGCAACCAAAGAAAAGGACCTCTGACTTACTGGAGTTGGCCTTAAGACTGTCCTGCTGGAACCAGTCAAAGACCATCCCCAGACAGCCCCGAATGCCCACACCATCAAATGCCTGATCTTTCTTGCACGTGAAGAGCAGTTGAGTGTCATCTGCATACGATACAATCTGGGCCCCAAAAGCCTCCACTAGTGCCGCCAGAGGGGCCATAAAGATATTAAAGAGGGTCGGGCTCAACACAGATCCCTGTGGAACTCCGACTCCCAATTTCTGCGGTGCTTTGGGAAACCCAGACTGTTTGGCGGCGGCCCTCGAGGAAAGATGTAAACCATTTAAGCACCGTCCCCCTAAGTCCGATGTCATACAGCCTGGCGAGAAGCGCCTCATGGGGGACGGTGTCAAAGGCCGCTGACAGGTCTAGCATGACAAGCATGGCCTTGCCGCCTGCATCCAATGTCTCCCGAATAACCTCCGAGACTTCCAGCAGTGCCGTCTCGGTACTTAAACCGGGACGGAAACCAGATTGTGATGGATGCAGGAGATGGTTGGTTTCTAAGAAACCAGATAGAATGCCATGGACATGCTTCTCCGTGATTTTTGCTAGGGCCGGGAGAAGGGAAATTGGCCTATAATTGGCCAACACCTCGGCGTCTAATCCAGGCTTCTTTAGGAGGGGGATCACCATCGCCCTCTTCCAGGCGCATGGGACCCTGCCCTCCCTCAAGGAGGCATTAAGGAGAGGGTTGACCAATGGATTCACAACTGATGCCATCCTGGCCAAAAATTTGGCCGGGCAGGGGTCCAGTGGCGAACCAGATTTCAAATTGGTCAGCAGCAATAGAGAAGCTTCCTTGGAGATAGCAGAAAACTCCTCCAGCACAACATCTGGCATGGACGATAGATCTGGACCCACCCCAGTGCTGCACCTCCCCTCGCCAGTCCTCTCCGCAAAGGAGGCCTGGATGACCTTAATCTTCTCAGTAAAAAAGCTAGCAAGATCACAAGCCCATGTATCGGATGACACTAAGAGGGGCACGGTGGATCTCAGGGTCATAAACTCCCTTACCACAGTGAAGAGCTCCTTACAGGAGTTCATAGACACCTCTATCCGTCTAGCCAGATATTCCTTCTTCGCTACCACGATGTCACGGTGATAGACTTTCACTACCGCCCTGTAGGCTCGTTTAGCCTCCCCATCATAATGGGAGCGCCAAGTCCTCTCCGCGACCTTACACTGGCAGTGAGACAGGCGAAGCGCCTCTGTAAACCAAGGCGCAGATAATCGTTTGGTCATGGCCCGAGGGACAACTGCAGGGGCAAGGTCATTCAGCCTTTCAGCCAGCCAGAGCTGCAGTGCCTCAATATCCCACTCCAGATCACCCGTGACGGAGCATGGATGATCCACCAGCGTCTGCGCAAGCATCTCAGGCGTAACTTTGTGCAATGCCCTGGAGGCTGAAGTAGGTTGTGTAGAATTGTTACTGCGTGGGACCACATCCCCCGGTATGGAAAACCTAATTAGCCTGTGATCTGTCCATAGCACTGGCACAGCATCGATGTCCGCCAGAGGGGTCGAAGAGAACACTTGATCTAAAGTATGACCCCGATCATGGGTAGGCCCCGAGACAACAGCGGAGATGTGATATCCATCAGTCTCAGTGCGTCTAAGTCGTCCTCCACATCCAGATGGAAGTTAAAATCACCCGCCAGCAAACAGTGCTGTGAGGACAGGGCCAAATCGTACATGACCGTTTGCAGGTCCTCGAAAAAGGAACCTACCGGACCTGGAGATCTATATACCAATAGCCCTTTCAAGGCTTGATGCGGGGACAGACCAAGCGTGAAAGCAAGAGCCTCAGAGCCAGAGAGAGAATTCAAGGGGAGAAGAGAGCAGGAGACACTCTTCTTCACCACCACCGCAACTCCCCCTCCCCTACCCTTGACCCTATCCTGCCGAAAGATGTTATAGGCTGGAGGAATGGCAGCGAAGATGTCCGGGTTAGACGCCTCGCCCAACCAGGTTTCGGTCAATAAGAGGCATGAAGGACTTTCCCTGACCAGCAGATCATAGATGTCCAAGGCATGACTGCCTAATGATCTGGTGTTGAGCAGAAGGCAAGAATGGACACCACAGGCCTTAACAGGTCGGCGGGCGGCAACCGGAGCCCAAGTAGGCATCCAGCCACAGCCCGGGCACCGTCGTTTCCCCTTATGGCGTCCCGGAAATGTTGTCCGACAGAAAATGGCTGGTTTCATTAGAATCTTTCCCAATATGTGGCATCACATTTACGCACAAAGAATGGGTTAAAACCCTTGATGCATCAGCCCCCAGTTTCTAGTGGGTCAGTATTGATTGTTGGTGAATTGCCAACACCTCAGGCTTTAAACATTCAATGCAAGGTATAGTGACAAGTATCTGTGAAAAGAGCGCTATCACCAAGCATCTGGGATAGTGGTGAAAACATGACACCAGACTTTTAGAAAACATGGAACGCAGTGTCACTTGGAATGCTGCTGCAAAAATTCTTTCAAAGTTCAACAAAGATTGGAGTGATATTGTTTATATTTGCAGTGATTCAGCTACGTTTATGAAAAGGTTGTGTGATGACCTTGTCAAAATCGATACATGAGCTGAAGTGCTGAAGAAATCCATGTCATTTGCTAGATGGGATTCTGAAAGCATCTCTACAATCTTTTGTGTGAATGAAGAATGCTATTGACTTTTCTGTCCATCCTGGTGCACTCTTTTGTTATGCGTCTGAACTAAAAGGCAAATATTTTTCATTTTGTGCTTTCCGTGGCATCAAAGAAAGAGTCATCCCAAATGTGTCATAGCTGGTGGTTCTCAGTCCTAGAGGCTGTGATTGCTATATTATCCACGTGCCAACCATTTACAGAAAGAGTGATGATGCCAAAGGCAAGAAATGTGAGGCTCTTTGGTCACATATTGATAGTGATGTGAAAAAAGTATACTCTACTGCATTCTTAGATCTTTACAGGAAAACATGACTGCTGTAGCGGAAATAATAAAAAAAACTAGAGTTAGAAAACTCCCTTGTTTTCCAAGTGTTCTGCATAATTTGTGTATATGTGACACATCACCTTGAGAGTAGGCTGGGCAACACCTTTAGTGACTGGCACTGCAAAATGTTCCATGTTAGAGTGCTTGATGAGCAAAGCAATGTTGAAGAGCAATTCAAGAGCTTTTACTTTACAATGTATGAGAAATGGCTTGCAATGATGCAAAGAAATGTCCCTTCACCAACCATGGCATTTGAAGTCAATGAAAGCTCACTTCAGTACTCTGTACAAGTTCTAGATTCCTTCCATAAAGGGGAATCTTCTCCGTAGTTTCAAAAGTGCTGCTGCATTTCTTACCGCTTCAGTCACTCTGAGGACATAAGCACCCAGTTCAGTGCAAATGTTGCAGAACCTGCCCAGAGAATCGCAATCTTCAAGTAAACCAGTATTGGCATGGAAAGCTATGCCAGTGGGCAGAGTTAGCAAATTGTGTATTGGCTGTTTTGGTGTTGCCCGCCTCAAGTGCCAATGTTGAAAGGGTCTTTTCACAGAAAAAAGTTTACATGGGAAGGTAAGAGCAAGCACACATGACCAAAGACTCATTGAAGAAGTATTGTAAGTTTGATTTGCAAAAATGTATTTTGACCTCATATACACTGTACGTACACGGTTTATCTACCATGCACTATCATTGCAGAAAGCAAGCAATAATAAAAGCAAACATTCCATAAACACCGGAAAAACACAGTTTCTGTTGTTTGTAATGGCAAGAAAATGTGTAACCGCTGATAACCACTGTTTTTTAAGGTATTGAAATCACTTGAAAACACTGAAAACACCCCCCCCCCCCACAGAATTGAACAAAAATAGAAACTGAAAACAGGAAAGCCTATTTATATTAAAGGTTGCACAATAAACAGCCATTTCTTGCTTGTGTGTCAATGATCTCATATGCCATCAGTGGTATTTTGAAGCTGCTGGGACCCCCAAGTCAGCGGCAACTGTGCTCATTGGGATGTTTCTTCCAAGCGTACTACTGCTAGTCGGATACAAATACTACAATACCAGATGGCCACCACATTTTGTTTGCAATCTCAACATTTCTTTTAGTTTGACACCCCAGGGCCATCGATGATTCCTTGATACCCATGTTGCCATGCTCCACATGGAGTCCTGAGGCAAGGAAAATCTGAATTAGGAGGTTGGCTCTAAATATGCAGCCACTATATGGCAGACAGCCGACTGCCAATGATAAACTGTTGGTGACGCTGGTGTAAGCGCCACTTGCTCTGAATCAGTAGTTCTCACCAAAAAGGGCGTCCTTATGAGCAGACCGTAAATGCTGTGACATATATCGCACCTGATAGAATCTGACTCTGCAGAGTTGAAGTTTATCAGGTGCGATAAATATCACCTGATTGCAAGTTTTGGGGGAATAACATGTGGAATTGGTGTTCACCTCACAAAAATCTGAATGAATTGACAAATACTGGGCATTTTTCCACTATACATTCCAACAGGTTTGATCTGTTGGAATCTATCGGGATAAAAAACTATGAGTGTATGATAATGATCACACAACCAGTAATTCCGTCTCTGTACAAGTTTTTAGTAAGAGACAATTTATGATGAAGCTTCCGCTACACTGTATGAGGTCACCCGAATAAGTACTCCTTTTTATTCACTTTCAGTATTAGCGTATTCTCTGTCATGCTTGTCAGAAAATTATCACACTTAGCCCTGATCAATAGTCACACAATTGTACTATCTATTTCATGAGGTGTGTCATTCCCTGCCCCCCTTGTTTCTGGTAGGAATTCAATTAAGTCACTTATGTACACTGATTTATATCAAACAAGGACTCAAGTATATAATGACAGTGATGTAAACCACTTTTTATTTTTTGTCCTTTTATATAGCGTGGACTTGACTGAAAGGTTTTAGATTGCTTTACATGAGCACCACTTACATTACACAGACACCTGAGTATCAGTTACATTACACAAGGTCACATTCAGTTTTTATGCATGGGAAGAATAAGTGATTTGCCTAGGATCACAGGATGTTGAGCCTACGCTGAGATTAAAACCTTGGTTTCTGTTTCAAAGCAGCCCTGACTGACATGCCACATCCTCTTCACTTCTGATCTGAATACATTCATTGCTAATAGGAATTCACAACCATGAATTATTGTGAATCCGTAATGTTTTATAAATATGACACATTCCTTCCGCGATTCCATCAAATTTCCACTTTTTTTGGCGTTCATGAGCCATGTCCCCTTGCATTTTGAGATGATCTCTTTGTCAGGCGGCTTCATTAGAGTAAAGTATGTAATCACAACATCCTAAACAAAGAGTATGAACAAAAAC
Source organism: Triturus cristatus (assembly GCF_964204655.1). NCBI lineage: Eukaryota > Metazoa > Chordata > Amphibia > Caudata > Salamandridae > Triturus > Triturus cristatus. The sequence continues at coordinate 36,796,322 of NC_140594.1, forward strand.
ACTAAGTAGGCGATTAAATGTAACAGGATCCGCTGTAGCACACAGCAATAAATCACAGAATATGAATCAAGCATATTTGTTAAAATATCTGGGGGCATATTTACCAAAGGGTTTGCATTGCTTTTGTGCCACGCAAGGGGATGCAAGGTGAGGCTAAACCTTGAATGAGAATAACCAAGCCACGTAAGGCCACCTTCCGTGGCCCTGTGGTGCTTGGTAAATCTGGAGTAACACAAGGCAGTGCAGGTAGCTGTCTTGATTTCCTCTCTATGGTGGAGGCGGTACATGGGTGGAGCGTGGGTGTACCCAGGCATTCACCCATCGATTTTGGTGCATTACCAGATTTACCAAGGGAGGCACAAAGAGGAGAATTTCCTCAATTTCTCCTCATTTTTCCTCTTTCTACGTGTGCTGTATTCTACACCACACACATAACAAGGAACAAGCCCCTGAGGATTGTTTAAGTGCAGGAAGGTGTCCTGTCCATCACAAAAACATTCCTGCCTGCAACACAGGCACCCTTACACTGTGGTTCAAGGGTGCCTGTGCTGGTGCTAGGCTGTACACAGTGTGCCAGTGCAAGTATACAACAGGAACGCACCCTATGATCTTAAATACGGCGCATGCCTGCCCTTTCCCTGTCATGCAATGCAGAGCAGCAATGTGTCTTGCTGTGTGACATTTTGATAAATCTGCTGCCTGATCCCTAGGGGTCTACACAGTGACTTAACTCAGTTAAACAAGGCATAAGGGTCCGTAGACCTTTTTACATGTTGCCAAATAAGCAATGAACTTAAAAGTGAGCAATCCTCATTAGAGTAGACAGTTCATAGCCTTTACACCAGGTGATAACCAAGGATTGTCCTCATAGGATGTCAGTTAGATAGTTATCGGAACCAATTTCTGTTTAAAACATGTTACACAATTCAGAGACATATATTCAATTCCTAATAACATTTTTCAAAGGGAAAAAACAAAGCTATTTCCAAACATTTGTTTATTGTTACTGTCATAAATATGTAGCATATAAAAAGGATTAATTTGAAGTTGTAACAACTTGAAGGGGGTTATCAATCATGCTTAGACTGAATGCCATACTGAACAATTTGTTGACTTTTTATGTGCAGTTGATATGATAAAAACTTTCCCTCATTTGCATTCATTCAAAATAAATCTCCACCGAAAGTTGTTTGCATGCAGTATCTGTATTTTCTAGTAATGTACTCAATGATCAGTGGCGAAAGCTAAATGCTGATGAAGACTGGCGATCCATGAGTAAAAGTCTATACGTTTGAATTGTTTAAATTTGGAACATTTATAATTTTTGCTACATTGGTAATATACTATCTGTCAAGTGAGCCCTGATGAAGTTCCAAAAGGTTTTATCTTTGGGGAACGAAATGCATTGGCTGTTTTTATGAACTTTTGTGAAATAAAAGAAGAGATTAAAAGAAACAACAACGGAGTACATGTTTTGTGTTCGGTGCACCTCCTATTGCTTCAAACGTTTAAATTGTTTAAAGGTTTAAGTTGACAAAAATAACATAACTACTCCACTAGTGGCAATCATCAAATTAATGTCATTTTAAAATACAAGGCCATCTTTTGTGCATAATGATAACCCAATGAGAGGATCTCCAGGCAGCAAATCATGTTTGTTAACAAATAACAAGACGTCTCTGTTTTATCATTAAGGCCACATGGGCTTAATCAATCAATCAGAACATTTGTAAAGCGCACCACTCACCCATGAGGGTCTCAAGGCACTGGGGGGGTTATGGGGGAGAGGTGCTGCTACTGCTCGAATAGCCAGGTCTTGAGTAGCCTCCTGAAGGCTAGTAGGTCCTGGGTCTGCCGTAGGAGGATGGGGAGGGTGTTCCAGGTTTTGGCGGCGAGGTGGGAGAAATATCTGCCACTGGTGTTTGCTCTTCGGATGCGGGGGGACTGTGGCGAGGGTGAGGTCCGTGGAGCGGAGCTGGCGGTTTGGGGTGTAGAAGATGAGTCCTCTGTTGAGGTATGCCGGTCCGGTGTTGTGGTGTGCCTTGTGTGCGTGGGTGAGGAGCTTGAAGATGATCCTTTGGTGACGGGAAGCCAGTGCAGGTCTCTCAGGTGGGGTGTGATGTGGCTGTGGCGAGGGATGTCGAGGATCAGGCGTACAGAGGCGTTCTATATGCGTTGTAGTAGTTTCAGGAGTTTGGTCGAGGCTCCTGCGTAGAGGGCGTTTCCGTAGTCCAGCCTGCTGCAAGAGGGCCTGGGTGACCATTCTTCTGGTTTCAGTGGGGATCCACCTGTAGATCTTGTGTAGCATGCGGAGGGTGTTGAAGCAGGAGGAGGAGACGGCGTTGACTTGCTTGGTCATGAAGAGTGTTGAGTCGAGGATGAACCCCAGGTTGCGTGCATGGTCGGTGGGTGTCGGTGCTGCTCCCAGTGCGGTCGGCCACCAGGAAGCCAGTGCAGGTCTCTCAGGTGGGGTGTGATGTGGCTGTGGCGAGGGATGTCGAGGATCAGGCGTACAGAGGCGTTCTGTATGCGTTGTAGTCGTTTCAGGAGTTTGGTCGAGGCTCCTGCGTAGAGGGCGTTTCCGTAGTCCGGCCTGCTACTGAGGGCCTGGGTGACCATTCTTCTGGTTTCAGTGGGGATCCACCTGTAGATCTTGTGTAGCATGCGGAGGGTGTTGAAGCAGGAGGAGGAGACGGCATTGACTTGCTTGGTCATGAAGAGTGTTGAGTCGAGGATGAACCCCAGGTTGCGTGCATGGTCGGTGGGTGTCGGTGCTGCTCCCAGTGCGGTCGGCCACCAGGAGTCCTCCCAGGCCGAGGATGAGGACTTCCGTCTTGTCCTAGTTCAGCTTCAGACGGCTGTTCTTCATCCATTTTGCAACGGCTTTCATTCCTTCGTGGAGGTTGGTTTTGGCGGTGAGAGGGTCCTTGGTGAGGGAGAGAATCAGCTGGGTGTCGTTGGCATAAGAGATGATGTTGAGGTTGTGAAGTCGGGCGACGTGAGCGAGCGGTGCCATGTAGACGTTGAACAATGTCCGGCTGAGGGATGATCCTTGGGGTATGCCGCAGATGATCTCGGTGGCTTCGGATCGGAAAGGGGGGAGGCGGACGCTCTGGGTTCTGCTGGAGAGGAAGGAGGTGGTCCATTCCAGAGCCTTGTCTCGGATCCCTGTGTCGTGGAGATATGTGCGTAGGGTGCGGTGGCAGACCGTGTCAAAGGCGGCTGATAGGTCCAGAAGGACGAGGGCCGCAGTTTCGCAGTTGTCCAGCAGGGCCCTGATGTCATAGGTGGCGGCGATGAGGGCAGTTTCGGTACTGTGGTTGCTGCGGAACCCGGACTGGGACAGGTCCAGGATGCTGTTCTCCTCGAGGTAGCGGGTCAGTTGTCTGTTGATGGTTTTCTTGATGGCCTTTGCTGGGAACGGGAGCAGGGAGATGGGTCAAAAGTTCTTGAGGTCCTTCGGGTCAGACTTGGGTTTTTTGAGTAAGGCGCTGATCTTGGCGTGCTTCCAGCTCTCCGGGAACGTCACGGTATCGAAGGAGATGTTGATGGCCTTGCAGAGATGGGGTGCGATGGTGGGGCTGGCTATGTTGAAAATGTGGTGTGGGCATGGGTCTGACGGAGAGCCGGAGTGGATGGTGTTCATGATCTTGATGGTGTCGTCGTTGTTTATGTTTGTCCAGGTGAGCAGGGGATTGATGTGGGTGGTGGCCATGAGGTCGGAGGTTTCAGTGGCTTTCGGGGTGGTCAGGTTGCTGAAGCTGTTGTGGATGTCTGCAATATTCAGATGGAAGATGGTGGCATGGGATTCGCACAGGTCTTGCGATGGTGGGATGTCATTGGTATTGGAGCTGGGGTTGGAGAGTTCCTTCACGATGTTGAAGAGCTCTTTGCTGTTGTGCGCGTTGTTGTCTAGGCGGTCTTTGAAGGAGGCCCTTTTGGCGGATCTGATGAGGTGATGGTGTCTGCGGATGGCGGTCTTGTGGGCTGCATGACTGTCCGGTGTGTGTTCGCGGTGCCATTTCTTCTCTAGTTTTCGGCAGGTTTGCTTGGAGGTCCGCAGTGAACCAGCTGGCTTTCTTGTTGGTGTGACTGTTGGAGGGTTTCTTGATCGGTGCAAGAGTGTTGACGCAGTCGTCGATCCACTGTCTGAGGTTGCGGGCAGCGGTGTCGGCGTCGGTGGGGTTGACGGGTAGGCTTCGGGCAAGGGTGGTGTTTAGCTGGTCTTCGGTGACTTTACTCCAGCAGTGGCGGGGGATCTGTTGGGTTCGGTGGTGCATGGTGGGTTTCCGGAAGGTGAAGTGGATGCAGCGCTGGTCGGTCCAGTGGAGTTTGGTGGTGTGGCTGAAGGAGACGTGGGGGCTTGAGGAGAAGATGGGGTCAAGCGTGTGGCTGGCGGAGTGGGTGGGTGTCGTGACGAGCTGTCTGAGTCCGAGGTTGGAGAGGTTGTCAATCAGGGAGGTTGTCAATTAGGCTGGTTAATAGTCGAATACAATATATTTGTCATATTTTATACTCCAAGTTATCAGTAATGTTTTACACACGGTCTGTTCCATCTCACCTATCATGCTTAGTGATACTGTAATCCTTACAGATCTAGGTACTTAGAGTTCTACTTGGCAGTTGGAGCTGAGGGGGACCTGGAAGCACTTGATGATGCTGTCATTTCTGTAAACCAATTTCAAATACATAGTTTATTTTATGCCTGCATTGGCGACAAAGATTGGAATGTTGTCAAGATTAGCATAACCTGGATTAAATGGCATATGAGACCATTCCATGCTGACTTTGATAGTTCTAACTGATTTTTCTATCAGATGTAACAGCCATGCTACATTTACATATGTATTTTTTGGTGCCATTGTACACAATAATTAGTTTCTTCATTAATTTATGGGTATAAGAAGACATCATGAGTGCACTAACTGCTGTGATAAAAACACACATTTATCACTTTCATCACTACTCTGTGTCGATATGTGATATGTATTCACTGCCAGCTACTACACATTGAATTAGTAATATTTTAACAGTTTAGGATGTGTATCACTAGCCGCGATAGGCACTCAATTCATGGTGTACCTATTTTGCAATATCATTGCACCATTTTCAAGGTTCAGATGTTTATTATTCTATAGTTGTTGTCTTATCTAAAGCAACTATGAGCACATGAACTTCATTGTGTGTATCAGTAGTTTTAAACTATTTCCATTTTAAAAATAAAAGAAGGCAAGTAAAGTTTTTTCTACTATGGTGGACCCCAGCATGACACTATCGCCTCCATTCTTGAATGACTGTGTAGAGAATATCCTACCATGGAAATAATGGGTTAAATTATTTCAATCCTAGTTTATTAGCATTGGAGAATAGATGTTTTGTCTATGGCGAAAACAACATATTCTTCTGCACAACCTAGACATTCAGGGTGGAACAATTAAGGAAACCTACCAGTAAGTCCAACACTACAAGTAGCTGGAAAAGAAGTTGAAGTATTTTTAGTTACTTTAACAAACTGAAAAAACTGAAAGTAGTACTGGAATGACATAAGTTTTTAGTCCTATTCTAGGAAAATAACAAACAGTTATTTGCTATATTAAAGGCTTAGAAAGATTATCCAATATATCTGAATTTGGTGACTACTTAAATTACTTTTAATAGGTGCAACTTGTGAGATGTACTAACAACTCACAAATGCAAGAAAAACTGTTGCCAAACAATTCAAATATTAAAGATGCTATTGACATTGCAAAAAGAATTGAACACATAGATATATGTGTGAATGAAATGACGGTACATTCTCATCAACCTTTTTATGAGAATAAGGACCACAGAAGAATTGATGATCATTTCAAGATTGAAGAAGTTAGCATAAAAGGAATTAGGAATAGAAATGACAATACTATGTTTAAATGTTTTGGTCATTTAGTCATCAGTATTGCATTTCCAGCTAAAATTTCTCTAAACCGTAAGTGAAATAAAATTGCATTTTGCAAAAACAGAGATTTCAATCAAGTCAACTGCAGAGATAACATGGCAGAGGCAGTAAACAAAATGGTTTTCCAAATAAATGAAATAGAAGGGAAAATGAGCATCACTAATGGTTTACCTATTTTTGAAATATGCTTCTATAAACATATATTTTTTGTGTTTGATGATTCATGCTTTCCCATCACTATAATAGACAGTAAAATATTGTTTTATATTTTGGAAAACAAAGAGCACTGTTAGACCTGGCACCTTGGCGTGAGTCTCCCTTCCACTTTTTGTCGCTGTGCCTCATGTGTTTTACTGGTGTTAGCTGCTCAGAGCACTGTGCCACTGCCAACCAGTGCCACAGTGCAAGTGCTCCCTATTTAAAATGTATATGTTGGTTGGATTCCATGATTGGCTTATTTGGTTTACTGTCAGAGCCCAGTAAAGTGCACCGGGAGTGCCAGTGCTTGTAAATACAAATGCTGCTGGTGGGCTTGCAGCACTGGTTGTGCCACCCACAGAACTGGCCTGGTAAAATGTATCTAAGGTCTGCCATTGCAGAACCTGCGTGCAGTCTGGTACTGTCATGCTGACTGGGTAAGTGCACACACTTGCCAGTCCCAAAACCTTCCCTTAACTTCATATCAGTCACCCCTATGGTAGGCCCAAGGGCAGGGTGCATTGTAAGCCTAAGGTAGGACAAGCCCTGATGTGGGTGGCATGTCCTAATAGTGAATTACAGCCATTTTCGTTTTTCACTATTGTAAGGCTACCTGTTCTCCATAGGCCAGAATGGGCTGTTAGAATTGTTACAATCTATGATCCTAACAGACCCAGGGAACATGGTAGAAATTCGAGTTTAGTATGCATGAACTCAGAATAATAAAATACATCTTTTAGTAAAGTTTATTTTAATATTCTGTGTTTGCAAATACCACTTTTAGAAAGTTGGTATTTGCTTGCTTGACCATTTCAGCCCGCCTCTGCTATGATGTGTATCTGCCTGTCTGGTTGTGTGAGTGACAGGGCTGGGGAAACCGGGAGGGGCAGGGCTAGGTAGCCTGGTGGTGAATAGGAAGATTGGCAGTCAGATGGGTGGGAGGAGTACACCTGTGCTCTGAATAGGGTTGTGCTCTGCTACCACAATGCTGGCTCCACCTCCTGCGGAGCGGCTGATGTCTCTGCCCTGCACCCTGAATAGAAAGGCAGAGTCATGTCAACAGAGTGCTCAAGAACTGGTTTGGACTGGGCAAAGGCCCCTCAACCCCAGAGGAACAAAGGAATTAGGGGTATAAGTATTGGGACCCTGCTCCGAAGAAATGAGATCCTGCTGAAACAAGAAGAACCGCTGCCAGAGGAGAAGGAACTGGGAAAGCTGTAGGAGGAGTAACTGTCCCTGACCTGGGGTATTGGCCTGCAGTGGTTGCCTTGCTCCTGAAGGAGAGGAGAAAGACTACTAAAGACTTTGCTTCAACTTGTGCTTTAAAAAGATCTCCAAGGGCTTGAACTGCGCTTGCCCCCTGAACGAAGTCCCAGGACCAGTGGACTTCACCCCCAGCTCCCCAGAGTCTTTTGGAAGTGCCTGCTGCTGTTGTTGGGCCTTCTGAGGGACTGCGTGTCGCAAGGAGCTGGGAGCGCGACGCAAGGAGGAGAAGCGTGCCGCCGTCGAAGCTGTTGCCAATGCATCTCGCAGAGAGTGTCGCCGCTGCAGCATCGCATCGAGCGGAAGCGTCTCGCATCATTCCGGAAGTGTCTCGCAACGCCGAAGAAGCGTGTCGCCATCGCAGCCATCGTAGCTGTCGCATTGCACCGCATCGAGAGAAGAGTCTCGCATCGAGGAGGAAGTGTGTCGCCATCGGAGCCATCGTAGATGTCGCATCGCACCACATCCAGAAAAGCGCCTCGCATCCACGGAGAAGCGTGCCGCTGTCGGAGCCGCTGTCGGAGCATCTCGCAGAAGGGGTGTCGCCGCTGCAGCATCGCATCGAGCGGAAGCGTCTCGCAACGTCGGAGAAGAGTGCCGCTGCCAAGGCCGCTGTCGTCGCATCTCGTCAAGGGTGACGCCGCTGTAGCTGGCGCATCGAGTCGAGTCTTCTCGCAACATTGGAGAAGCATAACGCATCTGGAAGATCCCGTCTTTATTACTTTTGCACCAAGAACTTCAACGCATCTGCATCGCTGCAACACTTTCGTTGCCCTGCGTGTCGCATCTAAAGTACATTGACTTAAAGTGTCGCATTTAAGAACTTAAGAGAAACTAAGCAATCTTCTAACAACTAAGCAACCGTTTTGTGTATTTTTAATCGTTTAATGGTCTTGTCATAAACCTATATAAAGAATCCTTATTTTTAATATAAATACCTGTGTGGTGTCCATTTGTAGTGTTGTCACTTGGTTACTGTATGTGGTCACAAATGCTTAACCTATAACGCTCTGAGATAAGCCTTGTCTGCTCGCGCCAAGCTACCTAGAGGGTGAGCAGGGGTTGTTTTAGTAAGTGTAACCCCTTACCCTGACTAGAGGAACGGTTCCCTGCTTGTCACAAGTACCTACCTGTGCCAACCAGAGAACCCGGATTCTAACATTGGTGGTCAGCGGTGAGGATTCTGGACTTGCATTTGTGACTCATGTACAGTGATTGGTGAACACTACTTAGTGAGTGCAGACCTTAACGTAACCAATACTTGTTGGTAGATTTCTTTTGGGACTTTCTATTTTTGAGTACTGCCAAACGTAACCATGGTGGAGAAAGCAGCATCCGTAATCTCTGTGAATACGGAATTGGAATGGGAAGAAGAGAAATTGGAAAACTACACTGCGAAGCAGCTGAAATCCTTTTGCAAAAAGTTTAAAGTTTCTACAACTGGATGTAAAAACAAGGCAGAGTTCTACAAGGCGCTGAGGGCCTGGGTAGAAGCAAGGAATGCCATTGATGATGGTAATGCAGAGGAACAGTTAGATGGGCCAGGAGGTCTAAGTGGAAGGAGAAGCCCTTCCCCTGCTGGTAGCAGTGTTTCTAACAACAGTCTATCTCCAGAGGAGCTGGCAGATAGAAAAGAGTGTAGGATGCACGAATTGGAGCTGGCCAAGCTCAAGTTAAGTGGGCAGTTAGAATTGGAAATGCAGAGTAGAAAGTTAGCCCTGGAAGAAAAGAAGCTACAATATGAACATGAGAAGGTTTTGAGAGAGATGGAGCTGAAAGCTCAGAGTCTAGAAAAGGCTCCCTCTGATGGCAGCACACCGTCAGTGCAGACTGAATCAAGGGTGTACATACCCAAGGATGTGGTTAAGGAATTCTTCAAGAATGATGACATAGGGCAGTGGTTTAAGGCCTATGAGGTAGCCATGTCTTCCCACCGGGTCCCTGAGAAAGATTGGGGAGCGGGGTTGTGGGGACGGTTCCTTAGTGAGGGGCGGGATACACTGCTGGATTTGCCTTCAGATGATTATAATTCCTATCCCCATATGAAGGCTGCTTTGATGTCTAGGTACGAGTTGACCCTTGAGTTGTATAGGCAAAGGTTCAGGGGTTGCACCAAGATTCCAAACAGTACGTATGTTGAATATGTGACTTTTTTTTGCAGAGCACTGGATGGTTGGGTAAAGGGTAGCAAAGTAAATGATTTTCAAGGGCTTCTTGATTTAATGGCATGGGAGCACTTGTCTAGTAATTGTTTTCCTGAGCTACGCCAGCACCTGATTGATAGTAGGCTGACTAACCCTAGGAAGCTTGCTGAGGCGGCGGACCGCTGGGTCAGTACCAGGGTCCACAAGGGTCAAGTGGAGATTCCGCCAAAGGTGGGCAGGGTCCTCAGCAGAAGAGTGGGGGGGACAAGGGTAAACAGAGGGAGTTCCAGAAGAGGCCCCAAAGTAATCCCCAAGGGAATCAAGGGAAAGGTTCTCAGCCTCCCCCACCACAGAAACCGACTGGGGCCCCGACAGGTACACCTGTTCAGAAGAGGCCCATCAGATGTTACAAGTGTGGTAACATGGGGCATTTTGCCTCTGATGTGAAGTCTCCATTGTTTGGTAAACCAGCACCCACTGGTGCTCCATCCTGGCAGGTGACTAGTGTAGCCCTGGTGGAGGAGATGGGTGTCCAAGGTGGGTGGGGTCCCACAGAGATGTCCCTTGTCTCCTTAGGAGACCGTGAAGTGGTCCCCCAAACCCAGCTGCCTGAGAACACTAAAAAATACAGGCAGTGGGTGACCATCAATGGCCATAGGGTTGAAGCTCTCAGAGACACAGGAGCCAGTGTGACGGCTGTCAAGCGCCACCTGGTGTCTCAGGAGCAGGTTGTCCCAGGAGCATTCTATCCGGTTGTTGCCGCCGACAACACCGAGAGTCACTGCCCAGTGGCTCAGGTTCCCTTTCAGTGGGAGGGGTCTCTGGTACTCTTAAGGTAGCTGTGAGGCCTGCCATGCCTGTAGACTGTCTGTTAGGGAACGACTTGGAGAGCTCACCTTGGGCTAAGGTGGAGCGGAGTGCTCACTTGTAGATGGTGGATATGCCGGATTGGGCGTGTGTCACCACACGGTCCATGGCAGCCAGTAGAGGTACTCAAGAGTTCCTGGAGCCTGAGAGGGAGGCCCAGGGACCGGCCTTAAAGAGAAGGAGCAGGGGGCGCGGGAAGCCGGCCCCTGAAGTTCCCACGGTCCAGGAGGGAGCAGACCTTGAGGGGGATGCCCTGGAACCTACAGGGGAACAGATAGCTGAACTGGGGGACCTGCCTGAGCTGACCCATTGGCAGCAAGAAAGAGGACCCTCCAGGGAAGAGTTCTGCAGGGAGCAGAAAGAATGCCCTTCTCTTGTGGGTATGCAGCAGCAGGCCGCAGACCAGGCCAATGGTGATCAGTCCGGAACACATTTCATTTACTGGGGGAACGAACTCCTGTATTCTGAGCCTAAGGTTGCTGAGCCTGGGTCAGCCCGTGTGCTGGTGGTACCCCAGCGCTTCAGAGCCGTCCTACTGGGGCTGGCTCACGATGTACCCTTAGCAGGACATTTGGGGCAGGACAAGACATTTGAAAGCCTTGTCACCCACTTCTTTTGGCCCCAAATGCGCAGTAGTTCAGATACTCACTGCAGAACATGCCAAACTTGCCAGGCAAGTGGGAAAAGTGGAAGGAAGCAGAAGGCTCCACTCCAACCGTTCCCTGTGGTCGGTACCCCATTCCAGCGAGTGGGGATTGACATTGTAGGGCCACTGGACCCCAGGACCGCGATGGGCAATAGGTTCATCCTGGTCCTGGTGGACCATGCCACCCGGTACCCGGAAGCCATCCCTCTGAGGACAGTGACGGCCCCCGTGGTGGGACGTGCGCTGATGGGAATTTTCTCCCGAGTGGGATTCCCTCTAGAGGTGGTGTCTGACCGAGGTACCAATTTTATATCTAAATATATGAAATCCCTTTGGCAAGAGTGTGGTGTAACCTACAAGTTCACCACACCTTACCACCCCCAAGGAAACCGGTTGGTTAAGAGATTCAACCGAACCCTCAAAGGCATGATAATGGGCCTGGAAGGACCCATGAGGAGTAAGTGGGACGTCCTCTTACCATGCCTCCTCTTTACTTACAGAGAGGTGCCACAGAAGTCTCTAGGGTTCAGTCCCTTTGAGCTTCTGTACGGACACCCAGTGAGAGGACCTCTAAGTCTGGTCAAGGAAGGCTGGGAGCAATCTCCCAGGAAACCTCCCCAGAATGTATATAGCTACATGCTGGCCTTCAGGAACCAGACTAGGCGTTTCAGGGAACTTGCTGAGTCAAACCTGGAAGCCAGCCAGGAGGAGATGAAGCGGTGGTACGACCAGAATGCCACTCTGGTAGAGCTTCAGCCTGGACAGAAGGCATGGGTCTTGGCCCCAGTGGAAACCCTGTGCGCTCCAGGATAAGTGGATCGGTCCCTTTGAGGTGGTGGAGCGCAAGAGTCCGGTTACCTATTTGGTGGACCTGAAGTCTCCTAGGAACCCCTTAAGGGTCCAACATGTCAACCGCCTCAAGCCCCACTTGGAGAGGTCCCAAGTGGGCATGCTCTTAGCGACAGATGCTGGGATGGAGGAGGAGACCGAGCCTCTTCCTGACCTCCTGTCAGTCAAGGAGCAAGATGGGTCAGTGGATGGTGTCATCATCTCTTCCACCCTGACCCCTGAGCAACAGAATGATTGTCGCCAGCTGCTGGGACAATTTTCTGACCTGTTTTCCCTGGTTCCCGGTGTCACTGACTGGTGCGTCCGTGATGTGGACACTGGGGATAGTACACCTGTGAGGCACAAGGCCTACCGGGTGACTGACAGGGTAAGGGCCTGCATCAAGGAGGAGGTCTCCAAGATGTTTGTCCTTGGGGTAATTGAGTCCTCAAGCAGTCCTTGGGCCACCCCAGTGGTCTTGGTCCCAAAGGCTGCAGCGCCGGGAGCCACACCTGAACTCCGGTTCTGTGTGGACTACAGAGGACTCAATTCGGTCACCAGGACTGACGCACACCCCATCCCCAGAGCTGATGAGCTCATAGATCGGCTGGGTGCTGCCAACTACCTCAGCACGTTTGATTTAACGTCTGGGTACTGGCAGATCGCCTTGACCGAAGGGGCCAAAGAGAGGTCAGCATTTTCCACCCCTGATGGGCATTACCAGTTCCGGGTTATGCCCTTTTGGGATGAAAAATGCCCCTGCCACCTTCCAGAAGTTGGTCAACCAGGTGTTGGTTGGGCTGGATTCGTTCATTGCAGCATACCTGGATGACATCGCAGTGTTTAGCTCCACGTGGGAGGAACACCTGCGCCACCTCTGGGAAGTGTTGATGGCGCTGTGGAGGGCAGGCCTCACGATCAAGGCGAATAAGTGCCAGATCGGGCGGGGTTCAGTGGTGTATTTGGGGCACCAAGTTGGGAGTAGCCAGGTGGCACCCCTTCAACCCAAGATAGAAACCATCCTGAATTGGGAGTCGCCCAAAACCCAGACAGAGGTGAGAGCCTTCCTAGGTCTCACCGGGTACTACAGGAGGTTTGTCAAGGGGTATGGCAACATGGTTGCCCCCTTGACAGCGCTGACTTCAAGGAAGCAGCCCAGGAAGGTGATCTGGACTGACACCTGTCAGAAATCTTTTGAGGCCCTGAAAGCTGCTATGTGCACGGTGCCCATGTTTTTGGCTCCCAACTTCTCCAAAGAGTTTATCGTTCAGACAGACACTTCAGAGCATGGTGTGGGGGCTGTTCTTTCACAGATTAATGAAGAGGGCCTAGATCAACCGGTAGCCTTTATTAGCAGGAGGTTACTTCCACAGGAACAGAGATGGAGTGCTATTGAGCGTGAGGCATTTGCTGTGGTCTGGGCGCTGAAGAAGCTAAGACCCTACCTGTTTGGGTCTCACTTCCGGGTTCAGACAGACCACAGACCCCTCAGATGGTTGATGCATATGAGTGGTGAGAATCTAAAGCTGTTGAGGTGGTCCATTTCCCTACAGGGTATGGATTTCACGGTGGAACATCGCCCTGGTACAGATCACGCCAATGCTGACGGTCTGTCCAGATTTTTCCGCCTTAGTGATGAGGAACTCCCTGGGGTAGGGTAGTTCTCCCCACTTTTCAGCTGGAGGGGACACGTGTTAGACCTGGCACCTTGGCGTGAGTCTCCCTTCCACTTTTTGTCGCTGTGCCTCATGTGTTTTGCTGGTGTTAGCTGCTCAAAGCACTGTGCCACTGCCAACCAGTTCAACAGTGCAAGTGCTCCCTATTTAAAATGTATATGTTGGTTGGATTCCATGATTGGCTTATTTGGTTTACTGTCAGACCCCAGTAAAGTGCACCGGGAGTGCCAGTGCTTGTAAATACAAATGCTGCTGGTGGGCTTGCAGCACTGGTTGTGCCACCCACAGAACTGGCCTGGTAAAATGTGTCTAAGGTCTGCCATTGCAGAGCCTGCATGCAGTCGGGTACTGTCATGCTGACTGGGTAAGTGCACACACTTGCCAGTCCCAAAACCTTCCCTTAACTTCATATCAGTCACCCCTATGGTAGGCCCAAGGGCAGGGTGCATTGTAAGCCTAAGGTAGGACAAGCCCTGATGTGTGTGGCATGTCCTAATAGTGAATTACAGCCATTTTCGTTTTTCACTATTGTAAGGCTACCTGTTCTCCATAGGCCAGAATGGGCTGTTAGAATTGTTACATTCTATGATCCTAACAGACCCAGGGAACATGGTAGAAATTCGAGATTAGTATGCATGAACTCAGAATAATAAAATACATCTTTTAGTAAAGTTTATTTTAATATTCTGTGTTTGCAAATACCATTTTTAGAAAGTTGGTATTTGCTTGCTTGACCATTTCAGCCCGCCTCTGCTATGATGTGTATCTGCCTGTCTGGTTGTGTGAGTGACAGGGCTGGGGAAACCGGGAGGGGCAGGGCTAGGTAGCCTGGTGGTGAATAGGAAGATTGGCAGTCAGATGGGTGGGAGGAGTACACCTGGGCTCTGAATAGGGTTGTGCTCTGCTACCACAATGCTGGCTCCACCTCCTGCGGAGCGGCTGATGTCTCTGCCCTGCACCCTGAATAGAAAGGCAGAGTCATGTCAACAGAGTGCTCAAGAACTTGTTTGGACTGGGCAAAGGCCCCTCAACCCCAGAGGAACAAAGGAATTAGGGGTATAAGTATTGGGAGCCTGCTGCCAAGAAATTAGATCCTGCTGAAACAAGAGGAACCTCTGCCAGAGGAGAAGGAACTGGGAAAGCTGTAGGAAGAGTAACTGTCCCTGACCTGGGGGATTTGCCTGCAGTGGTTGCCTTGCTGCTGAAGGAGAGGAGAAAGACTACTAAAGAGTTTGCTTCAACTTGTGCTTTAAAAAGATCTCCAAGGGCTTGAACTGAGCTTGCCCCCTGAACGAAGTCCCAGGACCAGTGGACTTCACCTCCAGCTCCCCAGAGTCTTTTGGAAGTGCCTGCTGCTGTTGTTGGGCCTTCTGAGGGACTGCGTGTCGCAAGGAGCTGGGAGCGCGACGCAAGGAGGAGAAGCGTGCCGCCGTCGGAGATGTTGCCATCGCATCTCGCAGAGAGTGTCGCCGCTGCAGCATCGCATCGAGCGGAAGCGTCTCGCATCATTCCGGAAGTGTCTCGCAACGCCGAAGAAGCGTGTCGCCATCGCAGCCATCGTAGCTGTCGCATTGCACCGCATCGAGAGAAGAGTCTCGCATCTAGGAGGAAGCGTGTCGCCATCGCAGCCATCGTAGTTGTCGCATCGCACTGCATCCAGAAAAGCGCCTGGCATCCACGGAGAAGCGTGCCGCTGTCGGAGCCGCTGTCGTCGCATCTCGCAGAAGGGGTGTCGCCGCTGCAGCATCGCATCGAGCGGAAGCGTCTCGTAACATCTGAGAAGAGTGCCGCTGCCAGGCCGCTGTCGTCGCATCTCGTCAAGGGTGACGCCGCTGTAGCTGACGCATCGAGTCGAGTCTTCTCGCAACATCGGAGAAGCGTAACAAATCTGGAAGATCCCGTCTTTATTTCTTTTGCACCAAGAACTTCAACGCATCTGCATCGCTGCAACACTTTTGTTGCCCTGCGTGTCGCATCTAAGGTACATTGACTTAAAGTGTCGCATTTAAGAACTTAAGAGAAACTAAGCAATCTTCTACCAACTAAGCAACCGTATTGTGTATTTTTAATCGTTTAATGGTCTTGTGATAATCCTATATAACGAATCCTTATTTTTAGTATAAATACCTGTGTGGTGTCCATTTGTAGTGTTGTCACTTGGTTACTGTATGTAGTCACAAATGCTTAACCTATAACGCTCTGAGATAAGCCTTGTCTGCTCGCGCCAAGCTACCTAGAGGGTGAGCAGGGGTTGTTTTAGTAAGTGTAACCCCTTACCCTGACTAGAGGAACGGTTCCCTGCTTGTCACAAGTATCTACCTGTGCCAACCAGAGAACCCGGATTCTAACAAGCACATATTGGAGGAACCTGATACTAATTCTGGCAGTTATAACAAAGAGTCCATTCCATTAGAAGGAATGATATTTCTTTTAAGGACAGATCAACAGTAGGAACGGTTTACATAGAAAAAGAGGCCCATATTTATTAGGTTTGGTTCATGAAAAAGAACTTAGTAGACATCTTGATCCTAATAGATCAGATCTAATCTACCGTGTAGAAAGAGCTCTCACCTAAATAGATGTTTGTAAGAAATTCCCTGAAGTGTTCTAACACTGAATTAACTTGTAAAAGGGGATTAATCTTGTCTACATAAAATAAGTTTCATTCCAAACCTATAAGACACCACTTGAGGAATAAACTTGAAAAATGTAAATCTATTGGAATAATTGGACTGAAAGAATCATCGGAATGGTGAGCTCCCCTAGGGGCATATCAGCAAGACGACGATAGAAAATTATCGCCGCTTTTGCGGCCGTTTTCAGCCGAAAAGCGGCGATAATTTTATTGCCTAATTAGCAAGGTCACGCTAAAGCATGAAAACTTGCAGTAGCGCACAAAATCTTAACGCCCAGCTTTGGATCTCTAATGAAATACAAAGTGGGCGTTCCTGACCTAACATGACAGGAGAAATGACGCTAAGCGACATTTCTCCTATCATCAAGCCCCACGCTATGAAGCATAGCAGCAAGAAAAGTAGCGATAACCCCTTTTATCGCTACTTTCCTTACGCCTGGTTCAGGACTGACTTAGCCATGATATCGTATGGAAGGTGGATATTATGGCTAAGTTTGTGGGGCCCTATCAACAAGCTAACGGGAATGAGGAGATTTGCTACAGGTCACAGATATGATGATATATATTGTAGGGAGATGGCTGATTATTCGCCACTTAGGAATGTTGTAGAAGCTGAGAAAAATGTGGTAAAAGTAGACAACAGACAAGTGTGCAGCATGGAGAGGTTGTGTAAAGCCTACAGAAGAAGAATTCTTGATAATACTGACAAGAGAATCAAGGCATAGACTGTCCCTAGGAAGTTGGAAAGATTACCTAAATTGCATTGGTGTTTTGATTAATATGACATGTTGTAAATACCTTGTCTCAATATGTTTCTGGAATATGTGAACATCTCATACTCGATACATTACTTTATTGTATTATTTTCTTATGGTATTTTACTGTTTTGATGTAGGAAAACACATTATTAATTTCAATATTCATAATTTTATCATTCCGGGGACACCTTTCTTTAACCATTCTCTTAGGATACTTCGTTAATATTGCCCGTACCCTGCATGTTTATAGTAATTATCCATTTGAAGTTGATGTGTTATATTTTCTTCTCCAAATTGTCAGTTATGTTTTAATCATGATCTGTTCCATCGCACCTGTCATCCTTAAACCTATCGATTATCAGAGTTCCACTTGTCAGTTGAGCCTAAGAAACAGGCTTCGAGGGCTTGGTTTCTTTCATTCAAGTTTTTTCTATTACAATGTTTTTCTATGTCTTTCTATATCTCTATTATTGTGTTTGTATATGTTTTATCTAGGAGTGGAATTTAAATTTGCACATTGTAGGGCCATTCTTTAAAATTATTAGCTACCAATTATTGTTACTCTTTGTTAACTTTGAATGTTAGACTTGTGGTTGAAAATCCTACATTTAAATTTCCTCTCTGTTATACGAATGTAGATCTTCACACACAGGCATTTCAGAAGGTACAGGGAGTGTGTAGCGCCGCAAATGGAGTCATTTCCTACTTTGCATTTTGTTCGGGTTAAGGATGAGTTATTTCCTTGCCTGAAATGATTGGATTGGACTTTCCAGAATTATGATAGGGATGCGTCCCTGTTCTCAGGCATTCTGTCTGGCAACGGGCCTCCATCGAGGCCACTCTCTAAAAGGGCCCCTAGGTCCATGGTCTTAAAGGGATTCATCAGGTCAGTGTGTGGGGACTCCATGGTGGCAACCCTCAGGAGGAGGCAGCGAAGGGCCCGCATAGGGTCGGAAACCATGGGTCTTGGCATATATCCTCTCGCACCTTCTTCTCGGATCTGATTGAACTTGTTTCCAAGTGTAGCACCGATGCCTTGACGACAATCTGGTTACTCCTCAAGAAACCATAATATATCACATGTGGAAGGAGCTTTAGGCAGAGGGGTTTGCAAATATCCACCTACAGACTCCATGTACCATGGCCCCTCCACTCAGCAAAACAGCAGCCTGAAATCAGTATGCAGGAAGAGATCCATATCCTAAAAAAGGTTCCCAGTTTTCCATATTTATGGATTTTTAAAGATAAATACAGACAGAAAACATCTGTTTTCTCCTATGTAATTACGTTTCAAATGGGCAAATTCTATCAATGTAAACGCCATTCACTGCTTCTCGTATTGTCAGGAGTTCTCTGGCTGCCTCTGGAGAGTTACTCTTCAGAAGGACATGATCCAGAGTTTACACCCATGTACCTTCTCATGAAATTATTGAGTCGCACAAAGACGGGGTCACCAGGGTCAACGCTTCGAGCTGGGACACCACTTTGTTGCCTGGTAAATGACAGTGGGCTTATGTATGTGTTTGGTATGTATTTGGTATGTGTTAGGCGCGTGTGTCACCCGTAGGTCTCGCTTACAGCTCAATAACTACATGGAACAGGCTGTGTGAGCCCATGTTTGCAAAAGGATGTCCCTGAGGGAAAGTAGTCTCACAAGACAGGTATTGCCACAATATATGTTTAAATACACATTCCTATTATTATGAGGAAAGTTGTGCTTTTGATTTCATATGCATGCAAATTTTGCATCGTAATTAATAGGGAATAACAACCAGCTATGTTGCTTTATTTCCTTGGCATAAAAATGTGGATAAATACTAGGCCTGGGCGGTAAATTCCGTTCCGCTCGCGGAATTTGCGGAATTTGCGTAATTTCGCGTTCCGCGGCGAACGCGAAATTGCTCAAAAGTCTGCTTTCTGCGATTTCGCGAAATTTTTGCTTGTTCGCGTTCTGAAAATGCGTGTTCGCGAGATATTTCTCCCCGAGCACGCAAACAGCAATTGTGAACAGGAAAAAAGCATCGCGAACAAGCAATTCCGCGTGTTCGCGGAATTTCTGCGTGTTCGCGGAGATTTTTTACCGTTTCGCGGAGATTTGCGTAACGCAATTACGCAAATTCCGCCCACCCCTAATAAATACAGACAAAATCCGTAAAAAGACAGACCGAAATGTAAAAAACATAAATACCATAAAGTGAGAACCTCAATCATAAACCATCACAGAAGGTGGCATTTCCAGTCGTGTGATGCAAATGCCACAGAATGTCAGAGCCGCTGAGGAACACCGAAGTATGGATCCGCGTGTGATACTCTGTGCGCCTTTGGGTATCAAGGCAAGCGCAACCTCTCAAGGATGTAACGCTGCTCCCAAAGTCAGAGACACAGAGAGGTGTGTATTTATTGTGTTACTTTGCTATAGACATCTGAAAGGCGCCGAGAGTTGTTTCAGACTACTGTGGTTATAAGAGTACAACAGGCACATGGGGCACACTCGACACTTGACCATGCAGTGGTGCTCAAAGGATGCCACTACCTTACGTGGCGATTAAAGAACACTTGTCGCGTTCTCTGTACCTGGGGGCAGGGTCTTCATCAGTGGAGAGTTCACCCTCAATGGGTGTGCGAGTGATGATGGGTAAAGTGTGACAGTTACAAATACAATGGGGCAGATTTATGACGTCTGGCGCATCTGCGCCAGAAGAGTTGCGACGCATCTGCCCACCCGTGCGCCACCATTGATGCACCGCATTTACAATGCGGCGCACCGTGGCACTCGGATGGGCAGATGCGTGACGCATCTTCTGTCGGAAAGGCGACGCATTGCTGGAGTTGCGTCGCAAGTGCGACGCAGCTCCAGCAAGGCTCGGGGGTGCCCTATCCCTTACATGCTGCGTCAATCCTTACGCCTGCTTCAAGCAGGCGTAGGGTTTTGAGGCAGCATGGCCTTAAAAGGGACTGAGTGAAATTTTGTAGATTTCACTCAGCCACTTTTAGGAGGCGTTCCTGCGCCGGAACGCCCCCCCCTGCTCCAGAACGCCTACATGTGGCGCAGGGCTTTACACTGTGACGCATCTGCCAGATGCGTCACGTTGTAAATACCCCGCAGCATGGCGCAGGATTTGCGCCGCCGCTGCGTCACAAAAGTGACGCAACGGCGGCGTAAATGAGGCGCAAGGGGCTCATAAATCTGCCCCAATGTGCTCTCCCCAGCGCAGGCTGAAGCTCGTAGGACTGCATCTGACTCAGTCATGTGACTGGTCTGACCTTTGGGAGCTGGCATGGTTCCCCGTCACAGGTGGGTGCAGTTTGCACCCCAGTGCCAGGGGCCCGAGGGACCCAGACTTCGTTCAAAAAGCATCCTCTGGTGGTGCACTAATGTTGTGCCACTTTGCAAGTGGCACCTGCTCGGCCCACGTGATTATGTTGGTAATACTGGATTGGCACAAGGCCAAAGGTGTCCCCTCGCATCCAATATTCTGCGGCCCCTTCTGTCATTCAGAGGGGCCAGGGGTGTGTAAAGTGGGAGCAAACGCCTATTGGGCTATAACGGTACTTCATGCGATCTGGACCTGGGGGGAGAAGCCAGGACACTGACCAGCACTCACTAAAACAGAAAGCATGCTGACACCCGCAGAAGTGGGCTGGTTCAGCAGACAGCGTGACCTCGCGTTGTAGGTCACTGCCTTATACTGCCAGGTGGAACCCAGCCTCTGCTGCAGCCGGGTACCTGCCATGCATTCCATAGGGCTTGTTCATATGTTGCCTTCCTATACAATGAGCAGACTTGTTCCTCATTGGGGGCAAGCATTAGCCCGGTTTTACAAACAGGATTTGTTTGTCTGAGAATGTTTTGAAAAGCTGCAGGTTAAATGTTCGGGGTCTCGTGCATCTCTCACCTTAGCTGATTAAAAGGTCACGAGAAGTGATAAATGCAGGAGAGGAGGCGGAGACAATGTATACCATGTGCAGAAGGTTACGCTTCACGATGATGAACTGCTCTCTCTCCTGCTCCGTATCCACAGGCTGCACCCTAAAATCACGGCAGAAAGGTGGCGAACTGTAAATATTCATTGAAGAAGCACCCATTCTCTTGCTGTAACAGGCTAAAGAAATAACACTTTATAATGCGTCATTGCTGTATTATTGATTAAAATATCATTGATGAATTTTTCAACCTGTAATCGAAATTTAAAAAAAAATCACATTACTTTAGAGGATGAATACGAGGAGAGATTACTGTTTACCAGCCTTTATTCTCTTTAGCATCCCAAGCAGTTCTCGTTTAAGTTTTTTTCTTAAATGACACTGCGTTCTCCTCTAACTTTTATCCCAAAACATTTATTGTGGATTTAGCACAATTTAACGCTCTCACCTGCCTCCGTTTTGCATGAAGAACACACATATACGTTTTCCTTGTTGACATATAGCATTTTTAGAACTGCTAATAAAAATTAAAGGACATCTGTATATTTTTGTTGATTTTGTCTCTGTTTACTTCCAAGGCTTACAACAAACAAATGATGGACGGAATGCTGACAATGCAGACACTCTCCCCCAGTCAAGAGATCTGGGTTAAATCCATCGTTCTTTTGCCCACTACACCACCCCAGTTTAGACATGGCCATATGCAAATCAGTCTTGACCCTGTGCCTCATGGGAACAGTCCAGCCCGAACTGCCAAGCCATGTCTTCCCTGGACCGGAATCAAGCATCCTAGGACCGGTTTCTGGCTATCAGCCATCATCAGCCAGGATAGCTTGACTCCAGTGGCGTAGTGAGCACGGGTCCCACGTCTGGGAATATCCATCCCACTTAGGGCGAAAAGCGTTACAACAAACAAATGATGGACGGAATGCTGACAATGCAGACATTCTCCCCCAGTCAAGAGATCTGGGTTGAATCCATCGTTCTTTTGCCCACTACGCCACCCCAGTTTAGACATGGCCATATGCAAATCAGTCTTGACCCTGTGCCTCATGGGAACAGTCCAGCCCGAACTGCCAAGCCATGTCTTCCCTGGACCGGAATCAAGCATCCTAGGACCGGTTTCTGGCTATCAGCCGTCATCAGCCAGGATAGCTTGACTCCAGTGGCGTAGTGAGCACGGGTCCCACGTCTGGGAATACCCATCCCACTTAGGGCGAAAAGCGTTACAACAAACAAATGATGGACGGAATGCTGACAATGCAGACATTCTCCCCCAGTCAAGAGATCTGGGTTAAATCCATCGTTCTTTTGCCCACTACACTAGTTATATCTCAACATTCTGAATGTGTGATTATTTTCCCAGTTGTCAAACGGTGATACCAAGCTCAGATATTCGGAAGCCACGAGCCCCAGTCTCGAGAGCCAGCATCTGCTAATCAACATCCCATCTTTTCGGAATTCGGAACAAACATTTGTTTTATTCTCTGATCCGAGTAATATATTTGGAATCTTGTAAGAATATTTTCCAATTATCCAGAAAATGCAATAGACAGTACAGAGGTACCAAAGCCATATCATTGGCCAAATGGAGAGTAAAAGCCGGGCCTTTGAGGATGGCAGAAACACTGCCATCATTCAAGTCAAGGACTATTGAGTTTTTTGTGCTGATTCGCAGTCCTTGCACGAAGAGAGAGAGTCCATACTGAGGGGCAAGGGAACCATCTACACCTATACTTTGATCTGACTTAGTTATCAAAATAATTAATAACAAAAATAACAAATACGTACATTAATGCATACATATACGTACATAGAAGGGCGGCTTTGGGTCAATCGTCCTCAGCTATTGGTCTGGCTCATTAAATTCATAGATGTCTTCCATTCACAGGACAGCCTAGAACATTGGACAATGGGTCAGCCCACTTCAGCCATTGGCTGTCATTCAATAAATGGAACTCTCCCATTGGGCATCAAGTGCGGCTGCATAAAATCAATTCCCCTCTTCTTCATGCTCCCCTCGTTTAGATGACATAGATTCCAGATCATTGGCATGGGTGCTTTTACGTTAACACAAGCATCAGTCTGTCACTTTGAGTCTTCTATCATGCTGAGGTGATCAGCTTCTTTTGCATTTATTTTAGGGAGATTTATACTTGTTTACCATATTGACCAGGATACTGAGGATCACACCTTCCGTCAGTGGATGCTCTCCTGTGATAAAGCTCTGATAGAAGAGCGGCGCCTAAGAAGCTTGATATCCGTGTACCGAACCTCTGTCACCATCTCATCCTTACACTTTCAATCCCACTCTCACCTGATGCCCCTCTCAATATTAACAATCGATGCCCCCATAGAGCGACACAGATCTATCTCCTTACTCTGGATACTTACACAGGTTGTGAGATGTTTAGTAGAAGATGTCTTGGTTCCCCATTTCTGAACTAGATTAAGTCCATCAGACCTTCCATCAGTGGCAGGTTCTTGTGAAAATTCTCTGATGAAACAGCAGCTCTGAGTACATGTGCTATGCCCTTCCTGAGTCTTGGTCACTGCCCCACTCTTGCACTTTCAGTCAAGCTGTCACCGCCTACCCTGTCTCTAATACTGCTTGATTGCTGTTATGTGCAGATTTAACGATGCTTCGGGCTCTGAACATTGCATCTTCGGGGAAACTACCAACTAGATGAGCATCAGGCACAAGACCTGTTTGGTTAATAAGTATTGACCTTTCTTTTATTCTGCCTCAATGGTTGGAACACAGATCCTTCCAAGTGAAGCTAGACTTGCTTTGGGCTCATTTTCCAGGTGAGTTGTGCTTGTTTTCCAGTTCCTACCTGGGCAACCAATGTCCATTATTGTGAGCAGCGATGTTGGAACTGCTGTTGCCCTTTCCTTGCATTTTCAAGGACAATCTCACCTCCAGTCCTAGCCCTAAAACTCAGCTCCTTTCCCCTGGCTGTGGACAGACATTCTGGCTACATGTATTCTGAGGTGAGAACCCAGATGGCCAGCATGGCACACAATGCTTCTGGTTACTTTAGAAGCAGTAATGGTGGGACCATTAGTTTATTTTGCTGTCTCCTTTTATATGCATTTGCTCACTTTATTTGTTGGTTCTTTGTTTCTCTGCTGCCCTTGGGACATGGCCTTCTTCTAGGTCTAACAACCAAAGACAGAACCAGCAGCTTCGTGGCCATCATCCCGCCTTGGAAAGAATGGCCGTCCAAGTGCCTGTGAAGTTATCTATATTTTAGATAACATATCTACATGCTACATTACTGTTTCCAAGTGAGAAGAGTTGAGCAAAGTCAAGTGTATGCTTCATAGGGAATTTTCAGATTCCTTCTCCTACAGAGATGCAAAAGTGACAAATAGATTTTTATAGATGTTTGACATAGTCATGTTATGCTTGTGCGACAACTGTGCTCTACTTAATGAAAATGATGGATTCTTATTACAGGTGCTTTGAAATCCACCCCCGGTTTGGTGTCTACGAATTGATATAGTTTCTTTGAATGGATCTTGGCCTGAGGAAATTTAAAGTCTGAGGAAATGTAAAGTATTTGGTAAGTGGGGGCATGGCAATTGATTTCTCCAACTTAGAAAGAACACACCTTCTCCCATCGGACATATGAACTCACATATACCATACTATAAGCACCACCACTGCCAACTCCATGATTGCGACCACGATAACAATTACCAGCAACACTGCCATTTCCACTATCATTACCACCACCATTACCATTAACACCAACACTACCATTGTCATCATCAACAATACCACCATGGCTAACACCATAAATAGCACCACAACTGGCACTGCCATCACCACCACTACCATCTCCAGAACTATCACCACTCGCACCAATTTCACAATTTCTACCACTATCACCACTGTTATCACCACCATCACTGATTCTTGCTCCATCAGCACCTGGAAACAACCGTTACACCGCATTCTTTTACCCGGCATGCCGTTGCAACGAAAATGGCTTGCTATAGGGGGTAGGAGGTGTTGGAGGTAACTCTAACACCTTCCCAACTGTTGCACAGACTGGAATTGGAATAGTAAATTATACTATTCCAACATCCAACGCACCCCCGACAGCAAGTCAGTGTAAAAAATTGCATTGCAACGACATGCGGGGTTAAAGCATGCATTGTAACGTCATACAACCATCAGCACCACTATACTAGTACCACTACCACTATTCCAACCACATGACCACCACTGTTAATGCCAGGCCATCACTGTTTCTACCACTAGTATACTAATTACATCTAGCAACACAAATGTTTGTGTGTGGAAAAACATTGTCTATTTGAGAGAGAGAGAGAGAGTTTGTGTGTGTGTGTGTGTGGGTGGGTGGGTGGGTGTATGTACGTGCAAGAGAGATGAAGAGAGAGGGAGAGTAAGGAAAAGGATACTTGAATGCCTGGAAGCACTTGAAATGTTGCCAGTCCAGTGGTACATGAGGTTTATTGTGAATTAAGGCCTGGTGGTGCAGCCAGCCCACAATAATGTTCTGGCCACTTAAAAAGTTAATAAAGAGTTATTTGGCAGCAAAAGGAAGCAAATGATAGAAGGCTGCTTGCAGACAACAATCAGAAGACATGCACAGTGCTAAAGCCATGCTTTCAATGCTATTGTATGATGGAACAATACATGCCTGAACAACGCATGCCTGAACCAAGTGGTCTTAACCACAACCATGTCTTTACCTTGCATGCCTTTACCACGCATGCCTTTACCACGCAATTTCGTTGTCATGACATGATTGGCAAAGGGACAAGTGGGTTAAAGATCATACCTCTGCCCCAGCCATGAAAATTATCTCTTTTTCCCTTCCCTGAGTCCTAAAAATTAACCCCAAAACCTGAAAACTACCACAACCCCAGCCCCAGCTCTAAGCCCTCAAAACTTTCCTCTTCATCTGTAGAGTGCCCTGGCTCAACTTTTCCCACCCTGTTGCCTAAAACTCGCCCAAGCCCTAAAATCTGTGCCTTTTGCCTCACCCCTCCCTGAGCCCTAACAATTGCCACCACGCCCTAACAACTACCGCGACACCAGCCCCCCGCCCTGAGCCTTAAAAACTGACACCTACCCCTGTTAACTACCCTGACCCAGCCGCAAGTCCTGAAGCCTAAATCTTCCCCCTGTCCTGAAACTTTTCAAGACGATGTCTTGATCTATGGTGCATCCAAGGTACAGCATGATGAGTCCTTGTACCATGTTCTGGACATCATGCTAGAGGAGGGTGTTGTACTTAAAAAAAAAAAAATGTCTGTTCCTTGTAAAGAAGGTGGAGTACTTGGGACATGTTTTGTCTGAACAAGGAGTGGAACAGAGGCCTGATCCAGTGAGAGCCATAGTTGACAGCACAGCACCTTCTGATAAGGTTGGCCTCAAGTCATTTATTGGACTCTGTGAGTTCTACTCCCGGTTTGTGTCTGATTATGGATCTAAGGTCCAACCACGCACTAATATGTTGAAGAAAAGTGTGGTTTTGGTTGGGATGATCACTATCAGGAAGGAAGTTTTTGAATGGATCAAGACCCAGTTAGTAGGTCTAAATATTCTCAAACCTTTTGATCCCAATGTCAGGTGCACCATCATTGTCGATGCCAGCGGTTTTGGGTTGGGCGCTATACCCACACTGACCAAAGACGTTACAGAGAATACTTTGGGTTATGCATCAAGAGTTTTGCGAGGTTCAGAGTTGAATTTCTCTGTTATTAAAAGACAGCTGTTGGCCTGTTGGTGGGCCATTATGAAATTTCATCCTTACATTTGGGGTAACCATTTTGTGTCACACACCGATCACAGTCCCCTTGTTTCCAGACATTCTGGGGACAAAATCAAAGAACTCTCATTTGGGGATGAAGTTCTAGCAGAGATTCTGAACACCCCATCTCTACTGGCGGAAACTATTGTTACACAAACAGTACAAAACTCAGACGAGTGGGAAGCGCTATCCACTAAGAAAAAAGAGCAAATACGAACAGCTCTTCATGGGGCATTCATGACAGAATACCTCCGAAAAAACACCGCCCGAGAGGATTGATTGTCACTAATGAACCTAGACTCTTCCTTAACAACAAAGAGTTTAGAATCAACTGGTCCAGCATCGCTTGGAAATGTACGAAAGATTGGCTCATCCTGATCATTAACACCGCGAGACAATTGGCCGATGCTCTCTTAGTTGAAATCCAGCAGAGCGAAAGTAGGCTAAAAACTACAGTACAACTTTCAACCTTCAAGAAAAAGTTGGATGAGATAAATAAAGACCACTCAGAATACAAGGAATATTTGACCCAATCCAAATTGACGAAACTGAAGAAAGATGTACTGAAATTCAGTAAGGAAACGGTTTATCCATATATAACGGATGAACAATACGATAAACCAACCCCACAACATACAGGGAGAATACAACGTTTCAGGCCTACCCCACAGAATTGGACATTCAGTTCAGGAGATGAAAGAAGTGATTCCAGCGGTGACGAAGGCTCAGGACCACCTCTCGGAAGACAACCCCACTATCAACCTCTGATGCAAATCCAACAACCACAACACCCTCCCTTCGGCTACTGGCAACAACCGTATTTCCCACCGGGGTTTGGTTATCCCCCCGGCCCCCCTTCTTTTTTATTCCAGGGCAGGGGCAGAGGGAGAGGCCGACAAAAAAGAAGAAACGCAAGGGTCCAATGGGAAGACCAACAACAACAACCACAAGGGATGACAACCAGGAGCAGAGGGAGAACGGAGATGCCCTCAACCAGCAGGGATTAACAAATATTGTTAACATTAGCACATACACCCTGACAACCGAAGAAAAGTCCGTCCTTGAGAAAGGTCTGGGCTTTGTTCCCACACCAAGAAACGACCCCTTTAGCCTTAATATGGAATTGGCCCAATTCTTTCGCAAACTTAAACTCCGCGACTTCTTTGGCGAAACAACAGAAACCAGTGAAGACGGCAGGAAATCGACAGGGCTACGTAAAAAATCAACCTTCCAACCTCCTATGCAGAGTATCTCGTGTGAAGTACTAGCATTCGAACACGCTGTACTCAGAGACATTGAGAAAATAGATTTTCAGAACACCAATGGGTTTGATAATCTAACGGGGAGAGAACGGATGGCCCTACAAAGACTCAAAAATAACCATAACATCGTTATAAAACCGGCGGACAAAGGGGGCGCCACTGTCATCCTGGATCGCTCAATGTACCATGAAGAGTGCCTACGACTACTAGCGGATACCAACAGCTATACCATACATCAAACAGATCCCACTAAACATATCATGAACAGAATAAAGAACATAGTGGAAGAAGCACTCAGTAACGATTGGGTTACGAGACAAGAAGCTGATTTCTTGACCAATACGGAACCTAGGATGCCAAGATTCTACATCCTCCCAAAAATCCACAAGAATCGGATGCCCCCCCCGGGGAGACCTATCGTATCAGGGATTGGATCTGTGCTGGAACCCCTATCACAATTTTGTGATTGGTTCCTGCGGCCAATTGTGAAGGAGCCCGCATCCTATCTAACGGATACTAAAGATGTCCTCTGCCTCCTAAGAGATCTGGAGATAGATCCCGCCAGTGACTGGCTTATAACTATGGACATTGAAGCCCTGTACACGAGTATACCTCAACAAAGAACACTGGAAGTCGTAGAAAACATCATTCTACGCAGGCAATGGGATTTCATCACCCCCCAACACTTTGTCATGGAATGTGCGGAACTGGCCCTCACAGAAAACTTTTTTCAATATGAACAAACCATCTACCATCAGATAACAGGAACTTCGATGGGGAGCACCTTTGCCCCTAGTATGGCCTGTCTGTACGTCCAACAATTTGAGGATGACTTTGTCAACAATCCGGCGTACCCGTTTCTAAGTCATCTCAAGATTTGGAAACGGTATATAGACGATGTACTGATTGTGTGGAATGGAACAGAAGAAGATGCAACTGCTTTTGTACATTGGGTAAACTCTCAAGACAGACACCTAAAGTTTACTCATTCCATCCACAAGGACCACGCTATCTTTCTGGACCTGGACATCACACTCACTGGTAGAGGGTTTTCAACTAAAGTCCATAATAAACCCACAGACAAAAACAGTTTACTTTTATATGAAAGTTACCACCCAAAAGCCCTCAGACAGAACCTTCCGGTCGGCCAGTTTCTACGGATAAGAAGAAATTGTTCTGAAAAAGAAACCTATACAGAACAGGCGAAACACCTTGAGAACAAACTCATCGCACGGAACTACCCTAGAAAAATGGTTAAGAGGGCCAACAAAAGAGCAAGTAATAACCCCAGAGAAGCCCTACTGGAAGACACCGAGCAAGTGAAAACGAACAGACAAGTATGTGTCACTACATTTACACCAGCATCAAACTCTATACAGAAAATCATCAGAAAAAGATGGAATATACTGAACAGCGCTGGGAAACAATGGGAAACACCTCTGTTTGCATACAAACGCAACAGAAATCTAAGGGATGAACTGGTACACGACCAGATGACCACATTGGAGGACACTGAACAACCGAGACTCTGGGACCAACCACGTGTAGTGGGTCATTTTGCCTGTGGTATGTGCAACTCTTGTAACCTCACAAAAAACACCAAAGAGGTTGACATAGGAACTGGAAAACCCTGGAAACTCAATACATTCAGCAATTGTAATACGGAGAATGTTGTCTATCTCCTAACTTGTCCCTGCATGCTCCAGTATGTAGGTATGACTACTAGGAAGATAAGAACCCGTATCAACGAACACCGAAGCACTATCAGGTGCAAAAAGAACAATACTAAGCTGACTCGCCATTTCTCTGAAGCAAACCATAAAGAAACAGACCTTAGTTGGACTGTACTTGAAGTCATGAGAAAAGGGAAATCTGACCTTACAACCAACCTTCTTTTTAGAGAGCAACGATGGGTTTACCGCCTCCGTACCCATGAGAGGGGTCTCAACGACGATATTCCATGGCTACAACTGACACGATAGAAGGATTAATGTACTTAGAATACACTATCATTTTTCCAATGATGTATACGTGTTTACATAAAACTCACGCTACATCATGGACTGAACTCATACATCACACTCTAGCACCCCCTGCCATACGCAACACCTAGTATGAGCATTAATATGTATGGGACGTACACACTCTGGCTTAACCTAAAGATGACTGTGATAACATTGTTAAGGCTTTATTCTTGACAGCGCCTCTTGACTACTGTTTGTATGGGAGCGATCCTTAAAAAACCACAGAAGTTCATTGTACGGGAGGTCGCTCCTGCTTTTGATTATATAAACATCCATGGACCCAAGAGTTGCGCTTGCCACTTATGACCCTGCATGAAGTATATTGATTACTCAACCGCATGATACAGAATCTGCTTCTCACGTGGCTTGCATGAGATCCTCACAATCATCGCATGTAATAATATCTCGCATACCCAGCACGGAGTTACCTCCACTCCGAGTCCAACATCCGGAGGATCGCGCCACAACCCCATGAGCACTCACTACATGTGCGTTTCCATGCCAACGATACATCCATCCGATTTACAGCCACGCCCCCCCGCATCAGTTCCTCCTATCAGAGCGGGTTTTAGAAATGCCTCTATAGTGTATCCTATGAGAGTACCCCTCCTTCAGCACACTATCGCCTGCACAGATCTCTCGACGCGTACCATTGGCCGCTAACACCCAGCCTCCTATCATCGAATCACGTGCGTCTCCAGAGACTCTCACACGCCTCTGTCCGACATCCTTGCTCCAGGCAGCAGCAGCCGGGGACACCGGGAATCATTTACGCGCTGTTGACTCACGCTAATTGTTCCGCCCTACCCAATTAAGCACCGGGAAGTAACCATTATATATTCTCCGTCCGCTCCCTGTCATTCTCACATTCGGGAGGACCAGGAGCGGACGTATAGGTTGCAGGACGCGCTGATCACCAGTTACAGTAAGAGTGTGTCTGAAGTGATTGATGGTAGATTGAGCAAGACAGTATGGGTATGTGAAAAGGTGGAACGATATTGACTCACCTCACGAGTCTGGCTGAACATGATGATACATCCCTTTTTAACACAACGCTTTTACTGAAGAACTGTTTTGTCATGTTTTCTCTTACAGAGGAAACACAACTGTGGTTTTCTTCTCCGCCTCTTCTCCCATGAGGCAACTTGTCCAAACTATTAGGGTAAGCCTGGTGACAGCACCGTCTGCCACCACATTTTCGCACTAGTGTACACAAATAGAGTGCCACCAAGTCACGCACACACTTGTGTCACGCACGACACCCAATGCATGCATTGTTTTGTCCTTTTTTCCTCCCTCTTTTCTTTACAGGTACAAACGACCCAGCGAGTTACATTGTCTTTCAAAACTCTATTTTCAGGCTTCACTATTGGAAGCAGCTCTTAGACGGTAAAGTGTGACCTATGCCACACTCCCGCAGTGGTGAAACATTACCAAATGTGGTAAGAACGGAGCCCAGTATTCTTTTATTTAGGTCCTGATGAATGCCGCGGACCCTTCGGGGCCACCCAGGCAGAAACATGTCGACCATCCACGAGATCATTCACTAGACGGTTGGGAACAATAAACATCCCAATCACCGTCGCACTTATATTTTAATATCATATAGTTTTCATCCCACATTAAAGAATTGCTACTGATTACTATAATGATTTTTAACTTCACTCACATAGTCACGGGCCCCCACTCCATCACTTAGAAGTGCATCCTTGTCGTCAAGTGTATGCCCGTCCTCCATCAAACGAAGGTTTTGGAGGGCGAGGACTGGTCAATGATGAAGCATGACACCAAGTGGTGTGTGAGACCAGTCCGTATCTTTTTGTGAGATGCCCACACTCACGACGTTCTTGTAACTCGTTTGGGTTATCACACTAGGAGCAGCTCTTTTGTGATGAACGACAAAATCAAAGAACACACTCCCAGAATAGCCAGGTTGTCCACTAAGTTGTTACAATATGACTGAAGTTTCCTACTTGCCGAGTAACAAGAATGGCAGCACTGACTTTTTCTCAAGATTTCCTATTTCCGAGGATGATTCCTTTTCAGGTGATGATCTGGACAATTGTTTTATTGTCTCCATAGTTATGGGTGATGTAGGAGAGTTGGGTCTGCTATCCTATGGTCACCCCAAATTTTTGCTTTTTGCTTCACTGGTTTTTGACATATTGAGGCTGTGGGCCTGCTAATCAGACCCCCAGCCTGCTGTTCTCTCTACTAAATTGCCACTATGCACTATAGGTGCATAACCAATTGGAATTGGATCACCCTGTGAGCCCCTGTACCAGTGTACACTAGGTACCCAGGGCATTGGTGTATCTAAGGCCTACCAGGGGCTGAAGCATGTATTGTGCCACCCCTGGCCTGGCCTAACAAATTTGACACAACTGGCTGATCACTCAGCTGGGGTAAGTTGGTGTAACCACCTCTTACTTAGGTGTAGTATACCTATACCTAACCTTAAATGGGACACATGTTAACCTATAAGTCACTCCTATGGCAGGCCTTAACAATCCTGAAGGCAGAGTGCTTGGTTCCATGTGAGATGGTGCTCTGGCATGAGCTGAGCCTGTCTGCAGTGGTCGGAACAACTTCCTTCTACCGTTTCCAGATATCGCCATACCATATACTCTTAAGTGCATTATGAACCTCGTGGTTAAATGCTATCTTTGGTTTGGCTTTATCAAAACATGTCGAGTAAGGTGTCATACGAATTGGAATACTAACCCCTCGCCAATTCTGGCGACGGGGTTAGCATTCCACCCTTCTAGAGGGACACGACATGTACAGTACCTGAAACCCGGGTAAAATCAGACATAGCCTCAGCTCCACAAAATGGACGCTGCCACCACAGACACAAGTCTGCCCTCCTGCTGCTGGGAGTCCTTCCAGCTTGGGAGATGTGGACAAAGGGTTTCCTGCCAGGGGAGGTGCGTGCACCACCCCAGACAGGATTTTGTGTATTGGTCAGGTAGGGCTTGAGTAGAATCAGACATGCCTGAGGCTCACAAGGAGCCTCGGTGCATATGCCAGTTCAAACCGGTCCTGGGGCACACCAGCCCCGGACCTGGGGCGAGCTGGACAAAGGATTGGGGGTGTAACCACCCCCCTTCCTGGTCCCACCCTTAGGGAGGGACCTAGCAGGTAGTCCGGCCCCTAGAATTCGCTTAAAGGTAGGAGCTGTGTCCTAAGACTTCAAACATCCTGGAATCAACTTACTACAAAGAAGAAGACGGGAACTTCGACGCTCTGCTGCACAGAGGACAGAAGGAAATCTCCCCTATGGTCAGGGAGTGACCATCTTGCTAACGCAAACACCAACCAGCAACTCGACATCTGTTTGCCGCCGCCTCCTGCCGGAGCCCGAGCCCAGAGACTGACAAGACCTGGACCTCCAGACCTCTCACCACCCGATCCACAGTCCCTGCAAAGAAGGAACCCGTGGAGGCACCGAGACACGTGGAGCCAGCCATCTTGAAAAGACACTTGACAAGCTGCAAGCACAACAACAGAGGCTCCCTCCAAGTTGTGCTTTGGGTCCTGAGAAGCCCAACATCCGAGCAGCATCTGCACCAAAGGTGAGCCCTCCAGCATCTCCACGATCTGCGTGGGGCCCCTCTGCACTTTGCATCTTGATGCGCCTGCCCGGTCCCTGGGCCGTTGGCTAGTGGCCATTTTGGCGACCTTGTTTGAAAACTACGATGCTGGTCTGATTGCTCCAGACTGGCCCCTGCTTCCCTCCAAAGGAGCAGCCCCTCTGACCTTGCTGGTCTGAGTAATCAGCTTTCTTCAATTCCTGCAACTCCTGCTTTTGCCAAGGCTTGTTTGCTTCCTTTGAGTCGTCAACACCGCCGACAGCGAGAGCCTGCGTGGGACAGCTTGTGAACTAACTCCTGGACGTCGTCGACCTTCAGGGACCACGTGGCTGCGGTGACAAGCTACACCTCTTCACCTGTTTGCACCCAACATCGCCTGGTACCTACCTGGTGCCACGCCGGTCACTGGCTAGTGACTGTGAACACTGTCCCCTCTGCTTTCAGGTCTTCTACAACTCCAATCCACCCTTGGATCCACCGCATCTCTTCTGGACCGACCGCCTGCAGCATCTTTGGCACCAGGCTCCATTGAACAGATAGACGAAACCCGACGCACTTCGAGACCTATGCACCCGCTTCCTGTGGGTGAGGTAAAGCTGGCACTCCGGTGCCCAAGTGTAGAGAAACATCTCTAGTGTCTGTGTTTTAAGTCTTAAGTTCGTATTCCATCCAGAAGACCCTTCTAGCAGTAACTTTTACACACCCATTGAAAACCTATGGGAGCCCGCGTGTAACTTTCCTCACTGCACACGCGACCCGTGGACCTCCTGGTCACTAACTGAAGTTAGCTCCTTGTAGGCCCAGTGATTCTAGAGGCCCTAGGCCTTTTCCCTTTCCTATTCGTGGTACTTATACCACTATTTTAGTATAGGGTTTGAGTGGCCACCAGGGCCTATCCATATAAAGTGCAACTTCTGTATATTGTAATACTTTCTTGTTTAACGATTTGTGCTCCTGTGCTCATAAAGATTCTAGGGGATACTTTGAGCAATAAATACATATATATTTTGAATATATATCTGTGTGGTGTCCTTTCATTGGTATAAAGGGGGGTTACATATGGTAAAACAGCTTGCTTAACACGCTTTTTAGGAGTTTAGCCTCAAAGACTGCTTAGCCTACGCTACCACTAGAGCAGCTAGTCCGAAAAGGTTGACTTACAACCACACCATAAGGGTTGCTTGGCATGGTACAAGGTGGTCACTTTAACTAGTGAACATCATATTTACCAGGCCAGCTTCTCACATTGGTGAGCAGCGGTTGGATTTGAGCTTGCTGTGTTTTACCTCTGTAATCTCTTTGTTACCAATTGAAAGATCATACAGGTACCTTTAGGTACATATAAAACAAGAATAGTTATATACTTAAGTTCTACTGAACTTAGTTGTTGTAGAGAAAAGGGAGTATCACACCCTGACTACAACTACTAGATAGGTTTAGTAGGAAAACCTAAGTGTAGGTAGTTGCAACACATCCACCCACACTTAAGAGCAATGGCAGGGGCAGAGGGGTCCAATGTACCCATCTCTGTCGAGAGTGACCACCAGAGGGCACCAACCATCTTTGCTACCCTAAACCAGAATGAGCTCAGACAGTTGGCAAATATCAGGGGCCTTAAACAGCCCAGGAACCCTACCTCTGCTGAACTCAGAGAACTCTTACAAGCTGATGAAGATCAGAGAGCTCTCAAGAAAGCCTCCCAGTTAGACCCCTTAGGGACAGGAACAGGAGGCCCTCCTTCTGAAGATGCTACTGAAGTACCCCTTTCTAACAGTCGCCCCTTAGTTGAGAATCTGACTACAGATGATGAGAATCAGCATAGGGACAGGGATGACAAAGGGGGTGAGTCTGACAGTAGTAGTAGTTCTGATGGGAGAGATAGCCCAGTGCCAGGTGCTATACCTGGCTCAGCTAACTTAAGGCTACTTGGGACTGACAATGGGTTCACCCCATTGAATCTCCCTAGTGGACTTAACCAGGGGTTTGGGAGGCAGAGGAATCACTCAGGTGACTCTAATGCTTCTCATGCCTCTAGAGGCTCTCAAGGTCACTCCAGAAGAAGGATGCCTCAGAGGAGGGAGCATGAGGCCAGAATGAAGGAAGCTCAGCTGAGAATCAGGAAACAGGAGCTAGAAGTAGCCCTGATGGAAGAGAAACTGAACAAGGCTAGGCAACCTAGAGAGGGTGGGTCTATACCCACTGGTGGCAGCATTGTCCCTAGGGACAAAGATAGGGTCTTTGACAATAGGAACCTGTCCAAGGTTGTGCCCCCCTACAAAAGTGGGGATGATATCCACAAGTGGATGACTGCTCTTGAGAGAGCCTGCAAAGTGCAGCAGGTTCCTGAAGACCAATGGGCAGCAATCTTATGGCTCTCCTTTGAAGGAAGAGGCAGAGATAGACTCCACACTGTTAGAGAGGAGAATGTCAGAAACTACAGAGCCCTGAAGAGTGTCTTGGTTGATGGGTTAGGCTTAACCACTGAACAGTACAGGTTAATGTTCAGAGATACCCAGAAGACAGAGACTCAGGACTGGTCTGAATATATTGAATGTGCCACTAAGGCTTTGGAGGGTTGGTTGCTGGGAAGTAAGGTGTCTGATTATACAGGATTGTACAATTTGATGATGAGAGAACAGATTTTAAATAACTGTCAAAACCAGCAACTGCATCAACACTTGGTTAACTCAGATCTGACCTCTCCCCAAGAATTGGGAAAGAAGGCAGACAAATGGGTCAGAACCAGGGTTAAGCAAAAGAACCAGAACCAGGGCCAAGGGGGTGATCAGAAGAAAACAGACCAAAAGGGTGATCAGAAATCCAAAGACCAGAAGTCTTCAACAGGGCCCCAAACTAGTACTAACGAGGGTGGGTCCCAACAACCTAAAGGGAAGAAGAAAGAAGGTCCAAAGAAACCCTGGTGCAAATCTTGCAAGAATACCACTCACTGGACTAGTGATTGTAAGAAGGGTGGAGCCCCCAACACTGTTGCCCCTAAGGCACCTGCTCCCAGTACTACTGTTAGCAGTGTTGGTCCCCAGACAAAGGGTGTAGTGGGAATCACTATGGGAACTGAAGGAGATTCTGACTTAGACAGAACCCTTACACAGGCAGTCTTGATCTGTGATGGGGACATGGATTTGTCCCTGACTGTGAGCCCCAGTAACCTGGGCAAGTACAGACAGACTCCTTTAATAAATGAAAAAGTGGCTCAAGCCTACAGGGACACATGTGCCAGTGTCACTATGGTGACACCAGGCTTTGTGGATCCTGGACAGTACATACCAGGTGAGAATTTCCTGGTGACCAATGCCAGCAATGCCACTACTTCACATAGTGTGGCTGTTGTTAACTTCTCATGGGGAGGGGTAACTGGCCTCAAAAGGGTTGTGGTTAGTGCAGACCTCCCAGTAGAATGTTTGTTGGGCAATGACCTAGAGAGTTCTCTATGGTCAGAAGTGAAGTACAGGACACATGCAGAGATGTTAGGTATATCACCACATGTCCTTGCTGTGACCAGGTCACAGGCCAAAAAGTGCCTTACTGAAGCACAGGTCTTGGATCCTGGAACAATGAACCAAGCACCTACCAAGAAGAAGAACAGGAGGGTTAAGGCTGTGCCTTCCCCCCTGCCTCCAAGTGATGATCAGCCTCCCCAGGAAGATGATCTAGAGAACCCTGAAGGAACTGTTCCTGAAGAGCTTGAACCTGATCAGGTTGAGTTTCTGGGGACAGGGGGACCTTCCAGGGCTGACTTGGGGCAGGCTCAGTTATCCTGTCCATCTCTTGAACCCCTCAGACAGCTGGCTGCTGCTGAGGCTGCTGAGGCTGCTGGGAATGCTCAAGGTACCGATAAAGTGTATTGGGATTGTGGAAATATGGATTTTTCTGGTCAGTTATGTCCCCTATCTTGGACCCCAACGGTTTCATGTATAAATCACAAGTACATGTATGTTCCCTCCAGTTCCAGTTATGAAGACGCAAACACATGTGCGTCCACCGCCAACATGTCCTCTTTCAGATCCGCCATGAATGGGCCGGATATTCCATTCCTAAGTATGAAAGGCCACCGGCTTTATATGGTTCACTTATGCCATTTTACAGTCCAGGCAAGTAGGCCCTGATTCTGCCATCAAGCTTTTCCTGCCTTCTGCCTCTGAAAGCTCCAGTCTGAGCTCGCATCTGTATCCATGAACTTTGTCCTCATTTTCTGCGCAGCTAACGGTGCCTGACATCAGCCTGTTGCCTGCCAAAAACTGTATTTCACCTTCGAAATTATCTGCTCCGCTCCCTACCCAATGCATTCCTGTCTAGTAGTTTAAGTAAACATTCTTCCAGCTACCGAGCAAAAGGCCCGGCTTCTCTGTTTTTATGCAAGTAATTCATAGCCCTGTTACTATGGAAGATTCCTGCCCTCGCATATTGTGTAGACACTTAGACGCTTGTACACGCACTCACAGTCAGTATAGTCAGTATAGAATAAGATTCTACTCTGAGAGACCTCTCTTTTGGATAACATAGTTCTTTAAACATAGGATGTTAGATATGATTTGGGATTAGGTTGACTTGACCCTCCAGACTTCTGTCGCCACATGTAGAGCTAAATGTCAAGTCCCCTTCACCCCCTAGTTGCACGTCAATCACACGTCATGCTGCTGCGCGCGCATTTCTGCCAAGTATTTCTGCTGACATTGCGAAATTCTTTCATGGAACCACCCTATTATGACATCATACCTGATGACGTTCTCTAGTTACGCCCAGTTACACCCACTTTTGCTACGCATGTATGTTTTATCTTTACTATCAATTGTTACGCCTCCTGCATTTGCCTCACTGTAATGACTATTGTATAAAAATGATTACTTATCAATAAAGTACGGTCTTCACTTCCTGAACCTTCGTGGTGATGGAATATGGAGCTCATCAATTTAAATTGATTTTGGAATAAAGCCCGTTCCGAACCTCTAATACCACGGATTCTGCCTCTTATTTTACTGAGCTATTGTTATAGATTTTCCGCATCAAATTAAAGTTCCGGTAATTAAATTATTTACCACATAAATGGCGCCCGAATAGGGACACTTTCTCATCTCACGCGCCGGCGGTGCGTTGCAGGCCCGGTCTCCTGTCACAGCTGGACGGACAACAACGCGTACCCACAGGATTTCCTGTATCTCCCTCCTGCCGAGCGGGGGTAACTGAGGCTGCGATCAACACCCAGACGAGGCGGTGAGAAGTGCGAAGTATCCCGACCAGAGCCTAGCTGAGAGAGCAAGATCCGAGGTATACAGAGGCCCACCAGTTTCCGAAGTTTCCGAAGTTCCGAGTCGAGTCCAGTCCGGTTCAAGTTCAGTTTAGTTCCGAGGCCTTCCGTTCCGAGCTACCCGGTGAGTACCATTATCGGGGAGGCGTTCTGACGTGCACATAGGTTGTGCCGGTCAAGACGGGTTTGGGTACACAAATCCGGTCTGCACTGTTTCAGCAGTGTATCTGTACTGTTTAGCAGTATATCAAGTATGTCTAGTATATAATTCAGAATTACCTAGTTAGTATCGAGTATTATGCTTAGTGACGAGTTTCCCTAAATGGCCATCATTGTCTATTTCATTTAAATGTTAAATGTTAAAATGTTTTAAATACGTTCTGTATACTGTGGTGTGAATGACTGTTCATTATTGTGTTTTATGGTATTAAACGTGTTCAAAATTAGGTATCAGATCAGTTCTCAATATGCCGCTCTTTTCAAAATTAAGACAGATCAAAACCAGGAAAGGGGTACTCAAAGAAGCTGTTCCCATTCCTCCTAGGGACACTCCAGGGTACTTCATGTATCATAAACATGGCCTAGACGCCATATTATTTCTTGATCTATGGGTAGACTACACCAAGGAATTACCAGAAAGTCAGAGGTGGCCCGCAGCTGGGACCTGGGATGCAGATTGCATTATGAAAGTAGAAGAAGAATTGTGGAAAAAGCTAGACAGTCACAGAAAGATGCCATTGAATTATGGCGTAAAGAATCATATAGACGTACAGAAAAAGCGCTCAGACAGGAAGAGAAAAGTAAGGAGAATTCAAATAAAGTTCGAGAAAGTGTATTAATTGAAGAAGGTACTCGAGTAAAGTCAGAACAAACAGATAGACAAAGAAATGCCATTGTGAATGGTATGTATCCTCTTCTGGCCGAAGGATTACCTAAGGCTACTCCGGAAATACCAAAAGACTTGCCACCCCCATTGTTTCCGATAAAAGTACATCTCAAAGGGCATCCCAGAACCGCAGAAGATGTTTTTCTTTCCTCTTATTTAGACGGCGCAGCTCCCGAGTATGCTAATGCTGCGCCACATAGACCGTCTGCCGAGGGGGTTCAACGCCAAGACCCCCCTTCGTCTGTACCTCTGCAACAGCAAACTCCGACACAAGTTCCGGCAAGCACATCTGTTTCTACATCCGCATCCACACCTATGGTTGCTATATCCCGTTCAACGAATCCTTTCACATCCAGCACCCCAGGTGGTGCTACCGGAGGTGCATCAAGCATTTTTTCTACGCCACCCAGAACAAATAAACTTTCCTTTCAAGAATTAGCCCACCAACGTACACCCAAACTAGTAACTCCCAACACGCTCAAGGAACTTCTAATAGATTGTAGATATGACCCAGTGCCCGGAAAAGGGGACGAAATGATGCTGGCATCATTACGTATCCGACGAGCTGCAATATACTTAGGAAAGCTACCAGGAATGACTGCACATTTAGAAAATATATATCATTTTGTTCAGTCAGGGCGAGACCCTGAGAGTATTAACAGAGCCATGGAGTACCAAAAGGTGGAAATACAGGGGGAACTGTTACGTTTCCTCATAAACTGTGTGATCAGAAATCAAGATCAACCAGGGGTAAGTCCGGAAGAAATGCAAATTCTTACCACATGGGGTAAGAATATATCAGAGGGGAGACACGATAAACGATCATGTATAGTAGCTATGAGCCGAAAGATCCGCAAAGAAATAGAACGAATACACGAGGAAAGATTAGCAGTAGACGAACCTGAACAAACCGAGGACGAGGAAGAATTAGAACTGCCCACAGGACAGTTAGAAACCATGGCCTATGTAGGTAGAGGAAGATCTTGCAATAATACTAGATGCTTTACTGATCCGATATATCCGATACGTCCAGATAATAACCGAAAATTCCAAACTCCTATGATAAATACAAGGTCCCCCGAACATTCGTTCCAAGCCGCAGACAAATTACTCCGAGAACGAAGGGGTTATCATATACTCGATTCTATGGACGAACAAGAATTAGCCAGGTCAGCCGTTCACTGGGTTGATAGTCCTGGAAAATATGGTGATGATAC
Source organism: Triturus cristatus (assembly GCF_964204655.1). NCBI lineage: Eukaryota > Metazoa > Chordata > Amphibia > Caudata > Salamandridae > Triturus > Triturus cristatus. The sequence continues at coordinate 36,837,233 of NC_140594.1, forward strand.
ACTAGCACATACGTTTTTGAACCTCGCCCCAGATGAACAGCGTTTAGCTGGTATCTATATGATTCAACAACTCCTTATATTATATAAAAGCCAACACTCCGATCCTGGCCCCTTACCTGATATATTGACTGAATTACTAACAAATAAATGGAGAGGTTCCGGTACTAAGTTAATTAGAGAAATACTAGAATTTAGAAGGCAGTACAGCCTTTTTGTATGTCCTGAACATGTCTCACTGCCCATCAAGGAAAGAACGACGTATTACATGGATAGACAGAATCCCTTACGCGAAGTACACCCGATAAAAGGTGATGACAATGAGTTTAAACGTGTGTTTGTATACATACCCATATCCAAAATAGAACTATTAGAAATGAAGAAAGTGGTACCCAGTCATGACAAAGACCCAGCGGGTTTCCACCGTGAAATTAAAGATATGTTACTCATGGGAGAATATACCTACCCCGACATTATGACAATATTGAAGGTATTAATGCCTGCGGGCATTTACGAAAAACTCAAGGAAAAGGATTGGGAGGTGGGAGACCAGAAGATAGATTGGACAGCATTAGAAAACGAAGAAAAAGCTCGAGGTCCAGGTTCAGGGCTCGGGGACAAGACCAAAGCACTACCAGGTTTACTAGTACAGGTACTGCCACGATTATTAACTACGAAAAAGGAAGACTGGGGTGCAATCTCAGCCTGTAAACAAAAATCAGATGAAGACACTAGTGATTTCTATTGCCGATTTGAGAAATGTTTTGGTATAAATAGTGGAATAAAAGCAAGTAGCGAGTCGTATCCACATCTGTTTGTGACAAAATTGGTTGAAAATGCCTTGCCCCAAGTTAAGAATAGAATATTGAAGTTCGAGAGTACCTGGCAAGGTAACACTCCGTCACAAATGTTACAAATGCTACAGTACCATCACAATAGAATCAGAGAAGAACAAGAACATGAACATAGACGCATGAAAGACACGAAAATGAAAATGCTAGTTTCCCAGACAGTTCCAGCTGATAGTCATAAGAAGGGTATAACACAGTCTAGTGTTTCAACAGGTCCTGTAAAAGGGACATGTAACTATTGTAAACAGCCAGGTCATTATGTACACGATTGTCCGGTTTTAAAACATAATATTGCCATAGGTAACGCAAAAGAAAGACCACGACCAATTAGACAGGATCAGAACCAACAAGGAGCCCCGCAGCATGTACAGTCCATGCCAGCTCCGCAACAGTCTATGCCAGTTCCACCACCGCAGCCTATTGCTGCCACACAAACAACGACCCGACAGATGTATCAGACCGCACAGTATGACTATCCTGATTATCAACGATACTCATGAAACAGCCTAGAGAGGGAAGTTGGCTTACCCCTTATTGAGGTCCCTGTAGATCAAGAAGGACCTTATGTACACAGTGAACTATTAGGTCAAGATAGAAAATTCTTACTTGATACGGGGGCAAGCCGAACAACAATAAAACGTAGTGAAGTTCCAGGGGCACCCCTCTCTGGCTCACAGAATATTTCCCTTGGCTTTTCAGGAAAACCTATCATTAACGAAGTAACACAGCCTCTTCCACTTACGATCGGTCCCTTGACACGAACTACAGATTTATTACTTACTAAATCATGTCCAGAAAACTTGTTAGGCATAAAAACTTTGAAAGCTCTAGGAGCTATTATATGTTGTTCTCCAGAAGGAGTAAGATTGTTCTTACGAGATTTCAAAGGGCACTACGTGTCCCGAGACATGGATCACCGACTGCAGACTTTACCGACACATTTATGGGCACAAGGCCCTACAGATGTTGGTTGCATGAACATTACACCATATCGAGTCACACTAAAGGCAGGAGTGGTACTTCCACGAATGCGACAATACAAGTTACCCCCAGATGCTGTAGTGGCTTTACTACAAATCATTGACGAGCTTATTACCCAAGGAGTGGTTGTGGAAACTGACTCCAATGTATGTAATTCACCGATAATTCCGATTCTTAAACGAACCGATCCAACAGCCCCGCCAGTATATCGATTGGTTATTGATCTGCGCGAATTAAATAAATGCATAGTACCACAATACCCCGTAGTCCCAGACATTTCTTCATTACTGACAGCCATTGATTCCGAAGCAACATTCTTTACTGTAATTGATCTCAAGAATGCCTTCTTCAGCGTCCCAATAGATCCGGAAAGCCAATACTTGTTCGGATTTAGTTTAAATGGACTTAGCTTTAAATTCACACGCGCACCTCAAGGATTTACCGAAAGCCCCAGCATCTATAGCCAAGCACTGAAACGAGAACTCGACAGTATCCACATGCCAGTCAACACTGCCCTGCTTCAATATGTCGATGATCTGCTGATCTCCGCTAGAAGCGAACCTAAATGTGAAAAAGCCTCACTGATGGTTTTACAATTTTTGGCCGAAAAGGGGCACAAGGTGTCCCCTTCTAAGCTGCAATTCTGTGTCCAGCGAGTTGTTTACCTTGGTCACTCGCTGTCCAAGGAGGGAAGGCAGCTTACACCAGATCGCATCCAGCTAATTGCTAATATGCCAGTACCCAAGACACAAAAGGAGGTGCGGGCTTTCATAGGCCTCACTTCATATTGTAGGCAGTGGATCCCTCAGTATGCATTTTTAGCAAAACCACTCATTCAATTGACAACACAGGAGGCAGCCACATCGACTGTTCTCCCTTGGACTCAGGAACATACACAAGCTTTTGAAAGCCTAAAGACAGCCTTATGCCAAGCACCTGTTTTAGCAACACCATGTTACAATAAACAGTTTACACTCTTTATTACAGAACGCGAAGGTACTGCCTTGTCAGTACTCACACAGGAACAAGCAGGATCACACAAACCATGTGCTTATTTTTCTAGTACATTAGATCCCGTAGCTCAGGCTTTGCCTGCGTGCCTGAAATCAGTGGCAGCAACAGCTTTAGCAATCAGACAAAGCGATGCCATAGTATTAGGACATCCATTGACAGTACAAGTACCACATGCAGTAGAGGTTATCTTGAACCGCACACAAACACAACACTTGACTATAGCACGACTTACTGGTTACGAATTAACATTGTTTCAGCCACATATAGAAATCAGACGTTGTAGTACATTGAATCCTGCCACACTGTTACCAATAAACGGAACAGACCCACTTGCACATGATTGTATTGAAGTTATCACTATCACGACGAAACCCAGACAAGATTTGACAGACGTCCCATTGTCAGACCCAGACCTGACGTTGTATGTAGATGGTTCATGTATGAGACCAGGTACAGGAGAGCTAGTGGCCGCTTACGCAGTCACAACAGACACTGAAATCGTTGAAACAAATTGCATAAATACCTTGTCCGCTCAAGCCGCAGAGCTCATCGCTCTGACACAAGCCTGTATTCAAGCCACAAATAAAAAAGTCAATATATACACTGATTCACGTTATGCATTCGGAGTTGTACATGACTTCGGCGTGCTGTGGCGAGAGAGAGGTTATTTAACTTCTCACGGTGCCCACATTCAGCACGGACCCCTCATTCATGCCTTATTAGATGCAATACATCTACCCACTGCAATATCAATTATGAAATGTAAAGCTCATACGAAAGTTACTGATATCATTTCTCAAGGCAATGATCTAGCTGACAGAACAGCTAAACAGACTGCTCAAACTCAAACATCCGACATGACAAAGACAATAGTCCCGACACCAACATATTGCATGACGGTTAAGGATCCCGCTCTTGACGTAATCGACATACAGACACATGCTACACCAGACGAAATAAAGAAATGGACTGAATTAGTAGGGATCCAAACGGATCAAGGATGGATGACGAAGGAAAAATCTGTGTGGTTCCTTCCTGATTCAATGGTCCAAGTTATAATTAACACTGTACATAGTCCAGCGCATCTAGGAGAAAAAGCTATGCTAGACAGCATCCAACACATTTGGTTCAACAAACATTTACGAGCAGCAGCTAAACAAAAAGTTCGTACCTGTATGATCTGTTGTCAGTTTAACCCAGGTAAAAGTATTCCCGTAGAACAGGGTGGAATTCAGCCTCCTGATCACCCTTTTGAAGTCCTCCAGATGGATTATATCCAGATGGAACGATGTCGAGGATTCAAATATGTTCTCGTAGTTGTCTGTGCTCTTTCCCGTTGGACAGAGGCATACCCGGTTTCAGATTACACTGCCCCGACTACTGCCAAACAGTTAGTTCGAGAATTCTTCCCACGGTACGGTTTACCACGTGCTGTCTACTCAGATAACGGCCAGCCGTTCTCATCCGAATTAATGAAACACGTTTCACTTTTGTTAGGCTATCAGTGGAAATTTCACTGTGTCCGACACCCCGAGGCAGCAGGTCTCGTGGAACGACATAACCAGACCCTGAAAATTAGATTGTCCAAAATATGCAGAGAGAAAGGTGTCGACTGGGTAGTAGCCTTACCCGTTGCACTCTTTTACATGAGAATGGTAGCACACTCTCGAACAGGGCTATCCCCTTATGAGGTGATCTTCGGTAGACCACCAAATATGTGGGGGACGCCTATACCACGCAAAATAACTGATATTGACTGTAATATGCTGACAGATTACTTGGCTTCCTTGATGTCTGCACTACAATCTTGTCGTTCACAGGTAGCTGCAGCCTTTCCCGACAACACCGAGGTGAAACCCCATGACGTAATTCCAGGAGATTTAGTTTTAGTGAGGAACTTTGATCGGAAGTCTCAGCTGGATCCTAGGTGGAAGTCGCCTCAACTCGTATTGTTAACGACGAGGACAGCCGTGAAGATCGAAGGTCGCAAAGGCTGGATACATTCAAGTCATATCAAGAAATTTCATGGACTACCGTCAGACGTAAACGACACACCTTGCGTGTCTTCACCGATTGACTCTAAACTTCCTTTGGTTGAACTGACTAACCACGAACAATATAAACTAAAACTTAGGTCTAACAAGTCAGGCAATTTGATTGTTTAAGTCCTCTCCAAGGTGAATCGGTCGAATTTGTCTCTGACATGTACCCCTTAGACCTGTATAGAGAAAGAAACAGAAGGATAAAGTTGAAACGACATGCGTACTGTAAATCACTGCATAGTCATTGCACAGTGACGTTATTAATTTTGTTTTTTTTAAGTCTTTTAATAATTACTGCAAGTATATTGTTGCACATATATTATCCTATTTCTAGACATGTTTATAATGTTACTGCTGAACATTCTTTTAGTGAATTACCTCCGCATGAATTGTCTTATAGATTTGCGCTGCGCAATAACACTTTTATTAGTATGTTACATCATTCCCATCAGGTTAGCAATGCTACAAATTGTTGGATATGTGGCCGACTCCCTCCCTATCAGAACTATAAAGGAATTCTACCTCTCTTTCCATACCCGTTCACACACAATGGATCCTGTGGAGCATGGTTTAGTTTAATTAATTCCCTAGATTCGAATTCTGCAGTTTACCAGAATAACTGGGTATGGGGAAATTTGAACTTAGTTTTACTCAAAGTCTGTCACCCTAACAAGGAGGGACTTCCCAAAAGAACAGGAACTGATCTAGAAAATGAAGTATATGGATTAGGTAATTTTACGCTTAATCTCATGATCCTGAATGTCGAATCCGAAGCTACTCCAATTTTGCCCGCCATGTCAGTATTTCCAGTTAAAGGTGAAATATGGGTAAGAAAGAATGGTTCCATACATATGGGCCATAGTAGATGCACCACTGTAATAGAATTTAGTGATCAAGGCAAGTCTACATTTAGAGCTTCCCGCCATTCCTACTTCATATGTGGTCAGACGGCATACATACGTTTGCCACTAGATTGGGATGGTACCTGCTACATCGGATTCCTTTTGCCACCTGTTTTCCTAGCTCCTCCTGATTATCACAGAAACACTCATTTAGTACACAATAGAGAAAGGAGAGATCTCCCAATAGTCGATTACACTGAGACCGCATGGGAAAAATACACAGATTTCAATAAAGGTCTCTTTCCCTATATAGGTACAGTTACCAATAGTAAACTGATACGTAGATTAACCAGAACCCTTGAAGCAGTAGTGAACGAAACTATTTCCGCCTTAGGCAATTTAACAGAAGAGCAGTCTGCTATGCGGATTGTTGTGCTTCAAAATCGTCTTGTCCTTGACGTCATCCTGGCCGATAGGGGCGGAGCTTGTAGGGTCATCGGATCAAGTTGTTGCATTTTCATACCAGAAAATTCGCCATCTGTATTTAAAGCCATAACTCGCCTTCATAAGATTGTAAGCCAGATACACCAGAATCCAGGCACCTGGACTTGGTCCGGTTGGTTTTGGAGTGTATTATCTACCTTTGGATGGAAGGTCCTATCCTTCCTAGGTATTGGCTTTCTCATACTATTCAGTTGCTGTCTATGCCTATAATGTGGACCAGCGATTTGTGGTCTGTGTGCCACATCGTGTATTCCACCACCACGATTTCATTCATCCCAGAAGAAAAAAGAAGAACAAATGATGCTATATGAACAGATCGATGGATTGATGAAGATTGATATCTCTTGACGGGCAAGTAGGGGACAAGGAGGGAATGTGGAAATATGGATTTTTCTGGTCAGTTATGTCCCCTATCTTGGACCCCAACGGTTTCATGTATAAATCACAAGTACATGTATGTTCCCTCCAGTTCCAGTTATGAAGACGCAAACACATGTGCGTCCACCGCCAACATGTCCTCTTTCAGATCCGCCATGAATGGGCCGGATATTCCATTCCTAAGTATGAAAGGCCACCGGCTTTATATGGTTCACTTATGCCATTTTACAGTCCAGGCAAGTAGGCCCTGATTCTGCCATCAAGCTTTTCCTGCCTTCTGCCTCTGAAAGCTCCAGTCTGAGCTCGCATCTGTATCCATGAACTTTGTCCTCATTCTCTGCACAGCTAACGGTGCCTGACATCAGCCTGTTGCCTGCCAAAAACTGTATTTCACCTTCGAAATTATCTGCTCCGCTCCCTACCCAATGCATTCCTGTCTTGTAGTTTAAGTAAACATTCTTCCAGCTACCGAGCAAAAGGCCCGGCTTCTCTGTTTTTATGCAAGTAATTCATAGCCCTGTTACTATGGAAGATTCCTGCCCTCGCATATTGTGTAGACACTTAGACGCTTGTACACGCACTCACAGTCAGTATAGTCAGTATAGAATAAGATTCTACTCTGAGAGACCTCTCTTTTGGATAACATAGTTCTTTAAACATAGGATGTTAGATATGATTTGGGATTAGGTTGACTTGACCCTCCAGACTTCTGTCGCCACATGTAGAGCTAAATGTCAAGTCCCCTTCACCCCCTAGTTGCACGTCAATCACACGTCATGCTGCTGCGCGCGCATTTCTGCCAAGTATTTCTGCTGACATTGCGAAATTCTTTCATGGAACCACCCTATTATGACATCATACCTGATGACGTTCTCTAGTTACGCCCAGTTACACCCACTTTTGCTACGCATGTATGTTTTATCTTTACTATCAATTGTTACGCCTCCTGCATTTGCCTCACTGTAATGCCTATTGTATAAAAATGATTACTTATCAATAAAGTACGGTCTTCACTTCCTGAACCTTCGTGGTGATGGAATATGGAGCTCATCAATTTAAATTGATTTTGGAATAAAGCCCGTTCCGAACCTCTAATACCACGGATTCTGCCTCTTATTTTACTGAGCTATTGTTATAGATTTTCCGCATCAAATTAAAGTTCCGGTAATTAAATTATTTACCACAGGATGATGGGCTCCTTTATTCAGAGGCTAGAGACCCAAAACCTGGTGCAACCAGGAGGTTGGTTATACCTCTGCAATTTAGGGGCTTCCTTCTTACCTTGGGCCATGATATTCCTCTAGCAGGACACTTAGGCCAGAACAAGACTTGGGACAGGCTTGTCCCTCACTTTCACTGGCCTCACATGAATGAAGATACCAAGGAGTTTTGTCGCTCCTGTGTGACCTGCCAAGCCAGTGGCAAATCAGGTGGCACAACAAAGGCCCCCCTAATACCACTACCTGTGGTGGGGGTTCCCTTTGAAAGAGTGGGGATAGATATAGTGGGTCCCATGGATCCCCCCACTGCATCTGGGCACAGATTTATACTGGTGGTAGTGGATCATGCCACCAGGTATCCAGAGGCAATTCCCCTTAGGACCACAACAGCACCTGTTGTGGCCAGGGCCCTACTGGGAGTATTCTCCAGAGTGAGGTTTCCTAAGGAGGTGGTTTCTGACAGAGGTGCCAACTTCATGTCAGGATACTTGACAGCTATGTGGAAGGAATGTGGTGTCAACTACAAATTCACCACTCCTTATCACCCACAATGCAATGGGCTTGTTGAGAGATTCAACAAGACCCTAAAGGGTATGATCAAAGGATTACCTGAAAAGCTCAGGCGAAGATGGGACATCCTTCTACCCTGCCTTCTGTTTGCTTACAGAGAGGTCCCACAAAAAGGAGTTGGCTACAGCCCCTTTGAATTGTTGTTTGGGCACCCTGTAAGAGGCCCCCTATGTCTGGTGAGGGAAGGATGGGAGTTACCTCTCAAAAAGCCTAAACAAGACATAGTGGACTATGTACTTGGTCTCCGCTCCAGGATGGCTGAGTATATGGAGAAGGCATCCAAAAACCTTGAGGCAAGCCAGGCCTTACAGAAAGCTTGGCATGACCAAAAGGCTGTCTTGGTTGAGTTTCAGCCAGGACAGAAGGTATGGGTGTTGGAGCCAGTGGCCCCAGCAGCACTCCAAGACAAATGGTCTGGACCTCATATAATCCTGGAAAAGAAGGGAGAGGTTACCTGCTTGGTGGACCTAGGCACTCCCAGGAGTCCCCACAGGGTACTCCATGTTAACAGGTTAATAGCATATGTTGACAGGGCAGACATGGGCTTGCTCATGGCTACAGATGAGGGACAGGAGGAAGAGAGTGACCCTCTCCCAGACTTGTTGTCTCAGAACCCTGAAGATGGTTCAGTTGAAGGAGTGACCCTTGGAGGCAACCTCACTGAGCATCAGCAGATTGAATGTAGACAGGTTCTACAATCATTTCAACATATGTTCTCACTGATACCTAGTCAAACTGGCTGGTGTACCCATGTGGTGGACACTGGTGACAGTCTTCCTGTAAAGAACAAACTTTACAGACAACCTGTCCACGTCAGGGACTGTATAAAGGCTGAGGTACACAAAATGCTGGAACTGGGTGTCATTGAGCCCTCTGAGAGCCCCTGGGCTAGCCCAGTGTTTCTGGTCCCCAAACCTCACACCAAAGATGGCAAGAGAGAGATGAGGTTCTGTGTGGATTACAGAGGACTCAATGCTGTCACTAGGACAGATGCACATCCTATTCCAAGGGCAGATGAGCTCATAGATAAACTGGCTTCTGCTAAGTTTTTGAGCACATTTGATTTGACAGCTGGCTATTGGCAAATCAGGTTAGCTGAGGAGTCTAAGGCCAAATCAGCATTTTCAACCCCAAGTGGGCACTACCAATTTTTGGTGATGCCCTTTGGTCTGAAGAATGCACCTGCCACCTTCCAAAGGTTGGTGAATCAAGTCTTTACTGGGTTGGATGACTTTTGTGCAGCATATCTTGATGACATTGCTGTATTTAGCTCCACCTGGGAGGATCACCTGATCCACCTGAAGAAGGTACTTGAGGCGCTGCAAAAGGCAGGCCTCACTATCAAGGCTACTAAGTGCCAGATAGGGCAGAGTAAGGTTGTGTACTTGGGCCACCTTGTAGGTGGAGGCCAAGTTCAACCACTGGAGAGTAAGATACAATCCATCAAGGACTGGTCCCCTCCAACCACCCAGACTCAAGTCCGAGCTTTCTTGGGCTTGACTGGGTACTACAGGAAGTTTGTTAAGAACTATGGGTCCATTGTGACTCCTCTTAATGATCTGACATCCAAGAAGATGCCCAAAAAGGTTCAGTGGACAGTAAGCTGTCAAAAGGCATTTGAAGACCTGAAGAAGGCCATGTGCTCTGCACCTATCCTGAAAAGTCCTGACTACTCCAAAGAGTTTATTGTCCAAACAGATGCTTCTGAGTTGGGTGTGGGAGCTGTGCTGTCACAACTTAATGTAGATGGTCAAGACCAACCCATTGCTTTTATTAGCAGAAGGTTGACCCCCAGAGAGAAGAATTGGTCAGCTATTGAGAGGGAGGCCTTTGCTGTGGTGTGGGCCCTGAAGAAGCTGAGGCCATACTTGTTTGGCACTCACTTCAAGATTCAGACTGACCATAAGCCCCTCTTGTGGCTAAATCAGATGAAGGGTGAAAACCCCAAACTGCTTAGGTGGTCTATTTCCCTACAGGGGATGGAGTTTACAGTGGAGCACCGGCCAGGTACAGACCATGGGAATGCAGATGGTCTCTCCAGGTACTTCCACTTAGGACATGAAGACGAGACTGGTCAAGGCTAGTTTAATGTCCCTGCGTTTGGGGGGGGGTTGTGTAGGAGAGTAGGGTCTGCTATCCTATGGTCACCCCAAATTTTTGCTTTTTGCTTCACTGGTTTTTGACATATTGAGGCTGTGGGCCTGCTAATCAGACCCCCAGCCTGCTGTTCTCTCTACTAAATTGCCACTATGCACTATAGGTGCATAACCAATTGGAATTGGATCACCCTGTGAGCCCCTGTACCAGTGTACACTAGGTAACCAGGGCATTGGTGTATCTAAGGCCTACCAGGGGCTGAACCATGTATTGTGCCACCCCTGGCCTGGCCTAACAAATTTGGCACAACTGGCTGATCACTCAGCTGGGGTAAGTTGGTGTAACCACCTCTTACTTAGGTGTAGTATACCTATACCTAACCTTAAATGGGACACATGTTAACCTATAAGTCACTCCTATGGCAGGCCTTAACAATCCTGAAGGCAGAGTGCTTGGTTCCATGTGAGATGGTGCTCTGGCATGAGCTGAGTCTGTCTGCAGTGGTCGGAACAACTTCCTTCTACCGTTTCCAGATATCGCCATACCATATACTCTTAAGTGCATTATGAACCTCGCGGTTAAATGCTATCTTTGGTTTGGCTTTATCAAAACATGTCGAGTAAGGTGTCATACGAATTGGAATACTAACCCCTCTCCAATTCTGGCGACGGGGTTAGCATACCACCCTTCTAGAGGGACACGACATGTACAGTACCTGAAACCCGGGTAAAATCAGACATAGTCTCAGCTCCACAAAATGGACGCTGCCACCACAGACACAAGTCTGCCCTCCTGCTGCTGGGAGTCCTTCCAGCTTGGGAGACGTGGACAAAGGGTTTCCTGCCAGGGGAGGTGCGTGCATTTTGTGTATTGGTCAGGTAGGGCTTGAGTAGAATCAGACATGCCTGTGGCTCACAAGGAGCCTCGGTGCATATGCCAGTTCAAACCGGTCCTGGGGCACACCAGCCCCGGACCTGGGGCGAGCTGGACAAAGGATTGGGGGTGTAACCACCCCCCTTCCTGGTCCCACCCTTAGGGAGGGACCTAGCAGGTAGTCCGGCCCCTAGAATCCACTTAAAGGTAGGAGCTGTGTCCTAAGACTTCAGACATCCTGGAATCAACTTACTACAAAGAAGAAGACGGGAACTTCGACGCTCTGCTGCACAGAGGACAGAAGGAAATCTCCCCTATGGTCAGGGAGTGACCATCTTGCTAACGCAAGCACCAACCAGCAACTCGACGTCTGCTTTGCCGCCGCCTCCTGCCGGAGCCCGAGCCCAGAGACCGACAAGACCTGGACCTCCAGACCTCTCACCGCCCGATCCACAGTCCCTGCAAAGAAGGAACCCGTGGAGGCACCGAGACACGTGGAGCCAGCCATCTTGAAAAGACACTTGACAAGCTGCAAGCGCAACAACAGAGGCTCCCTCCAAGTTGTGCTTTGGGTCTTGAGAAGCCCAACATCCGAGCAGCATCTGCATCAAAGGTGAGCCCTCCAGCGTCTCCACGATCTGCGTGGGGCCCCTCTGCACTGTGCATCTCGATGCGCCTGCCCGGTCCGTAGCCCGTTGGCTAGTGGCCATTTTGGCGACCTTGTTTGAAAACTACGATGCTGGGGAAGATTGATTTGTGATGCTCACGAGGGGCATTTGGGTAAAACTGTCACCAAGTGCAGGCTATGTGAGTGTTTTTGGGGGTCCCTTATGGACAAGGACATTGATGTTTTGTGTCGTAAATTTAAATGCTGAAAAAGGACTGAAAGTGAGGACTCCTCCCCTCCAACTGATTGACCTTCCAGCTAGGCCCTGGGAGAAAATTGGTATTGATCTGGTTGGTCCTTTCAACCTTCTTCCTCTCTCCTCTCACTGTGCTGTTGTTGCCATTAATTACTATTCCAATTGGCCATAGATTTGTGTCTTTTGCAAGCCAATTTCCAAAAATGTCATCGATTCCTTCAAGGACATTTTCCTGCAGGAGGGTTTTCCCTCTACCATTATTTCTGACAACGATGTAGAGTTTGTCAGTCAGGAATGACAAGCTTTTTTAGTGCAAGGTGGTATTGCTCACTCCAAGAGTTTTTTTTCTGACCCACAACTAACAGCCTTGTGGAATGAATGAACAGGGTTTTGAATAACTGTGTACAATGGGCTGTAGATAGCAAGTGTATCATTCAGAATGCTGCGCGCTCCATGCTATGGTTCTACCGTGCCACTCCCCACTCATCCACCAAGGTTTCAGCTTTTGAATTGTTGCAGGGAAGGAAGCCTGATCCAAGGGGTGGCCTGGATGGTTGTCTAAATGGGTGAAGATGGATGCCATTGTGAGTGTGGATGACCTCGTCAGGGAAAATGTCTCCAAAGCTCAGTTACACCAAAAGTCTTATTTTGATGCTAGTAGAAGAACGGTTCCTCGCACATTTGTTGTTGGGGACACTGTGCATGTGAAGATTCCTGTTCACAGCAAAAAAGGAGATGCCAAGTTCTCTGAGCCCATGGTTGTGGACAAGGTTTGTGGAAATGCTGTTAGGGTGAACAACAAATATTGGTGGAACAGGTTAGTTAAGTTAACTGCACATGCTCCCATATGTCGCTATGTTAGTAGTTCTGCTGATGTGTCTATTGAAAAACAAGCAGATGTTCCTTCCCCGCTGGATTTGCATAGGAGCTATAGATGCCGTTCTGTTCCTATGAGATTTCACTAATTTGGCTTTCTTGTTCCTTTCTGTGTTCACTCTCCCTTGTTTTTCTTTTCATGTGCACTGCTGCTCTCTCTCCCCTTTCCTCCCTCCCCTTCCTACCCTTGCTTTCCCTTTTGTTGCTCCTGTTTCTGGTTTCTTAAAAAAAACATTTAGAGGAAGGGGATAATGTAGTGGCTTCCCTCACTGTGTGTTTCTCTGTTGTGGAATGCTCACCCCTCACGGGTACTTGCGTGTGTGCATTCCACAACAGAACCGCAAGCGGTGTGTTTGAATATGCAAAGCAGTTGAATTAAGTTGCCTGTTCTGTTGGCTGCTGCGAATCACTGACAAAATATCGAAGGTCAAAAAATCGACCTACAAAAATATCGGAGCAAAAATATCGATTACAAGAATATCGACATCCTATCTACAACATGGTAAGTACAAAAATATCGAAAATAAAATATAGAATGTCAAAAATATCGTTATTAAAAATATAGAGTATTTTTTAGTTAAAACAAATATGTAAAATAAACCAAATAATACTTATAAATAAAATAAACATAATTAAATATATTTTATAATGTTTAAAATTAATAATTAATATATATAATTTAATAAAACATTAATTAAACATATACATATAATATATAATATATATACTTACTTAATAATACGTTTTAATAATTGTTTTAATAACTTATAACTTGTTAAAAATTATTATAAATTACAAATACATCATACACATAAAACAATAACATGAATACAAATTAAATAATTATATATAACACATTTAAAAAATTACATTTAATTTGAATATTGTTAAAATTAATTATATATTACATTAGCTAAAATAATACAATAAAACTACTACTCCAGCTCCAAAAAAACAACAGTAAGGAAAATGTTGGATAGCGTAGAGCTAAAAATTACTATTTCCACTCCAGGGAGTGTAACAATAGGGAAAGTGTTGGATAACGTACAGGTATAAACTACTATACCCACTCCAGGGAGTGCAACAGTAAGGAAAGTGTTGGATAGCGTAGGGGTAAAAATGACAATTCCAACTCCAAAGAGTGCAACAGTAGGGAAAGTGTTGGATAGCGTAGGGGTAAAAATGACTATTCCCACTCCAGAGAGTGCAACAGTAGGGAAAGTGTTGGATAGCGTAGGGGTAAAAATTACTATTCCAACTCCAGAGAGTGCAACAGTAGGGAAAGTGTTGGATAGCGAAGGGGTAAAAATTACTATTCCCACTCCAGAGAGTGCAACAGTAGGGAAAGTGTTGGATAGCGTAGGGGTAAAAAGTACTATTCCAACTCCAGAGAGTGCAACAGTAGGGAAAGTGTTGGATAGCGTAGGGGTAAAAATTACTATTCCCACTCCAGAGAGTGCAACAGTAGGGAAAGTGTTGGATAGCGTAGAGGTAAAAATTACTATTCCAACTCCAGAGAGTGCAACAGTAGGGAAAGTGTTGGATAGCGTAGGGGTAAAAGTTACTATTCCCACTCCAGAGAGTGCAACAGTAGGGAAAGTGTTGGATAGTGTAGGGGTAAAAATTACTATTCCAACTCCAGAGAGTGCAACAGTAGGGAAAGTGTTGGATAGCGAAGGGGTAAAAAATTACTATTCCCACTCCAGAGAGTGCAACAGTAGGGAAAGTGTTGGATAGCGTAGGGGTAAAAATTACTATTCCAACTCCAGAGAGTGCAACAGTAGGGAAAGTGTTGGATAGCGTAGGGGTAAACATTACTATTCCCACTCCAGAGACTGCAACAGTAGGGAAAGTGTTGGATAGCGTAGGGATAAAAATTACTATTCCAACTCCAGAGAGTGCAACAGTACGGAAAGTGTTGGATAGCGTAGGGATAAAAATTACTATTCCAACTCCAGAGGGTGCAACAGTAGGGAAAGTGTTGGATAGCATAGAAGTTAAAAATAACATACTTATAAATAAAATAATTATTTAAACTAATTAGTGATTTAATTATTAAATAACTCAAAATTATTTACAAATACCAATAAATAATTATTACAAACATAACTACCAAAGAATAATTAATTAACAATACATTAATAATAAATACCAATAAATAATAATTAATAAATATTAATTATCAAATAATACATATTAAACGATAAAATATTTTTCATAACCAAAAACATATGAATTATTAAAAAGTAAATAACAATTAAAATATATTTAACAATTAAAAAAAATATATACCACAAAATAATAATTATGAAACATTAATTACCAATTAATAATTACTTATTAATATATTAATTAGAAATATCAATGCATAATATTTAATTATATTTAATTCACAATTAATGATTAATCAACAATGAAATTATTTTTCATAACCAAGATATTATAATTTAAAATATTTACCAATTAATAATTATTGTCTAATTAATTAATTATCAATACCCAACAACATATTTAATAATTACTTAATTAGATTTCAATTACTTCCAACACTATTCCCCTATAAACGCATGACACACTCCACTAATAAAATAATACACTTAACATAATTATCAGTTAATCAACTAATTAAAACTAATTGCCAATTAATAAAAATTAATTACCAATTAATTCTTAATTAACAATAATATAATTATCAAAAACAATAAATGAAAATAAATTATTAATTAATTACAATTAAATTACTTCCCACCCTATTCCCATATAAACCCACAACCCGCTACAGAACTTAAACACTAAAATTTATTAAAATGAATTTATAATTCCTAAAAATGTATAATTAATTCCATATAATTAAATTACTTCCCACCCTATTCCCCTATAAAGCCACAACCCGCTACAGAACTTAAACGCAAAAATTAATTAAAATTAATTTATAATTCCTAAAAATGTATAATTAATTCCATATAATTAAATTACTTCCCACCCTATTCCCCTATAAACCCACAACCCGCTACGGTACTAAAACTCAAAATTGACTTAAAAAACCATTGTTTACATATAAAAATTGTATACATATATTTTAAAACCAGTAGAACACTTAACAAAAAACATATAACACATACATATTAAATACATAATAAAATACATAACAATAATATAAATATCGATATTAGTAACATCAATATTAGTAACATCGATATATTTGATGTCGATATTACTAACTTCGATATTACTAACATCGATATTAAAATACTTACCTTAGGGTCGATATTCTGTCCATAGATATTATTGACATCGATATTCTGTCCCTTCGATATTTAAAACTCGATATTAGTGTAGGTAGATATTTTATTTTCGATATTTTGGCTGCTCACCGGCTGCTGCGCAGTCCCAGTTGCACATAAAGTTATTTTGCTGGTACCTACCTGTGTTTGCCGCGACTTCATTACTACATATTCCCCTTGCAATTTAGCCACCAAGAAAACCCTCCCATGTTAGTGTTATTTCAATCCCTCATCATAATCGCTTCCCTTTTTGAAAGTGTCC
Organism: Triturus cristatus; assembly: GCF_964204655.1. Lineage (NCBI taxonomy): Eukaryota > Metazoa > Chordata > Amphibia > Caudata > Salamandridae > Triturus > Triturus cristatus. The sequence continues at coordinate 36,853,887 of NC_140594.1, forward strand.
TCCTATATATTTCCATGTCTGGTTAGGAAAGGTGCACAAGACACACAATTGATGGACGGAATGCAGAACAAATCAAAACATTCACCCCCAGTCAAGAGGTCTGGGTTAAATCCATCATTCTTGTGCTCACCATGCCACCCCAGTTTAGGCCTGGCCATATGCAAATCAGTCTTGACCCTGTGCCTCATGGGAACAGTCCAGCCCGAACTGCCAAGCCAGGTCCTCCCTGGACCGGAAACAAGCATCCTAGGACCGGTTTCGGGGTTTCACCCCTCTTCAGCCTGGATAGCTTGATTCCAGTGGCACAGTGAGCCCAGGACCCACGTCTGTGCATACCTGGCACACGTAGGGCGAGAAAGCAAAAGACACACAATTGATGGACGGAATGCAGAGCAAATCAAGACATCACCCCCAGTCAAGAGATCTGGGTTAAATCCATCATTCTTTTGCTCACCATGCCACCCCAGTTTAGACCCAGCCATATGCAAATCAGTCTTGCAAGGTGCACCCCATCCTGTAAACATGGGCAGCAGCTGAATCCATCTCATGGCCTGACCATTGTATTGTTACCTCATCATACAAGAAGACAAAGCCCTCTACATGTGTCCCAAACCTATTGATGATATAATGAACACAGAATCAGGCTTCATGTTTCGTTTAACCACCCATCTGAGGCCCTAACTGAAGGTGCATGAAACTGAATCAACTTCTCACCATGAAGTCCCCCTTTATCTTTCTCTCTGATCTGATGTACTCCTTATACTTCCCTAAGCACCGTGTACCAGCTGCGTAAGATCTTCACACATCCTTAGTCAGCGACACTAAACAATTCTGATTCTTAACAAGTTGTAGAAGGATGTATTGCTCTATTCTGCAATCACTCGCCCATACCTTCCTGTTGCCATCCAGAGGGACAACGCTTATTTTTCAGACACATGTAGGGGCATATTATCAAGGAACGATGTTAAAATTATCGCCGCTGTAGCGTCAGAAAACTGCCGCTAAAGCGGCAATAATGGGCTTGATAATACCCCCTTAAGAATTCCAATAGAAGCCCGGGTTCATACAGGAACATGGGCTTCTATTGGAATTCTCTGCAGCATATTATCAAGCACATTATCGCCGCTTTAGCGGCAGTTTTCTGACGGTGAAACAGCGATCATTTTAACGCCGTTTCTTGATAATATGCCCCGTAGTTCCTTGCATCTTTTGCTCTCATAATCCATTTTGCTCTGCCCTACATGTACCCTCAACCAATAACCTGAACTACTCAGCTGGGGTGTATATATATTCCCTATCAGCACCTGGATCTTTTCTGACACCACTACCATCATCATTTTCTCCCATCTTTGTACTTCCCCATTTTGATGGCTCTTCTTTCCAAAATTCTGCACCCAAACACTTCACCCGAAAGCTTGACTCCCCAGAAACACTTGACATAGAAGGCGGTGCCAGCAAACTTCCCTGACATGATGATGAGGCCAGTTAGTTGTTTGTAATGTCCACAAGGAAAACAGACATTCCCGCTTTTCCTGTCCAGACTTTCCATAGGTGGGTCATCAGGTTACTAACTTCCAGACATTTACTTGTACTGGGGTCACATACATCTCTGCCCATGGAGCCAGCTGACAGAATCATGGCCACCCTGATTCATACAAGGCAGTGTGCTGTTATATGGGGTGGGAAATTGTTTAGGATTGAATAGTAAGGTCCACTCAAACCCCTATAGCTACAATCTGCATAGCGGTTTCAGCGCCCAGTTACTGTACATGAAAAATGGATTCACCAAGCACTTAGGGGCATATCAACAAGGGGCGGCAATAATATTATCGCCGCTTTGGAGCCCGTTTTCGGGTGAAAAGCGGCGATAAAATTATCGCATTATCAACAAGGACACGCTAGCGCGTGTATCCTCGCATTAGCGCTCCATGTCAGCACGCCTCCCATCGCATCGCTAATGAAAACGGGCTCCTTGTTGATATGCCCCATAGACATTTCTAGGAGCTCTGTGCTGTGGTTGCTAGCCTTCCTTGAGTCAAGCCATTCCTCTCTGCCCCAACGTATATCTCAAAACAATATACATTTTCCCATGCCTCCACTTTCCATGCCCCTGGGTCCACCAATAGTCTCATTGTTGCACATGTCCCTGCCCACAAACATCTGTCACATCACAAGGGCATCCCTAGTCTGGCTCTCCTCTCGAATCCATTCCTGTGTGGGTTTATTGCCCCCTTCATCCACCTACCTATTTGTGAGCAGAACGGCCATGCGTGCCACCACCCTGCACACAAAATGTGTTTGCCACTCAAATCTGCACCTTTTTTTCTTCCAACCTCCTGTACCAGCTGGATCCACAGATCCACAATTTTCTGTTGCCTCAGACTTCACAAACATAGTTTGTTTCAGTATCTAGAAAGCCCAGTGCCACTGCTGGACCTTCCATTTTGTGGGTAACCAACAGCGCTTAAAAGTCAGCACTCACGTCTTCAAAAATCTAAACAACCTCAGCATCCTCTACACTTTCAACTCTGTGGACAAACTAAAAAAGAAAGCAAAGTGGCGCTTGCTTCCACCCTTACAGTTCGCTCACTGTCCACGATCATAAGGCGCTCAATGTCCCGAAAACAGGAACTCATTAACACCCCCTATGGACAGGCACCTCGAGCTGAATGCCAAAAAGTGACAATCTTCCAAACAGATTGAAAGTTGGAGAAAGTTGGATTTTGCCACTTCTCATCTCTGCGCCTTCATCGAGTTCCTTCAACAGCTCGTTTGCTGTCGCCTCATTTAAATATGCCACTGAATATGCATGTTGTTCAGTATTTTTGACTCTTGCTCCCTCTCGCCATTACTGGTGGTGTCTTTTGATGACTCTGTTTTTACACTGTGCCTGGTGAGAAGTCGTGAAGTTCTCTGCGTGGGTAGATACTGGCACCGGCCTGCCATCACGGTTTCTTTTCATGATTGCTTCAGTTTACTTACAGTCACTTTTTGATCCTTCACCAATTGTAAAGCGCAATGTCATGGGCGGGAAGGAGGGCTTGACCACTCTTAAGATGGCCATGATCTGTTGAAGTTCAATTGGCGCTGCCTCCCATGCCATGAACAGAGGGCATGCTGGCATGAGGCTAGCACAGTCTGGTAGCCGGAGGGCCAGGCTCTCAGGCAGGTGTGATGGAATCAGGAGGGGCTTGGCGGTGTTGCTACAGAGGTTTTTCAATGTAACAAATAATGTTTGCAGAGTGTCCTGAACATTTTGGATTAAAAAAATTGCACTTTATAAATCATATTTTACTGTTCTTAGCTGAACTATGCCCAAATTCATTCTGACTCTATCTTGACTCTTAACATAGCCGTGCCGTTTTTTTCTAAATTTCTCCTCATTTTGAGGTGACATAATGTGCACTTTTTGACATGCTGTTCTTGAAGAATTTCTCCTCTAATTACTGTTTGTTTGACCAACAATTGAGGTTATCTAAGGCCACACACTGAACGGATAGGTAGAGCCCTGGGCTACTTCCATGGAGCAGAAACTCGAATGTGCCAAGAGCCCCACTTTGAGAATCAAAGCTCACGGTTCCTTTCACAGGTGTGGTCAACATTGCCCAAAGTCTCAGATACAAAGCGGTTCAAGGCTGGCAGGGGGATGGGAAGAGTGGCCTGGGTACACTTCAGTATCTCCTGGAGAAAGGAAGCCAGCTGTCCCCATAAAAGGAATAAATCCATTTCAGCATCTTCATGCCCTCACAGCTCATGTATGTCTGGTATATCTAGCATCTGCGTACGTGTTTGTGGTGTAAAGCACAAACCTAGCCAAAGCCAGGAGTGTTGGATCAGGTCAAAGGCTCCTTTTACAAATGCTTTATATTTCTTCGGAAATATCTCTGATTATGGGGGCTCAGATTTACTAAGATTTAGCACTTTTGTGATGCTGCAAAGGCACAAAATCCATCTTCGCATTTATTACCACATACAGAGTCGATTTGTGCAGCTTTGCGTGGTTTAGTAAGTACAAAATCTCGCAACACAGCTCTACCTTGCATTAGCGAGGCGTTTCATGAGTGGAGCAGAGGCGTTCCCATCCACTTATGTATTTTGATGCCAACCCAGATTTACACAGACTTGTAAACCTAGCTTTACACAGACTTGTAAACCCAGATTTACAGAGACTTGTAAACCCAGATTTACACAGACTTGTAAACCCAGATTTACACAGACTAGTAAACCTAGCTTTACACCAACATAGTGCGCCTACTCGACAGAGGCACAATGATGCAGAAATATCTTTATTTCTCCTTGTTACATCTCCTTTCTATGTGTGATGCATTCTGCAGGCACATTTGCAGCCTGGTGCCAGGTTGGCTCCATTAGCGCTAGCCAGCAGACACTCTACCAGCTCTAGGGGAGAGCAGAATGATGCCATATCTGATTAGAGAAGGCACGTAGGTTTCTGCTCTCTCTCTTTGATGCAACTCACAGCAGCAAGCTGCCTTGCTGCGGTGCATTGTGTGAAATACTATTAAATCTGCCCTTGGATATATTTTTCACCAGCTGTTTCAATTTCTTGTTTTGGGACACAGTATACTTTCTGCAAAGACAAAGCATTCACATAGTGACACTTAATGAAATGACCATGTACTGATTTGGCTGAACAGTTAAGATACGCCATGAGCAGCTTTGCCCGCTGTGCCACTGCCGCCAACCACCCGTTGGGAGCGTCTGGCTGGCACACAGCTCATTCTCCAGCAGCAGCACAGATTTCGTGCATGTGTAGCCTTCAATCCTCCTGGAATCAGCATGACCCATGCCACTAAATCTTTCTTTTTCTTCCTATCTCTAATTACAGATGGCAGCTTTAGAAATGCTTGGATTCTTTTCTTTGTGTCAGATACAGTGTCAGTCAGCCAGCAGCATTCCTCAGCATGCAGCATAACTACTTAATTGTTTGTTATACAAAAACTTCAAGGAAGCCTAATAGTCAAGGCCAAGCCACTTTAGTAATGTGCATCTTGGATTGATTCACTTGTCAACTGTGATTCATGTTAACTACAGAAGTGCATCTATCACACATTCTGCACAATGTCACACACATTCCTCACAAGAGTGGTTTATTTATTTCTGCAGCCACCTCCGAACCTTCCATGAAACACAATGCGTGGGTAAGGTATTCAAAAAGTGCAGGCTGCCGTCTATGGCAAAATTAAACAAAGCACTGTTACCTAGGGGCATATCTATAAGCCTCTTGCGCCATTGTAGCATCACCATATTTAGAAGGCTATGCAAAGCCATCCTGTATGACTTTTCATATTCTTCTAAATACGGGCCCCATTCACGCATTCCCATGCAACACTCATGGATTCTGGCACATTCACAGATTCACGGAGTTTCATAAACCTGGGAATGCGTCCGATTCTAACACATCCGCAGAGGAGGCATAAAAGTGATGCATCTAGGAGAAACACCTTTATTTCTCCTCGTTTTTCCCACTTTCTATGTGTGCTGCATCCTGCAGCACATTTAGAAGGAGGAAAATGCCATCTTTGATTGTGTTGTGCAGGAAGGACGTCCCTGCAACGGAGGCACTGGTGCACAATGTCACACGGATGCCTGCATTGGCGCTAGACAGGCTATTGTGCGCCAGCACCGAGGAAATCACAGGGATGCTTCATATTGTTGTAAACACGAAGCATCCTTACACTTTCCTAATGACGCAGCTCTGCGCAGCAAGATGGCTTGCAGCGCTGCACCAGTATCTGGAAAATATGCCCCTCAATTTACAAGGTGTTTAAGATCAAGAAGTGTTCCAAAGCTTACTCTACATTATAACATGAACTCGGATGTTGGGGGGGATTACGATGGATGTATGGCACTTACTGAACCACAACATATCATTCCTGTAAAAGGCATCCCATAAGTGATGAGCATAGAAAGGCTTATGTCGCAGCCTTCCATATCTCTGCCAAGTGTGATTTGCCACCACATTGGATCTATACACAAGTGTGCAAGTTGTTGTCCAGTGTGTGACTACAAAGATTCAAAAACAATTATTCTGCCATTGAAATTCTACTTTGATGTGGGTAATTGGTGTTTCCAAGTGAGTGGAAATTGTGGGAATGTCAAGTAAAGTTCTTACTGAAGATGCACAGTATTGATGCAAGCCACCGGTGACTGAAAGATTGGTGTGAGAAAATCCATCAACATTTCATAAGGATATAGGGGCAGATTTATGAGCCCCTTGCGCCTCATTTACACCGCCGTTGCGTCACTTTTGTGATGCAGCGGCAGCGCAAATCCTACGCCATGCTGCGGGGTATTTACAACGTTACGCATCTGGGAGATGCGTCACGCTGTAAAGCCCTGCACCAGCAGTAGGCGTACCTGTGCAGGGGGGGCGTTCCGTTGCAGGAACGCCTCCTAAAAGTGGCTGAGTGAAATCTACAAGATTTCACTGAGTCACTTTTGAGCCCATGCTGCGTCAAAACCCTGCGCCTGCTTGAAGCAGGCGTAAGGATTGACGCAGCATTGTAATGATAGGGCACCCCCGAGCCTTGCTGGAGTTGCGTCGCGCTTGCGACGCAACTCCAGCAATGCGCGCCTTTCCGACAGGAGATGCGTCATGCATCTGCCCATCCGAGTGCCACGGTGCGCCGCATTGTAAATGCGGCGCATCAATGGTGGCGCACGGGTGGGCAGATGCATCGCAACTCTTCTGGCGCATCTCTGCTGATTAGCAGAGATGCGCCAGACGTCATAAATCTGCCCCATAGTGTAGAACAGTGTTGACAGCAAAAATAAACGCGTTGAATGTGATTCAAGAAAGCACATGGCTTCTAAAAAATCCTGGTATTTGGGAGGAGTGTTTTAAAGATTTTGCACCCATGTTAAATATCAAAAAAAGGAGTGATATGATTTTAAATGTCAACGTGGAAAAGCACGGGTAGGATAAAGATGGGAATGTGGAAGTCTTGCTTGTGGATGGATATGATATTCGATTGATGGGAGGTAGATTGATGCACTTACTGTCTCTGCCTCGACATCTGGTGGGATACTTTTAAAAATAAGAAACTAGATGCAAATGGCACAAAACATTCTTCCATGGCAGGACATTATTGAGATGGTTGGTTATTTTCTAGCTTGTGTATGGTTCCAGGATTACTGTCTCTTAGGAAAGATTTATGTCGCAATAAAAGGGCAACATGTCCTGGGTTGGTGCCATCATGGCAGTCTTGGAAAGAAACTGGATCTTGCCTCCATGTTTCCAGATTACTGTATGAAGATGAACAAGAATGGTGTTGAGAACTTTAGCCATACATTTAAGAGGGCATGGTGCAATGATTTAGGGAAGGTTCAGGGATCTTCAAATCATATTGAGTTAAGAAATTACACCAAACCTGTCAAGTTTCAAAATAGAGCATTATGGTGGAGATTTACTTATCATTTACACCGTGCCTGTGTCACAATAGCGACACAAATCTGCGCAAAATCTATTTTTCTGATTAACTTTCCAGCGTTAAACTTGCTTAGAGCTGGAAATAACGTAAAAGTAATGCAAAGCAGCACATAGCGCTGCATTACTTAGCGCCAAAGGGGTGCACCATGGGTGGAGCATGGATGTTCCCATGCAACCACCCAAGATTTCTGACACTAAACCCTATTTAATAAAAACAGTAGAAAGGGTTTAGAATTAGAAAACTGCGCCCTTTTGAAGTAGGCGCAACAAAGAAGAAATGCTTTAATTTCTCCTGCCTTTTCAGACATTGTACATGTGCTGGACTTTGCAGCCCACGGACAAAGAGGGAAAAGGGTTAAAGTCAGTCTATGCACAGCATTTTGCACTGGAAGGGCGCCCTTCCAGTTCAAAACCTATGCTTGACTCACTGACACACCCTTGCACTATGGCGCAAAGGTGTCTCCGTGGAGCACGGCAGCTGATTTCAGCGCTGAAGCCAGGAAAAAGGCAGGAGAGTGACATATTTCTGGAAATATGGCGCTCTCCTCCTCTCTCCTTTCCACACAGCGCAGCATCTGCGGCTGCTGCTCTGCGCTTCATGAATAAGTGGTAAAACCTGGCCCTACATGGTATGGATCAGTTCAGCAACATCCTAAAAGACTCACTTTCTGAAGGGGCCATTGGGGCTGTGGAGACTTTAGAATAGGTTTCCACTACACCTTGGCTAGACTAGATTAGATTTACTGAGAATATGTCTGACCTTTGCTCTCTTAATCAATTGCCATGCTTTGGCCACAAACCGTGAGTCTTTGGCAACTCTTCAAGGAGAGAAGTCTTTTCCATGATTGGCCGAAGCTCAGCATCCCATCAAATGTAGCTGACTCTAGAGGCAGGCATCTCACCACTTTCATTGCACCAGAATGTGTGTTTAGATATTTCAAGATGTTTTCATCAGAGCCTGCCGCAAATCTGTGCAAACGCTGGACGAAAACATGGAGTGGGTGGTTGCCTTTCAGGTAATATCCTGATAATTGTAACATCTGGAAAATAACAGGATGGAATGTTGAGTAAATCCTTTAATGTGTTAGAATAAAAAATGTATGACAGTTCAACTAGAAAAATGTAAGTTTCTGCTATAAGAGTTATATCTGGGATAGTCTATTTCTGAGCAAGGTGTCAGATGGAAGAAGATTTTGCCACACTCATATCGCGGAAATGGCACGCCCACAAAATCAATCCAATCATGCTTGGGTCTTTATCATGGAGTGTAGAACATTTGTAAACGTGTTTGTGGGGAAAAGCTTCCCAATTGCAAACTAATTATTAACCATCGGAATGCTTTTCCCTTGGGCCACAGGAACATCACTTTTTGTGATGCTCCGTGGCGCAGGAGCCTGCTCCATATTTACAAGGCAGCACTAAGACACTTTTCGGGCTTAATGCTTTCTAGTAATTAATGTTCCCTTTAACGCAGTTTTCTGCATTAAAGGGGCTTTCCATGGGTGTTGCTGGGGTTTTTCCCAGCAACATCCATGGCCTTTTGACACTGCCACATATTTACTAGAATTCATAACTCTGAGGCAGTGCCAGAAACGTACGCCTCCCCAGGGAGGAGTAAGTTATTTCTCCTTGTTTTTCCATTTTTTATGTGTGTTGCATTCTCCAACGCTGGGGTAAGAGAGGTAAGCACTGGACAGACATGGTTTTGGAGAGGCAAACAGTTGTCCAACTAGCTTTTACACTATACTTCTATCTCCATGCTAACCTGCAATAAGATGCAGTATTCCCAGACAGGGGTATCCCATCATGGACAGAGAATGTAATGAACACACATGTATCTGGCGAAGTTAGGTGTGTGAGCCATGGCAGAATGTGTGGACTTTAGCAAAATGATGAGTATGCAAGAAAAGGTCTCAGCTGAATAACTAATAACAGCTGCCACCAGTCCTCTCATGTCCTTTAAAATGCAGACACAAGTTGTCCATTGTGATAGAAGGTACACTTTGTACCAGCAGATACACTTTGTAATAGCAACATAATAAATCCCTGTAGAGTATGTGTCAGAGAACTGATAGGATGAGTCTTCTGGACGTGATACATACTGAGTCCATAAGAATTGAGAAGTCAGGAGCATGGTAGCACAAAGGTTCTGTGCTGGGACCTTGAACTTTGCAGCCGAGGGAAAGGATATATAGTGTCGGGTCGGTATGCACAAGTAGGGACCTCTTGGGGTATCAGTGTAAGAGGTGATGGCATAAAAGGCGAGCGTTTCAGGAGTTGTTTTTACTTGACAAGGTCTCCGATGAGGTATAGCTGGTTATTCTGGTCTTCTTAATGTCCAGTTCTGGAAAGGGTTCCTATAAGACCCTGGTGGTGATGATGATATGAGACTTAAAAGTGCGCACATACTCTCAGGAGTGTCGTGGAACTGGATTGAAGGATACACTCAAAACACAAATGGATCAGTTAAGCTTGCTGAAAAGGCCATATGGAACCCTCGAGGACCAGAGATGGACAGGGCAGCACTAAACGGACTTGAGCATCAACTGGACAGGGTCCCAGGGGTCATCCTGGACCATCTCTACAGTTATAGGTAAGGCTTGCGACTAAGAGACGCCGATGAAAATCCATACTTGTCAAACTCAAGGAATAGCGATGGGTGCACAGTGCAGGAAGGCTCTACATTTTTAGGTTATCAACCAAAGCGGGAGAGAACTCGGGGAGTCAAAATTCACAAAGGGCCAGATGTATGACGCGTTTTTACATGCGCAAAAGAGTTTGCGACCCGTTTGCGCATGCAAAAACCTACAGGGACATGTATAATTCCTAGATAACAAGTTGCAATTTTTTTGCGACTTGCTGTTTGGGAATTGCAATTAGGAAAGGGGCGTTCCCTTCCTAATTGCATCCGCAAATCAATGTACAAATGTTTTGTTTCCGCAATTGAGGTCGCAAAACACTTGCAAATTACCACCGTCTTCAAGAGGGTGGTAACGCAATCGCAATTTGGAAGGGGACCCCTTCCACTTTGTGACTGTCTCCAAAAATATTTTTTAAGGGCAGGTAGAGGTAAACGAAAACATTAAAAAAAAATTCTTAAATGCATCCCATTTTTCTTTAAGGAAAACGGGCTGCATTTAAAAAGAGAATACTGCTTTATTTAAAAGCAGTCCCAGACATGGTGGTCTGCTGACCCCAGCAGGCCACCATACCTGGGAGGGTCTGTCATTCCCAATGGGCTCACAAATTGCGAAAGGCTTATTAATATTAACGAGCCTCGCAATTTGCAACCCCATTGGGAATCGCAAACAGTGGTCAAAACACTGTTGTACATGCAAAATAGCGCCTCGCAAATTGTGAGTCTCAAAAGACTCGCAATTTGCGAGCCGCTATTTTGCGTGTCGTATATCTGGCCCAAAATATTATCTTGCTTATTATTCCGAAATTTCCCTGAAATTGCATCTATTGCTCACAATATCGTTGGCTGTATCTCATGTGAAAATTGAATATCAGTGCCCACCCCACATACCAAAGTCACCTGGGACACCAACAGGATACGAGCTTGAGCAGGACACGGCTGGTTATGGGAGGATATATCTCTCAGCAGGGCGTCTTCTACTCTCCCCTGGGCATAAGTCACATTTGCATTATCCGAAATGGATTGAATTTAGCATGTTTCGTTGAAAGTGCTATTCCAGGATGACGCATCCATATGGCTACTTTATTGGAATATGGTAGGGCCGACAGGGACTCTCAAAACTCATCACACTGACACTTATGTACATTAGACGGCTGTCTGGGGGAGAGAGAGAGGGCTCCGTTATCAGCCATTTTGAGTTGAGGAAGTGAGATCATCTGATCTAAAGCCTTCACAGTTGCACTCGTCTCTGGGCGATTCCAATGGTAGGGGGGAGCCTGGTGTGCTTCCTCAGTTTTTGCCCACATCTATTCTATATCTCATCCACTGCAAAGCAGCCCCAGATGTTTGTCACAGGGTTAAGATGGAGCCGGCAACACAAGTCTTTAAAGAGGCACATTAGACAGGTCCTTCTCTTCCTCTCAGCCTCAGTGTCAGTTGCCAATAGGTTCACCCAGACTTGACAGGCTCCTGCAGCTTTTCTTTACATTCGCATTTCCAGATAAAGTCTTCAAAGATGGGTCCTGAGCCACCTCCTCTCTCTGCCTCCCCCTTTCTGTACCTCTCTGCTTCTGTTGTTTCTCTATTCATCTGAGACCCATCACGTAGGTGCCATCTGCACACACGGGATGCAGAAGAAAAAAACAAACAATTCTGGGCAAGACAGCAAAGGCAAAACCTAAAATGACAAAAGTGAAATATATCAGTAGCGAGTTAAGTTATTCGATATGTGTGCCAAAGAAGGAAAGCTCCTAGCACAACCAAGTGCTAATTGTTCACACTATGTAAAAGGACAGCTACTGTGCTTTCCTTGAAGTAGTTCTCGACTTTGACGTTGTGGATTCTCCTAAGTATATGTAAACCTTAGGTGACGTGTGTGAGTTGTGAGAGAACTCTCGAGTGATAGATCAGCCATGCTGCCTCTTTGACAACTCGAAGCAAGGGGAATAAAACACATCCAGCCAAGTGCAGGAGAAATGTGAGCGGCGAGCGATGAAGGCATTTCATGCCAAGGCAACATTTTCAACCCAAACGCAAACAGATACAGAATTAAGGACGAACAGGCATTGGCAAAGCAAATAGCTCTGGCATCGCTGCCTGTATTTGTCTGTGCCAATTTCTTTATAATTCTGCAAAATTATTCATTCTATGTGTGATGTATTCAGCAGCACACATAGAATGAGGAAAACGTCTCAAAGGATTATTTTTGTGCAAGAAGGAGGCCCTTCCTGCACAGAATCAATCCTGCCGACAACACAGGAACCCTTGCACCACGATGCCAGGGTGCCTGCATTGGCGATAGATTGCCAAAGTGGCGCCAGTGCAGTTTGCAAGTTCCTAATTGCGACTTTTTGCAACTCACAATTAGTTAGTCACAAAATGCCATGGACAATAATGTGTTTGACACTGTTTACCTGGGTTGCAAGTACCTCATCAATATTCATGAGGCAGGTCACAATTTGCCAATCATTGGGTATGGCCAAACTCACAAGGATGGTGGCCTGCTGGGGTCAGCACACCACCATGCCTGTGATTGCATTTTCCATAAAGCAATTTTTTGGGGGGAAATGCCACCCTTTTTCCTTAATGGAAAATGGGATGCATTATATAAATAAAATGTAAAAGTTTTTTTTTCCAATTTGTTCAGAGTAGACAGAAGTCTGTGGGACCAATGCCTGCTCTTAAAAAATATTTGTGCCCACATTTGCGAAGAGGAAGGGGTCCCTTGGGAACCCGATCCCATTTGCAAATGGGTTACTCCCAACTTAAATTCGGTGGTAAACTGCAAATATGTTACGATCACATTCCGGTCGCAAAACATTCATACATCAGCCTGCGACTCTCTGTTACGAAGGGATTCCCTTAACACGCCGCTTCCTAATACCGACTCACAAACCTATGTTACAATTTGGTAATAGGTTACCGACTAATAGGGTTAGTACATGTCAAAAGGCTAATTAGTATTCACAAACAGACTGATTCTCTGTTTGCAACCGCTAAAACCTTTTGTACTTGTGGCTCTAAGAGCTGTAGGGCCCCACGCAAACACCGGCTCAAATTAAGCACTCCTCTGTGGAACAGAGAGACCCTCGCTAGGTTTAGAAACAAAATTTTAAATAAAATAAATGACAGCATTGTGCTTCAGAGAAATGCTGTGACTCACATCATGAAGCCAATTTACACTAGTGGGCTGACCCACTGCCACATGCTGTATGTAGTGTCTGACGGAAGCTCAATGTGAGTGACACTACACCAGAATACTAAATGAAGAAGGTTCCATCAAAGTGCCTAGATGTTCACTTTATGTATTTTTGTAAATCAAAAAGTCTTGGCTAATCCCAGTTCTAAAATCAACTACATGGATAATATCTCCATGTTCTTCATGAGAACGCTGACCGAGGCACTGCTACATCATTCAGGAGCATTTTTTTGTCAAATTTACATTTTTTGTTTTTAAATTGCAAAGCTTTTTATTGAATTTTAGCATGTATAAAATAATATGTAAAATCAAATCATGCATAAAATCCTACATATAATCACATACAGAGAACATAGGTACATACAAAATAATCTAAGGGGAAGAGCAGTTAGGGAGAGGGAGTTGGGAATACAGAGTCAGGTTTGTGGATCAACTGACATGGTGCGACTGACTCACTGATCTGGTGTGTTACCAACAGAGGTGGAGTCATCCGTAATTCTAATGAGGATAATTTGGTGATATTTTGGTGATAGGCAGTAGAAGTCTACTGGTGTGAAAAACAGAGAAATACAATGGCTTTGAGAACAGTAATATATACTCATTAGAATGATTTATAAACACGCAATATGAGTCAGGTACGGTATGGCAACAATCTGGTGTACAAAAGATCTTTATAGTATATGTACATTGAACCAGGTTTTAGTCCCTTGTGTGGGTTGAGATTGGTATCTGGTTTGCAGAGGCTTAAATGGGTTGTGAGTAACTCAGCATCAAATACGGATAATTGCTGACAGCGAGAGAGGTGAGCCATAATAATTGTAGCAGTCTAGAGTTGGTTACGGATGAATGTCGGTAGGTTTTGGTAATGAAAGAGGATTTTGTATGGGTGTATCTAAGGTGGTTCTTTGGTGGTGAAGTAGTTGTTCAGGGCATCCCAAATGAGTTTATGTTAGTAGTAGATCTAACAAGGCACTGTTGGATGGGGTGTCATGGTTAGTGTGGAGGAATCCTTTAATAAGGAATGCAAGCTCTTCTTTTCAGGATATCAATTGAATAGTTCTGATAGGAATGAAAGAACCTTATTCTAGAAATGGGCTAGGGAGTTGCAATGAAGGATGAGGTGAGCAAGATCACCTCCCTCTTACAGTTCCAGCAAGTGGAATCATCTGTAATCGAGATGGGGGCCAGAATGGTCTGTGTATAAGCCAGAACTTAGTTTGTGAGAGTACAAGGGGGATTGTCTGCGATATAACTGATTTCCAGATTTGTGACCATTCTGAGTCTGTTATGGGCTTAGAAGAGTGTTTTTCCAAAAATGTTGTTATATCTTTGTTTAGTTGCGAAGTCCTTGGGCGCAGGAGTTTGTAAAGGTATGATACTTGGTGGCCAGAGTTGGTAAGTTTCAATATAAGATTTGGTAGGGATGGTGTGTTTTTATGGTTCTTAGATTTCGAAATGGCAGCCTTGATTTTAAGGAAGTTATAGAACTCTACTTTATCTAGGTGGTATACTGTTTGTAGGTCTGAGAAGGTTATGGGATGAGATGTGGAGCCGAGCTGCTATGGTAAGCAGATGCCCTTGTCTATCCATGTTTGATAATACATAGTTTTGCCACTATATTTAATGTTTGGGTTGTTCCAGAGTAAAGCTAAATTGGAGAGTCTTTATTCCTGAGGAAAGTTTCTTATCTATTTTTAGGAGGGATCTTTTTCTATTCTGAAATATGTATTTGGATCCGTTTCATGTTGGTTGTTAGCAAGGTTAATGGGTTTAGGTTGTTTGGAAGGCTCTTTCTATTTCTAACCATACTGGTGTATAGTTACTTGAGGGGTGGATCTAATATGAACCCTGTTTTGCATGAAAAGCAGATCGGTAATCTCTGAAGTTGGCCAGGTAACAACCCCCAGTGAGTTATGTAGTCTGAGTTTTTTCAAGGCTATTCTATCTTTTTTATCTTGCGATATGAATTTAGAGACCTGTTTGTCTAGTTTGTGGTGGGAGTCCTCTGATAATAGAAGAGGTAGCATGCTGATGAGAAAATTGATTAT
The DNA here is from genome assembly GCF_964204655.1 of Triturus cristatus. Taxonomy (NCBI): domain Eukaryota; kingdom Metazoa; phylum Chordata; class Amphibia; order Caudata; family Salamandridae; genus Triturus; species Triturus cristatus. Next base: position 36,869,222 of record NC_140594.1, read on the forward strand.
GGAGGTGACCATCATTTTTATAGTTTCTATTCTTCCCCACCAGTTAATAATTTTAGGAGACAATTTGTCCAATAGCTTTTTTGTTTTCTGGAGTTTTTCTGGGTTTTCTGCGATTATCAAGATGTCATCCACGTAGGCAGTCAGTTTAACATATTGGTCTTTAAAACCGATTCCAGCAATATCAGGGTTTTGTTTTATGTCTAGTAGGAGGGGTTCCAGCGCTAATAGAAATACAGATGGGGAAAGTGGGCATTCTTGCCTCATGCCTTGTTGTAGGTTAAGAAGGTGTGATCGAGATGAGTGCGGATTGGTTTTATAGAGAGAGATGACCATTTTTATGAAAGTGTCTCCGAGGTTAAAGGATTCCATGCAATGTCTTAAAAATCCCAAGAGACTCTGTCAAATGCTTTTTCTGTGGCTAGCGTTATTGCTACCGAGGATAAGAATGATTTTTTCGCTTTCTCTTGGATGGTGCATTAGAGACTTGTGTTATTGTTTGAGATATGTTTTTTGAGGATGCCTACTTGGGAGTTGCTAATCAATTGTGGGAGGTCATCATTAAGTCTTGGTGCCAAGATCTTCACATATATTTTGCAACCTAGGTATATAAAATAGATCGGCCTATAATTATTAGGCAAAATTGGGTCTTTCCCATCCTTGGGGAATCACGATAATGTTAGCTTCAGTCATCATGCCTGTGACTATGTTTGCATTAGCGATGTGATTGTATAGGGATAGTATGGTTGGTTGTAGTAGATTGGAGAAGGAGTTTTCAAATTTGGCAGCAAAGCCGTCTGGGCCAGGGGCTTTATTTTCTTTTAGTGATTTAATTGCTTTTGACACTTCGGTGGAGGATATCGGCTTACCGAGAGTCTATTTGTCTGTTTCTGATAGCTGTGGGACTTTCTTTTTTTCTAAATAACTTTTACATTTATGTGAGTCAAAGGTTTGGTCGTTCCGATATAAGCAATTATTGAAGGTATCTAGCATCTTATCTGGGTTTGGTTTTAGGAATCCTTAATTGTTGTGATTCTGTTTTGGTTTTGTTTATGTTTGAGGTAAGAGGCTAGAATCTTTCCAGCTTTGTTAGCTTTGCATAATTTGAGTCCTATACATTTATTTATCCACACTCCTGCTCTTTCACTCATGACATAATATATTCATATTTCTTCTGTGTAGGTTGGGAAAGTGTGTTATTGTCTAGAGAGTTGGTATGTGACAATTCCTTTTGTTTTATTTCTTGTTCTAATGATGAAAGTCTTGCGTAGTTTACTTTGTTGATTTTAGTTTTGATTTCTTTGAAGGCACCTCTCAGGGTTGCCTTGAGGGTGTCCCAGATGGTATGTATATTAGATTCTGGGAGGTCACTGTACTTTGTTGTGTAGTTCCTAAAAATCTTTATAGGATCTGTGCGATTAAGACAACATAAACTGTCAGATCGGTGTCCAAACTGATTCCAGACACCCCCACCGGATATTTTCACCTGTATACCAGCTAGTTCACAGCACCACTATGAAATCCTCTTACCAAGGAGTGAATAGTTTCTGGCAACTATTGAATATGACAACTCTGTCAAATCAGGGATCGTGGAAACAATAGGTACTTTTCGGTCAGTCACTCATCCTCACAGAGTCATGCTAGTGTAAAATAGTTGTGCTGCAACAACAATATGACAGAAACAGATGCATGCTAGTATAAGCACCAACAGAGTAAATAGATGGTAGAATTCTGCCATAGTGATAAAACAATGTATATATGCTGGCATATAAACACATGACGATAATAATGCTTATTCTTAAGATGCTAAACCTAATTAGATGTACTTAAATGCACCTAGCATGTATGTAGATGTATAGCTAAGAATTCCCCTAAGAGAGAGCCAACTCCATTACTTGATGTGAGAGAGCGAAGAACCCCGTCTTGGTCTCGAGATGGACACCCCACGAGGAATGTCAGACCACTGTATGTTGGAGTGTCTGCGTACGGGAACCTCAGTGTCCCGTGTCAGCTTGGAAGTCTTCCTCCTCTGCCTCCCACAGCAATGATATGGCACGTATACACCCAAAAGGTCCCCTTAGGGGTTCAACCTTGCTGTGTCATGTCAGCCGAGGATGAGGATAGTAATGAACCTTATACATAGTTACTATGTAGAAGATGATATTTGATATTTGATATTTGTGGGGTATTTATAGAGCGCGACGTTCGCTCCGAAGGGAGCATCTTGGCGCTAGTGAATGAGAGAAAGCTGGTCCAGGAGGGGTTTAGATAGGAAGAAGTTAGATGGAAGCCTTAGAGTGTTCATCCGGGAGTTTGAAGATCCATGTTTTCAGGAGCTTTCTGAAGGGTTTTTCCTGGGTTTGATGTCTGAGGGTTTTGGGTAGTTTGTTCCAAGCTTTGGTAGCAAGGAAGCTGAGGGTTTTTGCGCCTTTCGTTTTCAGGTTGTATTTAGGAAGAATGATAAGATTGTCATTGCTTGAACGAAGGTGACGGCTGGGCAAATAGTGGGGAAAACGTCTTGTGAGGTATTTGGGGCCTGTTTTATTGTATGCACGAAAAGCCAAGATCAGGATTTTGAACAGAATCCTTTTGTGGAGGGGGAGCCAATGAAGCGAACGGAGAGCTGCAGAAATAGAGGACCTGCGGGGGAGACCTAGGACTAGACGGGCGGCTGTGTGAAGTATGCTCTGCAGTTTAAGGATGGTGCTCTTCTTAGCTCCTGCGAGCAAGCCGTTGCAGTAATCCAGTCGCGAGATTATGAGTGCGACTGTCACCGTCTTTCTGGCATCGATGGGGAGAAGAGCGAAAAATTTCCTCAGGGATCTAATAGTTCCAAAGCATTTGCCAGCGACGGTTCTGGCATGCTGATCGAAGGAAAGTTCGGAGTCAAAGATTACACCGAGATTCCTAGCTGACGACACTGTCTGGGGGGGAGCAGCAGAGTCGTCAGGCCACCAAAGTGCTGGACAGAAGGTATTATTGGTGCCGATCGGGAGGATCTCCGTTTTACTTGAATTACATTTCAAGTGGTTATTTGTCATCCAGGAGAATACTTCGGTCAAGCAGAGTTTCAGGTTGAGTTCAGCTTTGGTAGATAGCTTGTCCAGGGGTACAATGAGTTGTGTATCATCGGCATACGAGGTAACAGGTATGCCGAATGATTCTATCAGATTAAGGAGAGGAATGAGATATATATTAAAGAGGAGAGGGCTTAGGATAGATCCCTGTGGGACACCTGAAAGGACGAGTTTGTCTTTGGAGTGGAAAGGACCAAGAGTGATGGATTGGGAACGGTCGGACAGGAAAGACGTAATCCAGGAAAGGGCGGAGTCGGAGATACCAATGTCCCTGAGTCTACCGATGAGGATGGTGTGGGAGACGGTGTCAAACGCCGCAGTGAGGTCGAGTAGGATTAGAATGGAATTTTTTCTCTGGTCTTGTAGAGTTTTTATGGTGTCCGAGAGTTCGATGAGGGCAGTTTCTGTCGAGTGTTTCGAGCGGAAACCTGATTGTTGAGGGTGAAGAAGGTTGTGATCATCCAGATAGCGTTTTAGCTCGCAGTGTACCAGGTGTTCCGTAATTTTTCCCAAAGCCGGGAGCAACGAAATAGGGCGGAGATTGGTAAGTTCCGTCGGGGGTTTGTTGGCCTTCTTCATAAGGGGCTTAACGATGCCCTTTTTCCAGTGGCTGGGTACAGTCCCTGACCTGAGCGAGGAGTTGATCAAGTGGTTAATGATAGGGTTAACCTCATCAATTAATTGGTGAAGAATCTTGGGGGGGCAGGGGTCTGAGGGGGCGCCAGATCTGCAGGCCAGGATCGCTTTTTTCGACTGTTCCAGAGTGATAGATGGAAAGCAACTGAGCGTGCAGTCTGGGGGGGCCAATGAAGGGGGCGCTGTAGAGATGGTGGGGGGAGGGAAAGTGCTTTGGATAGAGGTAATTTTTTCCTCGAAATAGTCAGAGATTTGATCACAGAGCTTCTGGGAAGGGGGGATTTCAGGCTGGAGTGCTTTAGGATGCGTAAATGATTTGACAATCGTGAACAGGGCCTTCTGTTTTTGGCCTGCATTGTTTATAGCATTGACGTAATAGCTTATTTTAGCAAGTTTGATTTTTGAAAGGTAGTTTTTCCTAATCGCGATGTAGGAGGTGCGGTTAGTGACTTCATAGGTCGTCCGCCATTTTCTTTCTGCCTTTTTGCATAGCAGATGCGCATTTGTAAGATCTGGAGTGAACCAGGGGGCATTGATTTTGGTTTTGCCTCGGGAGGTGCGGGGGCGCGAGGGCGGGATTCTGGATTTGATTTCTTGGATGGTGTCGAAGATGGTAATCCTGCTGTGATTCTGAGAATCCTTACGCATAATAAATGAGGCTAGTTTTCGGGGAAAACGACACAATATTTATGCAGCACCTAACTAGGTGAAAGGTCATTACCAAAACCTTTATGTAGTACAATGGCAGGGTAGATGTAGGTAAAAGGTTAGGGGACTACCCAGGCCTCTATTGGGGTACGTTGCAAATAATAACACCCTAAAAGAGTTCATGATTTTTTCTTGGATTTTTTTTCTGTCTTCAGGGTTTGATAGTACTTCAGCCCCAAAATGTAGTGGTTGTTTTTGCATGACTACCTGCTAAGAGAATATTGATGCAGAAGTGATCAGTGACAAGTTTCGTAGATATGTTAGTTTGGTTTATCAGATGGGTGTAAGCACCAGAGAATAAAATGTAGTCCATTCTTGTATATGAGTTGTGCGGGGCTGAATAGAATGTGGAATCGCTGGAGTCACGGTGTTGTAGGCGCCAAGTATCTTTAAGATTATATTTTGAGCATGTTTTCTGTAGTAAAGCATGAGATTTCGGTGGTCAGTATTTGCAAGTGGATTGGCGATCTAGGGTAGTGTCGAGAGGGAGTTTGAAGTCGGCCTAGTACGATAAGGTCATCTTGGGGCAGGTGGCCAATCTTGTAGATACATTTTCGCAAAAAGAAGTGTCATCCGTGTTTGAGCCGTGTATATTTAGGATGTGAAATGAGTCTTCTCCCCTATGTAAATTTGTGATCAGGAGTCTACCCTGCACATCAGGGGTGATTGACTCGAGAGGGATATTTGATGTTTTGAGGTTAAGGTTATTACTCTGTTTTTCTTATGGTTTGCTGGGGAGCATGCAACGTGCAAGATACAATTTTTTCTAAGGAACTCAGGGGGATATGTACAAGGAAGTGGCGGGAGAGGCGTTAGCCTTCCTGGCTTAACAGCTCTGCCACTTCTGGAACACAAAGCTGCACCATATTTACAAGGATGTGGTGCTGCCTTGCATTTCCCCCTGAGATGGCGCTAAGTTTAGCAACTTAGCACTAATACAGGCACCCTTGCACCATAGTGCAAGGGTGTCTGTGTGCAGGGGAGGATTGTTTATGTTTAGAAAGGTGTCCCTTCCTGTACATCAACAATCCTAAAATGCCATTCTTTCACTGCCATGTATGCTGCTTCATGCAGCACACATGAGAGTCACAAAATTGAATTTGTTTGAAAGGATTTCTTATGTACAGGAAGGGACATGGCATTTTGCTTTTTCATGGCAAAAAAGCAAAAATGAGGAGAAATAATGCATTTCTCCTCTTTTCGCCAAATGAAGACTAGGTTTTACCTGTCGATGTACGCCACCCTTGTACATAGTGGGCAGCGTCAAAATGAATGGGTGTTGCGGTGGAATGCCCACCGCAACACCCACTGCCCACCTCTTTCTCGCTAACCATAGCGTGAAAGGGGGCCTTATTTACAAGGCAGCGTTAAGCCACATTAAGTGGCTTGATTCTGCCTTGTAAATAAGGCGCAGCCCCTAACACCTCCACAGGGTCGAAATACGTGACATTGTGGTGGTGATAGGGGCTTGTACATATGCCCCTCAGTGTCTTTGTCACCTAATTTGGTTTCTTGGAGGAGAATAATGTCTCCTTCAGTTTTTGCTAAGTAGTCCATGTTTTTTTGTTGTTTAGTTGGGTGTTTTAGTCCTTTCATGTTTAGGGAGATTATGTTGAGATTGTCAGGAATGTTATGTTATCTTGGGTGTGTAAGTGGTGGGTAGCATTTGGCTACCGTCTTAAGTACATTTTCCTCTCTAGTACAGAAACATATATAGTGGAAGATAAATATGTATACTGCTGAATTCTCTCGTGTATCTACAAAGGTGAGCTACAATTGTTACACCAAATTTACTCTGTGTTATGGGTGAAGTGATGTTTATTGCGGAAGGGAAAAAGAGGGATGGAGCCTACTAAGTAGCGAGAAAAAAAGTATCAAACCTAAGCATAAGTAATCACTTATCCAATAACTGATCAAAAAACAGAACCAAGGAACCTAGAACAAGAACAAAACCTCTGCCCCAACCCCCTGGAGAGATGACACTATGACTTCCATTTGTTGGAGAATGAGTTAGAGTGTTCCATCTCTTGAGAGTTAAGTTCATCCAGGAATCGTGAGAGGTCAGACGGAGCAGCGAAGATGTGTTGTTTTCCTTTCACTGTAAACTCTATACTTGGCAGGGCCTGCAAAAGAGAATTGTATGTTCATTCCTCATAGTTTGTCTCTGAGTGAGAGGAAGCTCTTCCTGGTCTCAACTGCTGGTTTTGAGTAATCCTGCGTAAATATTATTTTATGTACATTCCATGTGATCTGGCGGTTTTTACAAGCATAAGTGAGGATCGCTTTGGCATGTTGATACCTTAGTGTTTTACAGATGATTGGTCTTGTCATGTTTGTTTAGGGAGATTTGAACATTGTAACTCTGTGGCCTTTTTCTAGTTCCAGGTCTTTATTGAATTTCATGCTGGTGATTTGTGGGATCCAATTTTCCAAGACGGATATGCAGGATTTGTCTGTATCCTCTGAGCCATCCGGTATGCCAAAAGTTCTTATACTGCCCGTCTGTTGCGATCTTCGAGTTCGGCAATATCTCTTGCAGATGTTTTGTAACATTTAGCATGGTATTTATGTCTTTATTGGATCGAGTGGTGGAGTCTTCCACCTCACTTATCCTTTGTTCGGCCTCTGAAATGTTTGTGTTGATTGTGTTGATATCAGCCCAGATGGCAGTCATTTCTAGCTGCATAGAGTCCGTGTTTTGTTTAGTTGACTTCGCCAGGTCATGCACATCCACCAGTTTCTTCAGTACCATTTCCATTGTGCTATTTATGCCTACATTGGATTTAATAGAAGAGTCAGGTGAAGGAGGTTCAGCTTTTGAACACTTGTAGTATGATCTGGGTTCTTTTTCAGCCATGTTGCTACAAGGTCGGTTTCAGAGTAGCACCCCTCATCAGTCAGGCTAGCTTGAATCAAGTGGCAAAGTGAGTGAGGGACCCACATCTGGGCATACCCTGCCAACTTAGGGCAAACAAAGCAAACACAAGGAGATGATGGACAGAGCGCTGAAACTTTTCAGACGCTCACCCCCAGTCACGGATCTGCGTTGAATTCATCTTCGTTCTTTAGCTCACTTCACCACCTCAGTTCAGAACCAGCTATATGCAAATCAATCTTGACCCTGTGACTCCTTGGAACATTCCAGCCCGAACTGCTAAGCCAGGACTTCCCCAGACCGGAAACAAACATCCTGGGACCTGTGTCGGTGTAATACCCCTCATCAGCCAGGCTATCTTGAATCCAGTGGCAAAGTGAGCATGGGACCCAAGTCTTGCATTGGGAATAAAACATCTATGGATTTATGCCCAGATCTCTGCACTGGGGTGAATGTATGACATTGTTCTGCATTCAGTCCAATAATTGTTCTTTTTGCATTTGTTAGCCCGAGAGGGGCGGGTATGCCCAGATGTGGGTCTCGTGCTCTCCATGCCACTGGCGTCAAGCTACCCCACTATGGGCATATTTACGAGCCCCTTTGCGTTGTTCTGGAACCACGCAACGTGGGGCCAGAGCGATGCAAATTACAAATAAAATTTATGAAGCCTCGCAAGGCAACCTTGCTTGGCCGTGCGTGGCTTCATAAATCTCAAGTATTGCAAGGCATTGCAAATCACTGCGCTGCATTACTCTGTGCCAAGAAGGCGTTCAGATGACCATTACGTTGGTGCTCCCATGCAACATTAATAGATTTTGACGTATTCCCAGATTTACCAGAAGTAGTAGACCTGAGAATGTGCTAAAAACCTACACCTCCTCAGGTGAGGCGAAACGAGGAAAAATATGTTTTTTTCTCTTTGTTTTTTCCTCTTTATATGTGTGCTGCATTCTGCAGAACACAGATTGAGGAAAAAGTCTTAGGGGATTGTTTTTGTGCAGGAAGGTGACCATTCCTCCACAAAAAAAATCCTCTTCACTATGCAGGCATCCTTGCACCATGTTGCAAGATTGCCTGCGTTGGCACTAGGCAGCCAAAAGGGCACCAGAGCAGGGGGAAAAGTCAGGAATGTGTTGTATGACTTAAATACATTAATAATAATGGGATATTCCAGTAGCATGCAGAACCGGGGAATTACAACAGTATAGAGAAGAGGGGTTCTGCCATGTAGCATGTCATTACTTTCTATGAGTAACATCTATCCACCCAAATTTTCCACCACAATTTCATTGAAACCATCAATTAATGAGATATCATTGTATGACTTAAATACGGCACATTCCTGCCCTTTCACACAGAGCAGCTGAGCAAGGTAACTTGCTGCACTGTGTGACTTGACCATAAATATGGCCCATAATTAGGGTTCCCAGTTTTCCATTTTTATTGACTTTTGCAGATAAATACAGACAGAAAACTATTTATTTTCATGTCTGTATTTATTTTCAAATACAGAAAAATACAGAAATAGACCTTCTTTGGATTATTTTTTTCTATTGTCAATCATGAGTGCCAAGTCAGTAGGTCTACAGATTGAGAGGTAGGGGTGATGAAAAAACCCAATAGATTTCCTAATTAAGCTTAATTAAGTGCATATTTACAATTATTTATTCTGTTCCACAATGCAAGTATTGTCAGATAATGCTATTACTGTATACTGCTGAAACCTTTTGGACATATAAATGTGAGTATACATTTATCAGTTAATTGAATGTGGAAAAATACCTATTACAGCTTCATTAATACATAAAACACAAAATAAAAATGGATAAATACAGAACAAATGAGCAAAAAATAAATATGGACAAATACAGACGGGATTGTCGAAAAAATAAATACCATAAAACCGGGAGCCCTACCCATAATGTATGGCGGGCTGTAGCAGGGCTATTACTTTCTAATGTTTCTGTTCCTTGGCCAACCTTTAGGACTCAGCAGTAGAACAGAGCTAGTGAATGACCAGGGGTCAACCCTGTTATATCATCACAGGTCAGAGGGAGTGTGATGTCACTTGTGCAACTCTTCCATTTTTGTGGATCTTCTTCTATGTTGGTGTGTCAGAGGAGTGGTCAGGGAGATTCCATTTAATTGTGATGTGCACCTAGTCAGGTGAACTAGGAGAAGCTGGTTATCCTCCTGCAGCAGAGCTTCCTCACACAGCTCGCAAGCTCACAGTGCATAAGGTTCCTTTGCCCGAACGATTGAGCAGAGAGAGTTTGTAATTTCTAGTATCCCACCACGGGTTTCCGTGAGGAACAGGTCATGGCAGAAGCTTTGAAAGTGTAGCATGCAGACACATTATTCCCTACTCCCTCTGCCAGTGTCAGGGATACATGTTAAGAGCTGGTGGAGGACAAATTTAGCCTCTTGAGATCAACCAAGACATGTTAAGCTGGGAGGTTTCTAAAACCAAGACACAGACAGGGGCCTTTCTAGGTCTCATTGTGCACTGCTGCAATGTTGTTAAAAACAGTGGCCCCTACCTGCTCCACTGACCACCTTGACATCCAAAAACCAGCCACCGAGCTCCAAAGCTACCAAGATAGTTCAGCGGATTAATGCATCTGTTTCGAAGGTCTGTGTTTAACCTGGAAGTCACAGATTGGAATGAGTATAAAATTGAACCCTTGAGTTGGATATGAACACATTATGCATGCCTGGATCCCATGTAGATTGTATACCTGCAGTAAGTAACTGTTTGGTATGGAATGCTGATTTTTATTTTACCTTAGATAGGCTGGAAGAAGGCCCTAAAGAAGCATCTATACAGACAGGTAATAGTTACAGTCAGCCATTCATAGTACAGGTAGATCCTTCTCTTGATGATGAAGATGGTGTCATTGTGGCACAGAGCAAGGATATGGGAAATCCTGCAGCATTCATCAGTCGCAATCTCGTGCTCAGAGAACAGAAAAGTGTGGTAACTGAGCAGAAGGCCTGTGTGTTATCGTTGCATTCAACACACTCCGGCCTTATTTGGGTCACATGACCATATCAATCTGGCCAAAACCTGCTAAGATAGCTGAGAGACATGAAAGGTGACTATCCAAAGTTGTTTGATTTAAAGCAGCTTGCAGAATTTAAATTTCATCATAAAGACAGAAAAGCAGATGGACTTTTTTTAATGTTATTCCGCCATGCTACTTGGATCTTTTAGACCGGCGAACATTGGGACACGTCTTGGTTAGGAAGTGCAGGCTGAAGTGGTGAAAGCCCCTCTCATGGAATCTCTTGACCATTTAAAATCATGTTAGGAGGTGGATCAGGGACCTCTGAATGATGAGTAGGAAGAGGGGGCAAGTTACCGACGAAAAGTAGCTGTAAGGGCCAGATTCAGGCTAATACAGCCAGAGGTATTACATCAAGTGTGTTACACACAAGTCCAGCTAAAGAAGTTTGGAAGGTTCCCTACCTACCAATTACTGTGCCCAGGACCAGTGAATGACTGGGTCCTCATGAGAGCTCTACCCCCCCGCAATGGTCCTTTATTCCAGCTTGCCCGCAGTCTGCAACGCTCTGCTGCATTCAGCTTTGCATCTCTAGTTATTTTTTGCTCATTTTTCTGCCTCTTCTCACTCCTGCCCTCTATTTTCACTCGTTCTGCTCATTCTGCCCATCATTTTGCCTCTCTCTGCTTGTTTCTGACCTTTATTCTGCCTCTATCTGTTTGTCTCTGACCTGCATTTTCCCTCTTTCTGCTCATATTTAACCTTTGTTCTGCCTCTTTCTGCTCACTTCTGACTTCTATTTTGGCTCTTTCTGCTGCTCATTTCTGACCTTTATTTTTCCTCTTTCTGATCACTTCAGACTTCCGTTTTGGCTCTTTCTGGTAGTCTCTGACCTTAATCTGACGTTGCCTCCATAGTCCACAGCGCCCAGATACCCTTAGGGGTGACAGTGCTACACTACACAAATGATGACTGATTGATTGATTCTTGGACTTGAACCGTCTGGTTGAGGTGTTGAGAGTTGTCCTTTATTTTGAATTAATTCATTTTTCAGCTCTGCATTCATCTGAGGGGCCTTCTTCCTTTTGCCTTGTTATGAAGTCTTTTAGGGATTAATAAAAGCTGAGCCCATGCTTTCACAGACGTTTTACACTGAGTTAATTTTTAGATGTGAGTCCAGCTGTTGCATGTTTAGTTTGTTCCACTGTCCAAAGCTTACAGTGCTTTGGTGGACTCAGTTGATATTTTATAAGTATCTTGATGATTGGTCCATGCAACAGGTGAGTTTTCTTGAATAGTGATTAGATGTGAATTGAAGAAAATGATACTCAACATATGGCTTCCTATGTGGGTGGATAAAGAGAAACACTCTGTTGTAAGTTGTGTGTTTATACTACTGATGTGATAGAATATGGTTGAGTTTATTAAACCAAATATTTAGGATACCAAATATAGATATATTGGACCGTTTCGGTGATAGACCTGAGACTGTGTCCGAGGAAGCATCAGTAAAAGGTCAACTGTTTGGTCAAGGTCTGTAGAGCAATAGGAAGAGGCAGGTGAACATGAGGCTGGGTCGGCATCTTTCAAGAAGGACTTCACAACATTGTATGGTTACTTCTTCCAACATGGTGATAGTTATGGTGTCCTTAAGAATAATGTATAATTCACCTTCTTTTTTACCTTTATGTTTCTGTGCAATGGAGTGACAACCAATGAGATAGTTTCATACAGTAATGGGGATATGTTTACTCCCGACGAGGTTTCAAGGTTACAGTGATGAGTAGTATGTCTGTAATTAATTTGTTAGTAGGTCAAATATGCTGTATTTATTTGTACTCATGGAATGGAAATTTATTTAAGGCGTGGTCGTTTTTTTCTTTGGAAGGGAAGGTAATCGTCTGGTTTATTGTTGTTCTTATGTCTTGTGTGCTTTTGGTTATGGGAATTTGAGGAGATAGGGAGTGCTGCTGGACCAATGGTGTGGAGATTGTGGCAGTCCTGATTGTCTCATTTCTGCTCAAATAGATTTATTAGAGATTTGTTAGAAATGGGGGTCTCTAGTTGGCAATGGCTGGCCACTGTCCAAGTAGGGACCCTTCATCCTAAGTCAGAGTAAGCAGTCTACACCCTTTGATAACCCCTACTCAACCCTGTGGTAACGTAGCACGAGCAGCTAGGCCTATCTCAGAGGCAGTGTGTGAAGCATTTATGACCATACGCAGTAATACAATGAGGAACACTACAAATGGACACCACTCCAGTAGTTATAAAAAAATAGGTATATTTATATAGACTTAATCACAAAACCAATAACAGTAAAAATCCACAATACTAGAAAAATATGGTTACTTTAAAAATGCTGCAAAAATAGTTCAAGGTGCAGAAAATGATGTTCAGTTCAATGCAGGGGTCACTCCGACCCTTTTACTCACAAGGTATCTGGATTCTGTAGCAAAGCAACAAAAATGTCGCTAAGGAGTTGTAGCGATAAATTTCCTCACGCTAACCAGCGATGCGTTGAATCCTTACCGCAAGGGAGGATGATGTGCTGGGTTGCGGGCAGGGCAAAGCGACAAACTTCTTCATGCTAAACCGGTGATGCAATAAAATCCTTGTCACTAAGGGAGGATGATACACCGAGCCTGGTGCGTGTGCGATCTTGCTGCGATAGAAGAAAATGGCGCTCCATGAGGGAGCGACGATCCTGATACAATGCGGGGAAAATGGCGAATGCTCGATGTCTGTGCTGTGATGAGCTTGGTGCGATGATTCGGGATTAGCGAGCGCTTTAGGGCACGCTAACAAACAATGCGACAATCCTTGGGTTTAGCGAGCGTTTTCAGTCCCGCCGTCAGGCGATTCAAATACTTGGGTTAGCGAGCATTTTCAGACCCACTGACAGGCTCTGCGACGATCTTCGGGATAGCGGGTGTTTTGGGACCCGCTGACAGGCTCTGCGACGATCTTCGGGATAGCGGGCGTTTTCAGGCACGCTGACGGGTGATGCGATAAGTTTCAGGATAGCGGGCGTTTTCAGGCCCGCTGACAGATGAAGCGCTAATCTTCGGTAGTGAGCTCTCGGTGGCAGCAGAGCGACGATTTTTCTTACACTCACCAGCTGCAGCGGCTCGCTAACGGGGGTTAGCGACGATTTTCAGCACTCTTTTCTCAGCAGTAGAACTAGAGGCCCTGGAACTCACAGGAGCCTCACCTGCAAATATAAATCATAGCTGGGAGGACACAGGAGGCTGGTGGTGAAGTCTGGTGTGCCTGAGACTCCTGTAGGAGGCTAGCTCTCTTCTAGCCCTTGGGTGATTGCTGTAGCCACAAAATCAAAGTTCCTTCAAAGTCCTTTTCCTCTTCTTCCAAGTCCAGTAGTAACCACTGCAGGCCAGTCCAAGAAACAGCACACAAGACAAGGACAGTCCTTCTCCTGCAGATTCCTGTAGTCACACGGACAGAGGTTCTTCTTGTTGTCCAGGAGCAATACAAATTGTAGGGGTTTGGGCACAAATATTTATACCCCCAAAGTCTTTGTTCTTAGGAGTCACAAGTCTCTGAACCCAGCCAGAACCAGTTCTGTCGATCCCTGGAGCACTTTGTTTGCCAGGCTGCATCCTTCCTTTCAGAAAGAGGGGGTCTGCCTTCAGACGCACAGTGGGAGGTGGAGCCAGCATTCACCTTGCCAGGCACAGCCCTATTCAAGTGCAGGAGCTACCCTCCCCTCACTCCAAGGCAGATCTCTCTATTCAACCCAGGTCTGACTCAGCCTGCCCTGTCCCTCCAAAACCAGACAGCCAATACACATAATAGCAGAGCACACTGGAAGGCTTAGGCAAGAAAGTACCTATACTCTAAAAGTGGTAGTTTAAAAAACACAGAATATAAAAATAACCTTCACTAAAAGATGTATTTTAATATTCTGAGCTCAGGCATACTAAATTCGTTTTTCTACCATGTTCTGTGGGTCAGTTAGGACTATTTGATGTAATAGCCAAGACCTCCCATTCTGGCCTATGGAGAACAGGTAGCCTTACAGTAGTGTAAAACGAAATTGGGTGTTATTCACTACTAGGACATGCTACACACATCAGAGCATGTCCTTCCTTACACATACAATGCACCCTATCATAAGGGTGGCTTACAGGATGCCAAGGGAAGGTTCAGGGGCTGGGAAGAGGGTGCACTTCACAGCCAAGATGGAAGTTCTGGACTGCACGCAGACACTGCAGTGGCAGGTCTGAGACACACTTTACAAGCTGCTTCTGTGGGTGGTACAACCCAGTGCTGCAGGCCCACCAGCAGCATTCAGTTTACCAGCCCTGGGCACACACAGGCCACGCTACTAGGGACTAACAGGTAAACAAAATAAGCCAATCATGGATGTACCAATTCACATGTCATCTTTACAAAGGGAGCATTTGCGCTGTGGCACTGAATGGCAGTGGCACAGCGCCCAGAGCATCTATAACCAGCAAAAACAGAGGAGACACAGCGAAAAATGGAAGGGAGACTCACGCCAATGGTGCCAGGTCTAACAAGATTTGATGGAGCTTTATAGGGAGGGGCATTCGTCGGATTGTGTTCGAGAGGTAGCTTTGAGTGTTGGATTGTGCTTAGGTGATTAATAAATTGTGTCATTTGCTGTGGGGGTGAAAAGCCTACTCAAGCAACAACCACAATCCTTGTCAGAGTGAACCACAAAAGTCACTAAATTAACCTCTGCTGAACCTTCTGGCAGCTTCGCACAATCACTGTCAGGCTTAACTTTAATGCACTGTGTAAAGTATTTATGGACCAAACAAGCAGTAAAAAAGTAAAATCACAACACAAGGAAAATCCCAAACTGTTGCAAAATGGGTTGTGACTATTGAGTACGCCTGGATTTTTTGCTTTTTTGATCACCCGATTTGAGACTTTTTACTGTGGGTGATTCTCACTACTTGTGTCCCACCCATGGTAATCGCACGGTAAATGGACTGCACTTGTTTATCGGCAGTCTCCACCTTATAAGATAAGGCTGCTGCAACGCAGCTAGAATATGAGCCACTTGGCTGGTTACAGGTGAACATGTGTGCACAAGGGTGTGCACACATGTGAGGGCTGTGCATGTAAGACTCCCATTGTGTGCACACTAACCCTGGGCATAGTGGGCATAGCAGGGCTGTGCGGAGGTCCACGGAGTTGAAAACAAACTCCGTGGTGCAATGCCGCCCTCCTCGACCCCCCCATTAAGAAGTAATTTCTCGCAAGAAAAGCGCATGCGCGGGCACACGCTCATGTGCAGTTTTCTTAAGCATTACCAGTACGGCGAGGAAGAAGAGGAGGGCAGCCCAGGGGACGCTGCAGTAAAGAGGTAAGTAGTTTTAAGTTTATTTTTATTTACTGTTAACTTACTTCTTAATAGGGGGGTGGAAGCGGGTGCTGGCCAACTCCGCTCCACTGTGGAGTGTGCAGAGATTTGCCTTCTTTGCGTTCTCCTTAGAACGCGGAGAAGGCAAATCTCCACACACTCCGCGACCCGAGTGGAGGTCTCCGCCCGGGGATAGTGCACACAGGTAGTCTGGCTCAGAGGGAACCCTGCAAGGTTAGATAGTGACGGGGTAGGCCATATAATATTAGTTGCTGCTCATAGGTCAAGTCAGTATGGTTTACTGTTTTGTCTGCAGTGACTCTTTATTATACACATAGGAGGAAATCTGCCTTAGAGTGCAGTTTTGCTTCCCTCTGACCTACAATGTCTAGCTGGATATCAAATGTTGCTGAAAAGTCTGAAATTAGCTAAAATATGCATGCCTTAGGCCTCTATGTACATCTTATGTGTTATGTACTTTGAACCCCAGCTGAGGGAACAAAGGCCTCACCACACAGAAGTAGTTAGGAATTCTGCAAGATTATTCTTGACTTTTGCGAGAAGAGTAATTTTGTGGTTAACGCTATTTATTAGCGCTAAAATGCTCCCTCCTATCAATAATGGACATACGGATGCATTTGCACTAAGAAATATTGCTAAATGCAACAGAACACGAATAATGAACACAAGCAGACACTTGTGTTTGCTAAATGTGCTCTTGAGGTAGGAATTTTTCACAACTTGCTACCTGCATTTAGTGCTACTTTCTTAGTTGTGTGAATTGGAGGATGTATTTTGTGCTATGAAACAGCGCTAAATGCTGCAGAATACTAATAGCGAGGGGCCATTGGCTCTCACTAAATGTGCTCATGCAGTAGGATTTGTTACCCAAATTTATTGTAATTATGTGAGAAGAAGTAATCACATAATTATGAGGGGTGGACTGAACTTGCTGTGTTTCCCTCCATGGAATTTCGAAGAGTTACATAGAAACTCCATGAGATTTGGCACGTCACGCTACTTGCTCTGATTGTTAGCCCTGGGGGCCAGTTCTGTTCTGTAAAGTGTGAACAGCACCACTCGGCACACCAGAGGGTGCTGCTTTTGTCTTGATTTCTACTCAACCGTCAGCTTTCTGAAGGCGAACAGTCACAACTTGCCGCAACGCCCGCGTGGAGAAATCTTGACAAGAGGCATTCTAGTTTCTGAGAATTGTGGTAAGGGACGCAACTTCTCGCTCATGCTTGCCAACTTTAAGTTGGTGAGCCGCACATGAGAAACACTTGGCCACATGGCGGTTGGTGAAGTTTTTTCAGAACTCGGCGTTCCAAGCGGAACGAGGAGTGGGCAAAACTCTGCGAACTCCACCAGCAGAGTGGAACTTTTGCCCACCCTTAGTAATAATTGATAATTCTGCATCAAAATATAATGCAGAATCACCCATTACAATTACAATCTAGGGCTCCTTTGGTTCCCGATGGTGAGCTCTAGCTACAAAGAGAAGTTACAGCACGCCTCCTGATCTTCAAGGTGGGGTGGTTTGCAGAATTCTGCTCCCACCGACTCTCTGCACAAACATTTCTCCTTTTTATGGTCTCTAGTGCTCATTTCATCCTTCTGGGGCTTAGAAGTCAAGATCATCCCCCAACTAGTTCTTAGAGAATGTAAGGGGGCCAGCATCATTGGTCCTTGGAGAGACCCCTGTATTGGGGTCAACTGCGAACAGAGTTCTTAGTCCTTTAGGGTATCAGGTGGCTTGACTTTCCAGTTGTCCATGGCCGCTGTTGTCATCAATTTCCAGTAAAAAGCACCCTCTGTTCATTCTGCAAGAGTTCTTAAATGGGGGTAGAAGGTTGTAGAAGCCAGTCACCCCTGGCCAATCCTCGGGTGCCACTTTCACAGCATGGTGGGACAGTTCAAGATGCGCCTGAAGTTACTAGTCACATCTCCTCTGGGAGCCACAGCTCCTTCCTTAGCTGGGGCCTTTCCCATAAACATTTTAAAGAGCTGGCTCAAATTGTCTAAATTCCTCCTTTTTCAGTCCAGCTCTGGTACATTGTGACAGCTAATTAACAGATGCAGATTTTCTTCTCCACCCCTTTCACCTCAGGAACTGAAGAAAGCACTGTTGATTAGTCATTTTGTATAGACGTAGGCAGAATTTCAATGATGCTGGATTGGGCCTTGTTTCAGCTTATCTTTGGACGTGGAAACATTTCAGAAGAAATGTTTAGAAGAAGGTAGAGTTCAGGGGGCCAGGTGACAGAATGTGTCTGAGGAGAAGTCGTCATCATCAGGGAGCTAGCTGCTGGATGAAGTCACTGTGAAGCCTTTGATGATAGCAGGAAAATACTAAAAGTGAGGAAGCTGGAATTCCATCCAAGGAGGTTGTTGTCGTTGATGGGGAGTCAAGTGCTTTCAAGTTCTGTAAAGATTTTAACCTTTGGACTTAGACAACTATTTGAAAGTCAAAAACCTCTAGTGGACTGAAGCTGCAGGCTGCAGCCCAAGAGGGCTCCACAAGGGCATATACCATCACTGAGAGATCCTACTGAAAGGGATTTGATGCTGTGGAGAACAATGTAGCGGGAGCTAACGTAAGTCATGCCAAACCGGCAATGCACAGCGAACAGATCCGCTGGCAGGTAGGTCCTGGTCCTCTGTCGGCTCTTCATGAAACTCTTGGTGAAAACATTTCTAAGTTCCAAATTTTAGGGTCTTGCAGGAGAAGCACCTCTACCACCACCTCTAAGGGTCCAGGGCCTGGGGGTTACCACTCAAGGTGTAATGATTCACTCCAGCAGAAGGTAGGTGCAGGATTTAAGGCCTCAGGCGCTTGGTTTGTCCCTGAACTTCACATAACAGGCCAGTCAAAGAGCCCTTGGAGTCATTTTCTGATTGTCCTAGGGTCAAGGAGATGGCCCAGTTCTCATATAAACAGTAACGCAGCCATTCTAGCAGCAGGGCTGGCCTCTGGTAGCAGCAGGGCAGTCCTCTGGTGACTAGACTTCTTTGCTTGTCTTCCACAGGACCAGGAATGCAACGAAATGGTGTCCAGAGGGTTCAATCATTCTAACTGGTGTCAGCCTTTGATGTGTGGGGATTCCCAATACTACCCTTACATCTTGTTCTGCAAAGTTCTTCCCCTCCCCTGTCAAGGCTCCAGGAAGACTGGGGTGAAAAAAGATAGTGTCAGTTTCCTTGGTGTGTGCTTGAGGTAAGCCATTTGATGTGTATGTTGGCGGGAATACCTTTGCCTCCAACCATCCTGTCAGGATGGCCCATCCTGCCAGCACCTAGTACCCTCATGTGTCACTGTAGGGGAGGAACGTACAAAACCCAACTCACAGTCATGTGATCCAAAATACTGGTAGAAGGCACATATGGTTAAGACAAGGAAATGATACTTACTAAAAGTGGCATTTTCAGACGTAAACTCTGATTTGCCATTTAACATTATTTTAAATTACAATTTATTTGAGTCTAAACATGATGTATCTGCTCCCAATACAAAGTTTTCACTTATTAAACATCATAAGGTAACCCAGTGTTAGCCAATGGAGAGATAGGCCTTACAGTAGTAAAAAACAACGTTAAGAGTTTTGCACTATCAGAACATTATGTAAAACATAACAACACATGTCCTACTTTTTAGATACAATGAACCTTGCACTATAGGAGGTCTCCGCCCGGGGATAGTGCACACAGGTAGTCTGGCTCAGAGGGAACCCTGCAAGGTTAGATAGTGACGGGGTAGGCCCTATAATATTAGTTGCTGCTCATAGGTCAAGTCAGTATGGTTTACTGTTTTGTCTGCAGTGACTCTTTATTATACACATAGGAGGAAATCTGCCTTAGAGTGCAGTTTTGCTTCCCTTTGACCTACAATGTCTAGCTGGATATCAAATGTTGCTGAAAAGTCTGAAATTAGCTAAAATATGCATGCCTTAGGCCTCTATGTACATCTTATGTGTTATGTACTTTGGACCCCAGCTGAGGGAACAAAGGCCTCACCACACAGAAAAAGTTAGGAATTCTGCAAGATTATTCTTGAATTATGCGAGAAGAGTAATTTTGTGTGTAACACTATTTATTAGCGCTAAAATGCTCCTTCCTATCAATAATGTACATACGGATGCATTTGCACTAAGAAATATTGCTAAATGCAACAGAACACGAATAATAAACACAAGCAGACACTTGTGCTTGCTAAATGTGCTCTTGAGGTAGGAATTTTGCACAACTTGCTACCTGCATTTAGTGCTACTTTCTTAGTTGTGTGAATTGGAGGATGTATTTTGTGCTATGAAACAGCGCTAAATGCTGCAGAATACTAATAAGCGAGGGGCCATTGGCTCTCACAAAATGTGCTCATGCAGTAGGATTTGTTACCCAAATTTATTGTAATTATGTGAGAAGAAGTAATCACATAATTATGAGGGGTGGGCTGAACTTGCTGTGTTTCCCTCCATGGAATTTCGAAGAGTTACATAGAAACTCCATGAGATTTGGCACGTCACGCTACTTGCTCTGATTGTTAGCCCTGGGGGCCAGTTCTGTTCTGTAAAGTGTGAACAGCACCACTCGGCACACCAGAGGGTGCTGCTTTTGTCTTGATTTCTACTCAACCGTCAGCTTTCTGAAGGCGAACAGTCACAACTTGCCGCAACGCCCGCGTGGAGAAATCTTGACAAGAGGCATTCTAGTTTCTGAGAATTGTGGTAAGGGACGCAACTTCTCGCTCATGCTTGCCAACTTTAAGTTGGTGAGCCGCACATGAGAAACACTTGGCCACATGGCGGTTGGTGAAGTTTTTTCAGAACTCGGCGTTCCAAGCGGAACGAGGAGTGGGCAAAACTCTGCGAACTCCACCAGAAGAGTGGAACTTTTGCCCACCCTTAGTAATAATTGATAATTCTGCATCAAAATATAATGCAGAATCACCAATTACAATTACAATCTAGGGCTCCTTTGGTTCCCGATGGTGAGCTCTAGCTACAAAGAGAAGTTACAGCACGCCTCCTGATCTTCAAGGTGGGGTGGTTTGCAGAATTCTGCTCCCACCGACTCTCTGCACAAACATTTCTCCTTTTTATGGTCTCTAGTGCTCATTTCATCCTTCTGGGGCTTAGAAGTCAAGATCATCCCCCAACTAGTTCTTAGAGAATGTAAAGGGGCCAGCATCATTGGTCCTTGGAGAGACCCCTGTATTGGGGTCAACTGCGAACAGAGTTCTTAGTCCTTTAGGGTATCAGGTGGCTTGACTTTCCAGTTGTCCATGGCCGCTGTTGTCATCAATTTCCAGTAAAAAGCACCCTCTGTTCATTCTGCAAGAGTTCTTAAATGGGGGTAGAAGGTTGTAGAAGCCAGTCACCCCTGGCCAATCCTCGGGTGCCACTTTCACAGCATGGTGGGACAGTTCAAGATGCGCCTGAAGTTACTAGTCACATCTCCTCTGGGAGCCACAGCTCCTTCCTTAGCTGGGGCCTTTCCCATAAACATTTTAAAGAGCTGGCTCAAATTGTCTAAATTCCTCCTTTTTCAGTCCAGCTCTGGTACATTGTGACAGCTAATTAACAGATGCAGATTTTCTTCTCCACCCCTTTCACCTCAGGAACTGAAGAAAGCACTGTTGATTAGTCATTTTGTATAGACGTAGGCAGAATTTCAATGATGCTGGATTGGGCCTTGTTTCAGCTTATCTTTGGACGTGGAAACATTTCAGAAGAAATGTTTAGAAGAAGGTAGAGTTCAGGGGGCCAGGTGACAGAATGTGTCTGAGGAGGAGTCGTCATCATCAGGGAGCTAGCTGCTGGATGAAGTCACTGTGAAGCCTTTGATGATAGCAGGAAAATACTAAAAGTGAGGAAGCTGGAATTCCATCCAAGGAGGTTGTTGTCGTTGATGGGGAGTCAAGTGCTTTCAAGCTCTGTAAAGATTTTAACCTTTGGACTTAGACAACTATTTGAAAGTCAAAAACCTCTAGTGGACTGAAGCTGCAGGCTGCAGCCCAAGAGGGCTCCACAAGGGCATATACCATCACTGAGAGATCCTACTGAAAGGGATTTGATGCTGTGGAGAACAATGTAGCGGGAGCTAACGTAAGTCATGCCAAACCGGCAATGCACAGCGAACAGATCCGCTGGCAGGTAGGTCCTGGTCCTCTGTCGGCTCTTCATGAAACTCTTGGTGAAAACATTTCTAAGTTCCAAATTTTAGGGTCTTGCAGGAGAAGCACCTCTACCACCACCTCTAAGGGTCCAGGGCCTGGGGGTTACCACTCAAGGAGTAATGATTCACTCCAGCAGAAGGTAGGTGCAGGATTTAAGGCCTCAGGCGCTTGGTTTGTCCCTGAACTTCACATAACAGGCCAGTCAAAGAGCCCTTGGAGTCATTTTCTGATTGTCCTAGGGTCAAGGAGATGGCCCAGTTCTCATATAAACAGTAACGCAGCCATTCTAGCAGCAGGGCTGGCCTCTGGTAGCAGCAGGGCAGTCCTCTGGTGACTAGACTTCTTTGCTTGTCTTCCACAGGACCAGGAATGCAACGAAATGGTGTCCAGAGGGTTCAATCATTCTAACTGGTGTCAGCCTTTGATGTGTGGGGATTCCCAATACTACCCTTACATCTTGTTCTGCAAAGTTCTTCCCCTCCCCTGTCAAGGCTCCAGGAAGACTGGGGTGAAAAAAGATAGTGTCAGTTTCCTTGGTGTGTGCTTGAGGTAAGCCATTTGATGTGTATGTTGGCGGGAATACCTCTGCCTCCAACCATCTTGTCAGGATGGCCCATCCTGCCAGCACCTAGTACCCTCATGTGTCACTGTAGGGGAGGAACGTACAAAACCCAACTCACAGTCATGTGATCCAAAATACTGGTAGAAGGCACATATGGTTAAGACAAGGAAATGATACTTACTAAAAGTGGCATTTTCAGACGTAAACTCTGATTTGCCATTTAACATTATTTTAAATTACAATTTATTTGAGTCTAAACATGATGTATCTGCTCCCAATACAAAGTTTTCACTTATTAAACATCATAAGGTAACCCAGTGTTAGCCAATGGAGAGATAGGCCTTACAGTAGTAAAAAACAACGTTAAGAGTTTTGCACTATCAGAACATTATGTAAAACATAACAACACATGTCCTACTTTTTAGATACAATGAACCTTGCACTATAGGAGGTCTCCGCCCGGGGATAGTGCACACAGGTAGTCTGGCTCAGAGGGAACCCTGCAAGGTTAGATAGTGACGGGGTAGGCCCTATAATATTAGTTGCTGCTCATAGGTCAAGTCAGTATGGTTTACTGTTTTGTCTGCAGTGACTCTTTATTATACACATAGGAGGAAATCTGCCTTAGAGTGCAGTTTTGCTTCCCTTTGACCTACAATGTCTAGCTGGATATCAAATGTTGCTGAAAAGTCTGAAATTAGCTAAAATATGCATGCCTTAGGCCTCTATGTACATCTTATGTGTTATGTACTTTGGACCCCAGCTGAGGGAACAAAGGCCTCACCACACAGAAGTAGTTAGGAATTCTGCAAGATTATTCTTGAATTATGCGAGAAGAGTAATTTTGTGTGTAACGCTATTTATTAGCGCTAAAATGCTCCTTCCTATCAATAATGTACATACGGATGCATTTGCACTAAGAAATATTGCTAAATGCAACAGAACACGAATAATAAACACAAGCAGACACTTGTGCTTGCTAAATGTGCTCTTGAGGTAGGAATTTTGCACAACTTGCTACCTGCATTTAGTGCTACTTTCTTAGTTGTGTGAATTGGAGGATGTATTTTGTGCTATGAAACAGCGCTAAATGCTGCAGAATACTAATAAGCGAGGGGCCATTGGCTCTCACAAAATGTGCTCATGCAGTAGGATTTGTTACCCAAATTTATTGTAATTATGTGAGAAGAAGTAATCACATAATTATGAGGGGTGGGCTGAACTTGCTGTGTTTCCCTCCATGGAATTTCGAAGAGTTACATAGAAACTCCATGAGATTTGGCACGTCACGCTACTTGCTCTGATTGTTAGCCCTGGGGGCCAGTTCTGTTCTGTAAAGTGTGAACAGCACCACTCGGCACACCAGAGGGTGCTGCTTTTGTCTTGATTTCTACTCAACCGTCAGCTTTCTGAAGGCGAACAGTCACAACTTGCCGCAACGCCCGCGTGGAGAAATCTTGACAAGAGGCATTCTAGTTTCTGAGAATTGTGGTAAGGGACGCAACTTCTCGCTCATGCTTGCCAACTTTAAGTTGGTGAGCCGCACATGAGAAACACTTGGCCACATGGCGGTTGGTGAAGTTTTTTCAGAACTCGGCGTTCCAAGCGGAACGAGGAGTGGGCAAAACTCTGCGAACTCCACCAGCAGAGTGGAACTTTTGCCCACCCTTAGTAATAATTGATAATTCTGCATCAAAATATAATGCAGAATCACCAATTACAATTACAATCTAGGGCTCCTTTGGTTCCCGATGGTGAGCTCTAGCTACAAAGAGAAGTTACAGCACGCCTCCTGATCTTCAAGGTGGGGTGGTCTGCAGAATTCTGCTCCCACCGACTCTCTGCACAAACATTTCTCCTTTTTATGGTCTCTAGTGCTCATTTCATCCTTCTGGGGCTTAGAAGTCAAGATCATCCCCCAACTAGTTCTTAGAGAATGTAAGGGGGCCAGCATCATTGGTCCTTGGAGAGACCCCTGTATTGGGGTCAACTGCGAACAGAGTTCTTAGTCCTTTAGGGTATCAGGTGGCTTGACTTTCCAGTTGTCCATGGCCGCTGTTGTCATCAATTTCCAGTAAAAAGCACCCTCTGTTCATTCTGCAAGAGTTCTTAAATGGGGGTAGAAGGTTGTAGAAGCCAGTCACCCCTGGCCAATCCTCGGGTGCCACTTTCACAGCATGGTGGGACAGTTCAAGATGCGCCTGAAGTTACTAGTCACATCTCCTCTGGGAGCCACAGCTCCTTCCTTAGCTGGGGCCTTTCCCATAAACATTTTAAAGAGCTGGCTCAAATTGTCTAAATTCCTCCTTTTTCAGTCCAGCTCTGGTACATTGTGACAGCTAATTAACAGATGCAGATTTTCTTCTCCACCCCTTTCACCTCAGGAACTGAAGAAAGCACTGTTGATTAGTCATTTTGTATAGACGTAGGCAGAATTTCAATGATGCTGGATTGGGCCTTGTTTCAGCGTATCTTTGGACGTGGAAACATTTCAGAAGAAATGTTTAGAAGGAGGTAGAGTTCAGGGGGCCAGGTGACAGAATGTGTCTGAGGAGGAGTCGTCATCATCAGGGAGCTAGCTGCTGGATGAAGTCACTGTGAAGCCTTTGATGATAGCAGGAAAATACTAAAAGTGAGGAAGCTGGAATTCCATCCAAGGAGGTTGTTGTCATTGATGGGGAGTCAAGTGCTTTCAAGCTCTGTAAAGATTTTAACCTTTGGACTTAGACAACTATTTGAAAGTCAAAAAGCTCTAGTGGACTGAAGCTGCAGGCTATAGCCCAAGAGGGCTCCACAAGGGCATATACCATCACTGAGAGATCCTACTGAAAGGGATTTGATGCTGTGGAGAACAATGTAGCGGGAGCTAACGTAAGTCATGCCAAACCGGCAATGCACAGCGAGCAGATCAGCTGGCAGGTAGCTCCTGGTCCTCTGTCGGCTCTTCATGAAACTCTTGGTGAAAACATTTCTAAGTTCCAAATTTTAGGGTCTTGCAGGAGAAGCCACCACCTCTAAGGGTCCAGGGCCTGGGGGTTACCACTCAAGGAGTAATGATTCACTCCAGCAGAAGGTAGGTGCAGGATTTAAGGCCTCAGGCGCTTGGTTTGTCCCTGAACTTCACATAACAGGCCAGTCAAAGAGCCCTTGGAGTCATTTTCTGATTGTCCTAGGGTCAAGGAGATGGCCCAGTTCTCATATAAACAGTAACGCAGCAATTCTAGCAGCAGGGCTGGCCTCTGGTAGCAGCAGGGCAGTCCTCTGGTGACTAGACTTCTTTGCTTGTCTTCCACAGGACCAGGAATGCAACGAAATGGTGTCCAGAGGGTTCAATCATTCTAACTGGTCTCAGCCTTTGATGTGTGGTGATTCCCAATACTACCCTTACATCTTGTTCTGCAAAGTTCTTCCCCTCCCCTATCAAGGCTCCAGGAAGACTGGGGTGAAAAAAAGCTAGTGTCAGTTTCCTTGGTGTGTGCTTGAGGTAAGCCATTTGATGTGTATGTTGGCGGGAATACCTCTGCATCCAACCATCCTGTCAGGATGGCCCATCCTGCCAGCACCTAATACCCTCATGTGTCACTGTAGGGGAGGAACGTACAAAACCCAACTCACAGTCAAGTGACCCAAAATACTGGTAGAAGGCACATATGGTTAAGACAAGAAAATGATACTTACTAAAAGTGGCATTTTCAGACGTAAACTCTGATTTGCCATTTAACATTATTTTAAATTACAATTTATTTGAGTCTAAACATGATGTATCTGCTCCCAATACAAAGTTTTCACTTATTAAACATCATAAGGTAACCCAGTGTTAGCCAATGGAGAGATAGGCCTTACAGTAGTAAAAAAAACGTTAAGAGTTTTGCACTATCAGGACATTATGTAAAACATAATAACACATGTCCTACTTTTTAGATACAATGAACCTTGCACTATATGCCTTTAGGACCTACATTAGGGGTGGATTACATGTATTAAAAAGGAAGGTCAAAGGTCAAGAGCAAAAAGAAAGGTATTTCCCTTGCCAAGATGAACTAGCAGTTTAAAACTGCACTACAGGTTGCAATGGCAGCCCTAAGACATATTGTAAAGGGCTACTAGTGGGCCTGCAGGCCCACTATTAGCATTTAATCTACATGCCTTGGGAACACGAAGTATCATATACTAGGAACATATAGTTAAATTAAATGTGCCAGTTGTACGTTAATCTTGCCATGTTTTAGGGAGAGAGCACAAACACTTTAGCTCTGGTTAGCAGTGGTAAAGTGCACAGAGACCTAATGCAAACAAAAACACATTCAGGAAACACAAGGTGTGAAGTGAAAATGTTTGGGGAATGAACACACCAAGAATCTCAGGTCTAACAAGCGATGTGTTAAATTTGAGTTCCGTTCTGTTGTAATGTTGTGGTGTAGTGATGTATTATGGGTGATATGAAGTGTGTGAAAGTTTGTTGAAAGTTGAAAGTGGAAGGTGTATGGGTATGGGAAGCTGGTGAAGAGTGGTGGTCTGGTTTGAGTGCTCTAATGTCAGTGATTGATGGGAGTTGATGATGGGTGCAGAGGAAAGTTTCAGTTCAGTTCAATAAACTTTATTCGGATTGTAAAACAATCATAAAAGCAATTGCATAATAAATAAAATTCTTTAGAAATCAATTTACAGAGACAATACCTTTCCTAACATTAATTGCTTTAGATTATATAATGCATCTTAAAAAACATATTCCAGGCTAAATAACATTCTTTAAAAATCAGCTTTCAGGGACAATACCTTTCCTTACACTAATAGCTTTTAAAATGCATGACGCAACATACAAACATATTCCGGGGTCATTCAGTGCAACGAGCAAATTTATAGCAGCATGATACGATCTCACATTATATTTTATAAAAAATGGTTTCAGGTAAAATCGCCTAAAATACAGATAAAACTTATAAAAAAGCATAAAGTGAACTGTGCTTTGTTTAGAAAGGTGTAAACAAATGGAAGAACGAGGGCTTTTAAGAAACAGGTCCAGCATACATGCCCAAAAACGTGCAGATCAATAGTAGTATGCAGTTCCTAAGGAGGAGGGGAGAGGTTGGGGGGGAGAGAAGGGAAGGCTTGGGAACCAGGTATGAGAAGGACAAGAGGGGGGAGAGCTCCAATAGGGAGCACGGGCAATCACACACCCCGAGAGGTGTAATTCTTCATCATAGGGCAGCTCCTTGCTGGGCCGGCGCTGCAATGCCCAACGGGCCCGCAGGGGGGCTCTTTGCCGCTGGTCTTCTGTAGCCCCCACTGCAATGCCCGTTTGGCATTGCAGCGCCGCTAGGGTGACCAACTGACATTGGTGCAAATTCAGGACGGTGAGTGTAAAAATTCAGGACAAAGGGTCAAAATTCAGGACACAAATTCAGGCCAGGAGGTCAAAATTCAGGACAAAACTTCAAGACAATAGGTAAGTTTTACAGACACATCAGAGGAGGTCGCACAATAGTATATAAGTAAGCCCAGCCATATCCAAACATATTCAACCATTTGCAAACCTATCCATCATGTATCCTTCCATCTATCTTTTTACTCATCCATCCCTTCACTCATCCATCCATTATCCATCCATCCACCCTTTCACCCTATCCATCTGTACACTCATCCATCCACTCTTCTACCCATCCATCCATGCACTCATCCATCCAGCCATTTACCCTTTCACCCATCCAGTCATCCTTTCACTTACTCATCCATCCACCCAGTCGCTCATCCTTCCACCCATCCACCCTTTCAGTCATCCATCCATCCTCCCTTTCTCTCTCCATCGACCCTTTCACTTAGCCATCCTTCCTTCCATCCACCCACCCACCCATCTACCCATCTACTCATCCACTCATGAATCCATCTATTGACCCTATCACTCATCCATCCTTTCTCTCATCCATTTATCCTTTCACTCCTTCACTCATCTATTCATCCTTTTGTACATCTAACCTCCCTTTTACTCACTCATCCATCCTTCCATCCAGCCTTTCACTCATCCGTCCATCCATTCACCCTTGCATTTATCAATTCATCAATCCATCCATCATTTCACTCATCCATCCACCCACTCACTCACTCATCATAATCCACCTTTTCACTCATCCATCCTTTCACTCATCAATCCAACCTTTTACCCATCCAGCTACCCTTCCACCCATACATCCAGCTATTTATCTTTTCTCTCATCCATCCATCCACTCACTCATCAATCCACCATCCTCTCTCATTATCCATCTATTCAATCTTTCATTCATCCATTCACCCTTTCGCTAATTCATCCAACCATCCACCCATCCCTTCACTTACTCACTCGCTCACCTTTTCATATTAATTTTGAGCTGAGACTTTTTGAGAAAAGGCCCATCAAGAACTTCACCCTCGCTGCAGGAGCCATTCCAGGACTGGGACAGAAGCCACCCAGGGCGGAGACAGGATCCACCACAGGGGGGGGGGGGGACAGAAGCCATCACAGGCGGGGGGGAGGGGGGGACAGGAGCCACCACATGGGGGACAGGAGCTATCACTGGGGGGGCAGGAGCCATCACAGGAGGGGGAATAGGATCCACCAGGGTGGGCACAGGGGTGGGCATGCAGTATTCTAGTATCATCTTGGTCTCTTCCAGGGTGGGGTAGGGCTCCTCAACCCCCCCCCCCCCTGGACAAGGCAACGAGAAGACAGGCTCTCTTTCCAAAATGTTAGTTTTGCCATCCCCCACTGTGATGTACAGTACTCGAAGAGAACTGATTTAACTGATTGTCCTCCATACTTTGTTAATCAGCGTGGGTGCGATTGTGCCATTTCTTTATTTTATTACATTTTAGACTGCATGTTTGAAGAACTGAGGTTTGCTTACAATTTAGTGACCGTAATTAAGCTCTGTGAAGAGAACCACGTGCTGCCTCGGTGTAATCAGGGCCGGTTCTAGGATGTTTCAGGCCCTGGGCAGAAAGGGAATTTGGGAGGCCCCTCTAAATTGCAGAGACATGAGGCTTTCAGGGCTGTTTGCATCTGAATAGATGACCCTGCTCCTGGAGCTGCAGCCCCTCCCTCTCAGTCACCTTCAAGCACCTCTTAACAGCTCATCAAGGGCTGAAGGGGTGAGGGTTGCCATCCCGCTGTGCCTCTCCAGTGCTGCTGGGTATCTGACCTTTGGTGCTGCATCGGAGTCTGTTACACCCGACCTCAACAGCCTCGGAGTCAAGCAGGGAGGTGGGTGGAAGCTGTGCCGGCTTTAGGGTGGTGCGACCGGTGCCGGTTGAAATTACGGACAAATGGCATCCGTTAAAGAATCCTTCACGGACAACGGACAGACAGCCGAAATTACGGACTGTCCGTGAAATTTACGGACGGTTGGTCACCCTAAGCGCCGCCCCAACGAGGAGCTGCCCTATGATGAAGCATCAGACCTCTTGGGGTGTGTGAGGGCCCTTGCTCCTTATTGGAGCTCTCCCCCCTCAAGTCCTTCTCCTACCTGATTACCAAGCCTTACCTTCTCTCCCCCCACCTCACCCCTCCTCCTTAGGAACTGCAGTCCCTTGCCCTGCCCCTAGCTGTCCTAGCTGTGGGGCAATCCCGTCACTTCATCCATATCATAGTCATCATGATAGTACTGTCTTCCCCGAGGGTCATCAAAATAGTTCCCGCTCTGCCTATTAGTGTTCTCTAACTGTGTCTCACCTCGGCCTCCGCGTCCTCTTCCCCCAAAACCTCTACATCTAGGAGCCCCACCTCTCTGCAACAATTCCGGACACTCGTTCGGTCAATGGCCCTCCTTTCTACAGTACACACATTGGTTGGGTACGACAGGCGTACCTGACGCACCACCCCTATTGGACCTGGGGGCCTGCACACCCGAACCACGTCCTCTACCACCTCCTCTTCCTCTTGCAACTCTCGTTTTCAAATCCTTCGACTTCTTCTCCACTCTTTCCTTGTCCTCATTCTCTCTATGCTCATAATACTGAACCATACTTAATATGACTGACGGGGAGGATGTGGTCCAAGTACTCTCCGAGACCTGCAGTCGAGCAGCAATCTCAGGGAGCAAATTAGTAACAAACCTGTTCACAAACAAACTAACGCCACCCACCTGTGACAAATCCTGACCACTACAATCTAGGAACACCCCTTCAAATCTGGTAAAGAAATCCGACACACTCTTTTCCTTCTTCTGACGACACGCAGTCAACTTATCCCAGTCCACTCTCTTGGGTGGCATAAGTGAGTGCATGTAGGCAATAATACATCCCGGTATATCCAGTAGCTCTGCCTTCGGCTTCTCACCGGGCTTGCGCTCCTTATCCTATGCTCCAATCTTATCCTATTTGCCACTCAGTTCCAGTGCATGGTCCTGCGTATGAAGTTGTCTCCATATATCTACCGGTACCAACAAGCCGAAGAATAACTCTATGTCAGTTAACGTCATCACCGTGGAGTTGGCCGCTTCTGTAAATTCCTTACAATACGCAGTGGTGTATTTTCTAGGGTCCGGTAACTGACTCTTCAGGGAAAGGACCTTACTCCTTTTCCAAGGGGTATAGATCTATTATTCTTGAAACCGAGCACCGATTTGCTGTCTTATTACAGTAATTGTAGAGTTGCACAATTCTGGGATTTCAGGATGATAAATAGGATGGACTTCCCTCATGGGGTGTTGCATCCCCGGCGATCGAACCATCTGAAGTAATCTGCCTTGATAGCCCACCAAGGTGGACACATTACTAAAAATGTATTCGGGGACATGTCCACAACATATACTCAGTCTCGTATGTCATAGATAATTTGAGGTGCGGTACAGTGAAGACACCACTCCCACAATTGTATCACAGTGGCTGATATATGTTTAAGGCCATGTTGCTGTACGAAGGGCTCATAATCTTTCATCACACTCCACACATCCCTCACAGTATAAATCAGGTGCCGAGCCCACTGAGCTGCCTGATTCACTATCATCTGTTTCTCCTCAGTGCCCACAGCAGAGCACACTAACACTTTATTCATGCGATTCTGCACTGCTGCCCAATTGGTGTCAGGAAGTCCACATGTGGGTGTCTCAGTGTGCAACGGTGTTTGGGGCATAGCACTCACAGAGGAAAAAGTAGATGCAGAAATGGGTACCATCACATAAGGGGTCAGAGTGGGAGGTGTAAGGGAAGGGTAGTGGATGAGGTGGAACTAGGAGACAAGACAGGAGAGGGAAGGGACAATACAGGAGAAGTGACGGTGTTCGTTCCTGTTACCGGTGGGAATGCAAGGGAAGCAACAGGAGCTGAGACTGATTCAACGGTGCCAGGAATATTGGAGGGAGCAGTCCAGGAGGCTGGGGCTGAGGAAGTGGGGACCGTAGGGTATATCCGCTGCGGGGCGTAGGGTGGTAGGGGACGAGAATCCAGTATATCTTCATCTAACTCGTCTCCTTCCTCCCTAGCAACATAACTTTTATCACTTTGCAGTCGAAACTTTCTGTCTTCGCGCTCTATGCCTTTCTCTATCTTTACCCTATCATAGGCTACTGCCTTCTGTGTAATCGTTTGCTTCTCTTTCTTTCTAGCCACCTTCTCTGCTCTCATGCGCTGTAGCTTCGCTTCCTTCTACCACACCGTCGAAGAGTCAAACATGGACTGTCTACTCCTTTTAGCAAACAATTTATCCTGCAAAAAATTAATTTTCTGTTCATCGAATGAACCAGTAAGTGGCCATTGCAGCTCAACATTGTCCCTCGTATATTTATTCCACAATGTGCTAAACATAATAGGGCCAATACCGTGTTTTACATATATATCAAAATTCGGAGTACTCTCCGGAGAGGCGGGCTGGCTGTCCTCCAACCGCGCATCTTTAGAACAGCATCGGCATCCGAAACATCCAAACTTACTGAAACAATGCATCTTGACATAAGACACATCCACTGTCCCTAACGGACAGACAACACCCACAATTGTAATACAAATAAAATAAAATAACAAATATCACTCACGAACCAAAACCACTGTGAAAGCACAGTCGCTACTCACTCAAACAAGCATTTCACAAGCACCACCACCAACGTCGGTCCACACACCTCATAGCACCCAAACACCACAATCCAACAACAAGTCAGCTCGTAGACTGCATCAGACTAACACAATAAACAATAAAAAAAGAAATTGTCTAAGGACCAAACCAAAACAATCTGAAAATCGCTCCCTACAGTCCGGAGACTGTACCAAGTTCAATAAGATAGGCACTACCCCAGGCCTTTTCGGGAACAGTCCAAATTTCAAGTTGGCCTGACAGATTGTTCGCAAACAGTCCCAGACCTTCTCAAGCGCAGGCCAAATTTCCAGTTGCCCTGGCAGGCTGTTCACAAATACTCTGTGTTTTTTCCAAGGGTCAGCAAACCCACCAAATTCAAACCAATACAGTCCGAAGACTGAACCAAGACACAGCCCATCGACTTGTGTCATCCAAGCAAGGCAGTCCAAAAACTCCACGCAAGACAGTCTAGAGACTGTACCAATACAAGAGGACAGGCCTCAGCCCCAGACCTTTTCAAGAGCAAATCCAATGACCAGTTGGTCTGGCAGATTACCTGTGAACAGTCCCGAACCTTATCACAAAGAGGCCAATTACCAGTTGTCCCGGTAGACTGCTCACAAGCACTCTGTGTTCCTCAAGGATCCGCAGACCCACCAAGTCCAAGACAAGACAGTCCACAGACTGTACCAGACACAGCCCACAGGCTCGTGTCATTCAAACAAGGCGACAAATTTCCGAGAATCAAATCACTCAGGTCAAGCAAGTTATTCTCCACTGCTGACTCTTCAGACCAAACGGTCAGCTCCAAGGTTTTGCCTTCTCAGGACCCCAGCCAAGGCCACTAGCCAAAGATTTGTCGGATAGGGAGGGTGGGGCAGCTGCGAGAACCAAACTCGGTCTTGTATGTGAGGGGTCCGATTCGCCCGACCGACCAGACATCTCCCCGGTCCCTAGAAACCCGATTACGGGTGAAGGGGCCCTTTTGCGGGGTCCCTGTTCGGGTGCCAACTGAAGGACGGGATCCTCTAGGGCCACCCGGGTACTTACAACTACCTACTATGCCTTCCCAAAATGAAGAGTCGGTCAGACAGTGGAGAATGAAAACTTACGTTTATTACAGGTATATTCTCAGCAGAGGAGCCCAGTCAGACAACCATCATCCTATGATGTCTGTGGAGGGGACTGACTCCGCAACATTTGCTAACAGATGATAAACCCATCAGGAGACTTCGGCCTCGCCTTTGGTGGAAAAGTACCGGTCCGAGCCAGACACGAAAAAAGGAGGCACAGAGAGATGAGCTAACACCTGCCAGATGGACGAGCTATCAGCGGCCCGAGGCCGCTGTGCCGAGTATCAGGTCTCCTAACGTGGGTGCGGAGCTACATTTATACAATGGAATGCAAAAGCAGAATAATTGTCTTGTTAGCAAGTCGTGTTACAGCCTTGAACAGAGAAAAGAAATATATCAAAATACAGTACTCTACTGAGGCCTAACATGGGCACAGCAGAGGGAGTCTAATAAGGATTATGAAATACAACATGGGGTCACACTGCCTAACAGAAGCTTGCATGCTACCGGGATAACTCAGTGGGTTGCATAACATGAGCATGATTACATGTATTTTAGTTACACACTG
Source organism: Triturus cristatus (assembly GCF_964204655.1). Lineage (NCBI taxonomy): Eukaryota > Metazoa > Chordata > Amphibia > Caudata > Salamandridae > Triturus > Triturus cristatus. Next base: position 36,903,290 of record NC_140594.1, read on the forward strand.
CTAACCTAATACAACATAATTAGTGCATTTTGGGAACAGGAAAGTTTGAATCTAACAGTGTTGTTGAGTAGTGATGAGTTGTGCTGTGAGATTAGGTTGTTAGATGAAGCGGGAGATTGCAAAGATCAGGTTTGTGAGAGGCAAGGGTGGGTAAGACTGTGATTTATTTCTGATGATAAGGTTGATTCTGCTGTTAAATGACAGTTGTCGGAGGATGGTAGTACATGTGAAAATGGGTAGGAGGATGGAAGAGACTGTGTGGGGGGAGTTAAGGTAGTATCGCACATCACATTTGTAGATAGTAGATGCTAGGATCCAATGTGGGGGGTGGCTACATGATTTAGGATAGAGATGTTTAGGTGGAGGTATGTTAAATTAAGGAAGAAAGTGGGGCAAGTGTGAGTGTCTAGGGATGGGGATGTGTGGGAATTAAGACTGCTGTATGAAGGAGGGGCATATAGATAGGATCAAATGAGAGTAGAATGGGATTGATAAGATTGGGAGAATGGAAAGGGAAAGTGGTAGTGATGTATTAGTTGTTGAAATGCGGTGTAGGTGTGTGGGAAGTGTGTGAGGTAGGTGATGAGCATTACAATTGTTATTTAGGGTTGCAGTGTGTGCGGACAATATATGGATGTGAGGATTTGCATAAAAGCATATGCTGAAAGATAGGGAGAGAGTCTGTGGAGATATGGTGTGACTGTGGTTACCTGCCTGTTTGATAATCTGATGAGGTGCTATGATGTGTTGTCAGAGTGTTTAAAGTCTATGAGAGTGGAACAGGGTGTGGGGTGTCCAGCAGGAGTAGACAATTATCTTACCTTGCATGTGGAGGAGTATCTGCTGAATTGTTGTGGCTGGAGCTTTTGGTAGAGTTTATTTTCCTTAGTCCATTTGAGGCCCAAAGAGGCAACACCCTTAACTGGCCTTCCTTTACCTTTACCCGCTCTAGATACCATACACACTGTTTAAATAACCCTAGGGATCATATGACCTGGGGTTCTAGCTTTATGATCCAATAGGAGCCAACTCTTAAACCCCAGAGCCAATGGGAAGTATAGCCTTACTGAACCAATAGGAACCCAAACCATAAAGCATGGAGCCTATGGAAACCCTTGCCCTACAAGCCAATAGGAGCCTGAGCCCTAAAGTATAGAGCCTAAAGAAACCCTGGACTTAGTAACCAAAAGAAGCCTAAACCCACAACCTGTGTACAAATGTTAGTAGATATGGCTTTGCATCAAAATCCATGGGTTGTTCAACTGAATTCCCACACACCACTCATAAGAAGTCACCTTGGGGCAACGTAGAATAAAACAGCATATAGTGCTACTTTGTGTTGCTTTCAAATGTAAAATAAGATTTCCACTGGAAAGCGTGCAGAGCATTTGGTGACAGATATGGTTCATAAATATGGCCCTGACAGCCTAGGACTTCTAAGCTCCCAACTCCCCCCGAGCCTTCCATGCAGCCAGGTAGACTTTTCTCTTTACTGTGAGCCATTCTGAGCCCCCACATTGCCTAAGATCTGGGTGCCTAAGATCTGGGTGCATCTGGGTGAATCTCTCTCTTACCTCGGAGGCCCAATATGTGCCTAATTCCTTTCAATCCCTCCAAAGCCTGATTCATCGCTTAGTCCAGAGTTGTGTCTGCTTCTGTTTGTATTCAGCCAGAAGGGCAGGGCTTCACTCTCATCTTTGACCTCCAATATGTGCCTATTACATGTTCTCTGAGCACCCACCAACCCCGAGCCAGGTGGACCTCTCTTGAATGTTGTCCAATCTGAGCCGCACTGCCAGGGACGCCCAGGAATTGTACTATATGCAGCCATCACAACTCTTCTTTCACTTCTGTGCCCCAATGTTTCCCCAAGAATTCTAAGCCCCTACTGTGCCCTTAATGGGGTGCAGTGCCCTATCTGATTCAATTTGTCTATATCCAGCAATGCTCCTCTCTCATCTCTGGGCCCCAATGTATACCTTAGAGCCCTGAGTCCCCACCATCCCTGAGCCCTGGAAACAGAGCCATGTAAGTCTGCTTGGATTTGAATGCGATCAGTAGGGCTCCTCTGTCAGCTCTGAGCTCCACTGTGTGCCTGAGGCGTCTGAGTTCCAGCTTTACTGCAGCTAGCAGGACGTCTTTCTTACTTGTTGCCCCTTCTGAGCACTACCTCCCCCTGAGCCTTGGGTGCAGCAAGTGGGACTTCCTTCTTATCTGTTGCCTCATATAAGCCCCACCTCCCTCTGATCCCTGCGCTCAGCCAGCGGGACTCCCTTCTTATCTGTTGCCCCATATGAGCCTCACCTCCCCCTGCGTGCAGCCACCAGTACTTCCTTCTTATCTGTTGCCCCATCAGAGCCTCACCTCCTCCTGAGCCCTGGGTGCAGCCAGCAGAACGTCTTTCTTACCCGTGGGCCCATCTGAAACCCACCTCCCATGAGCCCTGGGTGCAGCCAGCATGACGTCTTTCATATCTGTTGCCGCATATGAGCCCAAACTCCCTCTGAGCCTTGGGTGCAGCAGCAGGTCTTCCTTCATATCTGTTGCCCCATCTGAGTCCCACCTCCCCCTGAGCCCTGGGTGCAGCTGCGGGTCTTCCTTCTTATGTGTTGCCCCATCTGAGCCCCACCTCCCCCTGAGACCTGGGTGCAGTAGCGGGAATTCCTTGTTATCTGTTGCCCCATCTGAGCCCCACCTCCCCCTGAGCCCTGGGTGAAGCAGCGGGTCTTCCTTCTTATCTGTTGGCCCATATGAGCCCCACCTCCCCCTGAGCCCTTGGTGCAGCCAGTAGGACGTCTTCCTTACCTGTTGCCCCATCTGAGTCCCACCTCCCCCTGAGCCCTGGGTGCAGCAGCGGGTCTTCCTTCTTATCTTTTGCCCCATATGAGCCCCACCTCCCTCTGTGCCCTGGGTGCAGCAGCGGGTCTTCCTTCTTATCTGTTGCCCCATCTGAGCCCCACCTCCCCCTGAGACCTGGGTGCAGCAGCGGGAATTCCTTCTTATCTGTTGCCCCATCTGAGCCCCACTACCCCCTGATCCCTGGGTGCAGCAGCGGGTCTTCCTTCTTATCTGTTGCCCCATATGAGCCTCACCTCCCCCTGAGCCCTTGGTGCAGCCAGCAGGACAACTTTCTTACCTGTGGGCCCATCTGAGCCCCATCTTCCTCTGTGCCCTGTGTTCAGCCAGTAGGACGTCTTTCTTATCTGTTGCCCCATCTGAGCCCCCCCTGCCCTGAGCCCTGGGTGCAGCCAGCAGGACGTCTTTCTTATCTGTTGCCCCATCTGAGCCCCACCTCCCTCTGTGCCATGGGTTCAGCCAGCAGGACGTCTTTCTTATCTGTTTCCCCACGAGCCCCACCTTCCTCTGAGCCCTGGGTGCTGCAGCAGGACTTCCTTCTTATCTGTTGCTCCAGATGAGCCCCACCTCCCCTGAGCCCTGGGTGCTGCGGCGGGACTTCCTTCTTATCTGTTGCCCCATCTGAGCCCCACCTCCCCTGAGCCCTGGGTGCTGCAGCAGGATTTCTTTCTTATCTGTTGCCCCATCTGAGCCCCACCTCCCCTGAGCCCTGGGTGCTGCAGAAGGACTTCCTTCTTATCTGTTGCCCCAGCTGAGCCCCACCTCCCCTGAGCCCTGGGTGCTGCAGCAGGACTTCCTTCTTATCTGTTGCCCCATCTGAACCCCACCTCCCCGGAGCCCTGGGTGCAGCAGCGGGTCTTCCTTCTTATCTGTTGCCCCATCTGAGCCCCACCTCCCCTGAGCCCTGGGTGCTGCAGCTGGACTTCCTTCTTATCTGTTGCCCCATCTGAGTCCCACCTCCCACTGAGCCCTTGGTGCAGCCAGCAGGACGTCTTTCTTATCTGTTGCCCCATCTGCCCCATGAGCTCCACCTTCCTCTGAGCCCTGGGTGCTGCAGCAGGTCTTCCTTCTCATCTGTTGCCCCTTCTGAGCCCCACCTCCCCCTGAGCCCTGGGTGCAGCAGCGGGACTTCCTTCTTATCTGTTGCCCCATCTGAGCCCCACTTCCCGCTGAGCCCTGGGTGCAGCAGCGTGTCTTCCTTCTTATCTGTTGCCCCATATGAGCCCACCTCCCCTGAGCCCTAGGTGCAGCCAGCAGGACATCTTTCTTATCTGTTGCCCCATCTGTTCCCCACCTCCTCCTGAGCCCTGGGTGCAGCGGCGGGTCTTCCTTCTTATCTGTTGCCCCATCTGAGCCCCACCACCCCCTGTGCCATGGGTACAGCAGCAGGACTTCCTTCTTATCTGTTGCCCCATCTGAGCCCCACCTCCCCTGAGCCCTGGGTGCAGCAGCTGGACTTCCTTCTTATCTGTTGCCCCAGATGAGCCCCACCTCCCCTGAGCCCTGGGTGCAGCAGTGGGACTTCCTTCTTATCTGTTGCCCCATCTGAGCCCCACCTCCCCTGAGCCCTGGGTGCAGCAGCTGGACTTCCTTCTTATCTGTTGCCCCAGATGATCCCCACCTCCCCTGAGCCCTGGGTGCAGCAGTGGGACTTCCTTCTTATCTGTTGCCCCAGATGAGCCCCACCTCCCCTGAGCCCTGGGTGCTGCAGCAGGACTTCCTTCTTATCTGTTGCCCCAGATGAGCCCCACCTCCCCCTGAGCCCTGGATGCAGCCAGCAGGACGTCTTTCTTATCTGTTGCCCCATCTGAGCCCCACCTCCCTCTGTGCCCTGGGTTCAGCCAGCAGGACGTCTTTCTTATCTGTTTCCCCATGAGCCCCACCTTCCTCTGAGCCCTGGGTGCTGCAGCAGGACTTCCTTCTTATCTGTTGCTCCAGATGAGCCCCACCTCCCCTGAGCCCTGGGTGCTGCAGCAGGACTTACTTCTTATCTGTTGCCCCATCTGAGCCCCACCTCCCCTGAGCCCTGGGTGCTGCAGCAGGATTTCCTTCTTATCTGTTGCCCCATCTGAGCCCCACCTCCCCTGAGCCCTGGGTGCTGCAGAAGGACTTCCTTCTTATCTGTTGCCCCAGCTGAGCCCCACCTCCCCTGAGCCCTGGGTGCAGCGGCGGGTCTTCCTTCTTATCTGTTGCCCCATATGAGCCCACCTCCCCTGAGCCCTAGGTGCAGCCAGCAGGACGTCTTTCTTATCTGTTGCCCCATCTGTGCCCCACCTCCTCCTGAGCCCTGGGTGCAGCCAGCAGAACGTCTTTCTTACCCGTGGGCCCATCTGAAACCCACCTCCCATGAGCCCTGGGTGCAGCCAGCATGACGTCTTTCATATCTGTTGCCGCATATGAGCCCAAACTCCCTCTGAGCCTTGGGTGCAGCAGCAGGTCTTCCTTCATATCTGTTGCCCCATCTGAGTCCCACCTCCCCCTGAGCCCTGGGTGCAGCTGCGGGTCTTCCTTCTTATGTGTTGCCCCATCTGAGCCCCACCTCCCCCTGAGACCTGGGTGCAGTAGCGGGAATTCCTTGTTATCTGTTGCCCCATCTGAGCCCCACCTCCCCCTGAGCCCTGGGTGAAGCAGCGGGTCTTCCTTCTTATCTGTTGGCCCATATGAGCCCCACCTCCCCCTGAGCCCTTGGTGCAGCCAGTAGGACGTCTTCCTTACCTGTTGCCCCATCTGAGTCCCACCTCCCCCTGAGCCCTGGGTGCAGCAGCGGGTCTTCCTTCTTATCTTTTGCCCCATATGAGCCCCACCTCCCTCTGTGCCCTGGGTGCAGCAGCGGGTCTTCCTTCTTATCTGTTGCCCCATCTGAGCCCCACCTCCCCCTGAGACCTGGGTGCAGCAGCGGGAATTCCTTCTTATCTGTTGCCCCATCTGAGCCCCACTACCCCCTGATCCCTGGGTGCAGCAGCGGGTCTTCCTTCTTATCTGTTGCCCCATATGAGCCTCACCTCCCCCTGAGCCCTTGGTGCAGCCAGCAGGACAACTTTCTTACCTGTGGGCCCATCTGAGCCCCATCTTCCTCTGTGCCCTGTGTTCAGCCAGTAGGACGTCTTTCTTATCTGTTGCCCCATCTGAGCCCCCCCTGCCCTGAGCCCTGGGTGCAGCCAGCAGGACGTCTTTCTTATCTGTTGCCCCATCTGAGCCCCACCTCCCTCTGTGCCATGGGTTCAGCCAGCAGGACGTCTTTCTTATCTGTTTCCCCACGAGCCCCACCTTCCTCTGAGCCCTGGGTGCTGCAGCAGGACTTCCTTCTTATCTGTTGCTCCAGATGAGCCCCACCTCCCCTGAGCCCTGGGTGCTGCGGCGGGACTTCCTTCTTATCTGTTGCCCCATCTGAGCCCCACCTCCCCTGAGCCCTGGGTGCTGCAGCAGGATTTCCTTCTTATCTGTTGCCCCATCTGAGCCCCACCTCCCCTGAGCCCTGGGTGCTGCAGAAGGACTTCCTTCTTATCTGTTGCCCCAGCTGAGCCCCACCTCCCCTGAGCCCTGGGTGCTGCAGCAGGACTTCCTTCTTATCTGTTGCCCCATCTGAACCCCACCTCCCCGGAGCCCTGGGTGCAGCAGCGGGTCTTCCTTCTTATCTGTTGCCCCATCTGAGCCCCACCTCCCCTGAGCCCTGGGTGCTGCAGCTGGACTTCCTTCTTATCTGTTGCCCCATCTGAGTCCCACCTCCCACTGAGCCCTTGGTGCAGCCAGCAGGACGTCTTTCTTATCTGTTGCCCCATCTGCCCCATGAGCTCCACCTTCCTCTGAGCCCTGGGTGCTGCAGCAGGTCTTCCTTCTCATCTGTTGCCCCTTCTGAGCCCCACCTCCCCCTGAGCCCTGGGTGCAGCAGCGTGTCTTCCTTCTTATCTGTTGCCCCATATGAGCCCACCTCCCCTGAGCCCTAGGTGCAGCCAGCAGGACATCTTTCTTATCTGTTGCCCCATCTGTTCCCCACCTCCTCCTGAGCCCTGGGTGCAGCGGCGGGTCTTCCTTCTTATCTGTTGCCCCATCTGAGCCCCACCACCCCCTGTGCCATGGGTACAGCAGCAGGACTTCCTTCTTATCTGTTGCCCCATCTGAGCCCCACCTCCCCTGAGCCCTGGGTGCAGCAGCTGGACTTCCTTCTTATCTGTTGCCCCAGATGAGCCCCACCTCCCCTGAGCCCTGGGTGCAGCAGTGGGACTTCCTTCTTATCTGTTGCCCCATCTGAGCCCCACCTCCCCTGAGCCCTGGGTGCAGCAGCTGGACTTCCTTCTTATCTGTTGCCCCAGATGATCCCCACCTCCCCTGAGCCCTGGGTGCAGCAGTGGGACTTCCTTCTTATCTGTTGCCCCAGATGAGCCCCACCTCCCCTGAGCCCTGGGTGCTGCAGCAGGACTTCCTTCTTATCTGTTGCCCCAGATGAGCCCCACCTCCCCCTGAGCCCTGGATGCAGCCAGCAGGACGTCTTTCTTATCTGTTGCCCCATCTGAGCCCCACCTCCCTCTGTGCCCTGGGTTCAGCCAGCAGGACGTCTTTCTTATCTGTTTCCCCATGAGCCCCACCTTCCTCTGAGCCCTGGGTGCTGCAGCAGGACTTCCTTCTTATCTGTTGCTCCAGATGAGCCCCACCTCCCCTGAGCCCTGGGTGCTGCAGCAGGACTTACTTCTTATCTGTTGCCCCATCTGAGCCCCACCTCCCCTGAGCCCTGGGTGCTGCAGCAGGATTTCCTTCTTATCTGTTGCCCCATCTGAGCCCCACCTCCCCTGAGCCCTGGGTGCTGCAGAAGGACTTCCTTCTTATCTGTTGCCCCAGCTGAGCCCCACCTCCCCTGAGCCCTGGGTGCAGCGGCGGGTCTTCCTTCTTATCTGTTGCCCCATATGAGCCCACCTCCCCTGAGCCCTAGGTGCAGCCAGCAGGACGTCTTTCTTATCTGTTGCCCCATCTGTGCCCCACCTCCTCCTGAGCCCTGGGTGCAGCGGCGGGTCTTCCTTCTTATCTGTTGCCCCATCTGAGCCCCACCTCCCCCTGTGCCCTGGGTACAGCAGCAGGACTTCCTTCTTATCTGTTGCCCCATCTGAGCCCCACCTCCCCTGAGCCCTGGGTGCAGCGGCGGGTCTTCCTTCTTATCTGTTGCCCCATCTGAGCCCCACCTCCCCCTGTGCCCTGGGTACAGCAGCAGGACTTCCTTCTTATCTGTTGCCCCATCTGAGCCTCACCTCCCCTGAGCCCTGGGTGCAGCAGCTGGACTTCCTTCTTATCTGTTGCCCCAGATGAGCCCCACCTCCCCTGAGCCCTGGGTGCAGCAGTGGGACTTCCTTCTTATCTGTTGCCCCATCTGAGCCCCGCCTCCCCTGAGCCCTGGGTGCAGCAGCTGGACTTCCTTCTTATCTGTTGCCCCAGATGATCCCCACCTCCCCTGAGCCCTGGGTGCAGCAGTGGGACTTCCTTCTTATCTGTTGCCCCAGATGAGCCCCACCTCCCCTGAGCCCTGGGTGCTGCAGCAGGACTTCCTTCTTATCTGTTGCCCCAGATGAGCCCCACCTCCCCCTGAGCCCTGGGTGCAGCCAGCAGGACGACTTTCTTATCTGTTGCCCCATCTGAGCGCCACCTCCCCTGAGCCCTGGGTGCAGCAGCGGGTCTTCCTTCTTATCTGTTGCCCCAGATGAGCCCCACCTCCCCTGAGCCCTGGGTGCAGCAGCAGGTCTTCCTTCTTATCTGTTGCCCCAGATGAGCCCCACCTCCCCCAGAGCCCTGGGCGTAGCAGCGGGACTTCCTTCTTATCTGTTGCCCCAGATGAGCCCCACCTCCCCTGAGCCCTGGGTGCAGCAGCGGGTCTTCCTTCTTATCTGTTGCCCCAGATGAGCCCCACCTCCCCCTGAGCCCTGGGCGTAGCAGCGGGACTTCCTTCTTATCTGTTGCCCCAGATGAGCCCCACCTCCCCTGAGCCCTGGGTGCAGCAGCAGGTCTTCCTTCTTATCTGTTGCCCCAGATGAGCCCCACCTCCCCTGAGCCCTGGGTGCAGCAGCAGGTCTTCCTTCTTATCTGTTGCCCCAAATGAGCCCCACCTCCCCTGAGTCCTGGGTGCAGCAGCAGGACTTCCTTCTTATCTGTTGCCCCATCGGAGCCCCACCTCCAGTGAACCCTTGGTGCAGCAGCGGGACTTCCTTCTTATCTGTTGCCCCATCTGAGCTCCACCTCCCCCTGAGCCCTGGGTGCAGCAGCGGGACTTCCTTCTTATCTGTTGCCCCATCTGAGCCCCACCTCCCCCTGAGCCCTGGGTGCAGCAGCGGGACTTCCTTCTTATCTGTTGCCCCATCTGAGCCCCACCTCCCCTGAGCCCTGGGCGCAGAGTCCTGTCTGCTTCAGTTTGCATGCAGCCAGCAGGGCTCCTTGTTCTCCTCTGTTCCCCTCTGTCTGCCAGGGCATGGTGCTTGCACTGGTGATGCAAATTGCAGGCCCGGGATTGGCATCTCTGGTAACAACAAGTGAGGGCTCTGCAAACTGGAGCGGTTTACTGAATCCAAGGCAGGCAGCTTCCCTTGCTGCAGGGAGGCAATTTGTGTTCACAATACAAGAACTCATATTTTATTTAACTCGGCAGAAATGGATTCGTTGTGCCTTTAGCGAGGTTTAGGGGTTATGTACAGAGATAGTGCCAGGACGGTAGGGTCACATTTGTGCTCTTAAAGAGGGAAACGACCCCCTCCCTGGCAGTTACCGCGATTCAGGTAGGCATCAGGCTCTAACTGCACCTACCTCCAAGGGGATGGGGGGAATGTCCAGAGTAAAGATTATAGTAACTAGAATACAGGTCAGAGCAGAACCTGTGCCTGCTTTTTGAGAGGGGAGCAGAAGCTAGTGCCTGCTGCAGCACGGAGGGGGTGGAGGGGGGAAGCATAGCGCATTGACTGAAGGTCATAACAAAACGTTTCCCTGCTTTAACGTAGGTAAGAGAGGATCGAATGGGGTAGCGTGCCAGGGGTAAGAGGATGCTGGGGGCAACTTGCATCCACTCCTGCAGAGGAGAACATAAAGGAAACAAATCCCAGCAGGACAGAGCCTTTGGAAAGCAGCAGGGCTGAGGCAGAATCATTCATATGTCAGGAAGAAGGTGCTTTAAATACTACAGAGAACTTGTGGGATGTGGGTAGATTATACAGATGTCATATTGGCTCCAGGTTACTTCTACAGATGACATGAGTGTGCCTCACACAAACAGGGGTTCAATATCTATGTCAAGCACCTCATGGGCCTCCTCAGAGACCAATTCCCCTCAGTGTACCTCATCCACAGCTGACTCGTAAACAGGTCTGCGGGTCACAGGAACAAAGGACCACCCCATAGAGTCACAGAATAACAAAAACTCATGGAATCAGGAATGCTCGAAAAAGCCTAAAGCTCATTGGATCAATATCAGAAACTCTTCCTAGACCTTTTGGTGCGTTGAGTTGCACCGAAAGCTCTAGGAGGCTCAACGCACTATTCTCATCGCACACTTTCTTAAGTGACATTGTCTGTGTGTAATCAATGCCATCATCGTTGAGTGATATTGCATGTGGAACTCAACTCATAAACAGGCTTCTAGTCATGTCACCCACCACCTAAATACACCTCAGGAGAACAGCCCGCCATTCAATGCAGCAGACGACATCTAATTGTAGTAACCAATATTACTCAATGGTTATGGCCATGGAATAGTGCGTTGAGTTGTCCATGAAGGTGCAATGGGCCTAAGACATTTCTAGCATTGGTAGAAACCACCGTCACAACAGTTCTTGTCAATGCATTGTAAGTTTGATGGACGGCTCCCAAATCCCAAAGCAGGAGTTTCTTATTGAAATAAAAACAATGTTCTCCTCGCCATGGAGGTTTTTTCCCATGCAATGAGTGCTTGTCAATGTCTCTCAATGGTAGGTTTTACCTGCCAGTGATGGACATTGAAAATCATCAGTTTTTTCACCCATCTAAATCAGGTGTGCAGACATACAGTCAAGCCTCCGACAGCCCATACTCGATTGGGCCATAGGAGGAATTTGACCATGGCGGACACATAGTTGCCATTCTCAAACCCATTTTCTGCCCTATTCTAAATCGGGCAAGTGGACCAAAATGTTCGTGGGAAGGGATCTCCGTCGCCTTTGCAGGGGAGTTCCCTCTCTGTGAGCCGGTCACGATGGTTCTAAATCTGCCAAGGTCACAGTGGTTCCAGGTTTATCGTATTGATGCTCTGGTGTGCTTGATACTGTAGCTGTCCAGCAGTATAATGTCAGTGTCTCTGAAGTCAAGTGAATGCTAGGTTGGTTTTGAAGTTGTAAGGAGTGTTGCAGGTGATTCTAGAGATGTCCCATGATTTCTGGGTGAGGTCTGCAAATCTCAGGCTGTTTTAGCAGTGGCTTAACAAGTGGGTCATGGGCCTTAATACAGGCATGAAATATGGACCCTACTACTACGGTTTGCATTATAAATGACATTCATACTTAGGGTGCAATATGCCCTTTATACCCAGGGGTATCACTGCTAATGCACCTACTGCACTAATGATAGCTATGCCAACCTTCTGTGTGTGATATAAGAAATCTCAGAACAGTAGTTCTCCACTACCACACCTCTATGTGCCCCTTAGATTAGGATTTACAAAGAAGATAGCAGTATGTACCCTACTAGCAAGCGATGGAAAAATGTGAACTGCTTAGTCCTGAAGAATGGACATACTAACACATGAGGTGTCACCTGCATATAGACGGTGAGGGCTACCTTTGCTCATTTTAATCACATACAAATGTATGTAAAGTTTAACGTTTGAGGATATATATTGCATATTTCGTCCTCTGTCCACTTTGCAATGTTTCCAAGTCTACCCATTACGTGTCTGTATAAGTTAACCTTCTGTAGCGCTTTTTTGTCTACAATGGTATTGCACATGAGAAGAAAACGTAGGCGCTCTTTGCAAAGGTGTCAGATTTCTAAGTTTGGATGAATTTACCACACCTTGTAATTACCGGGTCCGATTACCCTTCACTCATTTTCAGCAGGTCAAGTCTCACCTAAAAGTGCAAGGTATGAGCTGAGCTGAGCACCAAACTCTGAATGTTATTCCATTCCTGACATATGATTCTCATTCTTGACATATGATTCTCATTCCTGACATATGGTTCTCATTCTTGACATATGATTCTCATTCTTGACATATGATTCTCATTCCTGACATATGGTTCTCATTCTTGACATATGATTCTCATTCCTGACATATGGTTCTCATTCTTGACATATGATTCTCATTCTTGACATATGATTCTCATTCCTGACATATGTCTCTCATTCTTGACATATGATTCTCATTCCTGACATATGATTCTCATTCTTGACGTATGATTCTCATTCCTGACATATGGTTATCATTTCTGACATATGATTCTCATTCTTGACATATGATTCTCATTCCTGACATATGGTTCTCATTCTTGACATATGATTCTCATTCTTGACATATGGTTCTCATTCTTGACATATGATTCTCATTCCTGACATATGGTTCTCATTCTTGACATATGATTTTCATTCTTGACATATGATTCTCATTCCTGACATATGTCTCTCATTCCTGACATATGATTCTCATTCCTGACATATGTTTCTCATTCTTGACGTATGATTCTCATTCCTGACATATGGTTCTCATTCTTGACATATGATTCTCATTCCTGACATATGGTTCTCATTCTTGACATATGATTCTCATTCTTGACATATGATTCTCATTCCTGACATATGGTTCTCATTCTTGACATATGGTTCTCATTCCTGACATATGATTCTCATTCTTGACATATGGTTCTCATTCTTGACATATGATTCTCATTCTTGACATATGGTTCTCATTCTTGACATATGATTCTCATTCTTGACATATGATTCTCATTCCTGACATATGGTTCTCATTCTTGACATATGATTCTCATTCCTGACATATGGTTCTCATTCTTGACATATGATTCTCATTCCTGACATATGATTCTCATTCTTGACATATGATTCTCATTCCTGACATATGGTTCTCATTCTTGACATATGATTCTCATTCTTGACATATGATTCTCATTCTTGACATATGATTCTCATTCTTGACATAATTGTGGCTGTCTTTGTCATAAATGGGGCCTTTGAGAATGGTTCTAGTTGCTCTTATCCTCACTACCCCTAGTTTCATGCTAGTAGAAGCCCCTTTCAATCCTTGGGCATTGCTGGCATTTGACGCTGATACCGGCAGCTCCTGGCCTATGTTGCAGCAGCACCTGAAAGGACACTGGTGTTTGGTGACCAAACCTGTATTTACAACAAATTAAAAATTGGTCGTTTGGAACAGAAATAGCGTTTTGTTTATAAAATGGTACAATTCTGTTGGGAGAATTGGATGTAGTCATTCAAAATAAAAAGTCTGTATTTGATAACAAACCATGTAAATTCCGAAATATCAAGTTAATGTTTGGGGATATAATTGTTGCATTTCCGAAAAAATATTTAAAGCTTATATCAGTGATAATTGATGTTGATTTCGGTAGGTTTATTGAAGATTTTATTTTCTTGGTGCAGAGACACATATTGCCACAGCTATAATTTTTCCATTGTGTTGCATTTATTCATATACATTTATAAAGTTCCATATGGTGCACATCTGGTCGATGTGTGAGACCCAGGCGTGGATGGCTGGTGTAACCTGTCAGTTTTCTGGTCCTGCAAGGAAAGCATTAAGAGACAGACTTGTAGTAGGAACTGGTATGATCTCTCTTCCTCTGCTCTCTATGGCCAGCGGCTGTGAGACTGAGCATCCTGGGAACGGTTTCGGAGCATCCCCCCTCATCAGCCAGGATAGCTTGAATCCAGTGGCACATGAGCCGGGACCCACGTCTGGGCATACCCGGAGCACTTAGCATGAGAAAGGAAAAGACACACAGATGATGGACAGAGTGCAGAGCAAATCAAACATTCACCCCCAGTCAAGAGATTGGGGTTACATACATTGCTCTTTTTCTTACAATACCACCCCAGTTTAGACCTGGCTATATGCAAATCAGTCTTGAACCTGTTCCTCATGAGAACAGTACAGCCTAAATTGCCAAGCAAGGTCCTCCGTGGACTGAAAACAAGCATCCTGTGACCAGTTTCGGGGCATCACCCGTCATCAGCCCCCTAGCTTGAATCCAGTGGCACAGTGAACCCGGGAACCACATCTGGGCATACCCGGAGCACTCAAGGAGAGAAAGGAAAAGACGCACAGATGATGGACAGAGTGCAGAGCAAATTAAACATTCACCCCCAGTCAAGAGATTGGAGTTACATCCATTGCTATTTTTCTTGCCATTCCACCCCAGTGTAGACCTGGCTATATACAAATCAGTCTTGAACCTATTCCTCATGAGAACAGTTCAGCCTGAACTGCCAATCCAGGCCCTCCGTGGACCGAGATCAAGCATCCTGTGACCGGTTTTGGGGCATCACCCGTCATCAGCCCCACTAGCTTGAATCCAGTGGCACAGGGAGCAAGGGACCCACGTCTAGGCATACCCAGCACACTTAGGGCGAGAAAGAAAGCAAACGACACACAGATGATGAACCCAGACCTGGGCCCCTTGATCACTGTGCCACTGGATTCAAGCTAGCCTGGCTGATGAGGGGTAATACCTCGAAACCGGTCACAGGATGCTTGTTTGCAGTCCAGGGAGGACCTGGCATGGCAGTTTGGGCTGGACTGTGCCCATGAGGAGAAGGGTCAAAACTGATTTGTATATGGCTGGGTCCAAACTGGAGTGGCGTAGTGAGCAAAAGGACAATGGATTTAACCCAGATCTCTTGACTGGGGGTGGATGTATGTGTCATTCAGCATTCCATCCATCATTTGTTTGCAAGCATTTTTTGACCCAAGTGAGATGGGTATCCCAAAGCGTGGGTCCCTTGCTCACTTTGCCACTGGTTTCAAGCTAGCCTGGCTGATGAAGGGTGATGCCCTGAAACCGGTCCCAGAATGCTTGTTTCCGGTCCAGGGAGGACCTGGCTTAGCAGTTCGGTCTGGACTGCTCCCATGAGGAACAGGGTCGAGACTGATTTGCATATGGCTGGGTCCAAACTTGGGTGGCATAGTGAGCAGAAGAATGATGGATTTAACCCGGATCTCTTGACTGGGGGTGAATGCATGATTCATTCAGCATTTCGTCCACCATTTGTTTGCATAGCACTTTTCGGCCTAAGTAGGATGGGTATGCCCAGACATGGGTCCCTTGATCTCTGTGCCACTGGATTCAAGCTAGCCTGGCTGATGAGGGGTAATACCCCAAAACCGGTCCCAGGATGCTTGTTTCCGGTACAGGGAGGACTTGGCTTGGCAGTGTGGTTTGAACTGTTCCCATGAGGAACAGGGTGAAGACCGATTTGCATATGGCTGGGTCCAAACTGGGGTGGCATAGTGAGCAAAAGAATGATGGATTTAACCAAGATCTCTTGACTGTGGGTGAATGTATATTCATTCAGCATTCCGTCCATCATTTGTTTGCAGGAAAAGCTGAAGGCAAGTGGATTGTAGGACGTGTTCTATAAAGTTTGAAGAATAATCAGTCCTCTCTTTCTGATATTTGTTTATCTGCTTTCTAAAACCATTTCTCTGCACCGACAGTTTTTAGCGGAATTGTACAAGAAAAAACACTGTCTTCTACCATTTTTCCAACTTATCTTGGTTAGTGGGAACCCCTTACACAGCCCTGCTGGGTAGTTTTGGTTGGCAAAGTGTGAAAAAAAAATTGAAATATGATTTTAGTTCTGCTTAAAAACCTCAGGCATCTGGAGAATGACCACGACAACCCAGGTCAGGGATTTATGCCCATCACTTTCAAGGTCCACCACCCAGCCCTGCACCCAACCAAGCAAAGATATGTGTGATATAAAATAATTTATAAGGTGCAACTTTGCATTTCTTTAATACCACAGTAGCACAGAGGAATGGAGATATTAAAACTATGGGGCACATCAGCAACAACCAGTGATAATTATCGCTAAGCTCACTTAGCGCTAGGATCATTATCGCCGGCTAGCCTGGATTTTTATTGCTGAGATAGCGTGCTATTAGCAACGCTTATCTCAAAAGCGATAAAAATCCTAGTGCTAACTGTCAAACATGAGATTATCGCTGGAAACCCAACGATAATCCCACGAAGTTTTCCGATAGCTTGCTGATAGGGCCTCACATACTTAGCCATGATATCCACCTTCCATAGGATATCATGGCTAAGTCAGTTTCAAAGCAGGTGTAAGGAAAGTGGCGAATCGCTACTTTTCTTGTCGCTATGCCGCTTTGCGTGAGGCTTGATAATAGGAGATATGTCGCTTAGCGACATTTCTCCCGTTATCCTGGGGAGGAACGCCCTCTTTGCATCTCATTAGAGATGCAAAGATGGGCATTAAAAGAAATGGCGATAAGGCAAGGTTTCACGCGATAGCGTGACCTTGCTAATAAGGCGATAAAATTATCGCCGCTTTTCGTTGGAAAACGGACGTAAAGCAGCGATAATTTTTTATCGCCTGCTTGCTGATATGCCCCTATATTTTTAAAAACAGAAGTCTCTAATACTACAAAAACTGACAAATCTGGAGTAAACTGCTTCCTGGCTCATTGATTTGACAATAATTGGAAGAAGATGTGCCAGCCAATCCCTATCTCTGCTTGGCACCATTCAGTCCAGTGAATGCCAAGGCTGGCCCAGGCCCATCACAGCAGCCTCTGGGAGCCGCGTGGCACAGACGCCATCAGCCGCTGTAATGAAGCGGCGCCTTTGTTTGTTTGCACAGATGATCCCAATCTGTTTTCACACATTACCAGCAAAGGACAGAAAGAGGAAAGAGATTGAGTAGCTTCCACATCAAATCTTATCCGAATCTCTGTAGAGATACCACGGACCGGAGATGAGTGCATGAGATGACGTGTGTCCAGGCAATAAAGGTACATCTGGGGAGCTGTGGTCTCAAGGTCAGTTCTTCTTTATCAGTGCACATATCCATGCTCAAAGAAATGGGAAGATTCATCAGTAGAGGAATGACTCACATTATTTGTATGCACAGCTCTCATAAAAGAGCCATTATCATGAATGGCTTGGTTCTAAATCCAGTAATTCACTGCTGTGACGTAACTAAGGTGGGTAACAAAACCTGTAATCCCCTGTTGCTGCCATGAAAGAACTCCAGGCTGCTCTGTGTGGGCTCTGTCAGAGCCTCCCAGGGCTGTGCTGGAGAACAGGGAGCACAGCTTCCGAGGGGGAGGGAAGAGAAGGTGCAGAGTGTGGTGGGGAGGCTGGGAGGAAGCCATTAATGTATTGTTCTTACTTTGGTTTTGGGGGAGAGGCCATCTATTGTATGGCTTGCCCATGACTCCTCTCCCCTGCATAGCAGTTGAAAGCAGGGACACATGATATTGGGGGCTACATAGAACATAACATTTTAATAGGTAAAAAGTGCATTAAAAGGGTGTTTTTCACCTCAGCGTTCTTAGTGACATCATAGACAACTTAGCTTCACTCTTGCCTATTTGATGACACTCAGAACCCTCGATGAAAAAATCCCTGTAACCACTGTTACCCACCTATAATTCTACATATTAAATGAGGCTTCATTTTTGAATTTTTTATATTATTATTTTTTATTTTTCCAGGTCACCGAACATTACACATATATATAAACAATTCATACAAAGTGAACGTCGCTCCCCTCTTCCCAAGTTCATTTAATGATTCATAATACATTTCCATTTATAATTACTTATAAATGACATTAATAAAATGCCATCGACAATGATTCCAAATCAGCAGGGAAGAGAGGCCCCTTGCTTTAGCCAGAGTGAGCTCTGATTCCTATATCCGATGTATAAGGGGGGTACACTATTCCGTGTCTTGAGGGGGTTCACCGTGACCCATGCCCTAGCAATGCAGAGCCAGGCAGATAACAGCATCATTATTATAACTCTCTGAATGCCTCCCTAGAGATCAGATTTAAGACCCATCATTCTCTCTTTAATGGATAGATGTGCTGGGCATTCCAGACTTAAGGACATATACTACGTCACCCCTTCCCAAACGTTTTGTAAACACGGACAGAGTGCAAACATATGCAAAATGTCTGCAGGAAAAAGATTGCACTTAGGGCTTTTACAGGCACATGCATCAACGTAGACTTTTGCTATTCCTTAATTGCGATTATTCAGGAATCGCAATTAAGGAATAGCAAAAGCCTATGCATGTAGGAATCGCTATAAAAATAGCGATTCCTACACATTCCTTAATTGCGAGTCGCAAATTGCGACTCGCAATTAAGGAAAGCCGTCCCATTCATTCCTGCCGGTCGCAAAGGGGCAGATTCTCAGAATCTGCCCGTTTGCGACCGGTTTTTCCTTTGATGCATGTGCCTGTTAGTTCTATCTGTGGAATCAGTAGCTCCCCACTTTGAAATGTTGTCTGGAGTAGAATATAACAGACATATCATACGCAATTGCTGTAACTTGAAGTTGACAGAGCGTACGGAGCAATCTAACAGATTTGAGGACGTCTGAAGGTTTCAGCCGCAACCTCAGAAGAGAGAAGCCTGCTCCACTTTGCCGCTAATAGTGGAGCGTCTTCTGCAGCAGCCTGTGAGAGCGCTTGACACATCACACTATTGGAGGGTTTGATACCGGGGCTAAAATAGTATCAAGAAGACGCTAAGCTTTTAATGCCTTGCCAATGTTCGCAGCCAGTCCGCATATGGGGCAGATTTACAAGGCCCTTGCGCCACTTTTGCGTCACTTTTCCCATGTTAAAAATGACAAAAAAGTGGCGCAAGGGCCTTGTAAATAGGCCCCCTGGCCCCTAACTTGCAGACGTTTTAAGAAAGAATAGCGAGGAAGGCCATAGGCATCTTCCAGATCAAAGACCAAAGGCCGTTAAGATCGAATACTTGGCCCACAGTTACGATCCTGCAGTGTGCCCAAACCCTACAGATTAACATGGGATTGTCCCATATTAGGGGTACCTTTATTTTTAAGGCCAATAGAATATTTTGTACAAATCCCCCTCCAGATGCAGTTAATATCTTTTATCACCATAAAATGTATCCTTTTGTAATAAATGGGGTTGCCTAGCGGATAAAAAAAGA
Organism: Triturus cristatus; assembly: GCF_964204655.1. NCBI lineage: Eukaryota > Metazoa > Chordata > Amphibia > Caudata > Salamandridae > Triturus > Triturus cristatus. The sequence goes on from NC_140594.1 coordinate 36,922,331, forward strand.
GCCTGACCTCTGCTCCAAGAGCAAGCTGACAGCAAAATGATGTTGGGTCTGGCTCGTCTATCGTTAATGAACTGTGCAAACGCCCCGTGGAAGCAGCCCAAAAATAAAACTCAAAATCTGGGAGTGAGAGCCCTCCTTTCTTGTAGAGGAGTATCAGAAATCAAATGGCTCGCCTCGCAAACCTGTAGCCCCAAATAAAACTTCCAATAGCGCCCTCTAGGCATCTAAAGAAACAGGGCCCGATTCACAGAACTAACTTAAGACAAAATCCTAAACTTACTACTTTTGGTATTCACAGAAGTTAGGATTTTGTCTTAAGTTTGTCTTAAGACAAACTTAAGACAGACTTAAGACAGTCTTAAGACAGTCTTAAGACAGACTTAAGACAAACTTAAGACAGACTTAAGACAGACTTAAGACAGTCTTAAGACAGTCTTAAGACAGACTTAAGACAAACTTAAGACAGACTTAAGACAAAATCCTAACTTCTGTGAATACCAAAAGTAGTACGTTTATCATTTTGTCGTAAGTTAGTTCTGTGAATCGGCCCCAATATCCAGGACCCTCAATGGAACTGCCCTGAATAAGTAGAGAAATTTGGGAAGAATATTCATTTTAATAATATTTATTCGCCCAACAATGATGAGTGGTAACTTATTCCATGATTTTAATTTGACGGACTTAAGACAGACTTAAGACAGTCTTAAGACAGTCTTAAGACAGATTTAAGACAAACTTAAGACAGACTTAAGACAAAATCCTAACTTCTGTGAATACCAAAAGTAGTAAGTTTATCATTTTGTCGTAAGTTAGTTCTGTGAATCGGCCCCAATATCCGGGACCCTCAATGGAACTGCCCTGAACAAGTACAGAAATTTGGGAAGAATATTCATTTTAATAATATTTATTCGCCCAACAATGATGAGTGGTAACTTATTCCATGATTTTAATTTAAGGATTATAGCAGCAGGTCATAGTTCAGTTTACCTATATTACAAACCTTTGGCCGTAGCCTAACGCCTAAGTAGACTGCTGAGGTAGTAACTCCTGGGGTAGCAAAGTCAGGCTTAAAGTTTAAAACAGCCTAAGTTTTAGATAAATTTAGCTTATAGCCAGAACAGCTTCCAAAACTACAAGCCTTCTGGGTGATCTGGATAATTGCTTTTACTGGATTAGAGGAAAACATCGCCACATTGTCAGCAAATGCAGTCAATTTGAGGCTTCCATAGGAATACTGTTAGACCTGAAATCCTTAGTGTGGTCTTCCCTCAAACCTTTTACCTTCACCCCTCCCGTTGCTGAATTCGTTTTTGTTCATGTTAGGTCTCTGTGCACTTTACCAATGCTAACCAGTGCTACAGCGCGTTTGCTCTCTCCCACTTAGATAATAAAATTGGCCTAGCCCTAATTGGCACATTTAATTTACTTTTAACTCTGTAATATATGATACTACCTGTCCCCAGGGGCTAAATATTAAATGCTACCAGTGGGCCTGCAGAACTGATTGTTGCACCCACTTGAGTAGTGCTTTACAAACATGTCTTAAGCCTGCCACTGCATTCTGTGGTGCAGTTTTGACGTGACCTAATAAACCTTTTGCACGGCCTAAACCTTCCTTTTTAATAATTATAAAATTACCCCTAAGGTAGGCCCTAAACGCTCATAGGGTGTGGTGCATGGTATTTATAAAGCAGGACACGTGTACTTACGTTATATAAGTCGTGGTGGTGAAAAATTCATAACATCGTTTTTCACTGTTTTGAGGCCGATCTCTTCAATTGACTGACACTGAGTACATTTAATAAGTACTCATGTTTGATTGGGAGCAAATAGAAACATTCTCTTTAACGGTGAAGTTGGATTTTAAGAAACAATTTTGAAATGCCACTTTTAGCGAGTTGACATTTTCTTGTCCCAACCAACTCTGCCTTTTTGCCAGTGTCTGGGGCCACATGACTGTGAATAGCTCAGCTGTTGGGGTTTTTTGTAAGACTGGATGGCTGGGGAAGAGCTGTGCCAATCCTCAAACTACAAAGGGCTTTGCGCAAAGAACAGAAAAACGAACCTTACACCGGGCCTGCCCTGCCTTTTGTCACCCTCGGACAGTTTGGCACCCTTACCAGGTAAAGGGAAGAGCTTTTTGTGGTGGTAGGACAGGGATTCCTGCACACAAAAGCTGGCACCAGGTATAAATATTGGTCCTCCACAGTCAATCTTCAGTACATTCCGGGAACTGTGGAGGATTCAGATGAAGGGCTGCCCAGCTGCCAGAAACACTGCCTTGCTGCTTGAAGGACTGCCTTATGCCTGAAGAAGGATTAGACCTGCTTGCCGTGCTCACAGGCCACACAGAGTGGCGCCAAGGGTCACATGGTTGCCTATCTGTGTGAGCTACGGAGACACAACAAGCCGCCAGGGACATCACTGCAACTATTCAGCTGATCAGCTGCAACTGGACCTTGACCTGCCTGAGCCCTGCTTGCGGCCTCAGCTGGAGTTAGTCCTGATCCCCAAGAGGTGCCCCCAGATCCTAATGCCTTAGCATGCATCAGTGAGTACTCCTTCTTGCCTAAATTAAGATTTTGTTAATCAATGCAAACCCCTGCAAAACCTCACTGCACAGCTGACGGCTTCATCAAAACCGAGGACGAGTGACACGAAACCCGCAAATCCTCGCCAACATATGAAAGCTTAATTGGAGCCAATGTCAAGCAAAGCAACACCCTGTGAAACCTCACCCCACCATTGATAGCTTCATTGGAACAGAGGCCGTGCACTGTAAAGCCCCGCAGAGCATTGTTGCACACTAAGAACTTTATTGCAACCTACACCGAGTGACACAAGGCCCCAAAAGCCTTGCAGCACAGCTGAGATCTTCTTCAGAACCAACACAGAGTGATAGAAAGCCTCACAAAGCAGTGCCATGCAGACCTCGCATCAAGGACAAAAGGTGCAGCTCCCAGCCGAACTCGGTCCGGTTTACACCCAGCCATCACTTGCAGATGGCCTGAACTCGTGATTTTGCCCCAGTCCTGCATGACCAGATACCCACATTTCGCACTTTGTGCCCTTTGGTGCTATTTTACCTAAAACTGTTTTTTTGTCATTCTGATATCATTCTATTAATTAAAATTGAGGGTCTCATTTATGAGGTTTTGCCATGGGGAAGCGCAGCAGGCTTTTGTGCCAAACTACCAGAGGGTTAAGCACAAGTGACTTTTTGTGTTTAACTCTGACAAGGATTGTGGTGGTTGCCTGAGTGGGGCTTCCACCCTACTCAACCAATAGCCTAATTTCTTAAAAATACTTTAGCTCAAACAAAAGAATAGGAATCTGGTTATTCACTTGAGTGGTGCCACAACAGTGATTCACTAAGGGAAGTACTTGCTCCCCCTTTGGTCTGCCAACTCATCAAGGGCCCCAGAGAGCAGAGCGGTATGGTTGAAAAGTGGTTGCAGTTTCACACACATTCTTTCATCTCTCTCAAGTTTTCACAGACCTGAGGAAGATGAGAGAATGTAGATGACATTATGCATGCACCAACTGCCTTCTGCCCTGTCCGTGGAGGTTTCTGTAGACCCCCACTGAGAGAAGATATGCAGCCACAATGGTAAGCACCTCCCACAGAGGTGCAGTCAGCTCTGAGCCGGTTCTCCTCTCTCTATGCAAGATCAGGGAGTGCAGAAGCTTTCCGCTGGGAGAGGGTTGGAGTGCACTGTTGGGGTATAGATGGGTGGGAGTGGGCCAGGTCAATTTGTTTCAGCTTTGGAGTTGGGCAGGGGGAGACAGGAGGCCAGGTATTGTTGTTTTCATAGGGGGACGGGATCTCCAAGATGGTAAGAGTGGTTAGCAGAAAAACAGGTTTTGTTTTAAAATTGTAAATGTATATTGTGTATGGTACTCTCGTTGTCTATTTGATGTCACTCAGAAACCCTCAGTGAATAACATGGGCCTCATTGAGAAACCGTTGTGCTGTCAGTGTGTCTTCTTTTTTAGACGCACAGATGGTGCAGTGGGTCTGCCCATATTTACCAGGCCATGTAAAGCCACCATGGATGTTGCTGTGGGGGCTCCCACACAACATCCATTTAACCTAACAAATTCCCAGGAATGCGGCAGAATCGTGATGTGTAGGAGTGGCGCAACAAGGAGAAATACTTTTTTTTCTACTCCTTTTTGCTTCTGCAGCACACCTAGAAGGAGCAAAGCTGCATTAATGGTTGTTGTTGTGCAGGAAGGTATTCTTTTCTACGCAGCAACAATCATCCCTGCAAAGCAGGCATCCTTGCTCCATGGGGCAAGGGTGTTTGCATTGGTGCACGGCTACTGTTTGTGCACTGGCACAGGGGAGAAGGACAGGAATGTGTTGTATCTTGTCAATGCGGCACATTCCTGCCCTTTAATTTTGACACAAGGCATCGTAGTAGGAAGGCGTGCTGTACTACCATGAGTCAAAATATAGTAAATGATGCCCCTATCCGTTGGTCACAGTTACCTAGCTATACATCCATATTATTGTTATTTTTATTACACACATACACCAAAAATAGACATGATTTTAGATGGCATGTTTTGATTAGCAGCCTACTCGACATCATATTTCCAATATGTAAAGTGCTCTAAAACTGAACTTGGTGCTCTGATAGGAAAGTGCAACCACAACTAAATTTCACGCATATAGGTAAACTTGGCAGAAACATCTAGTGGTGAATTAGTTTATTACCGACTAGCCTTACACCAAATTGGGAACATGAACTATATTTTGCCTGTGATCATACAAGTTTATCCCAAAGTCATGCACATTTATGTATGGAATGATATCCCTTTCAAATCTCCTGGGATCTTGTGCTTGCCACTTACTATTGACCAGCCACAAAAAGGCCTTTCTGTTTTAACAGGGCATCTGACAACTGGAGCCAGTCACTGCAGGAAGCTCAGACAAATGGGCTCATTAACTAGGTTTTGGTGCAGGGCAGTGCTTCAAGGAATCTTCCTACGGTACCCGGCATCAAATGAAAAGGACAGAAATGTGCCATATATATGAGATACGACGCACTCCTGTCCTTTTTCCCCTGCGCTGGTGCACAATGGGATGCCATGAGCCAAGGCAGGCACCCTTGCGCCATGGAGAAAGTGTGTCTGCATTGTATGCGGGGAATGATTGATTCTGTGCAGGAAGGGACACCTTCCTGCACAGAAACAATCATAGGAGGTGTTTTCCTCTTTCTATGTGTGCTGCAGAATGCAGTACACAAAGAAAGACAAAAAGACATGGAGAGATAAGGATAGTTCTCCTCGTTGGGCCTCCCTAACGCCACGCCTAAGGTGGCCTTAGAATCTGACACATTCCCAAGTTTACGATTTCTCGTAAATCTGGGAGTGCTTCAGATTCTATGGTTGTTTTGTGGGAATACCCAGAGGAACACCCATGGAACGCCCCTTTCATGCAGTGTGCTGGGTGGAACACATATTTACAAGGCTATGAAAATCCACGTAAAGTGGCTTTGCGTGGCCTTGTAAATATGCTGGGGCACATTGCACCATGAGCGTCAAAACATTGAGGCCCTAGCAGCGCAAAAGTGTGGCTAGGGGCCTGATAAATGAGGCCCCAAGCACTGGCTCCGGAGTAAAAAATCACATTTGGAGTCCTATGTACTAGAATGAGACACGTTAGGGATCTGACAAGAGCTGCACATATCTGCGACAGAGATGCACAGTAATGGTGCATTACTTTCTGAGATAGATGTGCTGTTATGAAGCATGTTCCCAAGGAAAATAAGTGTATCACTAAGTATAAAAGTTGAGAGTGTGAAGTCTTGAAAATGTCGGATTGCCCATGTCCCATCACCAATAACTGACTGGTTTATCCTTTACAATACCACGCTTGACCCACTCCTAAGAGAGACGAGGAAACATCAGACCCTGTCTGAGCTGAGAGATTTCGGCCAGTCTGCCTGAGGAATGGAGCGAGGTATCCAAAGCTTTTCTCATTTCTTCTTGCCTTTTTCTCCAGGGCAGGTTGTGCCACCTTCCTACTACCCAACGAGACTAATGGGGTCCAGAGCCTGCAAGAAAAGCGTGTTTGCCCCTGTGAAGGTCCCCTTGCATGGAGATGCGCAGCACACAGATGGTGAAGCACAGAAACTGCAAAAGAAAAGCTGCAGTGGCCCAGGTTGTTTCTGTCAGAGGCCCCAGAGTTCATCTGGCCTAGTTATCACAGATTTTGACTATCACAGCCATTTCCATCCCCTGATGCTGGCGGTCTGGTGCTGCCCTGGGGGCGGGGAAGTGGGGGCTGCAGGGCAGTTACCCTACCCGGTTCCAGGTGTTTTTCTGGATCCTGGAGGCCTCTTTATCTTAAGTATCTGTGGCCATGTGTAATCTGCCGTCATCATTCAACCTTCTATCTAGGCAGGTAAGGGAGCTGCTCTCTCTCTCATCTTGTTGCTTCCATCATTGTGAACTGGGAAGGTAGAGCAAAGTGGAGATGAGAGGGGTGAGATTCCTATTGCTGCTGCCTGGGCCTCTGGGTACCAAACCATCCAATGGAATCGAGCTTCGCCAGCTCTGCCCTGTTGGCATGTTTCAGCTCTGGAGGGACAGCCACATGCTTTGCTGGCTGTTAACTGTTGACTCCATTTGTAGCTGTGTTGCTTTATTGTGCCTATTTACTGGGATTTCTTCCACAGGTGCATTTGATCCCATCTGTAATCTCCCCTTCACCCTGACGTGAATTTGTGTCTTTTATTTATGTCTGTTATATACTGCTGCAAACACTATGTTGGTCTCTCTCTTTACTTTGGTTTCTTTTTTGAAATGGTGTTGACTTTATTTTTCTTGTTTTCCTTTTTTACTTTTCACCCCTTATTTATGTCCCATTTCACGAACTAATTGCAGAATGCACTGTAGAAGCCTGGAACATAATTGAATGCAAAACCTGTAGAGGTAGACACTGATTTAAGAACCAAGGGGACCAGTTGGAACATTTTCTAGTGCAAATGTGGAAACCACCTTCATCAGTGAGAAGTGAACAAGCGCATGGATATCCAGCCCAGAAGATTTGATCACTTTTCCAAATGAAAAAAATGGTGTCAGAACTTCCACACAGAGTATGGACTTAAAAAAATGTTGCTTCCTGGAGTGCCAAGACAGCTTGAGATTCCTTGCCAACATGGCACCGCTACAGCGAGTTCACCTTACAGGCTTTTCCCTCTCTGATGTTTTTGGTGAGAGGTTTCACTTAAATTCAATCTTGCTCAACCAAGTGTCATGAAGTTGAAGCTCAGATCCATTGTTGATTCTTCTCTTCTGCCCCAAACCCTTCTCTCTTTCTGCAGACAACCAGTGGAGAGTGGACTGGTGAAGCTTCTGTGTACCTGGGGAGGAAGGAACCATTGGTCCCAGTTATGCACCCAAGGCAAAAACAGTAGGCTCAAAACTACATTTGTCAGTCAAATAATCTTGGGTCTGGGGTTCATTATCTTGTGCACTATCAGTTATGAAATATCATGTGATCCAGGAACTCAAGTGAGATCCCAAGTTTCGCAGGGGGAGCCTGTGAATAATTTTAATGCCTGTGTTGACAGTAAAATATTCTTCAGGGGTCCATTATTTCCCACATGATTTGAGGCACTGCTTTAAAAAAAGCAGCCATTTAGGATGTATCCATATAGAAGGGCCCTTTCATCCCTCCTGCACATATTTTCAGAAGTTAGCCATCAGAATTCACTAGCCTCAGTTACAGATCAAACTGGGGCAATGAACATTCTGTAATTCTCCGCATCCACAGCCAACCATGCACAATAGAAATATAATTTATAGGATTCTGCACTCCATGGATAAAATCACTCTCTACTTTCTTTAAACTAGAGGACTTATGATGCACCCAAACACCCATTGTAAAGAAATGACGTAGCCTCCCAACTTTAATAACTAATTACAGTTGAGTTCTGATGTCACAATGCCTGTTACCCGAGCCAGCAGCTGAGGGTAAGAGCAGGTCTGGTCCTGGAGTATAATTTAAACAGTTGCTTAAAGAATGAAAAAGAGACATTGCTTCTTTCTTCTGCTCTATTTTTGTAGCTGTACAGTGACAAGCAGAAATGAGATACTTATGGCCACATGTTTATGTTTTGCACTCCCTGGGTAATTATAGAACCGCTAGAATTGTTCTGCATGTTTCTACATATTCCTAGCTACTGCACTTTTTCTGGAAAGATGGACATATATTTTACTGATTCTAATATCTTTTTGCTTTTCTGATGTGTTTAGTTTTGCACTAGAGATTCTATTTTTATTCTTTTTATTTGCAAACATGTTCACGCTTTCTTAATAAAGAGCTATGCAACAACAAGGATTTAAGTAGTTTGTGAAAATGAGATGGCGCGACCATGTATTATAGGGAAAGCAGTACCCCCCCTGCTGTACATGATAAGGGAATTTCAAGTCACCTCAAAGTTCCATAACTCTATATAGGAAATCATCCTTCTACCGCGTTCCTCTATATAGACATGAAATTACTCTGTGACTTGCAATATCCTTATAATGTACATCAGGGGATAAATTATCCTATATATTTTGTTTAGCAATAGACCCGAGGAAAGGGGTATGGTAGAAGAGTCAAGCAGAGACACTAGATGTCACTTCTCTGACTTTTCACTCAACTCGGTGCTGATGTCTGTTCTGTTAGAAAATGACATCTACCTAGTAAGAATGATGTCTTCGATGCTTTACCTCCATAAGAATCATCAAACACTTGCTGTAACAAACAATATACCTCCAGAATATCTTATGCCTCAGATTCCAGGATATTGATAGAACTTTGACATTCCTGGAAACGAACAACAAATAGTATTTATGGAACTGATATTACTGAATGTTTGTCATAACCTCAAACCATTCTCTGACCAAGATGCTATCTTTTGTCTTTTGAAAGCGCGCTCTCTGGTTCTGATATCTATTCATGGTTGTTTCTTTAAATGGAACATACCTAACTCTTCATCAGGAGGGTATAGTGATAGAAATTAATCACTTTTATGAACAACTTAACTACACACAATCTACTATTGTAAAAAAAACAATATTTACTTTGGGGAAATACCAATAGTCTGTTAAGTTGATGATGCTCCTTCCCATTTTCTCATACAACACAGGGCCAGAGTTTTTGAGTTTGGCTGATGGAGTAACAGCAGTCACGGTAGAAGAGGACTTTATATTCACGATCCTGCCTTTATTGATCGCCGGCCCTATAGGGAACAATATGGTTATGTATGAACACATTGTGTGATTTTCTTCTGGTGGCATCATGAAGATTCGTAGGTGTGGCTACCCCCGGAGAGACATTTCAGCACTGGAACAGTTCCCGGCACGAACTTCGTTACCCCAAGCCTTGCTTCAGCAGTGGATAGGTCACTACAGGTGTGAACACATCTGTGGAGATGCTTTAGCAGTCAGTAGCTCTCTGCAGGAAGGCATACATCCTGAGAGATGCTTCAGCAGTGGACAGCTGCTAGAGGGAAGATTTAGCACTGGATAGCTCCCTGCAGATGTGAATAAATGTTAATCAGCACTGGCCAGCTCCTAGAGGGAAGCTTCAGTGCTAGAGAGCTTCTCAGAGACATGAAAACTCAGAGATACTTCAGCAATGAAGATTTCATAGAGAGATAATTCAGCACTAGAAAGCTCTCTATAGGTGTGAATACTGTCGGAGAGACATGTCAGCACTGGACAGCGTCCGAGAGAAGTCAGTACGCACTTAAAGTGGTTTTACTAGAAAGTTCCCTGCAGGTGTGGATAACCCTGGAGAGATGCTTCAGTACTGAAATAGCTTGCTGTATGAGTGCAGACACCCCTAGAGATGCTTCAGTATTGGATAACTCTCTATAGGTGTGGATACACCCAGAGAGAGGCTTCGGAACTGGACAACACCCTGCAAGTGTGAATACACCCACAGAGATGCTTCAGCACTGGAAGCTCCTAAAGAGATACAGCAGCACTGGACAGCTCCTAAAGAGATGCTTCAGAACTGGACAAACCCTAAAGAGATGTTTCAGCCCTGGACACCTCCTGAAGAGATGCTTCAGCCCTGGACAACTCCTAAAGAGATGCTTCAGCCCTGGACAACTCCTAAAGAGATGCTTCAGAACTGGACAACCCCTAAAGAGAAACTTCAGCACTGGACAACTCCTAAAGAGATGCTTCAGCCCTGGACAACTCCTAAAGAGATACTTCAGCCCAGGGGAGCTCCTAAAGAGATACTTCAGCACTGGACAGCTCCTAAAGAGATACTTCAGCACTGGACAGCTCCTAAAGAGATGTTTCAGCCCGGGACAGCTCCTAAAGGATTTCTAATACAAGACCGGAGGCTACCATTATGCATAATATTTTATTTGCCACTCCTGAGCAGTCCCTTTAAAGAACGTCAACCAAAACAATCCAGAACTGGAATTATAAAGTCAATAAATGTTTCCTGCATAGACCAGTCATCCTCTTTTAAATGCTGCTCCTGACCAGATAAGTACACGTTTATTTAATCCTTTGATTTAACGGTTGATTATAATGTGGGTATAAAATTGATATGTGGAATGTTTGAATATTAGTGTATTAGGGTAAGCTTCTACTTTTTAGAAGCAGAAGGAGTGGCTTAATTTTATAAAGTTATAACTGTAAGGGAGTTTGTTTTAGATGTGAGAATGTATGAGGGGATCTATGATTTGGGTGAAATTGTGACCGAATGTTTAAGGGCGTAGCCTTTGGCGTATGGTTTTTTAAATTTTAAAGCAGTGGATAATTAGATAAAGAACTGCAAGCAACCTTACCGTAACAGTTCCTGCTGATTTGGAGGTCACGTGCAAGCCGATCCTGCATTGTACGATCGGGGGAATATGCGTGCAGTTTGTAGAGGCACAAGCTTCTCCTCGAGGTTCTCGAGGTGTCTTGGATACGCATACAGTTTGCATTGAAAATTCAAATACACCCGAAGCCATGCTTCAGCACTAGACAACTCCTAAAGAGATGCTTCAGCAAGGGACAGCTCCAGAAGAGATGCTTCAGCTCTGGATAGCTCCTAAAGGGATACTTCAGCACTGGACAACTCCTAAACAGATGCTTCTGCAAAGAACAGCTCCTGAAGAGATGATTCAGCACTGGAGAGAACCCAAAGAGATGCTTCAGCACTGGACAACTCCTAAACAGATGCTTCAGCAAGGGACAGATCCTGAAGAGATGCTTCAGCAAGGGACCACTTCTGAAGAGATGCTTCAGCACTGGACAGCTCCTAAGAGATACCTCAGTAAAGGAAGCTCCTGAGGAGATGCTTTATCATGGACAGCTCCTAAAGAGATACTTCAGCACTGGAGAGAACCCAAAGAGATGCTTCAGCACTGGACAACTCCTAAACAGATGCTTCAGGAAGCGACAGCTCCTGGAGAGATGCTTCAGAAATGGACAGCTCCCAAAGAGTGCTTCAGCACGGGGCAGGTCTCAACCCTTTGGGTGCTCATGACGGAATGGTTACGTCATGAGTACCAGTGCTAATGTGCTCATAAAGGAACCATTCCGTCATGAGCACATGCTCACAAAATTCCTCTGCTGCAGACAGCAGAGGAATTTCCTTTGTCTTTAGCCTGGGGGAGGTGGGGAAGAGCTTCCCCAAGCTCTCCTGGCCTATTTTTGCATTTTGTTGCAATGACGATCACGCACACGGCAGGCTATAGTCATTGCCACGAAAACGAAACTGAAACTTTCAGTTTCGGTGCTTGTGGGGCTATATCAGCCCTCTGAGCACTGAAAAATATTTGGTCAGGTATCGTTGGAAAGGGGAGAATCTCCCCTTTCCAATGGTACTGTTCCCTAGTGGATCCCCACTTGGGGATCACCCCAGGAGGGCAATCCCCAAGCAGGGATCCACCCACTAGCACCAGGTAGTGGGGAGCGGACCCTTGGGCAAGGGCCCTTGATCCCAAATATTGTTTTGGGCATAACAGTCTTTCTGCCCCCCGGGGGGCAGAAAGCCCACCAAAAAACAGGGATTTTTTTTATTGACGTTGGGGTGGGGACTGCTCAAAAAGGGCATGGCAATGGCCCCACCCCCTCCCAGAGAAATGTCAGTCTTTGTCAGTAGCCCCAAATCTGCCCCCCCAGGGGGGAGAAAGCCCGCTAGAAATGAGGGATTTTTCTTTATTGATGTTGTGGTGGGGGCTGCACAAAATGGGCATGACAATACCCCCACCCCCAGTGAAATTCCAGTTTTTCTGCCCACCCGGGGGGCAGATGGGAGCCTGTTAGAAACCAGGGATTTTTTTTAGTCATGTAGCAGTGAGGGCTGCGCAAGATGGGCAGTCCAATGCTCCCACCCCCCCCCAAAAAAATGCAACAGTCTTTCTGCTCCCCCCAGGGGCAGATGGGGGCAATAGCCCCTGATCTGCCCCCAGGGGGCAGAAAGCCCACTAGGCACCAGGGATTTTTTATTTTATAATGTAGGAGTGGGGGCTGCCCAGAATGGGCATGATAATGTCCTCACCCCAAAACCATTACCACAGTCTTTCTGCCCCTCCCCGGAGGCATATTGGGGCAATACCTCCTTATCTGCACCCCCCGAGGGGCAGAAAGCCCACTAGGCTTCATTTAGGGGTGAGGTCAGCCCAGAGTGGGCATGTCAATGCCCACATCTCCCCCAAAAAGGCCAGAGACTTTCTGCCCCCCCGGGGGGTGGATGGGGCAGTGGCCCCTGATCTGCTCCTGGTGGGGGCAGAAAGCCAACTAGGTGCCAGCAATTACACTGTCTTTTTTATGCATGGCAATGGGGACTGCCCAGAATGGGCATACCAATACCCCCACCCACCAAAAAATAGCCACAGTCTTTCTCCCCCCCTTGGGGGCATATCGGGGCAACCCCCCCGCCCCCCGGTTTCCCCACAGGGTGGCAGAAAGCCCACTAGGCACAGACTTGTTTTTAGCAATGTGCCTACCTGTGGATTTTGGGCCCTAGCGCAGCCAGCACATTGGGATACCTAGCAAACCTGTACATTTTTTGAAACTAGACACCAAGGGGAATCCAGAATGGGATGACTTGTGTGCCTCTCACCAGGTTCTGTTTCCCATAATCCCTTGCAAACCTCAAACTTAGTTAAAAAAACACATTTGCCTCACATTTCTGTGATGGAAAGTTCTGGGATCTGCGTGGATCCACACAATTCCACCCACCCCGCATTTTTGACAACTAGACACCCAGGGGAATCCAGGATGGGGTGACTTGTCTGTCTCTCACCAGGTTCTGTTAACCAGAATCCCTTTCAAACCTCAAACTTTATCAGAAAAACTCACATTTTACTCACAGTTTTGTGGTGGAAAGTTCTGGAATCTGCGTGGATCCACAAAACTCCACGCACCTCGCATTCCCCAAAGTCTTCCAAGAAAAAAGGTACCTCACTTCTGTGCCTAGGATTAGTGCCCACGACAGGAAACGGCCCAAAACACAACATGGACACAACACATTCTAAGTTTTCCTAGATGGCGGCGAGGCCGGGGCCAAAACCCCAGGTGCCCTCCTCTCAAAACAAGGTAGTTTTGTTAAAGGTCATTTTGAAGTCTCCACAGTACGATTTGGGCCATTTCCTGTTGCAGCTACTATGCCTACCCACACAAGTGAGGTGCCATTTTTGTCGGGAGACCTGGGGGAATGCTGGGTGGTAGGAAATTTGTGCCAGGCCGGTGATTCTACAACTTTTCCACACAGAAATGTGAGAACAAATAGCCCGGGGCCAAAAACTCATGGGACCCCCCTTGCAAAACCAGTTTGTTTTGTCATAGGTAATTTTGACGTTGCCTCAAGGTATTGGGCCCTTGCCTGTCGCGGGTACTTGACCCACCTACATAAGTGAGGTAACATTTTTCTTGGAAGACTTTGGGAAATACGGGCTGGGTGGAATTTTGTAGATCCACACAGATTCCAGAACTTTCCACCACAGAAATGTAAGGTAAATGTGTTTTTTTGGACAAATTTTGAGGTTTGCAAGGGATTCTTGGTAACATAATCTGGTGAGAGCCAGACAAGTCTCCCCATCCTGGATTCCCCTGGGCATCTAGTTTTTAAAAATGTACAGGTTTGCTAGGTTTTCCTAGGTGCCGGAAGAGCTAGGGTTCAAAAGCTACAGCTAGGCACTTTGCAAAATAGTGTCGGTTTTTACTGTAAAATGTGGTGTGTCCATGTTGCGTTTTGGGCCGTTTCCTGTCGCGGGCACTAGGCCTTCCCACACAAGTGAGGTACCATTTTTCTCAGAAGACTTTGGGGAACATGGGGTTTGTGGATCCATGCAGATTCCAGAACTTTCCACCACAGAAATGTGAGGAAAATGTGTTTTTTTTGTTTACAAATTTTTAGGTTTGCAAGGGATTCTGGGTATCAGAACCTGGTGAAAGCCAGTCAAGTCACCCTATCCTGGTTTCCCCTGGGTGTCTAGTTTTCGTGAATATATCGATTTGCTAGGTTTCCCTAGGTGCCGGCAGAGCTAGGGTTCAAAATCTACAGCTAGGCACTTTGCAAAAAAAGGGTCAGTTTTCACTATGAAAATGTGGTGTGTCCACGTTGCATTTTGGGCCGTTTCCTGTCGCGTGCACTAGGCCTACCCTCCCAAGTATGGTACCATTCTTAGTGGGAGAATTAGCGTAACACAGAATTGTAGAGCAGCTGTTATTACCTATTGACTTTTGATGCATTTCTGCCTTCCAAATGAAAGACAATGTGTAAAAAATAAGCAATTTTGAAAAATGACCTATAATTCTCATGCTAGTATGGGTACTCCCATTTTTGGGAATGTGCAAATATCTACTGTTTCTAAACTCTATATTTTGTTCCAATTTCAGAAATACATAGGTGTCTTTCATACCGATTTTTTCATGTATATATTTTCCCAAATTAATTGCTATATACCCGGTACATAATAAAAAACTATTGCAAGACACTGCTCAGTTATTGGTCTGTGTTCGTCGGGTTCTTGGTGAACCTACAAGCCCTATATATTCCCACAGCTAGAAAGGTTCAGCAGATGTAATGGTATATTGCTTTCAAACAGCTGTCATAATTAGAAGAAGTTACAGGTGAAAACGTTGACACAAATGGCAGTTTTTTAAAACTAATTTTCAATGTTTCCTATATTCAACTGTTAGTTTCTATAAATAAACCTTGAAGGATCTACACAAATGACCTCTTGCTGAATTTGGAATTTTGTCTACTTTTCTAAAATGTATAGTTTTCCAGGATCCATTATTGCTTTTATACCCATTTCTACCATTAACTGGAAGGAGGTTGAAAGCACAAAGTATAGCAAAAATGCGCTATGTCTCAGAAAAATGGCAAAACTCTGCTCATCCCTGAAAGCTGGGAAGATGGTGATTTCAGCACCACAACCCCTTTGTTGATACCATTTGCAGGAAAAAAGCAGCCACTTTCATCTGTAGCCCTTATTCCCCATTCTTCACAAAAAAAACAAAAGTTAGCTGTATTTTGGCTAATTTCTGGTACCCTCCAGGGTAATCCACAAACCCTGGGTACCTTTAGAATCCACATGATGTTGGAAGAAAAAGACGCACATTTGGCATGGATACCTTATGTGGTTAAAAATTTACAGGGGCCTAAGTACAAACTACCCCAAATAGTCAAAAATAGGCTTAGCACGGGGGGGGGGGGGGAGGCCTAGCAGCGGAGGGGTTAAAGAGATACTTCAGCACTGGACAGCTCCTTGCAAGTGTGAATACACCCGGAGAGATGCATTAGCACGGGACAGCTCCTAGAGGGATGCTTCCATACTGGCCACTGGCCCATAGAGGTGCATATACACTGCGAATAGATTTAGTGAGAAAGCTCCCTGCAGGAATGGACACACCCCGAAAATGGTTCAGCAGTGATCAGCTTACTGTGTAAGGGAACTCACCAGGAGAAATGCTTCACAAACTTTTACCACCCAGCAGAGATGGCTATACCCAGAGGGAGGGGGGGGAGTCAATGGTTCAGCACTAGATAGCTCGGTGGCAAGCCTGACACAAACTGTGCAATAGGGCAGTACATGGGCACTTCATGGACAGCTTCTTGCACAGATTAACATATGTAAATTTGGTGTCTGAAGATCACAGGCACCAAGATTCAAAACAGAGTAAGCTCAAGGCAAAGATGTGATGAAAGCTTTTTTTTGCATGCCCGACTCATTAGTAAAGGACTGCAATTGGATTGTAGAGGCCACATCTCACCAGATGCCATCAACAGGTGAACATTATGTTACACAGTAACTATTTTTTCACACAACGCAGGACAGCAGGATACATTGCTTTTTGCGAAAGGGAGACAGCAGAAATGCTCTATATCAACTAGGATTTGCCAAATTTCTGCAACCTCCTAGCGCTGGTGCACTGTGGTGCACCATAGTGCAAGGGTCACTGAGTTACTGCATAGTTGGTTTTGTGCAGGAAGGAACATCTTTCTACAAGGAAGCAATCCTTAACAGCTTTTCCTCTTTCTATGTGTGCTGTAAAATGCAGCACAAATGTAAAGAGGAACAAAAGAGGGGAAATAAATGTATTTCTCCTTGTGTCGCCTTACTGGGGAAAGCATAGCATTTTAACCTCTGGGAAAGTGCCTAAATCCATGAGTGGATGCATGGAAACGCCATGCTCCAAAAATGCAATGCCTTCCCAACACAAGGTAATTCAATGGAAGGTGGCTTTGTGTGGCTTAATAACTAACAAAAATGATATTGTGCCAGGGCTATACCACAAAAGTGAACAAACTTGACTCAAAATCTCAGTATATCTGCCCCTATGTTCAAGGACAATGCCACATTAGGAGCAAGATTCCGATCTCTGTCGGAAGGGCTCTGAATCGGATTTCGTTTTACCTAAACAGATCCGGAACCCTTGTTTCCGACCAACTAATTTCCAATTCCGAATGACTAAGTATGATGCCTGGAAACCCTTAACGCTAACCGAATCAGTTCCGGAAGGCATACAGAGAGATAAAGGCCTCCAGAGTAGAATCGTACACCTCTTTGGAGTTGGTTTCCAAGTGACCAAATACAATGAATGATTCGGACAGCCTTTACAATTCATTTTGCTCAGATTGAAAAGGCTGCTGG
The DNA here is from genome assembly GCF_964204655.1 of Triturus cristatus. NCBI lineage: Eukaryota > Metazoa > Chordata > Amphibia > Caudata > Salamandridae > Triturus > Triturus cristatus. Next base: position 36,939,454 of record NC_140594.1, read on the forward strand.
AATCAATCTTTGGGGGCCCATAGCAGGACCCCTTTCACCCGGGCCCCTCCAAATCATGCCAGTGGGGTACCCATTGGTCCCCACTTTCAGACCATGCATAGAGTGGCAGGCACCAAGGGGTGCCTGTGATACACTAACTATACAGAACCGAATGGTTTTGTATATTTGAAGGGCCAAGAGGAAAAAGAGGAAGGGGTGCCTACCACAGAGTGCAGGAGGATCCCCAACCACCCCTTTTGTCAATGGGAGCTTGTGTATTCATTCAGTACACAGGCTCCCCTTAAATTCAATAGGAGTCTGACCGAATCGGATCAGGATGCATTCAAATGCATCGTACTTGTTCGGTCGTCCTCCCCTGTTTAGAGTCGTATGGAAATAATTCCGGACAAGAGTTTTTCTGAACGCAATCAGAATTGGGCCCCATGTCTGGAGCTAACAGGAATATCCAGGGAACTGTAGAATATTCCCCACTTGGAAGAGCTATTATCTCCAGATGGTCTGGATAAACATCCAAAGGTTCTAGTAGTGCCAGAATACTGGGGGTACTACTGATAGTGCCACAAGTTGTATCCAATGGAGGTGACTTATACATCACAAGAATTACTGCTCCAGATAGAAACCATCAAAGTGGTGATTTTCTCGTACAAAGGTAGGCTATGAAGTTATCTTTAAAAAACAAAAATTGCACACTGTAATATCATATTGCTTGGATATGAGCCACCTAATATCCTAGTCTGCGTTGTGGTCAGCATAGTTTTTGTGCAGGAAGGGGTGACTTTCTGCACAAATACTATGCTTTTGGACCTACAAAAGAAGAAAAAGGGGTGCAAAGCTCAGCACTCACAAGGGGGTTTCATTACTTGCTGAGTGTCCACCGGGGTCTTCCTTGATGTGACAAGGGTCTGACAACATGTCCTAATGTTCATGACTGAACTACAAGGATCACACTAACCCCACAACTTCTTGAACAGGGAAAAACGCCTATTGACCTTAAAAATATTGTAGAGAAATTGATGAACGGACATAGTGCGGTGGAACGGTGGCCAAGATCATCATCGACTGCCACTAATGCAAGTGCTCCTAGATTGTCTTTGTCAATAATATCACATGAAAGCTTGTCTTGGCAGCAGAACTTGCAACATGTTTTAAGAATTTTGCTTCGTCACCCTTTGTGGGCACTGGTACAGATATTTCTTTGACCCATGACTCTGCAAAGTCCCACGTGAATGACACCACCTCAAATACTGGCAAGGACATCTCTGCCCACAATTTATAGTGTTGACAAAACAACACTGGACAAGCCATCCAAGCCCAATGCAAGTGAGTATCAGCATGTTTTATTTAGTGTGACTACAAGTAATATTAATTGCCAATTGCTCACCAACAACTCTGATTATTGTATGCTGTGTATTTACACAAGACAGGGGATGCGAGTGGACCTCAGGGACACACGCAGATCTGCTCTTTCAAGCGGTGTAAGGGGAGTCTTGCTTTTTAATTATGTCTGCTTCCCATCTGGGGATTCTACTTTAACATTTTCATTTGAAGTGCCATTTAAAGCTTTCAGCAATTACTTTTTAAAAATATTTTCCCTCCTGATGTCTGCAAGGCACCAAAACATGAAGCAATTACTTAACTGGCTTAAAAGAGAAGAAAATGCTTAGCAATTACTTTCAAGTTTAGAAGATTTCTCTGTATGAAATGTGTACATTTAGTTAAAAATAATGTTAGAGAGGCTGTTAAATGGATTTCAGAGAATATATATTATGCATTCCTGTTATTTATGTTACTTAAGTAGGGTTTTTGTTATGCACCACTAACCTCCCCAATTAAGGGCTACTAAGCACTAACGAGGGTTCGAGTGGTTGAGGGGGAGGCTCAATGTATAGAAATGGGCCTCACCCAAGTCACCTACTAAGATGTTGTGTGATACACCCACTAGAGGGTTCACACAGATGTCAGAGCCTTAGGCGCGCTGGTGAACATAGCATGTTGAAAGGGGCAGTCCAGTCTTAGGTGCCTGGCCATATGCATTATGCTCAGTGTGCATATGCACATGCATTATTGATCTCTGGACCAGTATAGAAGAATGTTTTGTGCGTATAGTTTGGGTACTGAAATAGATGGGGGTAATATTGATCCACCGCCCATCTATTATTTCATAAGTCAGTGCATGTGTGTATTTTTGTAATGGCCAGAATCCTTGCTATAGGTTTGAATCATTTTCGGACCCACTCAATGTGGTACACGCAAGGCAAAAACCTTAAGTAAGATTTATGAAGCCACGCAAAGCCACCTTGCGTGGCTCGTAGAAGCAGGCCAGATAAACGTGTTGTGTTGCTCTGCCCTCTGGAGGCATTCCATGGGCATTGTGTGGGTGTTCCTACACAACTCTCATGGTTTTTTACACATTCCCAAATTTACGAGAACTGGTAGACCTGGGAATGTGCCAAAAAGTTTTGCCTTTCCAGGGAAGGCGTATTCAGGACAAATATCTCTTTCTCCTACTTACTTCCTCTTTCTATGTGTGCTGTATTCTGCCTACCAGGATTGTTTTTTGGCATGAAGGTGCTTCTTCCTGCACAAAAACAATCTTGTATGCAACACAGGGACCCTTCCACCATGGTGCAAGGGTGCCTGCATTGCCGCTAGATTGCCAAAGGGTGCCAGCGCAGGGAGAAAAGACAGGAATGCACCACAATATTTTTAATACACTGCGTTCCTGTCCTTTCCCTGTTCCGCAGTGCAGCACAGCAAGGCGACTTGCTGCGCTGCACAACATGACTTTTTCATAAATAAGTCCCTTCATTTTAAAGTGTCCCGGTCTACAAGTTGTAGGCGTCCATTACTTTACCTCTAAGTACTCAAGTTGGAGGCGAAGGGTGGGAGCATTGAAGCATCCGAGATGGAGCCTCCAAGGTGACTAAGTTCAGCTGGAGATGATCCTATGTAAAATAAGCATGCAGATTGGATAATAATTACAAGAAGGTTTATTTTTGTTTTTAATTATCAAGGTGCTTCAACAGGTAAACCTCAGTAAAATAATAATATGTGCTAAAGGTCATTACATGGTGACATGAATGAAATTCCAACAATAATACCAGGTACTGTCGACCAAATGTACTCATTTTTAATGCAATGTGGCACAGCAGACTAAGGGGTATATTCACTAGAAACTGGTGGATCATGGTGTTAAGCCAAAACTAGTAATGCCACACTTCATCAGTTTCAAAACGCAGGGATGCGCTGTATTTACACAAATGCGGCACACCCCTGTGTTTCCTCTAGCGCTGGGGCTAAAGAAGCTGGATGTCACCAGTGCAAGCACCCTTGTGCCAAGTTGCAAGGGTGCCTGTGCTGCAGGGGTGATTGTTTATGTGCAGGAAGGGCACATAAACAATCTTTTAAGGTAATTTTCTGTTTCTATGTGTGTTGCAGAATGCAGAAAAAACAAAATACGAGGAGAAATGTAACATTTCTACATGTATCGCCTGCTTAAGACCAGGTATTCCCTGGCAATATTTTTCACATCAAAAAGCAATGGGTGATGTTGCGGAACGCCCACTGCAACACCCATTGCATGCCCCTTCCACGCTAAGGGCTGCGTGAATAGAAGCATTATTTACAAGGCAGCGTTAAGCCACGTTAAGTGGCTTAATGCCGCCTTGTAAATAAGGTGAAGGACTTAATGCCACCATAACGTGGGAAAAAAATGACGTTCTGGTAGCCTTAACTCCTTGTAAATTTGCCCCTAAGTAGCTGCACTGCATTGCGTGAACGAGAGCAAACCAGCACCCTATCTGGCTCTGTTTCTCTGTCCCACTGCACCGGTACACTTAAGGCGGACTCGTACCAAAGTCATTCACTCTTGCACCCTAGTGCAAGGGTGTGTCTGTGTTGTCAAGCATATGTTTTGTTCTGGAAAGTAATACTATGCTGAGTTTAACACTTTTCCTACTTTGTGTCTGTGCTGTACAGAGCAGCACATATGTCAAGGTGGAAATGTTTTGAGAAAATACACTTTTCTCAAACTTCATACCTGCCTTAAGGAGGCATAGCTTGTGATGTAAATCCCTATCTAGCAACGTTAGTCAACATAAGGGTTTTTGTCAAACATACGGTGGTTCCATTAAAACACCCATGTACCAGACATGGAACGCCCCTTGAAAAAAATTATCAGAATGAAGTGCATAACTTTACTTTCCTTACTATGGGGATACTTCAAGATTTGCATTGGAGAGTAAGTCCAGATACCGCACTTTGAGCTGGGTCTGCATCACTTATTGCAAAGGGAAACAGGAGCAAAATGTTAGTACATTTCCTCCTAAAAGTCCACATAAGGTGCGTTGAGAAGGCTCTTGAATGAGCCACTCTGGTTGTCCATTTATTTTAGTCTTAGTCTTATGCCGTAACCACTGTACTTGTGGGTCAGGTTGCCCCGATCTTTTGTGCAGGAACCACTGGGAGTTGTTCTCTTTTCTTTCTCTCACCCCCACCAGTGACCATATACACAGGAACATGAGGGTGAGTGGTAGAAGGAGGGGGAGAAGAATATGATAAAAGAAAAAAACAAAGACACAAGACTCCACCACCATATCTCGTCCCTTGTGTGCTTTAAAGAGGTCTGCAAGTCGTAGTGAATCTCTATAAGGTAAAGAGGTTGCATAAATACCTTGCCATTTAAAGAACTATGGATACTAAGGCACTGGGCCAGATGTATGACTAGAAATTTTGCAACTCGCAAATTGCTTCGCAATTGCGACTCGCAATTTGCGAGTCCCACAACTGGATCTACAACATTGTGTTTAACACCGTGATTCCCAATGGGGTCGCAAATTGCAAGGCTCATGAATATTAATGAGTCTCTTGTAATTTGCGAGCCCATTGGGAATGGCAGCCCCGGAGAGGTATGGTGGCCTGGCCTGCTGGGCTCAGCAGACCACCATGTCTGGGACTGCTTTTAAATAAAGCAGTTTTCTTTTAATGCAGCCTGTTTTCCATGAATGAATGCGGGACTCATTTAAAAAAAAAAAGTTTTTGTTTCATTAGGTCTCGCCTGGCGAAAGCAGCGCATGCGCTGCACTCATCAGAGAGGTCCTTTTGGTATTGATTCTCCTCGTGGGCTCATGCACACGCCTGTATGGACAAAGATGGCTGCTCTCGCCATCTGTCCAAAGCAGAGAGCATGCCCGTGTCCGTAGGACAGTGGACAGTCCACTGCCATCTTGTTCACGCCGGCTTCCTTCAACTCTGGCTCCGGCGCGCTTTCACTTTAAACAGTGCATGCACGCGCGCAACGGACCCAGAGTTGAAGGAAGCCGGCACTGGGACAGTGGACAGTCCGCCGCCATCTTGTTCACGCCATCTGCACAGCCTGTGCAGAACAGATGCTGCAGGCTCTGATGGGCCAGGTTCAAGTGTCTTTTTGGTGCGCACTTAACATATCTTTATTTATGTGAGACAGATCACCTGAAATCACCTGCTTTTCAGGCAGGATACTACTACAAGAGACAGATCAAAGTCATGGCATGTCCGAGATGCTCTGCGTGAGTCATGAAACGGGCTTCAACGACAGCGCTGGGACTTCAAACAGCTATTCCTAAAACCAATACGATCTTCTAACTGGTCGACTCTGGGGAGAATGCATTAACCCTTTGCTTGGAAAGGAGGCTGCTTGGAAGTCCCCAGTCCTCACGCACACTTCACGCCGTGTGCTCGGGACGGGCATTGGCAACACACGAACGGCGCCAGTACAGACTGCCAGTCCGGTCCCACTTCCACCTCTGCGCCGCTTGGCAGCTGAGAGAAAACACAGGGCGACCTGCACTGGCCTCAGAAACAAAACATACAATGCCTCGCTGCAAAAACACAATATGTGACATGAAAACAAACTTTGACCCATCACTGTCAGCCACGGTGCACAGATTGAGCTGCACTGCCTTAAAATAACCATAACACTTCCCCTCCACAGCGCCCACATTAAAAACCCCAATAGCGCAGCGAGCCCGGAGTGGCGAAGGGGACTTAATTGAGTGCAGCCCTGTTGGACGTGTCCTGGAGATCTCCGGGGTCAAACAGCTGTGACTCCTTAAGTCCTAGCTCCTTACAGCCTTGCAGGAACAGGGTGATGTTGTCCTGGAAGAGAAGGAGAAGGCACATTGAGCGGCTGTGCACACATCGCCGGAGCGGGCTCTGTCAAGGAGAACGCGCGCCCCGCCCCTCCCATTGCAAGCCATTGGACCGCGCCCAGGGCTCCCTCATTCGCGGAATCCGACCCAAACATATTGCCTGCTTAGACCACAAATCACACACATTTTGAAGTTTTAAATGAAAACTGATGAAAACTTGTTCCACATTTTTAGACAGCGCCATTATCTTCAGCCTGGGGTGTCAGTGCGGTGCGGGGCACTGACTGTCCTGGCAGATAGTTCAGTATAATTTCCTGCACCAGCGATGCTCGTGCTGCCCCAGGCGGTGGTGCTGTGCTGCTGTGCACCAGGGGACGGGAGCTGAACCCCCATCCCTCGCCTCCACTCATACTGGAAGGGAAAACGGCCAGGAATCTCTCCAGAGCCACCCATCCCCCGCTTCTGCCTCTCACACCAGGGGACGGGAGCTGAACCCCCATCCATCGCCTCCCCTCATACTGGAAGAGAAAATGGCCAGGAATCTCTCCAGAGATGCCTGCCCCCCGCTTCCGCCTCTGTTTGTTTTTCGCTTCTGCAACAAAACAGCAGCCGGGCCGCTGGGGCCTTCTCTTTGTAGCATTTAATTAACTGCGGCCAGCATCTGTCCATGTGCGAAAGTTATCGTGACAGTAGCCAAAGCGCAAAGAGTGACTCTTGACAGGCCCAGAGTCACCAAGGACCTGCACTGGCCATGGTGCTTACAATCCAATAACAAGCATTAAAAATGCTATAGGTCTCACCTTTTATTAAGTTAAAGCCATTTGCTTTGCTATACAATACCATTAGCAAAGCAAATGGCTTTAACTTAGTTAAAGGCGTGACCTATTGCATTTTCAATGCTTGTTTTTTAAGGGCAGGTTGTGGTCCCCGGGACCACTGCCTTCCCTTAAAAAATATTTTCAGAGCCTGTCACAAAGGGAAAGGGGTCCCCTTTTTGGGACTCCATTACCACCCTCTTGAAGAGGGTTGCAATTTGCGAGTGTTTTGCGACAGCAATTGCGGTTGCAAAACATTCTTACATGGGTTAGAGAGTCGCTATTTGGAAGGGAACGCCCCTTCCAAATAGCGAGTCTCTAAACACTTGTTTGCAAGTCGCAATTCATTTGTGACTCGTAAAATTGTGTTAGTACATGGACATTCCAATTTTAGCATGCGCAAATGGGTCGCTAACCCATTTGTGCATGCTAAAATTGGTCGTACATCAGGCCCACTGTCTCTATAAAAAAAACACTCGGTACTACAATAGCGGACTGGTAATTCCTGAAATCAAAACATGCTAAATCAGTTTCTCAAATGTACATGTGCACCCGTATTTCTTCCTATAGTTTGGAGAACTACCGCAGGCTGTCACTACACTCTCCTTCGGATGAGGCGTTATACTGACCTCTGAAGAGCTGCAAAATACTGTTACCATCCTGTTGTTCCCCAAACTGTATGAGGTTATATAAACTTGAATACCTTGCACGTGACATCCACTTTAAGATCCTTCCGGGTTGTTCACAATGGTAACCTACGTAGAATATTGCTCCAGCCCTAATAGTTCAGATAAATGTTCAAAAGGCTAGTTCAGAGTTTGTATTCGTCAACAACAAGGCGTTGACAATACTTCTATGTAATCCATTTGTTAATTCTAAACAACCTTTGGAAAAGAAATAGGTCTTTGCAAGGAAATCCAGAATCGTCTAGTGAAATCCTGCCTGCAGTAACAGTGTGGCATGATTGCCAGCAATGGGCACAGTGACCCACAAGGAGAGTCACACCTGAAGATCAAAGATGGCTGTCGACTCTCAAGAATAAACAAGAGCTCGTGGACTGCTGGGAGTGTAGTTCATTTTCAGCAGAATGCTCAGCAGCGTTTCCTTTGCATTCTCAGCATCAGTCCAGACAGCACCAGCACTCCATGGGCACAACGGGCAGCCTCCCCTTAGCAAATAAACACCTACAGTGAGCGGATTTGGATTACCAACCTCACAAGCATGAACCACTCAAGCAGTAAGCACTACTTCCAGCCCTGCTTCCTGACAACATGCACACAGGTTCAATTTATTTGATGGCACTCTTTGATCACTAGTATGAGCACATAGCTCTCTACTGGGGACTACCTCTAAATAAATAATAATAAAAATACATTTAAAAAACAAGATATAGAGATATTGTTTGAAGCAGCATGCTTACTTTGTCAGCCTTTTTGGCTCTGTTGGAACTGCACTTGGTGAATTATAATATGTATATGTCACCACAAAGAACTGATGTAGCGTTTAAAAGGTTGAAAATTGTAGGGGTGCGTTATATTCACTGTTAGTTGGCACCCGCATATAATCAAATGTGTACTCAGGTATTTTGTGTGCAATGTATTAAGAATTGTATAACCTATATCGATTTAAATAGAAGTGTTAGCAATGTACCAGCGTATTGTGAATGTATTTAGAGAATTGCATAAGAGCTTGGTATATATAGACTCCATGCGATGTTAAAATGTGTAGCCTAGAATACGTGCATGTAGACTGTTTAAACATACATGAAAGGGAAGACGTAAATGTCAATAGTCTGATTTAGGCATGCTTGTGTAACCGAAGTAGTGGCCAGAATTCACATGTATCATTGAGGCGAAAGGCCTGTTATTTTCTTATGTTAGCCGAGGGCAATAGGCCAAAAAGGATTTATTCCAGTAGAGGTTTAGGCTGTAGTAAATTGCAAAGTTAAAAGATGTGAAGTATGTCTGCATTCCATGATCTCACTCCAGGTGCAAGGGCAGTTGCTTCGTTAGTAGAGAAGTTCTTTGTTCACAAATTGACTTATGTAGTTAAAGCCAGACATGGGAGTGCATTGGAATGTGCCAATCGTAACTCCTAGTGCGGACGGTGTCTGGGACTCAAGGCCAAGCTGATGGACGATGGAACTGGACAGCGCTCGATGGAAAATTACTGAAAGACGACCCGGCTGAAGAGGAGGTGCAAAAGGGCGTGTTCTGGGACTTGGGGATCCGTATTAGGGAAAGCGCCCCGAGGGTGGAGGCAGAACAGAGCAGCCCAGAGCAGAGAAGAGTTAGGTGAGGAGGTAGAGGGGGCATTTTTATAGATCAAGCTCTCTAAGTGAAGACTTCTTAGGAAGTTTCACTCTGACACCTTTTCTCGATTTGAGGGTCTCAAGGGATTGCTAAGTAAGGATGACATCTAGTACAGAGTAGGGACAGAGATGGTATGGTCCAGTGTCCCTAATATCGACATTGGCTTGGTAGTTTTCTACCTCATGCTTTTAGAAATTGTGCTTTTAGTTATTTTTAGTCGTATGTGGATCCTTCGTAGAGTAGCATTTGTGTTAGTGCCTATGTATTTGTTGTGCCTCGTATTGAGGAGTTTGTATCTTCAAATTTTTATGCTGATAATAAAAGCCAGAGAGCCAAGAGATTAAGTCTCGAGTCCTTGATTATGACAAATTGCGGACAGTATTCTTCGATAATTGTGTTCATTCCCTCCACGCTATTGGGCAAGTAAAAAGTTCCATCCGACCAGAGTGGGTTCTTGTAGATAATTGACAGATACTAAAATGGGCCGGAGCAGTTGGTAGCAGAGACGGATGGTTACTTCCGATAGCGAGGGACGATTAGATTAGATAAGGATAAGTGATCCTTGAGGCCCATAGACGATAAGTGATGGTGAAGCATCAGATGGTGAGCGGGAGACGACGGCGGCAGATGAACATTGACGGCGAGTAGCAGTGCGGCAGGAAGCAGCAGTTCCAGGAGTGTGTATGAACAAAATGAGATGTTTTAGATTGCGGTGTTGAGTTGTTGTGTGATGTCTTGCGGAGTTGATGTGTATGTCGAGTGATTGTGAGATCAGGCTGTGAGCGCGCGCAGCCCGGGAGTTGTGGTGTAGAAGACACCTGAGATAGATTTTGTTGACCACCCAAAGGAGATCGTGAGGTACCATCGATCACCTGGACCGAGATAGGGGGAGCGAACGTGTGTGTGTATGGCAACTTAATGCTGGTCGTGGGTTGTTGTGTGTGGATCGGAGTGTTAGTAACCTATCAGGGGCGATCTGTCTGGCCGGACAGGGGCAGACGGTCGCCAATCGAGGTCAACAAGGTCGAGAGACTGTGGACAAACAGTCAGAGGCTGTGGACGGACAGCCAGAGAAGTAACTTAATCGGTTATTTCAGTGTATGAATGGGACGAGAGTAGGCGTGAAGCGTGTCTGGAGAAGGGAACTGCTGCGAACGAAGGAAGGTGACATCAGAGAGTGTCGCGCTGTGATAGGCCGGTTGGTGTGAGTCGCGCTGTTATTGGAGGATTTAAGAGCAAGAAGTAAACAGAGCGCGAGATCGAACTTGCTCGTCATGAAGTGTCTTAAGGTTTTACGAGAATTGTGTGGAGGCGACAAGCATGTGGTCACTCGGAAGGGAGAAGAAGCCCCTCCCGAGGATACCCCAGCACATTACATGGCAACGAATGTGGGGTTACATACCATAGTTTGGATCGAGAATTGGCACAAGATTACACAAGGTGAAGGGGAACTAGCTTTCCCGAGGTATGGCTCATTTAGACTAGCGGTGCTGTACCAGCTGAAGTCGGTGATGGCGTCCTTAAGACCCTTGCCAAGGCAACACAGTTCGAAGCACTACATGCGTGGATTAGAGCAGCGCATGATAAGGAAAAGGGAAGGAGTCAGGAAAGGATGAGAAAATCGATCAGGGCATTCCAGGATGCCAAGTGGGATGCAGCGGAGAAAAGATGGAGAGTGCAGGCAATTGAGGAAGAGAAACTGTATCCCTTATTAATAGACTCGACGGGGATAAGGCATGTGAAGGCACAGGACGAAGAAAGTGACTCTGATGACGGAGTATTGGAAAGATTGTTGGAGGAGAGGCCACCTCCTTACAATCCAGAAGAAGCAGATGATAGGTGGGGTGAGAGAGGGGAAACTAGAAGGGTAACAATTCAACCCGAGACTCGAGTAGAAGGGTTGGTCTCGTTTGGAACAGAGAGTCCACGGAGTCAGTCTGAGGCTAGTGGGAGGATTGAGAGAGAGAGGAGGTTACCAGATGCATTGAGGGTACCGGTCACCATTGGACCGATTGTGTCGATTTATAGTCCGGAATCGGAGGAAAGGGAGAGGTCCGAACAGGTAGCAGAAAGAACGAGGAGGGAAAGCGAGGAAAGTGGGTTGGAGGGCGCAATGGCCCGACCCCCTAGCCCTGTACAATGGAGTACACCATTGGTAGCGGTGTCAGATACATCTAGGGGTGAAGAGGAACCAAGACCAGTGAGGCCGAGAAATCTGATGGAGTCAAGGTCAGATTTAAGGTCGTGGGTACCGTCAGAGAGGCATCAGAACCCGAATGCGGTCCAATCGGAGAGAGATCGGGCAAACTTTATGAGTCGTTCTGCTCTTATAGAAGCACCAGAAGAGGGTAGAGAGAGGGAACCGGAATGTGAATATGACGAGAGACAGGGAACAAGTTGTCAGGTCTTGAGAGGAGCCTTGAAAGCAGGGATGTTAGACATAGTAAGGGTCAAGGCAGAGGTAGATGAAATAATATATGGAAGTCTACCTCTTGAGAGAATAGTAACATACAACCCGGATGAGCTGTTCTTTATAGCGAAAGATGTGACTCGTAAAGCACGAATTGCACACGAGAAATTGAGGGGATTGGCGAAGGAATATGATGTGGATTTATCCAAGACTAGGGCGTTGCAAGGAAGTCATAGGATGCATTATACCGAGCGGGAGCTGGAGGAGAAAAGGGTTGTTGGATTAAGGTCACATACCAGAGAACTGATTCTAGCCATGCGAGTATGGCTGATGCTTGATAAATGGGAGGAGAGATGGTCTAAGAAAAAGCCCTCGAAGGGAGCGGAAGGAGGGACTCCGGGTGAAGGGTTGCTACTAGCAAAGACCTTCCCGTTGAGGGAAGTGGCGAATGGAGGATATGTGCATGTACCATGGAGCAGGGGCGATTTTGCATCATTTACGAATGATTTTCCCAGGCTCAGGGAGAAGCCTGCAGAGTGGTACAAGCAAGTTGAGCGCTTTGTTAAGATTTCGAAGGTATTATGGATCGATCTGAATACCTTATTTGATATCGTGGTTCCGGGAGATTTGTGGAACGCATGTAAGGTTGCCGTTGATTGGCCGGACTATGAGCCTGATAGGAACATGATTACAAATGGTCCGTCGCCAGCGGTGATGAGGCTATATGATAAAGTAATTACCTGGTTGAAATCGAAGGTTTCACCCCAAGACATTGATTGGGTGAAAATAGACAGGACAGTGCAAGAACCAAAGGAGACAGTACATGAGTTTTATGAGAGACTCTTAAAGGTTTTTAAGCAGTACAGTGGCCTAGACGAGTTAGAAACGAAAGATATGGGACAGTTCGTTTCTAAGTTTGTGTTGGGTTTGAAGCCAGAGGTTAATCTCATGATACAGCAGCATTTGATCTGTTGGCAGAATAAGCCCGTGGATGAAATCTTACGGTACGCCAGGTACTGCACGGATGAGATTGAGTCGAAGCATAAGAAGATGAAAGATAATTTGTTGTTTATTCAGATGCAAGCCGGGCAGGGACCGCCGAATGGGGGACCCGTGGTAAGGAGACAGGGAAACTATCAGGTAGGAAATCAGAATGTTCAGGGGCAGGGAAGGCCAAGGCCTATAGACCCTAGAACAGGCATGGATGTAGCGATACTGAAAAAGACGACTGCTTGTCACCAGTGTCACCAGGTGGGACACTGGAGACGCGAGTGTCCCCTGAACCCCTGGAACCAGCAACAGATGGAGGGAGGAATAGCTCAGGTCCCTGGGGCGGAACAGGTACAGACGGTGACTACACCGAGAATGATGAAAGGGGGGACAGGCATCCCGCAGGTGCAGGTTCCCCAGCCACCCAGGATACAGAACACACAGCCAGGAGCTCGAACTTATTTGCAGATGCCTATGTTTGAAGTAAGCGAGGAGAAGGACACAGATTTGCTGGCCCGGTTGAGTTTAAGCCAAGATGATGACTGCATACTTAGGGCCATCTTAGAGGTAGATCAGAGAGGACCCTTTGTGGAAGCAGAGCTTGACGGACACCCTACTACCTTTTTGGTCGATACGGGGGCTACTAGGTCGACTATAAGATCGGCAGTAGTTCCGGGTGTAGCCCTTTCTGGGGAAAGTATCCAGGTTGTTGGGGTGGCGAATAAGAGGCTAGTTAGCCCTTTGACAGAACCGATTCCAGTCAGGATAGGAAACTTTAGGGATCGGCACCAGTTCGTGGTGTGCGATTCTAGTCCTGTTTGTTTATTAGGGAGAGACTTATTGTGCAAGCTCAATTGCACAATCTACTGTACCCCGAAAGGAGTAGAGGTACAGACAAGGGATGACGACGCGACCTTTAAGGTTGCGAATCAGCGGGTGTGTGTGGAAATGTACCCAGCTTTGACCATGGAGGAGCTCCCACTTGATTTGAGGGACTCGGTGTCCGTCGATGTGTGGGACCTAAGTGGAGAGGAGATTGGCTTAGTCAGGGGAGTGGATCCAGTGAAGATACAGGTCAAGCCAAACGCGGAATTCCCAAGAACCCCTCAGTATAAATTATCCCCTGAGACGATTGCAGGGATTAAACCTGTGATCGAGTCCATGATTAAGCAGGGAATACTGGTGGAAATCATGGGTAGTCCATGCAATTCGCCCATTATGGGACTGCAGAAACCAAGTGGGAAGTTCAGGATAGTGCAAGATTTGCGAAAAATAAACGATATAGTTGTTCCATGTTGTCCAGTGGTACCGAATCCATCTGTGATACTGTTTCAGATCCCATGTGAAGCTGAATGGTTCACAGTGATTGACTTGTGTCAAGCATTTTTTTCGATTCCCCTACATGAAGAGAGCAGATTTCTTTTTGCATTTAGACTAGAGAACCGTGTATTAACGTGGTGTCGTATCCCACAGGGGTATACCGAGAGTCCATCAATTTTTAATCAACTTTTGAAGAAAAACCTCGAAAGTCTTGTGTTGCCACAAAACTCTGTTTTAGTGCAATACATTGATGATCTGCTTGTTGCGTCGGAAACAGAAGACGCTTGCAGAACGGATACGATTGCGTTGTTGAATTTCTTGGGAGAAAATGGTCACAAGGTGTCCCCAAACAAGCTGCAATACTGTTTACCTGAGGTACAGTATTTGGGGCACAGAATTGAGAAGGGTAAAAGAAAGGTGTCTCCAGATCGCATTGATGCGATTCTGAGAATGCCAGTTCCCTCGACGCAGAGGGAAGTTAGAATGTTTTGGGAATGGTGGGTTATTGCCGCCAGTGGATCCCAAACTTTTCCTTTGAAGCAAAGCCTTTACAGCGGCTGACGCGAAAGGACGTAAGTGATCCGGTACCATGGGACGACGACTGTTTGAAATAATTTCTGAGGCTGAGAGAAGCCTTATGTAGCGCTCCTGCGTTGGGAATGCCGGATTACAACAAGGCATTTGCATTATTCTGCTGCGAAAGAGAAGGTTGCGCATTAGCAGTGTTAACTCAGAATCATGGAGGTGTCCATAGACCAGTTGCCTATTTTTCAGCTAGTCTAGATCCAGTAGCTTCTGCGTTGCCCGGATGTCTCAGATCCGTTGCGGCAACAGGTGTCAGCATCGAGAGATGTGAGAGCATTGTGATGGGTCACCCTCTTACTGTACATGTGCCACATTCTGTTGAACTGTTGATGACTAGGACTAAAACACAGCACCTCACGAATAATAGGCTGACTCGTTATGAGCAAGTTATCCTTGCAGCCGATAATGTGATATTGAAGAGGTGTGCTGTTTTAAATCCTGCTACATTGTTACCTGTCCCAAATGTAGATGATGATGAAGATTGTGAGGACCATGATTGTCTCGATGTGACTGAACTATGCACCAAACCGAGACCAGACATTGTTGATGAACCGCTCCCAGTTTCAGATGAGATTTTCTTTGTGGACGGTTCATGCTTAAGAGACAGTGTCGGTCGATTGAGAGCAGCGTTTGCTGTATGCACCATCACGGGGGTGGTTGAAGCCGCTTGTTTAGAAGGAGTACACTCAGCGCAGGTGGCTGAGCTCATTGCTTTGACTCGTGCCTGTTTGGCAGCCGACAAGATCCGTGTAACTATTTACACAGACAGTCAATATGGGTTTGGTGTGGTTCATGACTTTGGACAGCTATGGTCCCAGAGAGGGTTTATGACGTCTTCAGGTTCACCTATTAGAAATGGTGACTATGTGCGGAAATTGCTTGAAGCATTGTAAGGTCCTGATGAAATTGCTGTTGTTAAATGTTCTGCACACACTAAGGGAAATAATTTTGTTTCATTGGGTAACAATTATGCTGACGAAGTAGCCCGGTTTTGTGCAGAGCAGGGATGTAATTACACGGAGAACCACATTGAGGAAACTGAGAAGAAAACAGTGTATGATCAGATGTTAGCAATGGCAGACTCATGGGAGGAACTGAAACAGCTGCAGGAAGGGGTTTCGGATCAGGAACGAGACAGCTGGATACGAGCTGGATGTAAGAAAGGAGATGTGGATATATGGGTTTCGAATGATGGACGAGCGGTGTTGCCGGAATGTTTGTTGAATCCCATGGCGAGGTTGATACATGGTGCTGTACATCTTGGTAGAGACGCAATGATGAGAGTGTTTCATCAAACTTGGTACAACCCGAAGTTTCGGGCGGTGGCTGAAACCGTGTGCCAGAGGTGTGTCACTTGTCAACAGATAAATGTAGGAAAGAGGACAGCTGTGACGTTGAGTCACATAGGGAGGTCAGGTGGACCTTTCAATAGGATGCAGCTGGATTTCATTGAAATGCCGAAGTGTAATGGGTTGAGGTACATATTAGTCATAGTGTGTGTCTTTTCCAGGTGGGTGGAGGCATACCCTACACGCAGGAGTGACACACTTACGGTAGCAAAATTATTATTGAGAGAACTTATTCCAAGGTACGGGTTCCCGACGTCCTTTGAATCAGACAGAGGAACTCATTTCCACAGTGAAGTCATGAAGTTGCTTTGTGCTTAAATATAGATTAGAGGTTACATTGTAGCTATAGACCAGAAGCTTCAGGGATAGTGGAGCAAGTGAATGGGACTTTAAAAGCTCGAATGGCAAAAGTGTGTTCGTCGACGTCCCTGAAATGGCCTGACGCATTACCCTTAGTTCTCATGAGCCTTCGAAGTGTCCCTGATAGAAGGACTGGATTGTCACCCCATGAGATCCTCATGGGGAGGGCGATGCGTTTGCCTGCAATACCTGCCACTGCTCTGATAAATATCACTGATGATATGATCCTGGACTATTGTAAAGGCCTTGCTGACGTGGTCCGTTCTGTGTCTCAGCAGGTGCAGACAGCAACGGTTCCAGCTGCGAGTGATCTGTGCCACGACTTATGCCCAGGCGATTGGGTCCTAGTCCGCAAGCACGTGAGGAAGAGTTGCCTGGATGCTAGGTGGCGAGGCCCGTTTCAAGTGATCCTCATCACGAACACAGCAGTCAAGTGTGGAGGTTTACCGAACTGGGTGCATGCTTCCCATACCCGTAGAGTTCCAGCACCCTTAGATGATACAGCCCCTCTCGAGAACGAAAACCCAGCTGAGCCGACAGAGCCACCTGAGAGGGCCAGTCAAGCTGTAAGGGTTGCTGAAGCAGCTGATGGTGCACTGAATCAAGCTGAAGGAGAACGTGAGAGAAGCACCGAACCAGAAACAGGGGAAGAAATAAGAGGTGTAGTGGGCAGTACAGAATCGAGTTCTGCCGAGGAAGAGGAGGCCAGTGCACAGGGTATCGAGGGGAAGACCGGAGGTGCCACAGAAGCAGAAAGGGTTTGGCCCGCAAGACAGAAACGGGTAAACCTCAGGTTGGCACCGAGCACAGATCTTGCACCAGTTTCGGAGGAGCCAGAAGCAGAATCGAGTGACGAGGAGCATCCTCAAGGTACTCTGAGAAGGTCAAAGAGAACTAGAGTGCCAAGTCAGAAGTACGCTTCACCGGAGTGGGCATATCCAGTGACTGATGCCAGGCTTACCGAGCACGGGAAGATTGAGGTCAATGACATTGGTCAGCAGTGCTCCGTTTCCGAGAGTAGAAGTGTTGCTGAGAATTCCGGGATTGGAGATCGATGGAATCCTGACCATCAACATCCCGAATCCACCATTTCTAATCCTCATTCGTGGTATGATCTTGGACACTTTGGATTTCCCGACCTTCACAGTTGTGCCAGCTCCACAAAAACTGACCATTCTTAAGCTCGAAATATTGCAGGGGGTCCTAGCACTGTTGGGACCAGCAGTTATTCTGGACTGATTCAAGAGTGTCGTAAAGCAGGAAAAAGAAGATAACCTAGATCCGAGCGGAAGAAGAATAAAATTAGGGACCTTCCATTGTAGAACGAAGAAAAGTTAGGGAGGTTTGCCAAAGTTCGCAAAAGAGACATTAATGAGAAAGAGACTTACCATTCCAGAGACTGTATTGAACATTGAGTATATTCCGAAGATGGCAGATCCTGCAAACACACATCGCAGGGCTAGATTGATAATAGGCACATTGGTAGGAGTTGTGATAGCCACTATATTTGCAGTAGTGATAAGTTCGTACATGGTGGCCCACAGGCAGGAGGGGGAGGTTCAGGGAGCACCTACGCCTATTACCCCAGGACAGAGAGGTGTCAGTATCAGAGATCAGAGAACATCAAAGTTAAGGGAGGATCGCAGACTCCACATGGATTTGTCGAAGGGTGATTTTAAACTCAATGCTTATGCGAAGTTGTTGTACGAGTATGTTGATGCGATGGATGTGAAGGATTGCTATGTGTGTATGCAGTTGCCTGCTTCAGTAGATGAAGGTATCAAGTATCATCATCTCCCATTGACGTATGGGATTTTTTGTAGTTTATTGCTTAGTTTATTTTACGACAGGAGGCAGTTCGAGTATTTCTTTTCAAATTTTGATACGGTACTTCCTGAAGTTCCAGCAATCAAGCATTTGAATAAGTACAACTATTATAAGAAAGAGGACAGACTCTTGAAGTATTTTAGACCTACTGTGAAGTTGGATACTGCGCATGCTCACAGGCATAACCTGACATGTGCATTGTCCAAGACGGAGAAGAAATTCATTGATCAGGTAGAGGACAGATATAGAAAGTTGACCCAGACACGAGACACCGGAGATAGTCCAGTAGATTGGACTGAGGAGGAGAAATCTCACAAGTCCAAGGGAAGCTATGGACCAATTGCATTAGATGAAGTGCAGAAAGGGAATTTGTGTATTGGACGTCCTCAATCAGCTACTGAGAAGGTTGCAGTAGGACATAGCACCTGTTCTCAGACCTTCACTATGGAGGCTTCTGTTAAGGACTTTATGCAAGGTCCAGTACAAGTGATTCCGACAGTGTATTATGTATGTGGGAAGAATGCTTATGTCAGATTGCCTGCAAATTGGTATGGCATATGTTATTTGGCTATTATATTCCCGAAGATTTATCACACAGAGGACTTGGAGTTGTTAGAGACGAGACAACATTCTAGGAGACGTAGGACTGTAAAGACAGGTGCAGTGATTGGTGATCTATATGGAGCAATGATACCTAGTATGGGTGTGGTTTTGAATGACGTGAAGATCAGAAGGTTGGCGACAGTAGTTGATGAACTGTCTATGAATACGGCGAGGTCTTTCTTGTTGGTGACTGGAGAGATGTTGTCGATATGGAATATGGTTATGCAGAATCGCCTTGCGTTAGATGTGTTATTAGCTAAAGAGGGCGGGGTCTGCAAATTATTGAAGGTTCAAGAATGCTGCACGTATATTCCAGACAATACGAAGGAGTTGGGGAAGTACATAGACAATATCACAACTATCCACAAGGAAATTATGGATTTGACGGAGGAGAATGTGTGGGAAAAGATTGGACAAGGATTTGGAAGAGTGGGAACATGGTTTGCAAATTTGGGTAGGGGATTTCTTGGATCGGTGTTGAAGCCAATTATCATTGCTGTAGTTTGTGTGATTTGTTAGTGGGGATGCGTGAAAGCTTGGAAGTGGTATCAAGGAGGCAAAGTTGAAAGAGCTCTTAGAGCAAATGAGAAAAGGATGGCGAAATTTCAGGATCAACAATATGAGAGTCTTAAGAGAATGGAGGGAGTTCGACATGGCAGAGCAATGACCAGTACCGTCTAAATCAGTTTCTGAAGAAGGGAGATTGTAATGGTGTGATGACAGATGTCATCAAAGGGGGGAACTGATGTAGCGTTTAAAAGGTTGAAAATTGTAGGGGTGCGTTATATTCACTGTTAGTTGGCACCCGCAAATAATCAAATGTGTACTCAGGTATTTTGTGTGCAATGTATTAAGAATTGTATAACCTATATCGATTTAAATAGAAGTGTTAGCAATGTACCAGCGTATTGTGAATGTATTTAGAGAATTGCATAAGAGCTTGGTATATATAAACTCCATGCGATGTTAAACTGTGTAGCCTAGAATACGTGCATGTAGACTGTTTAAACATACATGAAAGGGAAGACGTAAATGTCAATAGTCTGATTTAGGCATGCTTGTGTAACCGAAGTAGTGGCCAGAATTCACATATATCGTTGAGGCGAAAGGCCTGTTATTTTCTTATGTTAGCCGAGGGCAATAGGCCAAAAGGATTTATTCCAGTAGAGGTTTAGGCTGTAGTAAATTGCAAAGTTAAAAGATGTGAAGTATGTCTGCATTCCATGATCTCACTCCAGGTGCAAGGACAGTTGCTTCGTTAGTAGAGAAGTTCTTTGTTCACGAATTGACTTATGTAGTTAAAGCCAGACATTGGAGTGCATTGGAATGTGCCAATCGTAACTCCTAGTGCGGACGGTGTCTGGGACTCAAGGCCAAGCTGATGGACGATGGAACTGGACAGCGCTCGATGGAAAATTACTGAAAGACGACCCGGCTGAAGAGGAGGTGCAAAAGGGCGTGTTCTGGGACTTGGGGTTCTGTATTAGGGAAAGCGTCCCGAGGGTGGAGGCAGAACAGAGCAGCCCAGAGCAGAGAAGAGTTAGGCGAGGAGGTAGAGGGGGCATTTTTATAGATCAAGCTCTCTAAGTGAAGACTTCTTAGGAAGTTTCACTGACACCTTTTCTCGATTTGAGGGTCTCAAGGGATTGCTAAGTAAGGATGACACAGAGTAGGGACAGAGATGGTATGGTCCAGTGTCCCTAATATCGACATTGGCTTGGTAGTTTTCTACCTCATGCTTTTAGAAATTGTGCTTTTAGTTATTTTTAGTCGTATGCGGATCCTTCGTAGAGTAGCATTTGTGTTAGTGCCTATGTATTTGTTGTGCCTCGTATTGAGGAGTTTGTATCTTCAAATTTTTATGCTGATAATAAAAGCCAGAGAGCCAAGAGATTAAGTCTCGAGTCCTTGATTATGACAAATTGCGGACAGTATTCTTCGATAATTGTGTTCATTCCCTCCACGCTATTGGGCAAGTAAAAAGTTCCATCCGACCAGAGTGGGTTCTTGTAGATAATTGACGGATACTAAAATGGGCCGGAGCAGAACCATATTTGTTGACATATTCCTGAATTCATTCAATGGTACTACAACCACAGGGGGTAATTGGGTGGGAGGTCCCTTTAGCCTCTGCCACGGTATGGCAGGAGGTGTGATGTCCATGCCGCACCTCTCCTATTGCATCCTTGTTGGATTCTCCACCCCCATAAACTATTGGAAGCCTTGACTGCTGTTCTTAAGTGAGGAATGGCGCTGACTTTTGAGAGGTTGGACTAGTGGCCAAAGATGAGGCTTCCTCTTCTATAAAGCCATTACCATCTTTGCTGGAGCAGTGATAATCCAGTCAGCATTCCCCGACCTGGAGTAACTCACTCAGGTGTTCAATCACTACTTGCTGTAATGGAAGAGAGGAGGTTGTGAGACATGTCGTGAGCAGCTACAGATTGGTGTAGGGGTTTTGCTCTGTAGATTAAGGTCGATACCTATTAATCACAGGGGCAAACCCCCCATTTATTACATTTTTCTCCTGAAAGCTTTCCAGATTTGGGCTCTAGGGGGCACCAAAGAACAAGACCTACCAAGAAGGTGCCACACTCTGTATTCCCAAGAAGGGCCCTGGGATGCTGCTGAGAGAAGCTAGCCTCTAACAGCACCCCAATATCTGTACTCAGCTGTCATTATCAGGGAGTTGCTGGCAGTGATTTCTGTATATTTGAACTCGAAGCTTTTTTCTCCTACCAAGGGACAAGGTATAAAAGCCCACTTTTAAAATTAATCCAGCCCCGAGGTAGTGAACCTATTTTTCTCCTCATGCACATACAGCGACATCAGTGTGCATCTCCACCTTAAAAAAAGCGTCCAGTGAGTGCGGGGCACAGTTGTTTTCTATTGTAAAGTGACTCTAGAATGGACTGTAAGATATTTTGCTCTGTGTTTTTTTTGCCAGTCAATCTCTACTTTAGTAATGTGCGAATTTACATTTATTAGTGCAGTTGTTCCAAATTACGTCTTATTGCTACGTTTATTTTTGCTTGCATTGTCCTGACATTGCCTATTATTTTATTCCCTGGTGCACACAGCTTGATTCCCTGTTCCTCTATTTAATCTCACTTCTGCGGCCACCCCCCAACCCCCACCCCCCACCTCACACCGTTTCTCCTTTGCTGTAACATACAGTGTTTACCACTTCAGGTACCAGGCTGAAAAATCCAATTACAAAATGCCAAGCCGCTCCCTACGTTAAAAATAATTTCTGACAACAGGAGCAAAAAAGTGTCAGGAAAATTATTCCCCCAGTGCGATGACTTTGATTTGATAAGAGACCGGCGTGGTCCCATTAGCATATAAAGTACCTCGCTTTATAAAATCTATTATAATGTCATCACTTACTTTCAGGAATAGGTAAACACGGAAGGATATGATCTTGAAGCTAAGTCACCTGAGCAACGGATTCACCTGAGAAACTAAAGCTAAGGTGATGGAAAACAAGGGCTTTGGGGGGCGGGGGGTTCGGGGGGAGTTTGGGGGGAGGCAACCTTGCGCGCCAGACCCAAGGCTGCGGATGGAAGCGCCCGTCGCCCGGTCAGGTACCAGCCTTGGGTTTCCTGAGCTCTTCAATTCATGTTAATGGGATAAAGGTTTATTGTCTCCCTGTCAGTCCAAGAAAGGATGGAGAGTGCTGTGAGAAGAAAATAAGAAATCTTCTATTGGCAGCATTTTATCCCTCCTAGGACAATCACTGCCCTTCTTTTGACTCAGATGAAATGACATCTCCTGAGAATAACACCAGGTTCAAGGGCAGTTCGATGGAAACCGGCTCTGGGCAGGAATCAGTTATTGGGTGCAGAGTCAAAAAGCCCTTTTCATTTGTGGACAATGACATTGCTTTGCATCAGGATTCTGATAGTGCTTTGAAAGTGGGCATTACCTGGCAGCAGCAGCCCAAAGCCTAGCCTTCAATAGCCTTATTGCCAATTTATCAACTTCAAGCCAAGTGGCGCCATGTAATGTAAATTAGCGGGTGTGCTAAAAATGGCAAAACTCTATGCCAACCATAAACAGATGCAAACAATGGGCAATATTCAGGCGCATGTAAGAGCACAGAGAAGGCCTCCGCAATCCCTTGTGTGCTACAATAGAAGCCATAATACATCCACAGTGATACATGCTCCTGCCTTGACGGCGACAAATGAACAGAGGAGGCGTGTCTACTGGGGCAAAATGTACAGAGTGAGGGTCTCATCATTAGGGTTACCTGAGGACATCATAAAGCAAAGATACAGATCAAGCAGTAACATCACATTAGACATCCTTAAAACTGAATCATCCGTTGAGCGACAACGTTTCGGTCATATGCAAAGCCTGAACAAGGACTGCACAAGTACTTCTAGTAATGCATCAGCAGTCCTTCGTCTCCTTCTAGAGCACGTCTAACAGCTGCTGGTGTGTCACAAACTGTATTATACACATCCAGCCATGAGTCTATGAAGCAATAATGTCCATCAATCCACATCACCTAAGGTTTCCTACAACGGAGCTCGATATGCAATTACCAAAGGAACTTCGTGGGGACTTTCAATATCCTTGTAAAATATATAGAGGGTGTTTTGGGGCATATCAGCAACAACCAGCGATAATTATCACTAAGCGCACTTAGCGCTAGGATAATTATCGCCGGCTATCGCTGAATATTATCGCTGAGATAGTGTGCTATCAGCATTGCTTATCTCAAAAGCGATAAAATTCCTGGCGCAAGCTGACAAATGTGCGATTATCACTGGAAATCCAGCGATAATCGCACAAGGTTTGACGATAGCTTGCTGATAGGGCAGGGCAGACTTAACCATGATATCCACCGTCCATTGGATATCATGGCTAAGTCAAACGAGAAGCAGGCGTAAGGAAAGTAGCGATAACCAAGGTTAGCGCTACTTTTCTTATTGCTATGCTTGTTAGCATGCCCATTGATAATTGGAGAAATGTCGGTTAGCGACATTTCTCCAGTTATTTTGGGAAGGAACGCCCACTTTGCATCTCATTAGAGATGCAAAGGTGAGCATTACGGGAAAGGGCGGTAAGGCAAGGATTTACGCGATAGCATGACCTTGCTGATAAAGCGATATAATTATCGCCGCTTTTTGGCCAAATACGGCCACAAAAGCGGCAATAATTTTATAGCGCCGCCTTGTTAATATACCCCTTCATTCCTTAATGTACATTGTCACATGATCTCCCTTCCGATAAACTGCTTAAATCCTTAAATTCCAAATTAAAAACATTTCAAGCAGCACAATGCAGCAAGTGAAATTGCTTCACTGCTTTGCGTGAAAGGGAGATGGCACAATTCCGCTCTCTTTCTGCACTGGTGCACTTTGGGCTGCCTATCGCCCATGCAGGCACCCTTGAACCAAAGTAAAATTGTGCCTGCATTATAGTCAGGATAGTTTTTAAGCAGCAAGGGGTCCCATCCTTCACAAAAAGTAAACTTGGAGGAAGAAATAAAGGTATTCCTGCTTGCTATGCCATCCTCAGGCAGGCGCATTATTTTGGCACAAACCCTGCAAGTCTTTGTAATTATGGGTTTGAGTCAAAATCCATTGGTGGATGTCTGGGAAAGTCCACGCGCCATTCATGGAACACCTCCCTGATGCAAATAATGCAGTGCAAAATCAACATTTGTGTTGCTTTCTAAACACCAAAGTGGGGTTTGCATCAGGTTTTTGTCAAACAAGTGAAGCAAGTACAATGCACAATCTTTGTAAATCTGGCCCTTGGTCTTCAGCTCTTTCATCAGGTCAGGCTCCCCTTCAGATCTGGCGCCCCCGCACATCCTTGCAATGGCCATGGAGGTCCTCCCCCTTCAGATCCGGCGCCCCCGCACATCCTTGCAATGGCCATGGAGGTCCTCCGGCCCTCAATAGTTGATTTGCTAAATCTTTCCCTTCAGACAGGTAGCGTCCCTGCTGCGTGGAAGCAAGCCAGAGTTAAACCGCTGCCAAAGAAACCCATTTGGATGTAGCTTTACCAGAGAATTTCCGTCCAATATCATTGCTCCCATTTAATAGTAAAATCTTGGAGAAGCATGTCAATAAAACTTTGTCACAATTCCTGGAAGATCATCTCCGGTTACATCCTACACAGATGGGATTCCACCCACAGCACCGAATCGGCTCTCCTAGCGATAACTGAAGAAGTAAAGATGACTCTTGATCAGGGGGGATCTTCTGCAATACGTCTGCTGGTCCTAAGTGCAGCATGTGATACGATGGATTATGAACTGCTGGCACATAGACTAAGTGAAACAGGCATCCAGGGCAAAGCATTGGAATGGCTAAAATCCTTCCTGGAGCAGAGGTCCTTTCAAGTCAAGGAGGCCAATTCCTTGTCGGATTGAAAGCCTCTGACATGCGGCATGCCACAGGGCTTGTCACTGAGCCCCACATTGTTTAACATTTATATGCAGCCGTTAGCTGATATAGTACAGGAACATGGCATCTCCGTTACTTCCTATGCTGACGACACCCAGTTGGTGGTGTCATTCGACTCCAAGACCAATGGGGAGTCAGGTCATCTGGTCCCTTGTCTAGAACAAGTAGTTAAATGGATGACTGAGAGCTGTCTGAAATTAAAGGGGTCAAGACCGAAATGATGGTCCTTGGTAATGTAGGGATACCTAGGCCCCTAGTAAGCTGGCCTGGCTGTTAAGGGAGTGCCCTAAACCCCCAGGACAGCCATTAAGAATCTTGGTTTTTGGTCAGATCAGGAACTGACCATGGAGACCCAAGCACGGAAGGTGGCAGGCACTTGCTTTGGGCTATTAAGAATGCTCCGCAAGATCATCGAGCTTATCCCTGCACAGCAAAGGAAAATGGTCATACATTCCTCGGTCACCTCACAACAGGGCTACGGGAGCTCGCTCTGTTTAGGCTCGCCTATGTTATTAGGAAGTTACAGTTAGTCCAGAACGCAACGCTCAGACTCCTGTGTCAAATCCCCATGAAAGAATCAGCTTCGGTTCACCGCAGAAACTAACATTGGCTTCTGATTGAAGCAAGAATTAGGTTTAAAGCGCTTTGCCTAACCCATCGAGCTATAAACAACAAAGGGCCCAGCAAGATTAGGAATCTGGTGTGCCTACATCTTTCCATCAGACGTCTGAGGTCAGGCTCTGCGCTCCTGCTAAAAACCCCCAGAATAAAAAGGGCCGGATGGGGGGTAAGAGCTTTTTCCCACCTGGCGCCTAAGCTGTGGAACTCACTCCCGCGGGAGATTAGATTCACATCCTCAGAGGCAACATTCAGAAAAAAACTGAAAACATGGTTGATTACCGAGGTCAACTAATTGCCTGTTCTCCTGCTGTCATTTTATTAGTCTACTGCCTAGCGCTGGGTAGCCTTTGGGTAGCCATGCACTCTATAAATCCTTTTTTCACATTTAACATTTAACATTTAACATTGAACTTGTGTGGTGAAGATACACACAATGAATATGAATCTGAATTATTCACATCTAGTTAAATATGCTAATAATTTGATGCAAAATCATATGCACTTTAATGTAACTAAATTAAAAAATACATAGAGTTCATAATGGATGGAAAATGGGAGGTGTTAACATAATTGGCTTTGGTTTAATTATATGAAATTTCGGCACAATTACATGAAATTATCCGTCATTTTGAGCTATATTAAACATTACATGCATCCTCGTGTCAATTGTAAAAACCTTCTTTTTCTGAGAAGAGAGTTTAGTTCTTCTCATTCTGTTTTTTGTGCTGCATATGGCAGCCTGGACACCTCAGTGTTTGTTAAAAGCAAAATAACTTTTTCACCTGGCCTTTAGTAGCACTTGTTACCAGTACTAAATAGGTTGCCCTAACCTTAACCATAAGAAACTATGGGGCAGATTTACAACAAAGTGACGCATCTGTGAAGATGCGTCACTTTCCCTGTGCCACCCTGAGAAACCCTTGCGCCACCATAGATGCGTCATATTTACAATACGGGACATGATGGCGCAGGATTGACAGATGCGTCAGAAACTCTGACGCATCTGTTGACGCAAAAGTCACGCATTGCTGGAGTTGTGTCGCAAGCACGATGCAACTCCAGCAATGCAGGGGGAGGCCTATCCTCATTGTGCTGCATCACTCCATATGCTTCAAGCAGGCTTAAGAATTTTACGCAGTGGCGTCCTAGAAGTGGAGCAGAGAAATCTAGTAGATTTCACTGCGTCGGTTCTACGAGTCTTTTTTTGCATTGGAACGCAGGTCTGATGCAGGTATAATGTGACGCAGGGCTTTACGAAGTGACGCATCTCCCTAGATGTGTCAGGTTGTAAATGGGCCGCATTTTTACGCTGCTGCTGCATCACAAAAAGTGACGCAACGGCGGCACAAAAAGGACACAAGGGGCTTGTAAATCTGCCCCTAAGGGGCTTATTTATGAGCCCATGCGTCACTTTTGCACTGCCGGTGCATCACTTTTTGTGGCGCCCCAGCAGGGTAACAATGCGCCAAGTTGCATCATAGTTAAGTGACACATGTAGGTAGATGTGTCACTTTGTAAACCCCTGCGCCACATTATACCTGCGCCAGGTATAATGAATGTAGGGTGGGCGTTCTGACGCAAGTAAGCCTTGTAGAAGTGACGCAGTGGAATCTATGAGATTTCACTGCTTCACTTCTAGGAAGCAAATGCGTCACTATCTTACACCTGCCTCACAGCAGGCATAGGACTGAGGCAGGCACATTTGAAATGGGACTTGCCCATGCGAAATGACCCATTGATGGAGTTGCATCACTTTCGTGACACACTCCAGCAATGCGTCATTTTTGCGCCTACAGATAAGTCATAAATACTGATGTATCTGTAACTCCATCCGACATGATGCGTCATACTGTAAATATGACACATCATTGGTGTCGCAAGGAGGGCGCAATGAAAAGTGACGCATCGCTGTTTTCACGCAGCGATGCGTCACTTTTCATAAATGAGGCCCTATAAGGTTATGTCAAAGATCTTTACCCCGCACATCTCTTCCATTTGTGTGTTCTTGTAATACTTTTGCAATCACCACCATCCTGCCTGCATGGTTCCATGATTTCCACTCCCAGGCGCCTTGTGATCTGATGCCACTGTGTTTTGCCACTGAAGGGTAGGTTGGCATATTTGATGTTCTGTTTCCTGAAGGTGCCCTGGGTGCATGGATGCACGTCATAGGATTGTGCTGTATAATATATACAAGGTTAAATGGCTGTTTATTGCACAACCTGAAGTGTTAGTTCTGTTGAATGTCTTTGCTTACCAGCTGTGTAACTGTGGAGCTGTGCTGTGCCATTTGTGTGGTTCAGCTGGCCTCTGTTCATTGTTAACTCTGTAGCCTGCTTCTGGGTTGTGTACATCACTTGGTGTGGTCTGAATAAGAGACTGTGCTGGCTCTGTGAGGGACAGTTGTGAGAGTAAGAGGTGTGCAGATGAGGTGTCAATGCTATGCCAATTGTATACCTTTTATAGCATATTATGCGGTGGGGCGTGGTCTGAGTAAGGTACACCGCAGGCTCTGTGTGGGAAGCCTGGGTACTGTGGGAAATGGCAATGCTTTGCCAATTACACAGACTCAGCGCTGTGCTATGCTGATGGTAGCCTGGAGGCTTGTCTGTCAATGCATCATCGGTTTGAGTAATTTATACATGTATTCAGATGAGTCAGACAGAGGTGCCCCTTTACTATATGCATCTGTTGTGGGGGGGGGGGGGGCCTGCGAAGATCAGCTTTCAGGTACCTAGCCTCAAAAAAAGCTGAAAAGTACGGATGGAAGCTCACGACTTTGCCTGAGTGCACCTTCCCATTGTCTTCTAATAATAAGCATTCCCAGATGAAGACCTAGAAACTTAAATCAGGTGCAGGTTTTCAGGTGCACTTCCGGGAATGCCATGTGACATTTCTTGAAGGCTTCCTTCCACCCTGGGCCGAATACTCCATGGTGTAGGGGGAATGGCCCCTTCTATGCAAATTCACTTTTTCTTTATTTTCTTCTCCGTGGGGAAAACATTGTTCCCGTGACTAAACCCATTTTCTCTTCCCCCCCCCACCAGATCTAGGGGTATCATTTCCATTTCATTTCAATTTCCATCCTCGACCATTTGAAGGGTTAAAAGGGGGACAGAGACATACTTTGGACTGCCACAAATGTACATGTTTGAGAGAATTCAAATAAACTTCCAAAGCAAACCATGTTTTGGGATGCTCCCTTCCCACATCTGGACTGGGGTTCGCTGCTTCACATTTCTCTGCACTCGTGGTATTGAAATGTATTGATGCGCACCGGGAATCCCTTAGAGAATGCCTGGCACACCTAGAACATGTACATTTAGTTGCAAACTTACGTTATGACTGAACTTACCTTTGTGAACAGGGTGATAATCACTACCAGTGGTTAACACTGGAGCTGGGCATTTCTTTTTGTCTGTGATATGTAAAAGCGAACCCTGGCATACATCTGGCAATTTCGAGGCATTGGTGTCTACCAATAATGAGCTGAAACAGAAAGTAAACTGCACTGGGTAGTTTTGAAGTGGACCCTGGACCATTGCAGAATGACTGACCTGCAGGTGAGCCAAGGGCAGGTTGTAAAGTTCAAACTAAGGGGTTGGCTTCGATCTCGTAAGAAAAGCATCCTGGCTGATTCGGAACTTGAACGCTTTCCGTGCGATTGGGAGCGCTGGAGTCCGACCGAGTGAGTACGATGCATCTGCATGCTTACTGACTCGGTTTGGTCGGACTCCTATTGAACTCTATGGAAGTCTGTATACAGGAGGCGTGCACAGGCTCCCATGGCAAAAAGGGGTGGGTGGGGAAAAGCGTAACCCGGTGGTGGGCACCCCATGATGCCCGCAACACTGTGTATGCTGCGATCGGGGGGACCCATGGGAAGCCCCAGGGGACAGATTCGGAGGGCTCCAGGTGAAGGGGGTCCTGCTACGGGCCCCCATAGAACGATTCTGGCAGCCTTTCCAATCTGGATATACCATATTGTGAAGGCTGTCCGAATCATTCATCATACTTGCTCACTCGTAAACAGAGTCCATAGAGCTGTTCGAGTCGTTTCCGCACGAGTCGTACAGACTGGATCGGGTTCATAAAGGATTCGGTCAATGCGGGCGCAATATTCGCATCATACTTGGTCATTCAGAATGGGGGACGATTCGGTCGGGAACAAGGGCTCCATAACGGTTTTGGCAATTCCTTATACGATTCGAACTCCGTCCTTACGAGATCGGAATCGACCCCTCAGAGTCGGTGTTGACCTCAGGTCACTGAATGAGCATATTTCGGTGGACTGATTCCATTGCCCAAAATCCAGATAATGGCTCAGTTGGGCTGGGCGAACGATTTTTCCACATTTGATCTAAGAGCGTTTTATTATCGAGTTGAACTTTCCAAGGACTCTCACCCTCTAACGGCATTCAATACTCCTTTTGGTGCATTCAGGTTCCTACGCATTCGAATTTGGTCCAGCCTCGGATGCGCCTGCATCTCAAAAACAGATTATCAAATTCAGGTGAAACTGGGTGGTGTCTTAATTTATCAGGATCATGTGCTGATTATTTTGGTATTGAATTCTTAGTGAAAAAAGAGAAATGGAAGTTCCTGGGAGATGAGGTGGATATCTATAGGTCGCAACGTGTCTTCCACATGAATAACTCGTAAAGGAGATCTTATTCAAGCAATAGACAGGAGTCTACCACCTAGGGACACGGCTCAACTAAGCTCTTTGCTAAGATTGTGCTGGCATTAATTGAGATTTTTGGAGAACATCAAATTTCAAAGGAAGTTGTTGAGATAAAGTTTGAGTGGGGTCAGGAGCAGTCCACAGCCTTTTCGCATTTAAAATCTTTGATCATCTTTGCACTGGCTCTTTAACTATTAAGGGATGAGGCACCTTCCATATTCACTGTTGATGGCAGCAGTTTGGATATTGTCAATGGGAAAGAATGCATGGCTGCATTTGCATTGCGGTGACTATTGTCAGCATAGAGGAATTATCGCACAATAGAAAGAGCGGCTGGTGGGTTGCATTTGGAGGGCACATCACGCTTCCACTTATTTGTGTGGAAATAAGTTTTCACTGGGATCACAAGCCTTTAGTATTTCTGTTGGATGAAAAAGGTTTATGGAATGCCAGGCCAGGATTGACGAGATTACTTTTCAAGATGTATGAGTTTCACTGACAAGGTGAAATACAGATCTTCAGGTAAGTATAGTAGGTCGGATTTCTTGTCCAGGTGTCTGCCAGGTCATGAAGACAACAAAGATTTTGTTGGAGAAGAAGAGCTGATGATTGGGTTGGTAGATGCAGTGGTAGTTTTTGAAGGAGTTACCACACAACAGGTCTGAAAGGATTGTGTAGATAGGAAGGTTCCCCAGGGTATGCTCAAGCCGGTTATCAGCCAGGAATGTCAGAGGGAAGGTTCAGTTTCCACTGACTTAAAGCTTATAGTAAAATCAGAGATGAGGTGGGCCTGGAAGGAGGTTTGATTCGGAGGGGTAATTTGCTTATTCCTCTTAGTCAATTGAGACCAAGGCTTGTTATGTTGCCACACCAAGGACATATGAGTTTGACAGGAACAAATGAAAGAGTAAGGTCATCCTATTAGTGGCCTGGAATGGACACAGATGTGGAGGTGCTGATGAGAGGGTGTCAGCAGATATGTTATTTCGTACACACAATTTGCCCTTGTGCCATGTTTTCTTTTGAAAATATTATGAGATTTGTGTTGGTTTGGGCTGATGGTCACCCAAAGAGGGTCTCTTACACATTCATGGCAGAGCTGAACACTGGTAATGTTACAGCATTTTCTGAAGGAACTGTTTCATTGTGAAGGGGTTCCATCCCTTCTAGTCATGAATAATGGTGCGCGGTTTAAGTACTTTTAATTGGACACTTTTTGATCAGTTTAGGGATCAAACATTTGACTGCAGGACTGTACAGTACCCAAGGTTATCGCATGGTGGACAAGGTGAAGCACGTGCTTAAAGTGGCAATGCAGCTAGCTGTTTCTTCAGGACTGAATGTGGAGGAGGGATACTCCAAAGAGTATTAAAATGACAAGAGCTGTTCAACTTTTTTTGAAAAATATTAGCATATCAATGCTGAAAACAACAATTCTGCACAAATAATGGAAGCCAGGGAACATGGGAGGCAGTAGGTGGCTAGGCCAGGTCTCTGTTTGGACACTTGAAGAAGGTTGGGAGTAAAGTTCTGGGTTGTCCCTCTAAGTTGCTTTACTGGTCCCCAACTTCCCACACGTTATGCAGATCTCTAGGTAGGCACAGGCTTCTGAAGAGGTGGCATGCATTTTTTGTTGTTTTCTTCTCTAGAATTGCATCAAAAATATAGCGCTTTGCTCTGTCCCCATAGAGTAAGGGCTCATGCAAAAAGGGCATGCAGAATTAATAGTCACATTTTCTATAAGTGGTCTTCCACACACAATTTCTCCCTTCCCCATCCCAATCTTTACAGACCACCCGAGCTTTCTTCAGTCGTGATCGAGCTGAGCTTGTGGACTTATTCAGGCTGAACTGGGGCTAAAGCCCTCAGTTTAGGACACCCCCTTATATACCTGTAAAAGGGAGGTATGTCATTTTCGAATTTTAGTCCTGACTTTTAGAACATTGTGCTGTAAAGTGAGGTGGATACATCTCGTAGACAGAGAATAATACAAGCTTGAAAGATCAGAATAATGTACAGTAAGAAATCATACAGTGAGTAATTATACCAGCTCTCACTCAGGATACTGCCCCAGAGAAAAAGATCAACAAAGATCCTTTGAAACTGAAAGCATAAAAGGCACTCAGACCTGTAGTCAGCTTACATCTTCACCGAATGCAAGACCCAGGGGTCCTGGTCACTGTCTGGTCAGCGTCCTGGCTGCCCTTCCCTTTAATGCTGTTAGTGGGGTTTCAAGCGTTGTCAGATCACATTGCTATTGCTCTCATCTTAACTGGTACATGGTCAATTTTAAAAAGTAGCCATCCGTTTTCTCGCAAGCTGACCCCTACCACCAAGGAGTCTAAAATTCATGGCACTTTCTGGCCCCGGATCATCCTCGGTTTAGTGTCAACTAATCTATGAAAGTTTAGGAAAACAGTCCCTTCCAGCCTCAGTTGAAGTCTGCGGTTGAAGGCTGACTTGTGACTTATAATGCACCAGGCATTGATCAGAGCCCGGTCTAATTAATACAAAAAGCATTCCAGAATTGATGATCCATCACACTAGACCGCCCGATAAAACCAGGATAAAAAAAAATTACCATTACAAAGTAATTAAAAAGCTGCTCTAATCTCTTCTTTCTCTGGTTCTGCTGAGGTCTGATTGCGGTCGTGTTTTTTTTGCTGGAGTAATTTACAGCTTAATTCAATTAGAAAATCTCTTAGGAAGGCGCAGGCAGAGAATATTGTCCCAGAAAGAGACTTGGTATAGAAAGCGCACTACTATGGGTAAATCCGCACTTTATAACTCAGGGAAGGCTCCTTTCAGAGTGGTGTATATGGGTAAATCTGCACTTTACGACTCAGGGAAAGGTCCTTTCAGAGTGGTGTGTATGGGTAAATCTGGACTTTACGACTCGGGGGAAAGGTCCTTTCAGAGTGGTGTGTATGGGTAAATTTGCACTTTACGACTCAGGGAAAGGTCCTTTCAGAGTGATGTATATGGATAAATCTGCACTTTACGACTCAGGGATAGGTCCTTTCAGAGTGTTGTATCTGCAAATCTGTAAATCTGTAAATCTGCACTTTACAACTCAGGGAAGGCTCCTTTCAGAATGGTGTGTATGGGTAAATCTGCACTTTTTGGCTCAGGGAAAGGTCTTTTCAGAAAAGTGTATATGGGTAAATCCACACTTTACGACTCAGGGAGGGCTCCTTTCAGAATGGTGTATATGGGTAAATCTGCACTTTACGACTCAGGGAAAGGTCCTTTCAGAATGGTGTATATGGGTACATCTGCACTTTACAACTTAGGGAAAGGTCCATGCAGAAATCTGCACTTTGCGACTCAGGGAAAGGTCCTTTCAGAGTGGTGTTTATCGGTAAATCTGCACTTTACGACTCAGGGAAAGGTCCTTTCAGAATGGTGTCTATCGGTAAATCTGCACTTAATAACTCAGGAAAGGCCCCTTTCAGAATGGTGTCTATGGGTAAATCTGCACTTTACGACTCAGGGAAAGGTCCTTTCAGAATGGTGTATATGGGTAAATCTGCTATTTTCGACTCAGGGAAAGGTCCATGGGTAAATCTGCACTTTATGACTCAGGGAAAGGTCCTTTCAGAATGGTGTATATCGGTAAATCTGCACTTTATGACTCAGGGAAAGGTCCTTTCAGAATGGTGTCTATGGGTAAATCTGCACTTTGTAACTCAGGGAAGGCTCTTTTCAGAATGGTGTATATGGGTAAATCTGCACTTTATAACTCAGGCAAGGCTCCTTTCAGAATGGTGTATATGGGTAAATCTGCACGTTCTGACTCAGGGAAAGGTCCTTTCAGAATGTTGTCTATGGGTAAATCTGCACATACGACAAAAGGAGAGGGGCTTTCAGACTGGGGTACATGGGCAAATTATCACTTTACGACTCTGGGAGAGGGCCTTCTAGGAAGGAGCACATGGGTAAATTGACACTTACAATGAGGGCAAGGGCCATTTATAATGGTACGTATGGTCGATTCAGCACTTTGCGACTCAAGGAGAAGGCCTACTAGGATGTAGCACATGGGTAAATCACAGGGAGAAGGCCTTTTATAATGGTGTGCATGGGTAAATCAGCACTTTACGACTCAGGAAAAGTTCCTTTAAGAATGGTGTCTATGAGTAAATCTGCACTTTACGACTTAGGGAAAGGTCCTTTTAGAATGGTGTATATTTGTAAATCTGCACTTATGACTGAGGGAGAAGGCCCTTCAAAATGGTGCACAAGGGTAAAGCTGCACCTTATGATGCAAGAAGAAGGTCTAACAGGGTGCCCATGGATAACTCAGCCCTTTACGACTCATTGAGAGGTCCTTTTAGAATGGTGCACATGTGTGAATCTGCAGTTATGACTGAGGTAGAAGGCCTTTCAGAATGGTGAACAAGGGTAAAGCTGCACTTTACGATGCAAGAAGTAGGCCTATGAGGGTGCTCATGGGCAACTCACCCCTTTACGACTCAGGGAGACATCCTTTTAGAATGGTGTGCATGGATAACTCTGCACTTAGGATGGAGGTAGAGGGACTTTCGGATTGGTACACATTGGCAAAGCAGCACTTTACAATTCGGGGAGAGGGCCTTCTCGGATCGAGCACATGGATAAATCTGCACTTACGATGCAGGGAGAGGGCATTTCAGAATTTTGTGCATGGGTAAATCTGCACTTATGACTGAAGGAGAAGGCATTTCTGAATAGTGCACATGGGTAAATCAGCACTTTACTACTCGGGGAAAGGACCTGTCAAAATGGTGCACATGGGTAAATCTGCACTTACGATGCAGGGAGAGAGCCTTTGAATATGGTGCACATGGGTACATTTGCGCCTACAGGGACAGGGCCTCAGTATGGAGCATATGAGCAAATGTGCACTTACGACACTCAGGGACAGGGCCTCAGTATGGAGAATATAGGCAAAGGTGCACTTACGACACTCAGAGACAGGGCCTCAGTATGGAGCATATGGGCAAATGTGCACTTACGCCTCAAGGAGAGGTCTTTTCAGAATGTTGTACAAGAGTATACATGCACTTACGAATCAGGGACTGGTCCTTTCAGAGTAGCCTGTACATTGACCAAGAGACAATAAAATGTGCTGATTTAACATCACAATAAGGGACAAGATTGTATAGCCAACACTGTAGTCTGCATCACTTCCGGGTGTACAGGGAAGGCGAGGCAATGAGTCTTAGAACCATGTTGGGACTGAGTTGAGAAGGTGCTAGCTACAGGGCATAGGGAAGGGGAAGTTAATGTGTGCCTTGGAGAAGAGAAGACACAGCAAGATGCTGTCTTTTCATAGACTTTTTAAACAACAAACCAATGCCAAGGCTGGAGCGGGTAATACAAAATGTTGTATACCCCCCCCATTCTGCATGTTTATATTAATCCAAATAATCAATTAATTGTAATATTATTAATCTGTTTGAAGTGATAACTCACCAATTATATTAACAAAAGAATTACATGCTGGAATTGCACTTTGCATGGCTATATTAATTGTAAACTAACTTGAGTACGCATATTAATAGTAGAAAACTAGAATATTGCATGTTATATGTTGCTTTGGTGATGTATTTGTGATTTGTGCTTTATTCAGTGAGTATAAACCGCTCTGAGTGTTGCTTCTGCTAGATAAATACACACACATATGGGTATTAGCAAGGGGATAACATTTTATTATCTATTTCTAAGTTTTAATTAAGTTTTTGTGTTTCTTTTGCTTAAGTTGACCATTTCGGCCTAAACAAGATGGCTGAACGAGAAGTTAAACGTGACTGCCCTGACAACACGAGGTTCTGTGTGAAGTGCGCAGGCGTCACCGCCAGCAGCAGTGGCCTGGACCTGACCCCGGGAGAACATGTACCCTTCAAGGACGCTCCGTGAGACCTATCCAAGATCAAAGACAAAGCTCAATTTAAAAACCGGAACAAGCAAGTTTGATGACTTCATCATTTGACACCCTGAGAACTGCACCCCTCGACCCCAAGTGGACCCATCAGGACTTTCTAAACCCCAATCTTGATACTTTTTGACATTATTTTCATTATAAAAGTAGGTAGGGAATTGAACTATTGGGTCTTGCTCTTCTTTGACGAACTCGATTTCCTGACGTTATGCTGACGGAGAGGACGGTGACACTGCTGGACAGCTGTTATCCTGAATCTTTGAGAGACTGAATTGCGGCCTAACTTTGCTGAATAAAATTCTTCTTGACTGACTGACTTAGAGGATGACTTTAGCCATAATAGGTAAATATGATGCTCTGAAATGCTGATGATGATTTCTGACATTTCTTGCAATATTTCTGAGATAAAGAATATTTGATTAATTGACAAATGTGTTGTGTCAATTATTTGAAAAAGAGAATTTAGTGGGATTTAAGGACTAGATAAATGACTGTGAAACTAAACCTGCAAACAACCAAATGATCCATCTCCTTAAGAAAGGGATATCTTAGGTCTGAGGTCAATGTGTTTAGAGTAAGGTAAAGGTATTCCTTTCATGTTAGCATTTGGAAGCATATTTCCTTCAGAAAACAGATCAAGTGAGAGTAAGTATTGGTGTTATGGGCCCCACCAATGAATGTATATGAGTGAATTTGATGCTGAGGTAGTTGGTCTGTGTCGAAGGGGGAATTGCATGTTCCATGCTGCAACACCAACACTGATCTCTGATTCATTTTTCACAAAAGAAACATCAAAATAAACAATGTCTTGACGGAAAATCAATTTCCTTTTGAATTATTCAAAAAAATAAAATGGATTTGCTTGCCATCAACAATTTTTTACAAAACTTCAATTCAACACACTGTCATATTTTAAAAGAACTTCATTCTCAACCTTCAACAATCACTCTTTTTTCTTCCATCCTTCAATATTATACATTCGCATCACTTTCAGCACCCATTCATTCAACATGTGTCACACCTATTCTCCAATCCTACCAATCATACTTCCCAAAGATTCACAAACCTTAAAGACAACCCACACCCAGCCCACATTCCCAGAACAATCGAAATAAATAAATCCAATATTTAACAAGGCCAAAGATCAAAATGCGTTTCAAATAATTCAAAGTTTTTTTGTTTTTAGATTACATATAAAAAAACAATTGTCCATAGAAACAAAGGTCGACACGTTTCAAACCCCTCTCACTACTGGGTTCTCTTCAGGACCAGAAAGCTGTAAAACACAAATGACATAATTCCTTTTAGTCCCTTGCAACCTCTAATACCTGCCCCTACCCTCTTTTGCTGCCAGCTGTAACTATGGCACTCTTACCTTAATTTTTGTTATTGCTGGATCAGCCGATCCAAGCCTTTCAATCACAAAATTCCACATCTGAAAAACAATTTAGCTTCATAAGAATCCATTTTAGAATATGGAATATAAGAACCATCTATATCTTCAAGAAAAACTGAACAACTTACAGTGTGGGTGTGATGGTGGAGAAAGAACAATAGCGCATTTTTCTTTTCTGATGTATAGCTCAGCTCCCTCAGTATGACACTAGAAAACATTGGAAACCAATTTTGAGTTTGGATGCCCACTCCTTATGTACTTGCAATAATGGGGGGAAACCATGTATGAGAATCGGTTCCTACCTTTATTTATTTACAGTTGCAGCTAAGCCTGACTGGTTGGATTTAATACAATCACCGCCGCTTGTGTTTCCTGTTGGATGGAAACAGTATATTATTGAGGAGTGGTTGGCGGTAGCGGGCTATATAAACTAATAGCATGTATCAGCATTCTCGATGGCAACGTGACTCGCTGTTGAATAGCCGCAATGTCACAAACTGGCATGCATTGTGAATATTAGCATTAGCTCGACATACCTTAACGGCAATGAAATCGGCAGCGTATTTTCTATCTGGTGGACCGGTATGAATCGCAGTGACTTCCGTGAACATGGAAGTCTTTTTTTACGTGTTAAGTTCGCCTCTAGCAGTCCGTCTACCTTCTAGGAAATGTAGGCACCTATCTCTGTACCTCATCATAGTGTGTGTTGAGAAAGGAACACAATGAATGTTAACTGATCTACTGAAACTCGCTGTTAAATATCTGCGATGTTGCAAAATGGCTTGCAATGTGAACATTAGCAATAGCTCGACATACCTTAGTAGCAATGAAATCGGCCGTGTATTTTCGATTGGTATGAGTCGCGGTGACTTCCGTAAACTCGGAAGTCATTTTGAACGTATTAAATCCCACCTCTAGAAGTCCCTCTCCTTTCTGGAAAATGTAGGCACATATCTCTGTAACTCATCATAGCATCATAGCACATGTCGAGAGAGGAAAACAATGAATTTTTACCGATCTACTGAGCCTTGGTAAAGAGTATTTTATAGATTATATATTTCTGATAATTCATTCGAGACCGGAAGCACGCAGATACCTCCCTGAGTTCCAAGGAAGATCAAAAAACTATTTCATCACCTTCTCAGAAACATCTTCTTCCTCCAGTGGGAGTGAAACTAAGAACAACGGAGGCAGACAAAATCAGAATCGAAATTGGAGGACCAATTTTCAACAACAACCGTCTTTTTTAGGTAGGGGACAACAAAAACCAAGTGGCAGGACCAGGTACAACGATCAACCATGGGAGATGTTAACAAGACGTCAGAAATACAAGAACTAATGGTGTCCCCAATCTACAATCTGTCACAAAGGATCCTTAGTATTGATGAAAAAAAGATCCTGGAAAAGGGGTTATCATTTGTGCCCACAAAAAATACAGATTTTGTTCAAATGAAAACAGAAGCGATAGAGTTCTGTCTCAAAATCCGGTTAAAGAAATTTTTTATGGATAATCCTCCACTGGAATGTATGGAAAGAACAGGACTTAAGAAAAAATCTTCATTTTGTCCATCTGCCAATAAAGTCCCAAAAGAAGTAATTACTTTTGAACGAACGGTATTATCTGCTATTACGGATATGGGAAAAAAAAAAAGAATTTTGAAACATAATATCTCAAAACTGCAAAAAGAAGCTCTTACTACCCTGAAGAAGGACTCCACCATAGTAATAAAACAAGCTGATAAAGGGGGTTCCATTGTCGTATGGGGAGCCCTAGAATATACAGCAGAGGTTTTAAGACAACTTGGAGACTGTAATTGCTAAAGAAACATTGCAAAGGATCCCACATGGGAATTACAAGGAGAACTGTTCGAAATTTTGAAAACAGACTATGAAGAAGGCCTTCTGGGCAAAAAGGAATATGAATATTTACAGAACAAGCACCTGAGGATTCCATTATTTTATGTGCTACCTAAGATGCACAAAAATGAAACCCAACCGCCGAGGAGACCCATAGTCTCTGGGTGTGAGTCATTGCTAGAGCTTATATCACAGTTTGTAGATTTTTTCCTAAAACCGTTTATGGCTCAAGTCCCTTCTTTTCTTCAAGACACGACAGATTTTATCAATAAACTGGATTCAATGCACTTCGTAGAAAAGGAACATCTTCTAGCGACAATGGACGTGGTGTCCCTTTACAACCAGATACCCCAAAATGAAGGCTTAGAGGTATTGACCTCTTTCCTAGAGAATAGAATAAGACCAATTCAAGTACCCACAGATTTCATAGTGAAACTGACCAGTTTTGCCCTAAAGAAAAATAATTTTAATTTCGATGGAGAATTCTATTTTCACGTAAAAGGAGTGGCCATGGGGTGTCCTTTTGCCCCAGAATTAGCAGTTCTTTTCATGGCAAAATACAAGGAAACTTTCATCTACAACAACAACCCCTATATTCAATATATAGGGAGTTGGGTACGTTTTATAGACGACATTTTCATGATTTGGAAAGGAGATGTGACAAGTTTGACCCTTTTTCACGATTGGCTAAACAGCAGAACAGAAGACATCAAATTCAGTCTGAACCATTCAAACAAAAAAATTGCCTTTTTAGACATTGAAGTCTATGTGGCAGATGGAGCCTTAGCAAAAACATTATTTAAAAAACCCACAGACAGGAATAAGGTGCTGCATTTTTCAAGCCATCACCCAAGAAGCTTAAAAGAAAATCTGCCTTACGGTCAATTTTTAAGGATTAGGCGTAATTGTTCATTCAAAGATGAATAGATTCAACATGCCAATAATCTGAAAGATCGGCTAATAAATCGTGGCTACCCTAAAAAACTGCTAAAGAGAGTGATCAAAAGAGCCTGGTGGACCCCACGTGAAACACTATTGGAGCGAAGAGAAAAAATCCATTGGAAAAAATTGTAAACGTGTCAATGTTCTGTCCAAATTCTAATCTGTTGTAGAAAGTCATTTGTCAAAATTGGCATCTAGTGAAGAACTTGAATCATTGTTTGCATTTAAAAAAGAAAGAAGCATTTCTAATCAAATTGTCAGAGGTGCTATGCCCAAACAAAGGCCGAGTACAATGCACGATTATGTAGGTTTACCCCCAGTAGTAGGACACCATAAGTGTGGGAATTGCGGCTGTTGTGATTCAACACAAGAAGGGTCATTGTTTACCTATAATTTGATTAACTGGAAACACGATGCCTTCACAAATTGTAAAGCAAAAAATGTGGTTTTTCAGAATTTGGTGTCCATGTAAGAAGCTTTACATAGGCAAAACGAACCAGGAAATTTGGGTAAGGATTACCCAGCATAAGTCAAGGATACGTAAAAACAGACAGATTGCACCTTTAGTAAACCACTGGAGGTTGAGATTAACCCTGGGCGTTGTAGCACTACACGTAGCTGTTAGCACTGCTGTGTGCTTGTCTGCTCTGAGCAATAATTGCAAACAGCATCATGATCTTACACAGTGCAAGTTATGATAAAATAAGTATCTTTGTCTTTATATTTATTTATTTATTTTTTTAAAATTTTTTTAACCTTTATTTAAGTTATATAAAGGTACACAAACAGGAAAAAGACAATCTACGATATGCTCAAAATATGTGAGAATCCTGTTACAAAATTACATTTCTTGCAAGTGTCAGAAAAAAAAACCTTATATAAGTGCCAATCCTTATAACCCGGTGGCAGGGTATTATGCATCAGAAAGGAGGAAACGTGAAGCCTGTGTTAAGTGATCCACCCCTTC
The DNA here is from genome assembly GCF_964204655.1 of Triturus cristatus. Lineage (NCBI taxonomy): Eukaryota > Metazoa > Chordata > Amphibia > Caudata > Salamandridae > Triturus > Triturus cristatus. The sequence continues at coordinate 36,980,971 of NC_140594.1, forward strand.
CATTTGTCTGTATGCCAGAGTGCACCAGCTTCTGCCTCCCCCAAAAGTGCTCGGTCAACATAAACATAAGTCATTAGTTTGTTAAGGAAGAGATTCCTGCAATCAGTGGCAGAGATTTCTTTATGCAACAAAAGGAACAAGTTCCTTGAGTCCCATAGGGATTCTTTACCCCAGTTCAAAAGTCTCCAAGCCGTGGGAGGACATTTCTCAGAGATAGAATGTCCATACAGAACAGTGTCCCAATTCAGTACAGCAATATCTGCGATATGGAGAAGAAAAGGCTTTACCAAAGTCCAAAAGGCTTGCACCTGCCTGCAGCCCCAGAACAGGTGAAAGACAGTTTCTTCGTGGCCGCAGCGGGAACGTGGGCATTGCGCTGATGGTGCCAATCCTCTGTGATGCTGGAACACCTTCACTGGCAGGCAGTTGTGTATGCTCATCCATGCCCAGTCCCTCTGGCTGTGTGTGAGACCTTGGTGACCCACCATTCTCCAGACACGCAAGGACTGAGTCTCTGAAAGGAGACCCACTTGTTGGGGTTTTTCACGGGCGACCAAAGCCTGTTTCAGTTTTTTCGCATGGGAACATATCGCTCTAGAGAGTATGCTGGAGTCCAGAGTCTTTAGAAAGTTGCAAAGTCCATTATAATATGGGGGTACATTCAGTGCAAATGGCATTAAATTTGACTGTGTAAACAATCCATATCCCCGCAGCATAGTTCCCAAGAAATACTTGGTGAAGAAACTTGGTACAGACATGGAGTCCACATTAGTCCGTGATACAGCATAGCATAATACTTTAGAAAAGAGAAACACTTCGATATTAGGCATACTTTTCCTCCCATTTTTCCAAATGGTGCACATCTTTTCCCTGCTCAACCTTTCCATTTTCAAACCCCAAATAAAAGAGAAAATCAATTTGGAGCATTTCTGCAATGTGCGGGCCTGTGGAGGGCAAACCATAGACAGGTATAGCAGAATAGAAAGAAGAACAGCTTTTGTTACCATGATCTTACCCTCGATGGGGAGTTTGCGCAATTTCCAGAAGGTGATCTTTTTTTCCATTTTTTCCTGCACTTCTTTCCAGTTTTTCTCTATATGAGTATCAGTGGTGAAGTGCACCCCTAGTATTTTTGTGGGTTCTGTGGTAACTGCAACTGGGAGATTAGTTAGCCGGTCACAGGGACCCATAGTGAAACACACACATTTGACCACATATAAGCGGAGACCTGATGCTTCTTGGAAGAGTGAAGCCTGTAGTAGAGCTCTGCGCACAGATTGTGCATCCGTGCACAAGATTGTGACATCGTCCATGTATGAAACCGTTTTGGCAGGAGTACCACCCCCCCCCTCCCCCCCCCGGTACAAACACACCTTTGATGATTTTGTCACTTCGTAGCTTGCACAGGAAAGGCTCTAAAGCACAGACAAAGAGCGCTGGGGACAAGGGACATCCTTGTCGCACCCCAGCATGGATGGGAAACTCTTGTGTGTGGAAACCATTGATGCTCACTCTGCTGTGTGCTGTGTTATACAGAGTGTGTAGGATGCTTAGGATATTTTGTGGTACATTCAAGCGTTGAAGTGCAGCAAAAAGGTATGGGTGAGCCACCCGGTCGAAAGCTTTCTGGAAATCCAGACTTAAAACCCCAAGTGACAGAGATCTTTCGTGAGCATACCACAGAACATCCCTAATGGTAACCAAACTGTCAACGATGGTGCGTCCTTGAAATGCACATGTCTGGTCAGGGTGGATACCTGAATGAAGAACTTTCCTGAACCTACGCGCCAGGACTTTAGATACCAATTTGTAATCCAAATTTAGTAGTGAAATTGGTCTCCAGTTTTGGAGTGATGTTTCATCTCCTTTTTTATAAAGGAGGGCGATAACCCCTGCGGAAAAATCATGTGTAAAACAATCATATTGAAAACCCTCTTCCAGGACCTGCAAGTAGTCAGAGCATAACAGTCCCCAGAACTTCTTGTAAAACTCCCAAGTTAGACCGTCCAAATCTGGGCTCAAGCTCTTCTAAATCTGAAGCTGAAGTTGTTTTGACAGAAGCATCATACAAGGACTGATAGAAGTCAAAAGCAATGGTCTGGCATGCATCTACCCCCTGTAATATGTCCCCTTTCGCATTTTGTAATTTAGTTAGCAGCTTGTGTGATGCGTGAGCTTTTTTAAAGAAAAAAGAAGTACACTTTTCATCCTCTTGGAAATTCTTGACCCTTGAGTGGTAGATAGCATTTTTGTTCTGTCTGTTTAACCATCTCTGCATGTCTAGTTTTGTAGAGCGTACCTGGTCTTTAACATCACCCCCAGCTTCTCCCATTTGGTGGAGGAGTATAAGTCTCCTTTGTAAACGCTGGAAGTCCTGCCATTCCCTTTTGCGTCGGAGTTTCCCTTGCTCTTGGAAGAACAGCCGTGTTTTAGTTTTAACCCATTTCCACCATTGGTATACATTGGGGAAGTGAGCCTTCCTTTGGGCCCACTTCTGGTAGCTCATCACATATTTGTCACAAATCTGCTGGTCTGTAGGGAGGTCATTATTAATTTTCCATGATCCAGGACCCCTTTGAGGTCGATCAGGAACTGACAAAGAGACTGTGATTATATGGTGATCTGAAAAGGGTACTGGTGTAACAGAGCTGCTATTGGCGCAGAGAGTTTTAGAAGCAAACACATAATCAATGCGTGATCATGGGAGGCCGCTATCCGCCTCCCAAGTGTAGCCCTCACCTGGCGGATGATGCTTCCGGAAAGTATCATATAGGTGTAAATCCTATATGAGAGTTAATAACAGTTTTGACGTAACATCCAGTACATAATTTTGTTGGGACCCTTGCCTGTCCCTGCTGTGTGTGATGCAATTGAAATCCCCAGCTAATAAGAGAGGTATAGCACCTGTTAATAAAGGTTTGATTAGATTGAACAAGCCCTCTCTCTCTGTTTTGGAGGCTGGTGCATAAACAACACAAATACGTAATGGTATACCATCCGTAAGTACTGAAATCAAAAGAGACCTTCCTGGGTATAAAACTTTTTCCTCCAAGATCTGCCAATGTTTGTTTTTAAGGAGGAGGACCACCCCATCATTCCTATTAGCTCCTACTGACCAAGCCGATGGCCCATATGCCATTGTTGTTTGAATGAGGTGTATCGCATCTGATGAGGGAGATAACACTCCTGAAGACATATAACATCAGCTTGTGTGTTTGCAAAATAATCCAATACAATTGCTCTGCTGACAGCATTACCTATGCCCCTCACGTTGCAAGAGGCTACTGTTACTGCCATAATGAAAACCATAAGAGAACCAGCCATATTTACACCTTGGAAGAGGTAGTTGCCCTCACTGACTCTCCATCTTCAGTGATGCCCATCGCTCGCAACTGGTGATTATGGAGGTTGGGAACAGGGCCTCCAAATCTGGTGTGCTTTCTATAGCTATTATAGGGCCATCACTGACTTCCAAGACCTGTGCAACATCTGATAAACCCTCCTCGTATCCGAGAGGGAAAGTAGAGGGCCGTACCTGCCCCCTCGGGGAAAGCGGTCCAAGGAAGAAGGACGCCGCTTGTAGCGTGTGACAGCAGGTGAGTCCATTGGGCTTTTAGTACATCTCGTTTTGTGTTTGTTCGAAATGTACCCAGTCCACCCGCTGTGCTCCATATCCTTTCCCCTCTCTGAGGTCACAGTCGAGGAATGCAAAGAAAGAGCAGTGTCCTGTGCATCCTGCCACAGACCCTGTACTGCCTGCTCTGTGGTGATGTTTTTAACAATTACTTGCGCTGTGGGGGGGGGGGATCACTGAGACACCAGAATCAGGGTCCTCAGTGATCGGACTCTCATCCTCTGCGAGGGTAGGTGTTGTGCCAGTCAAAGCAGAGGAAGTAGCGCCCTTTGATTTAAGATGCTTGCGCCGCGCTCTTCTTTTGAAAGCTGCAGTTTTAATCCTCTTTGTTTCTATGCGCTCCACCTCATCCCCTGCCAGCTGAGACAGCAGAGGAACGGGGCTAGGAGGATCTTCCGTTTCTATGGGAGGCACTGCCACCTCTGGCTCCCCCTCCTGCTCTGTTTGTGCACTACACCTTCTAATATCTATACCATCAAAGCAACCCAGTATGTCAGAGTCAGTAATGTCTGGTTGTTCCTGCCGGGTCTGCAGCTCTGGTGAAGCTACTGGCTGGGTGGTATGTGCGGCTGGAGCATGTTGCGTGGAATGGGTGCTAGTTGCTGAGGTATAGGAGAATTTACCCCTGGGGCACATTTTAAAGAGGTGTTCCTCACTACCACAGAGATTGCATTTCTTTGGAGCAACACAGTCTTGGGCCTTATGATCTGTCCCCCCCCGCATTTCCTGCAAATGAGCCCTGAGCATTGTTCCTTGGAGTGGCCAAATTGCAGGCAGAGTCTGCAAAAAAGGGGTTGCCCTGAGTAAACCAAAACCCCCTTATTGGCTCCCAGGGTGAATGTCTGTGGTGGATGTGCCAACCCATGTACTCCTTCAGGGTCTTCCTTGAATGTTACCATATATTTACTCTTCCCATTCCAAATCCCACACAGGTTTGTAATCTTTTGCCCCCCTCTGACGGTGGCACAATACCGACTCAAAAACACCTCAATTAGCCTGGGATCCGTGTACGGGTCGTACATATGTACCACTAGCACAGTCTCCCTAGGCGCAAACATAGGGGTTACAGAGAGCCCATAGACAGCATTACTGTGTCGTTTCCCTGTTGACTTGTGGAGAAAACCTTGACAGATAGACTCAGTAGAGAAGGTAACATCAAACACGCCCCTGTTGGAGAAGTCCTGCACACATTCAGTTGCCCTCTCCGATATATTACACTCCTTCTTTAACACTTATTCAATTAGAAACAAGACATTCTTCTCCTTCCTTTGAGCTTCATCAATTTCCACACGCACCGTATTTGGCACGTAATCTGATGAGCGTATATTGCCAGCCATGCGTGCATATGAGGCCATGCTAATCCCCTCGATGGGGCGGGGGAGTAAGCCCCCTGCAGGTTTCTCAACTTAATGTCTATCAGCACTCACCGAGCTCCTGTGCGATTGAGGGAGCAGGCGTGCCGGCTTTACGTGCTGTGTATTAGTAGAAACAGAAGTGTTCAGGGGAGTTTTAGAAAATCAAAATAAACTATGGGAGCGGGCATCCGCCACTGCTCCTGTATAACAGGCAGTCTCCCCTGCATGCAAAATGGGGATCCGAGGCCAAGGGGCGTGATGGGATCGGAAATTAAATCCGCCCGTTGCCTCTGTAGAAATGTCACAAGCGTGCTCCTACAAGAAAGGAAAAGCGGAGGTTTTAAAGCTTTTATTTCTGTCCAGTCTTACCCCCGAATGGAGACACTCGTGGCAACAGTAGCAGATGTCAGGCAAGACCACGATGAGATGAGGCGTCCCCGTTCCCCTCCCTTTCCCTCTGTCATGAGGGGGCCAGTGCGATCTTCGTGGCCAGGGGAGGGGAGAGGGTGTAGGCAGACAAAGTCGTCCGGTCCTCTGGCAGGAGGAGAGTGAAGAGCGAAATGGTGCAGACTGCTCCTCCACCCTACTTGTCGTGGGGGTGTCAGCTAGATGCCCTTTCAGCTTTGGGGTGTGCAGCCTGGTCCCGGTCAAGCCAGGTGCCACAGGCCCGGCCCCGCAGTGTCAGGGAAAGCTAGTGACCCCTTCTGCAATGTTGGTTTCCAAGAAATCTTCTTCTGGATCTTCTTCCTGCCCACACTACCCAGAGATGCCTTGCTCCACTCAAGCCAGAGAACAAAGGCCCAGTCCCTCAAGGCAGGGAGAACAAGCGTTATCTGTCCTCCAAAAACCCTTCACCCCTAGTGACACAGCCTGGCTCCAGTCAAGCCAGAGTGACGCAGGCCCAGCCCTTCAGAGATCTGGTCTTTATATGCTAAAATGCATATAGTAATTTCACAAAGTGAAAATGATAAATTAGCAAGCAGTGAGAGAGGTGATGATTATGGGATCCTCCCTAACCTAGGGAGAGAACCAAGCAGATGCCTTGAAAACAAAAAGCACATCTTCTTGAATGATTCAGTGGTGGTCCCATCCTCTTAGGACCAACCCAAACACAGTTATTGGCAAAAATACAATCCCAACCAAAGGCCCTGCAAAGCATTATGGGACGAGATTAGCAGTGGGCAGTGAATATTATAGTATCCAATATCAAAATAATTCTACAAAGAGATGCAGTTCAACTAGTCGTTACTAGATGTCCCTCACGAGTCAAATGCAAAAGCATTGAAATTATTATTACATCAAGCTGCAGTTCCACTAGTCGTTACTAGATGTCCCTCACGAGCCAAATGCAAAAGCTTCATGAAAGGGTTTCAATGCTTTTGCATTTGACTCATGAGGGACATCTAGTAATGACTAGTTGAACTGCAGCTTCATGTAATAATAATTTCAATGCTTTTGCATTTGACTTGTGAGGGACATATAGTAACTACTAGTTGAACTGCAGCTCGTTGTAGAATTATTTTGATATTGAACACTATAATATTCACTGCCCACTGCTAATCTCGTCCCATAATGCTTTGCAGGGCCTTTGGTTGGGATTGTATTTTTGCCCATAACTGAGTTTGGGGTGGTCCTAGGAGGAAGGGACCACCACTGAATCGTTCACCATCATGATATGCTCTTTGTGTTCAAGGCATCTGCTTGGTCCTCCCCCTAGGTTGGGGGGACCCCAAAATCATCACCTCTCTCATTGTCTAATATTTTCATTCACAGTTCACTTTTGTGAATTGGTTATATGCTTTTTAGCATGTAAAATTGCTTTATCAAAGCATTTGTGGGTATTGTTGATATTGCTGCTACGCTACGTGTTGTAGCACAGTTTTTACACTGTGCTTCGTGCACTTTGTGTAGTGAGTAGTAGTGCAAACTGCGCGTGCTCCGTATGCTCCACGCCCAGGATTAGTTGAGATCACACACCATCGAAGAATTAAAATGGACTATAATATCAAAGGTGGTACCTGATGCCCGAGGAGGCGATTTGGAATTAAAACTTACAAGGTGTGAAGCAATGCTAATTGTTAAGTATAACGCGGCAGTGGATGGCCTAAATGAATTCTCAGAAATATATAATCTATAAGATACTCTTTACTAGGGGTGGGCGGAATTTGCGGAATTGCGTTACGCAAATCTCCGCGAAACGGTAAAAAATCTCCGCGAACACGCAGAAATTCTGCGAACACGCGGAATTGCTTGTTCGAGATGCTTTTTTCCTGTTCGCAATTGCTGTTTGCGTGCTCGAGGAGAAATATCTCGCGAACATGCATTTTGAGAACGCGAACAAGCAAAAATTTCGCGAAATCGCGGAAAGCAGACTTTTGAGCAATTTTGCGTTCTCCGCGGAACGCGAAATTACGCAAATTCCGCAAATTCTGCAAATTCCGCGAGCGGAACGGAATTTGCCGCCCAGGCCTACTCATTACCAAGGCTCAGTAGAGCGGTAAAAATTCATTGTTTTCCTCTCTCGACATGTGCTATGATGAGTTACAGGGATATGTGCCTACATTTCCCAGAAAGCAAAGGGACTGCTAGAGGCGGGATTTAATACATTCAAAATGACTTCTGAGTGAACGGAAGTCACCGCGTCTCATACCGATCAAAAATACGCTGCCGATTTCATTGCCGCTAAGGTATGTCGAGCTAATGCTAATGTTCACGTTGTAAACCATTTTGCAACATCGCAGATATTTAACAGCGAGTTTCAGTAGATCGATTAACATTTATTGTGTTTATTTCTCGACACACGCTAAGATGGGGTACAGAGATAGGTGCCTACATTTCCCAGAAGGTAGAGGGGCTGTTAGAGGCAGGACTTAACACGTAAAAAAGACTTCTGTGTTCACTGAAGTCACCGCAATTCATACCGGTCCTCCAGATAGAAAATACGCTGCCAATTTCATTGCCGTTAAGGTATGTCGAGCTAATGCTAATATTCACAATGCACGCCAGTTTGTGACATCGCGGATATTCAACATTGAGTCACATTGCCTCCTTCGCGCATCTATCAAGAATGCCGATACATGCTATTAGTTTATATAGCCCGCTACCGCCAACCGCTCCTCAATAATATACTGTTTCCATCCAACAGGAAACAAAAGCGGCGGTGATTGTATTAAATCCAACCAGTCAGGCGTTGCTAAAACTGTAAATAAATAAAGGTAGGAACCGATTCTCCTGCATGGTTTCCCCCCATTTTTGCAAGTACAAAAGGAGTGGGCACCCAAACTCAAAATTGGTTTCCAATGTTTTCTAGTGTCATACTGAGGGAGCTGAGCTATACATCAGAAAAGAAAAAAACGCTATTGTTCTTTCTCCACCATCACACACGCACTGTAAGTTGTTCAGTTTTTCTTGAAGATATAGATGGTTCTTATATTCCATATTCTAAAATGGATTCTTATGAAGCTAAATTGTTTTTCAGATGTGGAATTTTGTGATTGAAAGGCTTGGATCGGCTGATCCAGCAATAACAAAAATTAAGGTAAGAGTGCCATAGTTACAGCTGGCAGCAAAAGAGGGTAGGGGCAGGTATTAGAGGCTGCAAGGGACTAAAAGGAATTATGTCATTTGTGCTTTACAGCTTTCTGGTCCTGAAGAGAACCCCGTAGTGAGAGGGGTTCGAAACGCGTCGACCTTTGTTTCTATGGCCAATTGTTTTTTTATATGTTATCTTAAACAAAAAAACTTTGAATTATTTGAAACGCATTTTGATCTTTGGCCTTGTTAAATATTGAATTTATTTATTTTTATTGTTCTGGGAATGTGTGCTGTGTGTGGGTTGTCTGTAAGGTTTGTGAATCTTTGGGAAGTATGATTGGTAGGATTGGAGAATAGGTGTGACACATGTTGAATGAATGGGTGCTGAAAGTGATGGGAATGTAAAATATTGAAGGATGGAAGAAAAAAGAGTGGTTGTTGAAGGTTGGGAATGAAGTTCTTTTAAGATATGACACTGTGTTGAATTGAAGTTTTGTCAAAAGTGTTGATGGCAAGCAAATGAAAAATATTTTTTGATTAATTCAAAAGGAAATTGATTTTCCATCAAGACATTGTTTAGTTCTATGTTTCTTTTGTGAAAAATGAATCAGAGATCAGTGTTGGCATTGGTTTGTTGTTTAATATATATGGGGGCTTAGCCTCACTGATTAGGGTTCTAACCTTTTACAGTTGTAGACGTCTTTTCATAGACGGCATTACGAGATGGCAGCCATCTGCCCAGCATATCAGGGCCATGTATTGCCACACTGGCACACATGTTTGACTTTACAAGTCACCAGCACCTCTGCTTTTATATTTAATGCAGAAAAGCTGATATCTATCCTTTTATGTGTGTTGAAACAGGGTGTGGATAAAGAGAACACTTAGAGGAGAATAGTGATGCAAAGGAACAGGATCAGCAGAAAAGACAACCTCAATTAGAAGAAAACTGCAAGAGAAGGGAGAAAGAGGGATGTGTTCGTATCTCTTGGGGGTTTGTTCTTGTGCACATTCTGCTCTGTGTGTTACCGGCGTGGAACACAGAATGCGTAGCTACGGCAGTTGCTGCCGGGAAAGCTGTGATACTGGACAGGAATAAGAAGCTCCAAAATCGTACCTATTGTCGTCTTCTTTTCAGTGGTGACGAGTTGTCCAGTATACTGTCTCCCTCATCGCTTGTTGTTGGACATTGTGGTTGTTCTCCACTTCCAGGCGACATCTGGAGTCACGACGTTTCGTGAACCAAGTGAAACTGATTTTCAGTGGCTTCAATCTGCCATTTCGTATGGTGCGTGTTCATCTGAGGACTTGTGGATCCTGGTGAGATTAATTTATTTTCTCTATTTTCTCGCTTTTTGCCATTTCCTTGTCATGACATGCGAGGTACTGGAGGGCTGTTGGCTATCGGTGCATGCATCGGCGCGCGTCACCTTGACAACCGGCATGCATATCGGTGCGCGTCACGCTGCAGGAGACTTCATTGTCGGCGCTTGTGCATCGGCGCGCGCCACCTTGACAACCGGCGCGTGTATCGGCGCGTGCCAAGCTGTGGGGGATTTCATTGTTGATGCATGCACACGCTTCTCTTCATAGACTAGTGCACTGCACAGCTTTCGTGACCACGCCAGCACACAACGTGTATGCCATATTTGTAGTTCTCATAGGATTTTCCCAGCATCTCTTATTACTGCTAGTGTGATTCAATGGTGACACGCACACCTGCATTATTTCACTTGATTTATACTATATTATTGCTACGGTGACACGCACACCACGTGTGTCATCAAGGTTTATTACCTCTGTTCATAGTGACAGGTGAAGTTGAGTATTTTCTGGTTGGGACTTTTGGGGCAGCAACGTACCCAAGCACGACCACCATATGGATCATGTAATTGCACCACCTCCCTTTTTACAGTCACCTGGTACTCCTCCTGTTATTTGGCAATAGTGGAAGGAGACATTCGAGGCCTATCTGGAGGCGACAATGGTGGTGACACTTTCACCTCGAAAAAGAAAAAAGCCTTACTTAGATTATAATTTGGGTGCTGAGGGGAGGACCATTTTAAAAACTCTACCTCTCAAACTTGTGAGAACATGCATTAGTGGAGGTGATGATGGTGATTCGTTAATTTTTTATGAGAATGCTTCACTTGTTAAAACCTTGGACAAAAGATTTAATCCCAAGCAAAATATACTATTGGAGCATCACAAATTTTTGCAACGTGCACAGATTGCTGGGGAATCCATAGACGATTTTGTTGCTGCTCTTAGAACTTGACCTGTCACTTGCAATTACAGGGAGTTCAGGGATGGGATAATCCGAGATCAGCTAATTGAACGTACATGCAACATGAAGATTCAAGAGAAACTTTTATCTTCTGAGGACCCTGATCTAGAGACTTCTCTCATGTTAGCCAGAAGTATTGAGCATTCTCAATTTTGCATGAAAGAGTTGACTGTGTCTGCGCCATTGACGCCTTCCAGTGAAATCAAATTAGTTAGCACAAAACCTACCACCAAACCCACCAAGGGAACCAACATGAATGCGCCTTCTATTTCTCCACCTTCACATAATTTGCCTAAATCCAAACCTGAGTGACAAGATCTCTCTTGTTACCGTTGTGGAAGTAGATCTCATTTAGGCAATTTCAAGTTTTGTTTTGCCATAAATCAGACTTGTTTCAAGTGTGGGAAGAAAGGACATTTGGCACGCATGTGCAAGGCTACAGTGTTTCACAAAGGACCATTGCAAACTGTGCAAGCTATTAAAGAATACTGTGCCGACTATGGGGAAGATAATAAAAGTTATGAATTATTAATCTTGTCCGCTTTCTCTGTTCAATTGGATAGTTTAGTAGAAATTGATTCCATAGTGGAACCTCATAGAAGGAATTCCCCTTTTAACCTCATAAATGCCAAGGATTTTGAGAGATTGGGTGACATTTCTGTTGACCAGTCCGACATAAAGATCTTTGCTTATGGTGGTAAAAGGGTTGAGGTTCTTGGCAAATTTATGGGCAATTTCGAATTCAAAGGTGATTTTGCTCGAGGGACTGTATTCATTGTAAAGGAAGGTGCAAATCTGTTGAGATGGGAGGAACAGAGTGAGCTTGGAATCATTCTTGATCCCAATCATCCTGATATGGTCTTATGAAGACATGAAGATAAACAATATTATTCTAGCCTCCCTGCTGTTTCCCCTGTGCACACAGTTACAGCAGGGTTGTTATCTAATGGTGATTAGATTCAAAGTTATCCAGAAATTGTTAGTGGCAAGTTGGGCAAGCTCAAGGGTTTCAGCACTGCATCGTTCTTAAGGAGGGTGCAAGGGCTGTTGCACACAAAGTGTGCAAAGTACAGCTTAGCATGCGTAGTGAACTTAGGCAGGAACTTGAGCGGTTGTGTACTATGGGAGTAATTGAGCCCATTGAGGGGTCTGAATGGTTGTCATCCATTGTTTTGGTGCGCAAGGCAGACAAATCTCTTAGAATGTGTGTGGACTTGCGCGACCTTAATGCTTGCATATGGGTGGAGCGCCAACCCTTGCCCAACATCAATGGGATGTGTCAACTTTGGAGGGTGCAAAATATTTTTCCTCACTTGACATATCTTCTGCTTACCATCAAGTCGAATTGTGCAAGGACTAGAGACACCTCATGTCTTTTGTAACTCTTGAGGGGGCATTTCGCTATTTGCGCATGCCGTTTGGTTTAGCGTTGGCTTCTGCAGTGTTCCAGCATCTTATGGGGAATCTGCGGGGGTCGTGTTTTTCCAAGACGACATCCTGATTCATGGAAAAACTGTCCTAGAACACAATACTAGAGTCAGGCAGGTATTGGAGATTGTTAAATCTAGCGGGTTAACATTGAGGAAGGACAAATGCAAATTTCTTCAAGATGGTGTAGATTATCTGTGGCACCATATTTCCGCAAGTGGAGTGGAACCCACAATTAGGCTACTTGATGCCATTCAAAATGCACTCGAACCACAGAACAAGGACCAGCTGCGTTCTTTTCTTGGGCTGGTTGAGTACTACGCCAAATTTGTGGCCAAGTTCTCTGACAGGACGATGTGTTTGCGTGGTCTTCTAAAAAATAATGCAAACTATGTATGGTCAGACCAGTGGGCTCGTGACTTCAAGTTGTTGAAAGAGGCAATTGTTCAGGCACGCCCACCTAAATTATTTAACCATTAATGATCGCTACATTGTAACTGGCACAACAATGTGGATCTCAGGGCGGTTCTTATGCAGAAAAGATCTGACAATAGGGAGGAGATCATAGCTTTTTCCTCTAGAGCACTCCGGGTGCCGAGGGCACATACTCTACAATTGAAAAGGAAGCCTTGGCTTTATGGTGGGGTGTACAGTATTTTCACAACTTTTTGTGGGGAAATTATTTTGTTTCAGGACACTAAACCTTTGGTAGATCTTTTTACCACCAAGGGTGGTGGAAGGGCCACTCCTCGCATTGCCAAATGGCAGTACAGACTTAATGAATTTAATTAGCATCTAGAGTATGTGGCTGGCGTGAAAAATTGTGTAGCAGATTGCCTGTCTAGGTTACCCCTTGCTGAAGCTGTTTTTGAACCTGAGGGTGAGCATTTGGAGATGGTGTGTGCTGTTAGTACGGTAGCTGATACTGGAGCTGCCTTGTCTGAAGTTGATTGGGAGCTGGCTCTGTCTGAAGATGTTGAAATCAGCAAGGTGATGTATTTTGTAGCCCACGGCTGGCCGAATAATAATGTTCTTCCTCCTGAACTAATTCCTTTTAGGACGGTTGGTGATGAGTTGTCTCTTGTTGACGGGATTCTGCGCAGTTCCTTTGACCTTACGTAAGCAGGTTTTAAATATGGCCCATGAAGGTCATCTGGGAATCCGTGCCATGAAGCGGGGGGTTAGAGAAGATTTCTGGTGGCCGTGTGTTGATAGGTCCATTGAACACTGTGTTTGTGATTGTGGTGCGTGTGTTTTGAGTGACAAAACTCAAGTGACCTATCCGTCTGCCATCAGTCCCATTCCAGTCACCCTGGTGCAAATTGGCTTTTGATGTGGCTGGTCCATTTGGTGGTCTGGGCAGTTCTCCCAAATATGCTTTGGTATTAATTGACTTAGGTGCACATGCATCAACATTTGGAAAAGCGATTCCTTATTAGCGAGAAATAAGGAATCGCATTTCGGAATGCATCAACAGATTCGGAAAAAAAAAGCGATGTCTTAAAAATCGCTAAAATTTACCGAATCCACATTAGCGAGTAGAGCAAACATCGAGTAGCAAAAAGCGAAATCGGTATTTGCGAAATCGGTATTTGCGAAATCGGTATTTGCGAAATCGGTATTAGCGAAATCGGTAATAGCAAAATCGATAAAAGCGAAATCGGTAAAAACGGGTTGCTCTGGGAGCGGTCTTATGACATCACTACCAGGAAGTCAAGCTTCCCCACCCTCATTCCTTCGCCTGAGGAGCTCACAGGAGGAGGCACAGGACACAGGCTGAGGCTACAGAATCCCCACTGACAACCCATCCACCGTACCCTCACCAGGATGGACAAGGATGCACCAGGCACCGCTGAGACTTTCAGGAAGAGGAAGAGAAAGTTCTCTGACCGGGTACTGGAGCATCTGATTGAGGGGGTGAGCAGCAATCATGATAGGCTGTTCGGAAAGCTGTCTCTCAAGGTGCCAGAGGCGGAGAAAAGACGCATTTGGCTGCGCATCAGGGAGAGGGTGAATGCCGTGGGAGTGATGCCCCGCAGCATCGATGAACTAAAGAAGAGGCGGTATGACCTCAGGAAGAGGGCCAAGGAGAGGATCGCAGAAAGGGTCAAGGAGGCAGCTGGCACAGGAGGGGGGCCATCCACAGTGCCTGCAAACACTGCCCTTGAGGAGCTAGTCGAGGGGACCATCGAGCCAGAGGCAGTCATGGGAGTCACGCAGATGGACACCTCCGGCGCAGCCACATTTGAACAAGGTAAGATGCATGCCTGCGCCTATATTCTGCATATCGTATACCCATTCCCATCACCCCCGATCGATCACAGTGTGCAGCCAGAAGTGCACCACACAGATTCCCTCAAATCAGTAGTGCATCATGGGAGTCGTAGTCATGTCAGCCAGGTGTGCAAGTATAGTCATAAATGCCCAAAAAAAGTAGACCAGCAGTACAAGCAAAACATAGACTCAAATAATGTAATTAATAGGAGGACATGTATGAAAATCTACAGACAGATGTAGTAATAATCCAACTAACCATGCACTGTTTCACATACAGATGCATCTCCTGGCGATTCTGATGATAGCGGGCGCCTCATCATCTCGGAAACACCAGCTGATTCAGATGGCGATACTCCGCAGGAGGGTCAATCCCCACCTCCATCAACAACTATACCACCACCACCACCACCACCACCTGCTGCGCCAACTGCAACCAAACCACCAAGACGCAGGGCACAAGTCCCCCCCATGCAGGTGATGGGTGTATGCCCCAGTCCTGCAACCCCAACGGGGCCAAGTCCAACTGTTGTCACACCTCTGGCACCACCACCAGCACGTGGCCGAGTCACGCAGCGGCGCAGGTCCCTGCGCAGTACTTCTGATTTAGCCGACCAGGCAAGCTCCCCATATGGTGGCATCGAGGCGCAGATGCTGCGTGTCCAGAGCCTGCAGGTGAGACACATGGGGACCATTAGCCTCACATGTCGCAGCTTGCTAAGCAATTGTGCACCCTGACAGACGCAGTGCGGAACATGACCACAGTTGTGGCAGAGGGGAACGAAAAACTGAGCGAGGACCTCCAGGAACTAACCCGTGCCATCAGAGCAGGACATCACAGTGAGCGACGGAGGCACAGACAGAACTTGCTTCGTTCCACTGCATCAACCAGGGCCATCACTAGGCTCTGCAACAGCACTGCTGTATTGTCCCGACGCTCCGTGTCACTGCAGGTGGACCTCGGCCATTACTGTGGTGACATGGCAAAGGCCTTAGGCCAGGTGACCACTGCAGTGGAACACTTGCAGAGTGGAACATTCAGTGGCAGCAACTTGGGAGGGGAGGATGGCAGTGAGGCTGCCTCAAGTGTCAGCAGCGTATCCGTGGTGGAGACCAGCACCAGGAAGCGCAGTTAGCGCTGCTCCACAGCCACAGGGACAGGCCGTGGTGAGGTGGAGGAGACAGGTGATAGGAGGCTGGGCGTTTGTGGCAACCGCCACTAGTCATACAGTACGGCATCCCTGACCATGGTGGGGTAACCATGGCCCTGTCCAATTGTACTATTGCACACCCGTGACTACAATGGGCATGTTTTGGTCCTCATTGTGTGGGGGAACTATAATTCACATTCATGTGTGACCGCACATACATCAGTGCTCCTGTGCATTAAACAGTAACACCACTAATGATATTGTCATGGCTCATTCTTACCTGGGTCAGAAATGATGTTGCGTGATGTATGTCCGCCTCCTTTGGCCCTCAGCTGTGTTAGGAACGTGTGCCTGTCGGTGTTGTGCGGGTGGTTGGTCATCCCGGTAGTCGTCATTCCTGTCCACCTCAATGGGTATCCCCCTTCTGGTTGCGATGTTGTGCAGCATGGCACATACTGCTACAATCCTGCAGCAGGTGTCTGGTTTATATTGCAAGGCACCACCAGTCTTATGTAAGATTCGGAAGCAACTCTTCAGAATCCCAAAGGTCCTCTCAATCACATTTCTGGTGCTTATGTGGGCCGCGTTGTAGCGTTGCTCCTGTGGTGTTGCTGGATTGATGTAGGGGGTGAGGATATATTCACGCAGGGCGTATGCACTGTCACCTACAGGATGGAAGCAAAGGCTTAGCAACAGTGATGAATATATATGTGTGATGCTCATGTTATGAAGAGGTATGTGTACGTACCAAGCAGGAGTCCCTCTCCAAATTCTCCATTGAGTCGTGTGTGCTCCCTGGAAATTGTGCCACTAGGTTCGTGATGATGTGCTTGGCATCGCACACGACCTGCACGTTGATGGAGTGGTAGGACTTGCGGTTACGGAAAATGTACTCATTGGCTGAGGGTGGACAGATGGGGACATGCGTGCAGTCAATGCATCCTATGACATGGGTGAATTGGGCCACCTGGTAGAATGCCTGTTTGGTGTGGTCCAACTGCTGTGGGGTTGTGGGGAAGCTGATGTGGTTATGTATCATTGTCAGCATGGCATCAATGAATTTGTGGAAGAAGTGTGATAGTGCGCTTTGAGATACGCCTCCCGCAACGGCGATGACCCCCTGAAAACTTCCAGAGGACAGTAGGTGCAGGCTGCATAGGACCTGGACGTGCGCAGGAATAGCATTGGTCCGACGTGTCTGGTGCTGCAGTAGTGGTTCAAGGTCTGCAATAAGGCGCATGATCATAGCACGATTGAGACGATACTTGTCGTAAACCTCATCTTCATTTTGGCCAAGCAATGTGATGCGCACTCTGAAGACTCTCTCCTGGACCCTTCTCCTGCGCTGTCCTGCTGCATTGATTCGCATGCTCCTTGCAAGCACGTAGAGGGCTGCCATTTTGTGCAAGGTAACAGGGTCTCCTGGCCCTATTTTTATGGCTTACTGATTGCTAGCATCTGTGGCACATTTAGAATTTTTTTAGGTTTTTTAATTTTTTTATGCAACTTTACCTCCTGGTTCTGATTCCCCTTAATCTGCTCATGCAAAATTGCGATTTTAGGGATTTTCGGTATTTGCGACTTTTGATGCATTCATCAGCGATTCGTCATTTGCGATTGGCACATGCTGGGTGCTATTAGGGATTTCGGTATTTGCGATTTATTGTTTTGCGATTCTTTATTTTGATGGGGCTTCTTTTTGCGATTCTTTAATTTTGCGGGGAATTATTTAGTGATTCTTTATTTTAGCGGGGAATCATTTAGCTATTCTTTATTTTTTCCCGATTTGTTTTGATGCATTGGGATTCGTTTTTTGCCACTCGCTAACGGGTGATTTTTGCGATTCGATATTTTTGCGAGTTGATTTTTGGTTGATGCATGTGCCAGTATATGTCCAAATGGCCAGAAGTTAGGTTTGTGGATGGAATCATTTCTGCCACTAATATCAATTTCCTCAAAGATGTTTTTCCTCGGGGAGGATTTCCGGAAGAGTTGGTGACTGATAACGGCACCCAGTTGGTATCTGTAGAGATGCAGAACTTTCTCAAGGTGAATGGCATCAAACATATTCTCACCTCCCTTTATCATCCCTGAAGTAATGGTCTGGTTGAACGCCTGAACCGTGTGATCAAGGATCAATTACTGTTGGCCTCCATTAATGGCTTGCACTGGAAGGAGGCGATTTCTGCTGTGGACAATGAGAGTTACCCCTCACTCAAGTACTGGCATGTCTCCCTTCACTTTGCTTAGGGGTAGAGTGGCTGGTTCCAAGCTAAACATAAACTGGAAGACTGGATGTCGAGGAAGGAGGTGGATCTGCAGAAGCTGGGCAGAGTGGCAGATGTCAGGGCTGCTGCCCAAGCAAAGTATGCATCTGATTGTGTCAGAGTGTCTTCGGTGTGTCAAGGAGACTAAGTGTGGATTAAGAAACCTGTGTTTGTTCGTAAGGGTTCCTCTCGGTTTTCTGTCAGAGAAGTGAGACACCATGTGGTTGTACTGGAGAATGGGAAAGTTTGGAACAAGTGTGCTGTCTCAGTAATGCCTGAGTCAAAAGTTGAATTTGTGAGAAGTAAATTTGGGGTAGACACTCCTTGTGTGACTTGGCCTCCTGTGGTGGTGAGCCCGAGGATTCGCGTACCTGCCAAATGCACTGTTCTCTGACAAAGTCTTTCTAGAACTAAGGTTCCTCGCACAAATTTCAGGATTATATTAGATTTTAGTCTTGCTTTCTCTCTTTTTTGCTCTGTTAGATACGGTCTGTTCTTTCTTTTGTGAAGGGTGGGGGGGTGTTTGGGATTGTTTTTATGTGAAGGGAGGGGGGTATTGTTTTCATGTGAAGGGAGGGGGGTGTGTTGGGATCTCTTGGGGGTTTGTTCTCGTGCGCATTCTGCTCTGTGTGTTCCCTGCATGGAGCACAGAATGAGTAGCTACGGCAGTTGCTGCCGGGAAAGCTGTGATACTGGACAGGAATAAAGAAGCTCCAAAATCTTACCTACCGTCGTCTTCTTTTCAGCTGATACCTATCCTTTTATGCGTGTTGGAACAGGGTGTGGATAAAGAGATCACTCAGAGGAGAATAGTGATGGAAAGGAACAGGATCAGCAGAAAAGACAACCTCAATTGGAAGGAAACTGCAAGAGAAGGGAGAAAGGAAGCCAGCAACAGGGCCTGAGGGAAAATAATGCCGCAACTTATTTCAATTGTAGGATGTGGCCCCAAAGCCAAAGTCAAAGAGAGCCTGTGAGCACCAAGAATATGTGTCTGATGAATTGTGTAAGAGCATTGAAGGCAAAGCCCAGACTGAGTCACTGCCAGACATGTATGGTTCTTTGGTGTTCAAGACCCTCTCAGTAATTTGGAGTTAGGCTTTGCAGGTCTTGAGGATGGCTTGGTTTCCCGGGGAATGTGTTTTGAGTTTTTAAACGGATGGACCTCAGAGGGATGGCAGTGACGCTTGGCGCTCTGAACGTTTTGCTTCGTGCATGGGTGATTGAAGGGGGAATACATGACGAACACCCACTTAGTAAGAGGCTGTAGTAAGCCCCATGGTATGTAGGCATTAGGCGCGCTCACGCCCTGCAGGCTAGCCTCATCTTTGGCATCCCATAGCGAATCCACAACAACAGGTCCTAAAAGTGCTTGGTTGGGGACTAGTGCCCAACGGGTTTGATAACTGATGAAGGGTCTACACCACTAGATCATCAGAGCTGCCAGGGTTCCTGGTACCAAGCCGGGTGTGATTAGAAACATTCCTACAGGCCACCGTAGCATGTGGGAAGTTCAGTTCCTTTATGAACACCTCAAATCCAGTCAGTCCAGTTCATAAATCTTTATTCGGCTATAACTCGCCACAAAGCAGAAACATAATGTAAAGAAAACTTACATGCTACACAAAATTAAAAGAGATAACTTTATTACATTGTTAAAAAATAATATCTAAGGCGAATGTATAATACATTCATACTGCAGTCCATATCACATCCTAGAAATCAAGGCGGATTCTGAAAGAATTGGCAATATAGCATATCGATACAAGGCCACATTTTTCAAAAACTAGCCTAAAATGTCTATTCTAATCCAGTCATAATCCCTACTTAGACGAATGATCATAAAGTGCACAAATCTGTATACACATGGAACAATAAAACAATAACAAGAATTAATATCAGCTAACCAAGCACCGGAGCTCTCCTCCTGGTGATCAATAGCATTACACATCCCTTAAAAACCCCAAACAAGTAAAAACCCAAGCAAAAGATGAATGCAATTACACTGAAGACCCACATTTCTTCCTAATAGCCATCAGCATCTCAATAAATTGATAGCAGCATAGCAAATATGTCCTCAGCCTAGCTGCTGCAAAAATACAAAAGTTCTCTTATGTCGTCTCAATTTGGCTTCTCGTAAAATTGGGAGTAAAAAACGACTACTTGGACAATCATTCAATGGGCAAATAAACTTAAAGTGGAGTGTGCTTTGCATGGAAACATTATCACAAGGACAAGTAGGAAGCACTATGGACCAAGGTCCCTGCTGTGGGAATGCAACCAAAACATTCATGATATTAAAATGGAATCTCGTCAAATAAATCTATGCTCAGTGCTCAGAATATTAACGAAATAAAACTCAAGACCTGGGGAAAAATGTATGAGTATAGTTAAAACTATAATGCAAATCTTGGAAGTCCCTGAGGTGCATTTGGGAACGTAAATAAATCAAATGGGGGGAGAAAGAAGGGCTTGTGACCCACTCAGCTTCTTTTTCTCAAATGTCAAAATATCAGTTAGAGAGTGGATCACTGGTCCTGAAAGAACCAGGGTAAACATAAACGGTACAGAGTACTGTTAACCTCTTCAGCGCGGCACGGATTACCACGCTGTGCTGAAGGTTCTATTGCGCGGGCGGGGCCGTGACGGAGCGGTTCCGTCATACGCACAGCGCAACCGATGCGCATGACGGAACCGCTCCGTCATTCGCATCAAAAGGGTTAAGAAACCCTCAATCACGTTTTTTTGCAGGTGGAATTCAGCGGTATATTTTGATTATCCGCTCTGTGCTTGACAACGTGACAGCTTCATCATCGGGTAGATAAGTGTAGGTGTGTGATGAAGTGATTTATAGCGAATAAAGATTAAGAAACTCGTAAAACCAGTATGTTATTTTAATAAAACTGGGTTCGAGTTGGCTAAAAACGCTTTTCATGCACAAGGCAGACAAATTAAGGTCTAGTGCACTATAAAATTATGTCCATAAAAGAGGTCGACATGTTTCAGCCCTATCTAGTGCCCCGAAGGGTCAAGTGGGCTTTCATCAGGACCTTGTCTATGTGAAGGGGACGCTAATATTAATGGGTCACCTGGTGAAAAAAATGGAAAAGATTCTTCCACAAAAATGTTCGATTTGAACCTGTTTCAAGAAAAAAATAGGGGTGGGAAAATTTGGAAAGAACAAACTGTATTAAGTCGGTATGTATGCTATAAAGATGATCAAAATTCAGGGCATCAACCATTGTAGCAACTAGAAAATGACAATAATTCAAATGTAAATTAACAAAATGCCCTTATGCACGTAGTACAATAGCCTAGATTATAACGTAAGAAAATGAGCAATACCTTGTTTGTAAATATGCGGTACCCTCTCAAGTAACTTGTATAAAACATCAACTATGAGAGCCTTTTCTAATAACTCAGAAGTTCGCTCTTATGCTCGTGGCATTTTTACTCATAACATGTATTGTGAGATTATGAAACTGTGTGACACTTTGAGTTTAACCGTTCTTTGCCCACTCTGGTTACTATCAATGACCAGTTGAGATCCAAAGTTACCGATTTGCTGTACTCAACTAATCTGGCATGTAGGCTGGATATTCTGGCTACCTTTAACATGATTAGTTTTGTTTTGCACAAATACACCCCTCGCTATTTACAATAGCAGGATGTTACGTCATATTTACATCTTTGGTCCTGTATACCTCACGTGAACAGTCCCTGTAGGTGTGCATAGAGGCGCCTTAATCCCAATATCGTTTCTAGATACACATGACTGCTTATAGTTATGGATGACAAAATGGATGTTGTGTCAGTCTTTGCTTTTGCTTTTTACCTTCCATTATTACAGATTAATATAAAAGAGGGTTGATTTTGCCATTGTTGAACGCGAAAATGAGTTTGATTGCCAATTTGTTAATTTACATTTGAAGTATTGTCATTTTCTAGTTGCTACAACGGTTGATGCCCTGAATTTTGAGCATCTTTACAGCATACATACCGAATTAATACAGTTTGTTCTTTCCAAATTTTCCCTCCCCTATTTTTTTCTTGAAACAGGTTCGAATCGAACATTTTTGTGGAACAATCTTTTCCATTTTTTTCACCAGAACACCCATTAATATTAGTGTCCCCTTCACATAGACAAGGTCCTGATGAAAGCCCACTTGACCCTTCGGGGCACTAGATAGGGCTGAAACATGTCGACCTCTTTTATGGAGATATTTTTATAGTGCACTAGACCTTAATTTTAATAATATTTAAATAACATACTGGTTTTACGAGTTTCTTAATCTTTATTCACTATAAATCACTTCATCACACACCTACACTTATCTACGATCACTACTGAAAAAACCAGAGGAAAAACCTCCGGGTGGAGGAAGCATTCATTAACCCGATGATGATGCTGTCACGTTGTCAAGCACAGAGCGGATAATCAAAATATACCGCTGAATTCCACCTGCAAAAAAACGTGATTGAGGGTTTCTTAACAGTACTCTGTACCGTTTATGTTTACCCTGGTTCTTTCAGGACCAGTGATCCACTTTGTGCATTTGGGAACGCCAATTGAAAAATAGAGTTTTGATCAAGCTTTTTTACTCTGCTTTAATGCTGTCAGGGTTAGAAAAAACGCTGGATGCCCAATCTATTAAAAAACGATTTAACATATACAAGCTCGGGTATAGCTGAAACATTCCAAGTGAAAAACAGTCTGATAAAACCGCCCTGATACAGCTTGCCTCTGGTGAACCTCAAATCTTTAACCATAATAACAATGGACTTAAACTAATTTTGTTTGTTATAATGTTGAGTCCTATCTCAGAATGACTCATAGAAGAAAAAGTTGATTTTGGGACTGGCAAAAGTGTATATAGGAATATATTTTCCACTCTTTGTAGAGCCTCAGCTATTTTATACCCCTAAAACCCTTCCTCATATCTCCCATTAGCCACACACGCGCTTTTATAGATTTTACTAAACTCCTTCACTGGTTTTTGGACTAATTTTCTTGTGAAGTTAAAAACGGATTCTATGGATCTCTAAAGATGAAGAGCCCTGGTGCTAAGTAGAGATTCCCAGTTCATAAGGGAGTCCAAAGGGATGCTGAGACATGTACCATGTTTTACCTTGGCTCTCTCTATTCTGCACAATTGACATTTCCGTGATTTTAAGTGTTTGGGCCTAAATTTCATTATGAAAGACTTTGATACATTTGTTTTAAGATCCAAAATCCCGAAATAAGAGCCACATTGTCTGCACATAACAGGTCACACTTGGCGACCTCCTGAAGGTCACAGGGATAGGACCTCTCTCATGACAAGGGGCAGACCTTGGCCTCTTTGCACACATTAGATTAGTGTGAGGCTACAGCCAAAATCAAATCGCAAGATGCCATCAAGCCTTCAGATAGGGAAAGAACTATACACCATGCAGGGTGCAGTCTAATCCCTACAGAGGATGACAAGGATGGGAGGAAGAAGAGCCAAGGATATTGGACAGTGAGGATATTACAGAGGTTCCTCCTGCACCTTTTGAGGGCTCTGGACATGTAGGCGTGTTCATAAATGACTGAGGCACATGGCATATGAAATGGAGCGATGGAGGAGTTCAATTGGGGGATGAGGCAATTGTTGATGGGAGCCAGCAAAAGCTAGGGAAAGAAGTAGACCAAAAAAACAAGTTGGTAACATGGGGAGAGATATGGATATCAGGAAGGGGAAAGGGACCTTGAAGAAGGAAGGCAAAGGATCAGGTTGACAGGGCTGCTGGCATTAAAGAGAACATTTAGGACATATGAGTTTGTGAATGGAGCAAAGGACTCTAACAAGCATGTATCATATTTCAAAGACCCCATTCTTGGGCTCAAAATCATAATCCTTCTTAGTGTCAACAAAAATATGTGGCTAGGGAGTTACTCTGACTGGTTTATACTCAAACCTTCTAACCATCTTATGTTGCACATCTAATCCTCGTCACTTTTTATCAAACAGCTTTCTCTCATACTTTTCAAAAGGAGGAGCAGCAGGTGTTACTTCGTTACCACTGCATCTGTGTAAAGTAAAAAAGCGACATTAGCCTCACTACCACATGATGAATGAGTTATTAAGATGGAAGGTGCCAAGTTTTATCTTTCCTCTCTGAAGTTGTAAAAATATGACACAAATCACACATTGGAAAAGATATAGAGTGATCATATGATTTTGGATTGTTCTTGCATGGGTCATTCAATGCCCACACATGTGTGTGGTATAAGTTCTCCTTTGATCCCTCCTGTGCTAAGCCTTATTTGGGCTGTTTGGGGTAGTTTGTGCTTAAGCACCTGTAACGTTTTGTCCACATAAGGTATCCAAGCCAAATTTGCATCCCTTTCTTACAATATCCTGGGGATTTGGAAGGTACACAGGGTGTGTGTATTCCCTTGGAGAAGACCAAGGAATTTGCCAAAATACAGCTAGATTTTGGTTTTTGGAGACAAAAATGTGCGGCAGAAGGAAGTGTCTGTTTTTTTCCCTGCAAATGGTGTCAGTGAAAGGTTTGAGGTGCCACAATCACCATATTCCCAGCTTACAGGAACAGGAAGATTTTTGACCGAAAACCTACATTTTCCACATAGATTTGGCATTTTAGGTGGATATAGCTTATTTTTCCTTTTATTTGTGCTTTCGACCTCCTTCCAGTTAGTGATAGAAATGGGTTTGAAACCAACAATGGATCCCGGATAGCTATAAGTTTCTGAAAAGTAGAAAAATTTTAATTCAGAAAGTTGTCATTTGTGTAGCTCCTTCAAGGTTTTTCTATAGAAAGTAACAGTAGAAATAAAAAATATTTGAAATTGAGTTGGAAAAAACAGCCATTTGTGCATTCATTTTCACCTCTGACTTCTTATAAGTATGGCAAATTTTTAAAGGGCAGTATACCGTTATTTCCGCTGGACCCTTCTGGGTGCGGGGATATATAGGACTTGTATGTTCACCATGAACCCAAGGAACCCAGAGCCAATAACTGAGCAGCCTCTTGCTTTGGTTTTTCACTGTGTACTGGGCATACAGCTATTCATTTGGTAAAATATAAAGAGTGAAATATAGGCATGAAGGAAACCTATGTGTTTCCAAAATGGGGACAACATATGGAGTTTAGAAGCAGTGGTTATTTTCACATCTCCGAAATTGAGGGTACCCATACTAGCATGTGAATTAGAGGGATTTTTTCAAAATGGCTAGTTGAAAGTTTTTGGCTCCCCGCTGATGCCAGAACTTTCCAGCACAGAAACGTGAGGAAAATTAGTTTTTTTTTTTTACAAAGTTTGAGGTTTGCAAGGGATTCTGGTAGCAGAATCTGGTGAGAGCCACACAAGTCTCCCCATCCTGGATTACCCTGAGTGTCCTGTTTTCAAATGTGCACAGGTTTGCAAGGTTTCCCTAGGTGCCAGTAGAGCTAGGGTTCAAAATCCACAGCTAGAAACAATGTGAAATAAGTGCCTGTTTTCACAGGAAAAATGTGATGTGTCCACATTGTGTTTTTTACTGTTTCCTGTTGCGGGCCTATGCACACAAGTGAGGTCCCATTTTTAGCAAGAAACTTGGGGGAATGCTGAGTGGGTGCAAGTTTGTGGTTCCCCATAGATTCCAGAACTTTACATCACAGAAATATAGGGAAACTTTGTTTTTATCTTACAAAATTTGAGGTTTGCAAGGGATTCTGGGTTACAGAACCTGGTAAGAGCCACACAAGTCAGCTCGTCCTGGATTCCCCTGGGAGTCTAGGTTTAAAACAATTTACAGTTTAGCTAGGTTTCTCTAGATGCCGGCTGAGCTAGGGCCCAAAATCCACAACTAGGCACATAGCAAAAAAAGGGTCAGTGCCTAGTGGGCTTACTGCCCCCGGGGGAAGCAGATCAGGGGCTATTGCCCCAATATGACGTCCAAGGTGGGGCATAAAGACTGTGGCCATTTTTCTGGGAAAGGTGGGGTCATTGGCATGCCCATTCTGGGCTGCCCCTACCACTACACTAAGAAATAAAAATAGCTCCCGGTGCCTAGTGGGATTTTGCTCCCCCTGGGGTGGTAGATCAGGGCTATTGCTCCCATATGCCTCTGGGGGTCAGAAAGACAGTCCATTTTTATGGTGGTCAGGAGCATTGGAATGCCCATTCTGGGCAGCCCCCATGCCTACACTAAGAAAACAAAATAGTCCCTGGTGCCTAGTAGGCTTTCAGCCCCATCAGGGGGGGCAGATGGGGGCTATTGCCTCACCTAACCCCTAGGGGAGGCAGAAAGACTTCGGTCCCCATTTATGTGGGGTTGAAGAATGGCCATGCCCATTGTCAGCAGCCCCCACCCCTCTTTTATATTAAAAAAATCCCTGGTGTCTAGTGGGCTTTCTGCTCCTAGGGGGCAAATCAGGGGTGATAACCACCCAGTGCCTCCTGGGGGGTGGGGGGGTATAACAACTATCTCATTTCTGTTTCTGGGTATTGGTATGCTCATATTGGGCAGCTCCAACCCCAACATATTAAAAGAATCCCCAGTGCCCAGTGGGCTTTCTGCCCCTCAGGGGGGCATATCGAGAGGCAGAAAGACTTTTTTTAATGTATTTTAGGTGGGGTCATGGTCTTGCACATTGTGGGCAGCCCCCCCTCCTCTTTTATAATTTAAACAAAAATCCCTGTGGCAATTCCAAAGCAGGGATTCCCTAGGGAGGGGTACCATTTGAAAGGGGAGTTACTCCGCTTTCCAATGATACATCTCCCATCTGCCTTAATGCTCAGGGGACTGACATAGCCCCTTGAGCACCAAGGCAGTGAAAGTGAAATGAGCCGATCACCTCATTTCACTTTTGTTTTCATTGAAATTACGTCAGCGCTCCATGCACGCTGATCATAATTTTACTGAAAACCTAGAATAGCCTCAGGAGTTGGGGAAGCTATTCCCAAGCTCCTGAGGCTGTTTTATACTAAAGGAAATCCCTCCTGTGCCCGCATCAGAGGGATTTCCAGTGCCATGTGCGCGTACGGCCGGTAGACTTCTGGCGCACATGAACACAGCACCGCCGGTGCGCTCCCGGCCGTCCGACTCATTCAAAGGGTTAAAAAGTGACATTTTTACTGACCATCTCTATTTGGCAGTCTGCAAACACAGATGTTGGTGGTCGTTCATTATATGATCACAAAACACCATAGCAAGAGATGGCAAAATATAACATTCATGGCAACACGTGTTATACAATAAAGAAGCAAACATTATACATTGTAAAATACTAGAACATAACAATACACATAATAAGTAATATTTAATAACAAATTGTAACATAACATAACATATAATACAAAATACATTATTGGACCTGGACCTCTCCACAGGGTTACCCCCAAACCTTTGTCTTGACCCTCTTGTCTTGTTGGTTTTAGGACTCTGCACACTTTACCACTGCTAGCCAGCGCTAAAGTGCTTAAGCCCTTCCTTTAAATATGTTTATATTGGTTTACCCTAATCAGCACATTTAATTTACGTATAGGTCCCTAGTAAAGTGGTTCTACATGTATCTAGGGCCTTTCAATTAAATGTGACTAGTGGGCCTGCAGCAATTGTGCCACCCACTTGAGTAGCCCTTTTAAACATATCTCAGGTCTGCCATTGAAGCCTGTGTGCAGTTTTAACTGCCATTTCAACCTGGCAAAATAAACCTTTTGCCAGCCTTAAACCTTTTTTTCTAATGCAAGTAAGTCCCCACTAGAGTAGGCTCTAAAGATCTCAAAATGGCAGGGTACGTTGTATTTACAGAGTTGGTCATGTACTTTTAAGATTTACATGTCCTGATTGTGAAAAACTCCTAAATTCATATTTCACTACAGTGAGGCCTACCTCTACCATAGGATAATGTTGGGTTACCATATTATATTTAAAAAGTGACAACCTTTGTTTGGAAGCAAATAATAATAACATGTTTGGTGTCTAAAGAATTTATTTAAATCCATTTTTAATGTAAAGTCAGATTTTAAGTCACAATTCGAACAATATTACTTTTAAAAAGTTGTCATTTTCTTATCCTCACCATTTGGTGCCTGTAACCTGTTTCCTGAGTCACATGGCTATGTGCATTTGGCAGTTCCAAGACAGCCACACAATAGAGGGCCTGGTTGTTGGCAGGATGGGCAATTCTGACTTGATGAGAGGGGTGGAGCTGTGACCTGTCACAATTGCCCTTCAAGAACAGTGCCTCAGCTCAAGCACAAACAACTTCACTCTGGCCTATTGTGCCTGCAAACAGACTGGGATCAGGGCAGGGAGGCAGGAAATTCCAGAAATATCTGTAGGGAGAAGACTACAGAAGTTTCTTTCACTTCAAAGGAGGCACGCGTAAGGACGAGGAAGGAGAGTGGCCATGGCGAGGCGAAGGCAGCCACGGCAGGGAAGGGCTTTTTTCGTTCATTACAGTGCTTTAAATGGGAAAAAATAAGTGCAGGTACTCATTAGAATAGAGGCGTGGAAAGTGGGCGGGGCTAGGGACCGGGCGAAGAGCAATATATGATCGTACCTAATGACTTCTGTACCAGTTGCAGCAGCACATTTCAAAACACACTAGAAATGCGTTTATGGCAATAAAACAGATTAACCAATTACACATAATTACATGCTCCTCGGAAGCAGAGTGGAATCTGCCCTGGAGGAGAAACCTAACCTGCCGTGCTGTGGATCAGGGTACCGGTACTCTCCCTGGTTACAGAGAAGTGCCGGTACTGACAGCATAAAAATTCGTAAGTGCCGGTACTTAGTACCGGTGAGTACCGGCCCATTTAAAGCACTGGTTCATTATAATTACTTTGGGAGGGTGGATGGGCCGGCTATCTATGCTCTGCCACGGAGTTGTAGTTTTGCCTAAACTTCTGCATTTGCAACGGAACACGGAGTATGCAAAACTCCGCTGGCAGAGCGTAGTTACCCGCCTAGGCTTAATTTTTAAAAACTGGATTACATTATAGCAGTCAAACCAACTTGAGGGCGTCAGTTACAGCTCTATTTTTGCAGAAAAGGGGTGGCATGTGTGTGTGTTCATGATTCTGTGTCCTCAAGTTTACACTACTTCTCACAGATATTCACAGTCGCACACCATCAGGGAGCAGTTGAACTTACATTGTTGCCACCATTTACCATTCATCGCAATTAAATTGTGTACTGAGTTGTAACCCTCTTTCATAAAGACATTACAAGCCGTACATGTTCTCTACCCAGTGTCGGACACTTTGTTAAAAGGTGCACTTCCACTGAGATAGTGAAAGTGTGCCTTCGAGAGTGCTAACAAGATAACTTCCAGTTTCTTCAGCCATTCTTTAATTTTTAAGCTTGTTTATCATCTTGTGTGTCATTTACAATAGGTGAACATGGCGTATACTTGCACTTTGCACATTTCTCGGTGGAGGAGTGTTCAATGTATTCCTCGCTTTTACATAGCACGCTGGTTCTAGAAGGTTGCTTAAGGGCACCGAGAAATGATTTGTTCACCACAAGCCTATGAAATGCTTTGGTTGCCTTTAATGTATCCCTGCCATCACTTTGGCGAGTTTGAATTTCAAATGACAACAAAAAAAATAGAGTGTTTTAAAGTAACCGCTCCATTCTTGCAGCTGTGCGGTGGGTGATCAAGGGCACAGGGTGGTGGTTCTGTCTTCTGAGATAGGTTTACAATGTATGAAGACGGCTCACTTTGCAATGCATCAGGTCACCACATATACGTAAAATGAAATAACAGAAATTTGACCCTCAGGTGGGGTTCACTGGGGCAGTTTAGTCAAGAGCAGCAACAACCTTAGGGCCACCGACCGTCAGGTCCCACAGGCCAGCAGTGGTGTCTGCGCCTCACTTCAGTTTCTTGTCTGGGCTGGCCTGTTGCTGAAGGATGCTGTATTTGTGCTAAATTTGATCTGTCTTCAACTCTGAGCTGTCCTCTCACGCTAGTCTCTCCTCTTCTCAAGGCGATGACTTGTGCTCCAAAGACACTGACACACTCAATATCACTGTATTCACTCTGTGTCACACTCACCTTCGCTATATTCACTCTGTGTCATACTCACCATTGGTGTATTCACTCTGTGTCACACTCACCATCGCTACATTCACTCTGTATCACACTCACCATCGCAATATTCACTCTGTGTCATACTCACCATTGGTGTATTTACTCTGTCACACTCACCATCACTATATTCACTCTGTGTCATACTCACCATTGGTGTATTCACTCTGTCTCACACTCGCCATTGCTATATTCACTCTGTGTCACACTCACCATCGCTATATTCACTCTGTGTCATACTCATCATTGGTGTATTCACTCTGTGTCATACTCACCATTGGTGTATTCACTCTGCGTCACACTCACCATCACAGTATTCACTCTGCGTCACACTCACCATCACTGTATTCACTCTGTGTCACACTCACCATCGCTATATTCACTTTGTGTCACACTCACCATCACTGTACTCACTCTGTGTCACACTCACCATCGCTGTATTCACTCTGTGTCACATACACCCTCTCTATATTCACTCTGTGTCACACTCACCATCGCTATATTCACTGTGTGTCATACTCACCATTGGTGTATTCACCCTGTGTCACACTCACCATCACTGTATTCACTCTGTGGCACACTCACCATCGCTATATTCACTCTGTGTCATACTCACCAATGGTGTATTCACTTTGTGTCACACTCACCATCGCTGTATTTGCTCTGTCACACTCACCCTCGCTATATTCACTCTGTGTCACACTCACCATCGCTATATTCACTCTGTGTCATACTCACCATTGGTGTATTCACTCTGTGTCACACTCACCATCACTGTATTCACTCTGTGCCACACTCACCATCGCTATATTCACTCTGTGTCATACTCACCATTGGTGTATTCACTCTGTGTCACACTCACCATCACTGTATTTGCTCTGTGTCACACTCACCATCGCTATATTCACTCTGTGTCATACTCACCATTGGTGTATTCACTCTGTCACACTCACCATCGCTATATTCACTCCTTGTCATATTCACCATTGGTGTATTCACTCTGTCTCACACTCGCCATTGTTATATTCACTCTGTGTCACACTCAACATCGCTATATTCACTCTGTGTCATACTCACCGTTGGTGTATTCACTCTGTGTCATACTCACCATTGGTGTATTCACTCTGCGTCACATGCACCATCACAGTATTCACTCTGCGTCACACTCACCATCACTGTATTCACTCTGTGTCACGCTCACCATCGCTATATTTGCTTTGTGTCACACTCACCATCGCTATATTCACTCTGTGTCATACTCACCATTGGTGTATTCACTCTGTGTCACACTCACCATCACAGTATTCACTCTGTGTCACACTCACCATCGCTATATTCACTTTGTATCACACTCGCCATCACTGTATTCACTCTGTGTCACACACACCATCACTGTATTCACACTGTGTCACACTTACCATCACTGTATTCACTCTGTGTCATACTCACCATTGGTGTATTCACTCTGTGTCACACTCACCATCACTGTATTCACTCTGTGTCACACTCACCATCACTGTATTCACTCTGTGTCATACTCACCATTGGTGTATTCACTCTGTGTCACACTCACCATCGCTATATTCACTTTGTGTCATACTCACCATCACTGTATTCGCTCTGTGTCACACTCACCCTCGCTATATTCACTCTGTGTCACACTCACCATCGCTATATTTACTCTGTGTCATACTCACCATTGGTGTATTCACTCTGTGTCACACTCACCATCACTGTATTCACTCTGTGTCACACTCACCATCGCTATATTCACTCTGTGTCACACTCACCATCACTGTATTCACTCTGTGTCACACTCGCCATAGCTGCCTGTATTTGGCTGTATTCACTGTTTCACACGCACCATCGTTGTATTCACTCTGTGTCACACTCAACTGCCCCCTTCTCTCCGATGAATCATATCCATTGTCCTTCCAGCCGCTGGAAAGTGTCAGTAGATTTACTGGGAGTCTGATTTACTGGTGGGCTTATGAGTCTGACAGGAGAGTGGAGCTGTGGCAGTGTCAATAGACTTACAGGCAGGCTGGGAAGCCTGACAGGACAGTGGAGCTGAGGCAGTGTTGGTAGACATACAGGCAGGCCTAGGAGTTTGAAAGAACAGACTGGGAGTCTGAAAGGACAGCTGAGCTGGGGCAGTGTCGGTAGACATACAGGCAGGCCTAGGAGTTTGAAAGGACAGACTGGGAGTCTGAAAGGACAGCTGAGCTGGGGCAGTGTCAGTAGACATACAGGCAGGCCTAGGAGTTTGAAAGGACAGACTGGGAGTCTGAAAGGACAGCTGAGCTGGGGCAGTGTCGGTAGACATACAGGCAGGCGTACAAGTTTGAAAGGACAGACTGGGTGTCCGAAAGGACACCTGAGCTGGGGCAGTGCCAGTAGATGTAGTGGCAGTCTTGGAAGTCTGAAAAGACACTTTAACCATTGTTTTATTAACCTTCTTGCTTTCTCAAATATACTTGAAAATGCATCATATGCCCACTCTATTTTCAAACTTTTCTCGGGGGGAGAACACCCCCCCGAACCTTCGTATGATGGTTGGGCTCGCTCGCTAGCTACGTTTGCTCGCCAGCGGTCCCTCACCTTGAACCTTTGCGCCTCACCACTTTCAAATGTCACTAGCCGCCACTGTGATCCGTTCCAGATAGAATGGGAGCTGCACATCTTATCTTTAGGGTAGAGCTGCGATGACGTCTTGGAGTTTGACTAACCTGGTTTTAGATAAACAGATATCCTCATGGTAAGGCTTGTGTTTGTGCCTTTTCTGACCCTCTTGGGGGTCACTCAGCAGTTTTATCAAATCCAATGTATTTTACTTAATAATTTTTATAATGGTTCATATTCTGCAGTGGTGTGTCAAAAAGCATTGTGGACGGGTACCACACCACACCATAGGTACTGTGTAGGAGGCAAAGTGGATATTTGTTGCATTCCTGTGTGGGAAGCATTGTGGTGCTGTGCTCGAGAGACAGAGAGGGGCTCTTGCTTGTCTTGGGGTGCAGCGCCGCGCAGTGTGATGAAGCGGGAGGTCTGAGAGGTTGCTGCGCACAGTATAATTGAAATTGTGACTACAACCTACAAGCTGCTGTTACACTGAGATGGAGAGAAGGCTTGAACGGCGTTGACTGAATGAAGCACGGCTCTTGCTGCATTGCCCTGCCTTGTTCCTCTGATTAAAGTGTCACCCAAGTACAGCTGCATTTAAATTTCACTCTGGCAGAAGTGGCACAGAAAACGAAGGCCACATAATTGTCTTTCATATTAAACCAGAAAGTAATAGAACAATCCTCCTCAGGGGGCGGGGGAAAAGGGATGCTGAGGCAGGTGCAGAGCTGTTGTGAGCAGGAGGACTGATGCTTCCTTCACTACTAAAGGCACTCCTTTATCTGCAATGGTTTGCAACCTCAACTTTGCCAGTTCTTTGAAATGGTGGCAATACCCACTCGCTTGCAGACACTGTGACATTGTCTTGTGACACATAGAAACCCTTCTTGTAAGAAAGGGTCCGGCTTACCATCAGATATGTCAGCCCAAGGATTCTGAGCCAGGCGGGATTGTCTCTGGTGAAGACCGCTCAAAGCATAATCCACTTGGCTGGGGTTCCTGTAATTGTTGTAAATCTGCAAATAAGGTGTCAGCGTTTATATGTTCTGTGTATCTAATGAGCACACTCTCTGGTTACAACATATGCCCTGCAGCTGAACGCGCCACAAGGGGATGTCTGCCACCAGAGAAGTCACTGGTGATTCCCATAATAATGAGTCAAACACATGAGTTTTACATTTTGATTCCCATTCTCAGAATTATCCTTTCCAGAATCAATTTACAAATGGGATATGAAGAGACCAGAGCTCCCATCTTCCCTAACCTCCTGGCCAAGGTAATGGTAACCACAAAATGCTATGTTTGCAGATCCCAAACTTAGATCTGCTACTCCAGAGGCTCAAAGGGTAATAGTTGCAACCCTTGCAAATCAATTGGGAGGTCTCTGTAGGTCCCTGCAACCTGAAGCTCTTCAAAAGCCATTGAACAAGTGGTGAGATACTTGAACAGCCTTTTCCCCCTTGTATGTACTGAGTGACTGACGGTGGGTGCCAAACCCTGCAAAAAACCATCACTAAGGAACTCATGGATTTGAAAGTCCTTTAATGTAATGGGATCCAATGTTTTTGGAGCGCATCACCTTGGGAATGAACCTCCATGCTTTTCGTAAGAAAATAAGGTGGAAGGTCGATCTGAGGCCTGAATATCCCTGGCAACATCTACAGAACATCCTGTGGTTTGTAAACCTGGACTCTCAAGTTCCAGGCCATGACTTTGATGTGTTGTAGCTGAATTGACAGCAAGAGGGAAAACTGAAGGGGAAAGATGCAGATAGTCTCCCCTTGATAAAGACATCAGAGAGAAAAACTTTGGGCACCTGGGCCAAAAGGGGTTACCACAATCATCGATTCCCTCTCCTCCAAAAACCTTCTGAAGCACCCTCGGGTGGAGAGGAACTGATGGAAAGGCATACAAGAATGCCCCAGGACCTGCGGTCACCGTCTCTCTGAGCGAAAGATTGGTCGCAAAGCATTGTGGTGCAACACAAAAAGGTCCACCTAAGGTAAACTAAAGAGAAGGCAAATCTGGAGGAAATCTCCGGACAGACAAGTGATACATCAATGAGGACAGGAGGTTGAAGCAGCCCGCCTGGAAATTCAACTGGCCTTGGCTGTAGACTGCCCTTAAGGTCAGAAGGTTCTGCTCTGCCCAAGCAAACATCTGAGCTGCCATCCAGTTCAAGCCTACACTCCTGGTACTGCCTTGGCAATTCAGATAGCGCCTCACCATCCTGACAACTAGATTGGTTAATTTCAACTGTGGGGAAAAAGCAGCAGTGCCTTTCACACTGCTATTAGTTCACTCCAGTTGGAAGAGTGTCAACTCTGGAGAAGCGTGGCTCAATGATTAGAGCGGCAGACCCTGATGCAGAGGTCTAGCCTGGGACCAGGGCTCAATTCCCCCCCTTGGCGGGTCTTGGGCTCAAAACATTCCACGGACTTGATAATTCTCGCCTCGGTGCCTATTCCAATCATGGAGTCCCACTCTGCAACTCTGGGCAATAGCTTGCTTAATCTCCACAACAGCCCCCACAACGCTAAGGATGCCTGGCCTCCACCTTGGGGGTGCCCAGGATTGGACGCCTCACAGGGAAAGCCAGGATGGGTTCCACAGCGGTATTCGTACAAGCGCCTTGAGACCCTTGCGGGTGAGTAGTGCGCTATACAAGTATCAAATTTACATTTACATTTACATTTTAACTTGTCTCCTCTGACCAGAGATCCTATGTCTCCTGACCTTCCTGGGATGCCTTCCATCCCCACAGGCTGGCATCTGTCATTAGTTTTAATAGAACCCGAAGATGTAAAGGAACCTGTATTACAAGGTTGTCATTTTGTAACCACCAGTGGAGTGCTACCTTCAGCTGCTGAGTTTACGGAATTAGATCCTCTCAACTCTGAGAACTTGGAGTCCAAGGCATAGAAGGTGGTTCACTAATGGTTTCCCTGCACCTTTGGCCACCTCCTGGCTGTAATATTGGGCTTGGTCACAAGATGCAACAATTGAGTTTGAATTACTGCAAATCTTGGTTTGAGGCAGGAAGTTGTGTCTCAGTCGAGTGGGAAACTGGTCTCCGACACCTTCTTGTTCTGTGTCCGTTGAAGGTGAGATGTCTCAAAGTTGATGATGAATCCCATTTTCAGCAAGGCGTCTGTCACCATCCGCACATTCTCCTCAGCCTTAGGAAGAGAAGAAGCAGACAATCACCAGTCATCCAAATAAGGGAATATTGTACAACCTCTCATTTGAATAAAAGATACAACTGGCACCAAAAACGTTGGTGAAGGTTTTGGGTGACGTAGCTGGGACATGAAAATATGCATCTTTCAAGTGCAAATTCACTAAGAAATCACCTTCCACTACCAGCGGAATGATTGATTGAAGAGATATCATGCAATATCATAGCTGTTCAAAGCCTTTAGGTCCAACATAGGATGGTAGGTCCCGTCCACCTTTGCCACCAGAGACAGAGTTGAATAAAATCCTGTTACCGGGTGACTTTCAGGAAGCAGAATGACTGTTTATTTCTCCAATAAAGTCTGAATTCCCAGCCACATGGATCATTGCTTGTACTCATCTTCTGGTGATGAGGTAGGCAGAAACTGGCCATGAAGGTGTTCTGTACAAACGGGATGCAAAAGCCTTCTTTGACATGTGGAGCACCCAAGTACCTGAAACCATCAAGTATCCTGCCATTGATGGTAGAATAGTCTCAACTTTACCCCAACTTCACAATAGTCATTTGATTGACTGTCCTTGATCTTGGGGAGTAAAAAGTTGGGATTTTTGGCCAAACACAGCCCCCCAGCTTTGGGCCCGGCTATAAAAGGGACATTTACCTTGAGACTTCAATGGCTGCTGGTTAACCATGAAGGATATCTTCCCAGTGACCTACTTGAATAGTCTGAGAATCCTCTTCTCTTCTGCAGCCTTCTGGACCAGCTCATCAAGCTGAAGCCAAACAACTTATTGGCAGTTTTGGGATAAAATATCTCTGTGCCGCATCTAGCTTCCAGGACTTTGTTCAAAGAAGTCTACGTCCAGCTATAACTGCCCCTGCCACCGATGTAGCTGCCCACAAGCTATCAAAAGATATGTCAGAGAGGAACTGTGTAATAGGTTCCATCGCCATATTTTTTTATCACTTATTGAGGAAGCATGGGATAGACATCTTATCACTGTCTTTCCACTCTTTAAGCGTCATATGTCTGGTGATGTCATGCAAAGGTAAGCCATTCACTTGAACTTTACTAAACTGCGATTAAAACCCCTCCTACTCTTGGGACTTTTCCTCAAAACCTAATGCATCTCTAATATGCTTTAAAAGTGTATATATTTGCCCTTCCCATCAGCATCTCGCTCATCAAGCTCATAATCTTTTCACCTCTTTGCTTGAGGCTCTGCCAGGGCAGTATTTACTGCTTCATTAGATATGGATTGTAGGTTAGAGCTGGAGATCTGAATGACTTCCTCCACCTGTTCCTGCCCAGGTTCCATGCTTGTAGGTAAAGGCAAATGAGCTATGGCAGTGTCTTCTATTTATATGGTGTCCAAAACCCTGTAATCTCATTATAACAAAAGAAGTTTCCCCGCAACCCAGGGCCTCATGTATGGCGTTTTGGCATGGGACAGTGCAGCAAGTTCCCTTGCTGCACTGCCCCACATCACAGCGAAAGGGCAGGAATGAGCCATATTTATCCAATACGGTGCATTCCTGTCCTTTTCCCCAGTCTAACTCTGTTTTGGCAGCCTAGCGCCAATGCAAGCACCCTCACACCATGGTACAAGGCTGCCTGTGTTGTTGGCAGGATTGTTTTTGTGCAGGAAGAGGATCTTCCTGCACAAAAACAATCTTTGGAGTTTTTTTTTCCTCTTTCCTTGTGTCCTGCAGAATGTAACAAATGGAAAGAGGAAAAACGAGGATAAATAAAGTTATTTCTCCTCGCTGCGCCTCCCCTGGGGAGGATTAAGGTTTTGGGGCATCCCCAGGTTTAAATGGTTTTGTAAATCTGGGGAAGAATCAAAATCCATGGGTGTTGCGTGGAAACACCCACCGGCAACACACCGATTTGCGCTGCCGTGCCTTACTCCATATTTATGAGGCCATGCAAAGCCACACAAAGCAGCTTGGTGTGGCCTCATAGATATAAATGTGTAGTATGCACCACAGGCGCATCACAAGAAGTGACACTACAGTGCCACAAAGAGCTTATAAATATGCCTCCCAGTTCCCAAATAGCCGGACCACCAGCGTACTGCAACTCCCCTCCCAAGGCTGGCAGATAAATGAGGAGCACATCGGCGTCTCCCATAGAGCTTACCTCTGTCTGCGACAGAGAGAAACTTCAACGTTCTTGTCCATCCACTAGTAAAAATAGAGGAAAGACTCAAAAAATTGGGATTAAACATCTCATGGTATGTGAGAGCTCTGTTGAGGGGTGAGTTGCTTCATTCAATTAAGACTGAAATGAGGAGGACGAGATGAGGGTTCAGTTACTCAACTTGGGTGATAAATGTGCTTTTGTGCTCTGGATGAGTTTTAATATGGTGCTGGAAACCACATTTTCCTTGTGCCCTTGTAGCCTTAAAGCAAATACACCCAACTCATCAACTGGCTGGGTGACACAAAAAAGCTAGGACCAGATGAACAACCGTTTTTGAGGGCGCAAATGGGAAATTGGCCTGATGCGACCGCAAAATAAGTCTGTGCAATGTACAAACCCTATTTTGCGAGTCAGTAACCTATTACCGACTCGCAAAATAGGGTTTGGGACTCGCAATTAGGAAGGGGAGTGCCAAGGGCGTCCCTTCCTAATAGCGAGTCACACATCTATGTACGATTGTTTTGCTACCACAATTGCGGTCGCAAAGCACTTGCAGTTTACCTCCTATTTCACTCAAAAACAAGAACGGGACACCAGGGGACCCCTTCCCCTTTGTGACTGGCAGCAAAAATATTTTTTAAGAGCAGGCAGTGGCCCCAGGGACCACTGCCTACTCTTAAAAAATTAAACAGAAACGTTTCATATATTATTTTTTTTAAATGTATTCCATTTTCCTTTAAGGAAAATGGGCTGCATTAAAAAAAAAACTGCTTTGTTTAAAAAGCAGTCACAGACATGGTGATCTGCTGACCCCAGCAGGCCACCATCCCTGTGAGTACTGGCCATTCCCAATGGGGTCGCAAATTGCGACCTGCCTCACGAATAATAATGAGGCAGGTCTTTTGCGACCCCATTGGGAATTGCAAACAGTTGTGCATTCCATTTTGCAAGTCGCAAAATGACGCAATTTGCGACTCGAGAATTAAAGGGTCATACATCTGGCCCCTGATCTCTAACCCTGCAACAGTGACAGTCACCAATCACTTCAATGAGGATAACTTTAAATCAATGAATAGGGAAAAAGACTCTAGGCAACTTACTAGATGAAGTGAGTGTTGTGGGTAAAAGAACACATATCGTCACAATACACGTAAATATAACAACAAATTGAAATTTGACAATAAAATGAAAAATGAGGCACAATATGAAACAAGCATAGGCATTATCAGTGGGTGTAGACTTTGCTAGCAGGTGCGGTGGGATTTAATTATTTTTTTAAATACAAGCACAAGGCAATAAAATAGAGATGGAAAAAAGAAAATATGTTATCATCTAAACAAGACTGCCATATTTTTGCAATAAAAAATATGAATTGGTAAAGCATCTTCAGATGAGGCTATCTTACTCCTGATGTTTGTTAAACAGCAAACTTTTTTACAGGCACTTCATTATTATTATTTGTGAAGGAGACAAGAATAAATCCCTGGGTAATCAAGCATACAAATCATAGGAAGGTTCAATTTACAATGTCACTTAAGACTTTATAATATACAATTTAAAATAGAGAGGAAAAAGGTATATAATTACCACTTACATTTAGTAGAATAAATAAGCTCAAACCAGCTTTTGCAACTGAAGAAAAATAAAACTATTTTAAGCAGACGTGAGCAATGCATCCAGGCTTTGTGCAGTCACGCGAAGTGAATGGAGCTAATAGGTAAATTGGCCTGAGCCATTCACCCATGCTGAATGCTGTGATGGGCAGAGGCAACATATGAATGACAATTCAACAGACCAATGGATGAAGGCTGCATACAAAAAACCCATTTATATGTGCATATTGTGTATGTTGTTTTGTGAAAAACAATTGTCTGGTCAGACTGCAAAAATTGTCTCAAAAGCCAGATCTAAAAAGACAAAAATAGAATTCAATTTGAATTTCAGGCTTCTGGCCCTATAAAGGATTACCCACTTGAGGCACACATATTAGAAGGCAGCTAGACCCACCAAGTTAAGAGGAATCATGCAATCAGAACCATCATATGTGAGCGGCCCCATCACTGACTCCTGTGGTTTAACATTTGAGGACTTAGTGATGTCCTATCACCAGCAGATGTTGATGAACTGCTCCCATATGTTGAAACCTTTGATGCCATCTCTCAACTTCTGGTGTGACAGTCCAGTGACACTGCTCAGGTCAGATCCATGGGAGGTTTTCTGATGTTGCCAGGTTGGAAACCACCATTAAGCAATGTATGCTATTTTCTCTACCAGTATTGCCCTTACTCAAGTGCTTGCTGAGCCAGGTCGACAAACACTTTTGTCAAATAATCTAATCTTACTCATTAACTAACGTATCCAACTACTAGCTTTGACATTCTTGTATAACTGTTTCACAAG
This sequence comes from Triturus cristatus, assembly GCF_964204655.1. NCBI lineage: Eukaryota > Metazoa > Chordata > Amphibia > Caudata > Salamandridae > Triturus > Triturus cristatus. The sequence goes on from NC_140594.1 coordinate 37,021,319, forward strand.
GTCTGCTCAATGGATAGAGCCTGAAAGGGGACTCAACAAATTGGAGCTGGCTGGAATCCACATGACATTCTACCATTGCAAACTATGTGTAATGATATGTTGATGTTATTAAGTTGGAATGTTGTATAGCTGCCACAGATGTTTGATTTAAAGGATTTTATCTTTCATGGAGGTCAAATTGTTAGCAGGAAACCAGACAGGAGTGGATTTTGATGTTGAAAAAATACATGGTTTTTACAAACACTGTGGTTTCTTCAATGCAGGCAAAAGCAGATCCTGGGAGTGATTGTTGAAGGTTTTTCTAGTTACAAATCATGTGACAAATGATGTGCAGGACCAAAACTGCCCATTTGTGATGTACAAAGGGTCCCAAAATGAGGGTTCCCTAAGATTGTACAATAAGGAACAAGGCTTATAACTGACCTGGTTGCACAGTGTCCAGGGAGCACTAAACATGTCCTATATCTTTCATCACTGTGGACTGTAGGACAGACTAGCGAGAAGAGAGTTGTTATGTACGGCAATGAAAGCTGAGGCTTTATTTCTCTTACACTTTTGAAAGGATGAAACATGGACAGAGCTAATCAATCAAACAACATTTGTAAAGCACATCACTGTCACTCTAAGGGGTATCTAGGTGCTGTGTCTCCGTCGAAGAGCCAGGTCTTGAGTGTCTTGGTCTTGAGTCTCTTTCTGACGTCTGCCAGCGACAGAGCTCTCTGTGCTTTTAGCGCGGTGATGTAGGCAGCATGAACAGGAGGGGAGACACCTTCTGAAGGGAAGCGCAGAGAGCGGCCATAAGTTGGCAGGGTATGCTGAGACCTGAGTCCCTTGCTCACTTTGCCACTGGATTCAAGCAAGCCTCACTGAAGAAGGCTGTAATGCCAGGAACCGGTCCTAGGAAGCTTGTTTCCGGTCAAGGGAAGACATGGCTTGATAGTTTGGGCTGGACTGTTCCCATGAGGCACAGGGTCAGACTGATTTGCATATGGCCATGTCTGAACTGGGGTGGCAGAGTGGGCTAAAGAACGGTGATGGATCAAACCCAGATCTTTTGACTGGGTGTGAGTGTTTGATTGGTTCTGATGCTCCGTCCATCACCACCCCCTTTTGTACAGAGAGCGGCTAATGCCATATCCTTGGGCAACATCGAGGAGAACAGGATGAGGTGCAGATAAAGATCCCTTTCAAGACACCTAAAATACGAGTTGAGATTAATAAGAATAAGAGCAATAATGTGCAATGCCTAAACTACATAGCAAAGACAGAGAGATCAAAATTATAGAATGATCCTCCGTATCAAAAGCTGCAGAGACTTGTAAAAGGGACAAGAAGAGTTTATTGTAGCGTACCTGACAAAGCTATTTAGAATGAGAACAAATAGCAGCTTCAATAGAAAAGCCTTGATAAAAACCTGGTGGCACAGGAGAAAACAGGTGAATAGACATAACAGAAAAATTAAAGTTGAGCAAAAACAATGTGATCAATAATTTTGGATAACTAGGAGAGAACAGAGAGACGCAGACATTTGATAGGTAAGTCCAGACAAAGTATGGTTTATAAACATCAATCAATCAATCACCATTTGTATAGCGCAACATTGTCATCCCTAGGAGTATCTGGGCACTAGGGGTGCTTGGTCTCTTTCGAAGAGCCAAGTGCTGAGTCTCTATCTCAAGTCCAACAGGGATGGTGCTGTTCAGAGGTGGAAAGGGTTGTTGTTCCAGGCTTTGGAGGCGATGTAGAAGAAGCAGCCCCCGCTGAGGCTGTGGTGGATGGAGGGGGGATGTGTGCATGGGCAAGTGAGACAGAGCTCAGGTGTCTTGCTGGCAGGTGGAAGTTCAATCGATGGTTGATGTAGGATGGTCCTTGATTGGGTAGACCCTTGTATGTGTGCGTGAGGATCTTACACTGGCATCTCTTTTGAATGGGTAGCCAGTGGAGGTTTCTGTGGTGGGTGGTGATATAGGTCCATTTGGAGATGACTCTGGCTGTGGTGTTCTGTATGATCTGGAGACTTTTGAGGAGATTCTTAAAAATTCCGGTGTAGAGGGTTTGGCATTAGTCGAGGCTGCTGATTACAAGGGCCTGTGTGATGGTCTTTCTGGTGTTGATTGTAATCCATCTGAAGATTCTGTGGCGCATGTGCAGGATGTGGAAGCAAGAGGAGGTGACTCTGTTGACTTGTTATTTCATGGAGAGTTGGCTGTCAAGGATTATACTGAGTTTGGGTGCATGGCCTGAGTTCTGCTGGCCACAAGCTGAAGTCCCATGCAAAGGTGTCATTTTCGAAGATCAGTACTTCTGCTTTGTTGGAGTTGAGTTAGAGGTAACTGTTTCTTATCCATTTGGCTACGTCAGCCATGGTGTTGCAGAAGTTAGTTTTGGCACTGGAGGGGTCCTTGGTGAGTGTTCTCAACATAGGAGATTATGTTGATCCTGTGGGATCTGATTACGTCTGCGATCGCGGGGTCATGTAGATGTTGAAGAGGGTGGGGCTGAGGGATGATCCTTGGGGTGCACCACATATGATGTTCTTGAATGCAGAGGTGAAGGGAAGCAGATAGATGCTCTGTGTGCATCCTGAAAGGAGTGGAAGCGATCCACTTGAGGGTGTTTTGCTGTATACCGATGTTGTGGAGTCTCATGATGGGGTTGTAGTGGGAGACGGTGCCAAACGCAGCAGGGGGGTTGAGGAGGATCAGGACCACAGTTTCTCCATGGTCAAGGTGGGTTCTAATGTCATCTGTGGCGATGATCAGCACGGTTTCGGTGCCATGGGTGGCATGGAATCCTGGTTGAGAGGTGTCGAGTAGGTGGTTTCACTCCAAGTGTTCGGTGAGCTGTTGATTAACATTGGAAGAACAAAAGCAGATGTATTAGAAGAAAGAAAAGTACCAGATGCAAGTTAGGTTTGCTCATAACAGTTAATGAGCATTACAGTCCACGGGAACAAGATAGGAAAACAACGTTTGATATGCCTGAACTAAGAATGTTAAGATGCATCTTTTAGTGAGGGTGTTTTTACATTCTGATTTTGAAAATTCCACTTTTAGAATGTAGGTATTTTCTTGCCTAACCATCCAGTGTGCCTCTGCTAGGTTGTGTATTGACTGTCTGGCTTTGGAGTGACAGGGGCTGGGGATGTGCATTCTGCTCAGACAGCCACTTGGGGGGGTTAGGTGTGTCGTGCCTTTCCAGGGTGATGCAGGGTGGGCTGGATAGACCTGGCAGCATTCAGAGTAGGGGGATGAGATTTATTTCACACCTGAATGGCCTGGTCTGCCAAGGATAATGCTCTCTCCACCTACTGCCAGGAAGCTGCACCAGAGGGGACAGCACTGATTTTGGCTGGGTAAAGAGCTTCTCTGCCACAGAGAACAAATGATTTTGTATTATAAAAAGAGGGGACCAGACACCAGACCTTTAGATCACTTCTGGGAATCAAGAGGAACCTTTGCCAAGGAGAAGAGCTGGAGAAACTGAGGAGGAGTACTTCCCCCTTGCTGTTTGCTGTCTGGGGTTGGCCTGCAGTGGCTACTTGCTGCTAAGGAAAGGAGAAGGACTTTGCTCTGTGCTGTGTCCCCTGCTTGAGGAAGATCTCCAAGGGCTTGAAATAGAGCTTGTCTCCTGTTCTGAAGTCTCAGGGACACAAAGCCTTCACCCCCAGTCCTCCATGAACTCATTTGCTGGGAGTTCTGGCCTGCTGAGAGGTGCCTGCCAGTGTTCTGGGCATCTGGAGGTTGTTTTGGGACTGGAAACTGCAAGAACTGTGAAAATTGATGCATCGCCTGTTTCTGACGCATCACAGCAATGCAAGAAGAATTTGCCGATGCATCACTGGCGCCAAAGAACCGACACAGCGCCTGCTTGTGTCTGAAGTTTCTGCAGTGCAATGAATCCTGTGCAAGGATCTACGATGACCGAGATCACCACACAGATTCTGACGCAGGACCTTTTGAGGAAGAACCGACGCATCGAAGGGGACGCGGCTCAAATAATCGCAGCCCTTCCTGGGTATTCACGCATCACATCATACCGGATTGTAATGCATCGCATCAAAGTGCCAAGTCCATCGCATTGTTGGGGGACACAGAAAGGAAGTGACGTATGACCTCCCCGCACAGTAAGAAACTCACGCATCACCTGCTCTCCGGTAAGGAACCGATGCATCACCTCCCCTGTGCAGCAGTAAGGAACTGATGCATCACCTTCCCTGGAGCAAGGAACCGATGCATCACCTTCCCTGAGTGTAAGGAACTGACGCATCAACTACCGTGCGACCCTTTTTGCATGCATTTTTCGACGCATCCAAGGTAATTTGTTTAAATGTGTTGCATCCAACATTTTCTTGGAACAGAAACGTTTCTACCTTTAAAGAATCATATTTGTAGGACTGTTTTGTGGATTTTTGTAGTTTTGGTCTTTTTTTGTATTAGATGAAGATTACTTATTTTTCTGAACTGGTGTGGTGTCCATTTGTAGTGTTTTCACTGAATTACTCTATGTGTGTACAAATGCATTACACACTGCATCTGAGATAAGCCTGTATGCTCGTGCCAATCTACCAAGAGGGTGAGCAGGGGTTATTTTAGAAGTGTATTCCCCTTACTCTGACAAAGGAAAAAGGGTCCCTATTTGGACAAAGGTGCAAACCATTACCAACTAAAGACCCCCATTTCTAACACCACCCAATTATGATTTTTTTGAATGTTTACTGCACCAAAATCCACAAGTTCCTATAAATACTGGGGACCTCATTTATGAGGTTTTGGTGCAGACCAGTGCCACAAGGAATCTTGCTGCGCTACCCTGTGTCAAACTAAAAGGGCAGGAATGCACCATATCTATAAGATATGGTGCATTCCTGTCCTTTTCCTTTGCACTGGCGCACAATGGGCTACCATGCGCTCATGCAGGGGTGATTGTCTTTGTGCAGGAAGGGACACCTTCCTGCACAAAAACAATCACAAGAGGTGTTTTCTTCTTTCTATGTGTGCTGCAGGATGCAGCGCACATAGAAAGGGAAAACGAGGAGAAATAAGGATTTTTCTGCTCGTAGTGCCTCCCTAACGCCACCCCTGGGGCTTGTTAGAATCTAACATATTCCCAAGTTTACGATTCCTCATAAAAGTGGGAATGCTTCAGTTTCCATGGGTGTTGTGTGGGAACACTCACAGCAACACCCATGGAACTCCCGTTTCATGGAGTGTACTGTGTTAAAGGGACACATATTTACAAGGCCATGAAAAGCCATGCAAGGTGGCTTTGTGTGGCCTTCTAATGATTCTGTGCAACATTGCGCCACTGGAGCATCAACAAAGTGACACTCTAGTGGCGCAAAAGTTCCGCTAGTGGCCTCGTAAATGAGGCCCTGGGAATTTTTCTCCTGATAGGTATAGCCAAGTTTGGGCCTGACAATATGTATCACAAAGTACATAGTTGCAATATGTGCAGTGATAGCATTTACTGCACATATTACAATTAAACAGGTCGCTCATATTGAGAGCCTAAGTATAAAGATAAAAAAATGCGCAGCCTCTCGGAGTATCTGACCTCTGGCAGTCACTTTGAGTATCTGACCTCTGGCAGCCAATTGGAGTATCTGACCTCTGGCAGCCACTTGTAGTATCTGACCTCTGGCAGCCACTTGTAGTATCTGACCTCTGGCAGTCACTTGTAGTATCTGACCTCTGGCAGCTACTTCTAGTATATGACCTCTGGCAGCCACTTGGAGTATCTGTTCACTGGTAGCCACTTGTAGTATCTGACCTCTGGCAGTCACTTGTAGTATCTGACCTCTGGCACTTGTAGAATCTGACCTCTGGCAGCCACTTGTAGTAACTGACCTCTGGCAGCCACTTGTAGTATCTGTCCTCTGGCAGCCACTTGTAGTAACTGACCTCTGGCAGCCACTTGTAGTAACTGACCTCTGGCAGCCACTTGTAGTATCTGACCTCTGGCAGCCACTTGTAGTAACTGACCTCTGGCAGCCACTTGTAGTATCTGACCTCTGGCAGCCACTTGTAGTATCTGACCTCTGGCAGCCACTTGTAGTAACTGACCTCTGGCAGCCACTTGTAGTATCTGACCTCTGGCAGCCACTTGTAGTATCTGACCTCTGGCAGCCACTTGGAGTATCTGACCTCTGGCAGCCACTTGTAGTAACTGACCTCTGGCAGCCACTTGTAGTATCTGACCTCTGGAAGCCACTTGTAGTATCTGACCTCTGACAGACACTTGTAGTATCTGACCTCTGGCAGCCACTTGTAGTATCTGACTTCAGGCAGCCACTTGTAGTATCTGACTTCTGGCAGCCACTTCTAGTATCTGACCTCTGGCAGCCACTTGTAGTATCTGACCTCTGGCAGCCACTTGTAGTATCTGACCTCTGGCAGCCACTTGGAGTATCTGACCTCTGTCAGCCACTTGTAGTATCTGACCTCTGGCAGCCACTTGTACTATCTGACCTCTGGCAGCCACTTGTAGTACCTGACCTCTGGCAGCCACTTATAGTATCTGACCTCTGGCAGCCACTTGTAGTATCTGACCTCTGGCAGCCACTTTTAGTATCTGACCTCTGGCAGCCACTTGTAGTATCTGTCCTCTGGCAGCCACTTGTAGTATCTGACCTCTGGCAGCCACTTGTAGTATGTGACCTCTGGCAGCCACTTGTAGTACCTGACCTCTGGCAGCCACTTATAGTATCTGACCTCTGGCAGCCACTTGTAGTATCTGACCTCTGGCACTTGTAGTATCTGACCTCTGGCAGCCACTTGTAGTAACTGACCTCTGGCAGCCACTTGTAGTAACTGACCTCTGGCAGCCACTTGTAGTATCTGTCCTCTGGCAGCCACTTGTAGTATCTGACCTCTGGCAGCCACTTGTAGTATCTGACCTCTGGCAGCCATAGCTGGCCTCTGGCAGCCACTTGGAGTATCTGACCTCTGGCAGCCACTTGTAGTAACTGACCTCTGGCAGCCACTTGTAGTATCTGACCTCTGGCAGCCACTTGTAGTATCTGACCTCTGGCAGACACTTGTAGTGCTTGACCTCTGGCAGCCACTTCCAGTATCTGACCTCTGGCAGCCACTTGTAGTACCTGACTTCTGGCAGCCACTTCTAGTATCTGACCTCTGGCAGCCACTTGTAGTATCTGACCTCTGGCAGCCACTTGTAGTATCTGACCTCTGGCAGCCACTTGGAGTATCTGACCTCTGTCAGCCACTTGTAGTATCTGACCTCTGGCAGCCACTTGTAGTATCTGACCTCTGGCAGCCACTTGTAGTACCTGACCTCTGGCAGCCACTTATAGTATCTGACCTCTGGCAGCCACTTGTAGTATCTGACCTCTGGCAGCAACTTGTAGTATCTGACCTCTGGCAGCCACTTGTAGTATCTGTCCTCTGGCAGCCACTTGTAGTATCTGACCTCTGGCAGCCACTTGTAGTATCTGTCCTCTAGCAGCCACTTGTAGTATCTGACCTCTGGCAGCCACTTGTAGTATCTGACCTCTGCCAGCCACTTGTAGTATCTGTCTTCTGGCAGCCACTTGTAGTATCTGTCCTCTGGCAGCCACTTGTAGTATCTGACCTCTGGCAGCCACTTGTAGTATGTGACCTCTGCTCTATCATAGTTGGCATTTTTTAATGCTGCTCTACTTTCTTTCATCCAATGTTAGTGAACTTGGTGTTTTGCTTATTACATTTTTGTTTATCTCTAAATTAGTTTACGCTTTATATTGTCTTGTTTCTTGATGTTAGCATTAATGGTATTGCTTGAGCTTAACAGGGATTTCTCCCGGGGAGTTGCCTGCTGCTTGTGCCATATTAACCAAGGGCTGAGCAGAGTTTCTCTGGAACGTGTTTTGAGTCCTAACCAGTGCGTGTTCATTAAGTTTGTAAAAGAGACCCCCTTCCTGAGTTAATAACTCATTTTCCGACACAAATCATGCAGTTTGATTGGATGGTTGTGGATTGTCAGAAGAAACCATACAATTTGGCAAACCATTAAATCTCTTTCTTCAAGCTACACTTAGTTTTATCTGTGCAGTACAAATAGACAAATAGTTTTTCCAATGCTTGTTTCTATCCGCAAGGCTGTAAAACTGTAGATTTTGAATTTGTTAAGCTTGAAGGAATATATAACGGCAGATCTGTAGCATGCATTAACAGGTTTTTATATTCACATTTGCCTTTTCTGTCGCAATTCTGGATGGCATTACAGCCAGCAGACAGTTCCTGTGATAAAAACAGCACACTTATGAATAAACCAATAAAAAAGCTCTCAACTTTTATATGAGAGCAGATGGGGTGATGTAACTCCATAGAGCAGGCCCTGCTGGTGATGTCTTCTGCAACCTGCTCCATATGACCCAGAATTGGCAGCGCGCTGCTAAACTTACATTTGTGGATTGCACGGTGTGTGCCTTGAGAAAAGACATGTCTAGGTGAGCTCTGATGTCAAGCTGTTGGGTATTCTCAGAGATGTGCTGGAATAATTCAGTCTGGTCATGCTGGGAGGCTCCGAACAACAGACCCCAGGGTTGGCAAAGAGACCCTTCAGACCTGCACAAGGAGCATGTGTGGGTAGGGTGTAGCCCCTCTATATGGTCACTACATGGTACCTGCGTAGAGAGTGCAGCCATCTCTAATCGTAGGAAAACTGAGGGGATTGTGTGGGAAGAAGGAAGCCAGCCAACTTCTATAAGGAGGAAAGACAGAATTACCCCCTCTTAGGACTGCTTCACCCCACTCATTACACACTGAGGGTGTCCAGCCCCCAGACAGGCTAGCTACACGCTAGTCTTTTCTCTATTTTCATGTATATTTTAATTGCTTCTCCCTCCCTCCTCCATTCCTGTTTGTTTTCTGTCTGAGACAAGTAAGAGATGCTCATGTGCCTTTCATGTATATAATTGTTTCTTTTTTGGATGTACTCACCGCCGGTATAATTCAGTAGGGTTGTGTTTACAACCCATGTGCTGGACTGGGGTTGGGCGCATTGTGTGCGGTCCATATGCGCGCCGTTCAGGTGCTGAGAGCATGAGCAACCCTCTTGCCCAGCAGCAGCGTCTTTGAAGTTCTCTTGACTGATGGGAGGAGGCACTCCTTTTTCGTAAACAGCCAAGTCTTGTTTCCTTTGAGATGTGGTTGGTAGGAAATTGCCCTAAATAGGAAATTGTGCCTTTAGCACGTCTGACTTTCTGCTTCTGTTCTAGGAGTGTGGATATGGAAGACAGTGAGGATTCTTCGTCAACTGCTGGGGGAAGCAGAACACAGAAAAGACAAAATGGGCAGACTTTGGAAGAGGATGATTTATTGCAGCTTTCAAAGACAGACCTCCAGCACATGATTAACCTAACCAGGCAGTAGATGCTGCATGAATAAAACCTCAAACTAAGAAGGAGAAGGGTGACCTGATGATGATCAGGACCATTCCCCAAAAGGAAAATATGTTCAGGGAAAAGTCTTCACAGACATGCTAACCAATATATGGGAAGTACTTAGATTTGACCATAAAACAATGGTCAAAGAGGGGTTTATGATCAATAGAGTACCTTTCTGGTTGATGATGTCCCATTGCATGATGTCATTAAGGACATAATTGCCAAAAAATGGATAGATATTGATAAACAAAATATCTCATGATTACTAAACAAGAGGTACTCAATTGAGCACTTTGAAGAGCAGTTTCCACAAATCCCAAAGGTTGATTCCATTTTGACATCTATGGTGTGGTCTTCTAACTTGTCTTTCAAAGAATTCACTTTGCCAGATCATGTCCACAGAGAAGTTGAATCAGCTTTAAAAAGATCATACACAGCTTCTAATTTTGGATTACATGCTAGCACCTTTGCCGCGTTTGCATCACAAGTTCTGCTAATGAACTTTGAAAAATCGCTTGATTGTCTCCAAGAGAAGGGAGCTCCAAATCCAAACCTTTGCCCAAATGGAAATCTTGATACACTTTTCCTTGGATGCGATGTTTGATAAGTTATGGGCATTTGCATCAGTGTCAGGGGCATCCGTAGCTGGGTGCCTATCACTTTAGGCCACACCCTGGATTCTGTAATCTAAGCAAAAGACCCTGGTACAAAAACTTCACTTTGTGGATCCCAAACTCTTTAGGGAAGAGTTAAATGACATGGTCCAAAGATCTGCTGAAGAGGAAATGATTATAAAGCCTTTCAGATTGTTTCAGTGAAAATCTTTCTTTCACAAACACCACTTTCAGGATCAAAAGCACAATATGTGTCTCTTTCGAGGCCGGGCATGAGGTTGGGCCTAATTTGGTAGCAAAGCTCGACCACAGAGACAAGTCAATCAAGAAGCAAGTCAAAAAGGACTATTCAGTGATTCCTCCCTCAGTTGACATTACAAATTTCAGATCATTGGGTCCAGTCCATAATTCATCAGGGATATCAAACTGTCCCCCAGTCACCAGTGAATGTGTTCCACTCTACACCATTGTCAAAAGACACACAAAAGAGGGAAGCAATGTTAACAGGTGTGGAAAAATTGTTTCTAAAAAAGCAATTATACCAGTCCCTTTGGGTCAAGAGAAGGAAGGATTTTATTCAATTCCCTTTTTAGTCCACACACCGGACAGTTCTTTTTGTCCTATCCTGGATATGAAATCTCTGAACAAATTTGTAGTTTTCGAATAATCTCACAGCAGTGAATCATTCTGCTAATTCAGAAATATAACTTTTTAGCAACTTTGTATTTGGAGGACTCTTCTTTTCACCTTCCAGTTCGTGCAAAGAGTCACAAATATTTGTGATTTGCAGTGGAGGATAAACATTATCAGTTCCAAGCACTTCCATTCGGCCTGTCAAGGACCTTCATTAAGGTATTGGCTCCAGTGATGGCAGTCTTTCAACTTAAGGGGATTTCACTCTTTTCATACCTAGATGATTGGAAAATGTGCACTTCTTCTCATTCTAAGGCACATGAAGAAGTGACATTGCTAATCAATTTACTTCAACAATTGGGATTAGAACTGAACTTTCAGAAATCTCACTTCAAACCAGTTAATCGTTTGCAGTTCAGAGGTGCGATAATCAAAAAACAGAAAGGTGCTGTGTTTCACTCCCCAAAACTGAATTGAGAAATTGCAGTTCAACCAACAGACTTTGTTTGGTTGAACACACAGGGGTAAATGGATGCAATATCATCAGTATTCCCATGGGCTCTACTACACCTGAATCCTTGTCAATCATCTCTTGCATCACGGGAATCCAGCCTTAACTAACTATAACACACAAATCACTCTGCTGAACCTGCTTTACATGGCCAAAGGCTGTGCGCAGTGGGGGTTTGGCAGCAATGGTGTTTTTGGCATAGGGCCATTCACCGCTGTGTGCAGCTGAAGGTTCTTTGCGGTGGGCCTGGAAAATTAAGTAAATCATTAAAAAAAGCAATATGAGTCACAAATAAATGCTACAGGTAAACAATGACTTATGTTTGAGACTCAAACACACAAAACCAAAAAAATCCACCTGTTGTGTATAGGAATACACAGAACACACAGCATATCTCACAGTGAGCCCCCACACTGTTTTCAAGGTAACTTATGTTTTGTGTATGTGCCATTCTCAAATTAGTATTTTGTTCATGGAAGTTGACCATGAGTTATGTTGTGTATTGAATGTGTTCCTATAAATAATTGATTAATTTTAGTTGTTTTGTTTATTTGTGCCTAAAACTAAATCCAAAGTCACTTTTCAAGTGTGTTATATATATATTATCTACTGGCAGTCGCCAGTAGATAGTTATAGTTAGGACCGAGTTCCCATAGGAAATCAGAAAATTCTATTTTGAATAACTTTGGCGCCGGTTGACTTATCTTCGTGAATTTTTCAAAACTAATGGGGCGCTCCGCTCAGCTCCTACCCTGAAAGTCTCGGGGTGATTAGTCAAGCGGGGGCCGAGAAAAAAGGGGGGTCCCAAAACGCGTTTTCCCCATGCATTTTCCCATGGGACCTTTAGTCGAAGGTATAGCCCGAACGGCTGAACAGAATTACTTGAAATTTGGCAAAGAGGTAGTCCCCAGGTCAGGCATGTGGCTTTTGCATATATGGTGTAAATCCGTTCAGTAGTTCATGAGAAAATCAAAAGTAAAATCACATATATATCTGGGCGGAGCCTAACCCCACATCTCATCGTGAGATCTGATTGGCTGTCAGCACTTCATCCAAGAAGTGTTGGCAGCCATCTTGGGACCAATATACATGATAGCACCTAATTAAAAAGCATTGCAGTTAATAGAAGGTTTTAAGACTTTAGTTACATTATAAATCATTTGTTGATGGTACCATACTCATTTTAGGAATTGTGGTGTGTTCTAAGGTGATTTTACCATGTGAAAAAGCCTTTTGCTGTGATATCATAAATCATGTTTGAGAGAAAACTATTTTCTCATGCTTTTCCCACAGAGGTTTGGAAGGTGTTCTATAAGCTAAACTGAGAGCATATTTTCTGTAAATTCACATTATCTTTCTCAGACATGTGAGAATGAAGTCTGACATTTTCAGTAAAACATGTACATCCAACAAGGGCAGAGACTGTCAGTTGATTCCTTTGTGTTCTACTGCAGCTTCCCAGAGTGTTCTAAAGCACAACTAGAGCGCTAACAGTCCTACTTATGACAAACGTATAGCACACCTGAAGCCATCTTGGTTGGGATAAAGTGGTAACTCTTAAAACTTTTAATTTAAAAAGGAACAAAATGAGGGGGTTCATTTTGCCATAGAAAGTATGATTAGTGCTGCATAAAGAAACATTAGTGGAAACATTTTGAGTGACTTCTCAAATCCTCTTCTATTTCATTAAAAAATTCTGACATGCAGGCTGAAACATGCACTTTCAATACCAGCAGCAGACTTCCCTGGTGAGCAGTAGCTTTACTACAGTGATCTAATAAGCAACTAGAGTGCTAACATTCTGAATTTATGGCAAATGTGGGACACATCTGAATGCCTTCTTGATGGAATCAAAATAAAAAACTGAAAGTATTTCCTACTGAGGAGACTGTAGTAAATGAGGAAATTAGGAAACTTCATAACAAATAAATCTCCCAAGATGGCCACCAGAGACAAAAGAGCCCAAATGTAGCCCAAATATCACCCAGATGTAGCCCAAGTATAGCCCAATGACAGAATGTCCCAGAGTGTTCTTAAGAACAACTAGAGCGCTTACTGTCATACTTATGACAAAAGTATGGCACACCTGAAGCCATCTTGATTGGAAAAAACTGGTAACACTTAAAACATTTAATTTAAAAAGGAACACAACGAGGGGGTTCATTTTGCCATAGAAATTATGATTAGTACTGAAGAAAGAAAAATTAGGGAACATTTTGAGTGACTTCTCAAATCCTCTTCTATTTCATTAAAAAATTCTGACATGCATACTGAAACATGCACTTTCAATACCAGCAGCAGACTTCCCTGGTGAGCAGTAGCTTTACTACAGTGATCTAATGAACAACTAGAGTGCTAACATTCAGAATTTATGGCAAATGTGTGACATATCTGAATACCTTCTTGATGGAATCAAAGTAAAAAACTGAAAGCATTTCCTACTGAGGAGACTGCAGTAAATGAGAAAATTAGGAAACTTCATAACAAATAAATCTCCCAAGATGGCCACCAGAGACAAAAGAGCCCAAATGCAGCACAAATATCACCCAGATGTAGCCCACATGTAGCCCAATGACAGAAGTGTGCAAAACACTTATTTTTTGAGTATTTGCAGTTTTATATAGTGCAGACTTGTCAGGTATTGGAGTGCTTTACTTGAGCATTGGTTACATCACACAAGATCAAATTCATTTTGGTTGTAGACATGGGGAGATTAAGTAATTTGACCAGAATCACAGACTGTTGAGCTGAAGCAGAAACTCCAACCTGGTTCCCCAGTTGCAAAGTCTGCAGCTCTGGAAGTAACACCACATCCTCTCCCCTAGGTGCAACATTTAATCAAGTGGTCAACTGGATAAAAAAACATAAAGAATACAAATAATGTAAAAGTTCTTTGTCGCTATTTGAAAACTCAGAAAATATGTCCTCATTTTAGTTTTTTAGAGCACTAACCATAATTTTTATGCAAATAAGACCCTCTCATATATGTAATTTCTAAAGGAAATACTCTAGGTATTGCAGTTTTGATTACATAAAGATGACGTCATGCGTTCCACACTTTTGTAATAAATATAGGGGCAGATTTATGAGCCCCTTGCGCCACTTTTGCGTCACTTTTAACTTTGGAAAAGTGACGCAAAAGTGGCGCAAGGGGCTCATAAATCTGCCCCATAGAATGTTAGCAATCTAGTTGTTCATTGGGATACTGTTGAGAGGCAGAGGCCAGGGGCACGGACTCTGAAAATTGAAGGCAGGTAGGAGAGGGCAGATGCAACAATTTGACCACACTGGGCAGGCAGGAAGGGCAGTGACAGCACAACAGACTATGGAGGGCAGTGGAAAGGGGGGCAGGGGCAACAAACCAACAATACAGGACTGGCAAGAGAGGCTGTGGCAATATAATACACCATTGTGGGCAGAAGGAAGAGGCAGTGGTAGTACAACCATACATGCCAACAGACCCGTTTCAGCCAGGAAACGTTCAATGTTTTTAAGATCAAATGGGCTTTATTTGATCTCTCTCCTGTCTACAATCTCCTCTTTTTCAATGTAACTCAAAGGGGAAATTCAATACCCCAGTTTTTTTTCAAAATCTCCCTCTTACCAAGTTCAAAATGTTCGCAAGTATGGTACATTGGATCACGGTAGGCAGGAGGAATTGGGGTAGGGACATTGCCTCGGATAACAGAGGACAGTAGGGACATGGAGAGGTGCACCAAACTGACCCTACAGGGCAGGCATCAGGGTTTGCAGCAGCACAATACACCACGCAGCGCATGCGGGACAGGAGTGCAGCACAACAATCCTTAGAAAGCAATAGGGAGGGGACAGGACCATGCACATGGACAACAGAGAACAGAGGGGAATTAGGCAATGGTAGCTAGCTGACCATAATGGGCAGACAGGAGAGAAAGCTGCAGCATAACAGACCATAAAGGGCAGAAGGGACGGATCAGGGGCATTACAATGGAACAGACAAGCCAGGAGGGAGGGAATAGGGGTCTGCACATGGAAACAGAGGGCTGGGGGCAAGGGGGCAAGGCAGGAGCAGCAAGATGACCATGGAGGTCAGGTAGGTTGGGCACTAGAAACAAAACACACCATGGAGAGCAACAATGAGACTATGATGGCATACACACAGACCATGGAGGGAAGGTGGGAGGGGGTCAGGGGCAGCTAGCCGACCACATAGGGAAGGTGGGAGGGGCCATGGCAGCACAGAAGACCATGCATGGCAAGCGGGAGGGTTAGTGGCAGCACAATGGCTATGATGGGCAAGAAGGAGGGTGCAGGGGCATGCACAAAGGACCATGGAGGATAGAAGGGAGGGTCAGGACCTGGGCACAGACAAGAGAGTTCAGGGGAAGGGGCCTCACAACAGACCGAGCGGGCAGGCAGGAGGAGCAGTTGCAGCACAACAGACCAGGGAGGGCAGAAGGGTGTGGCAGTAAAATTGACCATGGAGGACAGGAGGAAGGGGATAGGGGCATGGCATGTGGACAGGCAGGGTGGAGGTGGCAGGGACTGGTTACAGTCATCTGACAATGCTAGGCAGGTGGAAGGGGAGTGGCAGCTCAACAGAACACTCAGAGTAGATAGGAGTGGCAGGTCCATGGAACATGGTGGGCAAAAAGGATGGAGCAGGGGCATGCACAAAGACATCGGAGGGCAGGGGGAAGGAGAATAGGGGCAGAAAGCTAAGCACAGAGGCTAATCAGGAGGTCAATGATGGGCCATAGAACTGGGCAATGGAGGGCAGCAGGAGTGGACTGGTACATCATGCTAAATGGAGGGCAGTGGCAGTGCTCCAGCGCGGAGTGCAAAATCCCTCCCTACCTTTGCGGACCAAAAGATCTCACACACGCACACTATCCATACATTCGCTGGTGGGGCCCATAACACCAACACACACTCACCATCAGTCTGTACGAGAGGCGATTATCCTTCCAAGTGCTGGATAATGAGGGAGGAAGATAACACTTTACTCTAATGAGCAACAAACCTACAAACCCTTCTTATACTCATTAGGCCCTAGATTCTACATTTGGTATTCCCCTCATGATCGGCATGGATCTGTTAGTTGTAGATTTAAGTGAATTTCTAATACTCTAATTAAACTTTTCATTAACACATTTCAATGAATAAACAACCCAACTCATTTCTGTAGATGTTCAAATCCAAATTTATATTAATATTGCAGATTAAATCATTCATTTGATCAAGTTGCCATTCATATTTACCTATTCTGGCTAAAGTCGTCCTCTATGTAAAATCTGGCAATCTCGCAAATCTATGCCCATCAATTTAGCAGGTTAAGTTCATCAGGATTTTGGGCATTAATTCAGTCCGTCAAAGATTCAGGCTAACAGCTGTCCTGCAGTGTCACCGTCCTCTTCGTCAGCATATCATCAGGAAATCGAAGGGGCGTCCCTCCAACCTCTCTATTCTATGGGTTTTATAATAATTTCAATAGCAAAATGTAACACAATTGAGTTTTAAACTGTTCTGATTGGCTGATCAGGGGTCAACCTCTAAGTTCCCATAAGGTTTAGTCCATATTGTCAGCATACTTGCTGGTTCCGGTTCTTTAATAAAGCCTTTTGTCTGTAGCGCTGGCACCTTTCCCAGTGGCCTTGATAAGTACAGCTTGCCTGGGGTCAAGACAGGGCCATTGTTGCTCATCTTTTAGCGCAGGCGCACTTCACCCAAGCCTGGTTCAGCGTCGGCAGTTGGGTTAGGCACCAAAAGCAGCCATCATTTGATTGGCCAGAATAGTCAACTTAAGCAAAGAAACACAAAAACGTAATTAATACATAGAAATGACTAATTAAATGTTATTCCCTCGCTAATACCCATATGTGTGTGTATTTATCTAGCCAAAAGCAACACTCAATGTGGTTTATACTTACTAAATAAAGCACAAATCACAATTTCATCACCAAAGCGACATATATCATGCAATGTTCTAATTATCTATCATTAATATGCGTACGAAATTTAGTTCACGTCATTAATTAGGCCATGCAGATGCAAATCCCACGTGTATTTCGGTCATTAATAAGGTTGACTAGTTATTTCCACATCACTCCAAACCATTAGTGCGATTATGATTAATTAATTAATCTAACTAATAAAACGACATGCAAAATGGGATGGGTATACAAAAATTTTGCATAACCCGCTCCAGCAGCAGCACATCAGACCATGCATGGCAGGAGGGAGGAGGCTAGTCCATGGATTCAGACAACAGAGGATAGGGAGGAGGTGGATGGGGCAGCAAGCTAACTGTTCAGAGAAGGTGGGTATTAGGAACTTTATTGTTTTTAAAATGTGTGTCTGTGCGAACTACATAAAATATGAACAAGTATGCAGCATAATCTCACTTTTATTCAGGAAGAAGAGGACGTTTGTGACTGTTACTCCGGGCTCACTTGGCAGAAACACCCCCTGACCCTCCATCCCCCATCGCAAAATGTAATGCCCGTGAAAAGGGTAGGTGGAGTGGACGCAGTGTTATATAGAACATAGTCCTGAGAGCACGATTGAAAATGAAAACTAGATATAGTATATGGTATAAACTATGCACCAAAAAGCGTGATATAAGATGAACCGGGGCGTGAAATATAATATGCAATACATTGTGCGCAATGACAGATTCATTGGCACAGGCACTAGCGTGTGCTATGCGATATGCGCCTTGGAGTGTAATATGCACAGGGCAGTGTTGTGTAACCTAACTTGTCTCTAAAGTTGTAATATAAAATATGTGCTGGGGAGTGTAACGTTGCATATGCACTGTGACAAAGATATGGATCCCAGATTGTAATATGTATGGCATAGTGCCGTGCGTTATAACATAGGCATCGAGGAAGGCACGTTAGATGGGGCAATATAACCCGTGCGAAGGCAAGTGTGGCATGACATATTTACGGGGTGGTGTTACAGTGCACATGGGCTAGAGAGTGTCATAGCATACGCACTAGCTGGTGGAATACAACACAGAGGTGTGAGGCACTCGGCGGGCACTGGTGGGTGTAACACAGCATTGGGCTCAGCCACGAGCATGCTGTGACTCTCAAGTGAGGTTCGTCTCCTTTCGAGAGAGTAAAATAAAAAGTATTACACATCCGGCGGTGGATGTGTGTTTTATTAGCCGTGAGGGGGATTTCTTGCATAGTTTGTTCGAATTTTTGTCGATTCCCCTTTGAATGGCTTGGTGTGCGTGTATATTAAATGTGCCTGTCAATAGCTACCCATGTTTGTATAAATAAACGACAAGGGTGTCTACTTGGAGAGTACCCACAGGCGGGGGTGCCGAGATTAGGCACGGTAGGGCGTCAGACACGTCAGAGCTTCACTAGCGGTGTAAATACATTCCATGTGGATTCATTCTATGCATAGTCGCCTTTTAATGAATATCACGCAAATCGTCATGGTGATAGGTACATACGGTTTGTCCAGCATGTCCTAGATGTTTCTATAAATATATATATTTTTTAAATAATAAAAAACATAGGCCGGCGCCGGGGGATGGGGTCCCTGGGGCCATAAGTGGCCTGAGGAGGGGGGCAACGCAGCCCCCTCCTAAAGATTTTTTTTTAAAAAGGTCATGACCCGGGGGTTGGGGTCCCCGGGGCCGATTAAGGTCTTGAGAGGGCCAAATCTATTTTTTTCAACAAAAAAAATTAGGGTGCAGGCCCTGGGGGATGGGGTCCCCAGGGCCAGTAAGTTAGAAAAAGAAGGGGGACCACACAGCCCTCCTTCTTAAAAAAATAAAATAAATAAAAGACCGGCATCGTGCCAGAGGCCACACCCCCTCCTTGCAGCACTCTGCTAACGCGCCCCCTGGCCATTTGTAAGTTGGGGAATTAATTCCCCTTCAATACTGAGGGTCCCTGAGGGCCAACTAGCCCAACAGGTATCTCCAGTATGCGCCAGGGAGCTGCGTTGCAGACAGGTGTTCTGAGGCCACGCCCCTTTTTACACCTCTATGCAACGCAGCTCTGTGGCGCTTACTGGAGGTACCTAGTGGGCTAGTTTGACCCTAGGGACCCTTAGGATTCAAGGGGACTTAATCTTTCAACTTAGAACGGCCACAGGGCACATTTACACAGTGGTAAAGGGTGGGGATGGGGCCTGAGGTGACGTGTGCAAACACGCCCTGTGGCGCGTTTTAAGTTGGGGAAATAATTTCCTTTCAATCCTGAGGGACCCTGGGGGCCAACTAGCCCACCAGGTGCTTCCAGTAAGCGCCACTGCTCTGCGTTGCAGAGAGGTGGTGCAGGCCGTGCCCCTTTTTACACCTCTCTGCAATGGCGCTTACTGGACGTACCTAGTGGGCTATTTTGCCCCTAGGGATCCTCAGGATTCAAGGGGACTTAATCTCCCAACATAAAAAACGGCCACAGGGCGTGTTTACACAGTGGGGAAGGGAGGGGACGGGGCCTGAGGGGACGTGTGCAAACACGCCCTATGGCGTGTTTTAAGTTGGGGAAATAATTCCCCTTCAATCCTGAGGGCTCCTGGGGGCTAACTAGCCCACCAGGTGCTTCCAGTAAGCGCCACTGAGCTGCGTTGCAGAGAGGTGGTCTAGGCCGTGCCCCTTTTTACACCTCTCTGCAACGCAGCTCTGTGGCGCTTACTGGAGGTACCTAGTGGGCTAGTTGGACCCTAGGGACCCTCAGGATTCAAATGAACTTAATCTCCCAACTAAAAACGGCCACAGGGCGTGTTTACACAGTGGTGAAGGGAGGGGACGTGGCCTGAGTTAACATGTGCAAACAAACCCTGTGGCGCGTTTTAAGTTGGGGAAATAATTCCCCTTCAATCTTGAGGGACCCTGGAGGCCAACTAGCCCACCGGGTGCTTCCAGTAAGCGCCACTGCGCTGCGTTGCAGAGAGGTGGTCTAGGCCGTGCCCCTTTTTTCATTTCTCTGCAACGCAGCTCTGTGGCGCTTACTGGAGGTACCTAGTGGTCTAGTTGGACCCTAGGGACCCTCAGGATTCAAGGTGACTTAATCTCCCAACATAAAACGGCCACAGGGCGTGTTTACACAGTGGGGAAGTGAGGGGACGGGGCCTGAGATAATTTTAATCCACTGCCCTATTATATACTAGGGGCTTACAGAGAAGGTCATGCTGATCACAGGGGGACCCCAAAGCATAGTGTTCCCTAGTGTATGTAGGTGTTTTCACTGTATTCTGAGTGTCTTTTAACATAGCACTGGCTCTAGGACTGGTTAGTCAGACTCAGTTACCACCAGTATACGTCTGAAAAAGTTGAGGGTACAGGATGATTTTGCAACAAGGCTTCTTTCTGCTCTTCTGTTTGTTCTTTCTTCACGTTATCCTTCTTCCTGCACTTTTCTTCGTCTTTGAGGACTTCTGTTGCTTCTTTCTGCATTTCTTTTTTTTCTTTCTGTGCGTTTTTTCTTCTTTCTTCACATGTCCTATCTCTGTAGGTATAGTTAGAAATTAGCATTTAAAAAACCTTTGAAATTCACTGAAAAAAACATAGGTATCAGGCATGTTGTAGTTAGGAATTAGCATTTAAAAAACCTTAGAAATTCACTGAAAAAACCATAGGTTTCAGGGGAGTTATAGTTAGCTGGACATTTCCCTCATACAAAACCCTAGAAATTCTCCCGTTATAGTTAGTTCAGCTAACTATAACTCACGCCCCCGCAATGCACTGCTGATGACGTCACATATTACATCACTCATGACATGGTCAGTGACATCACTGATGACATCAATGATGACATCCCAAATGACATCACTGATGACATCACTGATGATGTCATTCATGTGATCATTTGATGCTTCTTGTCACACCCTAATATAACCTTTGATACACCCACTCTAAATTACATACTGCCACTCTCAAAACCATAGACACTCCAACACCAATAAGTACATACCCCATCACAGAGTCTTCGGTCTAAACACCCATCCACTCACTCACCCGTACAGTCACTCATACTTATGGTCACTCAGCACAGGACTATCATATGTCTGCAATGCAACGCAACGCAACGCAGCTCCCTGGCGCATACTGGAGATACCTGTTGTGCTAGTTGGCTCTCAGGGACCCTCAGTATTGAAGGGGAATTAATTACCTAACTTACAACTGGCCAGGGGGCGCATTTGCAGAGTGCTGCAAGGAGGGGGCGTGGCCTCCGGCACGATGCCGGTCTTTTATTTATTTAATTTTTTTAAGAAGGAGGTTGTGTGGCCCCCCCTTCTTTTTCTAATTTACTGGCCCTGGGGACCCCATCCCCCAGGGCCTGCACCCTAATTTTTTTTGTTGAAAAAAATTAATTTGGCCCTCCCAAGGCCTTAATCGGCCCCCGGGACCCCAACCCCCAGGTCATGGCCTTTTTTTTTTTTAATTCTTTAGGAGGGGGCTGCGTTGCCCCCCTCCTGAGGCCACTTATGGCCCCGGGGACCCCACCCCCGGGCCGGCCTTTGTTTTTTATTATTTAAAAAATATATATATTTATAGAAACACCTAGGACATGCTGGACAAACTGTTTGTACCTATCACCATGACGATTTGCGTGATATTTATTAAAAGGCGACTATGCATAGAATAAATCCACATGGAATGTATTTACACTGCTAGTGAAGCTCTGACGTGTCTGACGCCCTACCGTACCTAATCCCGGCACCCCCGCCGGTGGGTACTCTCCAAGTAGACACCCTTGTTGTTTATTTATACAAACATGGGTAGCTATTGACGGGCACATTTAATATACACGCACACCAAGCCATTCAAAGGGGATTCGACAAAAGTTCGACCAAACTATGCAAGAAACCCCCCTCACACTTAATAAAACACACTTCCACCGCCGGATGTGTAATACTTTTTATTTTACTCTCTGGAAAGGAGACGAACCTCACTTGAGAGTCACAGCATGCTATTTTATGTTTTTTAAGAAGGAGGGCTGTGTGGCCCCCCCTTCTTTTTCTAATTTACTGGCCCTGGGGACCCCATCCCCCAGGGCCTGCACCCTATTTTTTTTTGTTGAAAAAAATTAATTTGGCCCTCCCAAGGCCTTAATCGGCCCCGGGGACCCCAACCCCCGGGTCATGGCCTTTTTTTTTTTTATTCTTTAGGAGGGGGCTGCGCTGCCCCCCTCCTCAGGGCACTTATGGCCCTGGGGACTCCATCCCCAGGGCTGGCCTTTGTTTTTATTATTTAAAAAAAATATATATTTATAGAAACACCTAGGACATGCTGGACAAACTGTATGTACCTATCACCATGACGATTTGCGTGATATTCATTAAAAGGCGACTATGCATAGAATGAATCCACATGGAATGTATTTACACTGCTAGTGAAGCTCTGACGTGTCTGACGCCCTACCGTGCCTAATCCCGGCACCCCCGCCGGTGGGTACTGTCCAAGTAGACACCGTTGTCGTTTATTTATACAAACATGGGTAGCTATTGACGGGCACATTTAATATTTATTTATTTAAAGATTTGTAAAGCGCCTGGTGACCCGAAGGCATCCCCGCGCTGTGAGAACATGAATTAGTCAAGAGGGGAGGGAGAACTTATTTAGGGAAGAGCAAAGTTTTAAGCTGCTTGCGAAAACGCAGGTAGCAGGGTTCCAA
Organism: Triturus cristatus; assembly: GCF_964204655.1. NCBI lineage: Eukaryota > Metazoa > Chordata > Amphibia > Caudata > Salamandridae > Triturus > Triturus cristatus. The sequence goes on from NC_140594.1 coordinate 37,044,089, forward strand.
CCGCAGGCTGCGGGGAAGCGAGTTCCAGCGAGTGGCTGCCCTTACAGAGAAGCGACGGCCTCCAGTACGCACCCTCCTAAACCTGGGAACAGTGGCCAGTCGCTCATTGTCCGAGCGCAGAGATCTCGGAGCTTTGTATGGGGTAACCATATCTCCTAAGTTTAAAGGACCTTGTCCATTGAGGAGCTTGTAAGTGATGCACATTGCCTTGAAATCAATCCTCTCTCGGACTGGTAACCAGTGCAGAGTCTTAAGCGCAGGTCTGCCAGAGGTACTGGATGGAAGACCCATCAGCATCCGGGCCGCCGCATTTTGGGTTCGTTGTAGCCTGCCCAGAGTGGCTTCAGGGGCTCCTAAGTAGACCGCATTGCTGTAGTCCAATCGTGCAAGGACCAGTCCTTGAACCAGGAGTTTCCTGGATTGAAGGGGAAGCAGAGGAAGGATCTTGCGGACTGACCGCATAAGTCCGAAGCAGGTTCCAGCTGTTTTAGTTGCCTGGGTCTTCATGGAAAGGTCCGGTTCGAGCCAGACCCCAAGAATATACACGCACACCAAGCCATTCAAAGGGGATTCGACAAAAATTCGACCAAACTATGCAAGAAACCCCCCTCACAGTTAATAAAACACACATCCACCGCCGGATGTGTAATACTTTTTATTTTACTCTCTGGAAAGGAGACGAACCTCACTTGAGAGTCACAGCATGCTATTTTATTTTTTTAAGAAGGAGGGCTGTGTGGCCCCCCTTCTTTTTCTAATTTACTGGCCCTGGGGACCCCATCCCCCAAGGCCTGCACCCTATTTTTTTTTGTTGAAAAAAGTAAATTTGGCCCTCCGAAGGCCTTAATCGGCCCCGGGCACCCCAACCCCCGGGTCATGGCCTTTTTTTTTTTATTCTTTAGGAGGGGGCTGCGTTGCCCCCCTCCTCAGGGCACTTATGGCCCGGGGACCCCATCCCCAGGGCCGGCCTTTGTTTTTTATTATTTAAAAAATACATATATTTATAGAAACACCTAGGACATGCTGGACAAACCGTATGTACCTATCACCATGACGATTTGCGTGATATTCATTAAAAGGCGACTATGCATAGAATGAATCCACATGGAATGTATTTACACTGCTAGTGAAGCTCTGACGTGTCTGACGCCCTACAGTGCCTAATCCCGGCACCCCCGCCGGTGGGTACTCTCCAAGTAGACACCCTTGTCATTTATTTATACAAACATGGGTAGCTATTGACGGGCACATTTAATATACACGCACAGCAAGCCATTCAAAGGGGATTTGACAAAAATTCGACCAAACTTTGCAAGAAACCCCCCTCACGGTTAATAAAATACACATCCACCGCCGGATGTGTAATACTTTTTATTTTACTCTCTGGAAAGGAGACGAACCTCACTTGAGAGTCACAGCATGCTCGTGGCTGAGCCCAATGCTGTGTTACACCCACCAGTGCCCGCCGAATGCCTCACACCTCTGTGTTGTATTCCACCAGCTAGTGCATATGCTATGACACTCTCTAGCCCATGTGCACTGTAACACCACCCCGTGAATATGTCATGCCACACTTGCCTTCGCACGGGTTATATTGCCCCATCTAACGTGCCTTCCTCGATGCCTATGTTATAACGCACAGCGCTATGCCATACATATTACAATCTGGGATCCATATCTTTGTCACAGTGCATATGCAACGTTACACACCCGAGCACATATTTTATATTACAACTTTTGAGACTAGTTAGGTTACACAACACGGCCATGTGCATATTACACTCCAAGGCGCATATCGCATAGCACGCGCTAGTGCCTGTGCTATTTTGCGCTCTCCAATGAATCTGTCATTGCGCACAATGTATTGCATATTATATTTCATGCCCCGGTTCATCTTATATCACACTTTTTGGTGCATAGTTTATACCATATACTATATCTAGTTTTCATTTTCAATCGTGCTCTCAGGACTATGTTCTATATAACAATGCGTCCACCTACCCTTTTCACGGGCATTACATTTTGCGATGGGGGTGGAGGGTCAGGGGGTGTTTCTGCCAAGTGAGCCCAGAGTCACAGTCACAAACATCCTCTTCTTCCTGAATAAAAGTGAGATCATGCTGCATACTTGTTCATATTTTAAGTAGTTCGCACAGACACACATTTTAAAAACAATAAAGTTCCTAATACCCACCTTCTCTGAACAGTTAGCTTGCTGCCCCATCCACCTCCTCCCTATCGTCTGTTGTCTGAATCCATGGACTAGCCTCCTCCCTCCTGCCATGCATGGTCTGATATGCTGCCACTGCCCTCCATTTAGCATTATGTACCAGTCCACTCCTCCTGCCCTCCATTGCCCAATTCTATGGCCCATCATTGACCTCCTGCTTAGCCTCTGTGCTTAGCTTGCTGCCCCTATTCTCCTTCCGCCTGCCCTCCAATGTCTTTGTGTATGCCCCTGCTCCATCCTTTTTGCCCACCATGTTCCAGGGACCTGCCACTCCTATCTACTCAGAGTGTTCTGTTGAGCTGCCACTCCCCTTCCACCTGCCTAGCATTGTCAGATGACTGTAACCTGTCCCTGCCACCTCCACCCTGCCTGTCCACATGCCATGCCCCCATCCCCTTCCTCCTGTCCTCCATGGTCCATTTTACTGCCACACCCTTCTGCCCTCCCTGGTCTGTTGTGCTGCAACTGCTCCTCCTGCCTGCCCCGCGCGGTCTGTTGTGAGGCCCCTTCCCCTGAACTCTCTTGTCTGTGCCCTGGTCCTGACCCTCCCTTCTATCCTCCATGGTCCTTTGTTCATGCCCCTGCACCCTCCTTCTCGCCCATCATAGCCATTGTGCTGCCACTAACCCTCCCGCTTGCCATGCATGGTCTTATGTGCTGCCATGGCCCCTTCCACCTTCCCTGTGTGGTCAGCTAGCTGCCCCTGACCCCCTCCCACCTTTCCTCCATGGTCTGTGTGTATGTCATCATAGTCTCATTGTTGCTCTCCATGTTGTGTCTTGTTTCTAGTGCCCAACCTGCCTGACCTCCATGGTCATCTTGCTGCTCCTGCCCTGCCCCCTTGACCCCAGCCCTCTGTTTCCATGTGCAGACCCCTATTCCCTCCCTCCTGGCTTGTCTGTTCCATTGTAATGCCCCTGATCAGTCCCTCCTGCCCTTTATGGTCTGTTATGCTGCAGCTTTCTCTCCTGTCTGTCCATTATGGTCAGCTAGCTACTATTGCCTCTTTCCCCACTGTTCTCTGTTATCCATGTGCATGGTCCTGTCCCCTCCCTATTACTTTCTATGGATTGTTCTGCTGCAAACCCTGATGCCTGCCCTGTAGGGTCAGTTTGGTGCACCTCTCCATGTCCCTCCTGTCCTCTGTTATCCATATCCATGTCCCTACCCCAATTCCTCCTGCCAACCATGATCCAATGTACCATACTTGCGAACATTTTGATCTTGGTAAAAGGGGGAGATTTTGAAAAAAAAACTGGGGTATTGATTTTCCCCTTTGAGTTACATTGAAAAAGAGGAGATTGTAGACAGGAGACAGATCAAATAAAGCCCATTTGAGCTTAAAAACATTGGACATTTCCTGGCTGAAACGGGTCCGTTGGCATGTATGGTTGTACTACCACTGCCTCTTCCTTCTGCCCACAATGGTCTAATATATTGCCACAGCCTCTCTTGCCAGTCCTGTATTGTTGGTTTGTTGCCCATGCCCCCCTTTCCACTGCCCTCCATAGTCTGTTGTGCTGCTGCCCTTCCTGCCTACCCAGTGTGGTCAAATTGTTGCATCTGCACTCTCCTACCTGCCTTCAATTTTCTGAGTCTGTGCCCCTGGCCTCTGCCTCTCAACAGTATCCCAATAAACAACTAGATTGCTAACATTCTATATGTATTACAAAAGTGTGGAACGCCTGACGTCATCTTGATGTAATCAAAGTTGTAATACCTAGAGTATTTCCTTTAGAAATTACATATATGAGAGGGTCTTATTTGCATCAAAAGTATGGTTAGTGCTCTAAAAAACTGAAATGAGGACACATTTTCTGAGTTTTCAAATAGCGACAAAGAACTTTTAAATTATTTGTAATCTTTATGTTTTTTTATCCAGTTGACCACTTGATTAAATGTTGCACCTAGGGGAGAGGATGTGGTGTTACTTCCAGAGCTGCAGACTTTACAACTGGGGAACCAGGTGGGAGTTTCTACTTCAGCTCAACATTCTGTGATTCTGGTCAAATCACTTAATCTCCCCATGTCTACAACCAAAATGAATTTGATCTTTTGTGATGTAACCAATGCTCATGTAAAGCACTCCAATACCTGACAAGTCTGCACTATATAAAACTGCAAATACACAAAAAATAAGTGTTTGCACACTTCTGTCATTGGGCTATACTTGGGCTACATCTGGGTGATATTTGGGCTACATTTGGGCTCTTTTGCCTCTGGTGGAAATTTTGGGAGACTTATTTGTTATGATGTTTCCTAATTTCCTCATTAACTACAGTCTCCTCAGTGGGAAATACTTTCAGTTTTTTACTTTGATTCGATCAAGAAGGCATTCAGATGTGTCACACATTTGCCATAAATTCAGAATGTTAGCACTCTAGTTGCTCATAAGATCACTGTAGTAAAGCTACTGCTCACCACGGAAGTCTGCTGCTGGTATTAAAAGTGCATGTTTCAGTCTGCATATCAGAATTTTTTAATGAAATAGAAGAGAATTTGAGAAGTCACTCAAAATGTGCCCTAATTTTTCTTTCTTAAGCACTAATCATAATTTCTATGACAAAATGACCCCCCTCATTGTGTTCCTTTTTAAATTAAATATTTTAAGTGTTACCAGTTTATTCCAATGAAGATGGCTTCAGGTGTGCCATACTTTTATCATAAGTAAGACAGTAAGCGCTCTAGTTGATCTTAAGAACACTCTGGGACATTCTGTCATTGGGCTATACTTGGGCTACATCTGGGTGATATTTGGGCTACATTTGGGCTCTTTTGTCTCTGGTGGACATCTTGGGAGATTTATTTGTTATGAAGTTTCCTAATTTCCTGCAGTCTCCTCAGTAGGAAATACTTTCAGTTTTTTACTTTGGTTCCATGAAGAAGGCATTCAGATGTGTCACACATTTGCCATACATTCTGAATGTTAGCACTCTAGTTTCTCATTAGATCACTGTAGTAAAGCTATTGCTCAGCAGGGAAGTCTGCTGCTGGTATTCAAAGTGCATGTTTCAGTCTGCATGTCAGAATTTTGTTATGAAATAGAAGAGGATTTGAGAAGTCAAAATGTGCCCTAATTTTTCTTTCTGCAGCACTAATCATAATTTCTATGGAAAAATGAACCCCCTCATTTTGTTCCTTTGTAAATTAAATGTTTTAAGTGTTACCACTTTGTTCCAATCAAGATGGCTTCAGGAGTGCCATACTTTTGTCATAAGTAAGACTGTTAGCGCTCTAGTTGTTCGTTAGAACACATTGGGACATTCTGTCATTGGGCTATACTTGGGCTACATCTGGGTGATATTTGCTACATTTGGGCTCTTTTGTCTCTGGTGGCCATCTTGGGAGATTTATTTGTTATGAAGTTTCCTAATTTCCTCATTTACTACAGTCTCCTCAGTGGGAAATACTTTCAGTTTTTTACTTTGATTCCATCAAGAAGGCATTCAGATGTGTCACACATTTGCCATAAATTCAGAATGTTAGCACTCTAGTTGCTCATAAGATCACTGTAGTAAAGCTACTGCTCACCACGGAAGTCTGCTGCTGGTATTAAAAGTGCATGTTTCAGTCTGCATATCAGAATTTTTTAATGAAATAGAAGAGAATTTGAGAAGTCACTCAAAATGTGCCCTAATTTTTCTTTCTTCAGCACTAATCATAATTTCTATGACAAAATGAACCCCCTCATTGTGTTCCTTTTTAAATTAAATGTTTTAAGTGTTACCAGTTTATTCCAATCAAGATGGCTTCAGCTGTGCCATACTTTTATCATAAGTAAGACAGTAAGTGCTCTAGTTGATCTTAAGAACACTCTGGGACATTCTGTCATTGGGCTATACTTGGGCTACATCTGGGTGATATTTGGGCTACATTTGGGCTCTTTTGTCTCTGGTGGCCATCTTGGGAGATTTATTTGTTTTGAAGTTTCCAAATTTCCTGCAGTCTCCTCAGTAGGAAATACTTTCAGTTTTTTACTTTGGTCCCATGAAGAAGGCATGCAGATGTGTCACACATTTGCCATAAATTCAGAATGTTAGCACTCTAGTTGCTCATAAGATCACTGTAGTAAAGCTACTGCTCACCACGGAAGTCTGCTGCTGGTATTAAAAGTGCATGTTTCAGTCTGCATATCAGAATTTTTTAATGAAATAGAAGAGAATTTGAAAAGTCACTCAAAATGTGCCCTAATTTTTCTTTCTTCAGCACTAATCATAATTTCTATGACAAAAGGAACCCCCTCATTGTGTTCCTTTTTAAATTAAATGTTTTAAGAGTTACCAGTTTATTCCAATCAAGATGGCTTCAGGTGTGCCATACTTTTATCATAAGTAAGACAGTAAGCGCTCTAGATGATCTTAAGAACACTCTGGGACATTCTGTCATTGGGCTATACTTGGGCTACATCTGGGTGATATTTGGGCTACATTTGGGCTCTTTTGTCTCTGGTGGCCATCTTGGGAGATGTATTTGTTATGAAGTTTCCTAATTTCCTGCAGTCTCCTCAGTAGGAAATACTTTCAGTTTTTTACTTTGGTTCCATCAAGAAGGCATTCAGATGTGTCACACATTTGCCATCAATTCTGAATGTTAGCACTCTAGTTGCTCATTAGATCACTGTAGTAAAGCTACTGCTCAGTAGGGAAGTCTGCTGCTGGTATTCAAAGTGCATGTTTCAGACTGCATGTCAGAATGTTTTTATGAAATAGAAGAGGATTTGAGAAGTCAAAATGTGCCCTAATTTTTCTTTCTGCAGCACTAATCATAATTTCTATGGCAAAATGAACCCCATCATTTTGTTCCTTTGTAAAGTAAATGTTTTAAGTGTTACCACTTTGTTCCAATCAATATGGCGTCAGGAGTGCCATACTTTTGTCATAAGTAAGACTGTTAGCGCTCTAGTTGTTCGTTAGAACACTCTGGGACATTCTGTCATTGGGCTATACTTGGGCTACATCTGGGTGATATTTGCTACATTTGGGCTCTTTTGTCTCTGGTGGCCATCTTGGGAGATTTATTTGTTATGAAGTTTCCTAATTTCCTGCAGTCTCCTCAGTAGGAAATACTTTCAGTTTTTTACTTTGGTTCCATCAAGAAGGCATTCAGATGTGTCACACATTTGCCATACATTCTGAATGTTAGCACTCTAGTTGCTCATTAGATCACTGTAGTAAAGCTACTGCTCACCAGGGAAGTCTGCTGCTGGTATTCAAAGTGCATGTTTAAGTCTGCATGTCAGAATTTTTTTATGAAATAGAAGAGGATTTGAGAAGCCAAAATGTGCCCTAATTTTTCTTTCTGCAGCACTAATCATAATTTCTATGGCAAAATGAACCCCCTCATTTTGTTCCTTTGTAAATTAGATGTTTTAAGTGTTACCACTTTATTCCAATCAAGGTGGCTTCGGGTGTGCCATACTTTTGTCATAAGTAAGACTGTTAGCGCTCTAGTTGTTCGTTAGAACACTCTGGGACATTCTGTCATTGGGCTATACTTGGGCTACATCTGGGTGATATTTGGGCTACATTTGGGCTCTTTTGTCTCTGGTGGCCATTTTGGGAGACTTATTTGTTATGATGTTTCCTAATTTCCTCATTTACTACAGTCTCCTCAGTGGGAAATACTTTCAGTTTTTTACTTTGATTCCATCAAGAAGGCATTCAGATGTGTCACACATTTGCCATAAATTCAGAATGTTAGCACTCTAGCTGCTTATTAGATCACTGCAGTAAAGCTACTGCTCACCAGGGAAGTCTGCTGCTGGTATTGAAAGTGCATGTTTCAGTCTGCATGTCAGAAGTTTTTAATGAAATAGAAGTGGATTTGAGAAGTCACTGAAAATGTGCCCTAATTTTTCTTTCTGCAGCACTAATTATACTTTCTATGGCAAAACGAACCCCCTCATTTTGTTCCTTTTTAAATTAAATGTTTTAAGAGTTACCACTTTATTCCAACCAAGATGGCTTCAGGTGGGCCATACGTTTGTCATAAGTAGGACTGTTAGCGCTCTAGTTGTTCTTTAGAACACTCTGGGAAGCTGCAGTAGAACACAAAGGAATCAACTGACAGTCTCTGCCCTTGTTGGATGTACATGTTTTACTGAGAATGTCAGACTTCATTCTCACATGACTGAGAAAGATAATGTGAATTTACAGAAAATATGCTCTCAGTTTTGCTTATAGATCACCTTCCAAACCTCTGTGGGAAAAGCATGAGAAAATAGTTTTCTCTCAAACATGATTCATGATATCACAGCAGACCGCTTTTTCACATGGTAAAATTACCTTAGAACACACCACAATTCCTAAAATGAGTATGGTACCATCAACAAATGATTTATAATGTAAATAAAGTCTTAAAACCTTCTATTAACTGAAATGCTTTTTAATGAGGTGCTATCATGTATATTGATCCCAAGATGGCTGCCAACACTTCTTGGATGAAGTGCTGACAGTCAATTAGATCTCACGATGAAATGTGTGGTTAGGCTCCGCCCAGATATATATGTGATTTTACTTTTGATTTTCTCAGGAACTACTGAACGGATTTACACTATTTAAGCAAAATGCATGAGTCTGATCTGAGGACTACCTCTTTGCCAAATTTGGTGTAATTCCGTTCAGCACTTCGGGCTGTAGCTGCGTCAACAGGTCTTATGGGAAAATGCATGGGAAAAACGCGTTTTGAGACCCCCCTTTTCTCTCTGCCCACGCTTGACGAATCACCGTGAAATTTTCAGGATAGGAGCGGACCATAGCTGGCCAAAAGTTTTGAAAATTTCACGAAGATTCATCAATCGACGCCAACGTTATTTCAAATAGAATGTTGCGGATTTCCTATGGAAAATAGGTCCTAACTATAACTACCTACTGGCGACTGCCAGTAGGTAATATATATAATATATATAATATATAAGAAGACATGTGGCTGATGACACTTGATGTCAACAGCCTGTATACATGTATACCCCACCACTTGGGAGTTAAAGCTAATCATCATTTTCTGAAACAGCGTGACATCAAATATCTTTCACATACTGAAATGCTACTATGTATGATGCAAAGATGTCTCTCGAACAATTTCTTCCTGTTCAATCACGTCATCTATTGCCAGGCCCAGGGTACTGCAATGGGAACCTGCTTCGCCCCCAGCTACGCGGGTCTTTACCTGGGCTGGTGGGAGGAGCAGGTAGCGGTCAACATCTCGGCTTTTACCCACAATGTCAGTCTCTGGGCCAGGTATATAGATGATGTGTTCTGCATCTGGAAAGGTGATAAAGATGATGCTTTGAAATTTGTGGCCACTTTAAATACCAATGACTGCAATCTGACCTTCACATGTACAATAGAGAAAAAGGCAATTGAATTTCTAGATGTGGTGGTAAATGTAAACAATGGCAAGTTAGAAAGTAAGCTGTTCCAGAAGCCAACAGCAGGAAACAGCATTTTACATGCCGAAAGTTGCCACCCAAAGAATCTGATCCGTAGTATACCTTACGGAGAATTATTAAGGGCAAAGAGGAATTGCAGTACACAATTGGATTTTGAATTGGAGAAGGCAAACATGAAAGCAAGATTTCTAGAAAGAGGGTACCCGAATAAAATAATAGAACAAGCATGTACTAAAGTCAATACTGTTCGAAGGGAAGACCTCCTAGATCCAAAAAATTCCAGAGAAGAGATTGATGAGCCTATCAGGTTTATCACTACATATTCTAACCAATCATGGCAGGTCAGAAATTGTCTGAAAAAATACTGGCACGTTTTGAACATTGACCCAGTTCTGAAAAAAGCAGTGGGAAATCAACCAAAAATCACGTTTAGGAAATGTTCAGCTTTAAAAGATCTTCTTTGCAGTAGTACTGTGAAAGAGGAAAGTAAGAACCGAAGAGACATAAAAGGATTCTACACTTGCAATTCATGCAAAGCTTGTAAGAACAGTGTGAATCGAAAGGAAATTTCTCTATCCAAAAACCACAAACCTTACGTGATCCAGAAGCATCTATCATGTAAATCTGATTACTGCGTATATGCTTTGAGTTGTCCCTGCCCAATTGTTTATATCGGAAGTACCATCCATCAGGTAAAAAAACGAGTTCTTGAACATACAAGGGCAATCATTAATGAGGACAAACAATACCCTATCGTTAGGCATTTTAAAGAATTACATGGAAAAAATGTCAATGTCCTACAATTTTGTGCCCTAGACAGAATTCTTAAATCAGAAAGGGGCGGAGACAGAGTGAGAGAATTGAGACAACTGGAGTCGAGATTGATTATTAAGTATGATACCGTCCAACCACTGGGTTTGAATAAAGATGAAGAAATGTCGGTTCATTTAGGGTAATTGAATCATGTTTGTGTGCTGCAATTTTGAGAGCTCACAGTGTAGTATATTGATGAGAAGCCATGAGTTTGTTTTTATCTTTGCACATATATCATAGTGATTGCACAATTTTGTATTTTTGTAGGAGACCAGACTGTCAGCATACTTTTTAAGAAGATGGATTTACAGATGATTGAGTTGGATTGAAATTATATAATTTGAAAAACACTGCTATTCGACAACTTTACGCCCACTGGGGCAGAATTATCCAAAACAACTTACAGTGGCTTGATTTAAATAATGTGCACTATTTTTATTTTTCGCTCATAATAGTTATGAATGATGTATGCCCACTTGGGCAGAATTGAATAACATTTAAAATCATAGTTATGCACTTAGCTATTAATGTCACGACATATTTTGTCTTGAATAATGACACTTTGAATAGCGGTATTCATATATTTTGACCATTCCAAGATGGATGCCAAAGTAAAACGTTTTCGAAACTGAGTTGGGACAGGTAGTCCTACTTTTATGTTTTGTTTATTCACTATATGTTTCACTGTTTACAAACTACCGATTACCCGTGACCAAGGTGCGGCTGCACCGAAACGCGTCGGGCGTTTGTTTGTCATTTTGTGAATAAAGAACTCACGCATATGGAGCTGGGCTCGAGAGTGCTTTCTTGATTGAAAAAGCTTGATGTATGCTAATATATATATATATATATATATATATATATATATATTCACTGAAAAAACCATAGGTTTCAGGCACCTTATAGTTAGAAATTAGCATTTAAAAAACCTTAGAAATTCACTGAAAAAAACCATAGGTTTCAGGGACGTTATAGTTAGAAATTAGCATTTGAAAAAACCTTAGAAAATCACTGAAAAAAACATAGGTTTCAGGGATGTTATAGATAGAAATTAGCATTTCAAAAACCTTAGAAATTCACTGTAAAAAACATAGGTTTCAGGCACGTTATAGTTACTTGGACATTTGACTCATATAAAAACAGAGAAATTCACCCGTTATAGTCAGTTGAGCTAACTATAACTCGCGCGCCCGCAATGCACTGGTGATGACGTTACATATGACATCACTCATGACATGGTCAGTGACATCACTCATGACATCACTCATGACATCTCAAATGACATCACTGAAAAAGAACACAAGAATCGAAGTACATTAATGATTAAAATCCAGTAATTTTGAAGATGTGTAATCCAAATATGGACATACAATATGTTGCAGATAACTCAATAACTGTTCCTCGCATACTATCCAAATAGAAGTCAATACCTGGAAAACATATGTCTGTATGAAATACTGCAACATTATAGTTTTAGAAAAAATGTTAAAGTAAAAAATAAAGGGAAATATGCTGTAATTAGATCTGATGGATGTTTCTTAAAGAATGCCAAAGGAAATTTGATTAATCACAGGAAATTAAGTTGTGATAAGAGAGAGTTTTTCTATTTAGCTCTTCTGCAACTCTTCAAACCTTGGAGGACTGAAATGGAATTACTCTGAGATTTTGACTGCTATGAAGATTCTTTCAAAGCATGTACAGACATTGCTACCAGTGAGGCCCACCCGGACCACGCATCATTGCAGGGTGCACACACGGTGAGTGCTTCAGATGCCACTAACTCACTACACCACAGGTCATCGCCACGTGGACTTATTGAGGCAGAATTCAATGCAAGCCGCAACACATGGTGCCACTAACCCTGTTCAACAGAAGCCGGCAACACATGGTGCCACTAACCCTGTTCACCAGAAGCAGAACGATCCCTCATGTGGAACTGTGTCCTTAATCCTGAATGGCAGTGACCCAAAGTCCATGGCAGCGACCACAGCACCAGACTCCCTTTCATCAGTTAGGCATATTTCTATATGCAATGCCGGCGACACGTGGTGCCACTAACCCTGTACAGCATAAGGCGCAACACATTGTGCCACTAACCCTGTTCAACACAAGCCAATCTCACATGTGGAACTGTGTCCTGAGTCCTGAATGGCAGTGACCCCAAGTCCGTGGCAGCGACCACAGCAGCATACTCTCTTTGATCAGTTAGACATATTTCCATATGCAAGGCCAGCGACACCTGGTGCCACTAACCCTGTACAACACAAGGTGCAACACGTGTTGCCACTAACCCTGTTCAACACAAGCCGATCCCACATGTGGAACTGTGTCCTGAGTCCTGAATGGCAGGGGGAATTGCCAAACTAAACGAAGACGTGGAATTCATGAATGAGGAGGTTGACGGATTAGATTGATGCATATTGAAGAAACGAGATTGCCGAGAATAAGAAACGGATCCAACACATTTAGAACATAAAATCAGCATCTATTAAGGCCCCTAAATCCGACATCTCCTTTGAAGAAAGGATAGAAAATTGTCATCTTCTGCCATTTTGTATAATCAGATGCCATACTGAAATTCAATGTATTGCCTTAGGATAATTGATTCGAAGAAGGATACACATTGAGTTCAACTGTCCATCCGAGGCTAAGATTTTGAACAGCCACATGAAATAGGGGGAATCGCAATACAGGATTAATACAGATACATCAGGTGTACCAGGATAGCGCCTAGTTTTCTCCCAAATAAAGAGTGTACAAACCTGAGCGGGTTCCTGACGAAGGCCTAGCCGAAACGCGTTGTGTCTACCTACCGCCCATAGAGTAAAAATCTGAATAAGAAATGCGTACACTGTTTTTGGCAATATTTATTGTTTATTAGATGTCTAATGAGAAATAATCATGGTATGACAAGTCTGCACTGTTATCTTATCACAAAATATTTAATCATGTTCTAGTTTGATTCTATTTGCACTATTGAGAAATCATTCTGTATACATAAAGGCATTATGTTGATTTATTGATGTCTACAAATGTTTATGCTCACATAGAGAAATTAACTTTTTGAAAAATAAGAAAACAAAACAAAAAAATCTACATTTTGTAATAATTAAAGAGAATTATTATTAACATATAAGTTTGTTTGTCCCATTATGTGTAGTCATATGTATTTGTCATACATGCGTGTAAACCTTTAGTCCAGTTAGAGGGATTTCCATTCAATTGGGAGTCGTGGTGCAACAAGTTTTTTATCAACACTGTGCCCGGTGTTCACCTTTTCCATATTACTGAATGGCAGTGACCCCAAGTCCGTGGCAGCGACAACAGCAGCATACTCCCTTTGATCAGTTAGGCATATTTCCATATGCAAGGCCGGCGACACATGGTGCCACTATCCTTGTTCAACACAAGCTGACCCCACATGTGGAACTGTGTCCTGAGTCCTGAATTGCAGTGACCCCAACTTCGTAGCAGCGACCACAACACCAGACTCCCTGCGATTAGTGACGTGTATTTGCATATGGAAGCCCGGAGACACGTGGTGCCACTGAACCTAAACTAGGCAGGCCGGTGGGGCCACCAACATATGCATGTGACTGTGGGCCCTTGCTCACCACTACCTCTGGCCTACACTGCAGCAGCAGGGCTCACAATTCAGATACAGTCACAATTGCAGATGACGCAGTAGGCAACAGACATAGCTCCCACTGCGGCCCATCTGCACCAAGCAGCATCAAAGGCTCATACACTTCGACAGTGTATTCTATACATATTTCATCTTTTCATGATACGCCTACACTGCGGTCAATAGGGCCCACAATTAAAATTAAATCTTCATTCATTACTTACAGAGTCCACTAGGCAAGTAACTATCAGAGGCCTAAAACCTACATAATATCCTTTTAGTATCCTTGCTTCAAGAACTTTTTTATATCAGTTATAGCTTTAGTACACTCAACAAATTCATCTTCAAGTGCCACCAAACACTCAATAACACTGTACACTGCGGGCAACAGAGCTCGCAATTCGAATTTTTGACATGTGGTGCCACTTACCCTGTTCAACACAAGGCCTGACACGTGGTGCCACAAACCCTGTTCAACACAAGCCGATCACACATGTGAAACTGTGTCCTGAGTCCTGAATGGCAGTGACCCCAACTTCATGGCTGTGACCACAGCACCAGACTCCCGTTAATCAGTCAGGCATATTTCCAGATGCAAGGCCAGCGACATGTGGTGCCACTAACCCTGTACAACACAAAGCGCGACACGTGGTGCCACTACCCCAGTTCAATACAAGCCGATCCCACATGTGGAACTGTGTCCTGAGTCCTGAATGACAGTAGCCCCAACTTCGTGGCAGCGACCATAGCACCAGGCTCCCTTCAGTTTTATTTGTTGTTGTTTTCTTTAAATATGTTTTTTTATATGTAAATCTATACATGACTAAGATTCTTGTTTGTCCAACCGCACAGGGATAATTCTGGGCCCAAGAAGGTTGTTGGGGGTATGTTGGTAATGTGGGAAGAGGGTGCATTACCTGCTGATGTGAAAGGGGTATCTTTAACAGAAAGAACTCCGGTGTGTTTTCAGAAATGCCTCGGACAGATGCCAGCTGATGGACTGAATCACAAAATGGCTTTTCAATGCTTATGTAGTGTGACTTCTGAACTGTTCACACCCAGGCTCGCAGAGGAACAACTGCGGCCCATCCGGTCGACTCACAGATGCAGTACTACAAGCCTTCTGCTCCCAAAAGAACAGCAGCGTAGTAGCTTGCAGAGATACAGGCACAGCAGCGTACTAGCTTGCAAAGGTAGAGAGCTGCAACCCGACGGACTGGCTTCTAACGCCATAGCTGCGAAGTGGTGATGTTGGGAAGA
Organism: Triturus cristatus; assembly: GCF_964204655.1. Taxonomy (NCBI): domain Eukaryota; kingdom Metazoa; phylum Chordata; class Amphibia; order Caudata; family Salamandridae; genus Triturus; species Triturus cristatus. The sequence continues at coordinate 37,059,407 of NC_140594.1, forward strand.
GGGAGCGTGAAAGGGTTATCTCACACCGACAGAGCTCCCGTATATTAAATTGCCCCCGGGACCTTTCTTTTATATTTTCACTCGATGCAAGAAAGCGCGCTTTCTGGACCATGACCTTTCTCCCTACCAAACTTGGCGTAATTCCGTTCAGCAGTTTGACCTATAGCCTTGTCTAAAGTTTCCTATGGAAAATCCATTGAGAAAACACATTTTCACACCCCCATATAGCTACCTGACGCACGCGTACTCACTGTTGGTGTGCAGGTCAGTGCTCTAGTTGTCAACATGTCACGGCCGCTCCCTGAGGGCAGGTTTGCACACACACCACACCCATCCGGCACATACATCACAGACCATGTGACCACGCAAATATAATACATTGACAACATCACATCCTTTATTGACGGTGGTGACTGGATGGCGGATGCTCCACGGGTCTCAATTATAAAGAGTCCATGAAAAGTTGCACAGAGGGTTAGACATACCCTGAGCTGTATGGCCATCAGGGGCCTACTACCACGTGGCGCGGACTTGACTTGCACAGGGTTAGTGCCACCCGAAACTGATATGGCCGTCAGGGGCCTACCACCACATGGCGTGGACTTGAGTTACAGCACCCTAAGTTGTATGGCCGTCAGCAGCCTACCACCACCTGCCGCTGACTTGCGTTGCACAGGGTTAGCAGCACCCAAAGCTGATGTGGTCTCCGCCATTGATGACTCAGGACTCAGTGACATGTGTGGGATCTGCCGGGCCGCGGAGAAGCTGATGTGGTGTCCGCCCTTCATGACTCAGGACTCAGCGACATCTGTGAGGTCTGCTTGTCCGCGGAGCTTTGACGGGCACGTGGAGTGCCCAGTGGTACACACTCCGGTGGCAGCAGGTAATTATTTGGTCATGGATGCGCAGGGATGGCAGTATCTCTCTCTCTCTCTCTCTCTCTCTCTCTCTCTCTCTCTCTCTCTCTCTCTCTCTCTCTCTCTCTCTCTCTCATTTCCCTCTCTTCACTCTCTCACTCTCTTCCTTCCTTTCCTTCTCTTTCTCCCTTCTCCCTTTCTCACTCCCTTGCTTTCCTTCCCTCTCTTTTTCTCTCTGTGTCTCGCTCCTTTGATATGCGCATTACACACGTCCTTATTTTGTGCTTTATTTTCCAGGGTGTGTCATCGACATTCATGCTCCCGACAGGAATCTTCCACCTTGTTGTTTTGTGTTCATTTTGGTAAATTTACTTTATCCTTTATATATACGTTTATGAAAAAATAAAGTTTAAAAAAAAATCAATGAAGTTTTTGGTTGTTAGTTAAGTGCTGTGTGACTCTTTCTCGTTCTTATTATTGTTATTGGGTGGTGTCCACCATGGTGTTAAATTTTGGGGCAGTTAACGCGGTAATACTGGTGATGTCTGCAGTTTGCACCAGCTTCTGAATAGTGTGTTAGATTTGTCTCAACTGTAGTCGCATTAAAGTGCTGATAATGAGATGCAGAGTAGGCGTTCCCGTTCAAAAACACACGAGGTGTACCTTTGCGATTTATTCTAAATACTAAAATCCTGTATTGAATTGCACTGTGATAGTGGGTGCATTTACAGTGTACACACAAAATCAATGAAGAAATATCATTGTATTTATTTTGATTGTGAATAGTGGTTCAGGTGCTGAATCTTGATGGGATACACTGCCCAGTTTATTTATTTTTCTGTAAACGAAAAAACCACATCACAACTTTCACAACGAAAGGCAAAAACTGCGATGTGAAACAAATTCCAGCGATAAGCCGCGTTAGCATTATGCACCTGCTTTCTGCTGGTGTTAAGCAGGACCACTACCTGCAGCATGAAAGGGAACACAGCCAAGAGCCACACCTGAACTCCCACAGGTGCTATAGAGTCAATGAGCATGATACACGGATACCCATGAGGGCCATTAACACTCAACGCAACAACCCCAGGACCGCCAACGCCCCCCGAACCCGCATCTGAGCAAGTATGTCCATGTGGTCATTGTGTTAGCATGATAGGCACAGGCCCTGCAACATCAGTGTGCTGACTTCAGCGGACGTTACCATGTCACCTCAGAGTTGGCAGTGAGCCAGGAGATGTAGCCATGCACGCACCCTCCTGCATGCACAAGCGGCAAAGGGAATGGGGTGTCTCACACATGTCCGTCTGCAAGAAGTGTGTTAAGTGTGTCTCTGTGTTCTGGTGTGGCCGCCTCGAGTGCCGCAGCAGAAGAGGTTGTAAAGTGGCATGCACCACCTCCAAACGGCAGTGTCACGGTGTGATTGGAATCCCGCAGGACATGCATGAATAGCCATTACAGAGGTGTGCCATAGTAGTGCACGGGATACAACAGTGCAGCGCACAAAAGTGTGGGGCCTTGTGGGAGGGACAAGCAGCTGTTTGGCAACGTAACACACAGTGAACCCGCCCATGTGCCACGTGCTGGGCATCTCATCCATGATGACTAGGGTCGCAGACATCACACAAAACCCACGACCGGCCTTTGTACACATCCTGTATGAATGCAGCTGTTACTGTAAGGATCAAAGGTTCTTTGTCTGAGCTATCTTGTGCTAACACATCTGCTGCTCTGAGAAGGAACTTGCAAGTGGCCAGCACCCCTGACAGATACGATAATATTTGCATCCGTCTCCCACACTATGCACTGCCCGATTTGAGAATGAGTGGACATCCCACACTCAAAAGTCTTTTCTCGTAGTTAGTGCATGTGAAATGGCCTTCACATGTACTCCCACCACAACCCTGCCCTGCACCCATTGCACACAGACCCAGCTCATTGCACCAAGCTGTGCCATTTCATCCACAAGACTGGCACACGGCAAGCCAGTGCAGCTACAACCCTAGCCACTGATGCATAGCAGGGCAGCCCGAACACATGGTCGACTCTATTCACGTCCACCTATACCTTGCATGTCTGCTGCATGTCCTGGGTGCACTGCCTTTGCAAGTGCTGCGGATCACTTACCAGCACCATATACAAGTTACCGTGTTCCAAACAAAACTTCCTCCTACTACGTATAAAATATTGCTGACACTACTTGGACAGGTGTGGCACAGCGCCCAGAGCACATGACTTCACAGCATAGGACACACAGTTTGGGCTCACGGTTTCATCCCGAGTCCAGCAGCAGCTCAATTTAGCAGCATAACACTGTAGACAATACCTCACTTAATTTCCGTACCCGCACTTTCAGACCGGTAGGGGTCAGTAGTTCAGCGGCTTTATCCCCGAGTCCGGCAGCAGCTCACCTTACGACCCCACCACCATCAGCCCTGTACGAGTGAGTAGTTTGCACTTTAAAATACCAAATTGATTTGATAGGCGCGAATATACCTTCACACTCCCTGTATAACACCTCCTAATCACCATACACAAGTTACAATGTTTGAAACAAAAGTTCCTCCGAGTAGGTATAACTACATGCTGACACTACTTGCACAGATTTGGCACAGCAGCCAGAGCATATGACTTCACAGCATAAGGCACACAGTTTGGACTCACGCTTTCATCCACGAGTCCAGCAGCAGCTCAGCTTAGCAGCATGAGACTTTAGACAATACCTCACATATTTTCCGTACCCCAGCAGTTTCAGACGAGTAGGGTTCAGTAGTTCGTCCTAGTAGGTATAAACACATGCTGACACTACTTCCACAGGTGTGGTGCAACGGAGAGGGCACATGACTTCACAGATAGGACAGACAGTTTGGGCTCACGCTTTAATCCCCGAGTCCCGCAGCAGCTCACCGTAGCAGCATCAGACTCTAGGCAATACCTCACTTAATTTCTGTAGCCCAGCACCTTCAGACTGGTATGGATGAGTAGTTTGCTACGCACCCCTGTATAGCACACCCTAAACACCCCGCAGAGCGTACAGTGCTCCTACCCTCCTCTTTCCTACTTTTTTTGGCCTTTTTTCCCCTTACTCGCTTAGACAGAATCACAAAATGGCTGCCAACACATTCTACTTGCAACCGCTCGCAGCCAATAAGCAGCAAGCTTGTGCTCGTAACGCCTCAGCCAATCAGATGGCAGAATTCCCAAATATCGATATCTGTAAATGTCGATAGTTCTCCAAAACTACTGAACGGATTTACACCAAATAAACAAAACCGTGCTTTCTAGACCACTTGCACAACTTGCACAATAAACAAAGATTTCACCTACCTGCAAGTTGGCTCTTCTAAATGGGGTAACTCTTATGTTGGATTTGTTTTACGGCCGATCTCGGTCGGGTGAGATCCATGCCACATAGAAGTGGACCGAGCTGCAGTCACCTGGCAAGCAGCGTTAAGGGCAGGAAGGGCGTGGTGCAGGTTTTTAAATATGCAGCCCAGAGGCAGTGGAATGATTTCCAGACCCACAGTGGTTTTATTTTTTGGAGATTGACACATTTTGAGAGCAGCTCGCTGCAGCAAAACGAATGGAACTATGAACACCAGCAGGCTCTCGGAGAGCCGACGCCCACTGGGGCAGGTGTTTAGGATTTAATTAGCCGGTGCTGTACGATAGGTTCACAAAAGCCTCTGAAGAAATGCTCGAGAAGCAAGAAACGCGTCAGGCTTACTAATGATTTGGACTTGCACAATAAACGAAGATTTCACCTACCTGCAAGTTGGCTCTCCTGTCATGAAGACTACAGCACCACAGTTACTGAATGTGGGTCTGTCCTGGCTTTGAACTGGTTACAGCCAAAAGATTGAACGTTAGGTTTGGCAATATAAAATGAAAAGCCCACTGGAGGGCTATGGACATTATGAAGGTATAATTTTTGGTAATGCAAACCCAATGAAGGCAAACCATTTATGCTACAGAAACACGAATCCCAACATGCAACTGAATGAAAAAGTTACCTGGGAGGCCCACCGAAGGGCAATGCTGCCAATTAGCATCAAATTAAGTTTCTGTGGAAGCGTTTTTGGAAAGCCAAGCATCAGCTTGTAAACAAGGACTAGAAAGTCTGAAACGCTTTAGACAAAATAAACTATTCAATGCAAATACTGGATTTGTTTTAGCCTAAATTAAAAATGTAACCTTTACGAGGAGTGCGTCTTTGTCTGGGGACAACTTTGGGAAATTATATATTTGTATTCATTGGAAACAGGGACATTTTAGTTAGCATCAGATTTCACATCCCCAAAACCATTCAAATTCAGCAGTTATAGTTACCTGATGAGAAACCAGGGCTTTTTAAAGTGTCCCATCACTTTGTGCCCCCATTTTGACTACTAGATGCTGGTTTTCTAACTCTGATTATGCCCTGGGCTCCGCTAGAAAGACCCAGGGCATGTGCTCTGGTGTAATTGTAATTGGCATGACAACCTACCCTTATACTCCTAGTATGTGGTAGGGCATGTAGGTTTAGAGGCCTAGTAGACTTGTGCTCTGCTGTTTTTCCCGCTGTCATTTTATAAGCCAGCCCTGCTTTGCAGGCTGCTTGTAATTTAAAAGTATATGCAATTTCAACTTTGGAATTAAAGGTAATTCCAAAGTCTGAAAATCTACCTTATTTTTACATATAAATCATCCCTGAGGTCTGCCCCAGGTGTATAAAGGGTAGGATGCAATGTTACCATAAGCAGGGATATTATAAAAGATGCTTTATATTCCCTGGAAAGGGAAAAAATGCCAATTTCATTTTTCCCATTGTAGCACATTGGCTCTATAGACTAGCATAGGAATACTTTAATAAAGTGTAACTATTGACAGGAGTGAGCTAAAAATATACTTTAAAGTATTAAAATGATGGAATAAATCCAACAAAATGGCAGGTATAGATTTACTATAACTATAATAGATAAGACGTTATAGAGCTTGCTTTTCTGATATGCCTAAATCCAGCCTTCTAGCAGCCTCTCCTCATTGGCCAGCCTTTGACAGGCTGAGCCAAACTGCTATGATGAGGTGTGAAGTGGCCTGACTAGAGACAAATGGCATATGGTGGGAGGAGATCCACAGCTGAAGGGAAAAAAGCAAGATAGGGGTGGAGTAGTAAAACTGGTCTTCAAAGGGCGAATGACAGGTCAGGACAAAGAGTCAACCCCACTTCCTGCATCCCCAGCCAGACAGGAGTCCCAGTAATTGAATTGCAGAGGAACCAGAAGGGGAGTGTTGGGGAAAGTTACCCATGCCAGTGGGTTGGCTTAGCCAGATCTTAACCTCCAGCAGAGAGTTTCTACATGTTGGAGTTTAAAGTACAGTGCCTTCTGGGACAAAAATATGCTACACATTGGAGAAAGCTGTCATACTTGTGGGTAGCCTATTGGTCGGGGATACCCCCTGCTTGTCACCCAAGAACAGGGATGTCATCAGTGATGTCATTTGAGATGTCATCAGTGGAGCAGCATAAAATCAGCTCTACCTTTGATCAGGCCATATATGTATATTGAGGCTGTATGTATTCATGGGGAGACATCCATTACAATGCAGTCTTTACACCGCGATACGTTTACAACGTGGCCATTACAACACAAGTTGTTACAACGACTTGCGCTGGATGGCGCTATATGCAAAGGAATAGTATGATTTACTATTCCAACAGCTTCCCTACTGTTAAGTAGGCTGGAGTTGGAATAGTAAATCATACTTTTCCTTAGTCCAGCGCCTCTAACGCAAGTCTTGTAACGACTTGCGTTGTAATCACTGCGTTGTAAACGTATTGCAGCGTAAAGACCGTGTTGTAATGTAATACATTCTTACCCATGAGATATAAAGTAACCCGCATGAGAAAAGTGCACTTAAACCCACAAAGGGAGTGCACATGCTAAGTAATCACTACATTTGTAAATGTATGTGTTCAATAATGCTTTGTTTTCAGTTAGACCAAGTTGCAGATTAATGCATTTATACAAAGATATTTTAGTTTTAATATATAACAGAATATGTATTCATGAGAAATGCATTTCCTTTTATATTGTAACTGTTCATGGATTAGCATTTATTCAGTTATGACATGTTTTGAATTCTTAAATTGGTTACTTGACCACGGGCCTTTAGCATTTGGTTTTCGCAATATCTAACTTTCGATGTGAATGTTTTCTTGTATGGAGTGTTTTTGTTCCTTCTCCAGGTGCCTGTAACTATGCCCTAATGAATGGAAAAAGGGCTGGTAGTGTGAAACAGTACCGAAGAGAGAAGGGAGTCAAGGGGAAGGGCTACTGTCCATGTGGAATGAAGGCATAAATTCAAGGTTGTTTCAGGATATGGTGATCAAAGATGAAAGAGAAGAAGAATTTATGAGTTTGCTTTGCTTAAGAGAGAATTGTTTGAAGATGGTCTTTAATCCGGTCCATGACAATAATTTAGGAGTGTCTGAGGGTTTAACTAGGCAATGTCCTGTAGCTTTGAACGCACACTGCGCTGAGACTTCTTTGGGGGGGAAGAGCTTTAGACCTCTTTGCCTTTTATTCTAAGTTTTATTCCCATTGTATGGCTTCATGCTGTGTAATACTTTAATTTAGAAACTTCTACTGAAGTTACATGCTGGCACCCTTCTCTTTATTTTATGGACCGAATTGAACGTAAGTTAACATTTTTAGTGTAGCTTTATTGGGGAATTAGAAATCTTCATGCATCGTACACCGGAGGATTGGACTTCAATCTTCTCATTCTGAAGTGTTTCTGTTATTTTGTACCATTGCTACTGAGGTTCTCATTGGTAATTTAGTATTGAGAATTAATTGTGTTTGTAAAGTTGCAATTCCATTGATAATTCTGTATTGCTATGTGATGTTTCTGTGACCGATTTATATTACATTGGCTTCGAATTTGCAATAATTCTGTTTGAACTGACTTTCTGACTTGTGTAGTCAAATGGTTTGCACTGTATTTGTGAACTCAAATTGAACCTAACTTATTTATTCTCCAAGCTCCCTAAAAAGATCAGTTGGGAGGACCAAAAGGCTCAAATCCCCTCTGCTTGAACAGAAGGTAGCAGAAGTAGGATTGTTAGGGACTTGAGAAAGGAAGCAAGTGGTTTTGGTGAAGATACTTAATGCTCCAGGTTAGGTTGGTTCCAGCCCTGAAATTTGTGATTCGACTTGGAGTAGCGCAGGTCCAGTGTCCGGTGGTTGTGGTGTGATCAATCAATCAGTGTTTTGTAAAGCGCGCTACTTACCCTTTAGGGTCTCAAGACCCTGGAGGGGTGCAGTTCATTTGAGGTCAATCGAAGAGCCAGTGTCGGGCTTCTCCTGGGGTGGAAGGGGAGCTCGTTCCATTTCTTGGCTGCAAGGCAAGAGAAGGACCTTCCACCTGCTCTGGTCCTGTAGAAACATGGGACGGTGGCTAGGGAGAGGTCGGCTGATCGTAGGTTTCTCTTGAGTGCATGCAAGGAGAGGTGGTTGTTTAAGTATTGAGGTCTGATGTTGTGGAGGGCCTTGTATTCATGCATGAGCAGCTTGAAAGTTATCCTTCTTTCGACGGGGAGCCCATGGAGGTCGCCGAGGTGTTGAGTGATGTGGTTATGCTTTGGGACATCAAGGATTAGTCTGGCTGCAGTTTGGAGATGAGTCTCTTGTTGATTCCGGCATTGAGGGCATTGCCGTAGTCCAATTTGCTGGTGATGAGGGCAGAGTGCCCATTTTCCTGGAGTTGGCGTCTATCCGTTTCAATGTTTTAAGCAGTATCAAATGGGTTTTGAAGCATGCGGAGGAGACGGTGTTGATCTGGGAATTCATTGTGAGCGATGAGTCCAGTATGATGCTAGGTTGCGTGAATGGTCTGTCGGGGTGGGTGGGTTTCTGAAGGTGGGAGGCCACCAGGTGTCATCCCATGCTGAGAGGGTGGTGCCAAGGATGAGAACTTCTGTTTTCTCTAAGTGGAGTTTCAGGCAGTTGTTCTTCATCCAGGTTGTGGCGGCTTTCATCTCTTCTTGGAAGTTGTGCCTGGTGTTGTCGGGTTACTTGGTGAGGGAGAGGCAGAGTTGGGTATCATCGGTGTAGGAGACGATGTTGAGCCCATCGTTTATGGCGATGGTTGCGAAGGGGGCCATGGAGACGTTGAAGAGGGTGGGGCTGAGGGAGGATCCTTGGGGTACTCTGCTTCTGGTCTCTGTTGATTCCTATAGGAAGGGTGGGGGTCTTATTGTCTGTGTTCTGCTGGTGAGAAAGAAGCATATCCAGTCTAGTGCCTTTCCTTGGATGCCGGCATCGTGGAGTCTGGTGGCTAATGTGCAGTGGGAGATGGTGTTGAAGTCTGCTGAAAGGTCCAGGAGGAGGAGGGCTGCTGTTTGGCTTTAGTAGAGGAGAGCGCAGATGTCGTCTGTGGCAACCAGGAGGGTGCTCTTGGTGCTGTTGTTGTGGAACTCGGATTGGGAGGTGTCTAGGTTGTTGCTGGCTTCGATGAAGTCTGCTAGCTGGGTTTTGACGGCCTTCTCGATGACCTTTGCTGCGAAAGGAAGCAGAGAGAAGGGCCTGAAATTCTTGAGGTCTGCCGATCTGCAGAGGGTTTCTTCAGGAGGGGGTTGATTTCGGCATGCTTCCAGTCATCAGGGAAAGTAGAGGTCTTGAGGGGGCAGTTGATTGTCCGACGTAGCTCGGGTGCAATGGCTGTGGCTGCCCTGTGGAGGAGGTCTAAAGGTGCTCCGGAGTGGATGCTCTTCATGGTCTTTACAGTGTCTTCTGATGTGAGTAGAGACCATGTAAGTAGGGTCTGTTGGGTGGCGTCTGTGGAGGTGGAGGTTAGGGTGGTGCAGAGATATTGGTCGTCGATGTTATCATAGAGTGTCTTGATCTTGAGGTGAAAGAAGGAGCTGAGTCTGTAGCAGAGGTCTTGGGAGGGAGGGATGTCCATTGTTTTGCTGTTGGGTTTGGCATATTCCTGTATGAGGAAATTCTATTTTGTGGTTTTGATGAATTGATGGTGTGCCATGCTGGCGGTTTTGTAGGCATTGCATGTTTCCAGAGTTTTGCTTTGATTCTTGAAGAGCCGTGGTGAACCAGTTTGCTTTCTTGTTGTGTCGTCTTGTGATCTTCTGGAGGGGGGCAAGTTTGTTGGTAAAGTTGGCAATCCATCGGTGGAGATTGCTTCCTTGGTGTTACCATCTGTCGCAGTTGGGGGTGGGTGTAAGTGAGGGCAGAGGTGAGATCTTCCTTGGAGACTTTGTTCCAGAGTCTGCATGGGGGTGGCATGCGTGCTTGTGAGCGGTGGGTTTTCTAAAAGAGAAATGGATGCAGTGATGGTCAGTCCAGAGCTGTTTTGTGGTGTGGCTGAAGGAGATGCTGTTTCCTCCTGCGAAGACAAGGTCAAGTGTGTGTCCAGCTGTGTGGGTGGGGATGGAGACAAGTTGCTTCAGTCCTATGTTGGTGATGTTCTCTAGGAGGGCGGTGGTGTTGGGGCACAGGCAAGGCAACCACAGAAACAGGCAGGAGAAATGCAGAAAGAGGCAAGTGAGTACAGAAATAGGCAAGAGAGGTGCAGAAAGAGGCAAGAGAGGTGCAGAAAGAGGTCATAGATCTGCCGAAAAAAGCAACAGAGGTGCAGAAAGGGGCAAGAGAAGTGCAGAAAAGGCAAGTAAAGTGCAGATAGAAGAGAGTGAGGTGCAGAAAGAGGAAGAAAGGTGCAGAAAGAAGCAAAAGAAATGCAGAAAGAGGCAAGAGAGGCACAGAAAGAAGAGGGATTTGTGCACTATTAGTGCCCGTTTAACACCCACATTTTGCAATAAATAACACATGATCATTCCAGCTTTGCAAAGGTCCTTCCACCATGCTGTAACACATGATGCTGCATTTTTGGGAACATTTGAGCCTTTTGAGCTAGGAACAAGGCTTTTTTTGATCAAGTCTGCAGATTAGGCAGCAGATGATGGAATATTTGGCAAATGCGGAAAATGTTTAGCTCTGTGAAAATTGGTGCAGCCGAACAGTCACATAATTCCAGTGGCCCTGCTCATACCTCTGAATAGGTCCAGAAGTGCTCCTCAGTGGTTCTTTCTTTTTTTTTGTATCTCATTGAGTTTATAGTTTAGCTTCTATGGAAACGAGAAAGACTAAACCCGAGGTTACCACTCCACAACACAGACTACAATACCACATAATTACTCCCCAAAACACATAATCTCACTCTACATAATTCCTATACACTAAATACCACATACTTTCTATTCACATAATTTCACTGCACAGCATACTACATAATTCCACTACACACAACGTATATTCACTCTACACCAAAAAACATTAGTTAAAAGCTTTTTACATTTACAACTCCAATAGATCTTACTCTCTCAAATGCGAAACCTATTACATTGCTAATGCTTCTTTAACTAGTAGTCCCGTTTGCAGAGTGGTGGAGAAAGGCTGCTGGGCCTCTGACCAGTGCTCAGGAATTCTGCTGCATAGGACTTACAGGAGGTACCAAGAGGGCTTCTTATGCCCCAAAGTCCCTCAGGAGTAAAGTGGTCTTCATCCCCATCCTGTAGTCTGCCAGGAGGCACGTTTGCAGAGTAGAGGAGAAAGGGGGCGTGGCCTCCGAAGACTTCTTAGCAATCGCACTGTGTGGGCAACAAGAGAGGTAGTTGGCCCCCAAGGACATCCTTGGGGGTCAACAACACCTCCTATTACCTCCAGTAAGTCCCACACAACAGGATTGCTAAGATCTCATAACAGGCAACACCTCCTTCGCCCACCACTCTGCAAACACGCTCCCTGGTATGCTCTTGGATGGGTATTGAAGTCCCCTTCGCTACTGGGGGTCTTTAGGGGCCAACTAGCCTACCTCTTACCTCCAGTAAGCCCCCCACAGTGGGATTGCTGAGAGGTGGACACAGGCTACACCCCCTTTCTACAACACTCTGCAAACGTGCTTCCTGGCGCGCTCCTGGTTGGGGGATGAAGTCCCCTTTCCTCCTGAGGGTCCATGGGGTACAACTAGCCCTCCTGTTACCTCCAGTAAGCCCCATACAGCTGGTTTGCTGAGAGTGCTCAAAGGCCACACACCCTTTTTACACCACTCTTCAAACGTGGCTCCTGGCGCACTGCTGCTGGGGGGATGAAGTCCACTTGTGTCCAAAGGTCCTCAGGACACAAGAGGACCTCCTTGCCCCACCAGCAGTGCGCCAAGAGGCGCATTTGCAGAGTGGTGTAAAAAGGGGCGAGGCATCGGATCACCTCTCAACAATCCCACTGTGTGGGGCTTACTGGAGTTACCTGGTGGGCTATTTTGGTCCCTAGGGACCCTCAGGAATGAATGGGACTGAATCCCCCAACTTAGAACATGCCAGGGCCGCGATTTCAGAGTCTTGCAGGGAGGGGGGCCTCCGGCGAGATGCCGGTGTTTCTTTTAAAAAATATATTAGAAGGGGGGCTGTGTGCCCCCCTTCAATTAGTATTTTTTGGGCCCTTCGGACCCCATTCCCCAGGTCCCCCAGGGCATGAGCATTTTGTTTTGTTTTTAAACTGGAAGAGGGCTGTGTGGCCTCCCTTCCCTGGGCCACTGTTGGACCCTGGGACCCCATTCCCCAGGGCCTGGTCTCATTTTAAAAATTAATTTTCCTTTTTTTTGAGGAGGGGGCCATGTGTCCAGCCTCCCCTGGGCCCCTTCTGGCCCCTGGGACTCTATCCCCAAGGCCTGGCCATTAGTTGGGGCCCGAGGAGGGAGCCCCAATGCCCCACGGTCCCAGCCGGCTCACCACCTCCTGCGGGAGCCGGCACTGCTTTTGGGCAAGGGGAGCTGCTGACATGCAGCTCCCCTTGCCCAAAAGCAATTCGGCTTTGCTTCGTTGAAGCAAGAGCAGGTTTCCTGCTCTCGCCTCAACAAAGCAAAGCAGGCGTTTGCTATGACTATTATAGTATCCAATATCAAAACATTCCTCAAGCGACAGCCGCTCTCTCAGCTCAGCTGGGAGCTAATACTATAATATTCACTACACTCTAGAATCTCGCCCCATAATTGCTTTCCTAGGCCTTTGGTTGGCATTGTATTTTTGCCCATAACTTTGCTTGGGGTGGTCCTAGGAGGATGGGACCACCACCGAATCGTTCAGCATATGCTCTTTGTGTTCAAAGCATCTGTTTGGTCCTCCCCCTAGGTTAGGGGGGACGCCAAAATCATCATCTCTCTCATTGTCTGATATTTTTCAACGGTCACTTTTGTGAATTGGTTATCTATATTTTTTTTAGCATGTAAACGTAAAGTTGTTTTATCAAAGGGTTGTGGGTACAGTAGCTAACTCCAGAAGTTTTGCATAAATTCTATGTTTTCAATGTGCAATCCACTTCGTGAAACTCCTCTCATCTCATTCCAATTAATAAAACAGAAACCTCACATACTATTAGAACAACAACAAATAACTCTGAGCCCGATTCACAGAACTAACTTAAGACAAAATCCTAAACTTACTACTTTTGGTATTCATAGAAGTTAGGATTTTGTCTTAAGTTTGTCTTAAGACAAACTTAAGACAGACTTAAGAAAGTCTTAGGACAGACTTAAGACAGTCTTAAGACAGACTTAAGACAGTCTTAAGACAGACTTAAGACAAACTTAAGACAGTCTTAAGACAGACTTAAGACTGACTTAAGTTAGGATTTTGTCTTAAGTCTGTCTTAAGTTTGTCTTAAGTCTGTCTTAAGTTTGTCTTAAGACAAAATCCTAACTTCTGTGAATACCAAAAGTAGTAAGTTTAGGATTTTGTCTTAAGTTAGTTCTGTGAATCGGCCCCTTTATCTTTACATGCTAAAAGGCATATAGTCATCTCACAAAAGTGAAAATATAGCAAGCAGTGAGATATGTGATGATTTGGGGCCCTCCCTAACCTAGGGAGAGAACCAAGCAGCTGCATTGAACACAAAGAGCACATCATGCTGAACGATTCAGTGGTGGTCCCATCCTCATAGGACCACCCCAAGCACAGTTATGGGCAAAAATACAATCCCAACCAAAGGCCCTGCAAAGCATTATGGGATGAGATTCTAGAGTGCAGTGAATATTATAGTATCCAATACCAAACATTCCTCAAGGGGCAGGCTCTCCTGGCTCAGCTGAGAGCTAACACTATAATATTCACTGCTCTCTAGAATCTAGCCCCATAATGCTTTGCTGGGCCTTTGGTTGGCATTGTATTTTTGCCCATAACTTTGCTTGGGGTGGTCCTAGGAGTTTGGGACCTCCACCGAATCGTTCAGCATAATATGTTTTTTGTGTTCAAGGCATCTGCTTGGTCCTCCCCTAGGTTAGGGGGGACCCCAAAATCCTCACCTCTCTCATTGACTGATATTTTTCAAAGTTCACTTTTGTGAAATGGTTATTTGCTTTTTAGCATGTTAAGATAAAGTGATTTTATTGAAGGGTTGTGGGAGCCATAGCTAACTCTTCTTCGTGGTGGATTAGGATATTTTGCATGAATTCCGTGTTTTCAATGTAATGCATATTTAACAAATCTCTACAACCGGAGTGTATTGCCCACGGTTAGTTGTGCTTTTTCTTTTACAAAAAACTTTTTATTTTAGTATTTTTTCATTTATAGTGTTATTGGACTTGGCCCTTTTTGCAGGGTCATCCTTAAAATGTTTGCCTTTCTCCTAGCCTTTTTTTCTGACATGGTGTTGGTGGTTTTAGGACTCTGGGCACTTTAGTGCTGCTGTTCAGTGTAAAGTGCGTGTGCTCTCTGTGATAAACATGGTAAGATTGGTCGACACCTGTTTGGCCTATTTAACTTGCCTGTCAGTCCCTTGTAAAGTGGTATCTTGTATACCCAGGGCTGGTGCTACTGGTGGGCTTGAAGCGCTGAATGTACCATCCACGAAAGTAGCCTTGCAAACCTATCCCAGGCCTCTGCCATTGCAGGGCCTGTGTGCACAGTGTTACTGCGGTTGTGACATGGCACCTAAAGTGTGTGACATGTCTGTGACCCCCCTTTTACTACAAGTCAGTCAGCCCTAAGGTAGGCCCTAGCTAACCCTATGGGCAGGGTGCATTGTAGGTAAAAGATAGGACATGTACCTTAAGTGTGTGACATGTCCTGGTAGTGACAAACAGCCATTTTGGTTTCTCACTACTGTGGGGCTGCACTCCCATAGGAATGCATTGGGGATTCCCTGATAAGTGTTTCAGTGGTAATTCCTGATATGAGAGGAGTAGCATGGTCAAGTTTGGTATATTTGGAATGGTAATTTGGCATTTCTGTGTGCTATGTGTCTGCCTGCCTGATGTGAAATGCATGTCTGGCTTTTGAGTGACAGGGGCTGGTGAGGTGTGTGTGGCTCCAGGAGGGGCAGGTTGAGTCAGCACTAGGCTGAATGGGACATCTGCATTTGGAGTAGTGAGAGGAGAAGTTCCTGGTCCCTGAATAGGTCTGTGCCTAGCCTGTACCATGCTGGCTCCGCCCCTTGTGGTGTGTCTGATGACGAGCCCCCACCTGACAAACGGGAAGAGGAGCCTTGTAAACAAAGTGCTCCAATTCCCCCCTGAACCTGTTTTGGCTGGTTCCCCCAAGCCCTGTGCCAGGGCAGACAAAGCAAAGATGTAATATAAATATTGGAGCTGTGACCCCATGAAGGTGTGTTGTTCCTGTGCTTGGGGGGCTTGCTGCTGCTGGGCCTCAGGAGGAACTGCCATGAGTAACTGCCTCCCTGCTGGCGGACCCTGTGTGCTGGCCTGCCTGGGCCCAGCTGTGCCCCTTGCACCTTTTTGGAAATCCAGTGCCTCGTGAGTGCGACATTTAAATTGCTGAGTAAGAGAGAGGAGCGTGTGGCCTGGCAGCGCGGAGCTGCGACATGCCCAGAGGGAATCCCGGCATGTGGTATTCCCCCTGCGCTGTTTACTTGAGCGGGTGCTCAACCCACAATAGTGCCTTTCTGGCTGGTGACCACCCCGCATTGGCATCTTAGACGAGCGGGTGCCCACCCCGCTGTTCGTGTGCTCCAGAGCAGGACCCCACCCCGCATGGATGCCTGTTTAACGGCGGGAGCCCACCCCGCATTGTGGTGTTCTGAGTAGGAGCGCCGAAAACAGAAGTCAGGCACCCGAGCCTGACTGTGGACGGGGCCTGCATACAAGCGTGAGAGCCTCACGGGCTCCAATTCCACCCCCTTCGCCGGTTGTTGCACTGGGGCCCTCATGTCATAAGAAAAGAGCCCCGCTTGTTCCTGGTGACCGGTGAGAGGAGGGGTGTCCAACGCGCGGTTCACGCGTTCCAAAAGGCGGGTCCCTGGAGCCCAGTAAAGTGAAGAGAGGCGAGCCCCATTTGAGGACTGGAGAAGCCCACCCGAGAGCCCCGGTGAGTGGGGGCTGAGTGGAGAGCAGTTGTTGTGCTTCCAAGGCACGTGGAGTATCAGTGCATGTCTCCCTGAGCGGTCCCACAGGAGAGCGGGCCGCTCCAACGTTGGGGCAATTCCGTATGCAAAGTCCCGGAGTGGGGCTTTAGTGGCACTTTGGTGCCCAAGTCAGTTTTCCACAGCTGCGCCGCCTGACAGTGGGCAGCTGCAACGAGTGGGGTACATTATTGGAAGAAGTCCCTGTGGGGCTTCAGTGGCACAGTTAGTGCCAGTGCCATTTTTCCTTTGCGGGCATTTTGTTTTCCTGATAAGACGGGTGAGTTGCACCCCATGCCCCAGCGCAATTGCACACTTTGCTTGCTGCATTCGCAGCCAGAGGGCTAATTGGATAGCCCTGGAGTAAGCCCTGACTTTCTGGACCGAAGGCATTGGGGCCCTCCCTTTAGAGGCCAGTTGGCCTGGGGGACAGGTTAAATGTTGGCAGGGTGCAAAGCCCTAATCTGATGTCCCTTTCATCATGTGCTTTTGCCTATGATAGTTCATGCTTACGAGGTTTTATGCCTACAGATATTGCTATGAGGTCTATGCGTAATGTGATTTATGCATCATTTTATGCCTAATGTGATGTCTACTGCATGATGTGATTCATGCACCATGATTATTGCCTAAATGTGTTTGGGATGGAGAGGCCTACTGCGTAATGTGTTTATGCTAATGAGGTTGGGGCCTAATGTGGTTATGCCTAATGTCATGCTATGATGTTTTAGGATGGTGTCTAATGCTAATGTGATAATGCTTAGGTCATTATGGTACCAGTAGTTACTGGTTGTGTTTTACATCTACTACCTGCATTCTGATGGTTCTGACCATGGCTCGATTGGCCTGGTCCTGTATATAATCCCCTGTGAATATTGCCTAGTGTCAGTTGGCACAGTGTAAATGTGTGATTTTGTTTCTAATGTCTTTATGATAATACAAAGGCTATTTTTGATAGAACCTTGTGTGGAGTTTCTTTTGTAGTGTGCCTAGTGTGTTGCTGCTGTGTGTGTGTGTTGCGCAAATGCTTTACACATTGCCTCTGGGATAAGCCTGACTGCTCGTGCCAAGCTACCAAGGGGGTGAGCAGGGGTTATCTTCAGCATGTAACTCCCTTTCCCTGACTAGAGTGGTTGTTTATGCCTGGCTTTGGTGCAAGCCTTAGACAACCAGAAATCCCATTTGTAACATTAGTGGTCAGCGGTGAGGATAGGACTTGCGTTTACGCAGTACCACAGTGACAAGTGGTTGCACTACAAACTCTGCATTTAGATAATCACAGGTTTGGGGATTACTTTTCCTGAGTTTTAATTTTCTTCTGAGAAGTGTCATTTCTGAATTGTGTACTCTTGCTTCAGCTCAGACGCCTAGGTCTCTTGTCTTGCACCTGTATATTAAGTGCCTTGCCAAAATGGAATCTACCTTTGACAAAAAAGACCTGTTGAACTACAGTCTAGAGGAGCTAAGGGGGTTCTGTGATGAGAGAGGCTTAGTAGTGAGTGGAGAGGGCATTTGGCGAGACTTTGAGTATGCCCTGATACGTTCGCAACAGGATAGATGGAGACAGATAGAGAGGGCCCGAGCTGCATACCAAGAGGGTGGTGGGTCTGAGTGTGGCCCTGAAGAGTCTGAATAAGAGGAAGAAAAAAACAGGGCAGGGACACCAGTAGATAGTGAGGATCCCATTGATAGGGAGTCCCTTGCTGGGTCCAGTGTCGGGGGCAGTGCCCCATCCCTTAACCTGTTCCCAGAGGATTGGGTGGATAGGAGGGAAGAAAGGGAGTATCAGCTGGCTTTGGAGAGACACAGATTAGAGCATGCCAAAGAGATAGCGCAGTTGGGTGTGGAGGAGAAAAAGCCAGAGACCGAGAGGATCTTAGCACAGGAGAGGATGGCAGAGGCAGAGAGGGCCTTCACCAGAAAGAAACTAGCTCCGAAGGGTAGATTGTCCCCTGAGAGTAGTTGTAGTTGTCTGGATTCACCAGTGAGGGTGGGGTCCAGTGGTGGCAGCAATATGGAGTCCAGTGCAGGAATTCCCACTCCCAGATCCCAGAGCGTGGTACCTAGTTCCCATGAAGAGGGTGTCACACTTGAAGAGTATAGGTTGAGGTTCAGGGGCAGTAGGAAACTGTCTCACCAGTCTTGGGGGGAGTTTGTGGATGAATGTTGTGATGCACTGGACGGTTGGGTGATGAGTAGCTCGGCAAATGATTTTGAAGGGCTGTTCAAACTGGTTGTCAGAGAGCACATGTTCAGTAATTGTTTTCCGGGGTTATGCCAACACCTGTTGGAGTGTGAGTTCTCTGATCCCAGGGAGCTTTCACGGGAGCAGACCTCCGGGCTGTGTGACGGAGGGTCTGAAGAGGCATTGGAGAGTGATCCCAAAAGGAGTGGCTCAGGTATCTTCGGGTTGTGTGTGGTGGAAGAGGTTCAGAGAAGTCCAGCTAGGTCCCTGTGTAGTGGGAGGGGTGTAGGGGCTCACGTTCTGTCTCAGTGGAGAAGAAGTGAGTGTGGGACTGTGTGACCCAGGGTGCATAGATAGATGCATAGATTTAGTTATGAGTAGCTTTGGTTCGAACACCTCAATGTAATTTAATGATTGTTTGCTATTCACAAAGGGATGTGCAAGTAGTATCTTTACAAGTGCAGACTCTCAGAACATAAAAAGATAGGACTGCCCTATATTTTCATGTGAGGAGCCTCCGCACTCATAAAGATACTAACGTGCAAATCACTTTGTGAATTGCAAACAATTGTAAACTTACAAAAAATTGTAAGTTTACCTTTGTGAATCGGGTCCTGCAATTTGAAAGTTGTGATGAGGACTACAGTCCATCTCACACACAATTGCCCTGCATACATTAACACACTAAAAGCAATGGTCATAACCTTCCCATTAAATACAGCAAATGCAGTAACAAATGCTGTAATAATCTTAGAGTTGAGATTGCACATCCATTGCACTTATCACTCTAAAAGAGAGGTTTATGAATCTACTATTATTTACTGATTTCAGTTTGTATTGTATTTAAAGGCATTTTGCTTTAGGTGTTGTTATTCATTGGTATGGATATAGTGAAGTTATGAGCAGTGCATTTGGTGGGTGAGTTATGGTTTGCATTGCTGTTGTCAAAGTTGTGGATTGAAAGTCCTAACAGGAACCAACAGCGGTGTGGAATGCCCTTTACTTCGCTGATTTCCCTGCAAAAATCACACTCTGGATGGAAAAATCACAGCATATTTATGTGAGGCAAAACTCTGGAATTTGAGGCCTATCACAAATGTTCTGATATGCAACTAATCCCACAGTTGAAGGTGGGCCTATCTTGAAGGATAAAAATTGGCCCTAGCCATGACCATGTACAATTAATGAGCACCTCTTCTGTGAGTTGGAATAGTCCACCGAAATTCAATGGTTGTGGCAAGCAGACTGGCAAACTTTAAGCATAGCTATTTGTTCCCTTGACCCATTCTTATATCATTTTTCCTGGCATGGAAAGCCTAGATGATCATCAGTGTAGCAGAGAAGACTGAATTACAGGGGCTATCACTCTGCTTGTGGCCAGCTTCTTTCCAGACTGGGATAATCTTTGGTCATAGACTCAAGAGTGTTGCGTGATAAGATGAAGGAAGAGTGCAGATGCCTGTGATGTTCAGAGCTCATCTGCACTGAGAAGACCTGTGGTAACCCGTGTGGGTGTGCACCAATTCTGGCACCAGTGCACGAGTTCTCCTTGGCCAGCTCCTCAATATCACCTACTGTATTATTAGGCACTCGAAGAGCTTATTCTTCTGCAGCTGAAAAAGGTGTCCTCCATTGCCCCGCACCCTCTCTACTGAAGAGAAGTGTGTGTGCACATTCAAGTTAACTCCAGAGACTTGAAGGGTTACCTTTGCTTCAGTCATTGGCTTCGAGATATGCAGATGCAACTAGAATAGACTGTCATGAGCCCAGAACCGGTGACTGTGTCTTTCTACGTCAAGTGGTTCCAGAGTTATTTGGATTGAACTCCTGATCATTGAAGCTTTGCCTGCCGGCACACTCACAACCAAGATACCTTAGACATAACTGGTGTTCTTTAGGCAAAGGCCCTGATTTGGATCTTGGTTGACGGGTTACACATTTAAAACAGTGATGGATGTCCTGTCTGCTGAAATATAAATTCCATTATATACTGTGGGATTTATATTTCGGCAGATATGATATTTGTTACTGTTGTGATGGAGTAAATTGTCCGCCGATATCTAAATCAGGCCCAAAGGCCCTTGGCCTCTTATACAAAGGCCCATTTGCAAATGACCTCAGCTGTCTACTAGCAGCAGAATTAGCCACTAGCCCAACATGTTGGTCTTATGACTGGTTAGAGTCCTGTTGAGTATGTCCAACCCATCCTCTGTGGTTCTCGGACACCCAATTCTATCATCAGTTTCAAAATCTGCTATGCTGCAATAATAGGGTAGGCACTTCTTACTCTGGGTGGAGGATTTGGACTAAACACTGGGGTCCAGAATGGGTTGGTTGCAGGAGTAGTAGAACCTGAAGCCACTCAAGTACATGCATAGCTATATTTAAAATATGGCAACCAGAAATTGGCTGCTTGACTTTTGCTGAGGTCTGAGCTGCTGGGAGAGGTTACACAACACTTTAGAAAGGATCTTTGTTTGTATTTCGGAGTCCCCTGTTCATAGACCTGCTCAAAAGCTCATTTCCCTTGAATAATGTTGGCCCATTCACCATGTTAGCCCTTTTCATAGTGTTTAAGCACTATAATAGTGACTGTGGATAATCTCTCAGGTTTGGAAGATGCTAGAGGGGTCTAGAATTCTTTGCTGAAACTTATGTCCCTGTTTAGTGGATTGTTTATGTGTGTTAAAGTACTTTTCCTAAAAAATGACTAGACAATATATCATGAATACACTTTGTCATGGTCGAGTTGAGCACCCACCCCTTCATCCGTGACCTCTTCCCATCCTTCCATGTCCCAGCAATAGGGATCCTGCCCCCACTATATCTACTACTTATCTACTCTGACTGCCTAGACTGATAATACAGCAGCAGGACCACTCACTAATGCCCCATCACAACACTATCAAGGAAATGTACGGCATCAACTTATACTGCATTAAATTCCCTCAAAACCTCTCCAAACAGGCTGCAAAAAACTTCACGTGCAAAACTCTCAGAAAGCATCCAGAAATGCTAATTGCGGGTATCCACTGCAGTCCAGCACAAGGTGGCCGCAAAGTTGACTTAATCTTCTACATTAAAAAAACAGACAAATGGAGAGAGAACTTCCTCCAACACCTTCACATAACTAAACCTACCAACATCCTCCATGGAATCAAGCTCACTATGGGCCTCATGTAGGTAGCCAAATACCGGTCGGTAACGGCCGATTTTCGGTAATTATACCGTTACCGACCGGTATTTTGGCTATTGGTATGTAGGGGGACAATTTTTGGATTCGGAATTTACCGATTCGGTAAAATTACCGATTCGGTAATAATACCGAATCGGTAATGTTACCGAATCGGTAACTTTTCCGATTCGGTAATTTTACCGAATCGGTAAATTCCGAATCCAAAATCGAGATGTAGGGGGAGTGTGTGGGTGTGTTTAAGAGTCGGTATTTACCACCAACTAATAGTTGGTGGTAAATAATTAATGGATGTGTATAGGCATTTTGAAGCGCGTAGCGGTGTGCAATGTGGCATACATACATGCCCTTAGGGCATGTATGTGTGCTACATGTGCACACATGGCCGAATCAGGGGTGCAACAGGGTGTCAATGTGACACCCTGCCACCCTTGCATGTGTTCCCCCCATTACCGAATCGGTATTTACCGATTCGGCATTGAGGCATACCTTCCCATCAATGGGAAGGTATGCCTCATTACCGAATCGGTAAATACCGATTCGGTAATTACCGAATTGTAACGAATCGGTAAAAAATACCGACTCATTACCTACATACGAGTTACCACTTCTAAAATACCGATTCGGTAACGTTCGGTATTTTAGAAGTGGTAACTGGTATGCTACCTACATGAGGCCCTATATCCCCATCTCGGGTCTTCTCTAGAGAACTGACAATAACGCGTACAGAAATGGGAACATTCTAGTCCAATAATCAGAGCAAAACCTAACCATTTTTGAACGACACTTCACTGCACGCTACACCTCCCCTCCTTCTGATCTCAACCCCGCCCCTGTCCCCTCTACTATTAACCCAACTCCTCCACCCTCTCACAGTGAGCGTATTCATGCAGCCACACCTTCACCTCCTAAACCCTTGCCTGTCAACTCCCCTCACTTGGTGTCTGCCAACTCAGCCCCTCCATGCCCCTACCCTGAATAACACCTGGATTCTACGGTTTTACCTCCAGAATCATCTTCACCCACCCCAGGGCTAACAATCCAGCCTGCTGCTCACTCCTCTCCTTCTGCTCTGCAATGCTCCAGCCCAAATAGGATGGCTCCTTCCTTAGCCACCACCCCATCTCATCTGCTGTCCCAGGCATCTCACAACTGCTCCCCATAATAGCCTTCTAGAACTCAAAATCGACATGGATAAACTCTGACCCTGCCACTAACACTCTGCACTAGTTCAAACCGTAATGCTCCACGACTAGGATGTCTCAGCAGGAGTCTGAATTGATGAACAACTCCTATGGTAATATCCCCAGTCAATCCTCTCTCCTCAAGATCCCAGTTGTCCTTAGCCTGAACAGGAGCATTAACACCTCACATCTTCGTAGGCTGCCCTCCCAACTAACCACCTTCCAACCCAACCATCCTGAACTGATACCTTCACCCACTCCTGTTGCATGCCTATAAACTACAGATCAGCAATCAATAATGCCATTTTACAGCATCACACAGACATCTCCTTTCTAACTGAAACTTGGCTAAACAACCATTCATCACTGTACATCGAATATGCGATGTTACATCGCATGCGATACATCGCATGCCTTTACAACGCAGTTGTTACAATGACCGTGTTGTTACATCATATACCATTACAACACAAGTCGTTACAACGACTTGATGTAAGGGGCGCTGGATGTTGGAATAGTATCATTTACTATTCCAACTGCAGTCTGTGCAACAGTAGATAAGGTGTTGGATTTTCAATCTACCAACTTCTGCCCCTACAGCAAGTCTTTGTAATGACTTGCGTTGTAACGGTTTGTGATATAACAACGCGGTCATTGAAACGACCGTGTTGTAATGGCATGCGACGTATCGCATGCGATGTATCGGATTTCTCCCCGTAGATCGACCGCATCTCACCCTAGGCTTCTCAATCATTCGCAGTTGCCGCAAAGGTGGCAGAGTTGGCAGAGTAGCCATTATACACAAAAGCAATCTCGGTTTAACTCACCTCTGCACTCCCGAACACCCTACCTTTAAATATCTTGGAGCTCAGCTCTTTACAAATGAACACAAACCCACAAAATCCCACCTCATCTACCAACTTCCTGGCAAAAACTTACAATTCCTTGAAGACCTACCTGGTTTATTATTGCAAATTTCCGTAAAAGAGAGCACCAACATTATATTAGGAGACCTAAACTTGCACCAAAACACCACTTAAGACCCCACAGTACAAGCTCTCTACACCCTTTTGGAAGTGAACGATCTCACCCAACATTGCAACATGCAAATGCAAAACAAGGGCTCCTCTCTTGACACAATCATCTCCAAGCACAACACACTATCTCTGTGCCCTATCCTACAATCTGACTGGTCCAATTCTACCAAATTCTCTTTGATCTAAATCACATCTATCATCGTTCACACCAATGCAGCCATCAAATTCCTCAAGAGAAGCTAGAAGCATTAGTCAGTACCCAAATGCTACCTCCTTCCGACCTATCATACGCTAAGGACCTCGCCGCCCACTACAACTAAAAAATTACAGAACAAATGTAAACAATTGCCCCCCTGAAACTTAACAAATCAAGAAAGATCTCCTCCAGAGCCTGGTTCAACAAAGACCTGAACAATGAAAGGTGACAACTCTGCTTAGCTGAAAGAAATTGGAGACAACAACTATTGGAATCCAATCTCTTGCTCCACCGGGCCGAACACCAAAAATATGTTTAAAAAATTCAAAATAAAATTCGCCTTCTTCCAGATCAACTTGATCATCCTAGGAACAGACTAAAAGACCTATTCACTGCCATCAAACAGCAAACCTCCTCCTTCCCCCACTATTCAAGTAACAACTCCTCAGAGTGCTGTGAAGAATTTGGAACATTGTTCATGGAAAAAATATCGAACATTGAATTATCTCTGGAGCCATCCTCCTCCCCACCCTGCACTAAATATGCACCCGGTGGAAAGCGTTCACTCATAGCCCTTACATCAATGTATTGATGCCTCCCCATCTCTACAACTTAGCTCTTCAACCTCCTCCCCCTACAACTGAAAAACAGTTCAACCTGGTCTAAATTCAACTATACCCCTGAAGAAGAAGTCCTCATGTTACTCTCCAGCATAAACCCGGCAGCTCACATCTCTGATTTCCTCCCTACTGCGATAGTGAAAAATCTCAGGCACATAATTGCACCGATTTGGACCAAAATCATCAACTCCTCTCTATCAAGAGGCTTTATGCTAGGCCCCCTCAAACTCAGTCAAGTCACCGCCTCATCAAAAAACGTGGATGCCGACCAGAATAACCAGAATAACTACAGACCTATAACCAACCTTCTCACCAAAACCCTAAAAAAATATATGTTTCTTCAACTCAACAACCATATCGAAAAATTCAACCTGCTTGAAACCTTCCAATCTGGGTTCAGGAAAGAATGCAGTACCAAGACTGCTATACTAAACATCATGGATGACCTACACAGATCTTTGGACGATAGCCAGGCCTGCCTTCTAGTCCTCCTAGGCCCTCTCGGCTGCCTTCCACACTGTCAAACACAGCATCCTCTAAACGCGCACAACGTGAAGGCATCAACGGGACAGTCCTTCAGTGGTTCACCGCCTTTCTAAGCTAACGCTCGCAGCTAATCAAGTTCAACAACGCAACATCAAAAGCAGCACCCGTTCTCCAAGGATCCATCAATCTTGTCTCCCACACTATTCAACAACTATTTGGAACCCCGTGCAATGATCCTGAGGCAAGCTCAAACAGACTACCATCTATATGCAGATGACACCCAGCCATCATGAAACGTTGGGCAGTCAAAGACATCCAGCACTTAAATACCACTCTCCTGGCAGTTCAAGCCTTGTTGACCAGCAACCACCTCAAACTCAACCCCAGTAAAACTCAACTCCTTCTCATCCAACCCAAAGAAAAGTCCTTTCCTGTAGACATCTGGTTCGACAAGCTCAAATACAAACTGCAAACTGTCCATTCCCAACTCTGTTAAACCCCTGTTGATTACACTCGACTCCCACCTACGCATGAAAGACCATATCACTGCCTCTGTAAAAAGCACGTTCCACGCGCTGAAAAACCTAAAAAAAACATTCATCCCCAGTGAAGACCTAAAGAAGGTGGTGCAATCCTTAGTCTTACCCAAGCTAGACTATGGCAACACAATGGTTACTGGTGTCCAAACTGTGAAAATTTAGTTTGTAACTGAACATTATCTGTGCCATCTTGCCTCTCCC
The DNA here is from genome assembly GCF_964204655.1 of Triturus cristatus. Taxonomy (NCBI): domain Eukaryota; kingdom Metazoa; phylum Chordata; class Amphibia; order Caudata; family Salamandridae; genus Triturus; species Triturus cristatus. The sequence continues at coordinate 37,085,312 of NC_140594.1, forward strand.
CTGCGCCACGCACAGCGAACGCACGGCCGCCATTTTAGGCACCCCACTCCCTCCCCCGTTCATTGTCGATCGCCAGCGCGTTCCCCTGGCGCTGTAAGCATCCCCCGCACGCCTGCCACCCCCGCTCTCTCATACACGGGCCATAAACCCTCTCCTTCTGCGTGACCCTGCCATAGAACCGCATCCCACGCCTGACCGACATACCATACATGGTCATGCATCTCTTTGATAACCCCCTTCCTCTGCGCCCCATTGTCCGAACCGATCCCAGGCCATCACCTAGCCCTGCGGATGCAGTTTATTACCCCTACTGTAAGGGAAACACCCCACATCAAAGGGATTACAGTAGATCATAGTCCCTACCCCCTGAGACCCGACCGGTCGCACACACCCCCGGGAATTGGCGGAATGTCCAGCTGTGTGATAGCCATCTCCTACTGTGGATAGGGTGGGGACTTCCACTGTAGATATGTGTGGGAACAAGCTCGAAGTGGGGATTCCGAGGATGTTCTTTCATGTTCCAAGCGATCTCAAGAATGTGCCATGTATGATAAACCTGCAATAAAGTCATACACGTGTGTATAAGAGACCAGGTCTCAGAGATGCAGTTAGAGCACCTTGTGACGATACCTTGCTGTCTGATCTGATGTGTTCTGCTCCGACGGAATAAAAACTTTGTTTCCTGCCTTCCAGTCTCCGGCGCCTGCCTCTTTCATTGGTAAATTATCGAATGGTATGAGAGGCGATTACCGCCGGGCAATACTTGAAGGGTTATCGACTGAAACTGCCGCTACCATTTAACAATTGGCGTCCCAAACGTGGGGCCCATCAGCGACACGTGGATCCAGTGGGAGAGGTCCCGATGACAGAGTGAACGACTGCAACGATCGGGAGAGCTCCTGCCCAATAGACCCTCGTCTGGCAGCCGATCATCCGAACTTCACTGGTTCCGAGCAGACCTCTCTCGAGTGATCTACGGTCCTGACTGGGAACCATCAGGAGTGCCGCGGCAAATACGGAAAGTAGAGGACGATCGGGCGCTGGAGGCGGAAGACGAGAAACTGTCCACGCGGTCCGGGTAAGGTCGTGAAACACGACAAATTGCGAAATAATTGATTGATTATCTGAAATACTAGTATTGCTCATTGATTGTTCTCTTTGAGATATTCGCTGTCTACAAACGGGGAGGAGTAGAAATTCTCTCTCTCTCTCCCTTTGCAGATAGTGAAGGGTAGGTAACGCAGACTTTTGTCCCCGTTGTAACCCGTCGTGCCTATCTTTATCTCCCCACTGATTGATTGTCCGAACATTGATTGTTTTGAAGAATAGTGCTCTTTGAGATATTCTCTGTTTGCAAATAACGTAGAATAGAAATATTCTGTCTAGTCTTTGCAAATAGTGAAGGGTAGGTAACGCAGACTTTTGTCCCCGTTGAAACCCGTCGTGCCTATCTTTATCTCCCCATTGATTGATTGATTGATTGATTGTCCGAACACTAGTTGTTCGATATTGGTTCTTTGGAGGTATTCTCTGCTTACAAATAACGAGGAATAGAGATATTCTGTCTAGTCTTTGCAAGCAGTGAAAAGATAGGTAGTGCTGACTTTTGTCCCCGTTGAAACCCGTCATGCCTATCTTCTCTCCACTGATTGGTAGTTGGTTCTGCCCGGACCGCTTATTAGAGGTGGACCATCCGGCTCCACTGGAAGGCACCCCTAATAAGGATACGTTCACTAAATATGGACTAGTCGCCGTAGCTTATAGCAAGCTATGGCATAAATATACAAAGGGGGACCCTGAGAGTCAGTGGCCACTGGTAGGATCCTTTTTGACCCTAAAAAACTAAAGAAACGCTAGGAAATAGCCCTTTGTAGGATATATGGAACTAGGGGAAGGAACCAAGCTCACGGTCAAGACGGCCACGAGGTAGCCCGGCCCCATCGCTCTCACTGCCTAAACATGTCTGCCCTACCACCCACCCCACCCAATAGACACAACCGGAAGTCCGTTGATACCCATCATCAACGTCACCGAACTTGACTAGGATCACGCGCAATTGGACAATGCCATTTTCCGATTACACTAACTAGATTGCAAATATGTACAACACTCCAACAAAGTAGTATGGTTAAACATTTTAATAACTTAATAGGCATAACAACATTCCGACAAGATGAACAGGTTAAAACTCGTTTTAAACAACTATTTACATGACAGTCTGCTGCGACCTGCATCCCAAAGCATTTACGTCCACGTGACACCGTCCTCGCCTCTCCTTCCTCGAAGTTGCAACATTGGCCTGTTTTGGGCGGTCCTTTTAGTCGGTTTTGGGCTATAAAAGCCATGCAAAAATCCATTGACATCAGTGGCGGACGACTGTGCGAATAGGCCGGAGGCTGCACGAAGCGCCAAAGCTCTGGCAGCGCCAAGGCGGAGTCTGCCACGCCGTGCGGATCTTCCCATTTTCTTCTTCTTCCTTCAATAACGAAGGGTGCCCTGGTGGGGGGAAGCGACGCGGACGGGCTTCCCCCGCCTCCCCAGGTGGAGGCTCGCCAGCAGATGAGGGCCCCCCAACCATTCATTCGCCGTTCGGCTGAGTTGGCGCCCCTGCACTCGACCGCCGGACAACCACCCAAGCACGGGTTCACCAGGATTGCCACTAGCACCCGACGCGGGGAGTGGGCCCCCGCAGCCGAGTAATCGGGGACCCACCCCGGTGGCGATACCATCCAAACTGCTGCTGTCGCTGCTACTGGACCCACCCCGGTGGCGATACCATCCGAACTGCTGTCGTTGCTGCTGCTGGCCCCTCTCCGGTGGCTGTACCGAAGAGCTGCTGCTACTGCTGCCTTTGGACTCCGGCGGTCGGTTCTTCGAATCCAGGCCTAGCCCACCGTGAGACGATTCTGGACTCGAAAGCTTGTCTGCTTAGGCGTGGGCTCCACCCTTGACGAAACGCCCCCTCAGCTTTGCAGAGTCTGTGGGAGTCATTGGCACTCGACTCTCGCGGACTTCCGGTAGGGACAAACCGCCGCCATTGTTCTTTGCCCCGGGCGGCAGCCACCTTGCCTCCGCTTGGTGCAGTGAGAAAGACTGATTCAAGACGTCGGCGGGAGAACCCGCCTGCTGCCCCGCCCCAAAAAGGGACCACGGCATTGCTACAAGATCACGGTGACGCCATGCTGACGCAAGCTGACGCTAACGAAAGTTCTCGAACTACCGAAAGGAATTCTGGTCCAACAGCTAATTCATGGAAAGACTTAGACTGTACACTGGCCCGACCTCGCCCCAAAATGGCGCCGATGTAGGAGAGGCCTACAACTCCTTGTGGCGTTCCAGTCACGTGGCATTTGCATTAAAAGGATATGTATGTGATGTTCCCACACATGATGAGCAGAGGGACGGGAAGGGTACTGACCGAGCATACGTACAACCTTACTGATTGCTGACCTACCCATTTTTTTTATTTTTAGCTAAGATAGTATTGCTCATGATATTCGACGCCTCTCACGCCGTGGCCGGCCTGAACGGTTGTAGGCCCGTATTTGTATACTGACATTGTTTTAAATAAAGGGCTTCTTGAAAGGATTACTGAATCAGTGTCATGACAAATCATATAGGTTGATAAAGATTTTTCTTTTGAATAAATGATTGTTACTCCCAAGAAATAGGCAACAGATAATGCAGACCCCATTTACATGAATGTTTTTGATTAACGGAATTTGTGCCCGTCACACCTGTCTTTTCCAAGAGTTGTCGGAAAATAGTCAACCATAAGCTTAAGGTGTATACCGAATGCAAGGTAGGGTATCTTGCACCATAATACACGACCGATTGAGAAATGCATGCACGACCAGGGAACCCGAATTTAGGAGATGAATGAAATAGAGCATCTTTGTCTCGGACGAAAAGAATAATAGGTCTGTGGTATTACCCACTCCTGCGGCTAGCCTGGTACGTGGTAAGTAGAACTTTTCGTGTCTACGCGCGCTAAGGTACTTTGAATACTGCACATCCCCTCCCCTCTTTTTCCCCTCTATAGGTCACGACGAAGTTCCGACTGAAGAATGGAGTGGGCATGGACCGCACCGTGTTCAATATCAGGAAAAACATAGACAAACGTTGTGGGACAGTGCTTAAAATGCAGACCACCATTGGGAACATGAGAAACTGTATGGTATAATTGTGCGTGTGTGCTACGATTATACGGTATGAATGTGTATGCATTTCATGCTTGGGTCACTTGAAGAGAGCGTCACCGTATGATTGAAGTGCTCGTCCATCGATCAAAGGGAGGAGAGTAAAAGGTCCGACACCCCCCCAAGATAAACTACAAAATACTGAAAATACGCAGCATGCATAGGAAAGAGGACAGGAAAGGAGAGGCCCCCATACTCAACGTAGCCCTGAGTCTCTGTCTTAAGTTTCTGCGCTTCATGCATGTACTGTCACACCCTATCTGGTATTTGTGTGTACGTGATCACCGAATTTATGTCTTTTCCCCGCTTGTGTCTTCTTACATAGAACAGACCCGTGCCACTCCATGTTGTGTGTGCACCAAGTGGCCTATTATCATACCCATGTCTCTCCCTCTCTCTCTCTCTCTCTCTCATTTTGTGTCGTACATATGCCAAATAGCCTACTTGATGCACACGTCTCTCTCTCTCTCTCGTTTTGTGTCGTACATATGCCAAATAGCCTACTTGATGCACGCGTCTCTCTCTCTCTCTCTCTCTATCTCTCTCTCTCTCTCTCTCTCTCTCTCTCTCTCTCTCTCTCTCTCTCTCTCTCTCTCTCTCTCTCTCTCTCTCTCTCTCTCTCTCCCCCTCCCTCACTAAAGGCTTTCTTGCCCTCTGACTTTTTGAACAAATTAGCGACACATACCTCTCCGGTAAGTGCATAATTGGCCTGAAACACGGTGGTGTTCGAACAAATTGACAGAAACAAAACGACCATACTTTACCACGTTACTACCTCTTCTTTCTGCAAATGTTGAGCTTAATTGGCTGAGAAAGAAAGGACAGGTAAGACGACTGATGTCTCCCAATCTGGCCCTCATCACGGGGACTATATGTCAGTGGTTTTTGTTTTTAGAAGACACCATCTCCACCGCCCAGAATTACCCCCGCCCAATTACCCCGAAATAGAATGTCTAAAGCACCCCGTTCTCTCAAAGATAACCCCAGCCCTATACTAGCCGTCTCAGAGTATTTCGAACGAAACAGCTGATGACCTTATTCTCTAATAATACATCACCTAAACTGATAAAGGGTTACCTATTGTCTCCAGCAAAAATAATGCTTAGCTTATGTTCCTCCCCGAAATGGATACTCGTGAACGCATGACAGTAGCACCTCGCACTCTTTCATAAACTTAGCAGTCCTCGGAGGAAAATGTGTATTAACAAAACTTGTGTTGAGATGAACGAGTCTCTACCGGAGAAGCCGGTTCGAATTTTTTAATAGACCAGAAGGTTGACAGATGTCAGGCTCCCTGCAACCAGTATCGGGCGCAGGAATCGGCACCTAGAGGGCCAGACGATGGACAGGGACACCCACAGAAACCTGCACCACAGCAATGATTAATAGATTGGTAACACGCACACTAACATCAGAATTAATAGACACCAATCATGCAGCAACCGATAAAAGCATTTCCGCAACTACTCGGTGGTTGGGAGAGAGGATGAAGTATGTAAATGTCTTCCCTACCAACTCTCTAAGATTTCTGTTTCTTGTACCCATTCAAAGATAACCTGCGGCCATCGGAAGAGAGGGGTCGGACGTGACGCACAGCCTGGCTGCGGACCATGGAACATCTATGGCATCGACCAAGGGGGAAGCATCGAAGCAAAAGGGGCGTGAGACGAGGCACCAATATCAGGACGATAAGCGATAGAATGAAGGGCTATATCAAGGCCCCCTGCTCACTGACCAGCGTGCCTGAAGTCCCAACCCATCGGGCCCGATTGATGGGCCCAGTGCTGGAAGATTCTGCTCTCCTTGGTCCGCGTTTTGATCCGATCCCACTTCACCCCCCTCTTCCCTCGGCATCCCGAAGCACATCACACCCTTCTCTCTCTCTCTCCCCCTTTTATATGGATTATGAATTTGACTTAACTACAGAAGAACAAAAAGCAGGTACCCTGTCTCAAAGTACCTATGATGAACTGTGTTAAGGAACAGGACTGTGATCGGAGAACAGCGAATGGTCACACCCTGCCACGTGAGAAATTGGATTTGAGCTGGACCTTAGCTCCACCGCCGGTGCTCAACAGTGCCAACGAAAGAAGAACAACAATAAGAGCTTACCAGTGATGGCTCTTTATAAAAGGACACTGGAAAGAAGAACCCATGTTAAGTCGAAAATCCTCTCCCAACCACCTTTTTATATTAACTATCTTCTTATCGAGTTTTCATGATGTTGCATCAATCACTTCCGACTGTACACTGAGAAGTTAAGAAAATCTAACTTTGTATAATGACATTCATACAACACCAGCCATGCACACGACTATACTGACTATTTTCGATCCACACGAAGTCTGGGCCTTAAGTAATGTACGAAATTTCCCTTGTTTTGCCAGAAACATTTTTTTTGCTTTACAGTATCCTATTTGTGCTCAAACAAGCTCCCCTCCTCCTATTCCTGGGCCTGACATGCGGCGCAGCTGATGTAATTTTGTATGTACTACCTCCTCGCCTACTTTATCAACTGTATGTAACCATGTACAAATGTGTCAGATTACTCCTGCCTGCCCTAAAAACTCTGTATCTTTAAGAAATGTATGAAAAACATTAACGGTATTATAGCTGAAGGGTTAACGAAGATGAGTGTCGGCCAGGCAAGCTGGCGAGATATGTTAAAAGGGAGGACTGTGGAAATTTAGTTTGTAACTGAACATTATCTGCGCCATCTTGCCTCTCCCCAGCGCCACGCACAGCGAACGCACGGCCGCCATTTTAGGCACCCCACTCCCTCCCCCGTTCATTGTCGATCGTCAGCGCGTTCCCCTGGCGCTGTAAGCATCCCCCGCGCGCCGGCCACCCCCGCTCTCTCATACACGGGCCATAAACCCTCTCCTTCTGCGCGACCCTGCCATAGAACCGCATCCCACGCCTGACCGACATCCCATACATGGTCATGCATCTCTTTGATAACCCCCTTCCTCTGCGCCCCATTGTCCGAACCGATCGCAGTCCATCACCTAGCCCTGCGGATGCAGTTTATTACCCCTTCTGTAAGGGAAACACCCCACATCAAAGGGATTACAGTAGATCAAAGTCCCTACCCCCTGAGACCCGACCGGTCGCACACACCCCCGGGAATTGGCGGAATGTCCAGCTGTGTGATAGCCATCTCCTACTGTGGATAGGGTGGGGACTTCCACTGTAGATATGTGTGGGAACGAGCTCGAAGTGGTGATTCCGAGGATGTTCTTTCATGTTCCAAGCGATCTCAAGAATGTGCTATGTATGATAAACCTGCAATAAAGTCATAAACGTGTTTATAAGAGACCAGGTCTCAGAGATGCAGTTAGAGCACCTCGTGACGATACCTTGCTGTCTGATCTGATGTGTTCTGCTCCGACGGAATAAAAACTTTGTTTCCTGCCTTCCAGTCTCCGGCGCCTGCCTCTTTCATTGGTAAATTATCGAATGGTATGAGAGGCGATTACCGCCGGGCAATACTTGAAGGGTTATCGACTGAAACTGCCGCTACCATTTAACAAAACCTCTTACCAAGCCCCACTGAAAACCATTCTCCATGGTGCAGCGAGACTTATATTGGACACACCACTCACACCCTCAAACAACTCAACTGTCTACCAATCGAGCCAATGGCATACTAAAAACTTTCTGCATTACTAACAAAGTGCTCTACACTGGAAAACCAATCTACCTCAGGAATAAACTATTAAAAGCTGTCCAAAAGAGACCACTATGAAGCTCAAACTGACTACTTTTGATTCCTCTAAAACTTAAGAGAGAGGTATCGCACAACCTCTCCTTCCCCGGGAATGCTTAAAAAATCTGGAACTTCCTTACCTTAGACCAGCAGGAAAATCAACTCTTGCCTCACTTCAAGAAGAAACTGAAGATTCTCCTCTTCAACAAATACCCAAATCCACCTCCTTAAAGCTCCTGACTAGCCTGCGGGCTTTGTACCCACACCTTTTAAACAACATGTGCACCATTCCTCCAGGGAAATATGTGCCTCTAATTTTCCCCATCTGAAAGAGACCTTACCCCAGCTACCTCAGACCTACAACGCCTGTGTTTACTCCTTTTCACCATGTTTTGTCATATTTATTGCTATGTGGTTTTCTGTTTTTATTTTGCTTCTCTGGTAATTTTATACAATTCCAGCTGTGCTCTGCAAAGGGATTTTATTTTATTTATTTTTTTATTTGAAAAGTTTTATAAAGCGCGAACATGACTCTTGGGGGTATCAGAGCGCTGTACACAGAGGCAGAAGCATGCATGAACTTAGAACATTTGAGGTCATCATTGTAAAACAACATGGAGTAAACAATCAAAGTCAGATACCGGGCAGAAGGCCCTACTAGTTCAGTTTCTCATATAGTGCAAAATATTTCCCGAAACATGCAGTAAAACAATCATATAGTGGCTCGTCACAGCAAAGTAGAGTAAATGACAAATCTGTAATCGGCCCAAGAAGTATTTGTCTATTATAGTTCTGTAAGGGCCCTAGAGTAGAATAACAGTTTAACATCCAATCAAAAATCAAAAATACGTAGCGAAAGAAACGTTGGGATAAATATCAAATCTGTCAACAAGGAGACTAGATAAAGAGTACATGATGATGCAGTTAATGTCCACTCAGGAAAAGCCATTTGGCCTCTTTCTTGAAATAGGCAGTGGAGGGATTGGTTCTCATCACCGTAGGAAGAGTGTTCCAAATTCTAGGTGCAAGTCCGGAGAAAGCACGTTTGTACGTACTTTTCTTTTTAAATTTAGGACGTTTCAAGAGTAGTGTGGACGTACTTCTTCAGTTCCGACCGGTTCCAGAAAGAACAAGCTTGTTCGCCAGATAGGCCGGGGTGTTGAAATGCAGAGCTTTATGTGTGAGGCAAGCTATTTTGAAATGGATCCTGGCTTCAATAGACAACCAGTTGAGATGCAAAAGGTCAGGTGTGATGCGATGGTGTTTTTTGGAGACTGTGATGAGCCTGGCCGATGCATTGAGCGTGGCTCTGAGAGGGGCCGAGCTCGCTTTAGGAAGCCCTGCAAGGGTCACGAGGCCATATTCCATTCGTGATATCACCAGGAATTGTACTGCAGTCTGTAAGTCTTCTGGCGGAAGGAAAGGCTTGAGTTTTTTAATTGTGTTAAGATGAAAGTTGGCACCCCTGATGGTGGTGCTGATGTGTGTTTGCATATTAAGGTATTTGTCCAAGGTAATTCCCAATGATTTAGTGGAATCAACCACGTGAGGGATGAAGTTAAGGGCTGTGAGTTGTTTTAGCCATTCGCAGATCGGTGCAGAGTGGTTGTGTGGGGCAATCAGCAGGAATTCAGTTTTGAGGGTATTCAACAAAAGATGGCTCTGGGCTAAGAATTGTTGAGTTTGCGAGAGAGCCTCATTTAAGGTTTTAATATCATCCAGAGAGGAGAGCTTCAGTTATAGATGTGTGTCATCCTCGTACATGTGGTAATGAATTTGAGAATTGTTCAGAATGACGGTGAGAGGCTCCATATAGGGGTTAAGGAGCGTGGGCGAGAGTGAGGATCCTTGCGGAACTCTAATCCTGACCAGAGTACTGGATGCGAGAGACTGTATGAGTTTAATCCTTTGAGTGCGGTTACGTAAGAAAGAGGCAAACCACTTTAGGACCGGCCCCGAGAGACCCATCCTAAGTTGAAGTAGATTAATCAAGTTTTCATGTTTGATGGTATCGAATGCAGAGGACAGGTCCAGAAGGATCAGAAGGCCAGGGACATTTTGATCTAGGGATTTCAAAGTGTCATCCACAATGTGAGTTAGAGCAGTTTCAGTACTATGCCCTGCTCTGGTACCGGTTTGATAAAGGTCAAGTAGTTGAAATTTCTCTATATGGTTGCATAGCTGCTTGTGGACGCATTTCTCGAGGAGTTTGGCTAGTGTCATGATGTTGGTGATCGGTCGGAAATTGTTAGGATAAAGGAATTCCAAGAGGCATCATTTTTGGGAGAACAACCCAAAGGTAGGGAGAGTGCAGAGGGAGCCCTGACATCCCCTGATGATGTGGTGTAGAATGGAGGTGGGAACCTGGGAGTGTTAGGTTGCAACTCCTGTTCAATTTTCTTCGTTTTTTCAGAGAAGTGAACTGTGAAGTTCTCCCAGCTAGGAAGTGGAGTCAAGGAAGCCAGGTTGGGGTTGGACATGTGGTTTGGTTGCTGTTTGATGATTTCAAATAGTATCTTGGATCTATTTTTAGCACCGTCCAGCTGCTCCCTGAAATGGTATGTTTAGCAATGCAGATTTTTTTTGTTGTAGGCATTTCTCATTTTCCTAAGTTGATAGAGGCTAGTAGTGGAAGGCTCATTTCTCCAGAGACTCTCTGAAAACCTAAGTTTATGGCGTTCGTCATTTAGGGTACCATTAAACCAAGGTTTGGATTGTTTGAGAGGGATCCCTTTAAGTTGTTTCGGCGCAATGGTGTCAAAGATATTTGCGACAGTGCTACTGTAGTGCTCAGAAAGATCATCAAGGTTGGTCATGTCAGTGGGCGGCTGAAGTCTATTCATAGTGACGGAAGTAAGATCATTAATGTTGATGTCTCTCATGTTATGAGATAGTTGTTTAACTTTTAGAAGTTGTCCCTTTCTGCGAGTGGTCTTTTCCAGAATGTGGAAAGTGATTTGATGATGATCCGACCAGTCACAAGGTAAGATGTCATCCAGTTGGATGATATTGTCTCTAGCAATAATGAGGTTGAGGGTTGTTCCTTTACTGTGGGTAGGTCCCTTACAGAACTGACATAAGTTGAGATCCGAGAGGAAAGACTTAAAAGAGTTGACTAAAGGATCATTGGTGTCATTCCAATGGAGGTTGAAGTCTCTGAGGAAGATACGGTATGATTGATCCGAACAAGAGCTGATAACCTCCATGATTTGCTCTATGAAGAGCAAATTGTCACCCGGTGGATGGTAAATCATGTGAAGCACACAGACAACCTTGCTCTTATTCAAAATTTCTGCTACTATATAGCAATATTTATTTTGTGCACCATAACTCCCTCAAAATTGTATTGGCAACTTCCTACAATTTTCTTTTAAACTTTGTCACAAAACGTCACCATGTGTCTTTATCTACCTCAAATGTATCTTATGCAATTTCATACCTCGTCACTTTCTGTCATTATTGTATCTGTATTTACTCCAAATGTATCTCAAGCCTCTGCTGCTAACTCTGTGAAGCGCTCTGATGCCCTTGGGTCAAGTTCGCACTGTATAAAACTCAATCAATAACATATAATAAAAACTAAGTGACATTAAGGTGTCATAATGTATGCTGAGGGGTCAAATCAGAATGGCATTTGCATCCTCCAGTTTACGGGCACAAATGCCTTCATTTAGTGAATCTCTCCACCACAAATGCAGAAAAATACACAGCAGAAGAGGGCGCTGGCAGGATGGATTGCACTTGAGATGCTGACTGGTACTCAAGCTTTACAACAAACAAATGATGGACGGAATGCTGACAATGCAGACATTCTCCCCCAGTCAAGAGATCTGGGTTAAATCCATTGTTCTTTTGCCCACTACGCCACCCCAGTTCAGACATGGCGATATGCAAATCAGTCTTGACCCTGTGCCTCATGGGAACAGTCCAGCCCGAACTGCCAAGCCATGTCTTCCCTGGACCGCAATCAAGCATCCTAGGACCGGTTTCTGGCTATCAGCCGTCATCAGCCAGGATAGCTTGACTCCTGTGGCGTAGTGAGCACGGGTCCCACGTCTGGGAATGCCCATGCCACTTAGGGCGAAAAGCGTTACAACAAACAAATGATGGACGGAAGGCTGACAATGCAGACATTCTCCCCCAGTCAAGAGATCTGGGTTAAATCCATCGTTCTTTTGCCCACTACGCCACCCCAGTTCAGACATGGCCATATGCAAATCAGTCTTGACCCTGTGCCTCATGGGAACAGTCCAGCCCGAACTGCCAATCCATGTCTTCCCTGGACCGGAATCAAGCATCCCAGACGTGGGACCCGTGCTCACTACTTGCTTGATTCCGGTCCAGGGAAGACATGGCTTGGCAGTTCGGGCTGGACTGTTCCCATGAGGCACAGGGTCAAGACTGATTTGCATATGGCCATGTCTAAACTGGGGTGGTGTAGTGGGCAAAAGAACGATGGATTTAACCCAGATCTCTTGACTGGGGGAGAATGTATGCATTGTCAGCATTCCGTCCATCATTTGTTTGTTGTAACGACTGGTACTCAAGAGCACTGTAAGAACCTTGAAGTGCAGAACATAGCCTCCTGGTGAAGGGTTCACCATCAAATGCATTGAGGTACAGGGGTGCGCATGTGATTACAGTCATGTTTTAAATATTTAATCAATCGAAGATGGAAAAGTATCTCATGGAGTATGGCGCTCAAGTAAGCTTTGAGCTTCTGTTTGTGTGGGGAGCAATGCAGCTTAAAGGGACACAGGTGGCTGTGCAGCAGCACACACGCGCCAACCTTGAGTTTTGCCAACCGCATTCCAGAAATTATTCCTGGAAGACTGCAACTGGCAAAGCTTTCCGGGTGCATCCCGAGAAAATGTAAATTCCTAAAGTGTGTGAGGTTATGTTCCTGTGGCAGTGACAACATCTCGATATCGTTTTAAACATTATTTGCAAATCAGGCCTCATATCCAGGGTTATTTACAGACTTGATTTGAGAAGCAGTTGGTAAACAGCTGCTACCCCGTGGCTAACGCTGGTTGCCTCCCACCCAGAGGTGCATTCCTTAGACAGCTCAAGGGACATTTTACCACTATCAATTGTGAATGCTGGTTAGGGAACCGCTATTTGCGATTCCCTAAATGCAATTCTTGTAGCTATCGCAAATTGCAAATTAGCATTAAGCCATCGCAAATTACCACCAACTTCTAGTAGGTGGCAAATTGCAAATTCCTAGAATAATGCATGTATGTAGGGCATGTAGGTTCGCTACATGTGCAGACAAGCATATTTCACGGAAGCAATAGGGTGTTCTTTTGGCACCCTTGAAATTGCATGCGCAATTTGCGAGTACCTATTGAGTACTGGCAAATTGTTCATGCAATTCCCATTCATTCTTGTGGGCTTCTAGGCCTATAGAAATGAATGGGAAGCCATTCCTTATTTGCGAGTCATAATTTGCGAGTCACAATTAAGGAATGCGTAGGAATCACAAAATGTTTGCAAAAACCTGATTACATTGCATTTTGCGAGTCTATATAGCGAATCTGTACATTTTGCTATTATAGACTCACAAAATCCAATGTTGATACATCTGGCCCACAGACTGCATAAAGGGGAGGTGAGGGATGTGCTTATAAGGAGGGACCTCAGAAGGGCCTGAAGGGCTGTGACAGGGTCAGTCGTCGCTTGTCAGGTACATGTGATTGTCTCAGCTCCACTTCTGCAAGACCTCTAAGGTAACAGGATGTTGATAAATGAGCAGGCTTCTTTTACAGCCCACTCCAAGGCTGCCCATCTCAGCCTTGCTTTAAATTGTCCACACTGTCGTAGCTCCTTAATTGGACCAGTGGTCCGTCCTTCGGGGTTAACCAGCCTATTAAAGTTTAATACATCTCGAGCTCCCAATCTCTGTGTAAATTTAAAGTACAGACAATCCCCAAACCAGCAAAGGGCTGATTAATTGGTCTTTCCGAGAACTCCAGATTTCACTTAAATGTCAGAAGAACAATTTGCCGCCAGTCGTGGAGAATGACGCTTTACTAATGGCACAAGAAATACTGTTTGTCTGGTCCCTGTCTTTAGCAAATGTCAGGAGGAGAGAGAGAGAGACGCAGAGGGTGCATTCTCTCTGTGGCAGGAGGTGTTCTGATGACCTCCCATGCACACTTTACATCTAGTGCCCCACTGAGGTGTTACTACCCTGCAGGGTACGGCTAGTGGGGAGAAGTCTGACAGTGAGACTCCTATTACATGTAAGTCATGTAAGAGTGGCCACCACCCTCCAGAGGTCAGTTCTTCTGGAGTGTGCCTATTGGACATGGGAGGCAGAGGCGTCACCACCACCCTCCAGAGGTCAGTTCTTCTAGAGTGTGCCTCTTGGACATGGGAGGCAGAGGCGTCCTCCTTCCCGTAAGGGCAGAGTGACCTCCATCCATGTGTCGCCCGAAGTATTTGTTCCAAAGTGCCTTGGGACAGATACCCGCACTGCCCAGATCCTTCAGCTGAGAGATATATCCAATATCCCAACAGAAGTGTTTCTCCTTCAGCAAAGCCTCGCAGCTTCCTAAGCACCATTTGTGTAAAAACGTCTTGATCTTGGTTTGGGCAAAAAAAGTGGCCCCTGCAAGAAACCAAGGGGCATATCAACAAGGGCTTTATCTCTGCTTTTTTGGCTTTAAAAGCCAAAAAAGCAGAGATAAAACTAGCACCCTATCAACAACAGGGTGCTAACACGCAAATTTGCATGTTAGCACCCTTTTACTCTACGCTTCCCCTTGCATCCCTAATGAGATGCAAAGGGGGTGTTCCAGAGTAAAATAATAGGAGAAATGTCGCTAAGCGACATTTCTCCTATTATCAAGAATGTCACTAACCCTGTTAGAGACAAAAAAAGCAGCGCTAACCGCGGTTAACGCTGCTTTTTTACGTCTGCTAATTTTCAGACTTAGCCATGATATCCTATGGAAGGAGGATATCATGGCTAAGTTTGCCTGTCCCTATCAACAAGGTAACGTGTGATTATCGCTGGGTTTCCAGCGATAATCTCACGTTAGCCTGTTAGCGTGTAGATTTTTATCGCTATTGAGATAAGCGTTGCTAATAGCACGCTATCTCAGCGATAAAAATTCACGCTAGCCGGCGATAATTATCCTCACGCTAAGAGCGCTGAGCGATAATTATCGCCGGTTGTTGTTGATATGCCCCCAAGGGGCATATCAACAAGGGCTTTATCTCTGCTTTTTTCTGGCTTTAAAAGCCAAAAAAGGAGAGATAAAACTAGCGCCCTATCAACAACAAGGTGCTAAAATGCAAATTTGCATGTTAGCACCCTTTTACTCTACGCCTCCCCTTGCATCTCTAATGAGATGCAAAGGGGGCGTTCCAGAGTAAAATAATAGGAGAAATGTCGCTAAGCGACATTACTCCTATTATCAAGAATGTCGCTAACCCTGTTAGAGACAAAAAAAGCAGCGCTAACCGCGGTTAACGCTGCTTTTTTACGTCTGGTATTTTTCTGACTTAGCCATGATATCCTATGGAAGGAGGCTATCATGGCTAAGTTTGCCTGTCCCTATCAACAAGGTAACGTGTGATTATCGCTGGGTTTCCAGCGATAAACTCACGTTAGCCTGTTAGCGTGAGGATTTTTATCGCTATTGTGATAAGCGTTGCTAATAGCACGCTATCTCAGCGATAAAAATTCACGCTAGCCGGCGATAATTATCCTAGCGCTAAGTGCGCTTAGCGATAATTATCGCCGGTTGTTGTTGATATGCCCCCATGTGGGATATTTACAACAAAATGTCGGAGCGTGGTGTTACGCCAAAATTGGTAATGCATTTTTTAAAATGCAGAGATGTGCCATATTTACACAAATACAGTGCACCCCTGTGTTTGCCCTCGCGCTGGTGCTAATAAAACCTAGTGCCAGTGCAGGCACCCTTGCGCCATGTTGCAAGGGCACCTGCGCTGCAGGGGCAATAGCTTATGTGCAGGAAGGGACACCTTCCTGTACATAAACAATAGTGAAAGGCCATTTGCTCATTCTATATGTGCTTCAGAATGCAAAACACGTGGAAAGAGCAAACAATTAGGAGAAATTATTAATTTCTCCTCATACCACCAGTCTAAGAAAAGGTATTAACTGGTCTTAGTTTTTGGTGCTTCCTCAGCCTATATATGAGGCAGAGTAAAAAAGAAATGGGTATTGGAGAGAAACGCACTCTACAACACCCATTGCATGCTCCTTTCACGCTTTGAAGCTTGAAAAGGTGCCTTATTTACAAGGCGACATTAACCCACGTTAAGTGGCCAAGGCGGCGTTAAGCCACATTAAGTGGCTTAATGCAGCTTTTGTAAATAAGTAGAAGGGGATATCGCCCCCAGAGCATCGCTAAAAGTGATGTTCTGGTGGCAATATCTCCTTGTAAATATGCCGCTATGTGTTCAATCTGCATTTCACAAAGTGAAATCTTTTGAAGATCCTAATAATACTGCCCCAAAATATGGAGTGAATCTGTCTATTGGAGTATTGTGTCCTAATCGGATGTGAGTCCCCTCGCATAAAGTTTGTTTTCTGTGATAGAACCACATCGGCCTTTATCCCCTCTAACTTGGCATGTATTCCTCAGTGCTTTTCACATGCATTTAGACCTATGAAATTGTATGTTAGCATTTTAAGCACCATCTCTGCATCACGTCATTAGATTTTTGTTCTGTGGCACTTACAAGTATTTACATATCAGTTTCCTGCAGGTTGTAACTATCTCCCACCCCTTCCAAATTTCCCTAATAACATGCAAATTCCAAACAAAGCTCTTATGACTATGCAGGTTGGCTATTGCAGTTCCCGGGCTATAGAACTAAACAATCAACAGACGTTACCTCTGTCTATGCATCAAACTTCAGTCGATTTACTTGTGTTTCCACATGAGCTTTCTGCATCCGACACCTGGGACTGGGGTCCTCTCTCTTACCATGGATTGGGTATGGATCCTATACACATGCATAGGCATATTCTCAGATCCTGTCGGTTCCTACAGGTCTTGGCCTGGAGAGATCTTTGGAGGGAGTTACCTCAACATTTTTGGTCCTATCTGTCTGCCATTGTACCTCCGTGGACTCGTCATTGCGCTGGTGTCATCTGACCAGTCTTCTCGCTATTCATTTGAAATTTAGACTTTCAAGACCCAAGAACCCTTCTAAATCCACATTGTCCCTCCTGGTCTGGATCTTTACATCCTCACATTTCTCTATATTAGCAATTAAACTAGTCTCCATCACCGCCATTTAGCAAATAGTGAACAAATCTGCTTCCACTATTGTCTCTACTCTTCCTTTCAGCTCATGTGTTCTTTGGCCTGCATGTTCTACGTCGACTCTCAGTGACTCTATAATGTTTTTACAGCAATTCAAGGAGTCGGTGTGGTCAGTTAAGATGCAACTGCATAGAGTTTAAAGAAGGTCAGGTTATAGCTAACCTAAGGAATATTCAGGCCAACATTACATTTTCAGTCGAGTACCAATATGCTCTCACTCCTAGTTTGCAGACTGTAGGATCCAGGCTGCATGGCTCAACCCATCTACATGCAGTCAGTTATACTCTCCATGGCCTATTAACTTCAAGGCTGCATCTCTCATCACCATATAAGGAAAGATCAGGGTGCCTGACGTTGGTCCTCTTAGTTTTCCTTATAATGAGGATAAAATAGGCGGGAGCGCCACTCTCCCTCATCCTCTTCCTGTCATACGGCGAACGTAAGGCAGACAAAGGCCTAGAGCATCAGTGGGGCAGCAAGAGTCATCGCACACACCCTAGAGGTGCTTGTTCATTTCCCACCTGGTCAGGGACCGAGTGACTGAGTCCCATCTTAAGTGTATAGTGAGTATAATACAGTAGGGGTTTACAGAAACGTAACCTATTTTTACAAAATTCATTTCTAATAGTTTTCTTTTTCTGTTCTACTCTACCAATTATTTTCTAGTACATTGCTAATAATGTTCTAATTACCAGCCATGAAAAGGCCCAAGGCCTAAAGACCATTAAAGAGAGAAATGTGTTGGCCGCATCTAAAACACAGACAGAATCTATGCCAGCAAACATGATGTTGAATTAAACTATCACCAAAACACCTCAAAGATACTTTATTTTCTCCTAGTTTGCAATGTGTCTTACTATACAGAAATGCAATTTCATCTTCGATTCTGGAGACTCACACCATCCTCACCTCTTTTATTCATGAAAAAATGGGAAAATAGGCTCACCCTGCCTCCTAGAGTTCACAAACCGCCACCAGCTATGGATTTTGCAGCACACTCTTCCTAGCAACCATGTTGCCTCAATGACTGGAGTAGGCAACCTAGAGAGCTTAACTCAGGAGCAGCAGGTCATATCCACACTGGCAGTGGACTGATGGAACATTGCATTCATGTGGCCAATAAGTCAGACCCCAAAGTTTGCAGGGCCAGTGGGATCACCCGTCTACAGGGGATCCTTTTACCAAAATGTCACACAGAGCTGCGCTCACCAGACAGAGCAGTGATTACATGGGTATGTGTAGATTGAATTAGCCTCTTTGCCTCCAGTAAATGCATTGGCTCTACCAGCAGTTCTTGCCATGTAAAATGGGTATCATTTCTATTCATCCCCTATTGCATGATCTCTTCATTGTATTTTTTTCTTATATATGGCATGAAGTCAGTTGTAGTAAATGGAATCTAAGCTGCATCCAGCTGACCCTGCAAGAGGCCACATAGGAGGTCAACGCTGAATGCCATGGATAGTAGAAGCAGGTGCAGGCCTTGGACTTCAACAGCTTCACTTACTACCCCCCTGGCTCATTCTCAAGGTCCTGACACACGTCACAACTCCTGTGCCAGTCCGGTCAGTACTGCTGGTAGCGTCTTGTGATTCTTCAGGATCCCATGTAACATCTCTTACTTGTTTTTCCTTAAACGTTTTCCAATTCTCTGCCCTAAATCAGTCAATCAATCATGATTCATAAAGTTTTCAGAACTTATTTTTGAAGGAGGTGTGTTATGCACAAAATCTTCAGATAATATGGGAAAGTTTTATTTGCAAGCAATTCAATCTCAACAGATGTGATAGTAGCTGCTGATGTGGAAAAAGGGATAACCCTTTTCCTCAATGAATGCTCAGTTTTATGAGTTGAAATCAGTGGTGAGTTCATGCAGTTGGAGGGAGGACCATACATAAAACACCAAACCACAAATAGGCTCTGAACTGATAAGACTGCGTGGACAAAATTGAATTTCATAGACCCTAAGTGTTCATGTGGTAAAAACCCAGCAGAAAGGCAGGTGGGCACTATACATACTAAATGCAAAGATGTATTAAGCCTCCAGAAAATGCTTGTGATGAACCAAACTATGACAAACTCTTGCATATCCACAACTGTAATGTCTTAACTACAAAGGATAAGGGGATTTCTTTGAAGCTGACCAAGATAAAATCAGAGAAAAGACCTCTCAACATATGGGACAGTGCAGAGATATTCAGAAGAGAATTACAATCCCAATAGCTCTAATCAGTGACAACATTTTTCAAAGTCAAATGCAAAATTCATAGAAATGCTCACCACAAAACAATCAAATGTGTCTAACAAGCCTAACATTCCATCAGATTAATGATGCTTCAAACCAGTTGAGGATTTATTAACATCTTGCAAGATCTTGCAAACCTTGACATTCCTAAAAATAGCAATGTTGATGCAAGGTAACAGCTGTATGAGGGTCTAATTTACATTATCAAAATCAGAAATTCTATTACAAACTCCCAAAATATCACCTAGTCTTCTGACACCATCTCGCAGCTGCCAAGTAATGGTATCAGAGGTAGATGAACCAGCAGTCAGCAACTGAACTCAAGATCAAAGCTTTCAAGCTCGCTGTAAAACTCCTTTGACATCCAACATCAAAGAATTCTTCCCCATCCCCGCCCCAATATCACAAAATTACTGAACGTGTGAATCGCCGAGGACATAGTAGCAGGACCCCTGAAACACACAAATTACTTATTGATTCCTGATGGAAAACCAATGCTGAGCTGAAAACACTAGCTGACTAAAGACACATTTTAAATCTCCAATTTCTGAGCTAGATCTTGGAAAGAGAACCAAAACAAGAAAGCCAGGCAGATGTCTACATGACCAATAATCAGATTTCTGACTGATGAGAGCAATGAAGTTACATTAGCTACACATTCATATCTGGTTCTGTTTGTAGTCTAACTCCCAGAGAAGGCCATGTTTAACTTCTCTGCCCACAGAACCAGGTAAGACCTCTCACCCTCGGTCTAGGTCCACTCTCTCCCTGCAGCTCTGCTGGGCCATCTCTTGCTTCCAGACCCCGACCTCCTCCTTGTGAGGTTTGAGGCTGCTGCCCGCTCCTGCGCCTGCTGCCCACTCCAACTGGGACCAGTCTGCCTGTTACCACCGTAACCTTCCTCAGCCGTTTTGTTTCTTAATTTTTTCCCTGTTGTGCCACTGTTATTGTACCCATCTGTGTCTTGCTCTAATTCCACCACTGTTTTTATTTTCTTGTGCCTGTCTGTTCCTTTTGCCTTTTGCCGCTGCTGCCCCTGCGGCCCCTCCCACCCGGAATACCCATCTCCCGCCTCCCAGCCTCTCCTCCTTCCCACCTCCCCTACTTAATGGCGGCTGCGCGCAGCGGGCATTCTGCTGGCTCACCGAAGGTGTACCAAAGGCAAGCCCGTCTGCGCCTATCCATGACCGGAGTGCGGCCAGCACCATGAACCCTGGACCTCCCAATATCCATCGCTATGACACTACCACCCTCCTCGCACTCAGCCCTGGAAGACTTAGAGAATGCCAACAGGCCTCGCCGAACACGACCCATGGCCAATTCTCCTGCCTCTACTGCCGCCAGACCCTCACCGCCACCCCAGCCTCCAACACCGCCGACGCCCGCACCGGGGACACCCTAAAATCCATCCTCCTCAATGTACACTCCGTACACAAACACGCCATGGAAAACTGGGACCTACTCCATTCTCTCTTGCCTGACATCGCCTTCTTCACAGAGACCTGGACCAATGCATCCTCCGCCCTCAACATCAGCACCGCCATCCCAGACTGATGCAAGATATCATAGGAGAAAACACAGATAACTGTGGCTTAACACTTTATAATGCTAATGGTGTCATCTCCACAAAAGACAGCTCTGCGTCTGCTACAAAGCTTAAAAAAGACCTGGATTCACTCTCAAAATCTCCCACTCCTTTAACTTTGGAAAATTTGTTAGAGGAGATTAAAGCTCAATCCTTGGCTTGTTAAGCAGGGATCATATACTTACTGAGGCAGAACATCAGATAAGTAACACTGAGGATTGTATCAACAAATGTAAGTTTATGTCAAAGGAAATTGATTCCTTAAAAAAACTCACAGAAGATTTAGAAAATAGGAACAGGCAGAATAATTAATCCATGCATGACTTTCCAGAAGGCTTGGAGGGCTCTGATATATTATTCTTCCTCAAAACTTTGCTTCCTGAATTGTGGTAGATTCCAGGTTCACAATCAATCAATATTGAAAGGGATCACAGACTACGTCCGAAATTACTTGTTGCTTCACCTACTACAAAGCCATGAGCCATCATTTACTACTTTCTGCAAGTGACCTGATGATTGCCCTTCAAGCAGACAAAAAGAAGAGACTAAAAGGGAGAGTTCATGCAATATTTATTTTTCAAGATGTTTTGAGAGCTACTGCTGCCAGGAGAAAGGAATTTTTAGATTAAGGCCCCCAACTTCAACAGATGAATGTTCACCTTATCTCACGCATCCTTGTGTCTTCAAAGCTTTATCGAGAGTCAGAACATATTCTTTTGAAGACCCAAGCAGACCAAAAGAATTCATCTCCATTCACAAATTTTTCGTAAGGCCTTTTTACAATGATCTGTAACTTGATGTTGCTCTCCTGTTGTGTTTTGCATTTCTCTAATGAATTTTATTTTATTTATTTATTCTGTGTTTTATATAGCGCAGACATGACCCTATTAGGGTATCAGAGCGCTTCACAATTCCATAGCCAAGAACTTTCGATGGCCAGTTTGGCACAAACCTTTAGGCAAGCATTAACAAACATAAATAATCAGATTTGGCCATTTGTGCTTACTATAACATGCATACATGTCCTAATGATTACTAGAGATCTATCTGTGTTAACATAGTCTGTGATCTAAAAGGTATCATAACAGTGTCTGGTCAATGATCTTCTCAGTGACACTTTGCTAAATTTATGTCTGTTCCTGTTAGGTTAATATAATTATTCACGTTTTCATAACACCCTCTGGTTTCATTCTATCTTTGTTCTTATTTTAAGGTTCTAGACTATGTGACATATGTTTTTTTCTCTGTCTGTGCTTTGTTATGTCATTCGTCTGTGTATCACCCGGTGGTATATATGATAAAATCCTACTCCCATTGTTTTGGTTTATTATTCTTCCCGCTATGTATTATATTTAGTGTGTCTAATGTTTGTAGAGTTCTTTGTAGTTATACACTTCTCGTTTTGTAATATTTCATGGACTTCTCATCTTCAGTGTCTGGTGTCCACCATCATTGGGTCCCTTTGTTCAGACGTTAGTCTTTTTAGTCTATTCTATGGCTGTGTATTTTATGCACTGGCCATCTTCTTCTATTTGTCATCTCTATTTTCATGGTTCTCTTTTTCCTTTACTATTGTTTCTTTCTTACACATGAATACAGAAACAGGCACCAACAAGGGTGAAAAATTGAAGGCTGCTACTAAAATAAGTTTTATCATTCACAGCATTTACCATGATGTTTTAGGGCAAATTGAGTCCTGGTATGTGAGGTAGGATGCTCCCACCCTCCTACTACCTTAAATCCTGGTTGGGGACTGTTGTGCTGTCCCACTCTATGGAAGTGTTGCGCAACCGAGGCGATGCATCAATTCTGAGGAGTTGTGAAGCTGTAATGCTAGGTCCCGCGTCATTGATGAGTATACAACTTCCTGTGTGAAGTGCGAAGTCCGGTGTCGAAGATGTGTCGCCCAGTCGAGGCGATGCGTTGGTTATGAGGAGCTGTGAGGTTACAATGCGAGAACCTGCATCATCCTCAAGGCCACCGTTGATGAGAGATTTGTGATGCGATGGCCTGGGTCGTGAAAGCTTCGCACAGGCAGTGGTTCCGATGCAGGCTGGGAGGTCGATGCAGAGTGCTTGCACTGAGAGAACCCTAACTGCAGAGGCAATGCATTGGATCTGCTTGGGATTGGGGTTGCTCAGCAAAGGAGATGCGTCAGTTCTGCTGGGTCCATAGATGGGCAGGCAGAGCAACTTTAGGCCCACTTCAGAGGATCCAGAACTGGGGTGGCACCACTTGCCAAGGTAGGACTCACAGATGGCAGAGTTCAGATGCAAGTTTCAAGGTTGTTGAAAACTTCTGTCCTTGAGGCTCTAGTCAGGAGGTCAGCCAACTAGACCTTGGAGTCACTCTGGGGTTATGTTATGTTAACTATAGCTTTTATAGCATGTAGTCATCTGCAAGTCTCTTAGCGCTTGGAGAGAGAGCTCAGATACCCTCTACCATGCCCGATGAGCACCAAACAGATATGTTAAACTGTGTCCAGAGCCTCCCTAAACAGAAGGGTCTTGGGTTAACCAGATGCAGGCCCAGCCTTTCTTAGTCTTTCTCACCCAGGTGAGAATGCAGCAGGTCAACACAGCAGGTCAGCAGCCCTTTATAACAGCAGTCCAGCAGAGTGGCAGTCCTTTCATGTAGCCCAGCAGTCCTTCTTCCTGGCAGAGTATCCATAAGTCCAGACGTGCACTGATGAGTTGGTTTCTGCGGTCCAATGCTAGCCGTGCCTTCCTTTGAAGTGGAAGAAGCTTCAAAGGATTTCCCTCTGAATTCCACAGGCATCCTGCCTTCTCTGCCCTGACTCCAGACTAACTACAGGTGGTATTCAGCCCTTTGTGTCAAGGCAGGACACAGCCTATTCAAGTATAAGTATGCCTGTGCCCAGCTCTGCCCCTCCTACCCTTCCAGTGATGGCCCATCCAGGCACACCTACTGGCTTCAAAGGCAGGGCTGAGACATGTTTAAAGGGCTACATAAATGGATGGCACTATAAGTGCTGCAGGCTCACTTGTAGCATTAAATTTACAGGCCCTGGGTACATGTAGTACCACTTTACTTGGGGCTTATAAGTATATTAAATATGTCAATTGGGTATCAGCCAATGTTACCATGTTTTAAGGAGTGAGCACATACACTTTAGCACTGGTTAGCAGTGGTAACATTCACAGAGTCCTAAGATCAGCAAAAAGGGAGGAGGAAGGCAAAAGGTTTATGGGAAGACCAGCCTAATGCTGAAAGGTATTACAGTCACTTAGACTTAGGGGCATATGTACAAGGACTGGTGAAAGCTACCGCTAACACTAGTTAGCAGCAGTTTTCTTGCCGCTTTGTACCGCTGAAAACTATCGCCTTCAAGACGTCTCTACATGGCGATAGCTTCATGGATCAGCAGTGAAAACTGCTGCTAACATTAGCGTGATGGCGATAGGAATTCCGGAGTTAGAGGGCGAAAACCAACGAAAGGCCCATTAGCAGCAAAAAAACACCCGTTAGTCAGCCCTAATGCCTCTACTGGAAGAAATAGCCTATCAGTCGACCTCCAATAGAAAATAGGCACGAAAAAAATGAAATGCAGAATGGAGCAACCAGGGCCAAGTGCAGCACACATCAACGACCCCCTCAAACCACCCAACATCCAGGATGACCAGGATTAGAGCCTGGATGCGTCGCTGGAACTGCGTCTGGAGCCTGGATGCGTCGTTGGACCTGCGTCGGGAGCCTGGATGCGTCGCTGGCCCTGCATCTGGTGCCTGGATGCCTCACTGGACCTGCATCTGGAGCCTGGATGCCTCGCTGAACCTGCGTCTGGAACCTGATATAAAGCGCCTCTCTCTGACCTGTAATAAAGCCCTTAGGCGAAGTTTTTCCCTGCACAGACGTATTTCTGCGCAGGTGCAAACTACTCTGTACCCATGAAAAACCCACCCCTGTCCCGTGCATCCAGCACTGCCTAGTGTAGTGTTTAACAGTGTCTTAGTACATATATGGTGGCTATTGTATGTATCATTTGAATTCATTGTCACATTCAATGTATCACAGGAGTTAACATTACATGTATTACTACTAAAAATGCTGTACAATCCTTGTTTTGCTTTTCGCTCCGTGTTATTCTTGTCAACAATAAATGGATGCTTCGTGTTTCAGACTTGAACGCTGAAATGCTCTCAAGCGGAGTAATGGGCCCACGCACTGAAACGCGCATGAAGGAACAACACTATTTTTGACTGCACGTTGCCTCGCGCTTGAACGCGTACAACGTGGCAGTCATTAGGGCGCGGTTCGGGTGTGGCAGACTATAAAAGCCACACCCGAGCTTCGAGAAGGCGCTTAGCCTTCCGTCTGCAGTCGCGTCAACAGCAACTCTACTTACCCGAGTTTCGTATTCCTGATTTCCAACTTCAGCATTCGTCTTCATGCATCTTCACGGATACCTGAAAAGGAAAGAGAAAGCTAAGTGACTTTTCAATTCTTCTATGCATAAGGCGCCCACCACAAGACAGCAACAGTAGAAGCGCGCACAAGAAGGACTAATTTGTGGACATTCTTTTTGTGATACAAACAGACAATTTAAGCACAGTTGTGATAATTAGAAAACAAGTATTGCTAGGATTTTTATGTCATTTGAAAAAAACGAAAGTGTTTGTGTGTTGGTATATTTTCCTATATGTTAAAAAGAACTGAACACTAGAGTGATGGAGTAGAAGAACAAAGAAGTATGACAGTAAGTGAGTAAAACACATTTAGGGTGTGTAAATAAAATAATAATAGAATTGGCATCTTATGAATATAAGAATTGAAGATTAATATGTAAATCTTTTCTGTTCTGAAGAAGAAATCATCAACAACATTTGACAAACACATCCCAAGAGACTCCATTGATAGGACAACAACCTTGGTGACAACATTTACGACGACTTCCTCCATCTCCCTACACCATCTTGGACACTAGGAACATTCCAGTAGAATCGCAGGTAGGGCAGTTACATTTTCTAATTCATATGAATGTTACCCTAGAGAGTGTAGAGTAAATAGACATCTCGTAGCACGAATTCCTTACAGAATTTCTTGCTGCCTCGCAGGTCGACAACAGGAATCCATCAGTGTCCGAATCCGGCCCTCCTCCCTAGTTTCTATTTTGTAGCCATAGTGTTTGAACAAATCTCTGGTTATACTCTAGGGGTCTTGGGAGGTTGGCTCATAGCGTCTCTGCGAGGGGTCTTGGGAGGTTGACTCATAGCGTCTCTGTGAAACCTCACCAAGCACCTTACAGGTAAGAAGCAACATCTTGCAGGTAAGAGTGATTGGTAACCTGACACTTGAATGCCTCACTGGACCTGCATCTGGAGCCTGGATGCCTCTTTGCACCTTCGTCTGGAGCCTGGATACCTCACTGGACCTGCGTCTGGAGCCTGGAGTGGGATGCAGAGGAGCTGTGGAGTCGATGAGCCGTGGTGGTAGACATTAAGGAGCGGCGAACGCCCATACCTGATGATGAAGTCTGGCCGGTCACATGGAGACACGTAGCTGACCTGTGTGAGAAGACACCCTTGAGCCCCTTGGAGCTGTGAATGGTAGAGGTGCTCCTGCGCACCAACGTAGGGAGGTCTGTATCGCATACTATGATCCACCACTACACCGGGGTGCACAGAGAGGATTACCAATGGTGGGCGGCACCTCTCTGCATCACAGGCCGGATGAGGTTGCAATGTCTGGACGCTGTGGAGGGTGAGGCCCCTGAGTTGCACCAAACTTGTGCTGCAGGAGCGCTGCAAGTTCACACCTAAGGGGCCCTGCTGAATCAACTGCATCGGGAGGTTGACAAGCGGACTTGGCGGCAACTGCTGTGCCCACACTTGTGAAATCCCACCTGGCTGAGGCTCCTGCTGAGTGAATCACAGATTTGGAGAGAGTTTAGCGGATTGCGCCACAGTGTCAATGTCCAGGTAAGGAGAAGGTGGGACATGTAGTGGAGGAGTCCTGGTGTCGAGTCGCCCAGGCCTCGCACCAGTAGATGATGCACCCCCAGTGTCGGCTCATCTGCTATGGCGGAAGAGTGTCGCCCCACTGCTTCCAAGCAGTGCAAGAAAAGGAACAATCATCACATGATGATAACTTCCTGATGTTATCGTGCCATGTTTCCTTTGCGGGCGGAAGGGTGGGTAGGGCTGCTCCACTCACGGATCAGATCAGGGGCGCACACTCAAGTACGCAGTGACTGTCTTATCAGCCTACTCAGCCTACAAAGCAGTCATGCGCACTGTCCTGTTTGCAATGCAGGCTGCATTACAGCCTGCATGGAGAACATGCCTGCACCTACAGCCCCTGACTGAACGCCTCGTCCCGGCGCCAATCACCAATCCCAACGCCGCATTGCAGAGTTGTGATTGGCTTAAGGAAGGGAGCCTGGCAGCCTACTTCCTGTTCCTGAAAGCAGACTAAGGAAAGCAGGAGCAACGAAGACACAGGACCTGGCCTTGAGGTAAGATATCTCTCATTTAAATATTCACATCACCCGCTCACACACACCCCCGCGTCCACGCCCAATCCAGTGTTCTTTTCAGTGTTCCCACCTTCCAGCTGTTAAGACCCCCCGCAGCACTTCCCAATGGCGGCTGCTGAGCGGCCATGCACAGCGGGCGTACCACTGGTGTGCCAAAGGTATATATGGAGTTACAACGCATACCATTATATCGCATTCAATTAAAATGCATACTAATATTATGCATATGGCAACAGTAGGGAAGGTGTAGGATTGCGGAGATGTAAATATTACTATTCCCACTTCAGAGGGTGCAATCCTAAAACTGACCCTTGCACCCCAAAGCAAACCCTGAACCCTAAAATACATCTTTGAGCCCCCAAAACACTCCCTAAAAATCATATTTAACCAAAATGCACACCCCAATTTTCATATTTGACCCAAATGCACACCCCAATTTTCATATTTGACCCCAAAACACACCCCAAATACACCCCACATTTCATCTCCGACACCTGAAACCTATACCCACCCTAAAAATACCCCATTACTGGCCTCACAATGCAATGTAATGGAATGCGATGGAAAGGCACCTGCATTGTTGGACTTGCATTCTAAAGGTATTGTGATGTAATGCCTGCATTGTTATGGACGTCTCCCGTGCCAAAGACAAGCCATAGGCAAGCCTGTCTGCGTCCATCTGCCCCATGACCATGCTCAGCACCAAGGACCCTTCCTCTCGGACACGCCACCCCTACGGCGCCAGCAACCACCTCGCCATCAACCCTGGACGCTGCATCGCCTGCCAGAACCAACATCTGGTCCGGACCAGACATCGCCATCGCCATCACTGACGGCTAGTAAATCACCCACAAGGACCACCCCGACCGTCCAGGAGGAGGCATTGCCATCACCTACAGAAGCACACTCTGACTGACCACGCACTCTAATGACCCTACGGTGACCATGGAACACCTCGACTTCCAGATCCGGACCAACCCCATCCTCTGTGGCACCCTCATCTGCAGGCCCCCCTGGGCCATGGACACCCATTCCCTGATACCATTGTAGACCTCATTGCACACCAGGCTCTCCCATCCACCAACGACATCCTACTTGGTGAACTCAAGTTCCACCTGGACAACACCAGTGACCAGAACACTAGCCCCTCCTGGGGTAGCTCCCAAACATCAGACTCAAGCAGTTGGTTACAGCAGCAAGCCACATAGCAGGACACACGGTCGAGCATGTCTTCTCCGCCATCTAGACCTTCAACTACAGCCACACCACCGGACTCTCCTAGACCGACCATCATTGTATACATCATGTCTTCACTATGCCCACCATACACAACCACCATCATAGCCCCCTCGCAGCTGGATCAAGGCCACCGAAGTACGTCTCGTCAACTCCCTCAGCACCACCAATCCGCCAACGCTTACAGACGATGACACCACAGCGCGCAACCGCCACCAATGGATCTACAACAGAGCCAACACCCAGGTACCCCTCAAGAACGGCACTGCGTCAGTACCTTATGCCTGCATGACAGCGGTGTATGGGTGACACAGGGATAGGCTGGCCCCATGCATTGCTGGAGTTGTGTCATGGTTGTGACACAACTGCACTGAAAGAAGGTCTGAAGCACACCTGATTTAGCCCACATTATTGCGTAATTCAGTTTGGCGTGCAAACTCTCTTATGCGCTCCGTTCCTGGCGCAATTTCAACATGGTTCAAAACATCGGGACACACAGTTGTCGTGCCCCAGCAGAGATGCACAGCCGTATGCACATTGGAGAAATGTATTCACTCATACTCCTTAGTGTTACCAAAGTTCTACCAATTTTATTTTCATATTTATCCATTTTCATCCGTCACGTCAAGAGAGATAAAGTTTCAAAGGTTTTCGGCATTTTAATCGCTCAGGAATTGCCCATCCGGGCCTATTCACAGGCATGTAACCAAGCTCCATTGTTCCAATACATTTAAATAACCCAATGCATTTCGGTCTGATTTCGACCTTCGTCAGGGGTATCTAAAAATGATTAAAAAATGATCATCAGCCCATACTTATTCAACAATGTTAATGCTCAAACGTTAATCAAATACCCGAACTCATATATACAACATGGTGAACCAAAAACATAATATCCTAATCATCTCTCCTATGTTGAATGCAAAACAACTACAATCTAAGCAAACAAATAAATACTCATCCATTACCCACGAAAGCGGGATTGAGAGATGGATTTAGATTATTTTTACACGGGGAGGTTCCTTAGTTATATTAACGGGGATAAAGCAGAGGGAGGATAGCAGGGTAATGGATGAGTATTTATTTACTTTGAATGAAAATACAATGAATTAAATATAAAATCACACGATCAATAAGAATGCAAAGTAATGGAAAGAAAAGGGAAGATTGTAAGTAGAGTCTCCACTGAAAAGTATAAGAAAAAAGGAAGGTTAGAGGAGATGGAAGGATTTTAAATGCGAGAAAAAGACCAAAAGTAGAGAAGAATGACATGCCAGTAATAAAGGAGTATAGGAAGAGCAGAGGGCAAATCAAAAATGTATAGTAAGATAAATATAGAGATAATTTTTGAAGAACAATATACCTGTTAGTTGAGGGAAAAATGGAAAAGAATAGGAAAAAGAAAGAAATATGAGATGAAAAATAGACTGACGCATGTACTGGAGGAAAAAAGAGAAGAAAGAAAGAAAAGAGGAGGAAAAGAAAGAAGAAGAAAGACAGCCAGAAAGGACAGTACATGTCAAGATGACGACTGTAATACGTACCGTTAAATAAGGGTGGGATGAGGACAAAAATGAGGAGTGGCGACAACAAATGAAGACGGCACAACCAAAAAGGGAGAAGGCACCATGCCGGGACGCCAACCCGATAAAGGTTGGGTACAAGTAACTGGATTCCAAAAGGTCTACAAAGGAATTGACAAAGGAAACAGGTGAGAAGAATCACCGAGCAACCTGTAAAGGAAGCAAACATTAGTAAAACAAATAGCAAGATTTAGCAAAACAGTCAAGTAACAGTAGAAGGACCAGGAATCTCCATTGATGAAGTAGAGTGTGAATGAATAAATTACCTCAAGTCTGCAGGATCATCAAAGGTGGACGTGTTATTCTGAAAAGTCACCTTAACGAGACAAGGATGAAAAAGCCCATATCGTGCACCTAGGGCCCGTAGTGCGGGTTGTAGTTCGAGGAAGTCCTTCTGTCTTTTAGTCGTTGCATTAGAAACATCTTGAGAGATAAACAAGTTAGCACCAGACCAAACGAGTTGTTTTTTAGACTTAGCCGCGTTTAGTACTTGGATGAGGTCCGTAAATTGCAAGAAAAAGAGAATCACTCCACGAGGTTTTGATGGAGCCGATGCCGAAGAGAGACGAGGACCCAATCTGTCAGCACACTGAATGTTCAAATTAGTTGAAGGTGGAAGATCTAGAAGCTTGGGAAGCAAGGAGGTGAACAAGGCGACTGGGTAATTCCCTTCAAGGTCCTCCGGAAGACCAAATAAACTACGATTGTTCAGTCTATTTCTGTTTTCAAGCTCTTCTGCTGACTTTTTAAGCAGTGAAATATATTTTTCAACAACGCTATCTTAACAGCAGCATCCAGGACGTCACTGACATGTTGTTCCTCCAAGGAGAGCTTAGAATCCATAGATGACCACTTGTTATCCATCACCTGTAATCGAGTATTAGTCTCCTCAATGAAGGGGCGTAGTGCATGTATCTCCTCTAAAATAGTATCTAATGATACCGGAGTAAGGGGTTTAGGAGGAGAAGGTGGGTCTTGTTTGAGGCGTTTAGTAGCTGTAGGTGTGGTCTGCGTCTTGGAGGCTGAAAAGGCAGAGGTGCTGACTGAGAAGAAGAAGACTGAGCCATCTCTACTGCAGAGAGCGAACTGTCCGTAGGAGGGGCAATAAGTGAGCAGTTTTACCTTTATTTGAATGCAGTAGGTTTTTACTCCTGCCCATACAAAGCGTTGAAAAACGTGGAGAAAAAACGCAGAAAAGGATGCCAGCCTCCGCCTTCGAGGCACCACCCCCATATCAACGGCCTTTTCCGCCCTGCCGGGCAATCGTTATGATTGCCTGTGGTGAAAGTGTGGCGGGTGGGCTTTGCGCCCCCCACGCTTGTGGAACAATTTCCCCTCATCCTGATCTGGTGGGAGGAAATGGGCATGGAGATGACGGAGGGACCGCCACCGCCGGGCCGGTGGTGGCAATCTCTCTCGCCATTGTAATGAGCCCCAAAGTTCTGGAACTCAGAATGGTGGCCACAGCACAGGCTTAACTTTCAGGTCTCCAGAAAGTAAGAAAAAGACCCTCAATGGGTATAAAAATGTTGTCAAATAAAGCAGAGCATGCTCCACTCATAGAACCTGCTTGTTTTGGGGTCAATTAAAGACTTGTAATTGAGGGTAGAACATTTTAACTGCTGCCCATAGAAAAAACGATGTTCACTGTTTCTGTGTACGAGCCCGAAATTTCACCATCAACTTCTCCAATCTCTCAATATTAAAACAATAGAGATAAGTTCAGAAAATGAGGAGAAAGGTATGAAGTATGGAAAGCGTACCACAGATAATCCACTTCTGAGGAGAGCAAAATCCTAAAGCATAAAATGACTGTCGCAGTATAGCCCCAGCATGCAGCACTCCAGAAAGTAAGAAAACGACCCCCAAAAGACACAAAAACGTTGCAGAACACAGCAGGGCATGTTCCGATGTTGCAAGTAACCTGCCTGTTTGCAAGTGAATTATCATCTTGGAAGCAGCATAATATTCTCGGCCTTCTGACTCGATACAGAGCTTCACTAGGTGGCGGGCATCTTGAGTGGTGCTGCGGGCGCCTCAATTGATGGATACTATTGATTATAGATCAGAAGCCCTGAGAAAGTTGAGTGATTTTACATGTTATGAGGAAATCAGTTGGGAAACCTATAGGTCTTCCATATAAAGGTATCATGACATATTGAAGAATTGGTGGGTTGTAGGATTATTGGATCCGTATGACTATCTTTTTTTTTTTAAACAAATAATCCACGAACTCTGTGTCTGTATCTACTACCCAAGATTCATAAACACCCAACTACACCACCAGAGAGACCCATTGTGTCATCCAAAGGAGGTCTTTTGGAAAACACATCAATATTTCCTGATAATTTTTTGGCCCCGCTTGTAACTAATTTAAGATCATATTGTCTGACAGCACTACTTTTTTGTGGAGAATACATGATGTCAAGTGGGAGGACACATACATGATGGTCTCATTAAATGTATGTTCCTTGTATACGTGCATTGACCAAAAGAAGAGTTTCCATGCTTGCATGCATTTTTTTCAGGGTAGGCCAATATCCATGCTAGACCACACAAATATGTTGCAGACCACAATGATGTATTGTCTAAAACAAAATATTTTTCTATTCGAAAAAACACTGTATAGACAGAAGACAGACACAGCTAGGGGCATCTGCTTTGCTCCCAGCCCAGCAAATCTTTTTCTGGGTTGATGGGACGAGCAGGTGGTGTGGGTTGAGACCAATGAAAAATGCACTGAACACATCCCTATTTGGATAAGGTATATAGATGATGTATTTCTGATTTGGGATGGGGATGAGAACTTAGCAGTGGAATTTATCAATAGTTTAGCTACCAATGATTTGAATTTCAGTTTCACTCATAGTATAAGTAGAACCTACTGTGAATTTTTTTAAGTAGCTGTTACCATCTCTAACAACAAACTACATACTTTTTAGGCAATGATACAGCCGGCAACAGTACCCTGCATGCATAGAGTCATCATCCTGCTCCTCTCATTCATAGCATACCCTATTGTGAGTTTCTTAGAGCACGATGCAACTTCAGTAGAGATGATACTATCAATAAGGGGCAGAATGCTATGATACACAGAGTTAAAAAACAAGGTTATTCCAAAAAGATTTAATTACAGGCGAGCACAAACTTGCATGGCATGAAACAGAAGGATGTTTTATTTAGAACCTACTTACCCCAAAAGAATAAACAGAAGAACAGAACGCCAAGGTTGATCACCACGTATAACAAGAGATCTAGTCAGTTTAGACAGATTCTAAAACAACATTGGAGTCTACTAATGACTGACCCGGTGATTGGTGATACAGCAGAGAACACCCTCCATGTAACATACAGAAAACCCCGTTCCTTGAAGGATTTTTTGGTACACAGCTTTCAAGAGCCAGCCTCAGCTATGTCATGGATGGGGGGTCAACGGGGAGGTTTCTATACCTGTAACTCCTGTAAAGCCTGCAAAAATAGCCAAGTTGTAGAAGTTTCATCATCAGGAATGGGAGAACCAAACAAATTCCCAAATTTATAACATGTACCATCGAATTTGCCATTTACGTTCTGGAATGCCCTTGTGGCTTAAGATACGTTGGAAGTACCAAACTACCATTGAAGATGAGAATTCTTCAACGCCTACGAGCTATCATGAAGAAGGATTTTAATTACCCAGTAACTCGACATTTTCAAGTTATGCATAACAGCAATAGTGATCAATTGAAATTCTTTGGATTTGATGGTATTATGAAGCACACAAGCGGTGGTGGCAGAGAAAGGCAATGACAAATTTGTGAATCCAGGCTCATAATTAAAATACCAGAATTCCGAATGGCATGAACAGCAGTGAGTAATTAACAACACACTTTGGCAGATATAATTTATCCAATTTCACTCAATCGTGTCATCCTTTGTATGTTTAATTCTTCCTTCTTTTATTTTGTTGTTTTTACTCACTTTGGCACTTTTTAGCATAGGCAAACATTCATTGTCTTTGAACATGGGCACTTGCCCTTGATTGATGGATTATACTAGGAATCCGGACCCTAACAGGATTGTTTTTTTTCTGATTTAAGAAAAACAGTGGCCTATCCATTTATGTCTATTTTAGATTCATTAAGATCTTAATCGACAACCATAGAGGGTTATTGTTTGGCTCTTCACACACCCCAGTTGACCCCACATGGAACCTTATCAAGAATTTGTCATTAAGGATTATGGCCGAATGGGGAGTCCGCATTCCCATATGAGTGTTTCTCATTACAGTCTATATATGGGACAATGTATGTTTTCCAGCAGTTGTATTTAATCTATGTCCCATCCCACATTTGCACTTATATAACACACATGGTAACCTATTGGATGCGCAATGTGCATTGGAATTATTGAATCAAGTTTTTCATACGAATTTTAATATGATGAATTTGAATGGAATTTAATATTATATTCTCCTTATTTTATGCTGAATCTATTAATTTAATATGAAGTTGGTTTTGTATCTCACAACAATGAATTGGCCAATTGTGATTGCAAAAATCATTTTGGTTTTGCACAGTATTTTGTTTATGTCCATCATGTTGTGGCTTATTTCTGTGGTGAGTGGAGCACATTGTGTAAACTTGACAAAGGCTTTCTGGCTGAAACGAGCTGGTTTGCACAATAAACTTTGTGCTCTTCACTTGGTGTGCCGCTCTTACCATTCTGGAATGCAAGAATGGTTTGTTGGTAATTTTATATATATATATATATATATATATATATATATATATATATATATATATATATATATATATATATATATATATATATATATATATATATATATATATATATATATATATATATTTATATATATATCCAAGGTATCAAACAGTGCATGAATACGCTCTCAGGAAGGAAAGGCAGACACGATCATTCCCATCACCAGTTTAATGCACACGACGCGTTTCGGCAGAAGCCTTGTTCACGTGTGACAAGCTGTCAATATTCCACACTGATAAAGTTAACACGTTCCAAAGTGAACAAAATCAACATAGGACAATCCCGTAGTACACGACCGCCATCTTGGAATGGGTAGAATACCATATCCTACAGTGGGGAACAGAACAAAATCTGGGCTGCACGAGTAAATGGCAATGTACAATTCCTGTGGAAGGGAAACACGGTATGCATACATGTATCATGAGTGCTGAAAACATTGTACCCAGTTAATGTAAAAGATATACTAGCGACACACTAAGTGTTCATTATGCTCATGGATTATCTCCTACCGGTAATTGGTTAGTTGATAACATTTTTTCTATACGTGAATGCACATTATGTTTTCCTTCCCCAGCGATTGTATATTTGATTACAAAGCTTATCAGTTATTTGGACCAGGGGTTGGTTTGTTCCCTACTGTTTGGAAGGGTATTTTACCCATTCCATGATGGCCGCCATGCATTACAGGATTGTCCCCTATTTACTTTGGATCATACTTAATTTATGAGTGTGGTATATCGACATTTTGTCGCTTGTATATCTTTTACATTAACTGGGTACAATGTTTTCAGCACTCATGATACATGTATGCATACCGTGTTTCCCTTCCACAGGAATTGTACATTGCCATTTACTCGTGCAGCCCAGATTTTGTTCTGTTCCCCACTGTAGGATATGGTATTCTACCCATTCCAAGATGGCGGTCATGTACTACGGGATTGTCCTATGTTGATTTTGTTCACTTTGGAACGTGTTAACTTTATCAGTGTGGAATATTGACAGCTTGTCACACGTGAACAAGGCTTCTGCCGAAACGCGTCGTGTGCATTAAACTGGTGATGGGAATGATCGTGTCTGCCTTTCCTTCCTGAGAGCGTATTCATGCACTGTTTGATACCTTGGATTGATTTTCCGGTTTTGCTCCACCGGAGCGTACGCCACTCTTCGAGGGTCCCAGCGTTCCAGTAGGAGCTCTGTCTTGGAAGGATATATATATATATATATATATATATATATATATATATATATATATATATATATATATATATATATATATATATATATATATATTATATTTTTGTACATGTATATTACCTACTGACATTAGCCATATGGTTAGGACCAGAGGTTCCATAGGAAAAGCATTTTTTATTTATAAATATATAAATATATATTTGAACATGTATATAACCTACTGACGATAGCCAAAAAACTAGGACCAAAGTTTCCATAGGAAAAGCATTTTTTATTTATAAATATATAAATATATATTTGAACATGTATATAACCTACTGACGATAGCCAAAAAACTAGGACCAAAGTTTCCATAGGAAAAGCATTTTTTATTTATAAATATATATTTGTACATGTATATTACCTACTGACGACAGCCATAAAACTAGGACCAAAGTTTTCATAGGAAAAGCATTTTTTGTTTTGCCAGTAACTTTGGCTCCGCTTGCCGAATCTCCACAAAATTGCCAAAAATGTTCCCCTTTCGAGTTCAGCTGCTGTGTTGAAAGTTTAGGGGTGAACCATCAAGTGGGGTCCAGGA
The DNA here is from genome assembly GCF_964204655.1 of Triturus cristatus. NCBI lineage: Eukaryota > Metazoa > Chordata > Amphibia > Caudata > Salamandridae > Triturus > Triturus cristatus. The sequence continues at coordinate 37,122,217 of NC_140594.1, forward strand.
AAAAAGGGGGATCCCAAAACGTGTTTTACCCATGTTATGTCTATGAAGATTCTTTCTTTTTTGAACACTAGAGTCCATACCGCTGAATGGAATTACACCAAATTTGGCAGAATGCTATATGTTGGTCCAGAAAGCGTGTGTTTTGTGATTTGGTGTAAACCCTTACAGTAGTTTTAGAGATATTTTACTTTAAAATTTATAGATATCTGGAAGCCCAAAATCGTACTAAAACCCTACTGAAATTTGATTGGCTGCCAACGCTTCAAACCAGGAAGTGTTGGCAGCCATTTTATGATTCAGTTGAATTGAGTCACAGAAAAAAAAGCACAAAAATGAAAACGGGGCAGGGTAGAAACACCCTGAACCCCTAGGCAATTTTTTGGGGGTCTCACAGGGACCCCCAGTGCCCAAAAATAATTTTGAAAAAAACTGTGCTAAGATGCATACTTGATCCACAAATTCAGACGATTCATTTTTTTTAAAAACAAAGCCTGAGCTCCACGTTTTGTTAATTATCGGCCCACAGGTGGGCCAGGTCCCGGGAGCATTATGCAAAAACAGGAGAGGGCGAAAGAGCCACGCCTCCTGGGTATTATTATGCCCCAGGTACTACCACCTTCCCGGGGCTTCTTTAAAGAGTAATACAGGGGCCTCCCCTGCTGCCCCTTGGAGTCCCCTGCCCAAGAGACACCACCTCTTTGGTGCTTTATGATAAAACACAGCAGGGGGTCTTATGGACCGGCCACAGCCCTGGGGGCTGCCACTTCCCCAAGGCTTTCATTTGAAAAATGCTTGGGGGCCACAACACCCCCCTTATCGGGGACCACTGCAGCCCCAGGGACCACCACCTCCCCGGGCCAAAATGAAGAGAGGAGGGGGCCATGAGGCCCCTGTCTTGGAGTCATACAAGGCTCCGGGGACCCCTGCAACCCTCAGGGATGGCTACTACTAGCTCCCGAGGTGCCCACCCTCGGGAGGTATCGGTTTTCTATGGATTGGCAGGAGCAATACTGCACCCACCAAGCCATACCAAGCTCAACTCCGCTTCTGGAAATTGAGAGCATTAAAAATGCTCACTTACTAGAATCAGAGGAGACTTGCTTTTGGACAGAGGGAGCTGCATGTTTACCAGCTGCCTCTTTCCAAAAGCAATGCCAGCTTCTGCAGGATTTGGGCAGCTGGCTGGGACCGGGGGTGCCTTCAGGCTTCCCTGCCATCTCCAATGTGAGAAACTGGGTGCCCTGGGTTGCACCAGGGCAAACAGTATTGTGGCCAGGCCCCTGGGGATGCTGTCCCTGGGGCCAAAGAGGCATGGGAGGGGGCTTAGCAGCCCTTCTCCCATGTCTTAAAAAATAAATAAAGGGCAGACCCTGTGGATGGGGTCCACGGGGCCAGAATTGGCCCAGGGAAGAGGGGGCCACATGGCCCATCTTTCTTTATAAAAAGAAAAATATTTAAAAAATGAAAAAACTGAGCCCTGGACTGTAATTGGCCCAGGGAATAGTGTCCACACAGACCCCTTCCCTTATACTTTAGAAGAAAGACAAAAGAAAGAAACCTCTACAGGCACTAAGCCGGAGGCCCTGACCCCTTTCTGCACCACTCTGCAATCGTATCTCATGGTGTGCTGCAGGTTCAGGAGGGAAGAATCGCTGGCTCGAGAGTGTCCTTAGGGTCCAACAAACCTTCCTGTTACCTCCAGTAAGTCGCACTCAGTGGGATTGCTAAGAGGTGTTTGCAGGCCACGTCCACTTTCTCCACCACTCTTCAAATACGCCTCCTGTTGCAATTGTTGTTGGATGTTGAGGATTCTAGGGGCCCAGAAGCCCTCCTGTTACCTCCAGTAAGTCTGACACAAAAGGTTTCCTGAGAGCTGGCAGTAGGCCCATCCCCTTTGTCAGCCACTTTGCAAACGGGACTACTAGTTACAAAAACATAGCAATTCACTTAACAAATCAAAGGTTACAGGGGCGATATAGTTAGGGAATAGATTTTGAAAAAGCCCTAGAAATTGACTGAAACAAACAAAGGTTCCAGTGACGTTATAGTTAGTCTCAGATTTCACTTGTGTAAAACCAGTGAAATTCGGCAGTTATAGTTGCTAGAGCTAACTACAATTTAGGCCCCCGCACCGCACTGCTTATGACCTCACATATTACTTTACTCATGACATGGTCATTGACATCACTGAGGACATCTCAAATGGCATCACTGATGACATCATCGGCAGATCCACTCACATACCTACACGCACCCCCATACAACCTCTTGTACCCCCACTCACACACCCACACAACCACTGATATACCTATTCATAGACCTATACCAGTACTTACACACCCACTCACTCCTCCAAGGTGCCACTCACACACCCACTCACTCACACAACCATTCACTCACCAAGCGAATCATAAATCCAGTTACTCACCTATACAGCTACTCACACACCCACTTATTTACCTACAAAGTCTCTCACACACCCACTCAACCAATCATTCTCTCAACACAGCCACTCACTTACACATACACACCCTCACACACTCACACTACCACTTACATACCCATTCAAACGGCCATAGAAGCACCACACATTTACGTACTGACTCATACAGCCATTCACACAGTCACTCACTCTCCAATACAGCCACTCACACACCAACTCACTTAATAAAACACCCACTCACTCACCTATACAGCCACTTACAGACACAGTCACTCACTCATACAGCCATGCAGACACTCACTCACCCATAGTCACTACGCCCCCACTTACCCACCCATAGAACCACACAAACCACCATTCACCCACCCATACAGCCACTGACACACCCACTCACTCACCAATACAGCCACTCACACAACATCTCACTCACGCACACAGCTACTCACACATCAACTTATACACCCGTAGAGCAACTTGTACACCCATACGCACAAGGATTCATACAGTCACTCAGCCACTAACATAATATATATTAAAAGTAGTATTACTCATAGGAGGTACCCCTATTATACTTCTTTAACTTTGTAATACTTTAGTACATATGCTTAACAATCATAAACTCTCACAAAATACTTACAGTTACTGGATGGTGTCATCAGTGATGCAATCAGTTATGTTATTTGAGCTGTCATCAGTGATGCCATAAGTGATGTCACTGACCATGCCATCAGTGATGTAATATTGATGTCATACGCAGTGCATTGTAGAGATGTAATTTATAGTTAGCTCAGGTAACTATGACTGCCGAATTTCACTGGTTTTGTGCAAGTGAAATCTGAGCCTACCTAAGACGTTCCTGTAACCTTTGTTTTGTTTGGTGAAAACATATATATATATATGTATATATATGTATATATATTCTCTGATAAAACCAAGATATATATATGAATACATTATTTTATTTATTTTACATTGTTTCATGTGGGGTGTTAGTGTTAAAGCCTGTCACCATTGCTTTCTATGGGAGTGTGTTGCAGTATCAGTGGTTGTCCATATTGTTTTGCACTTGACTTAGTCTAAGCCTGGGCTAAAGCAAAATTAACCCTGTGTTGTCACTATTATTGCTAAAGTAGAATTAGAAATGTAGAATACAAATTGTCATGCTCTTAGATGGGGCTGTGTTTGTATTAGTATGTCTCATCTAAACCTCTCCTTATATTTCCCATAGCCCCACCCATTTTATATCAATTATTCCCCATTTTCCTAGTACCCCAGCTTGTATCTTCCATATTTACTGCTTTATCCTGTACGCACATGTAGATATTCATATGAACAGAAACAGCCGTGGCCTGTACAGGTAAAAGCGGTGGGGAGGTGTGGCTAGGTGAGAGGAGATTTCGACAGCAGCTGTACAGAAAAGAAGGAAGAGAAAGAACAGGCACAATTGGAACTACTTCACACACATTTTGTAGTGTCTGAAGTGGTACTAGGAGAGTATTATGTCCTCTAAAATGCCTTAAGTGCATCAGACCTAGAGTCTCTGACGAGATGACAATGGCAGACATTCGCTATAGGGCGACTAGGAAATGTTTCTCTTTTCAAACAATCCTTTGGCCAATCAGAAGCTGTTGCTGAGTAACTGCTCTCTTGCAGTACTAGGCACTGAAGTGATGGTAGACACAGGTAGTACATTCTTTCTTCAGATGACTGAGTCCATGTCAACCTTTTGTGCAGATATTGTTTCTTGCAGGCAGACATATTGAACTTATACCAACCAGTGAAACACATAGAGACCCTCTTTCCACTAAGTTTAATTGTCCATGCAGGAAGAGAGAAGAATGCACAGTCATATAGGGGGGCAAGTCATGTTGGGGGGGCAAAGGGAAGACAGCAACATCAAATTCTAAAGCGACCTCAAAGCTGAATCACACCATAGGGCTATACCGTTGCCCGAGAATCCCATGAGAGCCCCATCAGGGGTTATTACACACAAACATATGCACACACGCACATGCACACACACATATGCATGCAAACGGAAGCACACACACACAAACGCACACACACCTTGCACTTAGAATGGGAAGTGAGAGATAAGACTGCAGGGATTGACCAGGAAGTGCCAGAGGGGCACTTTCCCACCTGATACACAGGCCAAAAAGGTCAGTACACTGACATGCAAAGGGTCAGCAAGAAGCAATTCCTACAGTTGCCTTAAAGATGACCCATTTCTTGGGGCTACACCCACATATGGGAATTACGTCAGGGGATATTAAACATGTACACAAACAGCCATGCACGCCCACACATAAGCTTGCACATGCATACATTCACACACACATTCACACATATGTATTTCCTTTGCAGATGGGATGGGAGGTGAGAGCAAGCTTTCATGTCAGACTGCAAGGATTCAGTAGGAATGGCCAATGGGCCACTTCTCTTCTTGCTACACAGGTAAAAGGACCCATACACAAGTGGAGACAAAGAGAAGATAGCAACAAGCAAGGTCTACAGCAAACATTTGACTCACACTTGGGGCTACACTCATGTGGACTTCCCGTCAGACTGTATTACACACACACAAAACACACACACACATGAGGTCCTGTCAGAATGCAGGAATTCACCAAGTGGGGCCAGTGGGCTTCATTCCTGACTAGCGGGCAGGTAAAAAGTCCTGTATTCCATGAACATCGATCAGCTGTCAACAGCTGTCAGTGTTGTCATGGGTTGGACAGAATGACAGTAGTTACTCATTTGAAATGAGGAGCGCATCAGCACAGTCAAGTGCAGATGTATAAGATTAAACAGATAGAGTGAGGATACAAATCCCTTGCACAGGACAAAATATGAGTCCACCAGAGATAGAGAAATCAAGAGCATGGTGGAACATGGTGACTGTGCCATGGACTTTCGACATTACACAGTGTGAGACCTAGGTGCCGATTCCGATCCTGTATTTTTTTTTCCCGTATGACTTGTATCCGTATTTTTTTACGTACGAATTGTACAAGTACCGTACAAACGGTGAAGTACGAATCGTACGGGAAAAATACATACGAATCGCGTCGGGAAAAGTCTACGAGACGTCCCCGGACAGTTTTACGTACAAATCGTAAAACTAAAGTCCAAGCGCGCAAGTACGATCCGTACAGCCCTTCCGAAGACACAAGCGCATGGGAAAAGCCCCGTACGGGGCGACCGCCATACCACTCGTATCCGGGGACAGTTGTGCCCTGGATACGAGTCGTACAGGCCCCCCCAGCCCCAGCCCCGTATGTACGCGCTGTACCCCCACCCCAGCCCCGTATGTACGCACCGTACCCCCAGCGCTTACCCCAAGCCCCGTATGTACGTGCTGTACCCCCACCCCAGCCCCCTATGTACGCGCCGTACCTCCAGCCCCGTATGTACGTGTCATACCCCCACCCCAGCCCCGTATGTACGCGCCGTACCCCCAGCGCTACGCATAGCGCTGTGGGTCGGGCGCGTACATACGGGGCTGGGGTGGGGGTATGGCATGTACATACGGGGCTGGGTGTACGCACTGGGGGTACGGCGCATACATACAGGGCTGGGGTGGGGGTACGGCACATACATATGGGGCTGGGGGTACGGCGCGTACATACGGGGCTCGGGTGGGGGTACGGCACGTACATACGGGGCAGGAGTGGGGGTATGGTGCGTATATACGGGGCTGGGGTGGGGGTACGGCGCGTACATACGGGGCTGGGTGTATGCGCTGGGGGTACAGCGCGTTCATACGGGGCTGGGGTGGGTGTACGGCACGTACATACGGGGCTGGGGGGTACGGCACGTACATACGGGCTGGGGGTATGAGCTGGGGGTACGGCGCGTACATACGGGGCTGGGGTGGGGGGGCCTGTACGACTCGTACCCCTGGGGAATCAGCTTTTATGGCAGTTTTTGGCTCCCGTAAAAAAAGAGCCCTACGGAGTGCCGTGGGAACGGATCGTACTTGCTAGTCCGTAAAACGCTGCTTACATTCGTATGGACGCCGCGTACAGGCTGTTCCGGAGAGGATTCGTAAGGTAATTTCCCCCGTACGGTCTTTTGTACGATTCGTACAGAAATCGCCTTTCTCTATGAATCGTACTTCCTGGGTTGCAATTACAGTTTACCGGATACGCGTCGTACGGAGAAAACGCTCCGTACGACGATTCGTAGGGCCTTTTTACCGGATCGGAATCGGCACCTTTGAGTGCACAAATCTTTTCTGTAATTAGCTGACGCATGCACCTGCATATCACTTTGAATGAATGAATGAATGAATGAAAGGATGAATAAAATTAGTGAGCATTCCGAACAAATAAGTAGAAACATATCCACATAAAAATATATAGAAAAGGGCAGGAATCGGAAACATATGCATAAAAAAAATACATATTTTTAATTTCCTTCGAAATCTCCAAGCTATTCTAAGAGAAGACTTGTAAATTAATTCCAAACGTTCAAGAAAGTTGTCAAATAATTTTAGATAGCGAATACCGATGCTGTGTTTAGTCTGAAACCCAAATTGCAATTTCGTAACGTGTTACCAAATCACAGTTTGGGTTTTCCATATTTAACAATGCCATTTTACAGTTTCAAAGGTTCAAATTTGAACTTTGTGACCATCAAATCGCTTTGTACCTCAGGCCCTATATTCTGTCTGATAGATAGGTAATATGCTACAGCGTTCTTGGGGGTCTGGTAACCATTACTTCTTGGCAGTCTCGTCCTGCAGGGGTCTATAGTTGGGAGGAAGAGAGAGGTCAAAATGTGGCTTCTGTATGGGGGGCTTCATACACTTTCTTTCCAAACTCTGGGCACTTTTTACAGAATGATGAGACAGGTTAAAGATATCTGTTCTGGCTGGGGTGACAGCTTCAGTCAACTCATGTAATAATCTAGTGTGGGAACACATCATTTGGGGATTTAATAGATAGGAGTGATTAAAAATGTGTATCTTGCTGAATAAGAAGAATATAATTAATCAGAGTGGTATCTGTACTCTTTATAACAGAGGAGCTGAAGATGACAACTGTGTCATCATTAATTGTCTTAATCTTCTTAATAAAGCAGTCAGACACCGTATCACAGTATCACTGGGAGGTGGTAGGAGAAGTAGCTAGACGGCGAGGGTTAGACAAAAATGTCATGACTTAGAGTCTTAGAGGCATTAGATGCGAATGAAATAAAAGAATCGAAGTAACTTGTTCTGGTTCTTTTCAAGTGTTCCTGAGAGTCATTTAGTTGACATTTATAGAGGAGCGAGGTGTCTTCCTTCTCTGATCTTCTCAATGTTCTTTCCAACTGCCAAAGTTTGAGGGGCAGATTTACAAGCCCCTTGCGCTGCCAGTACGTTACTTTTTGTGATGCACAGGCAGCGCATTTCTCTGCCCCATATTAACAAGGACAGGAAAAGCCACCCTGCGTGGCTTTTCCTCTCCTCGTAAATATGGCCCCTTCACACGCAGCACTTTGCGTTGAAGGGGCGTTCCATGGGTGTTGCTGTGGGTGTTCCAACGCAACACCCATGGAACCAGACACATTTCCAGATCGCAAATTCGTAAATCTGGAAATGCATGTGAATGCTACGCCACCCTAGAGGTGGCGTAGCGAGGCGCAACGAGGAGAAATGTTTTCATTTCTCCTCGTTTTTTCCTCTTTCAATGCGCGCTGCATTCTACAGCACGCATTGAAAGAGGAAAATGCCTGTAGTGATTGTTTTTGTGCAGGAAGGTGCCCCTTCCTTCACATAAACAATCTCCCCATGGCGCAGGCATCCTTGCACAATGGTGCAAGTGTGCCTGCTCTGGCGCATGGCAGCTGGTTGTGCGCCAGCGCACGGGAGAGCACAGGAATGCGACATATTTTTGTAAATATGTCTAATTCCTGTGCTCTGATAATGCCGCAGCGTGGTGCAGCCAAAGGGCTTGCGTTGCCGCGCTGAGGCACTTCCTTGTACATCTGCCCCCGAGTCTTTACTAAGCCACAAACAGATCAATATGCATGGTTTTGTGTGGCTTAGTAAAAGAAGAAAATAATACAAGGCATTACAATTTCCCAAAATAATGAACTTGTCATTATTAGCTGCTAATAAACATTCAAATTGAGCCAAATGTTTTAAGAACAAAGCTGGATCTGCAGCTGGTCTGCCAATAGTCAGTAAAAATTTCGAGCAAGAAGCTGAAATCGATATCCTAAGATCAATTGCTTCATCTTGGACTTTATTAAACTCAATTGAAGGATCAATTCTAAGCTTTAGAGAGGTCTTAAAAATCACTGCGACCCTAACCCCTTTACAACTGATCCTACCTTTGTGGAATATACTATATCCTTGGGGGATGACAGCTACAACCTCTGCGGAGGGGGCCTCATTCATTCAGGTTTCAGTTAAAATAGACACATTTACATCAATATCGAGTAGCAACACGCAAAGTTTATCTGTATGATCTGACAATGACTTGGGGCCATATTTATGTGCCGTATTTAAAAGAATATGATGCATTCCTGTACTCGTCTCTGCACCGGCGCACTTTTGACAGCCTGGTTCCAATGCGGGCTCCTTTGCATCATGGTGCAAGGGTGCCTGTGTTGCATGCAGGATTGTTTTTGTGCAGGAAGTGGCACCTTCCTGCACAGAAACAATTCTGGGAGACATTCCTGTAGAGATAATTCTCCTTGTTCTGCCTCTCTGAGAATGTGAAAGTTTTTGCCACATCCCCATGTTTGCAAGTTCTTCTAAATCTGGCATGCCTGAAAATGTATGAGAGTTGCGTGGGAACACCAACGCAATGCCCATAAAATGCCTACCCAGGGCAGGATAACGCATCGCAGTGCTTTGTGCTGCGGTGATTTACTCCAGATCTTTGAAGCCCCTTAGAGTCACGCAAAGTGGCTTTGCGTGGCTTCAAAAATCTGACTTAGAGGTTTGTGTCATGCAAGTATCATGTTGCGTGGTGCCAACATTACCCAAGCCTCTCATAAATGAGGCCCTTGCTGTTTAACAAAGCCTCTGGTAAGCAATCCTTTACAAGCTCCAAAATGTTGGATACACCAAGTTGGTGGAGACACCTTACTGTAAGCATACAATTTTACCCTAAGTTCAGCTGGCAGAATTTGGTCTACACCTATATTTGAATTGGCCAGGAACTAATATTTAGATCTATTAAAGGTTTGCTATCGTAGGAAATCGGGTAGAGATTACCGCTTGACCACCTGGATGTAACAGGTGAAGAAATGTTTGCCTTCGGCACACCTTCAGCACGCCAGCGGCACATCCACACATTGCCCCTAGTCATGTTTGCCCCTACTCTGAGTGAGTGTTGCTCAGCTGGGACACTGACCTAATACAAATGGCCAAAAGGCTATTTAGAGGAATGGCTTAGAAGAGGGTGAGGCTGTTTGGATTCTTAATATATTGAACTATATACTTGTTATTTCCAACATGTCTAGGGATTGATGCTCTGCCTGTTGAAAAGAGCTATGGGAATGGAGAAGGGGCACTTCACCTGGGAATCTGCCAGAGTGACTCTTTTCAGTGTACTGGTTATTGAACAGAAGAACACTCCACATGCTGAGCAGAGTTAAAAAGCTGGAGGTAGTTAAAACTCTGTGCAGGACTTTCTGCACTATGCAATTATGAAGGCCGGCAATATACTGTAAACAATTAACCCTATGACTGCTGAACAGAATGAGGTCGTCAAAATTACATTTATTGGGAGACAAGAGTAACAGCCTCCAAAGGTCCATAAAACTCGGTAGACTGACTCCTGCATAGTGGGCAGAGTGAAAGAGATTGCCTGTTACACTCGCACCAATGAGTAATGCATCATGTGCTCAGTACATGTAAAATAAATACTTTCTTAATTGCTACAATAATAACAATTATATTATATTTCCATAATAAATAAACAGTTCACTAATTGCCTCCTGCAAGTAAATAGAGCAGCAGCGAGCTCTTATTACAGCACGAACACTTCACAGAATAGTAACACAAAAGCTAATTATGTCTCTAATCAGCAGTTACTTGTAATTTAGAAAGGCAGCTCTCCAAATTCCCTGGGATTATAATGAATATTAGCTGCCAACTCACTGCCTGTGAGATCCCATCCCTACAGTTCTTTAATAAACCTCCTTCCCGCTCTACATCAGTGTCTTCCTATCTGTTCAAAGCTACTGCTCAGTCAGTCAGCCTTTGTTTTTCACTCATAGCTTTGTCCACTTGTTGCCTCTCTTTCTCACACCATATGTATACATGGCGAGAGAGACATAGGGACATATATATATATATATATCTATATTCACTGAAAAAAAAATAGGTTTCACACATGTTATAGTTAGCAGGACATTTCACTCGTGAAAAACCAATGAAATTCCCCCGTTATAGTTAGTGCAGGCAACTATAACTCACGCGACCGCAATCCTCTGCTGATGACGTCAGATATTACATCACTGTATTTAGACACTTATTTACCCATGTCTTCTTCCATTAATTTTTAGCTATACATATATTACAAATATTTTTTTTTCAGAAAAACACATATGTCATCAGTGATGTATTATCTGACGTCATCAGCAGAGGATTGCGGTCGCGTGAGTTATAGTTGCCTGCACTAACTATAACGGGGGAATTTCATTGGTTTTTCACGAGTGAAATGTCCTGCTAACTATAACATGTGTGAAACCTATGGTTTTTTTAGTGAATTTGCAAGGTTTTTTAAATGCTAATTCTTAACTATAACGTGTGTGAAACCTATGGTTTTTTCAGTGAATTTCAAAGGTTTTTTAAATGCTAATTTTTTTTTGAGATTTTTGGTAAAAAATAATATCCAACCTATGTATAAAATAATATATGTACTATATCCTGCATTATGGAATGGTTAATTTTTTAAAAATTAATGTTTACATACAGTTGTACATCACAGTTATTATCTTCTACAACCCTTAAAACTTTTTTTTTTTTTTATGGATTTTTTTGCCGTGCGTGCACGGTACGCGTAGTCGCGGAATCGTTACGCGAAGTTTCCGGAATTTTTCCGTTTACGCCGTGCGCGTACGCTACGCGCATTCCACGATTTTTCGAAAAAAATTACAATTAATTTTTGCCCTTGGGGGTCCTTCTGGGACCCCCGGACAAAGGCTAGGGGGTCAGGAACTGTCCACCCTGCCCCCTTTTCACGTTCTCGACCTTTGTTTTTCACACCCTCAGACTGCGAGAGACAAAATGGCGGCCGACACTTCCTGGTTTCGACCGATTCGAATGTTTACTAAGATCTAACAACCAATCAGAATCGCGCTCGTGCACGGCGGCGTGCGCATACGGTAAGCTTACGGCACGCGCTCGGAGCGCGCCTATAGATATATATATTGATTTAAATGCTATTTTCTCAGGAAATACTGAACAGATTTACACGAGACCTTCAAAAGGCACATCCCTGACCTGAGGGCTACCTCTCTGCCAAATTTCAAGTAATTCTGTTCAGCCGTTCGGGCTGTAGCTGCGTCTAAAAGTCCTATGGAAAAATGCATGGGGAAAACGCGTTTTGGGACCCCCCTTTTTTCTCGGCCCCCGCTTGACGAATCACCCCGAGACTTTCAGGGTAGGAGCTGAACGGAGCGCCCCATTAGTTTTGAAAATTTTGCGAGGATTCGTCAACCGGTGCCAAAGTTATTCAAAATAGAATTTTGAGATTTCCTATGGAAACACGGTGCTAACTATAACTATCTACTGGCGACCGCCAGTAGATAATATATATATATATATATATATATATATATATATATATATATATATATATTATCTACTGGCGGTCGCCAGTAGATAGTTATAGTTAGCACCGTGTTTCCATAGGAAATCCGCAACATTCTATTTGGAATAACTTTGGCGCCGGTTGACGAATCCTCGTGAAATTTTCAAAATAGGTGGGGCGCTCCGCTCTGCTCCTACCGTGAAAGTCTCGGGGGGGATTCGTCAAGCGGGGGCTGAGAAAAAAGGGGGGTCACAAAACGCTTTTTCCCCATGCAATTTTCCATAGGGACCTTTAGTCCAAGGTACAGCCCGAACGGCTGAACAGAATTACTTGAAATTTGGCAAAGAGGTAGTCCTCAGCTCAGGGATGTGCCTTTTGCATATATGGAGTCAATCTGTTCAGTAGTTCCTGAGAAAATCAAAAGTAAAATCATATATATATCTGGGCGGAGCCTAACCACACATCTCATCCTGAGATCTGATTGGCTGTCAGCACTTCATCCAAGAAGTGTTGGCAGCCATCTTGGGACCAATATACATGATAGCACCTCATTAAAAAGCATTGCAGTTAATAGAAGATTTTAAGACTTTAGTTACATTATAAATCATTTGTTGATGGTACCATACTCATTTAAGGAATTGTGGTGTGTTCTAAGGTGATTTTACCATGTGAAAAAGCCTTCTGCTGTGATATCATGAATCATGTTTGAGAGAAAACTATTTTCTCATGTTTTTCCCACAGAGGTTTGGAAGGTGATCTATAAGCTAAACTGAGAGCATATTTTCTGTAAATTCACATTATCTTTCTCAGTCATGTGAGAATGAAGTCTGACATTCTCAGTAAAACATGTACATCCAACAAGGGCAGAGACTGTCAGTTGATTCCTTTGTGTTCTACTGCAGCTTCCCAGAGTGTTCTAAAGAACAACTAGAGCACTAACAGTCTTACTTATGAAAAAAGTATGGCACACCTGAAGCCATCTTGATTGGAATAAAGTGGTAACACTTAAAACATTTAATTTACAAAGGAACAAAATGAGGGGGTTCATTTTGCCATATAAATTATGATTAGTGCTGCAGAAAGAAAAACACATTTTGACCTCTGAAATCCTCTTTTATTTCATAAAAGAATTCTGACATGCAGACTGAAACATGCACTTTCAATACCAGCAGCAGATTTGCCTGGTGAGCAGTAGCTTTACTACAGTGATCTAATGAGCAACTAGAGTGCTAACATTAAGAATTTATGGAAAATGTGTGACACATCTGAATGCCTTCTTGATGGAATCAAAGTAAAAAACTGAAAGTATTTCCTACTGAGGAGACTGCAGTAAATGAGGAAATTAGGAAACTTCATAACAAATAAATCTCCCAAGATGGCCACCAGAGACAAAAGAGCCCAAATGTAGCCCAAATGTAGCCCAAATATCACCCAGATGTAGCCAATGACAGAACGTCCCAGAGTGTTCTTAAGATCAACTAGAGCGCTTACTGTCTTAATTATGACAAAGGTATGGCATACCTGAAGCCATCTTGATTGGAATAAACTGGTAACACTTAAAACATTTAATTTAAAAAGGAACACAATGAGGGGGTTCATTTTGCCATAGAAATTATGATTAGTGCTGAAGAAAGAAAAATTAGGGAATATTTTGAGTGACTTCTCAAATCCTCTTCTATTTCATTAAAAAATTCTGATATGCAGACTGAAACATGCACTTCTAATACTAGCAGCAGACTTCCGTGGTGAGCAGTAGCTTTACTACAGTGATCTAATGAGCAACTAGAGTGCTAACATTCAGAATTTATGGCAAATGTGTGACATATCTGAATACCTTCTTGATGGAATCAAAGTAAAAAACTGAAAGCATTTCCTACTGAGGAGACTGCAGTAAATGATGAAATTAGGAAACTTCATAACAAATAAATCTCCTAAAATGGCCACCAGAGACAAAAGAGCCCAAATGTAGCCCAAATATCACCCAAATGTAGCCCAAATGTAGCCCAATGACAGAAGTGTGCAAAACACTTATTTTTGTGTATTTGCAGTTTTATATAGTGCAGACTTGTCAGGTATTGAAGTGCTTTACATGAGCATTGGTTACATCGCACAAGATCAAATTCATTTTGGTTGTAGACAAGGGGAGATTAAGTGATTTGACCAGAATCACAGAATGTTGTGCTGAAGCAGAAACTCCAACCTGGTTCCCCAGTTGCAAAGTCTGCAGCTGTGGAAGTAACACCACACCCTCTCCCCTTGGATGCAACATTTAATCAAGTGGTCAACTGGATAAAAAAACTAAGATTACAAATAATTTAAAAGTTCTTTGTCGCTATTTGAAAACTCAGAAAATATGTCCTCATTTTAGTTTTTTAGAGCACTAACCATAATTTTGATGCAAATTAGACCGTCTCATATATGTAATTTCTAAAGGAAATGCTCTAGGCATTACAGTTTTGATTACATCAAGATGACGTCAGGCGTTCCACACTTTTGTAATAAATATAGAATGCTAGCAATCTAGTTGTTCATTGGGATACTGTTGAGAGGCAGAGGCCAGGGGCACGGACTCTGAAAATTGAAGGCACGTAGGAGAGTGCAGAGGCAACAATTTGACCACACTAGGCAGGCAGGAAGGGCAGTGGCAGCACAACAGACTATGGAGGGCAGTGGAAAGGGGGGGCAGGGGCTACAAACCAACAATACAGGACTGGCAAGAGAGGCTGTGGTGATGTAATAGACCATTGTGGGCAGAAGGAAGAGGCAGTGGTCATACAACCATACATGCCAACAGACCCGTTTCAGCCAGGAAACGTCCAATGTTTTTAAGCTCAAATGGGCTTTACTTGATCTGGTTCCTGTCTACAATCTTCTCTTTTTCAATGTAACTCAAAGGGGAAAATCAATACCCCAGTTTTATTTTAAAATTTCCCTCTTACCAAGTTCAAAATGTTCGCAAGTATGGTACATTGGATCATGGTAGGCAGGAGGAATTGGGGTAGGGACATGGACTTGGATAACAGAGGACAGGAGGGACATTGAGAGGTGCACCAAACTGACCCTACAGGGCAGGCATCAGGGTTTGCAGCAGCACAATACACCACACAGGGCATGCGGGACGGGAGTGCAGCACAACAATCCATAGAAAGCAATAGGGAGGGGACAGGACCATGCACATGGACAACAGACAACAGAGGGGAAAGAGGCAATGGTAGCTAACTGACCATAATGGACAGACAGGAGAGAAAGCTGCAGCATAACAGACCATAAAGGGCAGGAGGGACGGATCAGGGGCATTACAATGGAACCGACAAGCCAGGAAGGAGGGAATAGCGGTCTGCACATGGAAACAAAGGGCTGGGGGCAAGGGGGCAGGGCAGGAGCAGCAAGATGACCATGGAGGTCAGGCAGGATGGGCACTAGAAACAAGACACACCATGTAGAGCAACAGTGAGACTGATGGCACACACACAGACCATGGAGGGAAGGTGGGAGGGGGTCAGGAGCAGCTAGCTGACCACACAGGAAAGGTGGGAGGTGCCATGGCAGCACAGAAGACCATGCATGGCAAGCAGGAGGGTTAGTGGCAGCACAATGGCTATGATGGGCAAGAAGGAGGGTGCAGGGGCATGCACAAAGGACCATGGAGGATAGAAGGGAGGGGGGAGGGTCAGGACCTAGGCACAGACAAGAGAGTTCAGGGGAAGGGGCCTCACAACAGACCGCGCGGGGCAGGCAGGAGGAGCAGTTGCCAGACCAGGGAGGGCAGAAGGGTGTGGCAGTAAAATGGACCATGAAGGACAGGAGGAAGGGGATAGGGGCATGGCATGTGGACAGGCAGGGTGGAGGTGGCAGGGACAGGTTACAGTCATCTGACAATGCCAGGCAGGTGGGAGGGGAGTGGCAGCTCAACAGAACACTCAGAGTAGATAGGAGTGGCAGGTCCATGGAACATGGTGGTCAAAAAGGATGGAGCAGGGGCATGCACAAAGACATCGGAGGGAAGGGAGAAGGAGAATAAGGGCAGCAAGCTAAGCACAGAGGCTAAGCAGGAGGTCAATGATTGCCCATAGAATTGGGCAATGGAGGGCAGGAGGAGTGGACTGGTACATCATGCTAAATGGAGGGCAGTGGCAGCACATCAGACCATGCATGGCAGGAGGGAGGAGGCTAGTGCATGGATTCAGACAACAGAGGATAGGGAGGAGGCGGATGGGGCAGCAAGCTAACTGTTCAGAGAAGGTGGGTATTAGGAACTTTATTGTTTTTAAAATGTGTGTCTGTGCGAACTACTTAAAATATGAACAAGTATGCAGCATAATCTCACTTTTATTCAGGAAGAAGAGGACGTTTGGGACTGTGACTCCGGGCTCACTTGGCAGAAACATCCCCTGACCTTCCACCCCCATCACAAAATGTAATGCCCGTGAAAAGGGTAGGTGGACGCAGTGTTATATAGAACATAGTCCTGAGAGCACGATTGAAAATGAAAACTAGATATAGTATATGGTATAAACTATGCACCAAAAAGTGTGATATAAGATGAAACGGGGCATAAAATATAATATGCAATACATTGTGCGCAATGACAGATTCATTGGAGAGCGCGAGATAGCACAGGCACTAGCGCTTGCTATGTGATATGCGCCTTGGAGTGTAATATGCACAGGGCAGTGTTGTGTAACCTAAGTAGTCTCTAAAGTTGTAATATAAAATATGTGCTGGGTAGTAAAACATTGCATATGCACTGTGACAAAGATATGGATCCCAGATTGTAATAAGTATGGCATAGCGCTGTGCTTTATAACATAGGCATCGAGGAAGGCACGTTAGATGGGGCAATATAACCCGTGCGAAGGCAAGTGTGGCATGACATATTCACGGAGTGGTGTTACAGTGCACATGGGCTAGAGAGTGTCATAGCATAAGCACTAGATGGTGGAATACAACACAGAGGTGTGTGGCACTCGGCAGGCAATGGTGGGTGTAACACAGCATTGGGCTCAGCCAGGAGCACGCTGTGACTCTCAAGTGAGGTTTGTCTCCTTTCCAGAGAGTAAACTAAAAAGTATTACACATCCGGCGGTGGATGTGTGTTTTATTAACCGTGAGGGGGTTTCTTGCATAGTTTGGTCGAATTTTTGTCGAATCCCCTTTGAATGGCTTGGTGTGCATGTGTATTAAATGTGCCCGTCAATAGCTACCCATGTTTGTATAAATAAACGACAAGGGTGTCTACTTGGAGAGTACCCACCAGCGGGGGCACCGGGATTAGGCACGGTAGGGTGTCAGACATGTCAGAGCTTCACTAGCGGTGTGAATACATTCTACGTGGATTCATTGTATGCATAGTCACCTTTTAATGAATATCATGCAAATCGTCATGGTGATAGGTACATACAGTTTGTCCAGCAACACAGCCCCCCTCCTAAAGAATAAAAAGAAAAAGAAAAAAAAGGCCATGACCCGGGGGTTGGGGTTTCCGGGGCAGATTAAGGCCTTGGGAGGGCCAAATTAATTTTTTTCAACCAAAAAAATTAGGGTGCAGGCCCTGGGGGATGGGGTCCCCAGGGCTAATAAATTAGAAAAAGAAAGGGGGCCACACAGCCCTCCTTCTTAAAAATAAATAAATAAAAGACCGGCATCGCGCCGGAAGCCATGCCCCCTCCTTGCAGCACTCTGCAAACGCACCCCCTGGCCAGTTGTAAGTTGAAGAATTAATTCCCCTTCAATACTGAGGGTCCCTGAGGGCCAACTAGCCCAACAGGTATCTCCAGTATGCGCCAGGGAGCTGCATTGCAGACAGGTGTTCTGAGGCCACGCCACTTTTTACACCTCCATGCAACGCAGCTCTGTGGTGCTTACTGGAGGTACCTAGTGGGCTAGTTTGACCCTAGGGACCCTTAGGATTCAAGGGGACTTAATCTCTCAACTCAGAATGGCCAGAGGGCGCGTTTACACAGTGGTGAAGGGAGGGGACGGGCCTGAGGTGACGTGTGCAAAAACGCCCTGTGGCGCGTTTTTAAGTTGGGGAAATAATTCCCTTTCAATCCTGAGGGACCCTGGGGTCCAACTAGCCCACCAGGTGCTTCAAGTAAGCACCACTGCTCTGCGTTGCAGAGAGGTGGTGCAGGCCGTGCCACTTTTTACACCTCTCTGCAACGCAGCTCTGTGGCGCTTACTGGAGGTACCTAGTGGTCTAGTTGCACCCTGGGGACACTCAGGATTCAAGGGGACTTAATCTCCCAATTTAAAATGGCTACAGGGTGTGTTTACACAGTGGGGAAGGGAGGGGACGGGGCATGAGGTGACGTGTTCAAACACGCCCTGTGGTGCGTTTTAAGAGGTAGTTTTAATCCCCTGCCCTATTATATACTAGGGGCTTACAGAGGAGGTCATGCTAATCACAGGGGGACCCCAACGCATAGTGTGCCCTAGTGTATGTAGGTGTTTTCACTGTATTCTGAGTGTCTTTTAACATAACACTGGCTCTAGGACTGCTTAGGCAGACTCAGTTACCACCAGTATCCGTCTGAAAAAGTTGAGGGTACAGGATGATTTTGCAACAAGGCTTCTTTCTGCTCTTCTGTTTGTTCTTTCTGTACGTTATATTTCTTCCTGCACTTTTCTTCGTCTTTGAGGACTTCTGTTGCTTCTTTCTGCATTTCTTTTTTTTTCTTTCTGTGCATTTTTCCTTCTTTCTTCACATGTCCTATCTCTGTAGGCATAGTTAGAAATTAGCATTTAAAAAACCTTTGAAATTCACTGAAAAAACCATAGGTTTCAGGCACGTTATAGCTAGGAAATAGCATTTAAAAAACCTTAGAAATTCACTGAAAAAACCATAAGTTTCAGGGGCGATATAGTTAGCTGGACTTTTCACTCGTACAAAACCATTGAAATTCCCCTGTTATAGTTAGTTCAGCTAACTATAACTCGCGCGCCCGCAATGCACTGCTGATGACGTCACATATTACATCACTCATGACATGGTCAGTGATATCACTCATGACATCACTGATGACATCATCCTTGTGATAGAGTGGCAGACCTTCTCTCCCCCTAATATAACCTTTCATACACAAATTCCAAAATTAAAATTAAAATTTTCAAAATAATGGACATACCAATACCAGTTACAACAACCTATTCAGTAATTGTAAGATCCACATACACATCCACTCATTCACCAACAGTCCTATACAGTCACTCATACATGCACTCACTCATCATATGTATTCATACACCTATACATTCTGTTACACAACGCCACTCATCCATAAAGTTACTCACACACGTAGTCACTCATGCTAATAAAGAATCAAACATCCGTTTACCTGCATATTCAGTTATACACACACCACCACACTTACTTCTACAGAAACTTACACATACTTAGTCTTTTAAACAATCACTTATAGAAACACATACTTATTCATACAGGAACTCTTTCAATCTCTCACTCTCACATATACTCACTTATATACACCAATAGTCACATATACTAGTTTAAAACATATGTAGTTACTCATAGAGACACTATTGAGACAGTCATTCATTCACTAACACACCCATGCACACACTCATCCACCCATACAGTCCTGCACACATGCTGTCTTCAACACATACAAACAGTGAGTCACTCATTCATGCACCTATGCACTACGTAATACTCCCCACCGAACCATACAGACATCAGACACTCATACTGATACTCAAACAATCAACTAATAACCTATATAAACACTCATGTAGCTACTCACCAACCCATGCAGCCACTTATGCACAAAGTGAGAGACTGATACAGATATTTACATATTTAAACATTACTCACTAAGATACACTTAATCAGTCAGTAATGCAATCGATTTTTCAAAAACAAATCATCCATTTAGACATTTATATACCCATTTATTCTTCCATCGACCTTGAGATATACATATATAAAACATATATAATTTTCAGAAAAACACACATTCACTGGATGATGTCATCAGTGATGTCATTTGAGATGTCATCAGTGATGTCATGAGTGATGTCACTGACCATGTCATGAGTGATGTAATATGTGACGTCATCAGCAGTGCATTGCGGGGGCGCGAGTTATAGTTAGCTGAACTAACTATAACAAGAGAATTTCAATGGTTTTGTACGAGTGAAAAGTCCAGCTAACTATATCGCCCCTGAAACTTATGTTTTTTTCAGTGAATTTCTAAGGTTTTTTAAATGTTAATTCCTAGCTATAACGTGCCTGAAACCTATGGTTTTTTCAGTGAATATATATATATATATATAGATATATATAATTAGTTATAGTTAGGACAGTGTTTCCATAGGAAATCTGAAAATTCTATTTTGAATAACTTTGGCGCCGGTTGACAGATCCTCGCGAAATTTTCAAAACTCCGCTCAGCTCCTACCCTGGAAGTCTTGGGGTGATTCGTCAAGCGGGGGCTGAGAAAAAAGGGGGGTCCCAAAACGCGTTTTCCCCATGCATTTTCCCATAGGACCTTTAGTCGAAGGTACAGCCCGAACGGCTGAAGAGAATTACTTGAAATTTGGCAAAGAGGTAGTCCTCAGGTCAGGGATGTGCCTTTTGCATATATGGTGTCAATCTGTTCAGTAGTTCCTGAGAAAATTGCAGTTAAAAGTACATAAATATCTATAGCCGCGCACGGTGCGGGCACTGTGCGCGCACGGTGCTGCGCGCGAGCGTAATTCTGATTGGTGGTTACATGTCAGTCAACATTCGAATCGGTCAAAATCAGGAAGTGTTGTCCGCCATTTTGTGTGTGACAGTGAAAAAGAAAGGTGGAGTACGTGAAAAGGGGGCAGGGTACAGACCCCCTAGCTTTTGTCAGGGGGTCCCTGAAGGACCATGAAGGCTGAAAAAAACTTTTTTTTTTTTTAAATCGCGGGGTGCGCGCACGGCGGAAAAAAAATCATTAAAAAAATAGAATTAAAAATCAAATTTAAGTGTTTAGATGTTAGGTGGCTCTAAAAAGAGCCATTGTGTTAATTGAGGGACTGAGGAACAAAAAAATGGCAAAAATTATAGGGTGCCGCACGTGTGCTGCTGTATCTTGCTCTCTATTAGGGGAATGCTGGTGTCCCCATAAGAGAGAAGAGCATTGCACGCATTGCACCGTATATACACCCTCTTAAACAGAGGGTGTATATCCAGAGGAACAGAAGCAGGTGAAGCTGCCGCCGCAGATGAAGTGCTCGGCTGAGCTGCCGATGATGTGCTCGGCTGAGCTGCTGCAGATGTGCTCGGCTGAGCTGCTGGAGGGTTTTCTCTAGCAGCTCGAGCATAAGCCACAGGATGTACATCTCTAACGTGCCTGATCATAGTGAAGATACTGAAAGAGTATTTCTTTTTAGGATCTCCTCTTGATAAGACACGATCACAAAGAGTGCAGGTGACTTTTGGAGCATTCACCTTCTTCTGCCCCTCTGGAAAAGTGAAAAATTGCCATATAAAAGAGTTTTTCTGTTTCCTCTGTCTCTGTGCCACAAGGGTCTCCTGCTCACTCCCAGAAGATGACTGCTGCTCTGCCATTCTCAAGTACTGGTGTAATGGAAAAGCTGCTCAGCTCCTTCTCCCAGGGAAACAGAAGTAATAATGAGGGGAGTGGGTGTGGTGTTGGAAGTTTCTGGAACTGAAACTACTATAAACCAATGAAAAGTGTTGTTTTTTAATCACATGACCTGAAACTACTATAAACCAATGAAAAGTGTTGTTTCTAAATCACATGACTTGCCGTGCACGCACAGAGCACGCACGCATGCGCGTACGGAGCACGCGCGTACGGAGCACGTGCACATGCGCGTACGGAGCATGCACGACGTACGCATGCGCACATGGAGCACGTACACATGCGCACACGGAGCACGTACGCATGCGTGCACCGTGAGCGCACACAGACAGCAACCCTTAAAAAAAAAAATATTTTTTTAAAGTGTAAGTTTATAGAAGATATTAACTATGGTGTTCAACTCTATCCAAATTTTTTTTAAAAATGAGCCATTCCATATTACAGGATAAAGTTAATCTATAACTACATATATAGGTAATTATTGTAAAATAAATATTTAAAAAAAAATAATAATACATTCATAAATTAGCATTTAAAAAACCTTGCAAATTCACTTAAAAAACCATAGGTTTCACACACGTTATAGTTAGGAATTAGCATTTAAAAAACATTTTAAATTCAATAAAAAAACATAGGTTTCACACACGTTATAGTTAGGAATTAGCATTTAAAGAACCTTGCAAATTCACTGAAAAAACCATAGGTTTCACACACGTTATAGTTAGGAATTAGCATTTAAAAAACCTTGGAAATTCACTGCAAAAAACATTGGTTTCACACATGTTATTTGAGATGTCATCAGTGATGTCATGAGTGATGTCACTGATCATGTCATGAGTGATGTGACAACATCAGCAGTGGATTGCGGGCGCGCGAGTTATAGTTAGCTGAACTAACTATAACGGGGCAATTTCATTGGTTTTTTACTAGTGAAATGTCCAGCTAACTATAACATGTGTGAAACCTATGGTTGTTTCAGTGAATTTGCAAGGATTTTTAAATGCTTATTCCTAACTATAACGTGTGTGAAACCTATTGTTTTTTCAGTGAATGTATATATATATATAAATATATATATATAGATATATATAAAGAGTTTTGTCAAGAGAATACAAACTAATTCTCTAAATATACAATTTACCAGCACAATCAGCAGTATTTCAGTAAATTTTTTAGATCTGACTGTTTACATAGAAAACTCCAAAGTCCATACAAAGTTGTATAGGAAGCCGACAGCGGGGAACACGTTGCTGCATGCAACGAGTTTCCATCCGCAAAATTTAATCAAAAGCATTCCGTATGGCGAGTGTCTTAGGACCATTCGTAATTGCAGTGATCAGCAAATGTTGGACACCGAACTTGTAAATCTAGAACAACGATTCCAATCACGAGGTTACAAAAAGGAATACATTCAAGCTTCTATTCAACAAGCCAAAAAGAGAACAAGAGAAGACATTCTGTTTCATGACAGTCACGGTAAAACTAAGCGAAATAGTACGCAGAAAAATCAAGTGAGAATGATTACCTCCTTCAACTGGCAGCATGGTCAAGTCAGGAATATCCTCAGTAAACACTGGCATCTCATTAGAAATGATGTAGTATTAGGCAAGCTAGTACAAAAAAGACCTGCGATTTCTTTTAGAAGAGCTCGATCTTTTAAACAGATGCTCGTTAGCAATATGATCCCACAACAGCAAAGTGTAAACACAAATACATGGTTGAGAAGAAAAGAAGGGTTTTTAAAATGCACAAAGTGCAAAGCTTGTAAACATGGGAGGAATACCTCTTCCTATAAATCTGGACTCTCTAAAAGAGAGAAAAAGATCAAAGGTTTGTTATCTTGCAAAACAGAATATGCTGTCTACGTTTTAAAGTGCCCTTGTGGCCTGCAATACGTGGGCAGTGCTATTCATCCAGTACATGTGAGAATTCTGCAACACCTGAGAGCTATCAGGAATGGGGACAAATTATATCCAGTTGCACGTCATTTTGATGTGTACCATGACAAAAATGCGCAGGAGTTAATTTACTTTGTGATAGATTGCGTGCCTCCTAACATCAGAGGTGGCAACTGAGAAAAAAAGCTCAGAAGACTAGAATCGCGCTATATTATTGAATTGAATACAAAAGCCCCTATGGGCTTAAATATGGAAGAGGATCTGATAACACATTTATAAAATTGTGGGTACAGAAATATGAAACATGTGTCAAATTTGGTCAATCAAGTAAAGGAGATGTATGCAGCACCTCTCTAAAATTTTGGTTTTAACTATTTTCTTTTCTTTTTTAAGTTTTGTTCATTAAATTTGTTCATAATTTTTAGTCAGTACACGGTGAGATACAAGTCATGAGTTTGATCACTCATGCATGACAGTTGATTATTTGGGCTGATTTATGAGTAGAAATTTGTCTAAAAACAATAAAATATTTAGAGCAGAGGTCACTGTGACTTTGATATAAGTTTAAGGATGGTCAGATACAGTCTGTATATTAGCAGAAATGAGTATATGCCCACAGGGGCGGAATTGGTTGAATGATACTTCTGTTTAGACAACGGATAATTGAATTTGTCATACCCACTAGGGCTGACGTGCCTGCACTCTTTGTAGTAAGTTATACTCACTCGAGTTGAATGACGTATGCTAGCGTAAACATATAAGAAGAGGACTTAAATGAATGCATAAAGTTTTTTTGACAAAACTAAAAAAGTCATACCCATTAGTGTTGAATTGTGCAATTTGTCCTGATTTAGGTATTCCAACTAGGGTTGATTATCTGTGCAAACATAAAAAAGAGAAGCACGCGTGACTTGAACCTTTGCATAAAGTTATATTGAAAATTAGTAAATGAATTTTAAAAGTGTATTTTATGATCCTTAATTAATATTTGTCAATGTATCAAACAAACACCAACATCAATGTATTGTTACATGTGATATATATATATTTTTCATATAATGATCAGCCAAGACTATAGATGTTCGTTATTGAGAACTACGAGTCTTTTGTTTAACACACTGCAATTGTAGTTGTATCACGTGACTGTATGTTCATGCATTGCGGTTTAAAATGACCGATTTCAAAATGGTTAAACTATTGGTGAACAAGCCTGCTAGACAGGCGAAACGCGTCCTTCTAAGCTGTCCCAATAAATTATTTGGCCAGAACACAGCGTTGTCAATCTTTATCGTTACGAGAGAGAAAGAAAGAATATTACGGACCTTGCCTGGGTGGTCCTTTGCGACGACACACCCGTTGGTTTGGAGAGCGGCGGCTGTACCGAGGAAAAGAGAAGAGAAGTGAATATATATATATATATATATATATATATATATATATATATATATATATATATATATATATATGTCTCTTTGGGCTTGATGTAGAATTTTGCAGAGGGCTACTCCGTTTGTTGTTTTACAAGTGGAGTATATATGGGATAAAGTACCCCCTTCCATACATTAGAAGGATATTACAAGTCACAGAGGAGTTTCGTAACCATAAAAGGAATGAGGAAAAAGGCCAAGTTATTTTATACGGTCATGAAACTCTGAGGCATCTTGCAATATTCTTATAAGGTACAGCAGGGGGTGCTTTATTCCTTATAATACCTGGCACCACCTTCATACTTAACACATTTTAAAATCCTTAGTGTGTTATTCTTTCCCATGAATGAGATAGGATGTTTGCAAACATTAAGAACAAAATTTGAATCTGTGGTGCAAAATTAAATATACCAAAAAGCAGTCAGATATTTGCTTCAAAAGATTTCGGAATGAGTTTTATACAAGACAGGTTTTGAAAAATGCTGTTGCTCAGAATTTGTAGAAACATGTCAATAGTTTAAATCTTTCATATAATTATCTAAAGTGTGGAAAAATAAACTAAAGGTTGCCATGCATATCTCCTTCTGCTTAACACTGTTTATTTAGTAACACAGAGCACAATGGCAGATATTTCCTATAGTGCGACCAGGGAATGTGTGTGAGTGCTCTATGGGTGGATAATTGGCTGTGTGAAGAAAACTCTATGTTTTGTTTTTGTTTTTAAAACTGCAGCTTTAATTCTGCTCTATGACCTGCCTATCCCATTGGCTGGTGACTCTGGCAGCAGGTACTGTGATGTCAGAACTCGACTGTAATATGCTAATACAGTTGAGCAGTTATTTTACTGGTTTATTGCAGTTATTACAGGAAACAATATGCATTACAAGTCACCTGTAAAAAGGAAATTACAGACAGGTTTTTATACAGGGATTGCAGACTCCCATATATTATTTCATAATGCCCTTATAATATGAGCGGGATATGGATCATAATTATGATTGATTACCTGGCCACCAAACATGAAATCAGGCCCTTGGTCTGGTTTCCATGTTTCTTTTATTTTCCTTTTCTCTTTCTCCTGTCTTTCTCTCCTTCTCTCTCCTACCTCTCACTCAAAACAGTTACCACCCAACTCAATCGGTAGCTCATCCATGGTTTGGAACTGCAACTGAGGTCATAAACCCTTGATATATCCCATTCCAAGTCCGAAATAGTACTCTCACTGTTTACTTTTCTCACTCACCATCGTCTTTCACTGTCTCTCTTGCTTTACATGTGCCTCCTCTATCTTTCCCACACTCTGCCTGTGTTAATCAATCAAGACATTTATAGAGCGCACTACCTACCCGTAGGGTCTCAAGGCGCTGGGGGGGGGGTGCCGCTACTGCTCGAACAGCCAGGTCTTAAGCTTCTTCCTGAAGGAGGGGTGGTCTTGGGTCAGGCGCAGGTCGGCCGGGAGGGAGTTCCAGGTCTTGGCGGCCAGGTAGGAGAAGGACCTTCCTCCTGTAGTGGCTCTGCGGATGCGTGGGACGGCGGCGAGGGCGTGGCTGGCAGAACGGAGGTGGCGTTTGGGAGCGTAGAAGTTGATGCGGTTGTTGAGGTAGCTCGGCCCTTGATCGTGGAGAGCTTTGTGTGCGTGGGTAAGGAGGCGGAAGGTGATTCTCTTGTTGACCGGGAGCCAGTGCAGGTCTCTTAGGTGTCCGGAGATGTGGCTGTGTCGTGGGATGTCGAGGATGAGTCTGGCTGAGGCGTTCTGGATGCGCTGGAGTCTCTTCTGGATCTTGGCGGTGGTTCCGGCGTAGAGTGCGCTGCCGTAGTCCAGTCGGCTGGTGATGAGGGCCTGGGTGACGGTCTTCCTGGTCTCTGCGGGGATCCACCAGAAGATCTTCCGAAGCATGCGCAGGATGTTGAAGCATGACGAGGAGACGGCGTTGACTTGCCTGGTCATGGAGAGGGAGGAGTCCAGGATGAAACCCAGGTTGCGTGCGTGGTCCGTCGGTTTGGGTGCGGGGCCTAGGGCGGGGGGCCACCAGGAGTCGTCCCAGGCGGAGGGCGAGGAGCCCAGGATGAGGACCTCCGTCTTATCTGAGTTCAGTTTCAGGCGGCTCGTCGTCATCCACTCGGCTACCTCTCTCATCCCTTCGAGCAGGTTGGCTCTGGCGGCGGCGGGGTCGTTAGTCAGGGAGAGGATCAGCTGGGTGTCGTCGGCGTAGGAGATTATGTTGAGGTTGTGTTGGCGTGCGATGGCCGCGAGGGGGCTCATGTAGACGTTGAAGAGAGTAGGGCTCAGCGAGGATCCTTGAGGGACGCCGCAGATGACTTCGGTGGCCTCTGACTTGTACGGTGGTAGGCGGACTCTTTGTGTTCTTCCGTCGAGGAAGGAGACGATCCATCCCAGTGCCTTCTCCTGGATTCCGACGTTGCTGAGGCGCTGCACTAGGGTGCGGTGGCAGACCGTGTCGAAGGCCGCGGAGAGGTCTAGGAGGATGAGGGCCGCTGTTTCTCCGTTGTCCATCAGGGCTCGGATGTCGTCAGTGGCGGCGATGAGGGCGGTCTCGGTGCTGTGGTTGGCACGGAATCCCGACTGCGATGGGTCGAGGGATCCGTTCGTCTCGAGGAAGGCGGCCAGCTGTTTGTTGACGGTCTTTTCGATGACTTTGGCTGGAAACGGGAGTAGAGAGATGGGGCGGTAATTCTTGAGTTCGGTGGGGTCTGCTGTGGGTTTCTTGAGTAGAGCGCTGAGTTTGGCGTGCTTCCAGCTCTCGGGGAAGGTGGCGGTGTCGAATGAGGTGTAGATGATGTCCCGCAGGTGGGGTGCGATGACAGCGTCGGCTTTGTTGAAGACGTGGTGAGGGCAGGGGTCGGTCGGAGATCCGGAGTGGATGGAGTTCATCATGTGGACGGTGTCTTCGGTGTTGACTGGGGTCCAGGCGCGGAGGGTGGTGGTGGGTGGC
Organism: Triturus cristatus; assembly: GCF_964204655.1. Classification (NCBI taxonomy): domain Eukaryota; kingdom Metazoa; phylum Chordata; class Amphibia; order Caudata; family Salamandridae; genus Triturus; species Triturus cristatus. The sequence goes on from NC_140594.1 coordinate 37,150,299, forward strand.
GTTGCTGTGGTCGTGGCATGCGTCGGTTGAGTGCTGAAGCTGTTGTGTATGTCTGCGATTTTGTTGTGGAAGTAGGAGGCGAGGGAGTAGCAGAGGTCTTGCGATGGGGTGATGTCGTTGTTTCCGGCGTTGGGGTTGGAGAGCTCTTTCACGATGTTGAAGAGTTCCTTGCAGTTGTGTGCGTTGTTGTCCAGCCGGTCCTTGAATGCAGTTTTCTTGGCGGTGCGGATCAATTGGTGGTGTTTCCGGGTGGCGAGCTTGAGGGTGGTCCTGTTGTCCGGCGTGGGTTCCTTTCTCCAGGCTTTCTCGAGGGCTCGGCAGTTCTTCTTGGAGCTCTTGAGTTCGTCGGTGAACCATGGGGCTCTCTTATTGCCTGGTCTGCTGGGCGGGATCCTCAGAGGGGCGAGGTCGTCTGCGCATTTGCTGATCCACTTCGAGAGGTTGTCGGCGGCCTGGCTGGGGTTCGCTGAGCTGGCCGGAGGGTGCTGGCTCAGGGAAGCGGCGAGCTGGTCGGCTGTGATCTTGTTCCAGCTTCTTCGGGCAACCTGTTGCTGGTGGTGGTGGATCGTCGTTCTACTGAAGGTGAAGTGGATGCATCTGTGGTCCATCCAGTGGAGTTCTGTGGCGTGGCTGAAGGCGATGTCTTTGCTGGATGAGAAGATGGCGTCGAGTGTGTGTCCGGCGAGGTGGGTGGGTGTGGATACCAGCTGCTTGAGTCCAAGGTTGGCGAGGTTGTCGAGCAGGGTGCTGGTGTTGCAGTCGTTGTTGTTCTCCAGGTGGAAGTTGAAGTCCCCTAGGAGGATGTAGTCGGCGGAGGGGAGGGCGTGCGGGCTGACAAAGTCGGCGATGTCCTCGCTGAATTGAGTGCGTGGTCCCGGAGGTCGGTAGATCAAGGTGCCTCTGAGGGTGGTCTTCGGGTCGGTGTGAATCTGGAAATGCAGGTGTTCGGCGGAGGGTGGGGTGTTGTCAGTGCTGGTCGTGATGCGGATGGTGTTCTTGTGGATGATGGCGATGCCTCCTCCCACCTGGTTGGCGTTGCGGTCCCTCCGGGTGATCTTGTAGCCTTCTGGGATGGCGATGGCGATGTCGGGTGCTGAGGAGGCGTTCATCCAGGTCTCCGTGATGAAGGCAACGTCAGGGGCTGTGGCGTCTAGGAGGTTCCAGAGTTCGATGGCGTGTCTGTGTCTGTGTTACTCTTTGTCTTACTCTTTCACTTTTTACATCAGTGTCTTTCCATGTACATAATTCGCTGTCTCGCTCCATCTATGCTTGTAACTTATTATCTCTACATCTCTCTCTCTCACTTCCTCTCTCTTGTCAAATGCTTGTGTGTCTCTTTCACTGTTTAACACTCTCTATCGCTCATCTCTTTTTAATCCATATGTACCTTGTGATGCAGCTGTCGCAAACCCTGCAAGTCACTAAGGGGCATATCAGCAACACCCGGCGATAATAATCGCTCAGCACCCTTAGCGTGAGGATAATTATCGCCGGGTAACGTGGATTTTTATTGCTGAGATAGCGTGCTATTAGCAACGTTTATCTCCTCAGCAATAAAAATCCTCACGCTAACTGCCTAACGTGAGATTATCGCTGGAAACCCAGCGATAATCTCACGCAATGTGGCGTTAGCTTGCTGACTCATAAACTTAACCATGATATCCACCTTCCATAGGATATCATGGCTAAGTCAGTCCTGAAGCAGGTGTAAGGAAAGTAGCGATAACAGGGGTTATCGCTACTTTTCCTGCAGCTATGCTTCATGGCGTGGGGCTTGATGATAGGAGAAATGTCGCTTAGCGACATTTCTCCTGTCATGTTAGGTCAGGAACGCCCACTTTGCATCTCATTAGAGATGCAAAGCTGGGCGTAAAGAATCCCCATGCTAAAGCAAGGTTTCGCGCGTTAGCGTGGCCTTGGTAATTAGGCGATAAAGGCAAAGGCAGCGATAATTTTTTATCACCTGCTTGTAAATATGCCCCAAAGTTTCTAATTTACAAAGCCCTTTTGCAATCAAAAACCCTGCAGTTTGCAAAATCAGAGGGTTTGTTATCACAAAATGGCTTTCTTTGAAGTATAACAGCTCTTTTAGGAGTCAAAAAATGATTTTCAATTAATGAAAGGACTTCTGTGAGCCTTTCTGAATCACAAATAGGAGAGGGAATGAAAGGGATCCCCCTTATGGTTCTGTGCTATATTTCATAGAAGGAAGAGAGCAGGACAGTGCCACATCTCCAGAGCTGTAGCGCTGCTCTTCTCTTCCCCGGACTTACTTACTTACCTACTGTTATGCCTTCTGTCATGCAGGACAGCAACGAAGAACTTCCACTGCTGCCTGTCTTGGTCAAGTTTCTTTACAGTACCCCAGCTATGGTTGTGGGCCTTCATTTCTGTTTCCGCACTTCGACTCCAGGTCTTCTTTGGTCTGCCTCTCTTCTGTTTGCCTTCCGAGGTCCAGTGGAGTGCAGTTTTTGTGATAGTCTTGTTCTTGTCTGCTGGTGCGTCCTAAGCACCCTCCATCTTTTGTTGTCCAAAACTAGGTCACCCGCATAGCCAAGGTCCTCCACTGGAAGAAGGTTCATCTGATGCCTCTGGGTTGGTCTTCTGTTATGCTTTGCATCACTGAGATGATGACTAGGTTGATGGGCCAAGCTGACTACACGCAGCCCCACATCACACCAGTCCTCATTTTGAAGCTATACTCAGTATCTCCCACCTTGCATGTAAAATTAGCATAGAAGCTTTTGATGAGGAGAACTTTCTGCTGTGGTATCAGCGTATGCTAGAGGCTCTCATCTTAGAAACTGTCAAAGGCTTTCTCAAAATAAATGAAGTTGATGTATAGTTGTCTTTGCCATTCTGTGCACTGCTCTATGATTTTGCGTATAGCAAGGATATGCTCAACACACCCTGTTCTCTTTCAGAAACCAGCTTGCTCTTTTCTAAACTGCTTCTGTACAGCATCTAAAATGTGCTGTATGATGATTTTCACCAGGATTTTAATTACTAATGATAGAAGTGTGATTTCACATCAGTTGATATAGTTGGTCCATGCTCCATGTTTGGTAATATTGATGATGATACCTTGGTTCTAGTCATCTGGTTTTTTCTCTACCTCCAAATACGATGTAAACAGTGGTTGGAAGAACATGGCTGATGTTTCAGGGTCTGCCTTGAACATTTTTGCATTCTTATTGGCATGGGTAGGAGCTTTTCCATCCTTGAGAGATCAAATGGCATTTACAAATAGTTTTTTTCTGTGGTGGGGCAGTGTTTACATCCAAGTCTGTCTCTCCTTCTTGGGTGTCCATTTTGCTTGTTGACAGTGCTCAGGCTCAAGGCTACTTTGAAGTGCTCAGCCCTGTGTTCTTCTTTCTCTTTCTCTGTTCTCTTCCCAAGAGCTGGTGAACAATCAAACTTCCTAGGACCCCCCCCCCACACCTTTGCTCTGTAGTGTAACAATATGTGTATGGGTTTATGAAACGTTTTGTAGTAGAATGCCGCCCTTTCCCCAAATAATAAAATTCTTTGCTCAGATGAACTTTAAAGATGTTCAGGCTCTTTATGTTTGCTGAACAGCGCAGCACGCATGCAAAATTAGAAATGATTGGAGTAGTAAAAACATGTCTCCTTTTTCAAACCTTCCTTGAGAAGGTGCATGTTTAAGCGCAAAGCATTTTTAGTAGAAAGGGCTCTGCATAAATAACTGAATGATCGTGTGGGAAGGCCAATGTGACATTCATGGGTCCCAATGACACAAAGTATCCCAAAGCAGTGCAAAGCGGTACTTTCCATTAATTGTAGGCAATGTTCCAACACAAACCAAGTTTTGCACTGGAAAGTAAATAACAAGTCAAAAATGTGCATTGGTTTGATCCCATTTTGTGGAGATACACACAAGGGGGGCTCGGAGGAGATTTAAGGACCTGCATGGGCAACCTCCCCACTCGTAATAGCTATCACTATAAGAGCCCACGGGTCCAGGGCAGAAGTCATGAGTGTTCGTGGACTGCGGCCGCCATGTGCTTAAGGGGGATCCCTTTTAAGGACGGTTCCCCTCACACACCAGAGGTGTCATGCTTCATCATAGGGGTGCCTCCTCGCATTAAACCTATTCTAAATGCGGGCTACAACCCCCTCGCTGCAAGGGAGGAGCACAGGGATGTTTTAAGTTGGGAGGGAGGGTTACGCTAGAACCCTATGTGAGCGTGGTGTGCTCAGTGTGATGTGCAGTGCTAGGTGAAAGTGGTTACTGGCTACAAAGTTAGCTATATGGCAAACTTTATTCAGCTATATTTAAACACTGAGTATGAAGTTCCTATCGAGAGATGAAAAAAGAAAGATGCTAACTGTATGGTTGAAACCAATGGGAAGTCGGAGAGTGATCTCCTTAATGGAAATTCATTATGGAATGCGCCACTTTAGCGCTCACGGAAAATTATTTTCAGTTTGGTACCCAACTTTTTCATCAGACCCAGGGTACTTCAATGGGGAGTACCTTTGCTCCAAGCCTGGCATGTCTGTACATGTCCGCTTTTGAGACACGCAGGATTTTTGATGTCGATAATCCCTACAGTTCTAACATTCTATTGTGGAAACGGTTTATCGACGACATCCTCATCCTCTGGAAGGGCGAGTTGATTGAATGCAACAATTTCTGTACATGGATCAATACCCTGAATCCCCACTTGAGATTTACCAACACGATCTCTAATAAGGAGATTCCTTTTCTTGATCTTTTGATCAAATTGGAAGCAGGGACAATCTCCACCACTCTATATCGAAAACCAACAGACAGAAATAGTCTGCTTCTTTTCAGTAGTCATCACCCCAAGGCACTGAGACACAATCTTCCTGTAGGCCAGTTTCTTCGCATCAGAAGGAATTGTAGCACCCTCGTTGACTACAAAAAGGAAGCAAATACATTGAGACAAGACCTTCTCCAACGTCAATACCCTAAACAGGTGATTAATGATGCCTATAAAAGAGCACGGAATAACAATCGCGAGGGCCTGTTGGAGGTTAGGATGAGAGAACCAGACACTACCATCACCTGCGTCACCACCTACACACCAGACTCTAGTCGTCTGAGGAACATTATTCGTAAACACTGGGGTATTTTGAACACCGGTTCTTTGAACCTCGCTAACCCCAGATTTGCATTTAGGAGGACCAACAACATAAAAGATATGTTGATACATACCAGACCTAAACAACGCCGCGACACAACACAGAACACCCTATGGCATCTACCACCAGTACAGGGACATTTTCCTTGCGGCTCGTGTTCTGTTTGTTCCCAAACCAAGGTCAAGAAACTACTGAACCTTCCGAACAACTTTTTGTGGCATTTGAGAAAACACACGAACTGTAATACAACTAACTGTGTTTATTTGATGCGTTGCCCTTGTAACCTTATCTACATAGGAATGACGACAAGACAGGTGAAGCTCCGCATGATGGAACATAGAAGCACTTTCAGATGTGCTAAGACCAACACAAGAATGACCACCCATTATAAGGAAAGTAACCATCCTCCCGACTCCTTTGATTGGTGTATTCTTGAAGCACACCCTGGCATGACGAAGGATGCCTTGTTCCGTTTGGAACAACGGTGGGTCCTGAGACTGTCATCTGACAAATCAGGACTTAACGAGGAGATCCCATGGAGCACCCTGACCTCTAGAAACTGAGGGGTACTCTCAATAATCACCCTATGTATGTTACTCATTATCACAGACTCAGATAAAGTAAATAGGAATTTTATTAATAGTTGATAACCTGAGTGTAATTCTCGCCTTCATCAAACATCTGGCGATATTTTTTAAATCTACTGACCTGCCATGCTATCCTATTGGATAAGGGTTGCACCTCACTTATTTTCATCAACTTGTGAGCACTCATATGACATAAATAATACGTGATTAGTGAGAGACCATTAGATTTGACATAGGGATTTTGAACTAATCGTATGATTGAGTGCGCGATTCACTGAGACTGCGTTGACTTTTATTAAGCGACACCCGCTGGTCAGCGGTGCATTTTATTCGACTCCAACTTCGAGCGAGCATCATCCTACGTTACCTAGACTGCTCTGAAGTGTATTTATGGTACCATGGCCATTTCAGATCACATTGGCACAGATGTCCGGATAATTAGCCAGGTATCATTATTTAAAATATTTTTGGAGTTTAAAACACACTTAGAGTTTTTTACCATTCCAGGGACGCCTTTAGAGGATTGAGTACGGGATCCACCGAGACCGCGTTTACTTTTCTTTCTTTGTCCTTCCTCGATTATCATATTCAGACGATTACCGTCCTAACTTCCCCAAGATGGCGCTCCTGAATGTGTAGCATTCTAGTCTTTGCTTTACCCGACCCGGAAGTACGGAATACACGCATCCCGCGTCCTACTTCTTTTTAACTACCACCAGCGTTTTCCCGGCCGCCAGACTACTTGGACCGGTCGATCCGCAGGGGTAGGGTTAACGCTGTGATCCGACTGCAAAACTGTGAGTAACATTGTCCCACTTAACCCTCCACCGTTTTCTTGGGAAACCAACCGGGATATTTTTAACAAGAGACACGCGATACCCGCCTGTCACTGATACATTTCAATCGACTCCAACTGCAAGAGAGCATCAGTATACGATACCTAGACTGCTCGGAAATGTATTTACGGTAAAATGGCCATTTTAGATCATGGTGGCACAGATGTCCGGATAATTGACCTGGTATCATATTTTGGGAGTTCTAAATCCACTAAATGGAGTGATTTACCATTCCAGGGTTGCCTGTAGAGGTTCCCAACTCATAGTCAGCGATATTACTGAGCACTAAGTGACCTTTACATCAGATACTACCTTAACCGAGGTCTTAGGAATTAATTCACTATTGTCTACATCCAACTAAGGGTTTGACATTAATGTGTTTTCATCAATTATTAGGACACTAGACTTCAGTGTTGGCGGCGACCGGTACCATTATGGCCCGGCACGGATTGAACGAGGGTGAGACTCACTTTGATGATACTATATCCTAATGTTCTAATAATAATGTTTCCCTGTATTCTTCTTTTGTATTTCTGCTGTTCTTTTCATCCCCACAGTGTCTGTCAATTGATTGATCACTGTTTTAGCGCATTCCAGCACGTCACAGTCCTTAGTCCCATTGCATGTGTTTTTACACTACCACAAACTTTAGTACTGGGATTAGTGATATTACAACACACTGGATTGCTTCTTGATTGTTCTAACTGTTTCTTTTATTTCAGGTTAAGCATTGCTTACCCCTGTTGACACCAAGGTACCAACCACCCCTACACATTTTTTAGGGTGCTGTAATGGTGGACGCACCTTCACTGTACGCGTTGGGTGACCACCACCAAAAAATGTGGAGGTAGTACATCACTAGGTCCTGAGGAATTGCCATCAACTTTGATAAATAGGCAAGAAACATGTCGACCTCTTTTTAGCGTATCACTACACAACATTAAAGTGACGATACGCGTTTTTTTCATTTTAATTAGGGAAGTAACCACACTCATTAAATTATTTTTGGATTGGATTATTTTTCCCTATTTTAACGCACATAACACCTTCACTTGTACTGACACTAGGACCCTCACTTGCACTTCACCTATCGGCTCTGGAAAAAAGATCTCCGAGAAGTAGGCCCCTCAACGGGTGCCTGATCGGGCATTGCAGCGCCGGCCCGAGTAGGAGCAGACCCGATGATGAAGCAAGACACCTACTTGTCAGGTGTGTGAGGGTCTCTTTCCATTAAGGAGATCACTCTCCGACTTCCCATTGGTTTCAACCATACAGTTAGCATCTTTCTTTTTTCATCTCTCGATAGGAACTTCATACTCAGTGTTTAAATATAGTCTTCTGGGCATGTATGCTGGACCTGATCATAAAAGCCCTTCTTTGACTTCCCCTCATCCTTTTGATTTAAACTTTATTCAGCTACCTTGTGACAGGATTAAACACAAATAGCTGGTGATTCAGCTGCTGTTATTAGAGATAACTGTATCAGTGTACAATTGACATGTTTCGGCCTTGGGACCTGTCAAAGTGTTGTGGCCTTCATCAGGATCGACAGCTACTGCAACAAGTGAAATACATGTATCTATGAAAAAGTGTGCAAAACAACAACGGTTTAATATACTGAACCAGTGGTCCTGAAGTTCAGTAAGTCCACCGTTGAAACCTGTGATAAGACAAAAAGACAACGTTGTGCACTATTTACAAATCCCAAGGCCAAAACATGTCGATCATACACTGATACAGTTGTCTCTAACGACGGCTGCTGAATCACCTTAGGGTGTTTACAGTCATTGCTGAGAATTTAAAGTTAAGAGCATGAAAAATTAAAGCCCTGGCTGTGTGATAGGATTAAAGGAGCCTCATGACAGGGCTTAGCCAATGGTGTATGGGAGTGAGACAGTGCTAATGATGAAGGGGAATAGAGTAGGATGGGACATGAACAGTATGCCAGTATCAGTAGAGTTGAGGGAGAGTCAGTGTTGATGGTGTCACCAAAAGTTCAGGTAAATTGGGTCATTTTCCTTTCTTCTCCAACAACCTTGCATTCACCTGTGCCTTAAACAAACCCATTTGCTTATTTACCAAAATACTAGAAGCTTTAGTTGAATGCTTGCTGCAACACAATAGAAACAACAATGTCCTCCATAATTTTTAGTGCCAGAGTAAGTGGTTACGGTGAAGGACTTTGGAACGGAGGGCAGGGAATCAGTCAGAGTCTCTTTTCTAGCCTCTCCCTACATTTTAACTTGAAAAGGGTGGAACTCACGCCTTACTGTAGCAACCCTCAGTTTTCACACTGTTGCTTCACATTTACGTACACTTGTTTTGCATAAAAGCTGTGTGCCAGATTTGTCTGCTGAGATCAATTTTTGCTGTTGTCCCATACTGTAATTGTAAATGAGTTTGTTTTGTTGAATATCTTCAGACAAGTACATAGATTGTTATGCTGTGCCAAATAAGTTGTGTTGCAATTACTTTAATACAAGGGGATGTTTCTTAATATGTAGAAAATTGTGTGGTGTTAATTCTGCATAAACTTTTCAGTATTCGTTTTTGGAGCCACATTGTTGAAATAGCATTGAAATTCCTATTCATAGACATATAGTGGTTTAAAATCTGCTTTTGTAGAGGTAATTCATGAATGTCAGGTTCAGGTTTGGTTCTGTGGTGACAAAACTACAAGATGAAAAGTCAAAGTGGGGACAGGTCTTGAAAATGAGTCGTTTTTAACATGAGTGCCCACTTAACCTTCTCCCACTATCTGTATATTGAATGGAATTTAGATTAATCCTTAAAATGTTTTCTGAAGAATATTTGTGCAAAATTTTAGAGATTCTACTTTGGGCTGCTTTTTGGTCTGACACTGGTCTGCGTTGAGCTACATTTGGGATTCTTCTTGAGCAGCTTTGGGCGTGGGACAGGTTTCACAATCTGGCAACACTGTACATGACTAGAAAACAGCAGATTGAAAAAGGAGAAATTAAGTAATCAAGTTCTTACTAGTTCCTTCGTGAAATCCTCCAGGCAGAGCACCAGAAGGTTGTGGCAGCTTCTTCGGGTCACACAAGTAGCCCTGAATGGGAAAAACAAAGAGGTATTAAGACTTGAGAATGTTCTGTGGAATTTCTTGTCATAATTGTTATACAGATATTAAAAACCTAGAAAGCAAGCAAGGCAACAGAAAATAAAGCAAGACAAATGGTTGTTCGAGAAGAAAGAAACAAGTATGTCTCACATGGGGGAGCAAGGCTGTTTACGGCCGAAACGCGTTAAGGAGAAGCAGAATAAACATTCCTGAAACTTACAAACCAGTGTGGTCTTGAGAGTATGTGATTCCGCGCATGCGGGGACTTTTGATGGATTTGGATAGCTGGGAGCTCTGCCGGCATACGTACCACCTCTCTCGGGTCCTTGGTCTGGAAGAGAGCGATCTTGTGGGAATATAAATATATAGATATATATAGATATTCCAAAAATGCCCTGCATTAGAGATGCACTCCTCCAGCCAGCGAATTATTCACAATTCTTTTATTTCAGGAACAGGCATTTTCATTCTGCTTCATTACATCCTCCTGCCTGACGCGTTTCAGAGCATTCACGCTCTTTCTTCAGAGGCAAATTCAGCTGCACACAGTGTTTTGGCTCCCATAGTTCCCTGCATTGTCACGTTTTATAGGCCTCCGGTGTGCCTTGCTTGATTGCTTTGATCCTAGTGTATGCTGGAACTTGTGGTTAAGCGCCCTTAATTAATATCCTCCAGTGGATTTTGTGCAGTTAAAACAATTCAAGGATCGGTATTACCCTTCAGTGGGTTACAGAAAGCCAATCCTGTTCCTCAGTTCGAAACCAGCTGCGCCGATAAATTCTCCTGCACAGGATGGGACATGAACAGTATGCCAGTATCAGTAGAGTTGAGGGAGAGTCAGTGTTGATGGTGTCACCAAAAGTTCAGGTAAATTGGGTCATTTTCCTTTCTTCTCCAACAACCTTGCATTCACCTGTGCCTTAAACAAACCCATTTGCTTATTTACCAAAATACTAGGAGCTTTAGTTGAATACTTGCTGCAACACAATAGAAACAACAATGTCCTCCATAATTTTTAGTGCCAGAGTAAGTGGTTACGGTGAAGGACTTTGGAATGGAGGGCAGGGAATCAGTCAGAGTCTCTTTTCTAGCCTCTCCCTACATTTTAACTTGAAAAGGGTGGAACTCACGTCTTACTGTAGCAACCCTCAGTTTTCACACTGTTGCTTCACATTTACGTACACTTGTTTTGCATAAAAGCTGTGTGCCAGATTTGTCTGCTGAGATGAATTTTTGCTGTTGTCCCATACTGTAATTGTAAATGAGTTTGTTTTGTTGAATATCTTCAGACAAGTACATAGATTGTTAAGCTGTGCCAAATAAGTTGTGTTGCAATTACTTTAATACAAGGGGATGTTTCTTAATATGTAGAAAATTGTGTGGTGTTAATTCTGCATAAACTTTTCAGTATTCGTTTTTGGAGCCACATTGTTGAAATAGCATTGAAATTCCTATTCATAGACATATAGTGGTTTAAAATCTGCTTTTGTAGAGGTAATTCATGAATGTCAGGTTCAGGTTTGGTTCTGTGGTGACAAAACTACAAGATGAAAAGTCAAAGTGGGGACAGGTCTTGAAAATGAGTTGTTTTTAACATGAGTGCCCACTTAACCTTCTCCCACTATCTGTATATTGAATGGAATTTAGATTAATCCTTAAAATGTTTTCTGAAGACTACTTTTGCAAAATTTTAGAGATTCTACTTTGGGCTGCTTTTTGGTCTGACACTGGTCTGCGTTGAGCTACATTTGGGATTCTTCTTGAGCAGCTTTGGGCGTGGGACAGGTTTCACAATCTGGCAACACTGTACATGACTAGAAAACAGCAGATTGAAAAAGGAGAATTTAAGTAATCAAGTTCTTACTAGTTCCTTCGTGAAATCCTCCAGGCAGAGCACCAGAAGGTTGTGGCAGCTTCTTCGGGTCACACAAGTAGCCCTGAATGGGAAAAAGAAAGAGGTATTAAGACTTGAGAATGTTCTGTGGAATTTCTTGTCATAATTGTTATACAGATATTAAAAACCTAGAAAGCAAGCAAGGCAACAGAAAATAAAGCAAGACAAATGGTTGTTCGAGAAGAAAGAAACAAGTATGTATCACATGGGGGAGCAAGGCTGTTTACGGCCGAAACGTGTTAAGGAGAAGCAGAATAAACATTCCTGAAACTTACAAACCAGTGTGGTCTTGAGAGTATGTGAATTCGCGCATGCGGGGACTTTTGATGGATTTGGATAGCTGGGAGCTCTGCCGGCATACGTACCACCTTTCTCGGGTCCTTGGTCTGGAAGAGAGCGATCTTGTGGGAATATAAATATATAGATATAATTTGATTGTCAACATCTCCAACAAAATCCTAAGTACAGCACAATCCTCGCTGCTAAATAAAGGTTTATCTTTTTGTCCCAACAAAGACATGGATCTGGCAAATATACGTATTGATCTTTACAAATTTTGCCGTAAAATCAAACTCAAAAAATACTTCGAAGAAAGGAAGTCTCAACCATCATCTATAACCAAAAGCCAAATCATTCCACCGTTGAGCATAAAGGATATTCCAGCCCTCAGAACAGCAACCTCACTACAAACTGAGTCAAGCTCACAAGTAGAAATGAGTGAATCCTCCCAAGTATCTGACTTACAATACTGCCTGCTATTGGGTTATGAAACCAACAGAGGTGGCAACAGTGGCCTCAAAACACGATCAACCTTCTGCCCACAACTTCCTCCAGGAAACAAAATAGACCTTTTCCAAGAAATCATGGTAGAGGAAATTAACAAAATGTCAACCAATCATCCGATGTCACACTCAAAGAAAAAAATCAAAAGGAAAAAGACATGGAATCTTACACCCAATGAACACACGGCATTACAAGAATTACGGGAAGATTCAAGTATAATCATCAAAGCCTCAGATAAAGGCGGTAACATAGTCATCCAATCCTGTGAAGACTATGTTAAAGAAGCCTACAGACAATTGAATGTTGAGGAACAATATGAGAAGCTCACGGTAAACCCGATCAAGGACTGGACTGAGGAATACCATGGAAATCTTTTGGCCTGGAAAGAAAGAGACCTCATTGATTCAGAAGAATATTCATATCTGAAAACGAACCATCCCATCACGGCAACCATCTACTTCCTCCCAAAGATCCACAAATCCATCATCAATCCACCAGGCAGGCCCATTGTCAGCTCCATCGGTTCCCTATTGGAATCTACATCCCGTTTCATTGACATCTTCCTGATGAACTATGTCACAGCCTTACCATCCTACTTGAGGGACACTATGGATTTCTTACAAAAAATTGAAAAACTGGAATGGAAAGAAAATTACATCATGGCTTCCATCGACGTATCATCCCTGTACACATCTATTCATCATCAGACGGAATAGCAGCAGTGAAACAGTTTCTCGATACCAGACCAATTTGTTACTTAGAACATTCAAATATGTTAATACAAATGCTCACATTCTGCTTGACACACAATATTTTCCTTTTCAGAGGAGACCTATTTTTGCAAAGACAAGGGACCGCGATGGGGACTTCATTTGCTCCAACGTACGCTAATCTCCTTATGGCTGTATGGGAGACGGAGGTTTTAAAAGAAGAGAAAGCGAGGAACATAAGATCTTGGTCCAGATACATCGATGACCTTTTCATCATATGGGAAGGCGACACTGACGGCCTTAGGAATTTCCTTGACTCTCTCAACATCAACAAATACAAGTTGACCTTCACCTCTACCATAAGCACTACTAACATTGTATTTTTGGATGTCGAAGTTTATATTTCAAATGGCAAAATTTGCACCAAAATGCATAGGAAACCGACTGCCAGCAACAGCATTCTTCATGCCAACAGTGGACATCCAAAAAAACTCAAATGGAGCATACCCTACGGGGAAATGTTAAGAGCAAAAAGAATTTGTTCAGAGCTCTCTGACCTAAATTCCCAACTTCAAGAAATGAGTCAACGTTTTCTACAACGAGGATACCCTATGGAAGTCATCAACACAGCTAAAGACAGAGTCAGCACAAAGAACCGATCTGATCTTCTTCAAACTAAGCTGGTGAAAGATGTTGAAACAACCTCCAGGTTAATTATTGATTTCAACAATCAAAGTGATGACCTACGCAAAATTGTACGAAAACATTGGGAAATATTGTTACTGGATGAAACTGTCAAAAAATTTTTATCTTTGAGACCTCAGATCACCTATAGGAAAACTGCGTCTCTGGGTGATCTACTGACACACAGTCACTATGAGATTAAACCAACAACTACAATATCCTGGCTGAACACCCCGGGTTTTTGGAAGTGCTCAAAGTGCAAAGCATGTGAACATGGAAAAAACACAACTTCATATCAATTACAAAACGGTCATGATGAATTAATCAAAGATCACATCACTTGTGAATCTAAATTTGCAATCTACATTCTAGAATGTCCATGTAAAAAACTATATGTAGGGAGCACGATTAATAAACTCAAACTCCGCATCCTTCAACACCTCCGTGCCATCAAAAACAGAGATTTTTCCTACCCCATGGCCAAACATTTTTCTGAATTCCACACTGGTGACAGCAATCTTCTAAAATATTTTGGCATCAAAATCATCAAACAGAAAGAGAGGGGTGGAAATAGAATCCTTGAGTTAAGAAGAGCGGAGTCAAGAACAATATTGTCAATTGGCACCGAAAAACCATGGGGTCATAATTTGGATGCTGAACTACATGTACACCTATAAATCAGGGAAAGAAGGACATGGACATTCCTTAAAAATGACATAACCAACCTGGCTTCTATTAATTCACTAGCTGATTCTTGATTTTTGTTACACACAACATAAGACTGTAAACTGCTGTATTCCCTTCATTCCCTCTGCAACAGATTAGATTGACAAAAAACTTTTTGCAAATGGTTTCTTCAGGCAGGTGGGAACGTATTGTTTGATGTGATTTCTACTATTAACATCTTATTGTGCCAACTTTGACCACCCAGTACTTTACTAACACATGATTTAAACATACATATATTTCTCTTTATAAGAATCAATATCTAAAAATATGATATTACATGTAGATACTATTAGAGAATTTTGTTGTAAAGATTGTGTATATATATACATTATTTATTGACAGAGTTGTAGTCAATATCAATTGGAATCACTCCTTTTCGCAATTATGTTCCCTCCCCCTTTAAATCGGTTCTTCACCTTGATTTCTAATTACTTTAAAAACCGATAGCAAATTACAACTACTTATTTATCCCACCAACCATTTGAAATTGTGGATGTATTGTAGCAATTAAAGGCAAAATCATTGTTTACTTTAAAAAAAACGTTTTGTCGACCATGCCCAGTATGTTTTCACTTTCTACTTGTTAATTTGTATCAACACTTTAAATTGACACTCTGGGCCTCGAGACTCTATGGTCCAGTCGAAGGCCGAGTGCCGAAACGCGTAGACCGTCTCTTGCGTATGCCTTGTTCCATTTATAAATAAATACCACTGGATTGTGCTTTGTGGTGCTGTGATTCTTATCGACGACGTACCTTCAACATTTGGAGGAGAAGCGAGGGGAACTTCTTATCAGATATATATAGATATATAGATATTTTCACAGAAATAAACATAGGTTTCAGGGGTGTTATAGTTAGCTGGCCATTTCACTCGTACAAAACCATAGAAATTCCACCGTTATAGTTAGTTCTGCTAACTATAACTCACGCGCCCGCAATGCACTGCTGATGATGTCACATATTGCATCATTTATGAAATGGTCAGTGACATCACTGATGACATCTCAAATGACATCTCAAATGACATCTCAAATGACATCACTGATGACATCCTCCAGTGAATGTAGTTTAGTTTGAAATCTAAATATGTATTATATATATATATATATACCAATCTGTATTGAAGATTGAGTGGATATATAACTGTCTGGATGGAGGATTTAGTAGCTGTCTGACTGTCTGTATAAGTGAGTAATTAAAAGTGTCTCACTTAATACATGGATTAGTAACTAAACTATGTGAATGTGTGCATCACTGTCTCTGTTGACCTGGGTCTCTGGCTCTAGAGCAGCTTTGCTGACCTGGGTCTCTGGTTCTAGAGCAGCTCTGCTGACCTGCTTCTTAGGCTCTAGAGCAACTCTGCTGACCTGGTTCTCTGGCTCTACAGAGGCTCTGCTGACCTGGTTTCTCTGACTCTACAGGACCTGTGCTGACCTGGTTCTCTGCACTCACGATGCACGCACCCGACTTTGCGAAAATATATTTAAAAATAAAATAAGTTTATTATAAGTACAAATATGTTATTTTTATGACTGTCTTAGATAATCTCTTGCCCTAATATGTATATTAAAGACACATACATATCATTTTGGAACATACCATTTTTTTGCGGGAGTTGCGCCCCCAGTGCGCCCCAGCACGTATATGACATCAAGCGGGACCCGCCACGCGCAAGCATCTCGTACCGTAATGCGCATGTGTCGCAAATGCGCGGGAGGAAGAGTCGCGGACTGGTCGCATACCAATCGCGCACATCACGCTGCATCAGTTGGTCACTAACTACATGAGTGTATATATTAGTTATTGATTAGTTGGGTGAGAATTTGTATGGGACACTGAGTTTGTGTGTGGTTGGATGGGGTGTGTGTAACTCTATGCATAGATGTGTGAATGGTTGATTGACTAGGTGTATAGGTTTAAGACTGCATGTGGAAACAGTTGTTTGGGTGACTGAGTGTATTTATTTGTGTGTTGGTGAGCGAATATATGTTTAGTTGTCCATCTTCAACAAAGTAAAAAAATAAAAGGCATTGTATGTGAGAGTTGTATATAAATAAGGATGTGTAAGAGTCAGTGATTGTGAGAGTAACTATATGAATCAGTGTATAGTTGTAATGGTGATTTTTTAACATATTAACTATGAGTTACTATGTGTTTGAATAAATGAGGTTGTTGGATAATTGTGTAAGTGAGTAAATGTAAGTGTGATTAATGTTTTTCATGAGTGAGTAGGATGACTGCATAACCGACTAAGAGGACTGCTGATGTGTCAATGTCTATATATGTGTATAAGTGCATTTGATAGTGTTCTATTATATAGTGACTGCATGTATAAATGATTCTGTTGTTGAATGGGTAGTTGTGTGTGTAGACTTAGAAATCAGTGAGTGGGTATGCAGTAACTGGTATTGGTGTGTCAATGGTTTCAAATATGGTATTCTGTATTCTACAGTGAGTGATGAAGGGTTATACTAGTTTATGATGAGGTGTATTAGATCGTCACATGGATGATGTCATCAGTGATGTCATTTGAGATGTCATCAGTGATGTCACGGACCACGTCATGAATGATGCAATATGTGACATAATTAGCAGTGTATTGCGGGCGCGAGAGTTATAGTTAGCAGAACTAACTATAACGGAGGAATTTCTATGGTTCTGTACGAGTGAAATGGCCAGCTAACTATAACACCCCTGAAACCTATGTTTTTTTCTGTGAATTTCTAAGGTTTTTTAAATGCTAATTTCTAACTATAACGTCTCTGAAACCTATGTTTTTTTCAGTGAATTTCAAAGCTTTTTTAAATGCTAATTTCTATCTATAATGTCTCTGAAACCTATGTTTTTTTTCAGTGAATTTCAAAGGTTTTTTAAATGCTAATTTTTAAGTGTGATAGTAGTTATACCTATTTTTTTGTACTGATTTTCTACAGTTTTTTAACTGTTCATTTATAAATATTTTATTCATTAAATAGCATTATATATTTTTCAGAAAATTGCAAAAAAAACATTTAAAAAAATTCAAACTGAAATATTGAATAATTTTTTTGTTTTCATTTTATTATATTTATATTATTTTCTTTAAAAAATATGTTTTTTCCCCCAAAAATTTGTAGTCGCGCACTTAAAGCGTACACATTACGGTGCGTGCACGGATTCTAGCCGCTATTTTAGAAAAGTCATTAAGGATCCGCGTACGGTGTATGACGGCTGCTTGTTTTTCAGTTACATCATTTACATTTAATATTACGTGATGTGCGCGATTGGTATGCGACCAGTCCGCGACTCTTCCTCCCGCGCATTCGTGACACATGCGCATTACGGTACGAGATGCTTGCGCGTGGCGGGTCCCGCTTGATGTCATATACGTGCTGGGGCGCACTGGGTGCGCAACTCCCGCAAAAAAATGGTATGTTCCAAAATGATATGTATGTGTCTTTAATATACATATTAGGGCAAGAGATTATCTAAGACAGTCATAGAAATAACATATTTGTACTTATAATAAACTTATTTTATTTTTAAATATATTTTCGCAAAGTCGGGTGCGTGCATCGTGAGTGCAGAGAACCAGGTCAGCACAGGTCCTGTAGAGTCAGAGAAACCAGGTCAGCAGAGCCTCTGTAGAGCCAGAGAACCAGGTCAGCAGAGTTGCTCTAGAGCCTAAGAAGCAGGTCAGTAGAGCTGCTCTAGAACCAGAGACCCAGGTCAGCAAAGCTGCTCTAGAGCCAGAGACCCAGGTCAGCAGAGCTGCTCTAGACGCCTAGAACCAGGTCAGCAGAGCTGCTGTAGAGCCAGAGAAACCGGGTCAGCAGTGCTGCTTTAGAGTGAGAGAACCAGGTCAGCAGAACTGCTTTAGAGCCAGAGAACCAGGTCAGCAGAGCTGCTCTAGAGCCAGAGAACCAGGGGGCATATTATCAAGCCAGGCGTTAAAATTATCACTGCTTTAGCGGCAGAAAATTGCCGCTAAAACGGCGATAATGGGCTTGATAATATGCTCTATGGAATTCCAATTGAAGCCCATGTTAGACGTCCTTCACATTTAACATGGGCTTCAATTGGAATTCCATAGAGCATATTATCAAGCCCATTATCGCCATTTTAGCGGCAGTTTTCTGCCGCTAAAGCGGTGATAATTGTATCACCTGTCTTGTTAATATGCCCCCAGGTCAGCAGAGCTGCTTTAGAGTCAGAGAACCAGGTCAGAGAGCTGCTCAAGAGCCAGAAAACCAGGAAGCAGAGCTGCTTTAGAGCCAGAGAACCAGGTCAGCAGAGCTGCTTTAGAGCCAGAGAACCAGGTCAGCAGAGCTGCTCTAGAGGCAGAGAACCAGGTCAGCAGAGCTGCTCTAGAGTCAGAGAACCAGGATGGCAGAGCTGCTCTAGAGGCAGAGAACCAGGTCAGCAGAGCTGCTCTAGAGCCCGGGAACCAGGTCAGCAGAGCTGATTTAGAGGGAGAGAACCAGGTCAGCAGAGCTGCTTTAGAGCCAGAGAACCAGGTCAGCAGAGCTGCTCTAGAGCCAGAGAACCAGGTCAGCAGAGCTGCTTTAGAGCCAGAGACCCAGGTCAGCAGAGCTGCTCAAGAGGCCGAGAACCAGGTCAGCAGAGCTGCTGTAGAGCCAGAGAAACCAGGTCAGGATAGCTGCTTTAGAGCAAGAGAACCAGGTCAGCAGAGCTGTTTTAGGGGGAGAGAACCAGGTCAGCAGGTCTTCTTTAGAGCCAAGGGACCAGGCCAGCAGAGCTGCTCTAGAGCCAGAGAACCAGGTCAGCAGAACTGCTTTAGAGCCAGAGAACCGGGTCAGCAGAGCTGCTTTAGAGCCAGAGAACCAGGTCAGCAGAGCTGTTGTAGAGCCAGAGAACCAGGTCAGCAGAGCTGCTCTAGAGCCTAAGACCTAGGTCAGCAGCGCTGCTCTAGAGCCAGAGAACCAGGTCAGCAGAGCTGCTGTAGAGCCAGAGAAATCAGGTCAGCAGAGCTGCTTTAGAGCCAGAGAACTAGGCCAGCAGAGCTGCTTTAGAGCCAGAGAACCAGGTCAGCAGAGCTCCTTTAGAGCCAGAGAACCAGGTCAGCAGAGCTGCTCTAGAGCCAGAGAACCAGGGGCATATTATCAAGCCAGGCGTTGAAATTATCGCTGCTTTAGCAGCAGAAAATTGCCGCTAAAACGGCGATAATGGGCTTGATAATATGCTATATGGAATTCCAATTGAAGCCCATGTTAGACGTCCTTCACATTTAACATGGGCTTCAATTGGAATTCCATAGAGCATATTATCAAGCCCATTATCGCCATTTTAGCGGCAGTTTACTGCCGCTAAAGCGGTGATAATTGTATCGCCTGTCTTGTTAATATGCCCCCAGGTCAGCAGAGCTACTTTAGAGTCAGAGAACCAGGTCAGCAGAGCTGCTCTAGAGCAAGAAAACCAGGAAGCAGAGCTGCTTTAGAGCCATAGAACCAGGTCAGCAGAGCTGCTTTAGAGCCAGAGAACCAGGTCAGCAAAGCTGCTCTAGAGGCAGAGAACCAGGTCACCAGAGCTGCTCTAGAGGCAGAGAACCAAGTCAGCAGAGCTGCTCTAGAGCCAGGGAACCAGGTCAGCAGAACTGATTTAGAGGGAGAGAACCAGGTCAGCAGAGCTGCTTTAGAGCCAGAGAACCAGGTCAGCAGAGCTGCTCTAGAGCCAGAGAACCAGGTCAGCAGAGCTGCTTTAGAGCCAGAGACCCAGGTCAGCAGATCTACTCTAGAGGCCGAGAACCAGGTCAGCAGAGCTGCTGTAGAGCCAGAGAAACCAGTTCAGCAGTGCTGCTCTAGAGCCAGAGAACCAGGTCAGCAGAGCTGCTGTAGAGCCAGAGAAACCAGGTCAGGATAGCTGCTTTAGAGCAAGAGAACCAGGTCAGCAGAGCTGTTTTAGGGGGAGAGAACCAGTTCAGCAGGTCTTCTTTAGAGCCAAGGGACCAGGCCAGCAGAGCTGCTCTAGAGCCAGAGAACCAAGTCAGCAGAACTGCTTTAGAGCCAGAGAACCGGGTCAGCAGAGCTGCTTTAGAGCCAGAGAACCAGGTCAGCAGAGCTGTTGTAGAGCCAGAGAACCAGGTCAGTAGAGCTGCTTTAGAGCCAGAGAACCAGGTCAGCAGAGCTGCTCTAGAGCCAGAGAACCAGGTCAGCAGAGCTGCCCTAGAGCCAGAGAACCAAGTGAGCAGAGCTGCTTTAGAGCCAGAGAACCAAGTCAGCAGAGCTGCTTTAGAGCCATAGAACCAGGTCAGCAGAGCTGCTTTAGAGCCAGAGAACCAGGTCAGCAGAGCTGCTCTAGAGCCAGCGAACCAGATCAGCAGAGCTGCTCTAGAGCCAGCGAACCAGGTCAACAGAGCCGCTGTAGAGCCAGAGAAACCAGGTCAGTAGAGCAATGCTTTAGAGGGAGAGAACCAGGTCAGCAGGGCTGCTCGAGAGGTAGAGAACCAGGTCAGCAGAGCTGCTCTAGAGCCAGAGAACCATGTCAGCAGAACTGCTTTAGAGCCGTAGAACTGGGTCAGCAGAGCTGCTTTAGAACCAGAGAACCAGGTCAGCAGAGCTGTTGTATAGCCAGAGAACCAGATCAGCAGAGCTGCTCTGTAGCCTAAGAACTAGGTCAGCAGAGCTGCTCTAGAGCCAGAGAACCAGGTCAGCAGACCTGCTGTAGAGCCAGAGAAACCAGGTCAGCAGAGCTGCTTTAGAGGGAGAAAACAAGGTCAGCAGAGCTCCTTTAGAGCCAGAGAACCAGGTAGGCAGAGCTGCTCTAGCTGACACTGACTGACTGACACTGACTGACTGCCACTGACAGATTGACACTGATTGACTGACACTGACAGACACTGACAGACACTGACTGACTGACAATGACTGACACTGATTGACTGACACTGACTAACTGAGACTGACTGACACTGACTGACTGACACTGACCGACACTGACTGACTGACACTGACTGACTGACACAGACACTGACTGACTGACACTGACTGACACTGACAGACTGACTGACACTGACTGACTACTCTCTACTACTCTACTACTCACTCTCTACTACTCTCTCTCTACTACTCACTCTCTACTACTCACTCTCGACTACTCTCTACTACTCACTATCTACTACTCTACTACTCTATACTACTCACTCTCTACTACTCTCTACAACTCACTCTCTACTACTCTCTACTACTATCTACTACTCTCTACTATTACTCGCTACTACTCACTCTCTACTACTCACTCTCTAATACTCTCTACTACTCACTCTACTACTCTCTTCTACTCTCTACCACTCACTCTCTACTACTGTACTACTCACTCTCTACTACTCTCTCTCTGCTACTCACTCTCTACTACTCACTCTCTCCTCCTCTCTCCTACTCACTCTCTACTACTCACTCTCTACTATTCACTCTCTACTACTCACTCTCTACTACTCGCTCTCTACTTTTCTCTACTACTCTCTCTCTACTACTCACTCTCTACTACTCACTCTCTACTACTCTCTTCTACTCTTACTCTCTACTACTCACTCTCTACTACTCACTCTCTAATACTCTCTACTACTCACTCTACTACTCTCTACTACTCTCTACCACTCACTCTCTACTACTGTACTACTCACTCTCTACTATTCACTCTCTAGTACACACTCTCTACTACTTGCTCTCTACTACTCTCTACTACTCTCTCTCTACTACTCACTCTCTACTACTCAATCTACTACTCACTCTCTACTACTCTCTAATATTCACTCTCTACTACTCACTCTCTACTACTCACTCTCTAATACTCTCTACTACTCACTCTACTACTCTCTACTACTCTCTACCACTCACTCTCTACTACTGTACTACTCACTCTCTACTATTCACTCTCTAGTACACACTCTCTACTACTTGCTCTCTACTACTCTCTACTACTCTCTCTCTACTACTCACTCTCTACTACTCAATCTACTACTCACTCTCTACTACTCTCTAATATTCACTCTCTACTACTCACTCTATTACTCACTCTCTACTACTCTCTACTACTCTCTCTACTTCTCACTCTCTACTACTCTCTCTACTATTCACTCTCTACTACTCTCTACTACTCACTCTACTACTCACTAATACTCACTCTACTACTCACTCTCTACTACTCTCTACTACTCCACTACTCTCTACTACTCACTCTCTACTACTCTACTACTCTCTCTCTACTACTCACTCTCTACTACTCACTCTCTACTACTCACTCTCTACTAGTCTCTACTACTCGCTCTCTACTACTCTCTCTACTATTACTCTCTGCTAATCTCTACTACTCCCTCTCTGCTACTCACTCTCTACTACTCTCTACTACTCACTCTCTACTACTCACTCTCTACTACTCTCTACTACTCACTCTACTACTCACTCTACTACTCACTCTCTACCACTCTCTCTCTGCTACTCACTCTCTACTACTCACTCTCTCCTACTCTCTCCTACTCACTCTCTACTACTCACTCTCTACTACTCACTCTCTACTACTCTCTATTACTCTCTACTACTCACTCTACTACTCACTATCTATGAATCACTCTCTACTACTCACTCTACTACTCTCTACTACTCACTCTGCTACTCTCTACTACTCTCTACTACTCTCCACTACTCACTCTCCGCTCTCTATTACTCACTCTCCACTCTCTACCTCTCTACCTCACTCTACCTCTCTCTCTCTACTACTCTCTACCTCTCTACCTCTACCTCTCTGCCTCTACACCTCTACCTCTCTCTACACGCACACATATGCAGATATATATATGCATATATATGCATATGCATTTATATATATGTATGTGTATATATATATACATACATATATAAACATATATATAATCTGGGTGACATTTGTGCTACATTTGGACTCTTTTGTCTCTGGTGGCCATCTTGGGAAACTTATTTGTTATGAAGTTTCCTAATTTCCTCATTTACTACAGTCTCCTCAGTAGGAAATACTTTCAGTTTTTTACTTTGATTTCATCAAGAAGGCATTCAGATGTGTCACACATTTGCCATAAATTTGAAATGTTAGCACTCTAGTTGCTTATTAGCTCACTGTAGTAAAGCTACTGCTCACCAAGGAAGTCTGCTGCTGGTAACGAAAGTACATGTTTCAGTCTGCATGGCAGAATTTTTTTAATGAAATAGAAGAGGATTTGAGAAGCCAATCAAAATGTGCCCTAATTTATATTTTTCAGCACTAATCATAATTTCTGTGGCAAAATGAACCCCCTCATTGTGTTCCATTTAAATTAAACTACTGACTCTCTTCTACTCACTCGCTACTACTCTCTACTACTCACTCTCTACTACTCACTCTCTACTACTCTCTACTACAACTCTCTACTACTCACTGTACTACTCTCTACTACTCTCTTCCACTCACTCTCTACTACTCTACTACTCACTCTCTATTACTCTCTCTCTACTAATCACTCTACTACTCACTCTCTACTACTCACTCTCTCCTACTCACTCTACTACTCACTCTCTACTATTTACTCTCTACTACTCACTCTCTACTACTCACACTCTACTACTCGCTCTCTACTACTCTACTACACTCTCTACTACTCACTCTCTACTACTCTCTACTACTCACTCTATTACTCTCTACTACTCTCTACGACTCACTCTCTACTACTCTACTACTCACTCTCTACTACTCTCTCTCCACTACTCACTCTCTACTACTTACTCTACTACTCTCTTCTACTCACTCTCTACTACTCGCTCTCTACTACTCTCTACTACTCACTCTCCACTACTCGCTCTCTACTACTCTCTACTACTCACTCTCCACTACTCAGTATCTACTACTCTACTACTCTCTCTACTACTCACTCTCTACTACTCTCTCTACTACTCACTATCTACTACTCTCTACTACTCACTCTACTACTCACTCTACTACTATCTACTACTCTCTCTACTACTCACTCTCTACTACTCTACTACTCTCTCTACTACTCACTCTCTACTACCCTACTACTCTCTCTACTACTCACTCTCTACTACGCTACTACTCTCTCTACTACTCACTCTCTACTACTCTCTACTACTCACTCTATTACTCTCTACTACTCTCAACCACTCACTCTCTACTACTCTACTACTCACTCTCTACTACTCAGTCTACTACTCTCTACTACTCACTCTCTACTACTCACTCTCTACTACTCTCTACTACTCACTCTCTACTACTCACTCTCTACTACTTGTTCTCTACTACTCTCTAATACTCACTCTACTAATCACTCTCTACTACTCTCTACTACTCAGTCTCCACTACTCCACTACCCTCTACTACTCACTCTCTACTACTCACTCTCTACTACTCTACTACTCCCTACTACTCTCTCTCTACCACTCACTCTCTACTACTTCCTACTACTCACTCTACAACTCACTCTCTACTACACTCTACTACTCACTCTCCACTACTCCACTAGCCTCTACTACTCACTCTCTACTACTCATGCTCTACTACTCACTCTCTAGTACTCTCTACTACTCTCTACTACTCACTCTACTACTCACGCTCTACTACTCTCTCTCTACTACTATCTACTACTCTCTACTACTCACTCTACTACTCACTCTCTACTAATCACTCTACTACTCACTCTCTGCTACTCACTCTCTGCTACTCACTCTCTGCTACTCACTCTCTACTACTCACTCTCTACTACTCTCTACTACTCACTCTCTACTACTCACTCTCTACTACTTGTTCTCTACTACTCTCTAATACTCACTCTACTAATCACTCTCTACTACTCTCTACTACTCAGTCTCCACTACTCCACTACCCTCCACTACTCACTCTCTACTACTCACTCTCTACTACTCTACTACTCCCTACTACTCTCTCTCTACCACTCACTCTCGACTACTCCCTACTACTCACTCTACTACTCACTCTCTACTACACTCTACTACTCACTCTCCACTACTCCACTACCCTCTACTACTCACTCTCTACTACTCACTCTCTACTACTCACGCTCTAGTACTCTCTACTACTCTCTACTACTCACTCTACTACTCACTCTCTACTACTCTCTCTCTACTATCTACTACTCTCTACTACTCACTCTACTACGCAATCTCTACTACTCACTCTACTACTCACTCTCTGCTACTCACTCTCTGCTACTCATGCTCTAGTACTCTCTACTACTCTCTACTACACTCTACTACTCACTCTCCACTACTCCACTACCCTCTACTACTCACTCTCTACTACTCACTCTCTACTACTCACGCTCTAGTACTCTCTACTACTCTCTACTACTCACTCTACTACTCACTCTCTACTACTCTCTCTCTACTATCTACTACTCTCTACTACTCACTCTACTACTCAATCTCTACTACTCACTCTACTACTCACTCTCTGCTACTCACTCTCTGCTACTCACTCTCTGCTACTCACTCTCTACTACTCACTCTCTACTACTCTCTACTACTCACTCTCTACTACCCACTCTCTACTACTCACTCTACTACTCTCTACTACTCACTCTCTACTACTCACTCTACTACTCTCTACTACTCACTCTCTGCTACTCTCTCTTCTATTCTCTACTACTCACTCTCTACTCTCTATTACTCATCCTCTACTCTCTACCTCTCTAACTCTCTGCCTCTCTCTACCTCTCTCTCTACTACTCTCTACCTCTCTACCTCTCTTCCTCTACACCTCTACCTCTCTACCTCTCTCTACACGCACACATATGCACATATATATATACATATACATTTATATATATGTATATGTATATATATATACATACATATATAAACATATATAATTTGCATATCTATATAAATACAAATATAAATGCATGCATACATATACATATACATATATGCATACATATGCATGTTATGTACATGAAAGTTTGAAAAACACTAATAAAGCAAAGCTAAAAAGCCACCTAATTACAAACAGAATTGCTTTAACTTAAACGAGGGCGAGACCTATTGCATTTTCAATGCTTGTTTACTTTGGTTCCATCAAGAAGGCATTCAGATGTGTCACACATTTGCCATAAATTCTGAATGTTAGCACTCTAGTTGCTCATTAGATTATTGTAGTAAAGCTACTGCTCACCAGGGAATTCTGCTGCTGGTATTCAAAGTGAATGTTTCAGTCTGCATGTCAGAATTTCTTAATGAAATAGAAGAGGATTTGAGAAGTCAAAATGTGCCCTAATTTTTCTTTCTGCAGCACTAATCATAATGTCTATGGCAAAATGAACCCCCTCATTTTGTTCCTTTCCAAATTAAGAGTTTAAAGTGTTACCACTTTATTCCTATCAAGATGGCCTCAGGTGTGCCATACTTTTGTAGTAAGTAAGATTGTTAGCGCTCTAGTTGTTCTTTAGAACACTATGGGACATTCTGTCATTAGGCTATACTTGGGCTACATCTGGGTGATATTTGTGCCACATTTGGGCTTTTGTCTCTGGTGGCCATCTTGGGAGACTTATTTGTTATGAAGTTTCCTAATTTCCTCATTTACTATAGTCTCCTCAGTAGGAATACTTTCAGTTTTTTACTTTGATTCCATCAAGGCATTCAGATGTGTCACACATTTGCCATAAATTCAGAATGTTAGCACTATTGTTGCTCATTAGATCACTGTAGTAAAGCTACTGCTCACCCGGGAAGTCTGCTGCTAGTATTCAAAGTGCATGTTTCAGTCTGCATGTCAGATTTTTTTAATGAAATAGAAGAGGATTTGAGAAGTCACTCAAAATGTGCCCTCATTTTTCTTTCTGCAGCACTAATCATACTTTCTATGGCAAAATGATCCCCCTCATTTTGTTCCCTTTCAAATTAAATGTTTTAAGAGTTACCACTTTATTCCAATCAAGATGGCTTCAGGTGTGCCATACGTTTGTCATAAGTAGGACTGTTAGCGCTCTAGTTGTTCTTTAGAACACTCTGGGAAGCTGCAGTAGAACACAAAGAAATCAACTGACAGTCTCTGCCCTTGTTGGATGTACATGTTTTGCTGAGAATGTCAGACTTCATTCTCACATGACTGAGAAAGATAATTTGAATTTACAGAAAATATGTTCTCAGGTTAGCTTATAGATCACCTTCCAAACCTCTGTGGGAAAAGTATGAGAAAATAGTTTTCTCTCAAACATGGTTCATGATATCCCAGCAGAAGGCTTTTTCACAAGGTAAAATCACCTGAGAACACACCAGCATTCCTAAAATGAGTATGATGCCATCAACGATTCATTTATAATGTAACTAAAGTCTTAAAACCTTCTATTAACTGCAATGCTTTTTAATGAGGTGCTATCATGTATATTGGTCCCAAGATGGCTGCCAACACTTCTGGGATGAAGTGCTGACAGCCAATCAGATCTCACGATGAGATGTGTGGTTAGGGTCCGCCCAGATATATATGTGATTTTGATTTTCACAGGAACTACTGAACAGATTGAAACCATTTAAGCAACAGGCATGAGTCTGAACTGAGGACTACCTCTTTGCCAAATGTTGTGTAATTCCGTTCAGCAGTTCGGGCTGTAGCTGCGGCTAAAGGTCCTATGGGAAATTGCATCGGGAAAACACGTTTTGGGTCCCCCCTTTTTTCTCAGCCCCTGCTACACAAATTATCCTGAGAATTTCAGGATAGGAGCGGACCGGAGCTGGACAAAAGTTTTGAAAATTGCGTGAAACTTCGTCAATCGGCACCAAAGTTATTTGGAATAGAATGTTGCGGATTTCCTATGGAAAATAGGTCCCAACTATAACTACCTACTGGCAACCGCCAGTAAGAATAAATATATATATATATATATGTTCAAACAAATTGCCCCAGCATTTTGAAAAGGTCACTCAACAGCCCCCCATACCAACGGTATTGTCATGCCTCGCTGCAGCTTGCCTTAGACCAGCCATTCGTTCTCCTCATGTTGCCGACGCGTTTCGAGGCTAACACACCTCTTCTTCTTGGGCTTTTGAGAAAACAGGCATCACGCATTTACTTCATACAGGTGTGATTTTTATTAGACTTCCTCAGTGGGTTGGGCTTAGTGCCATCGTCAGTTCCTGTGCATTATGGGACTTGCGGTCCTATGAAGTAAATGAAATAATTATCCTTAAGTAGGTTGATGTCCTGTTAATTATTAAAAGCATTTTTCATCCTAGGTAGGTAGGCAGGTTTAAGGCGGGCTTTATCTGCAAAGAGACGCTGTGCCTGGTAGAAAGAAACAGTTCCTCCCCACAGCCTTTCACTTGATACAGGAAATGGTGCTCCTTTTCCCACGGCGGGCCGCCGCGTAAGTAAGCGTTCAAACCAATTGCCCCAGCATTTTGAAAAGGTCACTCAACAGCGCCCCATACCAACGGTATTGTCATGCCTCGCTGCAGCTTGCCTTAGACCAGCCATTCGTTCTCCTCATGTTGCTGACGCATTTCGAGGCTAACACGACTCTTCTTCTTGGGCTTTTGAGAAAACAGGCATCACGCATTTACTTCATACAGGTGTGATTTTTATCAGACTTCCTCAGTGGGTTGGGCTTAGTGCCATCGTCAGTTCCTGTGCATTATGGGACTTTTCACTGAAAAAACCATAGGTTTCAGGCACGTTATAGTTAGGAATTAGCATTTAAAAAACCTTAGAAATTCACTGAAAAAACTACAGGTTTCAGGGGCGTTATAGTTAGCTGGACTTTTCAATCGTACAAAACCATTGAAATTCCCCCGTTATAGTTAGTTCAGCTAACTATAACTCGCGCGCCCGCAATGCACTGCTGATGATGTCACATATTACATCACTCATGACATGGTCAGTGACATCACTCATGACATCACTGATGACATCTCAAATGACATCACTGATGACATCATCCAGTGAATGTGTGTTTTTCTGAAAATTACATATATTTTAGATATGTATATCTCAAGGTCGATGGAAGAATAAATGGGTATATAAGTGTCTAAATGGATGATTTGTTTTTGAAAAATTGATAGTATAACTGACTGATTAAGTGTATCTTAGTGAATACATGGCTTAGTGAGTAATGTTTAAATATGTAAATATCTGTATCAGTCTCTCACTTTGTGTATAAGTGGCTGCATGGGTTGGTGAGTAGCTACATGAGTGTCTATATAGGTTATTAGTTGTTTTTTTGAGTATCAGTATGAGTGTCTGAGTGTCTGTGTGGTTCGGTGGGGGGTATTACGTAGTGCATAGGTGCATGAATGAGTGACTCACTGTTTGTATGTGTTGAAGACAGCATGTGTGCAGGACTGTATGGGTGGATGAGTGTGTACATGGGTGTGTTAGTGAGTGAATGTCTGTCTCAATAGTGTCTTTAAGAGTAACTACATATGTTTTAAACTAGTATATGTGACTATTGGTGTATATAAGTGAGTATATGTGAGAGTGAGAGATTGAAAGAATTCCTGTATGAATAAGTATGTGTTTCTATAAGTGATTGTTTAAAAGACTAAGTATGTGTAATTTATTTATTTATTATGTTTTGGCTCTCAAAGAGGGCCACATAAACATGTACAGACAAAGCAACACAGTCATCAAAAGTACAAGAATTATAAAAACATAGTATTCGAACCGTAATAGGTACACTGCAAGCCATCAGTCCCACAAGGCCGGGCCGGCACAATCTTCCAGAAAATTTAATAAATAGCTAAAAATCCTTTAAAAAAGTTAAAAACATAAGCACAGAACATTTCATTTGGTGGGCAGTAAAGTGCATGAAGAAAATCTTGTAAAGTGACAATGCTGAGGCGTAGACAAATTACTTTAAGCCATCGCTTGCGCAAGCTACGTAACATAGGACAAATCAAAAGTACATGCATACAGTCCTGGTTATTTAATTTACATAGATTGCACAACGGTGAAGTGCCATGCCATTTGGACAGCAACACGTTAAGAGGGATTAAGTCATAACGTAATAAAAACCAAAACCTACGTATCCCATGTGGCAAGTTCCACAGGGCATACGGTTGGGGCTGTTTCAACCTATAGGAGGAGATCAGCGGCTCCACATTCCTTTTATCTCCAACTGTTTTTTTGTCGGATAGAAAACAATACTCCCACGAAGCCTCCTTAAGGACCTGCTTTAACTGCGTGGGAGAATAGGAGAAAAGAGCGCTTTCATCCAGTCTAAGGATTTTCACAGCCCCTCTAAAATTACTAACAAGTTTAGAGAACTCCTTAAAATTGCCCAAAAGTTCATTTTTGAGTAAAACTCGCAGGGTTCCTTCTCTCGCTCTGGCTAAGCTGGCTACCCACCTTATTAAGGCGCACAGCCCCTGAACCCAGGCACTCCTGAGTCCGAAATCCAGCCTGCAGGCAGCCAGTGGACAGGCATTGTTAAGAGTCGAGAGGGATCTTAGGAGTTTTCCCTCAGTCTTGTGGCAAAAGTCCCAATATTTTATCTCTATTACTTCTATACCATACAAAATGGTTGCGGGGATTTTAGCTCTAAATACTTCTAGAAGGCTAGAAAAATGTCTTTTCCCCGTTGCCAGGTATAGGGACTTTAACCCATTACCATGGGCAAGAGCTTTGCGAGAGCAATGCTCTATATGAAGATTCTCGCTCATATTGGCCGAGAATATTTTCCCTAAAAAGGTATAACAAGTTACGACCTCCAATCTAAGCCCTCCAATAGCCCAACCAAAATTTGTCGAGCGGCATTTCTTCCTACCAGCAATACAAATCACTTTACTTTTATTAATATTGATCTTCATATGATGCTCCCCAGCAAAGTCCTGAAGAGCCTGAAGCCGATTTGCCAGACCCACGGGAGTTAAGTCAAGCAATAACACATCATCGGCATACATCAGACAGGCTATTGGCACCCCTCCTATCAACGGTGCGATCCCCTCACTATGGGACACAGCAGCAGGGAGGTCAGTTGTGTATAGGGAAAACAACAGGGGCGCCAATAAGCAGCCCTGTTTAAGGCCATTCTGAGATGGTATTTTGGCCGACAGCCCCCTTTCGCCCCCCATTAAGACCCTGCACCAGGTCTCAGTGTGCAGAGCCCGCACCAATTCCAGCAGGGGAGTAGGGACACTCAGCATCGCCAATTTTCTCCACAGCGTTCCCCGATCTACTTTATCGAACGCTGTGGAGAAATCAATGAAGGCGGCGTATACAACACCCCCTCTCACCTGGACATATTTATCAGTAATAACCTGAAGGGCAGTCAGGTTGTCCAGAGTGCCATGTTCCCTTCGGAAGCCAGTCTGTTCCAACGGCAAGATGTTGCGCTCCTCGACCCAATCAGAAAGAGATCTCAGGAGGCATTTCGCAAAGACCTTTCCGATGGAGTCGAGGAGCGCAATCATGCGATAGTTACTGGGGCTGTCCCTTGCTCCCTTTTTGAAGATAGGGACCAGAATGCTTCCTCTCCACGATGCAGGGACACGTTTGGAAAGATGGCATGCCCTAAACAGGGGGTACAAGATTTTACTCCAGGTTAAAGGGTCTTGTTTTAGGACCGTCATCGGAAGCTCATCCGGTCCCATGGCCCCAGAGGATCGCATATTTTTTATAGCCAACTCGATTTCCTTCTCAGAGGGAAAGAAGACCGAGTCATCAGGGGCAGCGTACATGAAGTTATCCACACCTGTGGTCCCGTTCCCTGCATATAATTCTCGGATATGAGAGGACCATAGATCTTCTGGTATAGCTATGGGAGTAGGGGAGTGGCGTGTACCACATCCTTTCCCGATTATTGCCCAAAAATCTTTAATGTTGCCATAAGCAGCAGATTCCCTTAATTTAATCCATACTTCATCCTCCCTGTCCCTTTTAATTTTTAGCTTGAGTCTGCTTCTCTTTCTTTTTAACCTAGCGATATCTTTCCCACGTTCCGGTACCCTTTCAACGTACTGTGCACGGATTAGTTTGTTTAATTCCCTATTCAGATTACGGAGAGTCAGAGGAACTACCTCTCCTTTTTTCCTAGGGGGGACAGTTTTTTTAGCATTCAATAGAATCTTTACCATGAATTCCTCAAAACAAACTATTTCATTTCCGTTCCACTCTTCTATTTCCCTAAGGGTATCGGTCAGTAGCTCCTGCACCCCATTAATGGCAGCATTATTCCAGAAGCATCTTCCAGATGTCGAGTGGAAGGTAGCCTCCCTGCCATTTAGCGACCAGGGTGCCGTATTCATAGAATTTAACGAAATTGATAGTAACAATATACTGTGGTCGCTCAGAGTCGTGGGTGTGATCTTTAAGTCAAGAATCTGGGGAAACAGACTGTAGCTGGCGATAGCATAGTCCAAAATTGATGACCCAAAGGGGGATTTGTGGGTATAATTTGCGGGGACGTCAGATGGAAATCTTCCATTTAAGATAATACCATCCCCGATCGCTAGTTCTTTTAACAAGATCTTCCCCCTTTTATTTGTCCTTAAGTTTTCAGGGAAGAGCGTCTGGGGGATGCAATGTGCTTCCTCCTTAGCTTTATCCCTGAAGAGTTTTAGACTAGCGTTTGAAACTTTACAATTCAAATCACCGATAAGCAGGATTACAGGAAAAGGAGGTGAATTTTTTATCTTATCCATATACTGGAGAACCCGCTGCAATTTAACATTAAAACATTCCTCAGGCGGAATATACACATTGAAAATTACCATGGGGTATTTTACATTGTCATGGAACATATTTTCTAATGTTATTGTGTGGAAAAGTCTACTGGAGTCAATATAATGGGAAAATCTCCATTGAAACTTATTTGACAGTAAACAGGCGAGCCCCCCCCTAGCATGCCCTTTCTTAGAGGGCGCAGCCGGAACTTCCAAAACATAAAAATCTTTTAAAGGCGTTAACCTATCTATGCACCATGTTTCCTGGATGCACAATATATCAGCCTCCAGAGTGGATAAAAAGGTCATTTTCTCCGGGCTGCTATGGAATCCGGCCGCGTTCTAGGAGATTATGTTTAAGGCTGGGTTAAAGATGGTGGAACAATTTGGGGTTATCCTTATTTTTTGTTGATAATGCACTATGGAGCCAATTCCACCGGTTATTGTCATCATTGAGTGTGGAATTCTCAACTAGTGGGAGAGGCTTCACGTGCGATACTGAGCGTTTTCCCCTGGAAACCCAAATTTTCAGGTCTCTCAGAGGAGAGGTTACCCCGTTTTGCTCACCACCCCTCAACCCCTGCTTATCGAAAGAATTTGGCTTGCCTGGGGTAGAGATAGGTAGAATATCAATACCTAAGCGTTGAAAATTTTCAGCCTGTTCTAGTATCAAATTTGTTATGATAGGGGAATAAAATTTCACCCGAATACTCAAAACCCAACTTCCACCCAACAGAGTCACCAGTTCAATGTCTCTGGACTGAATGTGGTAGAGACATTCAACCTCACTGAAACGCTTGAGAAGCCAGGCTCTATTTAATAAGAGGTCAGTATCAAATAATGGAACAAAATCTAGTACACGCACATCCACAGGGGCCTTTGACGTACTTACAGGCCGGGCCGGAGGGCGAGAATTTTCAGAGTCAATTGTTACCACAAAGGGGGGGGCCAAAGGGTTTAAAATCCCGGATGGATAAGAAATTGGTCCTCCAAGTGCACTCCGAGAAGGAGAGCCTGGGAGAGAGCCCCCAATTTGTGGTAAATCTTCCTGGGAAGGCAGGCTGCCTTGTTCATTTTCCTCCTCCACTGAGGTTGAAGTGGTTAAGTTCACATCCATGTCCACTTTTAAGGAAGTAGATAAGGATTCCCCATTCCTTATTTCATTCTCCCTTGGCTCTGTGCATTTTTGGAAAATGATCCTCCGTTGCTTCTTCTTTCTATACTTTCGAATTGGTTTCCTCTTACTGGCTTTGGTACTTTTTTGTTTACCATATTTTCTCTTTTCTTCATTGACCTCAGATTTGTCGGCCAGGAGGTCTTTTCCGCCATCCGGGACAAAGATAGGAAATAATTCCTGAACCGTTTTGGGGCCTGGCAAGACTTTATCCTCCTCCTCTATCTCCAGGACTATATTCTTGATACAGTTAGAGGCTGCAGTATGAGGCATCTCCTTATGAGGGACCATAGAAGACTCTTCATTTTTCCTAACTAGTTCGCTTCTAATGGCTTTGAATTTCCCCTCAGATACAGATTGTTCAGGCTTAGGGGGAAAGGCCTTACTCGCATCCGGCACTTTCTGCAGCAATAACTTTAGGATCTGGGTAACTGATTCAAGGATACAGTCCGAGCTGCCTACAAATTTCCCTAGAAGCAGCAAAATTGAAGCAAGGCGTTGTTCCAGCGCGATCATGTACTCAGAGATCGGCTTTTCTCGTGCTTCCGCAGTGCAAATATTATCCAGGAGATTGAGGTCGGGGCTCTTGGAGGAGTTTAGCAAGTCAGATATTTCATGTCTATTTAGCGACGGGGTGCTACTATACAGCATTAACCCTGATGGGGTGGCTCCCCCCTGAACTTTAAATTGCTCCAGAGATTCCACTTTAGCAGGGCTTACGTAGCGTCCCCATAGTTCCAAATCAATGGATAGTGCAGACAGGTCATCCCCCGGCCTGTCATTCATGGGTAACTGAGGGATCGAAGGTATGTGCACTGGCTCACTTATAATCGTCAGTTTCCCGTCTGTAGGGTCCCGAAAGGGAGACCCTCCTACCATAGTTTGGGGGGCCCCCTGCTGGACCTGGGGAGATCGGGGCACAGAGGTAGTTGGTACGTGTACTTCCAGGGCTTTAGTATCTGGATTATGTAGAGTCACACATTTAGTTTTTTTTATACCAGATAGATCCCAGAGTTCAGATAACTGACATTGTCCTTTCAAAGGTGGGTTGTTTACTGACTTGTTTCTTGTGCGGATGGTAGTTAATTTCCGGGCAGGTTTTTCTCCCACTACCCTTCCTGATCGTAAAGTTTTAGACATTTTCCACAGTAATAAAAAAGAAATGTAGCAATATAAAACGTATAAAAGTCTGGAATTGAGTCAGTCCCTGGCAAAGCAGGTAGGACCAGGGTGCAGTATAACTATCACAGTACTTGCATCAAGTTACCCTTCTACTCAAGTGGGCACGAATGCAGACAAGTAATTACAATGTATACAAATGAGAAATAAGGGACCGGGCCCAGCCCGGCCTACCTCGGTCACTGAGGGCCACAGAGGGCCCGGCGTCCCGCTCGCGTCCCACGGAGCTGGGGCTATACTTTAATTTATGCGCCTCCAGACGCGCTGCTCGACGATGTCACTTCCGCCCCTGGGAATGCTGGGAGTTGTAGTTCCAGCGTCCCTCCCCACTGCAGCCGCGAGGAGCAGGAAACTGCGGCGGCGGGAGGGACTCGACCAGCGGGGTTAGCGGTGTCAGCGGAGAATAGCAGGGTTCTTTGGCCACAGGTAGCTTCACAGCGAGAGGGTGCTCCAAACAGCAGAGGTATGCCCGCACCACCGGGGCTATGCTTTAATTTATGCGCCTCCAGACGCGCTGCTCGACGATGTCACTTCCGCCCCTGGGAATGCTGGGAGTTGTAGTTCCAGCGTCCCTCCCCACTGCAGCCGCGAGGAGCAGGAAACTGCGGCGGCGGGAGGGACTCGACCAGCGGGGTTAGCGGTGTCAGCGGAGAATAGCAGGGTTCTTTGGCCACAGGTAGCTTCACAGCGAGAGGGTGCTCCAAACAGCAGAGGTATGTGTAAGTTTCTGTAGAAGTAAGTGTGGTGGTGGGTGTATAACTGCATATGCAAGTAAATGGATGTTTGATTCGTTATTAGCATGAGTGACTATGTGTGTGAGTAACTCTATGGATGGGTGGCGTTGTGTAACAGGATATATAGGTGTATGAGTACATATGATGAGTGAGTACATGTATGAGTGACTGTATAGGACTGTTTGTGAATGAGTGGATGTGTATGTGGATCTTAGAATTACTGAATAGGTTGTTGTAACTGATATTGGTATGTCCATTGTTTTGAAAATTTTAGTTTCTATTTTTGAATGTGTGTATCAAAGGTTATATTAGGGGGAGAGGAGGTCTGCCACTCTATCACAAGGATGATGTCATGAGTGATGTCATTTGAGATGTCATCAGTGATGTCATGAGTGATGTCACTGACCATGTCATGAGTGATATAATATGTGACGTCATCAGCAGTGCATTGCGGGCGCGCGAGTTATAGTTAGCTGAACTAACTATAACGGGGGAATTTCAATGGTTTTGTACGAGTGAAAAGTCCAGCTAACTATAACGCCCCTGAAACCTGTGGTTTTTTCAGTGAATATCTAAGGTTGTTTAAATGCTAATTCCTAACTATAACGTGCCTGAAACCTATGGTTTTTTCAGTGACTTTCAAAGGTTTTTTAAATGCTAATTTCTAACTATGCCTACAGAGATAGGACATGTGAAGAAAGAAGAAAAAACGCACAGAAAGAAAAAAAAGAAATGCAGAAAGAAGCAACAGAAATCCTCAAAGACGAAGAAAAGTGCAGGAAGAAAGATAACGTGCAGGAAGAACAAACAGAAGAGCAGAAAGAAGCCTTGTTGCAAAATCATCCTGTACCCTCAACTTGTTCAGATGGATACTGGTGGTAACTGAGTCTGACTAACCAGTCCTAGAGCCAGTGCTATGTTAAAAGACACTCAGAATACAGTGAAAACACCTACATACACTAGGGAACACTATTCGTTGAGGTCCCCCCATGATCAGCATGACCTCCTCTGTAAGCCCCTAGTATATAATAGGGCACGGTATTAAAACTACCTCTTAAAACGCGCCACAGGGCGTGTTTGCACACGTCACCTCAGACCCCGTCCCCTCACTTCCCCACTGTGTAAACACGCCCTGTGGCCATTTTACATTCGGAGTTTAAGTCCCCTTGAATCCTGAGGGTCCCTAGGGTCCAACTAGACCACTAGGTACCTCCAGTAAGTGCCACAGAGCTGCGTTGCAGAGTGATGTAAAAAGGGGCACGGCCTAGACCACCTCTCTGCAACGCATCGCAGTGTCACTTACTGGAAGCATCTGGTGGGCTAGTTGGCCCCCAGGGTCCCTCAGGATTGAAGGGGAATTATTTCCCCAACTTAAAATGCGCCACAGGGCTTGTTTGCAAACGTTAACTCAGGCCCCGTCCCCTCCCTTCACCACTGTGTAAACACACCCTGTGGCCGTTTTTAGTTGGGAGATTAAGTCCCCTTCAATCCTGAGGATCCCTAGGGGCAAAATAGCCCACTAGGTACGTCCAGTAAGCGCCATTGCAGAGAGGTGCAAAAAGGGGCACAGACTGCACCACCTCTCTGCAACGCAGAGCAGTGGTGCTTACTGGAAGCACCTGGTGGGCTAGTTGGCCCCCAGGGTCCCTCAGGATTGAAAGGGAATTATTTCCCCAACTTAAAACGTGCCACAGGGCGTGTTTTCCCACGTCACCTCAGGCCCCGTCCCCTCACTTCACCACTGTGTAAACGCGCCCTTTGGCCGTTCTAAGTTGAGAGATTAGGTCCCCTTGAATCCTAAGGGTCCCTAGGGTCAAACTAGCCCACTAGGTACCTCCAGTAAGCGCCACAGAGCTGCATTGTATAGAGGTGTAAAAAGGGGCGTGACCTCAGAACACCTGTCTGCAACGCAGCTCCCTGGCGCATACTGGAGATACCTGTTGGGCTAGTTGGCCCTCAGGGACCCTCAGTATTGAAGAGGAATTAATTCCCCAACATACAACTGGCCAGGGGGTGCGTTTGCAGAGTGCTGCAAGGAGGGGGCGTGGCCTCCGGCTCGACGCCGGTCTTTTATTTATTTCATTTTTTTAAGACGGAGGGCTGTGTGGCCCCCATTCTTTTTCAAATTTACTGGCCCTGGGGACCCCATCCCCCAGGGCCTGCACTGCACCCTATTTTTTTTTTTGTTGAAAAAAATAATTTTGGCCCTCCCAAGGCCTTAATCGGCGCCGGGGACCCCAACCCCCGGGTCATGGCCTTTTTAAAAAAAAATCTTTAGGAGGGGGCTGCGTTGCCCCCCTCCTCAGGCCACTTATGGCCCCGGGGACACCATCCCCCGGGGCCGGCCTTAGTTTTTTATTATTTTAAAAAAATATCTATTTATAGAAACACCTAGGACATGCTGTACAAACCGTATGTACCTATCACCATGACGATTTGCGTGATATTCATTAAAAGGCGACTATGCATAGAATGAATCCACATGGAATGTATTAACACTGCTAGTGAAGCTCTGACGTGTCTGACGCCCTACCGTGCCTAATCCCGGCACCCCCGCCGGTGGGTACTCTCCAAGAAGACACCCTTGTCGTTTATTTATACAAACATGGGTAGCTATTGACGGGCACATTTCATATACACGCATACCAAGCCATTCAAAGGGGATTCGACAAAAATTCGACCAAACTATGCAAGAAACCCCCCTCACGGTTAATAAAACACACATCCACCGCCGGATGTGTAATACTTTTTATTTTACTCTCTGGAAAGGAGACGAACCTCACTTTAGAGTCACAATGTATTGCATATTATATTTCACACCCCGGTTCATCTTATATCACACTTTTTGGTGCATAGTTTATATCATATACTATATCTAGTTTTCATTTTCAATCGTGCTCTCAGGGCTATGTTCTATATAACACTGCGTCCACCTACCCTTTTCACGGGCATTACATTTTGCGATGGGGGTGGAGGGTCAGGGGGTGTTTATGCCAAGTGAGCCCGGAGTCACAGTTACAAACGTCCTCTTCTTCCTTAATAAAAGTGAGATTATGCTGCATACTTGTTCATATTTTAAGTAGTTAGCACATTTTAAAAACAATAAAGTTCCTAATACCCACCTTCTCTGAACAGTTAGCTTGCTGCTCCATCAACCTCCTCCCTATCCTCTGTTGTCTGAATCCATGGACTAGCCTCCTCCCTCCTGCCATGCATGGTCTGATGTGCTGCCACTGCCCTCCATTTACCATGATGTACCAGTCCACTCCTCCTGCCCTCCATTGCCCAATTCTATGGCCCATCATTGACCACCTGCTTAGCCTCTGTGCTTAGCTTGCTGCCCCTATTCTCCTTCCCCCTGCCCTCCAATGTCTTTGTGCATGCCCCTGCTCCATCCTTTTTGCCCACCATGTTCCATGGACCTGCCACTCCTATCTACTCAGAGTGTTCTGTTGAGCTGCCACTTCCCTTCCACCTGCCCAGCATTGTCAGATGACTGTAACCTGTCCCTGCCACCTCCACCCTGCCTGTCCACATGCCATGCCCCTATCCCCTTCATCCTGTCCTCCATGGTCCATTTTACTGCCACACCCTTCTGCCCTCCCTGGTCTGTTGTGTTGCAACTGCTCCTCCAGCCTGCCCCGCGCGGTCTGTTGTGAGGCCCCTTCCCCTGAACTCTCTTGTCTGTGCCCAGGTCCTGACCCTCCCTCCTATCCTCCATGGTCTATTGTGCATGCCCCTGCACCCTCCTTCTTGCCCATCATAGCCATTGTGCTGCCACTAACCCTCCAGCTTGCCATGCATGATCTTCTGTGCTGCCATGGCCCCTCCCACCTTCCCTGTGTGGTCAGCTAGCTGCCCCTGACCTCCTCCCACCTTCCCTCCATGGTCTGTGTGTATGCCATCATAGTCTCATTGTTGCTCTCCATGGTGTGTCTTGTTTCTAGTGCCCATCCTGCCTGACCTCCATGGTCATCTTGCTGCTCCTGGCCTGCCCCCTTGCCCCCAGCCCTCTGTTTCCATGTGCAGACCCCTATTCCCTCCCTCCTGGCTTGTCTTTTCCATTGTAATGCCCCTGATCCGTCCCTCTTGCCCTTTATCGTCTGTTATGCTGAAGCTTTCTCTCCTGTCTGTCCATTATCGTCAGCTAGCTACCATTGCCTCTTTCCCCTCTGTTGTCTGTTGTCCATGTGCATGGTCCTGTCCCCTCCCTATTGCTTTCTATGGATTGTTGTGCTGCACTCCCGTCCCGCATGCGCTGTGTGGTGTATTGTGCTTCTGCAAACCCTGATGCCTGCCCTGTAGGGTCAGTTTGGTGCACCTCTCCATGTCCCTCCTGTCCTCTGTTATCCGAGTCCATGTCCCTACCCCAATTCCTCCTGCCTACCATGATCCAATGTACCATACTTGCGAACATTTTGAACTTGGTAAGAGGGAGATTTTGAAATAAAACTGGGGTATTGATTTTCCCCTTTGAGTTACATTGAAAAAGAGAAGATTGTAGACAGGAAACAGATCAAGTAAAGCCCATTAGAGCTTAAAAACATTGGACGTTTCCTGTCTGAAACGGGTCTGTCGGCATGTATGGTTGTATGACCACTGCCTCTTCCTTCTACCCACAATGGTCTATTATATTGCCACAGCCTCTCTTGCCAGTCCTGTATTGTTGGTTTGTTGCCCCTGCCCCCCTTTCCACTGCCCTTCATAGTCTGTTGTTCACCACTGCCCTTCCTACCTGCCTAGTGTGGTCAAATTGTTGCCTCTGCACTCTCCTACCTGCCTTCAATTTTCAGAGTCCGTGCCCCTGGCCTCTGCCTCTCAACAGTATCCCAATGAACAACTAGATTGCTAACATTCTATATTTATTACAAAAGTGTGGAACTCCTGACGTCATCTTGATGTAATCAAAACTGTAATACCTAGAGTATTTCCTTTAGAAATTACATATATGAGAGGGTCTTATTTGCATCAAAATTATGGTTATTGCTCTAAAAAACTAAAACGAGGACACATTTTCTGAGTTTTCAAATAACGACAAAGAACTTTCAAATTATTTGTAATCTTTATGTTTTTTTATCCAGTTGACCACTTGATTAAATGTTGCACCTAGGGGAGAGGGTGTGGTGTTACTTCCAGAGCTGCAGACTTTACAACTGAGGAACCAGGTTGGAGTTTCTGCTTCAGCTCAACATTCTTTGATTCTGGTCAAATCACTTAATCTCCCCATGTCTACAACCAAAATGAATTTGATCTTGTGTGATGTAACCAATGTTCATGTAAAGCACTCCAATACCTGACAAGTCTGCACTATATAAAACTGCAAATACACAAAAAATAAGTGTTTTGCACACTTCTGTCATTGGGCTACATTTGGGCTACATCTGGGTGATATTTGGGCTACATTTGGGCTCTTTTGTCTCTGGTGGCCATTTTAGGAGATTTATTTGTTATGAAGTTTATTAATTTCCTCATTTACTGCAGTCTCCTCAGTAGGAAATGCTTTCAGTTTTTTACTTTGATTCCATCAAGAAGGTATTCAGATATGTCACACATTTGCCATAAATTCTGAATGTTAGCACTCTAGTTGCTCATTAGACCACTATATTAAAGCTACTGCTCACCACAGAAGTCTGCTGCTGGTATTAAAAGTGCATGTTTCAGTCTGCATATCAGAATTTTTTAATGAAATAGAAGAGAATTTGAGAAGTCACTCAAAATGTGCCCTAATTTTTCTTTCTTCAGCACTAATCATAATTTCTATGGCAAAATGAACCCCCTCATTGTGTTCCTTTTTAAATTAAATGTTTTAACTGTTACCAGTTTATTCCAATCAAGATGGCTTCAGGTGTGCCATACTTTTATCATAAGTAAGACAGTAAGCGCTCTAGTTGTTCTTAAGAAAACTCTGGGACATTCTTTCATTGGGCTATACTTGGGCTACATCTGGGTGATATTTGGGCTACATTTGGGCTCTTTTGTCTCTGGTGGCCATCTTGGGAGATTTATTTGTTATGAAGTTTCCTAATTTCCTCATTTACTGCAGTCTCCTAAGTGGGAATACTTTCAGTTTTTTATTTTGGTTCCATCAAGAAGACATTCAGATGTGTCACACATTTGCCATAAATTCTGAATGTTAGCACTCTAGTTGCTCATTAGATCACTGTAGTAAAGCTACTGCTCACCAGGCAAGTCTGCTGCTGGTATTCAAAGTGCATGTTTCAGTCTGCATGTCAGAATGTTTTTATGAAATAAAAGAGGATTTCAGAAGTCAAAATGTGCCCTAGTTTTTCTTTCTGCAGCACTAATCATAATTTATATGGCAAAATGAACCCCCTCATTTTGTTCCTTTGTAAATTAAATGTTTTAAGTGTTACCACTTTATTCCAATCAAGATGGCTTCAGGTGTGCCATACTTTTGTCATAAGTAAGACTGTTAGTGCT
The DNA here is from genome assembly GCF_964204655.1 of Triturus cristatus. Classification (NCBI taxonomy): domain Eukaryota; kingdom Metazoa; phylum Chordata; class Amphibia; order Caudata; family Salamandridae; genus Triturus; species Triturus cristatus. The sequence goes on from NC_140594.1 coordinate 37,192,896, forward strand.
CTAGTTGTTCTTTAGAGCACTCTGGGAAGCTGCAGTAGAACACAAAGGAATCAACTGACAGTCTCTGCCCTTGTTGGATGTACATGTTTTACTGAGAATGTCAGACTTCATTCTTACATGACTGAGAAAGATAATGTGAATTTACAGAAAATATGCTCTCAGTTTAGCTTATAGATCACCTTCCAAACCTCTGTGGGAAAAGTATGAGAAAATAGTTTTCTCTCAAACATGGTTCGTGATATCACAGCAGAAGGCTTTTTCACATGGTAAAATCACCTTAGAACACACTACAATTTCTAAAATGAGTATGGTACCATCAACAAATGATTTATAAAGTAACTAAAGTCTTAAAACCTTCTATTAACTGCAATGCTTTTTAATGAGGTGCTATCATGTATATTGGTCCCAAGATGGCTGCCAGCACTTCTTGGATGAAGTAAATTAGGGTGCAGGCCCTGGGGGATTGGGTCCCCAGGGCTAATAAATTACAAAAAGAAAGGGGGCCACACAGCCCTCCTTCTTAAAAATAAATAAATAAAAGACCGGCATCGCGCCGGAGGCCACGCCCCCTCCTTGCAGCACTCTGCAAACGCACCCCCTGGCCAGTTGTAAGTTGAGGAATTAATTCCCCTTCAATACTGAGGGTCCCTGAGGGCCAACTAGCCCAACAGGTATCTCCAGTATGCGCCAGGGAGCTGTGTTGCAGACAGGTGTTCTGAGGCCACACCCCTTTTTACACCTCCATGCAACGCAGCTCTGTGGATTTACTGGAGGTACCTAGTGGGCTAGTTTGACCCTAGGGACCCTTAGGATTCATGGGGACTTAATCTCTCAACTCGGAACGCCCACAGGCCCTGTCGCACGTTTTTAAGTTGGGGAAATAATTCCCTTTCAATCCTGAGGGACCCTGGGATCCAACTAGCCCACCAGGTGCTTCCAGTAAGCACCACTGCTCTGGGTTGCAGAGAGGTGGTGCAGGCCGTGCCACTTTTGACACCTCTCTGCAACGCAGCTCTGTGGCGCTTACTGGAGGTACCTAGTGGTCTAGGGTGACCCTAGGGACCCTCAGGATTCAAGGGGACTTAATCTCCCAACTTTAAACGGCTACAGGGCGTGTTTACACAGTGGGGAAGGGAGGGGACGGGGCATGAGGTGACGTGTTCAAACACGCCCTGTGGTGCGTTTTAAGAGGTAGTTTTAATCCCCTGCCCTATTATATACTAGGGGCTTACAGAGGAGGTCATGCTAATCACAGGGGGACACCAACACATAGTGTGCCCTAGCGTATGTAGGTGTTTTCACTGTATTCTGAGTGTCTTTTAACATAGCACTGGCTCTAGGACTGGTTAGTCAGACTCAGTTACCACCAGTATCCGTCTGAAAAAGTTGAGGGTACAGGATGATTTTGCAACAAGGTTTGTTTCTGCTCTTCTGTTTGTTCTTTCTGCACGTTATACTTCTTCCTGCACTTTTCTTCGTCTTTGAGGACTTCTGTTGCTTCTTTTTGCATTTCTTCTTTTTCTTTCTGTGCGATTTTCCTTCTTTCTTCACATGTCCTATCTCTGTAGGCATAGCTAGAAACTAGCATTTAAAAAACCTTTGAAATTCACTGAAAAAAACAGAGGTTTCAGGCACGTTATAGCTAGGAATTAGCATTTAAAAATCCTTAGAAATTCACTGAAAAGACCATAGGTTTCAGGGGCGTTATAGTTAGCTGTACTTTTCACTCGTACAAAACCATAGAAATTCCCCCGTTATAGTTAGTTCAGCTAACTATAACTCGCGCACCCGCAATGCACTGCTGATGACGTCACATATTACATCACTCATGACATGGTCAGTGACATCACTCATGACATCACTGATGACATCACTGATGACATCATCCTTGTGATAGAGTGGCAGACCTCCTCTCCCCCTAATATAACCTTTGATACACACATTCAAAAATAGAAATTAAAATTTTCAAAACAATGGCATACCAATACCAGTTACAACAACCTATTCAGTAATTGTAAGAACCACACCCACATCCACTCATTCACCAACAGTCCTATACAGTCACTCATACATGTACTCACTCATCATATGTACTCATACACCTATACATCCTGTTACACAACGCCACTCATCCATAAAGTTACTCACACACATAGTCACTCATGCTAATAAAGAATCAAACATCCGTTTACCTGCATATACAGTTATACACACACCACCACACTTACTTCTACAGAAACTTACACATACTTAGTCTTTTTAACAATCACTTATAGAAACACATACTTATTCATACAGGAACTCTTTCAATCTCTCACTCTCACATATACTCACTTATATACACCATTAGTCACATATACTAGTTTAAAACATATGTAGTTACTCATAGAGACACTATTGAGACAGTCATTCACTCACTAACACACCCATGTACACACTCATCCACCCATACAGTCCTGCACACATGCTGTCTTCAACACATACAAACAGTGAGTCACTCATTCATGCATCTATGCACTACGTAATACCCCCCACCGAACCATACAGACATCAGACACTTATACTGATACTCAAAAAACCAACTAATAACCTATATAGACACTCATGTAGCTACTCACCAACCCATGCAGCCACTTATACACAAAGTGAGAGACTGATACATATATTTACATATTTAAACATTACTCACTAAGCCATGTATTCACTAAGATACACTTAATCAGTCAGTTATACAATCAATTTTTCAAAAACAAATCATCCATTTAGACACTTATATACCCATTTATTCTTCCATCGACCTTGAGATATACATATATAAAACATATGTAATTTTCAGAAAAACACACATTCACTGGATGATGTCATCAGTGATGTCATCAGTGATGTCATTTGAGATGTCATCAGTGATGTCATGAGTGATGTCACTGACCATGTCATGAGTGATGTAATATGGTTTTGTACGAGTGAAAAGTCCAGCTAACTATAACACCCCTGAAACCTATGGTTTTTTCAGTGAATCTCTAAGGTTTTTTAAATGCTAATTCCTAGCTATAACGTGCCTGAAACCTATGTTTTTTTTTTGTGAATATATATCTATATATATATAGATATATATAAATAATATATATATATATATATATATATATATATATATATATATATATATATATTCACTGAAAAAACCATAGGTTTCACACATGTTATAGTTAGCGGAAATTTTACTGATAAAAAACCAATGAAATTCCCCCGTTATAGTTAGTGCAGGAAACTATAACTCACGCGACCGCAATCCTCTGCTGATGCTAATACTGTATTTAGACACTTATTTGCCCATGTCTTCTTCCATAAATTTTTAGCTATACATATATTACAAATATTTTTTTTTCATAAAGACACATATGTCATCAGCAGAAGATTGCGGTCGCGTGAGTTATAGTTTCCTGCACTAACTATAACGGGGGAATTTCATTGGTTTTTTATCAGTAAAATTTCCGCTAACTATAACATGTGTGAAACCTATGGTTTTTTCAGTGAATTTGCAAGGTTTTTTAAATGCTAATTCCTAACTATAACGTGTGTGAAACCTATGGTTTTTTCAGTGAATTTGTACGGTTTTTTAAATGCTAAGTTACTTTACGCTATTCGTGGCGTGCGCGCCCTCTTAACGCAGTTCGTTCCGTGCGCGCACGGTGCGGTAAGCGTAATCGGCGAAATTTTCGAAAAATAAAAAATTACAGTTTTTTGCCTTGGGGGATCTTTGAAGACTCAACTAACATGGTTATGTGCATGGGCGCTGTCTAAACAGCCCCTTTATATGTTTTTGGCATTTGTTTATCAGCTCCCCCCTCAGAGTGCGAGAGAGAAAATGGCGGACGCCGCTTCCTGGTTTCGACCGATTCGAATGTTTACTAAGATCTAAGGGCCAATCAGAATCGCGCTCGCGCACGCCACCGTACGCGTACGGTAAGCGCACCGTAAGCGCACCGTAAGCTGGCTCAGATATATATATTGATTTAAAGGCTATTTTCTCAGAATCTACTGAACAGATTTACACCAAACCTACAAAAGGCACTTCCTTGACCTGAGGACTACCTCTCTGCCAAATTTCAAGTAATTCTGTTCAGCCGTTCGGGCTGTAGCTGTGTCTAAAGGTCCTATGGAAAAATGCATGGGAAAAACGCGTTTTGGGACCCCCCTTTTATCTCAGCCCCCGCTTGACGAATCCCCCCGAGACTTTCAGGGTAGGAGCGGAGCGTAGCGCCCCACCTATTTTGAAAAATTCGCAACGATTCGTCGACCGGCGCAAAAGTTATTCAAAATAGAATGTTGCGGATTTCCTATGGAAACGTGGTCCTAACTATAACTACCTACTGGCGACCGCCAGTAGGTAATATATATATATATATATATATATATATATATATATATATATATAGATAGATAGATAGATAGATAGATATAGATATAGATATAGAAATATATATTGCTATGGGGTCCTTCACTCTGCCATCATGGCAAAACACAACAGGAGGCGGCACACCAGGAGACAGCACAATTAGTTTTATTGTGCACCAAAATCAAGGACGACGCGTTTCGGCCTTTCGCCTTTGTCAAGTTAATTCCTGTACTGCAAATTCCATGAGAAATACGTGCCGGAAGTTAATAGACATGAAAAACATACTTCGCGCAGTTCCCAAACTTCATGAATGATTATATTTACATATTCATATAACTCAAATACAATTCCATCCCATTGCATTGTAAATAATAACACTGCAATTCTTAATAATTTTTCAATAAACTCGTACAATGGGATTAACAGTGGCGATGTCTGCTCTTAAAATTCATGGACAATAAAGTTTTCACATTCTGCATACTATTTGGCCTATAATGCATATTTTTTTATTGTGAAAAGTTGGGCGATGCCGCGCTATAAATTTCATGATTGAGTCTAAAAAAATTATTATAAATGACATTGTTATGCGCTTAAAACTCACCACACTAGGTGGAATTTTGTCAAATTATATGCAATTGCATTCGTCTGCCATGTGCCGCGATTCATATACCTTCTTATGACAAGTGCCATATTGTCGGCAAGCTTCTCGCTTAATGCTGTGTTCTTATTACACTGAATTCACAGTTTCGCGCAGCGTAATGTCAATTATTTAATTAAGGCTATCGACCTTATTACGTGATTCAATGTGTATCCGTCCACCAATTATATTTTAAACCATCATTTATTTGAAATGTTTGAACAGGAATAGACCTCTTTATGGTGCTAAGTGAATGGGACAAAGTGAGGTGAGTGAGTGTCCCCTAACAAGTGTACAATAGCTATATATATATACAAAACAGAATACATTTGATATGTGAGTGTAGAAGGAAAGCACAGATATTCATCTGGGGTTATGAGAAGAGAATGAAAGTTCAGAATAATATTAACAGCTATATTAAAGGAAGAGTGAAGATGTTAACAATAGTGTTATTTATGTTACAGTTCTCTAAGTGTCGCCAACAACAAGCAGGCCAGGGAAGAGCAGACTGTGGTGAATAGCAAGCAGAACCAAAAGACCTAGGCTAAGGCATTCTCTTCTCTTTAGCCCCATCCCCTTTCTCCCCTTGGAGCACACATAGTCACTGATTCATCTATATCTTGGAGAGTGAGAGGGTTCGGGGTTAGATAATGGGATATGTGCATCATTCTGCTTCTGTGATAACGCCACCTACTAGCCCGTATGGTGCTGAGCAGTCTTCCCTTTCATCCATATTACACAAATGGTAAACATTTCCTGAACACTGTTTTTGTCCATGTTCTATACTCAATTCTTGGTAGCTCCATTCAAGTAAACTGCTCTTTTTTGATCTAGTATTGAAGGTTTGGAATTAATACAGGAGACATTATTTATCAAATGCTAATAGGGTCTTTCCCCATCAAATAAATAGTTTTGGATTCTCCCCTGTAACTATTTTCCTTTTGCCAGTCCACAAGTCATTATCCCCCGTTTGCCTGTTCTGCACCAACACTGATGTCAGTTGTACAAAATGCATTTTAGTTTCTTCTAATAAGCCAAAGGGATGGTATTTATATGTCAGCAGTTTCAAGCCAAATAAAAAAATTATTTTTGGTTGGCTGATCACGCAAAATGAAATAACAAACGCCGTAACGCTTACTATATCTTACTGCCAACTGCGCCTGAATACAAGAAGATTGTCTCAAATATTTAAGTCAAAAATTTAGATTTTTGGTCTACTAAGAAGGTTTTTGCAAGACCTCTGACCTCCTGGTCAGAGTCCTGCTCTCTCCCCAAACAGCTCCGCTGGTGCGCCACTGCCTCTGCTCAGCTATGGTAGGTGTTCAAGGCCCTCCTCCACCCGCAGGATCCTGCCTGCGGCTCATCCCTGGTGGTCCAGTGGGAGAACCTTGCTCTTCTACTGGTCTGCTGTTGTCTGGCTTTGTGTTTTGTGCCCTGTCTGTTTTTGTCTTTTGTTGTTGTTCTCTGTCTTCTGTTATTGTGCCGTTGTTTCATATTTGTATTGTAATTGTACCTGTTTTTTCCTTCGTGCCTGTTCTGTTATTGTGCCTCTATTTTGTAATTGGATTGTAATTATACCCGTATTTTCCTCTGTGCCCATTTTTGCCACTGCTGCCCCCGCAGCTCCTCCCCCTGCCATTTCCCGCTCCCACCTCCCAGCTGCTCTTCCCTCCCACCTTCCCTAATTAATGGCGGCCACGCAGCGGCCGTGCAGCAGGTGCACGAGCTGGGCGCGCCAAAGGCAAGCCAGTCTGCACCCCTCCCCAACCCAACCACGACCAGCACCAGGGACCCAGGATCTCCGACCACCCACTGCTACGAATTGGCTGTCCTCCTCGCACTCAACTTAGGAAGGAACAACAACAAATGCCAGCTGTCCATGCCTAACACCAACCACGGCCAGTTCTCCTGCTGACACTGCTGCCACAACTTCACCACCCTCCACACCCCCATGGCCACCACCCACACACCGGATGCCAGCACCCCTGAAGCCCTGAGGTGCATCAACACACAGACATGCCGTAGAGATCTGGGACCTCCTCGACACCCTCTTGCCAGTCATCGCCATCTTCACAGAAACAATTACCAATTCCAACTCCGCTCCTGACATCACCACCACCATCTCTGATGGATAAAAGATCCAGAGGAAGGACCGTGCCACCCACCCAAAAGGAGGACTCACCATCACACAAAAGAGCTCCCTCTGACTCCACCTCCAGCACGAGCAACAGCCTGCCCACCACCAAAAACCTCCACTTCCAGATCCAGACCAGCCCCAGGACAAACGTATGAAGCACCGTCGCCTACAGACCTCCCGGACCTTGAACTGCGTTCAGTACTACCATCGCTAACCTCATTGCACCCACGCCATCGCCTCCATGGACTACATGCTCATCGGAGACCTCAACTTCCACCTCAACAACCTCAGTGACCCCAACTCCACCACCCTCCTGGACAACCTCACCAACCTCAGACTGAATCAACTTGTCACCACACCCACCCACAAGGCAGGACACACCCTCGACCCCATCTTCGTAAGAGGTAACAAAGTCCACTTCAGCCACACCACGCAACCCCCCTTGACGGACCACCACTGCGTACACAAACCTGCATCCCCCGTCTGCGAAGAAACTGGAGCAAGGTCACCCAGGAGCAGTTTACCTCCACCCTCAATGCGATGCCCCCTCCACCTTGACAGATCCCAACCTTGCAGCCGAAGAACTCCACTGATGGATCACCAACTGCGCAGATGAGCTCACACCCCTATGTAACCACGACAGACAGCGCCCCAGAAAGGCCACTTGTTTTACCCCCGACCTCCAGAAATCCAGACTCACCTGCAGACGTCTCAAGAAAAACTGGAGAAACAGCAAATTCTCGGAAGACTGCACCACCTACAAGAATGCCATGACAGAGTACCACCAACTCATCAGATCCACTAAAAGGACCTTCATCCAGAACAAGATCCTCGCCAACTCCAGCAACTCTAAGGAACTTTTCAGCATCATCCAGGAATTCACCAAATCTTCCAGCGAAACCACAGACATCACCCCCTCCCAGGACCTCTGCAACAAGCTTGGCTTCTAATTCCATCTGCAAATCAAGGTTCTCTACGACAACTTCAGTGAACAGACTGCAGAAACCACCCTTCCCTCCAGCGACGACAACCAGCCCACCATCACCACCTGGACCCTGGTCACCACCAAAGATACCACAACAACCATGAAGAGCACTCACTCAGTAGCCCCACGGACCCCTGTCTGTCGCACATCTTACACAGACCCACCCCCATTATAGCGCCAGAGCTACGACGTACCATCAACGCCTCCCTCGAATCGGGCACTTTCTCCAGTGACTGGAAATGCGCAGAAGTTAAGCCCCTCCTCAAGAAACCCTCTGCATACCCGACAAACCTGAAGAACTACCAACCCATCTCTCTCCTTCCCTTCGCAGCCAATGTCACCGAGAAGAAGATCAACGCTCAGCTAACAAACTTCATTGAAGGGAACGCCATCCTCGACTCCTCTCAGTCTGGATTTTGCAGAAACTACAGCACCGAGACTGCCCTTCTTGCCGATAAAAAACCACATCTGCACACTCCTCAACCAAGGTCAAACCGCAGCCCTCATCCTACTGAACCTCTCCGCAGCCTTCGACACCGTCTCCCACAGCACTCTCGCAGCCAGATTCCATGACGCCAGCATACAGGGAACCGCCCTCAACTGGCTCTGCTCCTACCTCACCAGCAGAATCCAAAGGATCAGACTCCCGCATTTTGAGCCCACAGAGATCAACTTCAGAGCACCCTAGGAGTCATCGCTCAGTCCCACACTCTTCAACATCTACATGGTCCCCCTCACCACCATCGTCAGACAGCATGGACTCAGCATAGTATTCTACGCCAACGACACCCAGCTCATCCTCTACCTCACGAAGGACCCCGAAACCACCAGACTCAGCTTCCAAAAAGGAATGAAAGACGTCGCATCTTGGATGAGCAGTAGCTGTCTGAAACTCAACTCAGAAAAGACAGAAGTCCTTGGACCCACCCCCTCAGCTTGGGAAAACTCCTGGTGGCCCACCACCCTTGGTAACCCCTCTACCCCCACAGACCACACCCGGAACCTCGGCATCATACTCAATTCCTCCCTCATCATGACCCGACCAATCAACGCCATCGCCTCCTCTTGCTTCAACACCCTCTGCAAGACCTTCAAGTTGATCCCCCCGAGGCCGGAAAGACCGTCACCCATGTACACATAACAAACAGACTGGACTATGGAAACACGCTCTATGCTAGAATCAACAAATCCTTGCTATGCAAATGCCAGACCATCCAGAACACTGCAGCCAGACTCGTCCTCTGCATCCACGATATGAGCACATCACTCAACACTTGTGAGACCTCCATTGGCTCGCCATCAAGAAGAGAGTAACCTTCAAGCTACTCACCCACGCCTACCAATCCCTCCAGAACACCAGACCCAAATACCTCAATGAAAGAGTCTCCTTCCACGTAACCAAAAGGAAACTCCGCTCGGCCGACCTTGCCCTAGCAGAAACCCTACACATCCGCAGAACCAGAACAGGTGGAAGAGCCTTCTCCTACATCGCAGCCAAGGCCTGGAACGAGCTCCCAGTCAACATCAGATACTTCCCTACTCTGCACACCTTAAGGAAGAGCCTTGAGACCTAGTTTTTCAGCGGAATTGGGGCTGCACTCCCTCTTCTCTCAGCACCTTGAGACCCTCACAGGTGAGTAGCGTGATTTAAACCCCTCGATTGATTGATTGGGAAGATTGGGAATCACGCTGTGCAGATCCGACACTATATATACCTAGGGTGCACTCTCATGGAATGATTTCAGGACAATCATCAATCTCAGGCAATAAACACTAACCCTGTTGGTAGGGAAGTGGCCAAGCAACCAACCAGCCCCAGCGCCCTCAAATCCTGAAAGGATGTAGCTGGACTTTAAGATCCCTTTTGTTCAGCTGGTCCCCACCTGAACTAGGATAACGCATTGCTAGCAATTGTTGTAATTCCTGACCCCAAGCATCTTCAGTGGGGAGCACCTTGTGGCCGCAGACATTGACCCTGTTACGGTATTGTTCAGGGTGCCAGACAGAGACATTCCGTTTCTAGGGGTGGGTCATAAATTCTGCTCTGCCTGCATGGTTGACAGACTTTTGGCCACTTGATGTTATGCATGTAATGCAGAGTTCTGGCCAAATTCCACCAACTGCAGCATGGCAGAGTTTTTAGAATCTGCTGCTTGTCAACAGTAAGTTGGCAGGTGCGAGAGAGAATTGGCCTCTCGTAGCGTGATTTTCAAGCAATAGAAGGACACACAGAGAGATTTCTCAGCCTGGGTTGCCACAGGTGGTCACAACCATTTGTAGTGGAAAAGCTACTTGAGTGACAGCAAAGATGCAGCACTGCCTGGCATGCTGCGTGGTGCCGTTCACGCTGATTTTGCAGCGCTAATATCAGCATGAACAAAGCAATGTTCTGATTTCTGCCCGTTCATGAAACTTTGCGGAATTCAGAGAAGTGAAGCTCCTCAAGTTCCGCCCATCCCACTCTATTTCAAGGCTGAGGGATTCCTCTTCCATAACAATGATACATTAAAACAGCCCATGCCCTCCCATGTCCCTGTGTGGTGGAATTGCTTCACTTTTCCAAAATTAAAGTCTTGGAAAATTGTGTCAGCTTCTGAACCTGCTTGGTTATTTGCATGCTACACCACTGGCATGCTTGGTCTCCTACCGCTGTTGGTTGGAGATATTGGTCTGCGTAACCCTAATACACTGGAAGCTCCGTTATTGCCTTCCATGTCCATTGAGAAGTTTGATAGATGAAGTTTTGTGCAACTTTGAGCAAGCTTTGATTGGCTTTGTTTGGCATCAGAACTTTTCAAATTCCATCCTCATGTTCTTTGGTTGGGTTGGGCTTGTTTTCTTGAAATTCTGGAAGGATCGACTTGGCCAGGAGTTTTTCATTGTGGCTAATGAGGGTTTCACTATCAGGGAGTGAGAGGATTAATGTCAAGCAGTGCCAATCCACCGGTTGCCCCGAGTGGCTGTTTGTTTTTGGGAAAAAATGCTATGATTAGCTTCACACTTACATGTAGCCACCAAAAGAACCAAAGAACATTATTCCAAGTTGAGAGCGATCATGGTACTCAGTAGAAAATTCTTTATTTTGTTTTTTACAACCGTAAAGCATGATTCTAAAATTTATTAAAATACAAGTTAAAACAGTTTCACAAAAAGTGCATCATTATATCTGGGTATATACAGAATTTACCAACTCATTTGTAACAATGTTTGCTGGTTCAATGTCCGCTTTTCTTAAAAGTGAATCAATCAGAGTTAAAAACGTTGCCCTCGACAAATTAAGATGTTTGATGTTCCCCCTTGCCCAGCGAGTTATAATCTGCCTACAAGTACGAATGTTGAGTTCTTTTAAAATTGGTTTTAAAGCGTCCTTCTAGTTTCGTTGACTGTAGGACAGACACACATCACGTGGCATAGAGATTCGCTGTGATATCCACATAGTCGACAATTTGTGTTTTGGTGTTTCCCTTTCCATGTTGGTCGCAAATCCTTGGTTTCATGGACTCCAAGCCGATACAGCATGTACTTCTTTTTTAGTGACAATCTGAAGTGTGCTGCTAGATAATCTTGCGATTTGAGTTTTACATAAGAATTTATCACAGTCCAAGAGTGTCGCCGTTTTGCCACTGTATTTTTGTCTTCTAAAAAAGTCAATTTCTTTGCAGCGGCATTACACACTCTATTGAACGCCACCTTTCCATTTTACTGTCCCATGCCTCTTGGATGTCTAGTTCCACCAGAGCTGATCTTAGATGTTCACCCCATGTGCACGATGTTTTTTTATCAAACTGGGCCTTTATTTCTGTTCAGCATAGATTGTTCATGGTGCCGGGTTCCGTGGAGCAAAGTTTCCAGCATAGTTTCACAAAAACAGATTGTCTCTGGAATTTCTGGTTTTGGAGCCCAAATTCGAGGCGGATCTGTGCTGGTGACACTGCTTTGGGGGAGGTTAAAAACATCTTTATACACTTTTGTCTGAAGCTTGTTCAAAATTCCAAATTCACGGCCATGCCATATTTCTAAACCATATGCCAGCGCTGGAAGTAATTGTGCTGCCATTGTTTTTCAAAGATGGATGTTTGAAGGGCAACTCAGTTTCGATTGCAGCTGTTTGTATACAAAGGTTAGAGTTTGGGCCTTTGCTCTAATTGCACATTTTTGATCAGTAAAGGACATGCATCGCCCTAAATTGATGCCCACATACTTATAAGTGCCAACTTCCTCTATTTGTTTGCCCTTTGCGAAACACCTGAATTTTTTGGGCCTTGGGCCTGCTGATCGCACCACCTTTGTTTTTTTCTTGTTTATCCCCAGCCCTTGATGGTCAAAGTAATTTGTCAGATGGTCAATGACTCTTTGTAGGCCAATTGGGGTTTGACTCAAGACCACTATGTCATCTGCATATTGAAAATACTGCATGTGGTCTTCTGCCAATTTCGGAGGATGGCTGTTTATTTTTAACAAATGGATGTGCAGGTCAGCGAGGTACAGATTAAAAAGGCTGGGGGCCAAGACACACCCCTGTTTCAGACTATTATTTATATCATAAACACAATTCAAGAGGGGGGACTAGGAGCTGTTAGAAAGAGGTCCTACACCAATGCTCCTAAAGATAATACGCAATATACTTTCGATGGTGCCAGTTCCTAGGGAGACAAAGAGAGGAAAGTGCTCAGCAATCCAGGTTGGTTGTGAGTCAAGTAAAGTGTCTCCAAAATAAGGTATGAGAGTGCAAGAATGGTGAGTGATACTCCTGTGTGTTTTGTGCCCTCACACACCCTTGCGAGTGTATAGCATCATCATTGGGCACAGCTCCTCGTGGGGGTGGCGCTGCAGTCCCTCACAGGCCCTACTCGACAGCTCTCTGGTGGAGATCTTTTAGGAGTTGCCGCATGTGTGTATGAGGGTGTGTGGGCCAAGTGGTGATTGTGAGTGAAGATAAAATAGCCTGTTGGCACCCCGGTAGATTTATTAGGGGGTCCTCTGGGTTAGGCTCAAATAAGACGGGGATAGAGAAGCAATTTATGCAAAAGGAGAGGGGGAAAAAACTAATATTTCTGCTGCTCTCAACCCGTGTGATAGTGTTATCAAAGTGTTAGAAGTAGAGAGTGGTCGATATGTTTCGTGCTATCAGTGGGCCCCTAACGGATCCCTATGCGCTTCTTCAGGACCGTGGATCTAGATAGATAAAAAGTGGAAATCAGGGACGACACAATATATTCCAACCATACCTTTAATAAGGTTGAGTGACAGATAATGAGTTTGAGACACGTCTTATTCGTGTACTCTAATTCAAACCCTCCCCGGAGTGGAGTAGGGCTGCTTCCGCGGTAACTCTCGGGTATGGAGAGGAAGTTCTCACCCTCCTTCTGAATCCTGGAGACCTATTAGCCCGCCCGGCGGACTTGGCGGACTAATAGGTGGGAACGCAAATTGCATGCCTCTTGAATATCAATGAGGCTGTCGCAATTTGCAACTCCATTAGTAACAGCTAGCACTCCCAGGGATGGTGGCCTGCTGGGGTCAGAAGACCACCATGCCTGGGACCGCTCTTAAAAATGCAGCCCATTTTCTTTAAAGGAAAACACAAAGCATTTAAAAAAGAAAAATGTACCTTTTCAGTTTCATTTTCTTAAGGGAATGCAGTGGTCCCTGGGACCACTGCCTGCTCTTAAAAATATTTTCTCACATACTCACAAAGAGGAAGGGGTCCCCTGGGAACCCCTTCCCGTTTGCCAGTGGTTTACCACCTACTTGAAGTAGGTGGTAAACTGCAAGTGTTTTGCGGCCACGAATGCGGTCGCAAAGCAATTGTACATGACATGGTTCTCACCCTATTACTAATATCCCAAATGCTAATTTGCAAGTCAGTGACTCGCAAAATAACATTTGTACATGCCATTACCCTTTTTTGCCATCATAAATGGGAGGATCTCCCTTTTGTGGCCGCAAAAAAGGGTCGTAATTCTACCTCCACATTACCCCGTTGATTCCTAGGAGAAGCCTAATTCTGAACTGAACTGTGGAGCAGGACCAGACTTAGAAATGTGTAACATAGATATGTCTAAAAGCTCCGTACGACTATAGATTTTGAACTGTTAAGGCTAGAGACCATAGACTAACACAGTTCGACCCCCACCTGTCATCACAGACATTATTCTGACTCAACACTACTCCAAGAACCACCCCCGCAATGGAAAATCTAAAGGCACCTACAGCTGGTGTTGTTGTTATGGGTTGTTAGATGCACTTGGCACAACTCCCAGTGAATGCAATGACTTGATTATATGGTGCCTCTATTTGTGGGAAGAATGGATCCTCCATAATGTAGGAAACTCGGAATGGAAAGGGCCGATATCCATAAGGGATATAACAAGAGACGTGAAGAGGATTTAGCGTCCCAATGGCCGAATTACATATATGGCATACTTTCCCTGTTTGCACTACAGCACACCTTTAAGTGGGTGCACCAACAGGGAAAGTGCACACTATTACTGCGAACACTCAGCCCTCAGGGTAGCTGCAAATTTATACAGCCCTGGGAGCAGCGCATTCAAGTGAAATACGGAGCGGTTGCTTCAAAGCTGCTCCATCTTCCGTAGTGCAGGGCCCCGGCTGCACTTTTGAGAGGGGATAAAGGTACCCTTGCAGGTGAATGCAGTGAGTGACTGCACACACCTGCAAGGAAATATCTGGGGGGGGGTTATGGGACCCCATTTCTTCCCTCCGAAGGGCTGCCTTTAGGAGGAGCACTAAAAGTGCATCACCCTTTTGCAGTGCACTTTCAGTGTGCCTCCTAAAGTCATGTTTGCCTCTGCACCTGCGTCCATAACACAGCGGGGGCACAGAGGCAAGGTGATTGCCTCGTTTGCATGGGGCAAGTCCCCATGGGAATATGCCCCCATAAAAATGAGGGAACGCCCTCTTGAGGTGCTGCTGGTGCTTCATGTGTGCCAGCGCTTACTGTATTACGAAAGGGGTTGTCCAAGCGTCTGTGGCCCCTTCTGTAATACGAAAGTGCCCCGGGGGTGCACAAAGCTGGCACAGATGCCCTGGCGCCCCCAAGGCACTTTCTATAATACAACCTCAGGAGAGTTTTGCCAGCATTACCATGTGAGTCAAAGTTTAGAGAAGTTTACTTCAGGCTCTGTTACAGAAACAATTACTAAGCACCCTGATGACAGTCAATGAACTCTTACACCTTACACTAATGGAGTGTACTTTCTCAACACTCTATAACTGCGGTTGAAAGTCATTCTATGAAATATTATCTTAATATTTTAATGTGAAAAATATGTTTTGACAGTTTCTAATTTTTTTTACCAGATGTGCTTGAGGCGTGAATGCATGATTAAGACAAAAGC
The DNA here is from genome assembly GCF_964204655.1 of Triturus cristatus. Classification (NCBI taxonomy): domain Eukaryota; kingdom Metazoa; phylum Chordata; class Amphibia; order Caudata; family Salamandridae; genus Triturus; species Triturus cristatus. Next base: position 37,208,412 of record NC_140594.1, read on the forward strand.
AAAAATGTGCTTTGTGAGTGTCTAACCTCATATTCGATGTTTCAGTCTTTTTTTCATTTCACTCATTGGAGCTATATATCATTAATGTAATTATGTTCTGATTTTGATATGTGGTTTTCTGAAAGTACAAATGTAGGCGGCAATTACCTGTGCCAACCGTCACTGCGCCTGGTGCTCCGAAGCCCCGGGCTTTAGAATTTTCCAAGTGCACGAATTAACTCTAATGATGAGTTTCCCCTTTCAAGCGGTATTTCTGCTCTGAAATCTGCATATTCCTGCAGTCATCGCGACTTTTCCCTCTGTTTCATTCCGCATGCCTGACGGACTTTATCGCACTGGGTAATTTTGGAGTGCATTAAACTCTGCTCTACCTGTAATTATGTTTCGGGATTTAAAAAAAAAGCAAGCCAGTCATGTTTGAGACACTGCTGATAAAACTTGATTTCTATTGTGAAACACGGATATTGCTGCCTCGCTCTTCAGACTAATTCACACTTCCTCCGCTCCCCCTCCCCCCACGGTTTGTAAAAGGAAAGTGATGTAAACTGGGAAATTCCGAATTCCTCAAGTGCTGGTGGGACAGGGTGCAAAGCTATGAATAACCCGATCTCTTGTGGTATTTGTGTCTGGTGCCTGACAAATCTTGAACCTCAGCCTGAGGCGAGTCTTCTGTCCTACACCGGTGGACATGTTTCGCCTAACTGTGCTTAAGGTCCGCTTCCTCAGTGCCTCCAACCCTCAATGGACTTCTAGGCACATACACCTCCACTGAAGCTGGTACTGGTGGTGGACAATGGTAAACAAAGTAGTCTTTCTTGCTTGTTGACTGCTAATAAGTCCTGCATCCTGTGCATGGGAAGCAGCATGTTGTTTTCAGGGCAGTTTATGGCATGTTTGTGGGCGCTGTTAATGCCTCTCCAACCCCTTCTAGATCTCAGGACCACTGGGCGGCCGAACCAGGGGACGCAGTGCTGGGCATGGCCCTTCCTGTCCCATTTACTCCAGCAGAATCAGGCTTGGCCCTGTTGGGCTCACCAATTCCCTATGAGAGTGGGAGCCAGAGCCGCGTAAATCATGGCTGTCCTGTCGATGGCGCAAGTCACGGTGTAAACTGTGCTGCTGATCAGCCATCCGAGTGGAAAAAGTCCAAGCATTCCCCCCTCCCCAACCCAACCCCTTGATGGAGACAGATTGGAGCTTGAAGCCTGCGGCACCAGAGTATCAGAACTAGGGTCTTGTAGAGGGGCCACCCGGCCAGCACACAATATTGTTGCACATATCACCCATCTTGACTGGGCGCGGTCCCACGGGATAAATAAACAGGCCCAGGTGGCACGTAACCTTCGGCCGAGATCGAGCCGCTGTCTGGTGTGCCCTCCTTGCTACGCATTTGTGAACTGCGCCGCCTACCTTTCCTGCCGTGCCACACTGGGGACGAGGTGTGAACGGACCCTCGTGTCTTCTTCTCGTTCCCCCACACAACAAAAGCTGCTCCGGCTGCCGGCATGCGGCTGCATCTGCCTCACTGACCCGTCCTGCCTGCGCACTCATCTGGTCCACTACCCGCCGCTGTTAGGGCAATAGATGGCGCCAGTGCGCACCACGACGACCGCTTTTTAGGTCTCGCCTGAGACAGCGCTTTAGCGCTGCTCTCGCGAGAGCTTTTGTAAAAGGGGGATCTGGAAGTGCAAACAGTGCTTTTCAGGCCTCCAAATACAGTGCATGTGCGCCGGGCGTGCGCACCATTTGGCAGCCTGAAAAGCACTGCCTGATGACTTCGCGGCCCCTTTGATGTCCTCAGTGAGCTGCGCGGCCACTGAGGACATCAAAGTGCACACCATTTGCCACCCCCTTCCTGCTTGTTATTGTTTCCTTTGATCCCTATCTTTCCCTTTCTCAATCTCACCCTCTCCCTGCCTTTTACAACTGCGGCCGCACCACTGTGCCCGCCCCCACTCCCCCCTCCCACTCCCTCCTCGTCAACTTCAGTGCGCGCTTGTTTATATTTATGCCTAATTTCATTTAATGACATGAAAGCAAATTACCTAAATTTCGCGCACCCCTCCTCCGGATACCCAAAAACCTAGATTTTCCTTCATCAAAACCTCTGGCTGCTGCGCTGGTGCTGAGCCGGTTTAGTGACTTGGGTATCGGCTCGTTGGACGTGCTCTGTACTCCTGCGCTACAGGAACCCTGGTCATCCGTGCCGGGACATACTCCACCCCGTCCTTTCATCACCAAGCTCAAGGCTTGCAGCTCACAGCCGGGCTCTGCACATACTCCTGGTACTGGTGCCTGAGGGTGAGTGAGCGACCGTGCACTGACCATCCCTCCCAAGCCCCGGCCTTGCACGTCCCCACACAAACCTCCACTGATACCCCCTGGTCCTCACTTCCAGGCCTTCGCTCACTCTTGTCTCGCAGGGGCTTCTCCTCTGGAGCCCCCACCCTGTGGAACTGCCTGAAACCCCCGAGGCACGCACATTTACTCCCTTGGCCTCCATAAACCCCGCACCCCCTCTCCCTCTCCCTACACCAGGCGGGTCTGACCCTGTCCCACGGGCCCTTTTTTCAGTACTAAGTCCTGGGTTCTGTTAGAAGTTCTGTTTGTGCCAACACATACCTCCGCCTCCCTACTTACTCTCTTTACGACACTTTTTCGCAAGCTCCGTTTTATCTCGTTTCACCCTCTGTGACTTTTTCCCATCTTTGCCTTTCAATGTATGTCTCTTTACCTGTCCTTTGTTGGTCTGTTTTTCATTGTCTCTCAGTATGTCCCTTTCCTGAACCCTTTCGCTGTCACGATCAATGCCTCCTTCTCGAGCACTTTCGTTTTTCCATTCTTTCCAGTTCACTTTCAGTTTCTCTTTCACTGTCTCACTAGCCCGCCTTTTCTCTTCTTGTGCCTTGTTTTCATCTCTTTCACCACCCACATTCTTACTATCACCACCCAGGGGGTGCTCTGAATCTTAACCCTCCTGTTTTCTGGGCCTCTCAAGCCACTTTTCTCCCTTCTGGAGACACCCTCTTTATAGCCTACTTCTGTGCTCTCCCTTGTCCCTAGAGTTGATCTCTCTCTAAGTTACCAAGCACTCCCTCCACCCTCGCTCATTTCTTTACTGCCCTTCTCTACCCGGACACTCTCGCTCCCCTCCACCACCCACTCCTCTGTGATCTCCCCCTCCCCTCTCTGTTCTAGATATCTCCTCCACTCTCTTCCTTTCAGAGCTGTCTTTATCCACATCTCATCCACCCAGAGATCTCGCACCCCTCCTGCACTCCTCCCTCTGTGCTCTGTGCCCTCCACCTCTCAGAGCTCTCACTGACCCTTACAGACTTTTTAAAGCATGTTGCGGCAGGATAGCTCTGTGGGTTACTGCGCCTACTGCCTTCAGCCTGCTAGTCCCAGATTCCCATCTTGGTCTCACTCCTACTTCTGTCGTGCCACGTTGGACATAAAACGACTTTCCATGGTTTGGACAATCATAAACAATGTATTTGTAGCGCCATGAAGCCACGAGACTGTTCTATGAAGCTTTTTGCTTGATGTTTGATTATTGTTGACTGAATGAATGGTGTAGTGTGTGTCAGTCCTTTACCTGTGATTGAGGTGGGCGGGGGGCGCTCACTCATGAGAAAGAGGAGCTGGCATGTCACTTTTCATCTGTGAAGCCTAAAAATGCTGCACTTCACTGGGGTAAAATTCTTTTACATTTCGAGATTCCTCTTACAGAAGACTTTTCTTGTGGGCGCCAGAGAGCTCTCCCTATAGAAACGCGCTGTTACTGGGATTTTTTTCGTAAAGTCTCTTTTTGCAGAAGTTTCTTCTCACGATTGAAGCAGTGCATCTTTTGCGAAGGGTGCAAGGATTTTCACGCCCTCTCACAAGCACTGTGTACATGTGTGACGTGAATAGTCCAGACAGCCTGGAGTAAGGAGCTAGTACATTTACTCGCTAGAGCAGGGGATGTGCAACGCCTCAGCTGGCCCACAGAGCTGCCTGTAGATATGTTAGTTCGAGTTAGCTGCTACTCTTAAATCAATCATAATACAGCTGAGTGGGTTTGGCATCAGTGCCTCAGACCTCGGCAGCCCGTGCAGGGTCACTCACTCACACAGTGACCCTGCGGTGACCCCTGGATACTGATTAGTAGTGAAATGCGGAGCAGGTCAGCCATGCACCGTAGGCCTCGCCTACCCGAGGCATGAACCACCCGTAGATCCGTGGATGAATGAGTAATGCGGGCCAGGGCAGCCCCCACCCGGGGCGGGTGCACCTACCTACAGGTTGGTGAATTCATGAATATCGTAGAAGATTAATGGGGCGGGGGTTGTTCAGGGTGTGGTGGACACTACGGCGGGGGGGGGGGGGGTTAAAGAGCTTTGAGGAGGTGGTACCGCCCCAGGCCCCCGTCTCGAAGGTTCAAGGTCAGCGGGTCATTCATCGGGGGCAGAAGCCATGTTTTTGTAGCAGTAAAGGTTTATTGTTGCAATTCAGCTTCCCCAACCAGAGGGGGCTGAGCGCAGGAACCCCCTTTCTTACCCATCTGTACCCACTGTCGCTCACTTCAAATAGCTACAGATGGGATTTACATTTCAAAACTGCAGAGTTCAGCAAAGTTTACAACTCTCACACAGCAAAGTTTTGTACGGTCTAAACTGCGGAAAATTTTGTCTGCAAAAGAAACCAAGCATTTGCAATGCAATAGGTCTCGCATTTACACGAGTTTAAGCTGTTGGCATTGTAAATGACAATGCCTTTTATTTATGTTCAAAAAACAAAAATAAAAGGCATTGTCATTTGCAATGTCAATAGCTCAAACTCGCGTAAATGCGAGACCTATTGCATTGCAAATGCTTGTTAAAGTCCTGCAGTGGTGAGAAGTGTTCCACGCCTGGGTGGACGGATTTCCTGCCGGCCAGTGAGGTGCCCTCCCGCATGTTACATGCTGCGCGAGGGCGGGGCTCCTGCGCCTGCATCGGCAGACTTCCGCACGGGCCCAGGAAGAGGCGGCGTGACGCCAGGGAGGTCTCCGGTTCTGAAGAGTGCCTCAAAGGGAGTAGCGCGAGCAACAGCTGCACTTGTGGGGTGTGAAGAGATTGAAAAAAAATATGTATATACACCGTGAACCAATAATAAGCCAGTCCAGTGGAAGGCGACAACAAGAAATAGCAAAAGGGTGCAAACGATCACCAGAGCCTGCAGCAACCAAGTCAAAGGCGGCAGATACCTCCAGGAAGACAACAGTGTAGGTTGTCAAGGGTCTAGAAGGGGCCAACTCCAGGTGCATAAAGGCAAGGGGCATAGGGGCCCAGCAGGGATAAATTCAGAAGGCTACCCTGTCCCCGGATTGGAGAGGCGTCTCTGCATCCAAGGTGCGATCAAACCAGGTGCACCACGGGAGACCCTCCGTCAACACCACAAGGTCCAGCACCGGTTACGCCACACTTGCACACGTCCCTCGCCCCCATACCCTCATTCAGCCAGCTAGCTGATGCCGCTACGGCCGCGCCCAGATGGAAGCTTTGGGTGGGGCGGCTCAACCATTATTTCACTGGAACCCGAGAAAGGGACGGAACGGTGAAGCGCTCCCTGCTGATGCACTTCGGAGGGGACAAGCTATTCGAGCTGTTTGAAATGCTGCCTAACACCGGAGCTGCCCACGAGTATGATGCCGCTTTCGCAGCCCTGGATAGGTACTTCGACCCACAGATGAACCCGGACTATGAGTGTTTCAAGTTGCGCCAAGCCCGGTAAACAGAAGCAGAGACAGTGCACATAGTCTACGCCCGGCTCCAGAAGTTGGCCCGATCCTGCACAACCATTGACCAAAATGAGGAGATCAGGGCGCAAATTATCCAGGGATCAAAGTCCATCACGATGCGGTGCCAGATACTCCGACAACCTAAGATATCACTGGATGAAATCCTGGTCCCTGCCTATTCGCATGAACTGTCAGACAAGCGGGCCGATGAGATGGAGGCTGTCTGAGTGAGGAACACCCTGGCCACGGTGATGCAGAAAGTAGTCCAGGTCAAGGAGGAAACAGTAGAGGTTGTGCAGAGATGACCGGGTTCAGGCCAGAGGCGAAATACCGGAAATCGGCCAAACTGCAAGTGTGAGCAGTGTGGATGCAACCACAAATAGCAAGACAGGTGTCCGGCAAGGGGGCAACCCTGCTCGAAATGCGGCAATGTCAATCACTACGCCAGCGTCTGCTGGAGTGGAGTCGTACTCACAAGAGGAGGTGAGTCCAGAGGGCACTCAACAACCTTAAGGATTCTCACGTTGGAAGATCACGAAAACCCGTGAGCACCCGCAGGACAAGGCGTGACTGCCTACTACGAAGACAATGACGACTCATTCATGATATCATTTGCAGGAATGCCAGGACGGAGGAGATGCCCACCTCTGATCTGCAACATGATGGTAAACGAAACATAAGTTAAAAGACCTAATAGATACAAAGACATCGGTTAACGTGATGGACTCAGACCAGTATGAGCGGCTGTCGCTTAAACCGTGTCTGACAACGAGCATGGCCAAGATCTACACATATGGCGGCACGGAGCCCATACCACTATGGGAAATGATGGAGGTCGAGGTATCCAGCACAGAGCATTCCGTGAAGACGAGGTTCCATGTGATGGAAGGGAAGAAAGGGACGCTACTGGCATGTCACACAGCAGAAGACCTTTAACAGGTTCATGAGAACCATGCCGAAGATATGATGAGCGAGTTTCCCCAACTCTTCTGAGGGCTAGGCAAGCTGCGAGGATGCCAAGTAAAGATCCATATTTGCAAGGCAGTCCAGCCGAGGACTCTAAGGCACATTTATGCCCTGCGGTGGAGAAAGAGCTACAAAACCTTGAAGGCTTTGGTCGTCATAGAAAAGGTGTCAGGAACCAAACCGTGGGTGTCCCCGTTGGTAGTGGTGCCAAAGGTTACTAAATCCCCTAAATTGGTCAGGTATAAAATAATTGCTTGGTTTTTTAGGAAACGCACGGCCATGTTAAAAAGATATTCTTTATCCTTGTTTCATTCTTTGTCTCCGTTTATTAACCTACTGTCATTTGATGGACAGGCGCTTAGTTTTGATTTAATGGGTCACTGGACAAAAGCTGGATTTAGTACAGTGGGTGATTTTTTACAAAATACAAGATGGATATCCCCGATGGAGATGAGATTACTCATTCCAAGAAATTTTTTGTTAATTGGCTCCTATATTCACATTTATCAACTCTTGCAGCAATATGTCCCCACATTATTTACTCAGATCTCGCCATTAAATAACGATCTCTTTTTTAATTATAACCTTGTAAGGAAACCTGGAGAGTGGAAACGCTGTCTTGCTCAATCAAGACAAAGGGATCTGGGCGCCAAAGCTGTAAAAAAATGGTGGGAGCAAGAAAATCACGTTCTGACAGTGTCTACATGGCGATCTATTAATAAACTGAATTTTTCCACATTAAGGGGAGCCAATTGGCGTAGAATGTTATTTTTTGGAAAATGGCTTTTGTATCGTACTCCTGCGGGAATCGCCAAAATGTATAGTAGTTATTCTCCAAATTGTTTTCGATGTTTAAATTTCGCCCCTGCAAACTGGACTCATGTAATCGCTGATTGTAGCTTGGTTAAAACATTTTGGGATGACATTTTTCTTTTCTTAAGCTCTAATTGTTATATTCAGATATCCTTAAATGTCAATTTGATGCTTTATGGTTTTGATCCGCACCTTAATCTATCTGTACCATTGGTTCAATTTGTCTATATTTGTATGGCCGTTGCTAGATCTCTGCTACTTCAAAATTGGCGCACAAATCAAATTCCATCCATTCATCAATGGCTTTCTAAAATGCGAAGAGTAAAGAGAAGTGAGCGAAGTTACGCTCTGAGGACTGGGGGGGGGAAAAAATTCGATAAAATTTGGGGTACCTTTTTTGATTAATTTTTTCAAATATTGTGTCTGTCTCTTCTCCATGGTTTAATTTTAAATTCATTATCTGTCTATATTTAATGCTGAAAGCAGGATATTTTCTTGGTGAGGATTTTTTTTTTTATTTTGTGCTTCATTTCTGTTTTCATTGCATATATCTGGTATTTTATATTTAGTATATGTATGACACCATTCAACTTCAATAAAAAAAAATAAAAAAAAAGGTAGTGGTGCCAAAGCCAAAACAACCTGGTGCCATTCGACTGTCTGTTGACATGAGGCTTCCAAATCAGGCCATCTGGAGAAAAAGACATGTGACCCGACCATGGACGACATCGTGGCAGAGCTGAACAGGACACAGTGGTTCTCGAAGCTCGATCTGAACTCCGGATATCACCAATTAGAGTTGGCACCAGAAAGCCGCTACATCACCACGTTTTCCACACATGTTGGTGTCAGTAGATATACCCGGCTCAATTTTGGCGTATCATCAGCAGCAGAGGTGTTTCAAAATGCCATCAAAGAAGCCCTCTCAGGCCTAATAGGAGTAATCTACTTAAATGATGACATCCTGATCTACTCGCAAAGTCTAGAAGAAAACCATGTCTGGCTCAGAGTGACACCACAGAGGCTGGCTGACTGTGGACTCACGCGCCACAAGAAAAAGTGTGCCTTCTACAAAAGTTCAATCAACTTCTTCGGATATGTCTTTTCAAGAGACGGACTCTGAGTGGATCCTCGCAAAGCCGACACCATCAGGAGCGCCCCAGTCCCACAGAATCCCACAGAAATAAGGAGCTTCCTTGGGATGGCGACGTACTGTGGGCGATTCATCCCTATTCTCGCCTCCATGGCAGAACCCCTCCGGCAGCTAACGAAGACTGGCACGCCCTGGGAGTGGATGCTAAGGGAGGAAGCAGCATTTCAAAACCTCAAGAAAGCCTGGTTGGATCAGATGACCATGGCATACTTCCACCCCAAACGGATGACGGAGTAAGTGGTTGATGCCAGCTCAGTCGGGCTTGGCGCGGTCCTCTTACAAGAAGAAGTTAAAGGAGCCTGTGCCACCGTGGCCTATGCCAGCCGAGCGCTGTCCCCAACTGAGGCCAGGTTCGCCCAAATAAAGCGGGAGGCTCTGACCATCAGGTGGGCATGCCAACACTTCCACCTATACCTGTGCAGCCATCCCTCCTGCGTGGTGGTGGACCACAAACACATACTTCCGCTGTTCAGCGGGTCGACACGGCTAGCGCCCAAGAATTGAGCGGGCAAGCGTACTCTTTTCAGCTGATATACAGGCCTTGCTCCGATAACCCCACCAATTTTATCTAAAGGCACCCCACAGCGATGACTGGCACGTCACCACAGGACGAAGACACATCAAACAAAACCTTCGTGAACATGGTGGAAGACAATGACTGCCCCATGGCTGTGATGAAAGAAGACATCTGCCATGCCACAGATGAGGACAACACGATGAAAAGGGTGAAAGAGGCCCTGGAAAATGGACGGAGGTATCGGTTCCTAGATGGAATCTGTCTGCTAACTGCGGAGGAACAGAACGCCCGCCGCCAACTTTGGAAAGTGCGGCATGAACTCATTGTCAGTGGGTCCAGGCTGGTCCTACGAGGACAGCAAATTGTCGTGCCACAGACCCTTTGCCAGCGGAGGGTCATGCTCGCCTATCAAGGACATCAAGGCACCGCTAAAACCAATGCCAGACAGTGGGCAAAGGTAGGGTTCCCCAGCATGGACAACATGGTAGACGCAGAAGTCTGACGCTGCCAGATCTTCAGATAACCCTAAATAAAGCCAGACAACGGGCAACCGTTCCAGGGGCAGGAATTCCACGACTTCCTAGGAAAAAGAGCGATCCGACACCGCCGCATCATGCCGCAGTGGCCTCAAGCTAACGGTGAGGTGGAGCAGTTCATGAGAACCCTCAATAGGGCTTCTGAATTGGGGTAGATCAGCATCAAGATCTCGAATAATGTCTGTAGCAATTATTACTCGCTTACTGGCAAACACCACACTCCATAACCGGGTGCGCCCCGGTCTCGCTCCTGCTGAAGCGCTTGCCACGAGACCACATTCCTGAAGACCCAGAATGGGTGCCACCAGGCTGGATAATGAAAGAGCACAATAAACGCAGAGAACGACTTATGAAAAGGCAACTGCAAGTAGAGGGGCAAAAGTTTCCGGTCTGGACATAGGATCCACAGTGGTCCGCAGGGATTGGCACCCAGGCTGAAAGTTTTGTTCCCCCTTATAAGCCAGAGGTGTGTACTGTCACTCGAGAGGATAGCACCATGATCACAGCGCAATGAGGCTGACACATGGTGGTGAGAAACGTATTGTAGTTCTAGATAGCCCAAGGTACCCTGGCTGCGGAACACTCATCGCAGGATCAAGAAAGCTTGCCAGAAGAAGATTCCGCCAGGGTCCCGGCAGGCCAGATGCCTGTCCCTGTACCGTGCGGAAGAGGCGCCAATCCAAAGAGCTCTGAGAGTCCATCCATGCCCAGAGTGTCCGCGAGGTCCTTGGAGAACACAGCTGAGAACTTGCAGCAAGAGCCCTCCCGAAGTCAACGGTACCCGCTTCGACCCAATCCGGCGCCCAGTCAGAGACTAAGGGACAATGTGTGCTGAACAAAACGCACACCCGCTAGATCTGGCTGCAATGGAGTGGGATGCAACAACACTCCGTTATGTGATTTTCTTTTGTTCTTATGTTACAATCTTCTTGTTTTCATTTTCCTCTCCTGCCCATCTTTCGTCTAAAGGAAAGTAGGGATGTAGAGGGGCCACCCGGCCTGCACAACAATGTTTCAGATATCATCCCTCATGACCGGGCAAGGTCCGAGAGGATAAATAAACGGGCCCAGGTCGCACGTGACCTTCGGCCAAGACCGAGCCGCTGTCTGGTGTGCCCTCCATGCTGCGCATTAGTGAACTGCTCACTTAAGTTGTGTTCTGAATTATCCACTCAAATGACTAATTTTTTTGTAAGCAATATTTTGCGCACAGTATTTATTCAATCCTTACTTCTGGCTACAATATTTTAACAAATAACCTGCAAATATTGGCTAACAGGCAGCTTTCAAAGTATGATTTGTCCCCCCCCCACAATTAGGGGTGTCTGAAATTCATATAATTAGCTTTTGCCTAAGTATGTGAAATTTAAGAAGAGTGATGAGAAATTACACAAAATGGAAACCCGTGAAACGCGAACTTACGTGGAAAAATAAGAACAAAAAAACACAACTGATGAGAGCAACTGCCACTCACATCCCGGTTGCTTGTGCTCTTCTGATGCGAACGGGGCATAATCACGTGTCATTACGTAATTGAGGGAATATCGCGTAACAAGCCTAACACAATATTATCAAATTTCACAAGATATGCCGGTGAAATGTATATTTCATCCAGGCTTATCAAAACGTGCATGTTCATAAATGCTAGATTAAACCTTCTTTTGCTGATATTTTGTTTCATGGTAGCTGTGGAGTGGTATGGCTCACTGGTTAGAGGCAGCAGACCCGGAAGCAGAGGATGGACTGGGACCAGGGTTCAATTCCTGACGTGACAGGGTCGTGGACCAGGGCCAGCGGACTTGATAATTCTCACCTCGGTGCCTACTCTAACCAGGGATCACACTCGGCAACTCTGGGCATTAGCTTGCCTCATCTCCACAACGGCCCCCCACATTCGCTGGGGATGCCTGGTTGCACCTTGGAGATACCCAGGAGGGACCATCTCACAGGGATAGCCAGGACGGGTTCCCCAGCGGTCTACAGCGCCAGGACGCCTCAGGGCAGCAGTGCGCTTTACAAGACACATACATTTACATTTAGCAAACATCTGCCTCTGGAATGTGGTCAAGGTTGCAGGCACGGGGGAAGAAAGGGGTTCAGCCTTTGATGTAAATTGGTCCCTTGTTTGACTTCAGCCACCGGCTGTGGCGGTGAGGAGGGTTCTTCAGATTCCTTTGTACCCAATCACAGATCTTGTTTTGAAGTTTTCACATTCATCTGTACCCAATCACAGATCTTGTTTTGAAGTTTTCAGATTCATCTGTACCCAATCACAGATCTTGTTTTGAAGTTTTCACATTCATCTGTACCCAATCAAAGATCTTGTTTTGAAGTTTTCACATTCATCTGTACCCAATCACAGATCTTGTTTTGAAGTTTGCTGGTAAGATGGCTCTCGAGCCGTCCCTGTTGGTGAACAGTCATCTAAACATATTCCCACTCCTGAGAAGTACCGTAGACTTGACATTCTCAGATCCTTTCCATCGCTGTGGGGAGCTCTGAGCCTTTTCCCAGGTATGGCGAGAATGATGACTCAGAGGCAGGCAAATTACTCCAAGCGCCCTGAAGCCGCGGTACCACCTAGTGAGACGCATACATTATCATTGTGAATGTACCGCACTGTTCTGCAGGGCTGGGTCCCTGAGGCCCCTGAATAGGAGCACTTTATAAACTTGAAACTGAAGGCAAGTTTTGAAACATAACAGAGTGCACTGAATCAATGAGATAGGGCCTTTTTATTACAAGAAGTGTACACGTGGGCTTGAGTTCTGCTCAGTGCAGTAATGTATATGTCAAAGGACAGTGTTGATTAGTGTTCCTGTGCTTTCACACAAGACAAAGTGATTCATTATTGTGATTAATAGGCAGAACAAGATTTAGTAAATGTGTATAGATTCCTTTCTTAAGAACTTATGTACTTCTTAATAAAAGAGGGCACCGTTTTGTATTAGGTTTTGTTAAAATGTCAAAATAACTTGATTATGATGCCACAACATTTGTCCCTGTGAGAAATTGGGTTTTTGGTTGAGGGGAGTGAAGACGCTTCTCAAGGAACAACCAGAATCCTTGTCAGGGTGAACCACAAAAGTCAACAAATTCCCCTGTGCTTAACCCTCTGGTTGCTTGGCACAAAAGCAGTCAGGCTTAACTATCAGGCAATGTGTAAAGTATTTGTGCAGCACCTAAACAGTAAGAAGGTGAAAACACAACAAAAGAATTATGAAAAATAGAGTAAATGTTAATGAATCATTTGACACCAAAACAATAAAAAATCCAATCAGTAGAAATGGAGTTATGAATTTTTAAAGTGAAAAACTGTGACTAAAGTTCAAAGCGCCAAGAGTGGACATCTAGCCGCGCGGGCACAGTTAAAAGATAGAGCACAGGTCAGATTCACAAAGTGGATTGAGCCTGGTCTCTACTTACCTTTGGACTTAGGAGAAGTTTGAGAGACAAATGCCTGAGAAGGTAAGGTTCAAAGAGGGAAAGCAGCAGAGTGTATCTGAGGAGGAGATGTCGTCTTCCAGAAGTTGCAGTGAAGATTTGGGCGTTGGAACTTAAGGGCAGATTTACAAGCCCCCTGCACCACCAGTACGTGACTTTTCGTGACGTACTGGTGGCACAGGGGACTCCTCCATATTTACAATGACAGGAAAAGCCACCCTGCATGACTTTTCCTCTCCTTGTAAATACGGCCCCTTCACACGCAACACTTTGCGTTCAAGGTGAGTTCCATGGGTTTTGCTGTGGGTGTTCCCACGCAACACCCATGGAACAACACACATCTCCAGATTTAAGAGAAATCGTAAATCTGGAGATGCGTCTGAATGCTATGTCACCTTAGAGGTGGCGTAGCGAGGCGCAACGGGGAGAAATGTTTTCATTTCTCCTAGTTTTTTCCTCTTTCAATGCGTGCTGCATTCTGCAGCACGCATTGAAAGAGGAAAATGCCTGTAGTGGTTATTTTTTGTGCAGGAAGGTGCCCCTTCCTGCAAAAAAACAATCTCCCCACGACGCAGGCATCCTTGCACGATGGTGCAAGGGTGCCTGCACCATCGCATGGCTGCAGTTTGTGCGCCAGCACAGGGGGAGCACAGAGATGCGACATATTCTTGTAAATATGTTGCATTCCTGTGCTTCGCAAGTGCCGCAGCGTGGCGCAGACAAAGGGCTTGCGGTGCCACACTGCGGCACTTCCTTGTAGATCTGCCCCCCAGTCTCTACTTTGGAAGTTGAAAATCCCCAGCTGGGCAAAGCTGCCAGCTGCAGTCGGCAAGAACTCCACAAGTCCAGATGCCCCTTCTGTGAGTAGACGCTGAACAGTATTTGCTGCTGCGGAAGAGAACATAGCAGGAGCTGCTGTGAAATCCAGGCCAACCGGCGATGCACATTGGACGGATAGGCAAGCAGGTATTTCCTGGTCTCCTCTCAGTTCTCAGGGCACGTTTTGGCAGAAAAGTCCCATGTTTTGGATTTGGGGTAACTGGGCACCTTCCGCACCACTTCCTAGGGTTCAAGGCTGGAGGGGCAACACTTGGATGATCAGAAATCACTTAGGCTGAGTCCATGTGCGGTTTCAAGATGGTTGAAGCCTTTTGGGTCACTGTGGCTCTGATAGAGAGGCCAGCCAACTAACTGTTGTGGTCACTCTGGAAGTTGGGTTCAAGCAGGAATGCCGGTCTCAAGCAGCTGGGCAGTCCTCCGAGGGCACAAGGCAGGCTACAGGCACAGGGGCAGCCTTCTGAAGTACACAGCCGGCCACAAGCAGCAGGGTAGTCCTCTGAGAGTCTTCCCGCAGGTCCAGAAGTGAACTGAAGAGTGGGTCTGGGGTTCCTGTTCTTATACTTGATGCTAGCTATGAAGTGAAAGAAACTTCTAGAGCTCTCCTCCCACAGAAGTGTCTGGAATTTCCTGCCTCTTTGCCGTCGTCCCAGTCTGCTTGCAGCAAGTGCCAATATGGCAATCAGGTGTAAGCCAATATTACAATGTTTTAGAGAGTGAGCACAAACACATTAGCACTGGTTAGCGGTGGTACAGTGCAAATAGTGTGCTAAAGCAACAAGAATGAATACAGCAAAAGAGGAGGTGAAAAGGTAAAACGTTTGTGTGTGACCCTGCAGAGAGGGCCAAGTCCAATAAGACCCTCTCCAGCCAAAAGCCAGGGCAGACTAATGAATACCTGGACTAGCTTCCTTGCTTAGGTGATAGAATATGAACAACGGCCCTCTACTGTAGAGGCTACTTGCCAGTTCTATTGCGCCTCTGAATTCCGTTGGATCCCTCTGTCCACACTCTTCAGAGGCACTGAACTGGCCTGTGGATAACCCTTCTCTTCACCTGTGGATCCCATCTGTGAAGCCCATAACCTTGACTTGCTCACAGATGCATCCCATTTGGTAGACAGTACCACCGTGGCCAACAAAGTGATGTAACCCATTCCACCCCTTGGATCAGACTCCTATCCTCAACCCAAGGAAAACTCAGCCCATAAGGACAGCAGCCAACAGAGGTCACTGACACATGTTAGTATCAAGAGCCACGGTCCAGGCCATACTGAATTCTCTGACCTGGGAGGTTTCTCAGGGTGGGGGGCAACACCCCTGGGTGTTAGGCCCCCTTCTTTTACTCTCCTTCCCATGAGTCATGGGGTGGTAGCCCAAGTTTTTCAGCCCAGAGTCTTTACCGTAAGGCTGAATAGGGGTCAGGTGTGAGCCTTTGCTCCTTCTGCTCCTCCACCTGGTCCACTGTACACTTCCTTTGGGAGTGGTACCCCCAGATATGGGAGCTTTCAGGGTGCCCTTGGCAGCCGGCCTTCCCAGCTCTTCCCATACTGTTTGCAACTAATTCCCCAGAATGGACGCAATGGGCATCTGGGGACAAACAATAACATTCCTTTGGGTCATCTTCCCACCCAATTTCAGTGACAGTGGGGCCATAGGTTGGAAAAAGACCTTCCCCTGGGCCTAAGTTACCCTACACCTCTGTACAGTGTCCTGGTCTCAGAAAACCAGCCATTCCACTACAATGGTCTAGCTCGTACCTTTATCCCTCAGAGCAGCAACGGGATCCCATTCACTGTGGCCTGGTGGTAGTGAGGACTCCTACCTCAGGGATCACAAGTTCACCCTCTGAGTCTATTTACCAACTAAGGGAGATTAGGACTTGTTTTAACACCTGTCCCTGGGGACTATTTACCTATATGCCACATTGGCCCCTTTGAAGTTTCCGATAGTGGATGGTTTCTTAGGACAGACAGAGTTCCCCTTATTCTGTCCTAACTCAGAACAATCAAAGCACTCAAGCCGGATCGGGGGCACGCGGGGCAACCACACACCAGAAACTTTTCCCTGTTTCTCAGAAGGGGCATGGGAACCTCTTTCCTCTCCCATATTCTGGGACTTGTCTGTGTCTTCCTTTACTTACCCCACACTCTGCTGGGGTGAACCTGAACCATCCTTTCTTGGGTCACTCCCATGTACCTGCCTAGGTACCCTGGTACTAATCTATAGTAAGATCCCTGGGATCAGAGACTTTATTGTAAACTAGGTGTTGGCGCAGGTCTGTAAAACACATATTGAGCATGTGCCCTGGAAAAATTAGGTTGTACAGCTAGTGAAACCATCAGGTTTGCTGCCTCTCAGCCATCCATTCAGTGTCTTGCTGGAATAATCCAAGAAATCTACCCAAAACTGGTTTGGGCACTTTTGGCTGCACAGGAACCTGAAGTGGTTCTTTTCATAAATCAGCCCAAACTAGGTTAATAAAATAGCTTTCAAGGGAGCATACTGCATTTGATCCCCTACCTCTAGTGTCTGAAGAGTGACTAACAAGCCTATTAACGATTCTGAAGGCAGCATTTACGAAAGACAATGACACAAGCCAATGAAAAATATGGGTAGAAAGTGGGAGCAGCCTCTTTCCCATAGTTACCCTACCACAGCAGTCTCGCAGAGCGAGCAGCACGCGTGCGCTGCTGCTAGGCTTAACCTAGACACAAATGTGAGTGTTTTTCACTACCAGAACATGTAAAACATAAACGTACATGTCCAACTTTACAAATGCACTGCACCCTGACCCGTGGCCTGTTTAGGACACACGCTTAGGAGTGACATATACATATTAAATAGGAAGGTCAAGGCCTGGCAAAAGGTGTATTTTGCCAGGCCGAAAATGGCAGTTTAAAACTGCACACACAGGCTGCAATGTTCAGGCCTGAGACATATTCAAAAGGCTACTATAGTGGGTGGCACAGTCAGTGCCGCAGGCCTATAAGTAGCATTTAATTTGTTGTCCCTGGGTACATGTAGCACTGCTCTTACTAGGATCTTACGAGCAAAGACATTGTGCCAAATGGGTGTAAGCCAATTTCACCATGTTTAAAGGAGAGAGACAAACACTTTAGCACTGGTTAGCAGTGGCAAAGTGGGCAGAGCCCTAAAAGTCAGCAAAAACGGCTTCAGAAACATGGAGTGGTGAAGGCAAAAAGTTTGGGGATGACCGTGCAGAAACCCTGGCCAATGGAGAGATGTGATCATAATGACACGTATCACACTCATGCACTCCGGCCTACATGCAGATGTTAGATGCTAGAATCTTACAAGCTGGTGCTGATGCCAGCCAGTGCTCATGGCCCTCCTCGTAGTGGTGATGGAGACACACTCATGTGTGAACATGCAGGTCTCGTGCGACAACACGGCTGGTTGCGTATAAGAGAGGCTTCAGGTACATCTTGGTCTCAACATCTTCTCCAGCCCCAAGTACACATTACAGCTACTTGTCTTCTCAAATAAGAGCAGGGATAGCTCTGCTGTACAAAACCTCCACTGCCTGCTGGAGACATGAGCTTTACTCATGGCCACACGTTTTGGGACTTGCTTTTTTCAGATCGTTGGCTAGTCAGTGTGTGTTGCTGCTTCAGGTGTTTCCGGGCGTGCTGCGGTGTCCCTTGGATTGCATCTTGGTCGGTTTGTGCCTTGTGAATGAGGTCCTTGATGATAAATCATGGTATGTCTGAAGCATGGGTTATGGGGAGGAGCTGTGGTGCTTCTTTTTGAGTTATACGGTCTGTTTACACCACTTAGTACGTTGGTGTATTGGGGTATTGCCCCATGTTCCTGGGGTCAGTGCATTGATAGGTTTCCTGAGCAGAAATATTCCAGTCTAGTTTCATTTCCCAAACCGAAGGCTCCTGCAGTCATTCTCTTGGTGTATTTCAATGTAGCTGATTGCCGGAAGTAAATCACCGTCGCTGAACCTGTTACTTGGGAAAAAAATCAAATGTATCTGCAAAGCACACTGCTGAAAACGGCACTGCAAACAACACTAACAAACCTGTTCCTCTTCAGAGCATCCTTCCCCCAAGGATGAAGGAAGTGAGACACAGCTATGATATGTAGCATCAAAACCCTGCCTCCACTTCACCCTTTATTTGTTGCATGAAATGTCCCAGTAAAACTGACATCATTAATAGAAGCTTTCCGCCCCAGCCCGCCTTACAATGATGATGTCGCGGCGGAAACACTGCCAAAATCAACAGCATTAAAAAGATAGTGTTTATTTCATGTATTTCTCCAAATTAGACATCAGCAGGGTGGCAGCACCCACGAGGCTTCCAGTGGAGGCTGACAAACAAAAAGCGGGGTTCAGAAACCCCAAACACACGCCTTACAAATGAGCCCGTCGAGCGCAGCGCCGGAGAAGTGCTTGAAAAACATTACAAAGTTTCTTGTGGAGCTCAGACAACCAATCCCCTAACTGTCCATTCAGGACTTGGAAATCAGCAACAGAAACACCAAAAATAAACAAACTCTGCTGCAGCCGATGCTTCCCAGCACAGGCACCACACCCAGCACATTCCCAGAACCATGGACGACGCTGCCACCATGGATGACAATGGAAACAAAACTGGCAGATGCTTCTGGACCTGCAGCGATTACCTGGAGGCATGTGTGGAAATCCACAGAAAGAGAAATGCAATAAACTCTCAATGAATATGGATCCTTTGCGAAGTGTGCGTGCAATAAAAACATAGAAGCAGAACCCTGGCTACAAAATAAGGAGCTGTGTACATTACATTCCTGTTACTTGCTTCAGTAACTGTCTCTCCCACACAACCAACAAAGTATTCCGAGTTAGCATATAGGGGCCAACAATGTGGAAGTAAGAGGGTCAATGCTAGGCCATAACCAGAGCCACGGTTAATTATGCAAATTTGCAGTTGAGGAGTTTTCCACATAATTATGGATTGTCCTCGTTTGCCATATAACCCATTAACTTCTGCATATTCTGCAGATTAAAAAACTATATATTTCTAACTCAAACAGGTCAAAAGTTACTAAAAACACAATGACACGTGTTGCAGTGCAGTGGATGGCCCTTTGCAAAAAATAGCTCGTCCTCTTTTTAGTAACTCATTGATGCATTTGGTAGGGGTGGGTGGACCTCGCTGATTTTGAATCAGTGAAATTCCGCAGACTTCCCTAAAAAGTCTGTGGAATTCAGGTATGTCATGCTACTCGCGCTGATTTTCAGTGCCGGGAGCTTGTCCTGCAATGTAATACCAGTGCAAACGGCACAACGCAACACACCAAAGGGCAGTGCTTCATTCTACTGTTCAAGTAGATTTTCTACTCGAGTGGCAGCTTTTGCAACGCCAGCAGCAACTTTCTCAATGTGAGCGGTAGCAACCTGCCATGGCCACCCATGTTGATACATCTTCCTCAAAGGCGGGCTAGGCTCGTTTTTCTTGCCTGGTAACTTAACATTAGTGAGCCACGTGGCGACTGGCAGAGTTTTTGCTGAAACTCTGTGGTCCAAGTGGGATGCGAAGTGGGCAAAAGTCTGCAAACTCAACTGGCGGAGCGGAGTCTACCGTCCACCCCAAGTATTTGGGAGTGAAATAGGTACTGTTGGGGAGAAACCTTTGCCCAGGCAGTGCTAACCTGTGTAACAATCACAACAGAGGTAATGCTACCACAAAATGAGCCAAATTGTTGTATAATTTAGTTAACCTTGCTGCATAATTTGGTCTTTCCCTTCCACATAATTCCAATGGCCTTAACTATTACATAGACACACAGGCTTTCCTTTTTTTTGGTTTTCCACATTAATGGTATTTCTAGTCAAAACAGCATAACCTCATATACCTTTTTCTAAGCAGGCCTCAACAATGAACTGTTAAAGGTGACACCAATTAACCTGCTTGTTTTGCTGTTGAATCTGGACCTGTGGCTCTGAGTTCTACTGAAATGAGTATGGCGATTTTTTAACCATCTAGTTACAAACCGGCTTGTAATAACAACAGCCAGCCCCTCCCAGACAGACTCCCCTAAAGCCTCTGCTGGAATAACGCGCTACCTCGCCACCTGAGGGCTCCCTACGTCATTTGGTCTCGCAGTAACCTGGCACGCCACGCGGCTGGCTCCTTAACTACAGGGGTTGCTGGGATACTGAATATTGAATGAGCTGAGCAGCCCCACTTTTGGCCCTCCAGACATGTTCATGCACTGCCACTGCAGTCTACTGGAAGGAGCCATGACTCCAGGCCCTCTACAGCATGGAGCGGCGGCGCCGCTGGCTTTGGGACCCACTAAGTGGATAGATAGTGTCAGGAATGGCCAGAATATTTCCACACTCTTGTTCTCTCTGTAGTTTGTGCTCCTAATATAAAAAAACACCTGGCAACGAAATAAATGTATACACTTGCTGGGGTATATTTTCATGAATGAAAAAATGCAAACATCCCCACATCAGCATGGGCAGATTCAAAACTTGAAAGACAGCTCATAGAAGCAATAGCTGTAGGGATCGACCATCACCAGCCAATGAGTAATGTGTGGGGACTCAAAGCTCACTCTTTCTGTATGTACACTGCAAGAGGGCTTGGCTAATGGCCTTGGCTAATGGCAGACCGTCATAAGTATGGGAAAGGCTAACAGGTCTCATATTTCAGACATATTGCCTTTGCCCATGGTCTTAAACCTCCCAATATTGGCCAGTGATTTTTAGCATTCCCTGTGCTGTGCAGCATGGCTAAAGAATAATGAAAAAATGCTTTGACGTGGCCACCCACGTCATTTAAAAGGGTGTGGCATGCATGTGCGTGCCTACAAAATGACACAGGAGCTGTTTTTCTGTCTGATTACTGATCTGAGTTGATTGGGGTTGGAGTAAACGATGAGAGAAATGCACAAGGGAGAGATCAGGAAAAACATACATTGTCATGGAGTGCTAAACCGAAAAAAAAGTAGTGGTTGAAAAGCAAGCGGTGGAAATTAGAAGAAAGTAAATCAAAAAAGATAATGAAGAGCCAATACTCCAAGGAAGGGGTAAACACAACAGTGACAAACTGGGACACTAATAAGAAGCATGGAAATGAGAGTGACAGCAAAGTCCAGCAATGGTAGGCAATGAGTGTGATCTAAGCCCCTGTATGGGTCAAACCCACAAAACATCTCCCACCAGACAGGGCATGCATTGCGGAATAGGGTTGACCTAAAAAAAAACTATTGAATGTTTGATAATTCTGCATATGACCGCAGACACTCTCAGATCCACTCTTCTATCATTCTGACGTTGGTAAATTGTTGCAACTACTTGGTAACACTACAATATTAGATACACAAATCAAGCTTAATTCACAGAGCAAGCGATTCTCTCCAAGAAGCAAACTTATTTTGTTTGCTGGAAGCCTGTCCCCAGGCCCTGTCGACTCATTCTTCCCAGACATCTGCTAGTCCTAAACAAATGCACACTACAGGTAAGAGGGGTATATAAACATATGGGCTGAGCATACAACATTAATACTGCTCTGATAGCTTGATTTACCCTGCATCATCTGAAACTTCCTCGATACACCTCTGTTAGACCTGGCATCTTTGGGCGTGATTTCCCCAGTCTTTTTGCTTCTGACCTTCTGTTTTTGACCGTGTGCAACATGTCGTTTTTGCTGGTTTTAGGACTCTGGGCACTTTACCACTGCTGAGCAGTGCTAAACGGCCGGTGCTCCCTGTGTAAAATGTATTGGTGATGGTTGATCCATGATTGGCATATTTGATTTACTGGTAAGTCCCTAGTAATCTGCACTAGGTGTGCCCACGGCCTGTAAATCAAATACTATTAGTGGGCATGCATCGCTTATTGTGCCACCCATATGGGTAGCCCTGCAAACATGTCTCAGTCCTGCTACTGTAGTGCCTGTGAGTGCGGTTTTAAAGACCTGTGCGCGGCAATGGGGAGAAACACGTGTCAGATGTTATTTCTCAGTTGCATAGAGCCAACAATAAATAAACAACATGAAATCGCCATTATTTACAGTCATTGTTTGTTCTACTTTAAAATTCTGAGGACCAGAACTTCCAATCTTCTTTCTATTGAAAAAACTACTTCAGAGTATATGGATCAGCATTACTTGATTAGCATGTAAGTATCCCCACATCTTTAGCAATTTGTGATTAAATCAATACATAATTTATAAAAGCAAGGAGGTTTTTATATTGAGCATTACTATAAAGTTTTCTAAAACAATCTTTCAAATCAAAAAGGGACTTTCCTATGTTCAACAAGTTATTTTAGAACAAATACAACCTAAAACACACACAAAAAACCTTTCTAAATGTAGGCAACTATTTATAGTGTAATTCTCCACTTTACCATAATTTTTGTTTTTTTGTTCATCTTTGGTTATTAAGTTAAACATGGAGGGCCTCATCAAAATGATGCAGCACAGAGCCACAAGTTGTTTAGTAGTACTGTGCTGCATCATCTTAAATGGACCGGGATGAGTCGTATTAACAACAATATGGCACAATCCTGCGCTTTCCCCTGGCAGATGCACAATTGGCTGCCATGCGCCAGCGCAGGTGCCTTTGCGCCATTTTGCAAGGGTGCCTGCACTATGGGAATGATTGTTTTTGTGCAGGAAGGTACACCTTCCTTCACAAAAACAATAGTTAATGGCATTTTCCTATTTCTATGCATGCCACAGAAAGCAGCATGCATAGATATAGGAAACAATGAGGAGAGATGAAAGTATTTCTCCTTGTTGCACCATTCCTGTACCTCCCTTGGGGAGACGTAGGATTCTGATGCATTCCCAGTTTGGCAAAATCTGGTAAATCTGGGAATGCGTCAAGTTCCGTGGATGTTGGGTGGAAAATCCCACAGCAAAAACCGTGCAAGGCCCCTTTCACGCAAAGTAATGCGTGAAAGGGGCCCATTTTTACAAGGTGATGAAAAGTCACGCAGGGTGACTCTAAGTGGCCTTGAAAATATGGGCAGACACACTGCGCCGCCGGCGCGTCAAAGCAAGTGTAAATAGGACCTGGAGCGTTTTCTTATCTGTGTTGCAGTGCAAACAAGCTGTCCCTTGCACCTCCTTAGACTGCTGATAACTACTATCTTCGCCTTTGAAACAAAACTGCCCAGTGGTGACATTTTAGACAGACATTTATGTGTCTGACTTCAGTGCATTCCACATTTATTTGCTGATTTAGATCTGACTAGCAGAAGAGAATACTAAACACTGTGCTAATTAACAGCCACTTCAGTACTTTTCAAAGCCTGCCAGGCATAGGGAGGAGGACAACAAGATCATAAAAGTGTGAAACAAAGGAAAGAGTATATAAAGATAAGTTTCAAACAAATCGTTTCCTTTGAAAATGGCAATATATCAGAAATGTCAAGCTAGGCCAGAACCAACAGAACCATTTCTCTTCTTGCACAGCCCTATCTGATTTGAACTACAGTTGTCACAGCTCTACAATACAAACTGGGGCACACCGACTACTCACCTTCCATTAATCTGAAAATCCTTTTTAATATTGAAAAATGGCATCTTTGTTTATTGTCCACCAAAAATCAGCTCAGACCCACAGTTAGGGAATCACTGGCCTATAGTGTAAGGGCCTCACAGTTAAGAGCATTCTTGCAAAGGTCCTTGTGGTGAACAGCGCTGCAGACATGACTTTCTTGCCCCCATTTTTGAAATCTTGCAGTCTGTTATTGCATGCAAGTCGACTGAATACTTCACTGTTTACTTTTACATAAAGAGCAAAAAAGACCGTTGAAGGAAAGTGGGTTACTGGTTGAGGGAGTGAAACCCTACTTAAGCACCAACCACAACTCCTTTCCGGGTGAAACACAAGCCAACCCCAAATTACCCTGTGTTTAACCCTATGGTGAGGCTTAACTTAGAGGCAATGTTTAAAGTATTGATGGAGCGCACCAATAGAAATCACATCAAAATGATTAAAATCCAATTAATAGAAGCAGAGATATACAACTTTAAATATATAGATGAAAATAGTGCTTAAAAGCACAAAGCGCTAACAGTGGTTAACTAGTCGTGTCAGACCATGACAAAGGCACACGTTCAGGCCGGTCGCAATGGAGCATGGGCCGGATAGATGAATCAATTTAGACCCATTGTACAAAGTACCTTCAATTCTGGTTGCAGTGTTGTGAGGTTCCGTGTCTAAGATGGGTCACACAGCAGAGGTTTCAAGGAGCTGTGTGGCTTAGATGCGAGGTCCTGCATCGAGATGTGTCACACAACATTAGTTCTGGAGAGCTGTCGCCATGTGAGGTACTGCTTTGAAGTGCGCTACACACCTGCGGCTCTGATGAGCTGCAGAGCAATGCGTTGTGCTGCATTAGTTCTGCTGAATTTTAGCTGGGCTGGCAGAGAACCTTTAGGCCCATTTTCAAGGGTTCAGGACTGGGGTGACACCACTTGTTCAGAACTCACAGCAAGTAGAGTCCAGATACAGGTCAAGGTGGTTGGAGCGCTTTCTGTCCCTGAGACTCTGATCAGGAAGCCAGCCAACTAGCCCTTGGAGTCACCTGATTGTTCTGCATTCAAAATGCAGCTCTAATCCTCCTCACCAAGACAGCAGGACATCCCTTCTGAGTCTTCCACAGGTCCAGGTGTGTTCCGAAGATTTCAGTCTGAGAGTCCACTATTTCTACCTGATGCACGCGTTGAAGTGGGAGAAGCTTCTAGAGGCCTCTTTCAGCAGAGGTGTCTGGAACTTCCTGCCTACCTGCCCTGGCCCCAGCTCATCTGGGGGGACAAAAGGGAAGTGTGAAACCCTTTGTGAATGTGCGGAGTCTTTGTGGTCTGTAAGTGTGTAGGTGACAATTCGGCCCCCTCATCAAGTTAGAGATGGCCCATCCTGCCAACACCTGTTCCCCCTTTGTCTCTGTGTCTGACAGTAATACACAAAGACCAACTGCTAGCTACACCCAATCATGTAATCCAGTATACAGGCTTCAAGCACAAAATGCTTCTCTTGTCCAACTCCCCTTTCCCCATGTCTACTTCCAACCAACATATTGTGAGTTTACGTTAGTAGTCGGTTGAAAGCAGTGTCGAAACATGCATCCCTTCCATTAGATTCAGACTGCAAGATATACATCAAAATGGCATCCCAGTAGCAAGATGTCAGACTAGCCTGCAATATATTAGAAAAAAAAGCAGTTTTTGGCAAGAGATTTCATTGACAATGAAATGATAAACTAAAGCAATCATGAAAATGTTGGAAAGCATGCTCTCCTGTACTGCCCATCAAAGTTCATTCTGTGTTCAGAGGAGCTGTTTCCACATGAACATTTCCACCTGGTAGGTGAACTATGGGCCCGATGTACAAAGCTTATTTGAGAGTGCAAATGGCTCGATTTGCAGAATCAGGCCATTCGCGACTGCAAAAATGCATTTTTCAATGGGCAAAACACCTATTTGTGATTTGGTATCCTTTTACCAATTCGCTAATTGGGTTTGCGATTCAGTATTAGGAAGGGGCATGTTAATATGGCCAGGTACTCCCTACACCCCCTCCTCCCCACAAAAGACCCGTGACAGGGGAGAAGTTTTTGGAGGCAGGGGGCGTGACACCCCCGTCCATATTTATTATACGAAATTAATAAACAGTAAACTTTCATTTTTCCAAAATATAGCAGAAAAAATTCTTTAAACAGATTACAATTGATAAGTACATATATCAAATGGCTAACCTTAACATAACTCTAATACGAAGGTTTCCTGTCCATATCTAAACATATCTTTAACAATCTTTACAAACTTTATTTTCTGCGTACCTAAATGGGCCTACGGCAAGGTCACTAATTGGTGTCAGATCCTTATCAAATTCTAACCACGCCCTCCAGCCGGAGTGCGCATGCACAGAGGGCCCGTTCACCGTGAGGGTACTTTCTGCCCCGGTTACCCCCGTACGCTCTGTACCTGATCTCCATAAAGGGGCCCTTGCAGCCGTTGTGCACGTGCGGGATGGCCAATCAGCCTAGAGAAAGCATGACTCCCTCCTCCCCTGCACCCAACTGCCCCTGAAGTTCTAGGAGAGACCACTTGTCCCTCCCACTTGGGCGACACCATTCGGGAATGGCGCCGCCCTCTAAGGACCTTAAATTTACTGCTCACCAATCATGACCTTACCGCCACAGGCTAGCATAGTTGACCGACTATCTAGCCCCCCCCTGTGCTCACTAGAAAGGTCATCCCCTGCGACTAAGGCCCCCCAACCATGCCAACATATTCTCCAGGAACACCTCGTTGCCTACCTGGGATAAGTGAACGCCGTCTTTTAAGAAGCACGGCTCACCCCTAATGCATCCATGGGCGATGGTCTGTAAGTGGGGTGCCCTGAAAGTCTCTCAAGCTTGTTATTTATTCTCCTTGCAGAGTTATTCAAAGCCTTTACAGATTCCCCCCCTCTCCATTGGAATCAGAGTATCATCTGAGACCACCCAATAGTGCAGCCCTGACAAGTCTTAGCTAACCAGCCTATTTCAGTGACTATCGTTTCCACCAACCCTCTTCTTCCCAGTCTTGCTAAATCATTCCCCCCCAAATGCAGTATGATTATATTCGGGGGTGGACCCCTTTTCCTTAACAGGTCCAGTATGATACCCCTGAACTGATCAAAACATAGCCCCCCTTTTCCATGGCATGCTATTTCAAAACCTGCCTGCCGTGCTCTTTCCCTATAATCACCTGTAGAAAAAAGATTAGACAGACTCCTTACATATGAATGGCCTATGATCCACACAGTCTGAAGCCTTTCCTTTTGTGGTGATGATATCTGTGTTGGTGCTGATATCTGTGTTGGTGCTGGTGCAGTGTCTTGAGTTTCTCCCCTGCGTGATAGGCTTGAGAAACTGTAATGGAAGCAGAAAAAAACATGCATCAGCGCTGTGTGACTCTCTCACTCACAGCATGTGTAGGCGCACATAACGTTTGTAACAATTGGACACCCATCTCCGTATCCTCTGTACGTCGCTGTTTCATAGACCCCTGGCCGTTGCTTCAGTGGCAGCCCCTATCCTAAAGGAGTGGGTACCAAAACTCTCTGGATTCTGACCTGACTTCAGAATTGTCATGTCCAACACCCTTTTAAATTGAAAGCGTGTCAGCGGGACCCCATCCGCATGGATCAAGAAAGGCCCCCCTACGTTAAGTGGTCTAACCTGTAAGTAGCTCTCAACGTGTGATACACGACAGCATGGGTTACCCTGTGCCCTGTGGAGAACTACCCCATCACTCCGGGCCTCCTGATCAGTCTTGGACTTCCTGATCGATATTAATAGGGTATCGGCCCTGACTCTAATGCATTCAAACTGCATGCCGCCGTGTATGTCTAGTTTGTTTTGGGCCACCAGCTCCCCAATACGAAAAGCGCCGTAAAAGGCCAACGAAAAGGCCACAGTGAATAACAGGACTTCCCCTGATGTGTTGCAAATTGCGGGGAGGGCTGCTAGTATTGACGTCAGAAGTGCCACCCCAATTGGCTGCCTTGTGTCTGGGGCCGACCCCTGGAGGCGTTGCCACCCTTTCAGAGTCTTCCTCACTGTGAAACTGTTAGTTGGGTCACCCCTGTCGCTGATCTGAGCGAAGAAGGAAATCGCCGCCACCTGTCTCCTAGCTGCGGCCGCCGAACGCCCGTTGGTCCTTAAACAACCTAAGTATGCAATGAGTGCCCCAGTGTCGTGCCACCGCTCAGCCCACCCCTCACCCAAGAAAGAAGAATATTGCCAGAACGCCCCTTCGTATGCTTTCCTGGTCCTGGGTGCTAGACTCGCTGACACGAGGTCTGGTAAGTGGGGGCACCAATCTGCCAAAGTCGTTCTGGGAAGGGGGTGGCACACTCTGCCGCTGCTGGGAGGTGAGCCCTGAACACCTGCATCTTAAAGCGAGAAAGTGCGTCAGCCGCATGATTAAGTACACCAGGCACGTGTTTCGCTCTAAATTGTACATTCAATTTCATGCATGTGAGAACAATCTCCTTCAAGAGGCGGATAATCATCTTACACCGTGCTGCCTTCTGGTTGATGCATTCAACAACGGTCATGTTATCTGACCAGAAAATCACTGACTGGTTACACAATTGTTCCGGCCATACAATCAATGCCACCCAGATGGGGAATAGATCCAGGAAGCCAATGTTCCCTGTTAGGCCGCTCTCCACCCACCACGCCGGCCAACGTTGAGCCACCCACTCGGTACCGAGTATGGCGCCAAATCCCTCACTGCCCGCGGCGTCAGTCATTAAACCCAACTCCGCGGACGCAATGGGCGGACCGGGCCACACTACCCTGCCATTGAAATCCTGCAAGAATGCCATCCAAATCCGCATGTCCTGCCGAACCTCAGCTGACATCCTTGTGTGGTGATATTTTTCTTTGAGGCCAGTTATGGCTTGGGAGATGGATCTGGAGAAGGGTCTAGCCATTGGGATGACCCGTAGAGCAAAATTGAGTTGCCCTACTGTCTGCTGCAACTGATGTAGTGTGACCTTCTGCTTGCCCAAGCATAGCTGTAAAGAAGCCCTGAATTTGTTGACCTTGTCCATGGGTAACCTAAAACACTTCTGAATAGAATCCAGCCTAATGCCCAGGAACTCTATTGTAGATGCCGGGCCAACCATCTTCCCCGGAGCCAAAGGAACCCCCAAAGCCTGCATGAGCGCGCAAAATTCCTGCAGCGCCCACCCACATTCCGGGGAGCCCCGTGACCCCAGGATAAGAAAGTCATCCAGGTAATGCATGACCCACTGGTGCCCTGTCTTCCGTCTGAAAACCCATTCCAAGAATGAACTGAATTTTTCAAAATATGCGCATGAAACAGAGCAGCCCATTGGCATACACCTATCCATATACAAATTTCCTTGAAATTTAAAACCAAGCAGATGATAATCGTCCGGATGTACAGGGAGTAACCGAAAGGCTGATCCTATGTCGGATTTTGCCATCAATGCTCCCGGGCCCAAACCCCTGAGCATCTCCACTGCTTGGTCAAAGGATGCGTATTTAACACTGCAGAACTCATCATTAATAGCATCATTCAGAGAATTAACCTTGGGAGCTGACAAATTCTGTATGAGTCTGAATTCCCCTTCTACCTTGTTGGGGACTACGCCCAAAGGGGAGCAGACAAAGTTCTCAACTGGCACAGACTTGAAAGGGCCGGCCACCCTACCCAGGCGCAACTCCTTGGCAATCTTTGTGGAGACTATGCCCAGATTGGTCTGGGTGGAGAGTTGGTTCTGGCACTCTGATGCCCCCACATAATTTGGAGCTGGTATCCTAAAACCATCCCTGAAACCCTCCAACAGAATTCTTGCCGTCAAGTGACATGGGTATTTGTTGAGCCATGGAGTCAGCGCCGTCACATCAATGGGGGAGCGCGCTTTGAGTGGGGACCCCACCTCACTCCTGTTTCTTCCTGCCCTTATCCTTTGATCTTTTAAGACATTTGGATTCGGGGTGGGATGGGTTGGCGCAAATGGAACACACGTGCTTGAACCTGCACTGACCCTGTGGTCTGGTGCAAGTCCGCCTGTTGAAGTCCCAGCACGTCCCTTTCCTTCCACTATTATTGCTTGAACTCATGGTGTAGCTTGTGTTACCCTGTGACCGAAAGGGCTGAAAAGGCTGAGCTGGCTGAGCTGGCTGAAGGGACTGACTCTTTGTGTTACTATGCCCCTCGCCACCAAATAGATCCAACCAAGATACTGTGAAAATTCGGTCCCATGACAGGGTTGGGTCCAATGCCTTAGCCACCCTGAAATTTTTGTCATAAACTAACCACCCCTCGCCCGCGAATTTATCATGTGCCAACACTATCCTGTTCTGGTAACAAGCCATCTGGGCCTGCAAGTTTGGGAAACGCTCAGCTGTGACTGCCATAAATATGGAAAAGGCTCTAATCCAATTAAGTAAGTTCTCTTCCACCCTATAGTTCAGCATTTCACTAGCCCATTCCCTTGGGAGCATGTCATCTTTGTTCTTCCTTGACTCCTCCCTTTCCCTCTCGCAGATCAGTAGCAAAAACATGTTCATATATTCAACAGCCCAAATTCTGTTTTTTAACTCCTGCGACACATGCCTGCCCAAGAACTCGCGCTCGGAGCTGATCTCGCCCACGCCCAACATTGGCAATGTAGGCAGTTTACCTGTTACCGTTGTCCCTGGTGCCTCCGGTGGAATCCCTGTTGTCGCACTGGGGACTGACACCCCTTTGGTCTCCAGAGTGGCGGTACCCTCCGCTGAAATGACAGGTAACGAAGCGACAGGCCCAGCAATGATCTGTTCCTTGCACCCTGCGTTGAACTCACACACAATTTGCGTTGCTTCTGCTACCGTATCGGTACCCAACTCTTTTAAACCCACCGCAGGGGCTAAAATGCCTACCTTCCCCAACCAAGGCAGAATTGCTGCCAGATGTGACACTACATCTTGAGGGACCTCCCCCCCCACAGGTGGTGTCCCTTCCAAAGGTGTTGGTAATGGGGCGGGGCCCGGGGTCGCTGGGACTGGCACCCCTAGGGGGGGCGGGTTGGGGCACCGGGACCACGGGACTCGCCGGCGGCCCTGGATGCAGAGGTGGGGCCTGTGGTGCCACTGGTGGTGCAGGTACCGGTGGGTCTGTTGCCGGTGCTGGTGACAATGGGCTCACTGGGCCTGGTACCGGGACAGGGGTGGGTGGCACCTGGTCGTTACCTCCTGGGGTCTGGGGGTGGGTGAAGGTATTCCCTTTGCCATGGACTTCTTGGTTCTCACCCTTTTGGGAATTGATGGAAAAGCAGGCTTGGGGGGCACATGTGGGTGCTTAGGCCTCTCTCCCTCCTGTCCTTCAACCTTCTCCCTGAGGTTAGCAAGATCCTGCCCCATCTCTGTCACCTTCCGCATCATCTCTTCAATTAGCCTCTCCATACGAGAGCCCTTCTCCCCCCTCTTAGCCTTACCTGCCATAATGCAAATATAATCCAATAAAACCACAACCAAAAAATGCCCCCTAAAACTGACCCTTACTCTGACTTGAGCTTAATGCGGTCACTCAGCTGTGTACGGAGGGCAGTCCTCTTAGTGGCCTTCAGCCGTGTATTTAATGAAATGGTTTTAAAAAAGGCCAACCTGCCCCAATTGTACCAAAAAACACCACCAAAATACTGATGCCCCGCACACACGTGATAGAAATTCAAAACACACTCAAACAGAGCCAACAATTGTGTCCCCAAATATATCAAAGACCCCCACAGGTAAGTATCAAGGCAACGTCTTCAAAATATTGGGATACCTTCAATACTTTCCCCTAAGACGTCTGTATTGCGATGTATATGTTTGTCCACAATTGCTATACCCAACCAGAAAGGCTGACGACAATGGCTCTGCGCAAAAGCTCCTGCTCCCCACCCCTCAATGTCACCTATAATGCACTGTTTTAGCGCTTAGTAAAATTCGGGCGCGCGGATACTTAACAAGAGCCTATGAAAGGGGGTTCTTACAACTCCCGGCCGCTATACAAACAATTCGCCCTTGCGCGTTACGAAACGCGTCAATGCCCCCTTTCTGTAGTACGTGCACGTTACTGAAACGCACGGTGAAGACCGTACACCAGCGAAAAGCGCCTGACCCTTTTAAAGCTTGATTTCCGGTAGGCACGGGGAAATTAAGTTATTTGCCCAGATTCACAGGCTGTTAATTCCGCGTCCAAGGGCTCGAACACAGTTACTCTGTTACAAAGTCTGCAGCACTGACCCTTGTGCTGTATTCGCCAACATCAATTACAGTGTCAACCGGAGGGGTTACGCGCCGTTACCGGCCCTGCACAACCCCATCCAGGTACCTGATCGCGACACTCCTGCCCTCGGCCTCCGTGCGCGACAAGCGGCCTCCGTTTCGATTTCCCCGAATCTGCCGATGTCCAGGCAGCAACCGACGGCCCCTTCTCCCCGCTTCTGACGCCGTCCTCCGTGGATTCGTCCAACAGCGATTGACGGCTTCCTCCTCTGGCTTTAGTCCAATACCGATCCGATGTCCGCCCGTCCTCGCCGCTGAACACGACCTGGAGCAAAAAACAAAAACAAAGGTTAACGCCTCCTAGCGAGGCGTGGGGGTGTAAGCTGGGGAGCCAGGAACCAAGAGGCGGCTTCCTGGTCTCCCCAGCCCTTTATACCCCTGGATGGACGTTTGCCCATCGGTGCGACCCGGAAGTGATTCCAATCACTTCCGGGTCGCGCCCAAGTCCGGCACCTATGAGGGTAGGGGGGGTTGCCCGCCGCGTCACAAGTGTGCGCGAAAGACACACCCCCCTATTGTCGAAGAGGGGGCCAGCTCGACCGCCATACCTTTGGCGTGGCCGATGCCGGCCCCGTCGTTCTAGGGCCTCCCTTCCTAATACTGAATCACAGTGGTATGTGGGAATGTTTCGCAACTGATTTATATTTTACCACTTACTTTAAGTAGATGGTAAAATTCACAAATTAGATGCTGTCCCTAAAGGACACCTTCCCCTTTGTGGATGTTTGACAAAGAACCTTCTTTAAGAGCAGGCAGGTCCCATGGACCACTGTCTACTCTTAATAAATGAAAAGAAAACTTTTCATTTTTCCTTTTGAAACTCATCCTATTTTTCTTTAAGGAAAATGGGCAGCATTTAACAAAAAAAACATTGCTTTACTAAAGAGCAATCAGAGACATAGTGGTCTGCTGACCCCAGCAGGCCACCCTCCATGTGATATTTGCGATTCCCAATGGGTCGCAAACTGAGACCTTCCTTATGAATATTAATGAGGTCGGTCTATTTGTGACCCACTGGGACTCACTGAAAGTGTAAAGCAGACTTTTGTGCTAGGGATTGCGATTACTAAATAGCAAATTACGAACATTCGCTATTTGGTAATCACAAACCCTCCCTTGCGTTCATCTGCCCCTATGTCTCTTGGCTGTCAATTACCTTTCCATTCCAAAGCAATGCTCCACATTGCACATTGTGAGGGGCATCGTTTCTTTGGCCATGCTTGATGTTGATGGTTAACTAGGTATTTAGCGCAAGCTCAGAAGAAATTAAGGGTTTCACTAACCCAGCACAAATCAACCGAAACAATCTTATTTTCTTTCCTGCCACCTTCAGTGAATCCATCTTCAGTCCCCCCTCATAATCCTTTTGGAACTATAAGACTGTAACTGATTTTTATATGCTAGGTGACCATTGTGGCTTGTCATCTGTCTGGGCATCTCTAGTTTCCACTTTGAGTTTTAAGCTTGGTACCATAAGGCGTCCCTGAAAATGCAAAGAACAGTAATTGCATCTCACAAACACATTTTGCTTAAAAACATCTAGGTTAATGGTTAGTTCTTGGTCATTCACTATAGAACATATTCCATATTAAACCGTGCATTTAAAATGTATTGGTGAGTACAATTTTATACAGGGAGACATCTGGGCCAGGGGATGTGATTTTGTGCCAAAGAGTAATTTGGCAGTAGCAATTAGGCCGTATTTATTGCTTAAAGGAGTAGTAATTACGCCCCCTGCTAAGGGGGCACCATTACTGGCTCACAGGCAGCTGGCTCACATTGTATTGCCCTAGAACAAGGTATGGATTCCAGATATATTACATTTGCTGTAGAGTAAATGTTTCTACCTAACCCCAGATACATTGACCTATTTTTAGGACACGCCTGAGCCAGCGCTTTAGCGCTGCTCTGGCGAGAGCTTTAGTAAACGGGGGATTTGGAAGTGCAAACTAGTGCTTTTCAGGCCTCCAAATACAGTGCATCTGAGACAGATTTATATCAGCTTGACTTTGAATTTGTAATAAACCCATACTTAATCATATCTATTGACTCTAAGCTTTACTGTATGACCAAATGGGTTACACTGGAATTGTTGAATTGTGATTGGACCGAACTCCTTTTATTTTCCAGGCATTTAAGAAATTTCCATAGCAGGGTGTAAGCTGAGGGGGCCGCCAATTGTGCATTAGCAGGGACATATGTGAACACACCCCCACGGTTTGCGAGTTGCAGCAACTTTGTTAACTGAAATGAAAGAGGTGCACCTGCACCATGGGTGCAAGGTTCACTGACATAATATTGAAACCAGAAATATTGTGCAAAAGTAATATTGTGTCAAAAATTTCGAGCACAAAAATATAGTTTTCCTATACATATACAGGTAAGTACAAAAATATTGAGAAAAAAATATTTTTTAAACTAATATCTAACAAATATGGAGAAAAATACAGGAATTTAACATATACATAATTAAAAATTGTAAATCTTAAATATTTTAACATATAACATTAGCTAATGTAAGTTAAATATGTTTAAATAGTATTTAAAAATATATATAAAATATACTAATTTAAACAAACACATACACACATATTAAAGTATGTGTGCATGTTTATATCCACATATTTAACGTAAAAATATTTTTACAAATATTTTTTATTTATTTTACAATTTTCATTCTTTTAAATGTTCTGATATAACAGTTATATATAGATTTATAGATATATATATATACATATCTCTCTCTCTCTCTCTCTCTCTCTCTCTCTCTCTCTCTCTATATATATATATATATATATATATATATATACATATATATATATCAGTAGGTAGTTATGGTTAGGACACTGTTTGACGAATCTTTGAAATTTTCAAAACTAATGCGGTGCTCCGGTCAGTTCCTGTCTTGAAATTTTCCGGGTGATTTGTCAAGCGTGGGTCGAAAAAAAGTGGGGTCCCAAAACACGTTTTCTCCATGTTAATTTCCATGGGAACTTTTGTCACAGCAACAGCCCGAACTGCTGAATGGAATTACACCAAAGAGATAGCTCTTATTCCAGAGTGCACACTTTGCTTCAAATGGTGTAAATCCATTCAGTAGTTCCTGAGAAATGTAAAAAAAATTTTTTTCCATATCTGGTGACCGCAGTGGATCAACGAACCCTCCCGGTCACAAGCTTCATTCTGATTGGCTGCAACACTTCAAACCAAGAAGTGTTGGCAGCCATCTTGTGACTCAGAAGAATCGAGTCACAAGAAAAAAGGATAAAAATGAAGAAAAGGGGACAGGGTAGAAACACCCTGACCTTCTAGGCCTGCTCAGGGGGTCACACAGAGACTCCCGGGGTCCAAAGAAGCATTTTTCTAAAAACAAACTCAGAGGGATTCGCGCTGGGTGCGTGAATCCGGCTGAAAAAATGTAACAAAACGAAGCGCAGGCTCCCCCGCTTCCTATTCTAGAAGCCCCCAGCTGGGCCAGGTCCTGGGGGCAATATAAAATTATCATGCAGGGGCCCCCGCAGCCCCAGGGACCGCCACCTCCCCAGGGCTTTGTTATAATGTGCGCCACCTCCCTGAGGCTTTTCATGAAAAAATGCGTGGGGGGCTCCTGCGCCCTCATGCTTGCCAGGGAGTGCCACCTCCAGGGGCATAACAAATTACATGCAGGGTGCCTCGTGGGCCACCCCCCGGGTCCCGCCACCTCTCCGGGGCTTTAGTATAAATAAACAATGTGGGCCGCGCGACCCCCTCCTGGAGCCTTTCATAGCCCTGGGGACTGCTACCCCCCAGGGCCAGCTCCGGCAATGTCCCGGGGTGCCCACCCCTGGGAAATTGCCATTTCATTGCAAACTATGCTTTGCTTCATGGAAGCGAGAGCAGAAAACCTGCTCTCAATTCCATGAAGTGAAGCAGTTTGCTTTTGGACAAGGGGAGCTGCATATCAGCAGCTCCCTTTGTCCAAAAGCAATGCCGGCTCCCGCAGGAGGCAGGGAGCTGGCAGGGACCGCTAGAGCTTTGGGGCTCCCCTGCAGTCCCCAACAAAGAGGCCAGGTCCAAAATTAAAAAAGAGAAAGCTCTTGCTTTTTCTGCACTGCTTTTGCTTCTTTCTGACCTCTCTTGCAAATTTCTGTATCCCTCTTACCTCTTTCTGCACCCAGTTCCCTTTTTCTGTACCTTTCTTGCCTGTTTCTGCATCTCTTCTGCCTCTTTTGGCACCTCTGTTGCATTTTTGTGCACTTCTCTTGCCTCTTTTTGCACCACTCTTGCCTATTTATGCACCTCTGTTGCTTCTTTCTGTTCTTCTCTTGCTTCTTTCTGCACCACTCTTGCCTCTTTCTGTACCCCTTTAGCCTCGTTCTGCACCTCTCCTGCCTCTTTCTGCACCTCTTGCCTTTTTCTGCAGTTCCCTTGCCTCTTTCTGCACCTCTTTTGCTTCTTTCTGCACTTTTCTTGCCTCTTTCTGTACCCATCTTGCCTCTTTCTACACCTCTGTTGGTTCTTTCTGCACTGCTATTGCTTCTTTTTGCACCTCTGCTGCAAATTTCTGCATCACCCTTGCCTCTTTCTATACCCCTCTTCCCTCTTTCTGCACCTCTCTTTCCTCTGTCTGCATGCCTGTCCCCTCTTTCTGTACCCGATTTGCCTGTTTCTGCAACTCTCTTGCCTCTTTCTGCAGTTCTCTTGCCTTCTTCTGCACCTCGCTTGCCTCTTTCTGCACTTCTCCTGCTTCTTCCTGCACCCTTCTTCCCTTTTCCTGCACATCTCTTGCCTCTTTCTGTACATCTCTTGACTCTTTCTGTGCATCCCTTGGTTCTTTCTGCACTTCTCTCTCGTCTTTCTGCACCCCTCTTGCCTCTTTCTGCACCTCTGAGGCTTCTCTCTCTTGCTTCTAGCTGCGCCCCGCCGTCTTTTTCTGCACCCCCGTTGTCTCTTTCTGCACCCGTCTTTCCTCTTTCTGCACCTCTCCTGCTGCTTTCTGCAGTTCTCTTGCCATTTTCTGCACCTCTCCTTGCAGCTTTCAGCATTTCACTTGGCTCTTTCTGCACTTCTCTTGCTTCTTTCTACACCTTTGTTGCTTCTTTCAGCAATTTTCTTCCTCTTTCTGAACTTCTCTTCCTTCTTTCTGCACCCTACTGCTTTTTTCTTTATCTCTCTTGCCTCTTTGGCAACCTCTTCTACCTCTTTCTTCACCCCATTTGCCTCTTTTTGCACCTCTGTTGGTTCTTTCTGCACTCCTATTGTTTCTTTCAGCACCCCACTTGCCTCTTTCTGCACTTCTCTTGCTTCTTTCCACACCTCTGTTGCTTCTTTCAGCAATCCTCGTGCCTCTTTGTGCACTTCTCTTGCTTCTCTCTGCTCCTCTCTTGCAAATTTCTGTATCCCTCTTACCTCTTTCTGCACCCCTAGTCCCTCTTTCTGCACCTTTCATTCCATTTTCTGCACCTCTCATGCCTCTTTCTGCACTTCTCTTGCTTCTTTCTACACCTCTTTTGCTTCTTTCAGAAATTCTCTTGTTTCTTTCTGCACTTCTCTTGCTTGTATCTGCACCTCTCTTGCATCTTTCTGCACATCTGTTGCTTCTTTCTGAACCTTTCCTGCCTGTTTCTGCACCTCTCTTGCTTATTCCTGCACTTCTCTTGCTCTTTCTGCTCCCTTTGCACCTCTTTCAGCACCTCTGTTGCTTCTTTCTGCATTTCTCTTCCTTCTTTCTGCACCCCTCCTGTCTCTTTTTGTACCTCTCTTGCCTCTTTGTGCATCTCTCCTACCTTTTTCTGCAACCATCTTGCCTCTTCTTGCACCTTTGTTGATTCTTTCTGTACTGCTGTTGCTTCTTTCTAGACCTCTGTTGCTTCTTTCAGCAATTCTTTTCCTCTTTATCAACTTCTCTTCCTTCTTTCTGCACACCTCTTGCCTCTTTCGGTATCTCTCTTGCCTCTTTGTGCACCTCTCCTACCTCTTTCTGCACCCCTCTTGCCTCTTTTGCAACCCTCTTGGTTCTTTTTGCACTGTTCTTGCTTCTTTCTGTACCTCACTTGCCTCTTTCTACACTTCTCTTCCTTCTTTGTGCACCCCTCCTGTCTCTTTCTGTACCTCTCTTGCCTCTTTGTGCACCTCTACTACCTTTTTCTGTACCCCTCTTGCCTCTTTTGCACCTCTGTTGGTTCTTTCTGCACCTCTCTTGCTTCTTTCTGCACCACACTTGCCTCTTTCTGCACTTCTCTTGCTTCTTTGTACACCTCTGTTCCTTATTTCAGCAATTCTCTTGCCTCTTTGTGCACTTCTCTTGTTTCTTTATACACCTCTCTTGCAAATTTCTGTATCCCTCTTATCTCTTTCTGCACCCCATTCCCTCTTTATGCACCTTTTGTGCCATTTTCTGCACCTCTCTTGCCTCTATCTGCACTTCACTTGCCTCTTACTGCACTTCTCTTGTTTCTTTCTTAACCTCTTTTGCTTCTTTCAGAAATTCCCTTATTTCTTTCTGCACTTCTCTTGCTTGTTTCTGCACCTCTCTTGTATCTTTCTGCACCTCTGTTGGTTCTTTGTGCACCTCTACCACCTTTTTCTGCATCCCTCTTGCCACTTTTTGCACCTCTGTTGGTTATTTCTGCACTGCTCCTGCTTCTTTCTGCTCACACTTGCCTCTTTCTGCACTTCTATTGCTTCTTTCCACACCTCTGTTGCTTCTTTCAGCAATCAATTCTGCTCCTCTTTCCAAACTTCTCTTCATTCTTTCTGCACCCTCCTGCCTCTTTCTGTATCTCTCTTGCCTCTTTGTGTACCTCTCCTTCCTCTTTCTGCACCCCTCCTGCCTCTTTTTGCACCACTGTTGGTTCTTTCTGCACTGCTCTTGCTTCTTTCAGCTCCCCACTTGCCTCTTTCTGCACATCTCTTGCTTCTTTCTACACCGCTGTTGCTTCTTTCAGCAATTCTCTTGTCTCTTTGTGCAATTCTCTTGTTTCTTTCTGCACCTCGTTTGCAAATTGATGTATCCCACTTACCTCTTTCTCCACCCCTATTCCCTCTTTCAGCACCTTTCTTGCCTGTTTCTGTACCTCTCTTGCCTCTTTATGCATCTCTGTTGCATCTTTCTGTACTTCTCTTACCTCTTTCTGTACCCCTTTTGCCTCTTTGTGCACCTCTCCTGCCACTTTCTGCACCTATATTGCCTTTTTCTGCAGTTCTCTCGCCTCATTCTACACCTCATTTTCTTCTTTCTGTACTTTTCTTGCCTCTTTCTGTATCCCTCTTGCCTTTCTGTACCTCTCCTGCAAATTTTGCACCCCTCTTCCCTCTTTCTGCACCCCTCTTCCCTCTTTCTGCAATTCTCTTGCCTCTGTCTGCACCCCTGTTCCCTCTTTCTGCACCTCTGTTGTCTGTTTCTGCAACTCTCTTGCCTCTTTGTGTAGTTCCCTTGCATCCTTCTGCACCTCTGTTGCCTCTTTCTGTACCCCTTCCCACTTCTTTCTGCACCCCTCTTGCCTCTTTCTACACCCCTGCACCCCTCTTGCATCATTCTGCACCTCACTTGCTTATTTCTATCCCCCTCTTGCCTCTTTCTGCACCTTTCTTCCCTCTTTGGGCATCTCTCTTGCCTCTTTCCGCTCTTCTCTTGTCTCTTTCTGCACCCCCTTGCCTCTTTCTGCACCTCTGTTGCTTCTTTCTGCACTCCTCTTGCTTTTTTCTTCATCTCACTTTCTTTTTTCTGCACCCCTCTAGTCTCTTTCTGCACATCCGTTGCTTCTTTCCGCACTTCTCCTGCTTCTTTCGGCACTTCTCTTGCTTCTACCTTTTTGTACACAATTTTACAGAGTATGCTGTTTAAACACAGGTATTCAAGTATTTGTATGTTTATTTTTATGTAACGTGCCACAAGGTAAAAGCAGATATACCCATATGCATGCCTTCACAAACTTGGTCAGACTTACAACGGTGATATGCTTAGGATTGCTGTTTTATTTTTAGGCCTAACATTCTGAGCAGTCAATGAATAGTGAACCTTCAAGACAAAAGTGAGGTTTAAGACCTCTTGGAAGACATATTAGTGATTAGGATAATTTGTATGAGTCTGTTGTAAGGTACAGTCAAAGTAGGCCTCTTTCTGCTCCTCTGTTGGTTCTTTCTGCACATCTCTTGCTTCTTTCTGCACGTTTCTTCCTTGTTCTAGCTTTAAGTTGCCTCTTTCTGTACTTTTCTTGCTTCTTTATGCATCTCGATTGCAAATTTCTATATCCCTCTTACCTCTTTCTGCTCTCCTGTCCCCTCTTTCTGCACCTTTCTTGCCTGTTTCTGCACCTCTCTTGCCTCTTTTGGCACATCTGTTGCTTGTTTCTGTACTTCTCTTGCATCTTTCTGCACCTCTCTTGCCTCTTTCAGCACCTCTGTTGCTTCTTTCTGTACCCCTCTTGCCTCTTTCTGCACCCCTCTTCCCTCTTTCTGCACCCCTCTTCCCTATTTCTGTAATTCTCTTGTCTCTGTCTGCACCCCTGTTCTCTCTTTCTGTACCTCTTTTGTCTGCTTCTGCAACTCTCTTGCCT
The DNA here is from genome assembly GCF_964204655.1 of Triturus cristatus. Taxonomy (NCBI): domain Eukaryota; kingdom Metazoa; phylum Chordata; class Amphibia; order Caudata; family Salamandridae; genus Triturus; species Triturus cristatus. Next base: position 37,248,790 of record NC_140594.1, read on the forward strand.
CTGTGTAGTTCTCTTGCATCCTTCTGTACCTCTGCTGCCTCTTTCTACACCCCTCTTGCCTCTTTCTGCACCCCTCTTGCCTTTTTCTGCACCCCTGTTGCTTCATTCTGCACTTCTCTTGCTTCTTTCTGCCCCCTCTTGCTTCTTTCTGCACCCTTCTTCCCTCTTTGTGCATCTCTCTTGCCTCTTTCTGCACTTCTCTTGCCTCTTTCTGTAACCCTCTTGCCTCTTTCTGTACATCTGTTGCTTCTTTCTGCACTTTTGCTTTTTTCTTCATCTCTCTTGCTTTTTTCTGTAACCCTCTTGTCTCTTTCTGCACATCCGTTGCTTCTTTCTCAACTTCTCTTGCTACTTTCTGTACTTCTCTTGCTTCTACCTTTTTGTACACAAATTTGCAGAGTAAGCTGTTTAAACACAGGTATTCAACTATTTGTATGTTTAATTTTATGTAACGTGTCACTAGGCAAAAGCAGAGACACGCATGCATACCTTCACAAACTTACAACAGTAATATGCTTAGGATTGCTGTTTTATGTTTGGTCGGCATAACATTATGAGCAGTGAATGAATATTGAACTTTCAAGAGAAAAGTGAGGTTTAAGACATCTTGGGAAGCAGATTAGTGATCAGGCTAATTTGTATGAGTCTGTTGTAAGGTACAGTCAAATTAGGCCTCTTTCTACTCTTCTTTTCTGCACATCTATTGCTTCTTTCTGCACCTTTCTTCCTAGTTCTGAACATCTGTTGACTCTTTTTGCACTTCTCTTGCTTCTTTCTGCGCCTTTCTTCCTCTTTCTATACATGTCCTACCTATGTAGGAATAGTTAGAAATTAGCATTTAAAACCATTAGAAATTAATTGAAAAAAACATAGGTATCAGGGGCATTATAGTTAGAAATTAGCATTTAAAAAACCTTTGAAATTCTGTGAAAACACCATAGGTTTCAAGGACATTATACTTAGAAATTAGCATTTAAAAAGCCTTAGAAATTCACTGAAAAAACCACAGGTTTCAGGGACGTTATAGTTAGTTCTACATTTCACTCGCACAAAACCAGAGAAATTCATTTGAGATGTCATCAGTGATGTCACGAGTGATGTCACTGACCATGTCATGAGTGATGTAATATGTGACGTCATCAGCAGTGCATTGCGGGCACGCAAGTTATAGTTAGCTGAACTAAGTATAACGGGGGAATTTCAATGGTTTTCTACAAGTGAAATGTCCAACTAACTATAACGCCCCTGAAACCTATGTTTTTTTCAGTGATTTTCTAAGGTTTTTTAAATGCTAATTCCTAACTATAACGTGCCTAAAACCTATGTTTTTTTCAGTGAATTTCAAAGGTTTATTAAATGCTAATTTGTAACTATACCGTGCATGAAACCTATGGTATTTTCAGTTAATTTCTAAGGTTTTTTAAATGCTAGTTTCTAACTATGCCTACAGAGGTAGGACATGTGAAGAAAGAAGAAAAAGAAATGCAGAAAGAAGCAACAGAAGTCCTCAAAGATGAAGAAAAGTGCAGGAAGAACAAACAGAGGAGCAGAAAGAGGCCTTGTTGCAAAATCATCCTGTACCCTCAACTTTTACAGATGGGTACTGGTGGTAACTGACTCTGACTAACCAGTCCTAGAGCCAGTGCTATGCTAAAAAACACTTAGAATACAGTTAAAACACCCACATACACTAGGGAACACTATGCGTTGGGGTACCCCTGTGATTACCATGGCCTCCTCTGTAAGACCCTAGTACATAATAGGGCAGGGGGATTAAACCTACCTCTTAAAATGCACCACAGGGCATGTTTGTACACTGGTGAAGGGAGGGGGGCTGAGCTGACGTGTGCAAACACGCCCTGTGGCCGCTTTAATTGCACACGTCACCTCAGGCCCCGTCCCCTCCCTTCACCACTGTGTCAACACGCCCTGCGGCCATTTTAAGTTGTGAGATTAAGTCCCCTAGAATCCTGAGGGTCCCGAGGGTCCAACTAGCCCACTAGGTACCTCCAGTAAGCGCCACAGAGCTGTGTTGCAGAGAGGTGTAAAAAGGGGCACAGCCTGGACCACCTCTCTGCCACGCAGCGCAGTGCCGCTTATTGGAAGCACCTGGAGGACTAGTTAGACCCCAGGGGCCCTCAGGATTGAAGGGGAATTATTTCCCCAACTTAAAACGTGTCACAGGGCGTGTTTGCACACGTCACCTCAGGCCCTGTCCCCTCCCTTCCCCACTGTGTAAACGCGCCCTGTGGGTGTTTTATGTTGGGAGATTAAGTCCCCTTGAAGCCTGAGGGTCTCTAGGGTCAAACTAGCCCACTAGGTACCTCCAGTAAGCACCGTTGCAGAGAGATGTAAAAAGGGGCACGTCCTGGACCACCTCTCTGCAACACAGCGAAGTGGCGCTTACTGAAAGCACCTGGTGGACTAGTTGGCCCCAGGGACCCTCAGGATTGAAGGGGAATTATTTCCCAAACTTAAAACACCCACTGGGCGTGTTTGCACACGTCACCTCAGGCCCCGCCCCCTCCCATCACCACTGTGTAAACGCGCCCTGTGGCCATTCTAAATTGAGAGATTAAGTCCCCTTGAATCCTAAGGGTCCCTAGGGTCAAACTACCCCACTAGGTACCTCCAGTAAGCTCCACAGAGCTGCGTTCCAGAGAGGTGTAAAAAGAGGCGTGACCTCTAACACCTGTCTGAAACACAGCTCCCTGGCACACACTGGAGATACCTGTTTGGCTAGTTGGCCCTTAGGGACCCTCAGTATTAAAAGAGAGTTAATCCGCCAACTAAAAACGCGCCACGGGGCGCTTTTGCACAGTGGTGAAGGAAGGAGCATGGCCTGAAGTGACATGTCTGCAAACACACCCTGTGGCGAGGTTTAAATTGGGGAATTAATTCCTCCTCAAACCTGAGGGTCCCTGTGGCCAACTAGCCCACCAGGTACCAACACTATGCGCCAGAGTGCTGCCTTGCAGAGAGGTGTTCAGAGGCCACACCCCTTTTTACAACACTCTGCAAGGCAGCTCCGTGGCGCTTACTGGAGGTACCTGATGGGCTAGTTGGCCCCCTGGGACACTCCAGATGGAAGAGGAATTAATTCCTGAACTTAAAACGTGCCACAGGGCGCGTTTGCACACATATCCCCTCAGGCCCTGCCCCCTCCATTCACCACTGTGCAAATGCACCCCGTGGCGCATTTTAAGTTGGGGGATTACCCCCCTTGAATCCTGAGGGTCCCTGAGGTGCAACTACCCCACCCGCTACCTCCATTAAGTGCCACAGAGCTGCGTTGCAGAGAAGTGTAAAATGGGCCGTGGCCTCAGAACACCTCTCTGCAATGCAGCCCCCTGGCGCATACTGGAGGTTCCTGTTAGGCTATTTGGCCCCCAGGGACCCCCAGTATTCCAGGGGGTGCGTTTTCAGAGTGCTGAAAGGAGGGGGCGTGGCCTCCGGCGTGATGCCGGTATTTCTTTTTTTCTTTTTTTGAAAGAGGGGCTGCATAGCCCCCCTTCCTTTTCTTATTTTTTTGCCCTGGGTACCCCTTCCCCAGGGCCTGTCCCATAATTTAAAAAAAGAAAAAATTTTGGAAGGGGGCCGCGTGGCCCCCTCCTGAGGCCTTAATCAGCCCCGGGGACCCCATCCCTCGGGGCATGGTCTTTTTAAAAAAAAAAAAGAATTTTGGGAGGGTGTTGCATTGCTCCCCTCCTCTTGCCACTAAAGGCCCTGGGGACCCCATCCCCCGGGGCCCGCCTTTCTAATTTATTCATTTTTTTTTGGGGGGGGGAAGGTGGGCCGCGCGGCCCCCCTCCCGGGCCACTAATAGACCCCATCTCCCGTGGCTGGCCCTCTCCTTTGGGGGCCGTGGGGGGTTCCCCTATCCCCCCGCGGTCCCGCTGGCTCCCGCCCTGCCATAGCAAACTACAGTGTCCCGGGGTGGACACCCCGGGACACTGCTGGAACCGGCCCTGGGGGGTGGCGGTCCCCAGGGCCATCATTGGCTCCAGGGGGGGGCATGCGGCCCCCCTCTCACCAATTGAGAAAGCCCCAGGGGGTGGTGGTTCCCAGGGCTGGGGGTCCGTCATTGACCCCAAATTTATATATTTAGAGCCACGGGGAGGTGGCGGTCCCTGGGGCGTGTGGGGGGCTTGAGCCCCCCCACCCAGGGTATTTTTCTTTTTTTAAATACACAAGCCCCAGGGGTGGCAGTCCCCGGGGCTGCGGGGGCCATGAGACCCCCCAGCCATTCATTTTTGAAGTCCTGGGGGGTGGCGGTCCCCAGAGCTTGGGGGCCCATTTGGGCCCCCCAACCCAATACATGCATAGCCCCCAGGATTTGGCCCCCCCGGGGGCCAATTAGCAATGAAGCGCGGGAGCCCGTGCTTCATTTATTTTTTTTATCGGCAGGATCCGTGCACCGAGCACGGATTTTGCCGATTTTAAAAAAAATGTAAAAATCTTTTTGGCCCTGAGCAGGCCTAGGGGGTCAGGGTGTTTCTACCCTGCCCCTTTTTGGGTTCTGCGTGTGTTTTTCTTCTCTTTTCTTGTGCCCCGGTTCGACCGAGGCACAAGATGGCTGCCAACACTTCCTGGTTTGGAGTGTTGACAGCCAATTAGCATACAGCTCGTGTTCGGCAGGGTGCGCGGATACACCGCGCCCATAGATATATCTATGATTTTGCTTTTGGTTTTCTCAGGAATTACTGAACGGATTTACACTATTTAAGCAAAAAGTACGAGTGTGAACCAAGATCTACCTTTCTGCCAAATTTGGTGTAATTCCATTCAGCGGTTCGGGCTGTATCTGCGACTAACGGTCCATATGGAAAATTGCATGGGGAAAACACGTTTTGGGACCCCCGTTTTTTCTCGGCCCCCGCTTGATGAATCACCCCGAGACTTTCAGGATAGGAGCAGAACGGAGCGGGCAACAAGTTTTGAAAATTTCATGAAGATTCTTCAACCGTCGCCAAAGTTATTCCAAATAGAATGTTGCAGATTTCCTATGGATAATAGGACCTAACTATAACTACCTACTGGCGACCGCCAGTAGGTTATATATATATATATATATATATATATATATATATATATATATATATATATATATATATATATATAAATATTACCTACTGGTGGTCGCCAGTAGGTAGTTATAGTTAGGACCAAGTTTCCATAGGAAGAGCATTTTTTGTTTTGCTTATAACTTTGGCGTTGTTTGATGAATCTTCATGAAATTTTCCAAACTAATTCTTTGTTCATGTCAGCTCCTATTTCGGGGGTGATTCGTCAAGGGGGGGCCGAGAAAAAAGGGGGTCCTAAGACATGTTTTCTCCATGTTAATTTCCATAGGAAACTTTAGACAAGGCTACAGGTCGAACGGGTGAACGAAATTACCCCAAATTTGGCAGGGAGAAGGGTCTTGGTCTAGAAAGCTTGCTTTTGTTTACTTGTTGTAAATCCATTTAGTAGTTTTTGGGAAATATCAAAATTTAGTGTAGGCCAGAGGTAGCGATGAGCAAGGGCCCACTGCCACATGCATACGTTGGTGGCCCCACCGGCCTGTGTATTGCAGGTTCAGTGGCACCACGTGTCGCCGGCCTTGCATATTGAAATATGCCTCACTGATCGAAAGGAGTGTGGTGCTGTGGTCGGTGCCACGGACTTGGGGTCACTGCCATTCAGGACTCAGGACACAGTTACACATGTGGAATCGGCTTGTGTTAAAGAGGGTTAGTGGGACTACAGTAGGCCTGGGCAGTAAATTCTGTTCCGCTCGTGGAATTTGCGGAATTTCGGTAATTTCGCGTTCCGCGGAGAACGCGAAATTAGCCAAAATTCTGCTTTCCGCGACTTCGCGAAATTTTTTCTTGTTCGCGTTCTCAAAATGCGTGTTCGCGAGATATTTCTCCCCGAGCACACAAACAGCAACTGTGAACAGGAAAAAAGCATCGCGAACAAGCAATTCCGCGTGTTCGCGGAATTTCTGCATGTTCGCGGAGATTTTTTAACCGTTTCGCGGAGATTTGCGTAATGCGATTACGCAAATTCCGCCCACCCCTAGACTACATTCGCCGGCCTTGCATATCGAAATATGCCTCACAGATCGAAGGGAGTCTGGTGGTGTGGTCGCTGCCATGGACTTGGGGTCACTGCCATTCAGGACTCAGGACACAGTTGCACATGTGGGATCAAATTGTGTTGGACAGTGTTAGTTGGCACCACGTGTCCAAAATTCAAATTGGGAGGTCTGCTGCCCGCAGTCTAGACTGCTAATCAGTGTTCATTTGTACTTGAAAATGAATTTGGTGATTGTACTAAAGCTATAACTGATGTAAAAAATGTTCAAGAAGAAAGGATACTAAAAGAATATTATGTAGATTTGATGTCTGTAATGGTTATTTGCCTACTGGACTCTGTAGTTAATGAATGAAGAAATCATTTTCATTGTGAGCCCTACTGAGTGCAGTGTAGGCATATGATGAAAAGATGAAATAAGTATAGAATACACTGACGCAGTGTTTTATTTTCTGAGTACAATCTTGTTGTTAGAAATTAGCAATAACAATTGGAATTGCGAGCTGTACTGCCTGCAGTGTAGACTGCTATTCCATGTTAGTTTGCATTTGAAGATTAATTTGGTCATTGTAGTAAAGCTATAACTGATATAAAAAAAAGTTCTTGAAGCGAGGATACTAAAAGGATAATATGCAGGGTGTAAGACTTGCCTACTGGAGTCTGTAGTTGCACATGGAAATACCCCTCACTGATTGAAGGGAGTGTGGTGCTGTGGTCGGTGCCGCGGACTTGGGGTCCCACCCATTCAGGACTCAGGACACAGTTACACATGTAGGATCGGCTTGTGTTAAAGAGAGTTAGTGGCACCACGTGTCGCCGCCATTGCATATGTAAATATGCCTGACTGATCAGAGGGAGTGTGGTGCTCTGGTCGCTAGCACGGACTTTGGGTCACTGCCATTCAGGACTCAGGACACAGTTACACATGTGGGATCAGCTTGTGTTAAAGAGGGTTAGTAGGACTACGTGTCGCCGGCCTTGCAAATCGAAATATGCCTCACTGATTGAAGGGGGTGTGGTGCTGTGGTTGTTGCCACGGACTTGGGGTGACTGCTATTCAGGACTCAGGACACAGTTACACATGTGGGATCGGCTTGTGTTAAGGAGGGTTAGTGGGACTACGTGTTGCCGGCCTTGCATATCGAAATATGCCTCACTGATCGAAGGGAGTGTGGTGCTGCGGTCGCTGCCACGGACTTGGGGTGACTGCCATTCAGGACTCAGGACACAGTTACACATGTGGGATTGGCTTATGTTGAACAGAGTTAGTGGCACCACGTGTCACTGCCATTGCATATGGAAATATGCCTCACTGATTGAAGGTAGTCTGGTGCTGTGGTTGTCTCACGGAGTTGGGGTCACTGCCATTCAGGACTCAGGACATAGTTTCACATGTGGGATCGGCTTGTGTTGAAGACGGTTAGTGGCACCATTTGTCGCCGGTCTTCCACAGTGTAGGCCAGATGTAGCGGTGAGCAAGGGCCCACAGCCATGTGCATATGTTGGTGGCCCCACCAGCCTGTGTAGAGCAGATTCAGTGGCACCACGTGTCACCGGCCTTCCATATACAAATACCACTCACTGATCAAAGAGAGTCTGGTGCTGTGGTTGCTGCCATTCAGGACTCAGGACACAGTTACACATGTGGGATCGGCTTGTGTTGAACAGGGTTAGTTGGCACCATGTGTCGCCGGTCTTCCACAGTGTAGGCCAGAGGCAGTGGTCAGCAAAGGCCCACAGGCAGGTGACGTTGACTTAAGCTGCACTGTTTGGGAGCATTTGGTCATCTTAACCCATTATAGTCTCCTACACAATTTGCGTCGCTACTAATCTTGAATTGAGAACTGTGTGACCCCAGTGTAGGGTGGAGGGAGCGGTCAGGATGGGCGCGCAGCCACGTGGCGTTGAGTTGAGCTGCACAGTTAGTGGCACTTGAAGTAATCAGCGTGTGCACACCCTGCGATGATACGTGGTCCCGGTGGGCCGCACTAGGAGCAATGCGTTTTGTCTAATGAATTCGGCCTTGATAAGGCCTCATGGCGATTACTTATGGTGCAGTGAGTTAGTAGCACCTGAAGCACACAGCGTGTGTGCACCCTGCGATGATGCGTGGTCTGGGCGGGCTGCACTGGGAGCAATGTGTCTTGCGAACTGGACTGCGTCATCTGCAATCGCCACTGCATCTGAATTGTGCTCCCTGCCGTCCACAGTGTAAAGCAAAGGCAATAGTCGGTACAGACGTAAGTCTGCGGTGCTGTGCCGCTGGGCTCGTAGGGGGCCTGTGTCGAGGAGGCCCGCAGTCATGGCGGCATCCACGTGCCAGGGTGAGGGCTGCTGCTCTGACAGACTCGTTGGTCTTCCCACAAGTGAACCACGCCTAGGGCCTGGCCTATTTATTCATTCTCCTACGCTGGAGTGGTGTACGTTGGAGAAGCCCACTCTGCTTCTGCTTCCAGGGGGACAACACAGCTACATGACCGAGATCTTCCCGACTGCCTTAGGTAACATGGTTGCGTCCACTGTGCACAACACTACACATATCAATAGTATATCTCCACATGGAGAGGTTTGTGCTTTGCATAGTGAGGTCTGTGCAGCACATCAGCGTTACACTTGGCATTGTGTGCTTTATTATTGATGGGTGACTTGTCTCCTTCATATATAGTTGGTTGCCACATCTCCCAACATTCAGCTATTGTGTGGCTGAGGGACATGGCGTTTTGGGAAGGTCCGTTCTCCTGTTTTGCGCTGCCTCGGTGGTAGTAGAGGGGGTGGTCCGGGGGGGAGGTTCTGGTGGTGGTGGCACTGGGTGTTGTGGCCTTGTTGGGTGTTGGAGCTGCATGATCAATAGCTCTATCACATGTTGGTCTTTAGATATGGCTGTTAGTTGGGTCCAATTCACGGAGTAGATAGTCGACCTCCTTACACCAGTCAAAGGTTGATGTTAATTTGTTACTGCTAACTCAGCTTATCGCCTGCTTTTTGGATCACATTGCAGATTTGGCTGGTTGTTGAAAATATGGGGAAGTGGTGTTTTTGTGGTTTTTTTGCACGGGAACGCCTACTTTGCATTTCATTAGCGTTAGTTTTGGCTCTCGTTTGTGATGATTTTGTTGACTTATGGTATCGATGGAAGAGTGGTGAGATTTGCAGTTTTCAACAAGTTGAGAATGGGATGATAATTAAAAAACACAGAAAAAAGATAGGTTTAATGAACATTATAATTAGAAATCATAGGTTTTCAGGCACACTATAGTTAGAAATTAGCATTTAAAAAACCTTAGAAATTCACTGAAAAAAACATAGGTTTCAGGCACGTTATAGTTAGAAATTAGCATTTAAAAAACCTTTGAAATTCACTGAAAAAACCATAGGTTTCAGGGATGTTATAGTTAGTTGGACATTTCACTCATAGAAAACCATAGAAATTCCCCTATTATAGTTAGTTGAGCTAACTATAACTCGCTTCCCCGCAATGCACTGCTGAGGACATAACATATTACATCATTCATGACATGGTCAGTGACCTCACTGATGACATCACAGATGACATCTCAAATGACATCACGGATGACATCACTGATGATATCATCCACGTCAAAATCTGATGCACCTCCTCCGACCCTAATATAACACTTGATACACCCACTCTAAAATACAGACTATAATGTTCGAAACCATGAACACACCAATACCAGTTGGTACATATCCACTCACTAATTCCTAGGTCTACACACACATCCATTAATTCACCCATACATTCGCTCATACATACAGTCAGCCATCAATACAGCATTATCATATCCAGTCACATATTTATACAGACACTCACACACCGCCTCTCATTCATAGAGTTATTCACACACCTAGTCAGTAATGGAAATAATCAATCACACTTTCATTTACTCACCTGTACAGTTATACAAATACCACGTCACTTATTTAAACATATACTAACACATACTTACACTCTAATACAATAACTAATACAGGCACACACTGATCCATACAGGCACTCTCACAATCACTCACTCTCACATATAGTCATTTATACAGTCCAAAACTCATATATACTGCCTTTCACATATGGAGTTACTCACACATGTACCACTGAGGCATCCATTCACTCACCAAGACACTCATACACACACTCGCCCAGCCATACAGCCCTTCACAGATACAGACTTGAATACATATACCCAGTGACTTATCCACTCACACATCTATGCACAGTGTCACACCCCCCACCCACCCAAACAGACACTCAGTCACCCATACAGGTAGTCAGACAAGCAATCAATAGCTCATATAGATCCTCATTTAGTTGCTAACCAAACCATGGAACTGCTTACACACCAACTGACAACCTAAACTGTGTTAATGTCTGTATCAGTTGCTAACACATGCATTAAGCAAGACACAATTAATCACTCACTTATACAGTCAATCACACACCTACTTAATCATCCAGCCTGGCTCTTATACACCCATTCATTATTCAATACACCTTGGCATACATATATAAAACATATTTACATTTTATAGAAACACACATTCACTGGATGATGTCATCAGTGATTTCATCAGTGATGCCATTTGAGATGTCATCAGTGATGTGATCAGTGATGTCACTGACCTTGTCATGAATGATGTAATATGTGACGTCATCAGCAGTGCATTGCGGGGGCGTGAGCAATAGTTAGCTCAACAAACTATATATATATTATCTACTGGCGGTCGCCAGTAGATAGTTATAGTTATGACCTATTTTCCATAGGAAATCCGCAACATTCTATTTGGAATAACGTTGGCGCCGGTTGATGAACCCTCGCGAAATTTTCCAAACTTTTGGCCAGCTCCGCTCCGCTCCTACCCTGAAAGTTTCATGGTGATCCGTCAAGCGGGGGCCGAGAAAAAAGGGGGGTCCCAAAACGCGTTTTCCCCATGCAATTTCCCATAGGATCTGTTGTCGCGGCTACAGCCCCAACCGCTGAACGAATGACACCAAATTTGGCAAAGAGGTAGTCCTCAGTTTGAACTCGTGCCTTTTGCATATATGGTGTGAATCTGTTCAGTAGTCCCTGGGAAAATTAAGGTAAAAAAGTTAGTGATATCTATGGCCGCGGAGGATCCGTGGACCATACCTGCACCGTAAGCGCACCCTTCCCGAACCGAGCGCGCACCCTCCCGATCGCGCTCTGAATGCTAATTGGCTGTCGAGTGTCTCTCTACATTCGAAACCAGGAACTGTTGGTGGCCATTTTCTGCCTCGGTAGAAGCGAGGCTGAAGAAGCAAGGGGAATAAGTGTGTAAAACATATAAAGGGGGCAGAGTGGAAATACTCTCACCCTCTAGAGGTGCTTAGGGGGTCCCAGAAGGACCACCTGGGGCCCCCATTCTTTTTTTTTTTTAAACAACGAAATGCGTGCATGGTGCGCGCATCCTATCGCGTTGGATGCACGGATCCTCTAGCGGTGGGTTCACGGATCCAAAAACATGGAAAAAAAATATATAAAATAAAGTTTTGCACATATAGTTAAAAAAATATTTTGAAAAATATAAAAAAATATGTTTGAAAAACCCATTAAGTTCAAATAACATTTTTTAATTTTTAAAAGAATTAATTGAAAAAATACATTTAAAAATGGTGATAAAAAAGTATTTTAACAAAAATGTAATTAATGAAATGACACACTGAATTTGAAAAATATAGAAATCCAATCAAAATCATTAAACATGATATCTTCAGAGATAAGTTATAGATAGGAATTAGCATTTAAAAAATTTAGAAATTCACTGAAAAAAACATAGGTTTCAGGCCTGATATAGCTAGGAATTAGCATTTAAAAAACCTTTGAAATTCACTGAAAAAAACATAGGTTTCATGCACGTTATAGTTAGGAATTGGCATTTAAAAAACCTTTGAAATTCACTGAAAAAACCAAAGGTTTCAGGGGCGTTATAGTTAGGAATTGGCATTTAAAAAACCTTAGAAATTCACTGAAAAAACCATAGGTTTCAGGGGCGTTATAGTTAGCTGGACATTTCCCTCATACAAAACCCTAGAAATTGCCCTGTTATAGTTAGTTCAGCTAACTATAACTCGTGCCCCGCAATACACTGCTGATGACGTCACATATTACATCACTCATGACATGGTCAGTGACATCACTGATGACATCACAGATGACATCTCAAATGACATCACTGATGACATCATCCATGTGATAAATTAGTGTATCTTCTCACACCCTAATATAACCTTTGATACACCGACTCAAAATTTCAGACGGGCATTTTGACAACCATAGATACTCCAATACCAATAACTACTCACCCACTCATTGACTTTTAGGTCTACATACATCTCCACTCACTCACCTGTACAGTCACTCATACTTACATTCACTCCGTGCATTTATACACCTATATAGACACTCACACACCGCCAATCATCCATTGAGGTACTGACACATCTAGTCAGTCATGCAAATAATTAATCACAATAAAATTTACTCACCTATACAGTTAAAAACACTCAAGTTCACTTACTCATTAAAATACTAACAAATTCTGTGTCTTCCTGCAGAAAAACAAACAGCACATGACACAGATATCCTTGCACTATGGCGCATGCAGCCACTCCCAAAATCACACATTCTCACATATAGATAGTTATATACTCTTACACACATATGCACTGCGTTTCACATATGTAGTTACTGACACATGTGAAACTGAGATATACATTCAATCACTAACACACCTATACATACACTCACCCAACCATACAGTCCATCACAGATGCACTCTTAAAAACATGCACCCCCTGAATCACCCCCTCACACATCTAGTCACAGAGTCACACACACCCTACCCACACAAACACTCAGGCACCCATACAGATACTCAGACAACCAATCAATAACCCATATGGACACTCATATAGCTATTCAAAACACCATGCAGCCACTTATACACCAACACACAGACACATACAGACATTCACACAGTTTAGTCACTAGTCTGCAGTAAGATACATTTAATGACTCACTTATAGAGTCAGTTACGCACCTAGAAAATCATCCATTCACACACTTGTACACCCACATATTTTTCAACAGGCCTTTCCCTATATATATTAAACATAATAAAACTGTTCAGAAACACATACTCAATGGATGATGTCATCAGTGATGTCATCAGTTATGTCATTTGAGATGTCATCAGTGATGTCATCAGTGATGTCACTGACCATGTCATGAGTGATGTAATATGTGACGTCATCAGCAGTGCATTGCGGGGGCGCGAGTTATAGTTAGCTGAACTAACTATAACAGGGGAATTTCTAGGGTTTTGTACGAGGGAAATGTCCAGCTAACTATAACGCCCCTAAAACCTATGGTTTTTTCAGTGAATATATATATATATATATATATATATACGCATTCTCAGATATTTAAATATCACCAAGTCTCTGGATGATGTCATCAGTGACGTCATTTGAGATGTCATCAGTGATGTCATCAGTGATGTCACTGACCATGTTATGAATGATGTAATATGTGATGGCATCAGCAGTGCATTGCAGGGGCGCGAGTTATAGTTAGCTCAACTACTTATAACGGCTGAATTTCTCTGGTTTTGTACGAGTGAAATGTCCAACTAACTATAACATCCCTGAAACCCGTGTTTTTTTCGTTGAATTTATAAGGTTTTTTTAAATGCTTATATATAACTGTAACGTCCCTGAAACCTAAAGTTTTTTCAGTGAAAATATATATATATATATATATATATGTATAGATATATATATATTACCTACTGGCGGTCACCAGTAGGTAGTTATAGTTAGGACCTATTTTCCATAGGAAATCCGCAACATTCTATTCCCAATAAGTCTGGCGCCGGTTGACGAATCTTCGCAAAATTTTCCAAACTTTTGTCCAGCTCCGGTCCACTCCTATCCTGAAAGTTTCATGGTGATTTGTCAAGCGGGGGCTGAGAAAAAAGGGGGGTCCCAAAACGCTTTTTCCCCATGCAATTTCCCATAGGACCTGTTGACGCAGCTACAGCCCGAACTGCTGAACGGAATTACACCAAATTTGGCAGAAATGTAGACCTTGGTTCAGAGTCGTGCCATTTGCTTAAATGGTGTAAATCCGTTCAGTAGTTCCTGAGAAAATCAAAAGTAAAATCACATATATATCTGGCCGGAGCAAACGCTGTCGGTCTCCCTGCCGCATCACTCCAACACCGGCCGCAGCAGGGGGAGACTACAGCTCCCGTGAGGCATTGCACACTCTGACCACTTCCGCCTTCCGCCTATCAGCGCGCCCGGAGGCACTTCAAAAGGCCAGGCTCCCTCCGCGTCGCGGGATGCGCGCGGGCGGCGCCGGGCTAAGCCCGGGCAAAGGGCGGGCCCTCTGTGGCCCTCAGAGGTCATCAGTGGTCGGGCGGGCCACCCCACTAAGCTGTAAAATAAGGTGAGAGAGGCGACATGTCCATCAGGGGGAAACGCTCCGCAAATACTATGGGTAAACCGACAGTGACCGACCCCATAACATCGTTGTCCCTAGAAAATATGCTGGACAATGCTTTTAACATGGTTGCTAATGAAATTGCGAGCACAGAGAGACGGATGTCATTGGAGCTCTTACGTGCACACTCTGAGCCCCGGGAATTAAGTATAGAACATATCGTACCTTTATCTCCAATTGTTACAGTTACCAAAGCCAATTCGTCTCATTTACCATCTGTTACCCCTGGGGGAGAAAGTGACACTATTATTCTTGACTCCCAGCTTGATGCCAATGCGCATGTTTCCATCCCTCTTGTAACCTCGAAAATCAAACCTGTTGGAGGAAAAAGGAAAAGAGGCCCTCCAAAATCTTTAACCAATAAAAGGAAACAAGCTATATGTAATAAGGACCAACCCACACCACAGAGTATGTGGACCAGAGGGAAGCAAAAGACAACTGGGGGTAATATGGTTATGAATGAACAATCACAATCCGTTGAAGGACCCTTGGACATTACCCCTCCAAGAAGTGGCTATAATTGCACGTGCACACAGACGGATTTTGTTAGTGAAAGTATTACATCAAAGAAGTCTAATGTGAATTTTATGGAAACCATTGTGGACACCATTTTTAAACAGTTAGAATGTCAAATGATCAAGCAGTTTAATAATATTTTTAAAAGATTAGACCGAATTGAAACTCTGATAAAGAATGAAGATGTCAAAAGGAAGGGGGCTATTAGCCTTGATTTAATAAGGGGAGAGCGCTTGTTGAAGGAGCTAGAAGTCGCTAATAGGGGCGTTTTGAGTAAAGGGCCTAATGCTCTTAGTGGCGCAACTACCTCTAATACTGCATCCAAAAGTGTTAACGAAGGGAGAAGTCACATTGCAAAAACCACCCAGCAAACCCTGATAGGAGCAACGGAACCAGTACATCTTACTAGTATGGCCACTAATATGTTAAAGGATGCTCCGACCCTGCCAGCTGCAAGGAGGGAGGTACCTACTAACATTGGATTAGATAAGGGTCAAACCACTGCAACAAGGCCAACAATACACCCAGGGACTGTTCTCCATCTGCCCCCTGACACCTGCCCTTATGTAATAATCCTGGCAGGCGTACCTCAGTTAAGGGAGGGACAGAGTGAGTCATGGATGCAGCTAAACAACAAGTGTATTGACTGGTTATCTAAACATAAAGGGGTAGGCCCCAATATTATGAGAGAAATTTTGACTGTTCGACGGGTAAGTTGGGTTGGGCCACTACCTAAGAATATAGAAGGGGACTGTATTGTTATTAACTTTAGAAATCCCTCTACAGTTAAATTTATTCTTGGTAGCACCAATACGTGTTTTTCCCCCTCCACTGTCATAACCTCTCTGCCATTGGGCTATTTCTACAGACCCCACTATAGACCACCTAGCCCTGCTTTACCACCTTTTCCCCTGCACAACAGGTTCAGTGCTTTGTCTGATCTGGGTTCCTTGGACTGACTACCAACCACCATTCCAGATCTAGCAAGCAGGAATTATCTTAATACATCTGGCCTAGCGGGGGATCTAACTATTGATCCGACTACAGTGGCTGCTAATGATGCCAAGGCGCCTAAGGGCAACAGTTATGTTTCCACCTTGGTAACATCGATTAATAATCTGACAATCCTGAGTTGGAACATAGCAGGTCTTAACGCTAAAGTAACAAATGGGGACTGGGTGGATTGGGTTTCCAAATTTGACATCTTGATGTTTCAAGAAACTTGGTGCACTACTTCCCTACTTTTTGATGGATACAGTTGTTTTAACCAAACTTCACCAATCTCAGTTGTGGGTAGACCCAGTGGGGGACTTTCCATCTGGGTCAAAATTGGTGCAGATGTTAAAGTCGAACAGCTGGAAACATATGATAGGAGCTTTCAGGCATTACTTTACATCAGTAGAATAAGAATATGTTTAATAAATTTTTACAATAATGATTTTAAAACACATCCTAATATGAATTTTATAAAGTTGTTTAATTTTATTGATGACATTACAGAAGGACAAAAGTGTGGTAAACTTGATGGGATATGTTTAGGAGGAGATTTCAATGCGCACATCCACCGTCAAAACCCCCCTTGTAAAAGAGGTAAAGAATTGTCTAATCACCTGGCTACAAGGGACTTAATCAATGTCATGGAAAAGGCTAATACTATTGAAAATAAATGTCCTGTGGCTACTTATGTTGGGCATGGGTGTGCATCTACAATTGATTACGTATTCATAACCTCCCCACTTGTGGATCTTTTATTAGAGGCCATAGTCGCTAGGACTGCATATAGCGACCACCACCCGATTTTATCTAGTTTTAAATCTATTAACAAAAAGGTGAACGGACAGAAATAGGGGCTAAAAACATAGTTGCGTCGACAGACAAACTCAGGGTGGTCTGGAAGGGGATTGACAATAAGGGGGTGTTAGCTCGTGTTATAAAGTCTAACCCCCGATTAGTATCCACCTGTCTATCCTCCGACTGCCCGGGACAAGCGATTGTGGAAGCATTCTCGGAGCTGTGGAAGACCATAAAAAAGGAGATATCTAAGCCAGCTTTAACTAACACTAACACTAACCCGAGATGGTTTGATAACTCCTGCTCTAAAGCAAATAGAGAATTGAGAATTGCCCTAAAAGCTGACCCACCTGATCAGTTACTGGTGAGGTCTCTGAGGTCTAGTTACAAACGCACTTTAAAAACACGCTCCGAGGAGCTCTTAAAAACCCATTGGGAATCCCTTGAACGCACAGCAGCAACGAAGGGTGCTGCTGGGTTTTGGAGCGAGGTTAAGAACCTGAAAACGTTTGGCTCCAACATTACTCCCATAAACTGTAGCATACTAGGGGATGTATGGGTGGAGCACTTTACAAATATTTATACGCACCGATCCCTTCCATGGTAAATTCCCAAATTTTTAAGTTTCCGAACATTTCCATAATGGAGGTGGAG
This sequence comes from Triturus cristatus, assembly GCF_964204655.1. Classification (NCBI taxonomy): domain Eukaryota; kingdom Metazoa; phylum Chordata; class Amphibia; order Caudata; family Salamandridae; genus Triturus; species Triturus cristatus. The sequence continues at coordinate 37,266,369 of NC_140594.1, forward strand.
GACGCAATTTTTCAAAGTGCAGGAAATAAAGCGCCGGGGCCCGATGGATTATCCATTGATTTAATAAAATCAGAGCCTGACTTTTGGTCACCACTATTGTGTAATGTTTTTAATAATTTATCTATTGCTTCACTGCCCGATTCCTGGTCTAACAGCACCATCGTACCCATCTTCAAAAAAGGTAATAGACTTGACCCTGGCAGCTATCGCCCAATATCACTAATCGACAATACATTGAAGATCTTGGGTAGGGTCATTTTTAATAAGATCAGTACTTGGGCTGAAGAAAATAAAATTTTACACCCATGTCAGTTAGGTTTTAGAAGCAATGTAGGGACGGTGGAGCAGTGCTTAAACTTAAATTTAGTTTTAGACAAATATACCATAGCTAAAAAATCCCCACTTTATTTAGGCTTTATGGATTTAAGTTCTGCTTTTGATTTTGTTAACCGTTCCCGTTTATGGTCAGCCTTGCTTAGACACGGTTTGGATGAACCGTTGGTTCAATTTTTGGCCCATCTACACAGTGATTTGAAAGCTCGTGTCCGTATTATTAACGATGGTGAGGTTTCGGGCGAGATTTTAATTGGCAGGGGAGTAAGACAAGGCTGTGTCCTGGCTCCCCTGCTTTTTATTTTATATATAAATGAATTAAGCACATCTTTGGGTAAACTAACCACCGATGTTCCGCTCGTCAATGGCAATCCCCTCCCTGCACTTCTTTATGCCGATGATGCAGTACTTATAGGTCGTACACCCAATGCACTGCGCACTTTAATCTCAGGCTTCGTTTCTTATATGGCTGATCTTGACTTATGTACAAATTTTAAAAAATCCTTCATAATGTCCTGCGGGCCAAAGAAACATAAAATTCGCCATATCACGTCAGGGAATAATGTTTTAAACAGCACTTGTACCTTCCCTTATCTAGGCTTGTTGTTTTCTGATTTTGGATCCTGGCAACCTCATGTTGCCAGAGGGAGGAACAAATTGGGCAAAGCCATTAATTCTATAATTACTCTACGCCAACCAAAGCATGTCGAGGTCATTCCATCCCTCTTACAAATTTATAAGACCCAGTGCATCCCTACAGGAACTTATGGTGCCAAGGTGTGGGGTTACTCGAATTGCACCAATATTCAGACAGAAGAAAATAAATTCTGTAGGAAGGCCCTGGGGGGGGGGGGGGTTATTTCGGCACCCTCCTATGTATGTCATAGAGAATTGAATCTCCCCTACATAGAGGATTTTATAAAATCAAGACCCGCTTTGTTTTGGTTAAACATTTGGCGTAACCCCGCTGCCTCGTTGACCCGTGATATCATCTCAGACTGTCTAAAAAGTGAGCGGGACAATTACATTCCCTGGCTTAATGCGGTACAGAAGAGTTTAGTAAGTATAGAAATGGAGCACCTTTTCTTAGCCCCTGAAACAATAGACTCTTCACATAAGAATATAGTAAGAAGGGCCTTATTTGATCTGTACCGAGTGAATCGAGAAAATATTGAACTCGCTAAGCCAGCAATCCTTAGGTATATTCCTATTCAAGAACCTTGTGCTAGGCCACATATTATGCCCCAAGGTTACTTGTGCAAGAAACTGGGCAAATGGAACAGGAGTTTGCTATTTAGGTTTAGGGATGGAAGTGTGGTAAATTTACTTTGTTTCCCCTTGGGTTATACCCATAATTTGGTAAATTTAGACTGTCCATGTAACCAAGGTGGGAAGCAAAGCTTGCTGCATTTTACATTGTTTTGTGGCTTTTATGCAAAATATACCAAACACTTCGTAATTCCCTATTTTAGAGTTAGTGCTTTGACGGACTATAACGAGGCTTTCAGAATTTTACTGATGCTAAGCACTGAGGATGTAATCTCCAGAGTTAGTCACTTTCTCAAAATTGCTGTTCGTTCTCGTGCCTCAATGAATACGGCCTGATAGGTTGTTTAACCATCCCGCACCATTTGCATATTGCACTTTTATTTGCACATTGCATTTTTGTACAACGGGTGTTCCCTTAGATGTGCTTTGATTAATAAGATCTGTTTTATCTTTGTTCATTGGGATGATTTTTATGTTTTATATATATTTAAATGGATGTATTTTATAGAGTTATCAATTTTAACTTTTTATTCTTTGATGTCGAACAAAATGGAAATGGCCTGTTAGATCCAGAAGCATTTGCACTTTCCTTGGCTGTTTTGCACATATCTTACTTATTATTGCTGATGTAACTTTTATTGTGTATAGGGATAAATGCTGCAATTTGTATGTACTTTTATGGATGTTTTATATATATCCGAATAAAGATCATTTGAATTGAATTTGAATCTGGCCGGAGCCTAACCACACATCTCATCGTGAGATCTGATTGGCTGTCAGCACTTCATCCAAGAAGTGTTGGCAGCTATCTTGGGACCAATATACATGATAGCACCTCATTAAAAAGCATTTCAGTTAATAGAAGGTTTTAAAACTTTATTTACATTATACATCATTTGTTGATGGTGCCATACTCATTTTAGGAATTGTGGCATGTTCTAAGGTGATTTTACCAAATGAAAAAGCATTCTGCTGGGATATCATGAATCATGTTTGCGAGAAAACTATTTTCACATGCTTTTCCCACAGAGGTTTGGAAGGTGATCTATAAGCTAAACTGAGAGCATATTTTCTGTAAATTCACATTATCTTTCTTAGTCATGTGAGAATGAAGTCTGACATTCTCAGTAAAACATGTACATCCAACAAGGGCAGAGACTGTCAGTTGATTCCTTTGTGTTCTACTGCAGCTTCCCAGGGTGTTCCAAAGAACAACTAGAGCGCTAACACTACTTATGATAAACGTATGGCACACCTGAAGCCATATTAATTGGAATAAAGTGGTAACTCTTAAAACATTTAATTTAAAAAGGAACAAAATGAGGGGGTTCATTTTGCCATAGAATGTATGATTAGTGCTGCAGAAAGAAAAATTAGGGCACATTTTGAGAGACTTCTCAAATCCTCTTCCATTTCATTAAAGAATTCTGACATGCAGACTGAAACATGCACTTTCAATACCAGCAGCAGACTTCCCTGGTGAGCAGTAGCTTTACTACAGTGATCTAATGAGCAACTAGAGTGCTAACATTCTGAATTTATGGCAAATGTGTGACACATCTGAATGCCTTCTTCATTGAATCAAAGTAAAACACTGACAGTATTCCTACTGAGGAGACTGTAGTAAATGAGGAAATTAGGAAACTTCATAACAAGTCTCCCAAGATGGCCACCAGAGACAAAAGAGCCCAAATGTAGCACAAATATCACCGAGATGTAGCCCAAGTATAGCCCAATGACAGAAATCCCAGAGTGTTTTAAAGAACAACTAGAGCGCTAACAGTCTTACTTATGACAAAAGTATGGCACACCTGAAGCCATCTTGATTGGAATAAAGTGGTAACACTTAAAACATTTAATTTGCAAAGGAACAAAATGAGGGGGTTCATTTTGCCATAGAAATTATGATTAGTGCTGCAGAAAGAAAAATTAGGGCACATTTTGACTTCTCAAATCCTCTTCTATTTCATTAAAAAGTTCTGACATGCAGACTGAAACATGCACTTTGAATACCAGCAGCAGAATTCCCTGGTGAGCAGTGGCTTTACTACAGTGATCTAATGAGGAACTAGAGTGCTACCATTCAGAATTTATGGCAAATGTGTCACATCTGAATGCCTTCTTGATGGAACCAAAGTAAACAAGCATTGAAAATGCAATAGGTCTCGTCCTCGTTTAAGTTAAAGCAATTATGTTTGTAATTAGGTGGCTTTTTAGCTTTGCTTTTATTAATGTTTTTCAAAATTTCATGTACATAACATGCATATATGTATATGTGTGCATGCATTTATATTTGTATTTATATAGATATGCAGATTATATATATTTTTATATATGTATGTATATATATACACATACATATATATAAATGCATATGCATATATGTCCATATGTGTGCATATAGAGAGAGTTAGAGAGAGGTAGAGAGGTAGAGGGGTAGAGGTAGAGACGTAGAGGTAGAGAGGTAGAGAGTAGTAGAGAGAGAGGTAGAGAGGTATAGAGTAGAGGATGATTAATAGAGTAGAGAGTAGAGAGAGAGTAGTAGAGAGAGTAGCAGAGAGTGAGTAGGAGAGAGTAGTAGAGTGAGTAGTAGAGAGAGAGTAGTAGAGAGTAGTAGAGAGTAGTAAAGAGTGAGTAGTAGAGTGAGTAGTGGAGAGTAGTAAAGAGTGAGTAGTAAAGTGAGTAGTAGAGAGTAGAAGAGAGTGAGTATTAGAGAGTATTAGAGAGTGAGTAGTGGAGACTGAGTTGCAGAGAGAGAGTAGTAGAGAATGAGTAGTAGAGTGAGTAGTAGAGAGTAGTAGAGAGAGAGTAGTAGAGAGTGAGTAGTAGAGAGTAGTAGAGAGTGAGTAGTAGAGAGTAGTAGAGAGTAGTAGAGCGAGAGTAGTAGAGAGTGAGTAGTAGAGAGTAGTAGAGAGTGAGTAGTAGAGAGTGAGTAGTAGAGAGAGAGTAGTAGAGAGTGAGTAGTAGAAGGTAGTACAGAGTGAGTAGTAGAGAGTGATTAGTAGAGTGTAGTGGAGTAGTAGAGAGTGAGTAGTAGAGAGTAGTCGAGAGTGAGTAGTAGAGTGAGTAGTAGGGAGTAGTAGAGAGTGAGTAGTAGAGTGAGTAGTAGAGTGAGTAGTAGAGAGTGTGTAGTAGAGAGAGAGTAGTAGAGAGTAGTAGAGTAGTAGAGAGTGAGTAGTAGAGAGTGAGTAGTAGAGAGTAGTAGAGAGTGAGTAGCAGAGAGAGTAGTAGAGAGTAGTAGAGTAGTAGAGAGTGAGTAGTAGAGTGAGTAGTAGAGAGTTGTAGAGAGCGAGTAGTAGAGAGTGAGTAGTGGAGAGTGCGTAGTAGAGTAGTAGAGAGTGAGTAGTAGAGAGTGAGTAGTAGAGAGTAGTAGAGTGAGTAGTATAGAGTGAGTAGTAGAAAGAGAGAAGTAGAGAGTGAGTAGTAGCGTAGTAGAGAGTGAGTGGTAGAGAGTAGTAGAGAGTAGTAGAGTGAATAGTAGAGAGTAGTAGAGAGTGAGTAGTAGAGAGAGTAGTAGAGAGTGAGTTGTTGAGAGTGAGTAGTAGAGAGTGAGTAGTAGAGAGTGAGTAGTAGAGAGTGAGTAGTAGAGAGTAGTAGAGTGAGTAGTAGAGAGGGAGTAGTAGAGAGGGAGTAGTAGAGAGAGAGTAGTAGAGAGTGAGTAGTAGAGTAGTAGAGAGTGAGTGGTAGAGAGTAGTAGAGAGCAGTAGAGTGAGTAGTAGAGAGTAGTAGACAGTGAGTAGTAGAGAGTGAGTAGTAGAGAGTAGTAGAAAGTAGTAGAGAGTAGTAGAGAGAGAGTAGTAGAGAGTGAGTAGTAGAAAGTAGTAGCGAGTGAGTAGTTTAATTTAAAAGTAACACAATGAGGAGGTTCATTTTGCCATAGGAATTATGATTAGTGTGGAAAAAAGAAAATTAGGGCACATTTTGAGTGACTTCTCAAATCCTATTCTATTTCATTAAAAACTTCTGACATGCAGACTGAAACATGCACTTTCAATACCAGCAGCAGACGTCCCTGGTGAGCAGTAGCTTTACTACAGTGATCTAATAAGCAACTAGAGTGCTAACATTCCGAATTTATGGCAAATGTGTGACACATCTGAATGCCTTCTTGATGGAATAAAAGTAAAAAACCTGAAAGTATTTCCTACTGAGGAGACTGTTGTAAATGAGGAAATTAGGAAACTTCAAAACAAATAAGTCTCCCAAGATGGCCACCAGAGATAAAAGAGCCCAAATGTAGCACAAATATCACCAAGATGTAGCCGAATGCCCCAGAGTGTTTTAAAGAACAACTAGAGCGCTAACAGTTTTACTTATGACAAAAGTATGGCACACCTGATGCCATCTTGATTGGAATAAAGTGGTAACACTTAAAACATTTAATTTGCAATGGAACAAAATGAGGGGGTTCATTTTGCCATAGAAATTATGATTAGTGCTGCAGAAAGAAAGATTAGGGCACATTTTGACTTCTCAAATCCTCTTCCTTTTCATTAAAAAATTCTGACATGCAGACTGAAACATGCACTTTGAATACCAGCAGCAGACTTCCCTGGTGAGCAGTAGCTTTACTACAGTGATCTAATGAGCAACTAGAGTGCTACCATTCAGAATTTATGGAAAATGTGTGACACATCGGAATGCCTTCTTGATGGAATCAAAGTAAACAAGCATTGAAAATGCAATAGGCCTCGCCCTCGTTTAAGTTAAAGCAATTCTGTTTGTAATTAGGTGGCTTTTTAGCTTTGCTTGTATTAGAGTTTTTCAAACTTTCATGTACATACCATGCATATATATGCATATATGTATATGTATATGTTTACATGCATTTATATTTATATAGATATGCAGATTATATTTATATGTTTATATATTTATATATAGATATACACATACATATATATACATGCATAAGCATTTATATATGCATATATATATGTGCATATGTGTGCATATACAGAGAGGTAGAGAGGTAGAGGTGTATAGGTAGAGGTAGAGAGATAGAGAGATAGAGGTAGAGAGGTAGAGAGTAGTAGAGAGAGAGGTAGAGAGGTAGAGAGTAGAGAGCGAGTAATAGAGAGTTGACAGTGAGTTGTAGAGAGTAGTAGAGAAAGTATCAGATAGTGAGTAGTAGAGGGTAGTAGAGTGAGTAGTAGAGAGTGAGTAGTAGAAAGTGAGTATTAGAGAGTGAGTAGTAGAGAGTAGTAGAGAGTGAGTAGTAGAGTGAGTAGTAGAGAGTAGTAGAGAGTGAACAGTAGAGAGTGAGTAGTAGAGAGTGAGTAGTAGAGAGTAGTAGAGTGAGTAGTAGAGAGTGAGTAGTAGAAAGTAGTAGAGTGAGTAGTAGAGAGTGAGTAGTAGAGAGTAGTAGAGAGTGAGTAGTAGAGAGAGAGTAGTAGAGTAGTAGAGAGTGAGTGGTAGAGAGCAGCAGAGAGTAGTAGAGTGAGTAGTAGAGAGTGAGTAGTAGAGAGTGAATAGTAAAGAGTAGTAGTAGAGAGTAGTAGAGAGAGAGTAGTAGAGCGTTTAGTAGAGAGTGAGTAGTAGAGAGTAGTAGCAAGTGAGTAGTAGAGAGTAGTAGAGAGTGAGTAGTAGAGTAGTAGAGAGTGAGTGGTAGAGAGTAGTAGAAAGTAGTAGTGTGAGTAGTAGAGAGTGAGTAGTAGAGAGTGAATAGTAGAGAGTAGCAGAGAGTGAATAGTAGAGAGAGTAGTAGTAGACAGTGAGTAGTAGAGAGTAGTAGAGCGTGAGTAGTAGAGAGTGAGTAGTAGCACACGAGTAGTAGAGAGTGAGTAGTAGGGAGTAGAGAGTCAGTAGTTGAGAGTGAGTAGTAGAGAGTGAGTAGTAGAGAGTAGTAGAGTAGTAGAGAGTGAGTAGTAGAGAGTAGTAGAGAGTGAGTAGTAGAGAGTGAGTAGTAGAGAGAGAGTAGTAGAGAGTAGTAGAGAGTCAGTAGTAGAGTAATAGAGAGTAGTCAGTCAGTGTCAGTCAGTGTCAGTCAGTCAGTCAGTGTCAGTCAATCAGTGTCAGTCAGTGTCAGTCAATCAGTGTCAGTCAGTCAGTGTCAGTCAATCAGGGTCAGTCAGTGTCAATCAGTCTCAGTCAGTGTCAGTCAGTCAGTGTCAGTCAATCAGTGTCAGTCAGTGTCAGTCAATCTGTGTCAGTCAGTGTCAATCAGTCAGTGTCAGTCAGTCAGTGTCAGTCAGTCAGTGTCAGCTAGAGCAGCTCTGCTGACCTGGTTCTCTGGCTCCAAAGCAGCTCTGCTGACCTGGTTCTCTCTCTCTAAAGCAGCTCTGCTGACCTGGTTTCTCTGGCTCTACAGCAGGTCTGCTGACCTGGTTCTCTGGCTATAGAGCAGCTCTGCTAACCTAGTTGTTATGCTACAGAGCAGCTCTGCTGATCTTGTTCTCTGGCTCTACAACAGCTCTGCTGACCTGGTTTTCTGGCTCTAAAGCAGCTCCGCTGACCCAGTTCTATGGTTCTGAAGCAGTTCTGCTGACATGGTTCTCTGGCTCTAGAGCAGCTCGGCTGACCTGGTCCTCTCCCTCTAAAGCAGCTCTCCTGACCTGGTTTCTCTGGCTCTGCAGCAGCTCTGCAGACCTGGTTCTCTGGCTCTAGAGCAGCTCTGTTGACCTGGTTCTTAGGCTCTAGAGCAGCTCTACTGACCTGGTTCTATGGCTTTAAAGCAGCTCTGCTGACCTGGTTCTCTGGTTCTAGAGCAGCTCTGCTGACCTAGTTCTTAGCCTCTAGAGAAGCTCTGCTGACCTGGTTCTCTGGCTCTACAGCAGCTCTGCTGACCTGGTTTTCTGCAAGTACAAATATATTATTTTGATGAATATCTTACATAATCTCTTGCCTCAATATGTATAAAAAAGACACATACATATCATTTCGGAACATAATTTTTTTTTGCGGGAGTTGCGCACTCAGCGCGTCCCAGCACAAATATGTTGTCACACGGGACCCGCAACCGCGCAAACATCTCGTACCGTAATGCGCATGTGTCGCAAATGTGCGGGAGCAGGAGTCGCAGACTGGTCGCATACCAATCGCGCATATCACGTGATATTAAATGTATATGATGTAACTGAAAAGCACGCAGCCGTCGCACACCATACGCGGATCCTTCATGACTTTTCTAAAATGGCAGCTAGAATGCGCACACCCACGTGATGTCTACACTTTGAGTGCGGTGTATCAGATTGTCAAGTGAATGATGTCATCAGTGATGTCATTTGAGATGTCATCAGTGATGTCATCAGTGATGTCACTGACCATGTCATGAATTATGCAATATGTGACATCATCAGCAGTGTATTGCGGGTGCGTGAGTTATAGTTAGCAGAACTAACTATAATGGAGGAATTTCTATTGTTTTGTATGAGTGAAATGGGCAGCTAACTATAACACCCCTGAAATCTATGTTCTATTCTGCGAATATATATATACATATATATATATATATATATATATATATATATATATATATATATATATATATATATATATATATATATATATATATATCCATATATATATATACACATTACAGCTGCGATGCTCCATCCGTCTCCCCTCACCCTTGGCAGAGGATCGCTACGGCCGGCGGAGCGTGCCAGACATTTTATCCATGAATCAATTTCAATAAAGCGATCACTCAGAGTTGTATTCCTCATCAGCAGATGGTTTATTCAGTAACGCATTTCGCTTGTACAGCAAGCTTGTTCACACACTGTATTCTGGTTGCTGGCTGTCATACATATATAGCGTGAAAACATAAACATAGGACTACTGTGGGTTAATCCACCTACACATCAAAGTTGCATCCATTTTGGAGTCGACAAAACTGCATTACTTTAACAAAACTTTATTGTTCCTCTCATTCACAATTATTATGATGCTATCATTGCATAATCATGAAAATAACCATGAAAGTTAATAAATGGCTGTTACTCGGTCAATAAAACATAAATATAAAATCTAAAATTATGAGATTGAGTCTTTTTAAGGTTAATAATCACAAATTTAAAAATATTGAAAATATTACAGGTCATCACGTATAATCTACCGAATAACCTGGTTGTCATATAATCATAGTATCTATCAGTTCTGTGACCTGCTATTTGTTTAGACCGTGACTGCACGAGGGAGTGTCTCACACTGAGGTGACGCTCTGAGGATCGACCTGTGCCCAGCAAGGGGGTGAATGTTCCAAGTCAGCCGCTTGTTTCCACAAAGATCTGGGTGCAAGGTGAGATGAGGCAGTCACCGCCCACTTGGGGGAGTACTTACAATGTATGACTGCCTTTTTGAAAACGTGGACTGCCAAGTTTTCACGACGCTCCCTAGCACCTGCCAGAAGGTTTCACCCAATTGCAGCGAGGCCAGCTGGGTTTAAAGGTGGACACTTCAAGCATTTCTAATCTTTTGGGCATTTGATAAAGTCATTAGACGAAACCCGTCATGCCTGGAATGCTGAATAAAGCGCGTTTTTGACTTGCTGGACTGGTGTGGCTCGTTCTTTTCCTTTGGAGGGGAACTTGGTTCTCATATTGTGTGTGCACCACAGCACACTGGAGACCCCACCCCACAAGCAGTTCGGCGGCAGCAGTGGCAACTCTTTGGACTTACCTCATAGACTGGGGATACCGCCGAACCACTGCATCTCGTAGCTGTGACCTGCTATTTGTTAAGAACATCACTGCACGAGGGAGCGTCTCACACTGAGGTGACGCTCTGAGGATCGAGCTGTGCCCTGCGGGGGGGGGGGGTGAATGTTCCAAGTCAGCCACTTGTTTCCACAAAGATCTGGGTGCAAGGTGAGAGGAGGCAGTCACCGCCCACTTGGGGGAGTACTTACAATGTATGACTGCCTTTTTGAAAACTCGGAGTGCCAACTTTTCATGACGCTCCCTAGCACCTGCCAGAAGGCTTCACCCAATCGCAGCGAGGCCAGCTGGTTTTAAAAGGTGGACACTTCAAGCATTTCTAATCTTTTGGGCATTTGATAAAGTCATTAGATGAAACGCGTCATGCCTGGAATGCTGAATAAAGCGCGTTTTTGACTTATCGTTCTTTCTTTTCCTTTGGAGGGGAACTTGGTATATATATATACTTGTACATATATATATATATATATATATATATATATATATATATATATATATATATATATATATATATATATATATATATATATATATATATATATATATATATATATATATATATATATATATATATATATATATATATATATATATATATATATATATATAGATATAGATTACCTACTGGCGGTCGCCAGTAGGTAGTTATAGTTAGGACCCTGTTTCCATAGGAAATCCGCAACATTCTATTTGGAATAACTTTGGCGCCGGTCGACGAATCCTCGCGAAATTTTCAAAATAGGTGGGGCGCTACGCTCCGCTCCTACCCTGAAAGTCTCGGGGGGATTCGTCAAGCAGGGGCCGAGAAAAAAGGGGGGTCCCAAAACACGTTTTCCCCATGCATTTTTCCATAGGACCTTTAGACACAGCTACAGCCCGAACGGCTGAACAGAATTACTTGAAATGTGGCAGAGAGGTAGCCATAAGGTCAAGGAAGTGCCTTTTGCAGGTCTGGTGTAAATCTGTTCAGTATTTCCTGAGAAAATAGCATTTAAAAGCATATATATATGTGGGCGGAGCCTAACCACACCTCATCCTGAGATCTGATTGGCTGTCAGCACTTCATCCAAGAAGTGTTGGCAGCCATCTTGGGACCAATATACAGGATAGCACCTCATTAAAAAGCATTGCAGTTAATAGAAGGTTTTAAGACTTTAGTTACATTATACATCATTTGTTGATGGTACCATACTCATTTTAGGAATTGTGGTATGTTCTAAGGTGATTTCACCATGTGAAAAAGCCTTCTGCTGGGATATCATGATTGAGAGAAAAATATTTTCTCATGCTTTTACCACAGAGGTTTGGAAGGTGATCTATAGGCTAAACTGAGAGCTTATTTTCTGTAAATTCACATTATCTTTCTCAGTCATGTGAGAATGAAGTCTGACATTCTCAGTAAAACATGTACATCCAACAAGGGCAGAGACTGTCAGTTGATTCCTTTGTGTTCTACTGCAGCTTCCCAGAGTGTTCCAAAGAACTACTAGAGCGCTAACAGTCCTACTTATGATAAACGTATGGCACACCTGAAGCCATCTTGCTTGGATTAAAGTGGTAACTCTTAAAACATTTAATTTAAAAAGGAACAAAATGAGGGGGTTCATTTTTCCATAAAAAGTATGATTAGTGCTGCAGAAAGAAAAATTAGGGCACATTTTGAGTGACTTCTCAAATCCTCTTCTATTTCATTAAAAAATTCTGACATGCAGACTGAAACATGCACTTTCAATACCAGCAGCAGTTTTCCCTGGTGAGCAGTAGCTTTACTACAGTGATCTAATGAGCAAAAAGAGTGCTAACATTCTGAATTTATGGCAAATGTGTGACACATCTGAATGCCTTCTTGATGGAATCAAAGTAAAAAACTGAAAGTATTTCCTACTGAGGAGACTGCAGTAAATGAGGAAATTAGGAAACTTCATAACAAATAAGTCTCCCAAGATGGCCACCAGAGACAAAAGAGCCCAAATGTAGCCCAAATATCACCCAGATGTAGCCCAAGTATAGCCCAATGACAGAATGTCCCAGAATGTTCTTAAAAACAACTAGAGCGCTTACTGTCTTCATTATGACAAAAGTATGGCACACCTGAAGCCATCTTGATTGGAATAAACTGGTAACACTTAAAACATTTAATTTAAAAAGGAACACAATGAGGAGGTTCATTTTGCCATAGAAATTATGATTAATGCTGAAGAAAGAAAATGAGGGCACATTTTGAGTGACTTCTCAAATCCTCTTCTATTTCATTAAAAAATTCTGACATGCAGACTGAAACATGCACTTTTAATACCAGGAGCAGACTTCCATGGTGCAGTAGTTTTACTACAGTGATCTAATGAGCAACTAGAGTGCTAACATTCAGAATTTATGGCAAATGTGTGACATATCTGAATACCTTCATGATGGAATCAAAGTAAAAAACTGAAAGCATTTCCTACTGAGGAGACTGCAGTACATGAGGAAATTAGGAAACTTCATAACAAATAAATCTCCCAAGATGGCCACCGGAGACAAAAGAGCCCAAATGTAGCCCAAAATCACCCAGATGTAGCCCAAATATAGCCCAATGACAGAAGTGTGCAAAACACTTATTATTTTGTGTTTTTGCAGTGTTATATAGTGCAGACTTGTCAGGTATTGGAGTGCTTTACATGAGCATTGGTTACATCACACAAGAACAAATTCATTTTGGTTGTAGACATGGGGAGACTAAGTGATTTGACCAGAATCACAGAATGTCGAGCTGAAGCAGAAACTTCAACCTGGTTCCCCAGTTGCAAAGTCTGCAGTTCTGGAAGTAACACCACATCCTCTCCCCTAAGTGCAACATTTAATCAAGTGGTCAACTGGATAAAAAAACATAAAGATAACAAATAATTTAAAAGTGCTTTGTCGCTATTTGAAAACTCAGAAAATATGTCCTTATTTTATTCTATTAGAGCACTAACCATAATTTTGATGCCAATAAGACCCTCTCATATATGTAATTTCTAAAGGAAATGCTCTAGGTATTACAGTTTTGATTACATCAAAATGATGTCAGGCGTTCCACACTTTTGTAATAAATATAGAATGTTAGCAATCTAGTTGTTCATTAGGATACTGTTGAGAGGCAGAGGCCAGGGGCACGGACTCTGAAAATTGAAGGCAGGTAGGAGGGTGCAAAGGCAACAATTTAACCGCACTGAGCAGGCAGGAAGGGCCGTGGAAGCACAACAGACTATGGAGGGCAGTGGAAAGGGGGGCAGGGGCAACAAACCAACAATACAGGACTTGCAAGAGAGGCTGTTGGAGGGAAGATCTATTACGGGTCAAGGAAGCTAGGGGCGGTCCCCAGATCCCCGGGAGCCACCACAGAACTGAGCAGGAGAGTGAGTCAGGGACAAAAGGGGCACCTTAATTTGAGCCGGGGTGCCTAGGAACGCTTGCTCCAAAAATGAAGAAAACAGACATATGAGACATGGAATTGGAGGCAGAATACAATGGCAGTTTAATGAGAAGATGCAACTTCAAAGAAACCGCAGAATAGAGACATAAAGTACAAAATACAGAATCCAGATAATCATACAGCTGTCATAATATTCTCTGTATCTCAATTAATGTACTGACAGAGAGAGAGAGAAAACACATCTATAAATGCATCATGAGAAACAAGTTACACCAAGGAAAATGTTACCTAGGAACACTCACGTTTACTCTTAGAGCAAGCATTCCTGCAATTACAATACAAAATCTTTTAAATGCAAAAGTAAAGAGAACAATGGTTAAACATAACATGACATTTCATATAGGTAAAATAGAATAAGATACTTCAAGCAAAGCAGAGCAAGACATTTTAAGCAAAGGAAGACGAGCTCCCAGCTCTTGGGGAAAACCTGCACTGCCTGTTAACCTACATACAGACGGCGAGGTAGTCCGTCGATATCTGTGGGTGCTCCCTTTTTATATCATTTTGTGGGCTCCTTTGCACGCTACATCTACCTACGTATGCTACCCAAAAGCTTCGTCTGCAGATTTTACCAGACATTTCGTCATTTACCCACTTAATGCTGACAATGGACTGGGTGAAAAGGTCAGTCTCTCAGGCCAATCGCTTATCGTAAGTTCCATAGAGCAAGCAGAAAATAATGGGTATTGTACGGGAATTCAATATATTCATGTATAAAATCTCCTCAGTTCTCCTAACTTGACGTTCTGCGGTTGCCACTTCCTTAAAAGCGGGAAACCTGCCCAGGAAGCAAGTACCAGTCCAGGATGCAGCCTACTGTATGTCGACAGCTTCAGGGGGATGTTGAACTTTGATACCGAGCACGGAGCACTCGGGTAGGGTGGGGGCTACTAGTTTGGATCAGAAAGCCTCGCAGACCTGCCTTCAGACTGCTATACACTAAAATTGCAGAGCCATGGTCAATTTAACAAAGAGGCCTACATATTGAACAGAAGGGCCTACACAGGGGTTTTATGCTGGCTGAGTGGTAAGGATGTCTCAGGATAATTATATAGCAACACAGGACCCGCTGGTCAATTTAATACGGCCTACAAATGCAGCTGGCAGGGCAAGGACAAGGGTCTCATACTTCAGGTGTGGACAGAACGGGCCAGGGGCCCCCTGTGATACAAAATCTACCCTCCTTCAAGGCTGTGGCAATGTAATAGACCATTGTGGGCAGAAGGAAGAGGCAATGGTAGTACAACCATACATGCCAACAGACCCGATTCAGCCAGGAAACGTCCAATGTTTTTAAGCTCAAATGGGCTTTATTTGATCTGTCTCCTGTCTACAATATCCTCTTTTTCAATGTAACTCAAAGGGGAAAATCAATACCCCAGTTTTTTTTCAAAATCTCCCTCTTACCAAGTTCAAAATGTTCGCAAGTATGGTACATTGGATCATGGAAGGAAATGGGATAGGGACGTGGACTTGGATAACAGAGGACAGGAGGGACATGGAGAGGTGCACCAAACTGACCCTGCAGGGCAGGCATCAGGGTTTGCAGCAGCACAATACACCACACAGGGCATGCAGGATGGGAGTGCAGCACAACAATCCATAGAAAGCAAGAGGGAGGGGACAGGACCATGCATATGGACAACAGAGAACAGAGGGGCAAGAGGCAATGGTAGCTAGCTGACCATAATGGACAGACAGGAGAGAAAGCTGCAGCATAACAGACCATAAAGGGCAGGAGGGACGGATCAGGGGCATTACAATGGAACAGACAAGCCAGGAGGGAGGGAGTAGGGCTGGGGGCAAGGGGGCAGGGCAGGAGCAGCAAGATAGCCATGGAGGTCAGGCAGGATGGGCACTAGAAGCAAGACACACCATGAAGAGCAACAGTGAGACTGTGATGGCATACACACAGACCATGGAGGGAAGGTGGGAGGGGGTCAGGGGCAGCTAACTGACCACACAGGGAAGGTGGGAGGGGCCATGGCAGCACAGAAGACCATGCATGGCAAGTGGGAGAGTTAGTGGCAGCACAATGGCTATGATGGGCAAGAAGGAGGGTGGAGGGGCATGCACAAAGGACGATGGAGGATAGAAGGGAGGGTCAGGACCTGTGCACAGACAAGAAAGTTCAGGGGAAGGGACCTCACAACAGACCACACGGGGCAGGCAGGAGGAGCAGTTGCAGCACAACAGACCAGGGAGGGCAGAAGGGTGTGGCAGTACAATGGACCATGTAGGACAGGAGGAAGAGGATAGGGGCATGGCATGTGGACAGGCAGGGTGGAGGTGGCAGGGACAGGTTACAGTCATCTGACAATGCTAGGCAGGTGGGAGGGGAGTGGCAGCTCAACAGAACACTCAAAGTAGATAGGAGTGGCAGGTCCATGGGACATGGTGGGCAAAAAGGATGGAGCAGGGGCATGCACAAAGACATCGGAGGGCAGGGGGAAGGAGAATAGGGGCAGCAAGCTAAGCACAGAGTTTAAGCAGGAGGTCAATGATGGGGCATAGAATTGGGCAATGGAGGGCAGGAGGAGTGGACTGGTACATCATACTAAATTGAGGGCAGTGGCAGCACATCAGACCATGCATGGCAGGAGGGAGGAGGCTAGTCCATGGATTCACACAACAGAGGATAGGGAGGAAGGGGATGGGGCAGCAAGCTAACTGTTCAGAGAAGGCGGGTATTAGGAACTTTATTGTTTTTAAAACATTGTGTCTGTGCGAACTACTTAAAATATGAACAAGTATGCAGCATAATCTCACTTTTATTCAGGAAGAAGAGGACGTTTGTGACTGTGACTCCGGGCTCACTTGGCAGAAACACCCCCTGACCCTCCACCCCCTATCGCAAAATGTAATGCCCGTGAAAAGGGTAGGTGAACACAGTGTTATATAGAACATAGTCCTGAGAGCACGATTGAAAATGAAAACTAGATATAGTGTATGGTATAAACTATGCACCAAAAAGTGTGATATAAGATGAACCGGGCGTGAAATATAATATGCAATACATTGTGCGCAATGACAGATTCATTGGAGAGCGCGAGATAGCACAGGCACTAGCGCGTGCTATGCGATATGCGCCTTGGAGTGTAATATGCACAGGGCAGTGTTGTGTAACCTAACTAGTCTCTAAAGTTGTAATATAAAATATGTGCTGGGGAGTGTAACGTTGCATATGCACTGTGACAAAGATATGGATCCCAGATTGTAATATGTATGGCATAGCACTGTGCGTTATAACATAGGCATCGAGAAAGGCACGTTAGATGGGGCAATATAACCCGTGCGAAGACAAGTGTGGCATGACATATTCACGGGGTGGTGTTACAGTGCACATGGGCTAGAGAGTGTCATAGCATATGCACTAGCTAGTGGAATACAACACAGAGGTGTGTGGCACTCGGCAGGCAATGGTGGGTGTAACACAGCATTGGGCTCTGTCAGGAGCACGCTGTGACTCTCAAGTGATGTTCGTCCCCTTTCCAGAGAGTAAAATAAAAAGTATTACACATCCGGCAGTGGATGTGTGTTTTATTAACCGTGAGGGGGGTTTCTTGCATAGTTTTGGTCGAATTTTTGTCGAATCCCCTTTGAATGGCTTGGTGTGCATGTGTATTAAATGTGCCCGTCAATAGCTACCCATGTTTGTATAAATAAACGACAAGGGTGTCTACCAGGATTAGGCACGGTAGGGCATCAGACATGTCAGAGCTTCACTAGTGGTGTAAATACATTCCATGTGGATTCATTGCATGCTTTGTCGCCTTTTAATGAATATCACGCAAATCGTCATGGTGATAGGTACGTACGGTTTGTCCAGCATGTCCTAGGTGTGTCTATAAATATATATTTTTTAAAAATAATAAAAAACAGTGGCCGGCCCTGGGGATTGGGGTCAAAAAAATATAATTAGGAGACTGGCCCTGGGGGATGGGGTCATCAGGGCCAATAAATTAGAATAAGAAGGGGAACCAAACAGCCCCCCTTCTTAAAAAACTAAAATAAATAAAAGACTGGCATCGTGCCGGAGGCCATGCCCCCTCCGTGCAGCACTCTGCAAACGCGCCCCCAACAGGCATCTCCAGTATGCGCCAGGGAGCTGCGCTGCAGCCAGGTGTTCTGAGGCCAAGCCCCTTTTTACACCTCTCTGCAACGCAGCTCTGTGGCGCTTACTGGAGGTACCTAGTGGTCTAGTTTGACCCTAGGGACCCTTAGGATTCAAGGGGACTTAATCTCTCAACTTAGAACAGCCACAGGGCGCGTTTACACAGTGGTGAAGGGAGGGGACGGGGCCTGAGGTGACGTGTGCAAACACGCACTATGGCACGTTTTAAATTGGGGATATAATTTCCCTTCAATACTGAGGGCCCCTGGGGGCTAACTAGCCCACCAAGTGCTTCCAGTAAGCGCCACTGAGCTGCATTGCAGAGAGGTGGTCCAGGCCGTGCCACTTTTTACACCTCTCTGCAACTCAGCTCTGTGGCACTTACTGGAGGTACCTAGTGGGCTAGTTGGACCCTAGGGACCCTCAGGATTCAAATGAACTTAATCTCCCAACTAAAAATGGACACAGGGCGTGTTTACACAGTGGTGAAGGGAGGGGACGGGGCCTGAGTTAACGTGTGCAAAAACGCCCTGTGGCCTGTTTTAAGAGGTAGTTTTAATCCCCATGCCCTATTATATACTAGGGGCTTACAGAGGAGGTCATGCTAATCACAGGGGGACCCCAACGCATAATGTTCCCTAGTGTATGTAGGTGTTTTCACTGTATTCTAAGTGTCTTTTAACATAGCACTGGCTCTAGGACTGGTTAGTCAGACTCAGTTACCACCAGTATCCGTCTGAAAAAGTTGAGGGTACAGGATGATTTTGCAACAAGGCTTCTTTCTGCTCTTCTTTTTGTTCTTTCTGCACGTTATCCTTCTTCCTGCACTTATCTTCGTATTTGAGGACTTCTGTTGCTTCTTTCTGCACTTCTTTTGTTTCTTTCTGTGCATTTTTTCTTCTTTCTTCACATGTCCTATCTCTGTAGGCATAGTTAGAAATTAGCATTTAAAAAACCTTTGAAATTCACAGAAAAAACCATAGGTTTCAGGCACGTTATAGTTAGGAATTAACATTTAAAAAACCTCAGAAATTCACTAAAAAAACCATAGGTTTCAGGGGTGTTATAGTTAGCTGGACTTTTCACTTGTACAAAACCATTGAAATTCCCCCGTTATAGTTAGTTCAGCTAACTATAACTCGCGCGCCCGCAATGCACTGCTGATGACGTCACATATTACATCACTCATGACATGGTCAGTGACATCACTCATGACATCACTGATGACATCACTGATGACATCACTGATGACATCATCCTTGTGATAGAGTGGCAGACCTCCTCTCACCCTAATATAACCTTTGATACACACATTCAAAAATAGAGACTAAAATTTTCAAAACAATGGACATACCAATACCAGTTACAACAACCTCTTCAGTAATTCTAAGATCCACATACACATCCACTCATTCACCAACAGTCCTATACAGTCACTCATACATGTACTCACTCATCATATGTACTCATACACCTATACATCCTGTTACACAATGCCACTCATCCATAGAGTTACTCACACACATAGTCACTCATGCTAATAAAGTAGCTACTCACCAACCCATGCAGCCACTTATACACAAAGTGAGAGACTGATACAGATATTTACATATTTAAACATTACTCACTAAGCCATGTATTCACTATGATACACTTAATCAGTCAGTTACACAATCAATTTTTCAAAAACAAATCATCCATTTAGACACTTATATACCCATTTATTCTTCCATCGACCTTGAGATATACATATATAAAACATATTTAATTTTCAGAAAAACACACATTCACTGGATGATGTCATCAGTGATGTCATCAGTGATGTCATTTGAGATGTCATCAGTGATGTCATGAGTGATGTCACTGACCATGTCATGAGTGATGTAATATGTGACGTCATCAGCAGTGCATTGCGGGCGCGCGAGTTATAGTTAGCTGAACTAACTATAACGGGGGAATTTCAATGGTTTTGTACAAGTGAAAAGTCCAGCTAACTATAACACCCCTGAAACCTATGGTTTTTTCAGTGAATATATATATATATATTATCTACTGGCGGTCATTATAGTTAGGACCGTGTTTCCATAGGAAATCCGCAACATTCTATTTGGAATAACTTTGGCGCCGGTTGACGAATCCTCGCGAAATTTTCAAAATAGGTGGGGCGCTCCGCTCCGCTCCTACCCTGAAAGTCTCGGGCGGATTCGTCAAGCAGGGGCTGAGAAAAAAGGGGGGTCCCAAAACACGTTTTCCCCATGCAATTTTCCATAGGGACCTTTACTTGAAATTTGGCAGAGAGGTAGTCCTCAGGTCAGGGAAGTGCCTTTTGCAGGTCTGGTGTCAATCTGTTCAGTAGTTCCTGAGAAAATCAAAAGTAAAATCATATATATATATGTGGGCGGAGCCTAACCACACATCTCATCCTGAGATCTGATTGGCTGTCAGCACTTCATCCAAGAAGTGTTGGCAGCCATCTTGGGACCAATATACATGATAGCACCTCATTAAAAAGCATTGCAGTTAATAGAAGGTTTTAAGACTTTAGTTACATTATAAATCATTTGTTGATGGTAATATACTCATTTTAGGAATTGTGGTATGTTCTAAGGTGATTTCACCATGTGAAAAAACCTTCTGCTGGGATATCATGATTGAGAGAAAAATATTTCTCATGCTTTTCCCACAGAGGTTTGGAAGGTGATCTATAAGCTAAACTGAGAGCTTATTTTCTGTAAATTCACATTATCTTTCTCAGTCATGTGAGAATGAAGTCTGACATTCTCAGTAAAACATGTACATCCAACAAGGGCAGAGACTGTCAGTTGATTCCTTTGTGTTCTACTGCAGCTTCCCAGAGTGTTCCAAAGAACAACTAGAGCGCTAACAGTCCTACCTATGATAAAAGTATGGCACACCTGAATCCATCTTGCTTGGATTAAAGTGGTGTTGGAAACCGGGCAACCGGGTTAGCAGTCACCAGGTTCCCAGCACAGTGGTAGCTTGGCTCGAGCGGTTGGGGGTCAGGCACCGTGTTAAGCGTACGTCACACCCTCACAATAACCATGTGTTCATCCGTTCGAAAAACGACACTACACCATAAAAATTATGGAAGTCAAGATGAAAATATATATGTCTTTATCTTATTTTCTCTTAGTTGCAGGTTTCATAACATAAATACAATACAATAGGATTTTCCTTCAAAAGAGCAGGTCAAATAAACAATACTACTTTGGAATTTCAACAAATAGGTTCAGGTCATCCTTAAGCAAAGAATAAATAGATGTGCAATAAATACAGACGGCAAATAAATACAGTCAGACAATAAATACAGTGCAGGAATAAATTAGTGGAAGACAATAAATAAAGCACCTTCAATAAATAAGGTAAAACAATCAATGACAATTACAGATCAGATCATTTTCATGAGGTCACTTGGTATTACTTTGCCCATACACAACTTGTGGTCATTTGGATGGCATGGGGGTGTCCCACCTAGATTGGTCAAGGCTGGGGCCTAAGCTGAGGCAGAACAAGGGTAACCTAAAGATCTGGCCCTCCAAACTACACAGCCCTTTACGGAGGTCACTGTACCAGTCTCAGTTCACCCCTGGCACTCCCAGGCTGGTCCTAACACCCGTTTAACCCCTAGGATGGTCTTTTAGGGCTCCACGGGGCCTCAGACGCCCCCTCTACCACTTACTGTCCCTTCCTCGACGATCGGCTCCGCTCGGCGCCGTGTCGACGCCGTGAGGCGGCTCCGGATCGATGTCGTTGGGCGTCCTCGACTCGATGTCGCTGGGCGGTCTCGAGTCGATGCCGCTGGGCGGTCTCGACTCGATGTCGCTGGGCGGTCTCGACTCGATGTCGCTGGGCGGCCTCGACTCGATGTCGCTGGGCGGTCTCGACTCGATGTCACTAGGCGGTCTCGACTCGATGTCGCCTTCCGGCGTCACAGGGACACGGTCTCCCCGCTTCCGGGTGTCTCCGGAGTGCGATCTCCACTCCCGACCTCCAGCGCGCTTCACTTCAGTTTCCGGCGACTCCGGTGGGCGGACTTCACTCCCCCGTCGACGCCTCACCTCGACCTCGGGTGACTCTCTACTCGACCTCCGGCGCATCTCCACGACCTCCGTCGGCGCCCTCACTCGACCTCTGGTGACTCCCTACTCGACCTCCGGTGCCTCTCCACGACCTCCGTCGGCGCCCTCACTCGACCTCTGACGGCTCCGGGTACGACGTCTGCTTTCTGTCAGCGCCGCTTCTCTACCTCAGGCCCCAGGTCTCCAGGCTTCTCGACGTCGGGACTTCAGGAGGACACCGCTGAACAGGTCAGGAGCTTGCTGTTCTTCCTCTTTAAGGCCTGTTCCAAAGGTTCAGTTCCTTAAGATGGTTTTTCTGGTCTTGGTCCCACACAGGGCTTTAGGCTGGGCTTGGTCAGTAGGGACTAGCATCAAGGGTGGGTTTCTGGACCCCACTCCAAGCACTGGTTTCCACCTCTGCTGCCTTACTCCGACCTCCTTCTATCTCTGTCCTCTCTCTTCTCCAGTCAGTTGCCAACTGCCAACCTGAGATGGCCTCCCAACATTCTAAACTGCCTCCCACTATCACAGGATTAATGTTCCAGAAGGTTCTAGTTATGTCACAGGTGACAATGGGTGGCCACCATTTTGTGTCTCAGGCCCTCAGACAGAAGTTCCAGGGGTAGGGAAAATGGCTCCCTGACCCTGCATCAACACTAAAAAGTCTGGTGGTTCCCAAAAAGGAAAAATTATAACAGGGTTTGAGGCAGAAGTGGGACAAAATAAATAATGATGAGGAGGGACCACCCAAAGGGCTGACAGGTCTAACACACGTCCCCCCCAGCTGAAAGTGGGGAGAGCTACCCAACCCCTTGGGAGTTCTCATCACTAAGGCGGAAATACCTTGAGAGACCGTCTGCATTGGCGTGGTCCACTCCAGGCCGATGTTCCACCTGAAAGTCCATTCCCTGTAGGGAGATAGACCACCTTAGCAGCTTGGGATTCTCCCCCTTCATCTGCATCAGCCACCGAAGGGGTCTGAGATCGGTCTGAACTAGGAAGTGCGAGCCAAACAGGTATGGCCGCAACTTCTTCAGAGCCCATACCACTGCAAAGGCTTCACGCTCTATTGCACTCCACCTCTGTTCCCTGGGAAGTAGTCTCCGGGATAGGAAGACCACGGGTTGATCCAGACCTTCTTCATTGAGTTGCGATAACACTGCCCCAATGCCATGTTCCGATGCATCCGTCTGGACAATGAACTCCTTGGAAAAGTCTGGGGCCCTTAAGACCGGGGCCTCGCACATGGCTTGCTTCAGTTTCACAAAGGCCTGCTGACAAGCCTCCGTCCAGACTACCCGTCGAGGTTGCTTCTTGGACGTAAGCTCCGTGAGGGGGGCCACAATGGTCCCATACCCCTTCACGAAGCGGCGGTAATATCCGGTGAGGCCCAGAAAAGCTCGGACCTCAGTCTGAGTCTTGGGGGGTTCCCAGGCCATGATAGCCTCGATTTTCGCCTGGAGGGGTTGCACCGCTCCCCTACCCACCAAGTGTCCAAGGTACACTACCGACCCCTGCCCGATCTGGCATTTACTGGCCTTGATCGTTAAACCAGCGTGTTTCAGGGCCTGGAGAACAGCTTGCAGGTGACGCAAGTGATCCTCCCAGCTGTTACTGAAGACGGCAATGTCGTCCAGATAAGCAGCAGAGAAACTCTCCATTCCAGCGAGGATCTGGTTCACCAGACGCTGAAACGTGGCAGGTGCGTTCTTGAGCCCAAAGGGCATCACACAGAACTGGTAGTGGCCCTTGGGCGTGGAGAAGGCTGACCTTTCCTTAGCTCCATCAGTCAGAGAGATCTGCCAGTACCCGGAAGTAAGGTCAAAGGTACTCAGATATTGGGCAGCTCCCAGCCGGTCAATCAATTCACCCGCCCTTGGAATCGGATGAGCATCAGTCTTGGTTACTGAGTTCAGTCCCCGGTAGTCCACACAGAACCTCAGTTCCGGTTGGGCACCCGGTGGTACAGCTTTTGGTACTAATACCACCGGACTGGACCAGGGGCTGCTGGAAGGTTCAATCACTCCTAGCTCCAGCATCTTAGTGACTTCACTGTGAATGCTGGCCTTCACCTTGTCTGTCATCCGGTAGATCTTTGACTTCACAGGTGGGCTGTGTCCACATCATGGACGCACAGGTGAGTCCTACCCGGAACAAGGGAGAACAACAAAGAGTACTGCCCCAGGACCTGGCGGCAGTCCTCCTGCTGTTCAGGAGTTAGGGACGGGGAGAGAATCACTCCCTCCACCAACCCATCCTTCTCTTGAGACGCAAATAAGTCGGGGAGAGGCTCGCTTTCCACGTCCTCTGCTCCGTCAGTCACCATCAGCAATATGACTTCGGGCCTCTCATGGTGGGGTTTGAGGCGGTTGGCATGCAGCACCCGTAGGGGCTGGCGAGGGGTCTTCAGATCCACCAAGTAGATAGCCTTACCCTTCTTCTCCAACACCTCAAAGGGTCCTGACCAGTGATCCTGGAGGGCGCTAAGCTCTCCTGGTTCGATCACCCACACCTTCTGGCCAGGCTTCAATTCCACCGGATGAGCATTGTGGTCATACCACGCCTTCATCACTGCTTGGCTGGCTTCCAAGTTGTCAGAAGCTTGCTTCCACAACTTAGCCATTTGGCTCCGGAAGGCCAGCATGTAGCTCACCACATCCTGGGGAAGCTTTCTGGGAGTTCTTTCCCATCCGTCTCTCACCAGGCCGAGAGGTCCACGCACAGGGTGCCCATACAAAAGCTCGAAGGGGCTGAAGCCCACTCCCTTCTGTGGCACTTCCCTGTAAGAAAACAATAGACAGGGTAGGAGGACGTCCCATTTCCTCCGCAGGCTTTCAGGCAGACTCCTGATCATGCCTTTCAAGGTTTTATTGAACCTCTCCACCAGACCATTGGTCTGGGGGTGGTAAGGAGTGGTGAACCGGTAGGTCACTCCACACTCCTTCCACATGGCCCACATGTATGCTGACATGAAGTTGGTCCCCCTGTCAGACACAACTTCCTTGGGAAAACCCACTCGGGTAAAGATTCCCATCAGGGCCCTAGCCACAACAGGTGCAGTAATGGTCCTCAGAGGTATAGCCTCTGGGTACCGTGTGGCATGATCCACCAGAAACAGGATAAACCTGTGACCAGCTGTAGTAGGCGGATCTAACGGACCCACAATGTCGATGCCCACCCTTTCAAAGGGGGTGCTAACAACAGGAAGTGGTTCCAGGGGAGCTTTCAGCTTCACCCCTGTTTTCCCACTGGCTTGACAAGACACACACGTCCGGCAGTAGGTGTCGGACGACACTTTCATTTGAGGCCAATAAAAGTGCGGGACAAGCCGGGCAAAGGTCTTGTCTTGCCCCAGGTGTCCTGCCAAGGGGATCTCATGAGCCAATTCCAGGAGGAAGGCTCGATAACGTTGAGGGACAACCAAGGCCCGTGACGATCCGTGCATGGGTGCCTTGGGTTCACTGTAGAGGAGGCCATCCTCCCAGTAAATATTGTAGTTCCCCTCAAAGTTCCCTGCTGCCTGGGCTTCGGCCTGTCGCCTCAGTCCCTCAAGGGTAGGACACTCCCTCTGGCCCTTGCAGAATTCCTCCCTGGTCGGCCCTCCCTCCACGTGCCACTCGGCCGGGATGGGTAGGTTCTCCAGTTCGGTAACATCCCCCTCCGCGGACTCCTGGTCCACCACCTCCGGTGGCCTATCCGTCACACGGGGCGCGGATGCCGAGGCAGGCTCCTCCTGCCCTCGGTTCTTCCCTTGGTCGGCAGCCGGCGGTGCCTTTGTTCCAGGCTCCCGCCTAAACGAACTCCCCCTCCGGGTAGTCGCAGACCCTGTGCTGACCCAGGCCCAGTCAGGTGTACCCAGCATCTCAGCATGAGTCCGGTATTCCACCTCCTTCCAAGCATTATGCTCCATGTCATTCCCCAGCAGACAATCGACTGGCACGGCAGGGCTTACGGCAACTCGAAGCAACCCTGCAACCCCTTCCCATTCAAATGGAACCTCGGCCACCGGATAGTGGCCCATTCTGCCGTCAGCCATCGCAGCAGGGTGGAGTACATGGGGAATCACCTGCTCTGGAGACACCAGTTGGCTACGTACCATAGTCATACTGGCTCCTGTGTCTCTCAGAGCCTCCCCTCTTTGGCCGTTGATGGTGACCCACTGCCCATACTTTGTGGTATTTGCGGGCACCTGGATCTTAGGAACCATCTCCCGTTCTCCCAGGGACACTAAGGTGACACCCACGCACTCCCTTCCCTTATCTAAAGGCATCTCCTCCCCGAGCACTACACTAGCTACTCCGGGGGCCTTTCCTCCGATGGGAGGGGGTGGTCTTTTCGGGCACTTCACATCTCCCTTATAGTGTCCGACACCACCGCACTCGAAGCAATGGACAACCCTTGGCTGCTGATTCTGGCCAGGATTAGGGTTTCTGGGTGGGTTAGCCCTAGGGGTGAATCCCGTTCCCTTCCCTTGGAAACTATTTTGGGGGCCTTTAGAGAACTCCGTTTTCTTTTCCCCTCCCTCTTTCTTCTGGGGGGCGCCCTGTCCGGTCTTTTGAGAGTCCCCTCCAGTCCCCCTGGTGGACACCCGGGTACTAGCCCAAATGTCCGCCTCCTCAGCAAGCTTCCGGGGATTGGTCAGCTTGCTATCCACCAGGTGTTGACGCAGTTCGGGGAAACATTTTTCGAGCAGGTGTTCCTTCAACATCAAATCAAACAACCCCTCGTAGTCCCTCACCTCGCTGCCCTGTATCCAGCCCTCTAATGCCTTCTTTGCATAGTCCAAGAAATCCGCCCAATTCTGTGTGCCCAGTTTGTGGCTACCCCGGAACTTTTGTCTGTACTTCTCGGTGTTAGTCCAAACTTCCTCACGAGCGCCACTTTCATGGTGGGGTAGTGGGTCTGCTCATCCTGCTCCAGGGCCAATAATGTATCCCTGCCAGCTGGAGGCATGTATTTATACAATCCCCCTCCCCAATATTTCTCTGGAACCCCATGGACTCTTAAAGAGACCTCATAGGCCGCTAGCCACTTGGCGATGTCATCTCCCGCACTATAGCTGGCTACTATGTCTTTTGGCAAATAGGGTTTGGGTTCCCTGGTGATTTCTCTTTCTTCGCTGCCACCATTAGGAACAGTGTGTGCCCCGACCCGTAGGATCTGGAGATCTATCTCCCTGAGCCTCAACTCGTGAGCCATCCTCCGTTCCTCCTTTTCTTTCTCCAGCTTCGCCAACTCCCATGTGAGCTGTCTTTTCTCCCTCCGGTCAGTGAATTCTGCTTCTAATAAGCCGTTGCTAGAGACACTGCTGCCCTTCCTTGAAAGTGTTCTGGGCCCCGCTAATAGGTTCCCCACCTCAGATTGGTTCAAACCAGCCCCCTCGCTGTCAGGCTCTCCATCCCTGTCCTCCTTCTCAACCTTACTTTCTCGCCGTGCCTCCCCCCAAGCCCTCAAGCTGGTCTGGAGTTCACCCTTCTTTGCACCTTGGGGACAAAACACCCCCTTTCGCTGACAAAACTCTCTGAGTTGGGCTACAGTGTAAGTTTCCACATCCTCCAACACAAACTCTATTTTGCCCACTCAGGATAGAAGACAGTTGCTTACAGAAGCTATGCAGGGGGGTACCTTTTGTAATACCTCCTCCCACCACCAGAAGTAAATTTGGAAAAAACAAAACTCAAAATCAGGAAGTCCGCTTGGAGAAAACTCCCGGTGTAGGCCTATGGACTACCCAAAGTTATTGTCGAGTAGACGCAAGCACAGCTCTATCCCACCACTGAACACCAATTTTATGTTGGAAACCGGGCAACCGGGTTAGCAGTCACCAGGTTCCCAGCACAGTGGTAGCTTGGCTCGAGCGGTTGGGGGTCAGGCACCGTGTTAAGCGTATGTCACACCCTCACAATAACCATGTGTTCATCCGTTCCAAAAACGACACTACACCATAAAAATTATGGAAGTCAAGATGAAAATATATATGTCTTTATCTTATTTTCTCTTAGTTGCAGGTTTCATAACATAAATACAATACAATAGGATTTTCCTTCAAAAGAGCAGGTCAAATAAACAATACTACTTCGGAATTTCAACAAATAGGTTCAGGTCATCCTTAAGCAAAGAATAAATAGATGTGCAATAAATACAGACGGCAAATAAATACAGTCAGACAATAAATACAGTGCAGGAATAAATTAGTGGAAGACAATAAATAAAGCACCTTCAATAAATAAGGTAAAACAATCAATGACAATTACAGATCAGATCATTTTCATGAGGTCACTTGGTCTTACTTTGCCCATACACAACTTGTGGTCATTTGGATGGCATGGGGGTGTCCCACCTAGATTGTTTAAGGCTGGGGCCTAAGCTGAGGCAGAACAAGGGTAACCTAAAGATCTGGCCCTCCAAACTACACAGCCCTTTACGGAGGTCACTGTACCAGTCTCAGTTCACCCCTGGCACTCCCAGGCTGGTCCTAACACCCCTTTAACCCCTAGGATGGTCTTTTAGGGCTCCACGGGGCCTCAGACGCCCCCTCTACCACTTACTGTCCCTTCCTCGACGATCGGCTCCGCTCGGCGCCGTGTCGACGCCGTGAGGCGGCTCCGGATCGATGTCGTTGGGCGGCCTCGACTCGATGTCGCTGGGCGGTCTCGACTCGATGTCGCTGGGCGGTCTCGACTCGATGTCGCTGGGCGGTCTCGACTCGATGTAGCTGGGCGGCCTCGACTCGATGTCGCTGGGCGGTCTCGACTTGATGTCGCTGGGCGGTTTCGACTCGATGTCGCCTTCCGGCGTCGCAGGGACACGGTCTCCCCTCTTCCGGGTGTCTCCGAAGTGCGATCTCCACTCCCGACCTCCAGCGTGCTTCACTTCAGTTTCCGGCGACTCCGGTGGGCGGACTTCACTCCCCCGTCGACGCCTCACCTCGACCTCGGGTGACTCTCTACTCGACCTCCGGCGCCTCTCCACGACCTCTGTCGGGGCCCTCACTCGACCTCTGGTGACTCCCTACTCGACCTCCGGTGCCTCTTCACGACCTCCGTCGGCGCCCTCACTCGACCTCTGACGGCTCCGGGTACGACGTCTGCTTTCTGTCAGCGCCGCTTCTCTACCTCAGGCCCCAGGTCTCCAGGCTTCTCGACGTCGGGACTTCAGGAGGACACCGCTGAACAGGTCAGGAGCTTGCTGTTCTTCCTCTTTAAGGCCTGTTCCAA
The DNA here is from genome assembly GCF_964204655.1 of Triturus cristatus. Taxonomy (NCBI): domain Eukaryota; kingdom Metazoa; phylum Chordata; class Amphibia; order Caudata; family Salamandridae; genus Triturus; species Triturus cristatus. The sequence continues at coordinate 37,295,492 of NC_140594.1, forward strand.
AGGTTCAGTTCCTTAAGATGGTTTTTCTGGTCTTGGTCCCACACAGGGCTTTAGGCTGGGCTTGGTCAGTAGGGACTAGCATCAAGGGTGGGTTTCTGAACCCCACTCCAAGCACTGGTTTCCACCTCTGCTGCCTTACTCCGACCTCCTTCTATCTCTGTCCTCTCTCTTCTCCAGTCAGTTGCCAACTGCCAACCTGAGATGGCCTCCCAACATTCTAAACTGCCTCCCACTATCACAGGATTCTAGAATGTTCCAGAAGGTTCTAGTTATGTCACAGGTGACAATGGGTGGCCACCATTTTGTGTCTCAGGCCCTCAGACAGAAGTTCCAGGGGTAGGGAAAATGGCTCCCTGACCCTGCATCAACACTAAAAAGTCTGGTGGTTCCCAAAAAGGAAAAATTATAACAGGGTTTGAGGCAGAAGTGGGACAAAATAAATAATGATGAGGAGGGACCACCCAAAGGGCTGACAGGTCTAACAAGTGGTAACTCTTAAAACATTTAATTTAAAAAGGTACAAAATGAGGGGGTTCATTTTTCCATAAAAAGTATGATTAGTGCTGCAGAAAGAAAAATTAGGGCACATTTTGAGTGACTTCTCAAATCCTCTTCTATTTCATTAAAAAATTCTGACATGCAGACTGAAACATGCACTTTCAATACCAGCAGCAGTTTTCCCTGGTGAGCAGTAGCTTTACTACAGTGATTTAATGAGCAAAAAGAGTGCTAACATTATGAATTTATGGCAAATGTGTGACACATCTGAATGCCTTCTTGGTGGAATCAAAGTAAAAAACTGAAAGTATTTCCTACTGAGGAGACTGCGGTAAATGAGGAAATTAGGAAACTTCGGAACAAATAAATCTCCCAAGATGGCCACCGTAGACAAAAGAGCCCAAATGTAGCCCAAAATCACCCAGATGTAGCCCAAATATAGCCCAATGACAGAAGTGTGCAAAACACTTATTATTTGGTGTTTTTGCAGTGTTATATAGTGCAGACTTGTCAGGTATTGGAGTGCTTTACATGAGCATTGGTTACATCACACAAGAACAAATTCATTTTGGTTGTAGACATGGGGAGACTAAGTGATTTGACCAGAATCACAGAATTTCGAGCTGAAGCAGAAACTCCAACCTGGTTCCCCAGTTGCAAAGTCTGCAGTTCTGGAAGTAACACCACATCCTCTCCCCTAAGTGCAACATTTAATCAAGTGGTCAACTGGATAAAAAAACATAAAGATAACAAATAATTTAAAAGTGCTTTGTCGCTATTTGAAAACTCAGAAAATATGTCCATATTTTAGTCTTTTAGAGCACTCACCATAATTTTGATGCCAATAAGACCCTCTCATATATGTAATTTCTAAAGGAAATGCTCTAGGTATTACAGTTTTGATTACATCAAGATGACGTCAGGCGTTCCACACTTTTGTAATAAATATAGAATGTTAGCAATCTAGTTGTTCATTAGGATACTGTTGAGAGGCAGAGGCCAGGGGCATGGACTCTGAAAATTGAAGGCAACAATTTAACCACACTGAGCAGGCAGGAAGGGCCGTGGCAGCACAACAGACTATGGAGGGCAGTGGAAAGGGGGGCAGGGGCAACAAACCAACAATACAGGACTTGCAAGAGAGGCTGTGGCAATGTAATAGACCATACATGCCAACAGACCCGATTCAGCCAGGAAACGTCCAATGTTTTTAAGCACAAATGGGCTTTATTTGATCTGTCTCCTGTCTACAATCTCCTCTTTTTCAATGTAACTCAAAGGGGAAAATCAATACCCCAGTTTTTTTTCAAAATCTCCCTCTTGCCAAGTTCAAAATGTTCGCAAGTATGGTACATTGGATCATGGAAGGAAATGGGGACATGGACTTGGATAACAGAGGACAGGAGGGACATGGAGAGGTGCACCAAACTGACCCTGCAGGGCAGGCATCAGGGTTTGCAGCAGCACAATACACCACACAGGGCATGCGGGACGGGAGTGCAGCACAACAATCCATAGAAAGCAAGAGGGAGGGGACAGGACCATGCACATGGACAACAGAGAACAGAGGGGCAAGAGGCAATGGCAGCTAGCTGACCATAATGGACAGACAGGAGAGAAAGCTGCAGCATAACAGACCATAAAGGGCAGGAGGGACGGATCAGGGGCATTACAATGGAACAGACAAGCCAGGAGGGAGGGAGTAGGGGTCTGCACATGTAAACAGAGGGCTGGGGGCAAGGGGGCAGGGCAGGAGCAGCAAGATAGCCATGGAGGTCAGGCAGGATGGGCACTAGAAGCAAGACACACCGTGAAGAGCAACAGTGAGACTGTGATGGCATACACACAGACCATGGAGGGAAGGTGGGAGGGGGTCAGGGGCAGCTAACTGACCACACAGGGAAGGTGGGAGGGGCCATGGCAGCACAGAAGACCATGCATGGCAAGTGGGAGGGTTAGTGGCAGCACAATGGCTATGATGGGCAAGAAGGAGGGTGCAGGGGCATGCACAAAGGACGATGGAGGATAGAAGGGAGGGTCAGGACCTGTGCACAGACAAGAAAGTTCAGGGGAAGGGGCCAAACAACAGACCCCACGGGGCAGGCAGGAGGAGCAGTTGCAGCACAACAGACCAGGGAGGGCAGAAGGGTGTGGCAGTACAATGGACCATGTAGGACAGGAGGAAGAGGATAGGGGCATGGCATGTGGACAGGCAGGGTAGAGGTGGCAGGGACAGGTTACAGTCATCTGACAATGCTAGGCAGGTGGGAGGGGAGTGGCAGCTCAACATAACACTCAGAGTAGATAGTGGCAGGTCCATGGAACATGGTGGGCAAAAAGGATGGAGCAGGGGCATTCACAAAGACATCGGAGGGCAGGGGGAAGGAGAATAGGGGCAGCAAGCTAAGCACAGATTTTAAGCAGGAGGTCAATGATGGGGCATAGAATTGGGCAATGGAGGGCAGGAGGAGTGGACTGGTACATCATACTAAATTGAGGGCAGTGGCAGTACATCAGACCATGCATGGCAGGAGGGAGGAGGCTAGTCCATGGATTCACACAACAGAGGATAGGGAGGAGGGGGATGGGGCAGCAAGCTAACTGTTCAGAGAAGGCGGATATTAGGAACTTTATTGTTTTTAAAACGTGTGTCTGTGCGAACTACTTAAAATATGAACAAGTATGCAGCATAATCTCACTTTTATTTAGGAAGAAGAGGACGTTTGTGACTGTGACTCCGGGCTCACTTGGCAGAAACACCCCCTGACCCTCCACCCCCTATTGCAAAATGTAATGCCCGTGAAAAGGGTAGGTGAACACAGTGTTATAAAGAACATAGTCCTGAGAGCACGATTGAAAATGAAAACTAGATATAGTGTATGGTATAAACTATGCACCAAAAAGTGTGATATAAGATGAACCGGGCGTGAAATATAATATGCAATACATTGTGCGCAATGACAGATTCATTGGAGAGCGCGAGATAGCACAGGCACTAGCGCGTGCTATGCGATATGCGCCTTGGAGTGTAATATGCACAGGGCAGTGTTGTGTAACCTAACTAGTCTCTAAAGTTGTAATATAAAATATGTGCTGGGGAGTGTAACGTTGCATATGCACTGTGACAAAGATATGGATCCCAGATTGTAATATGTATGGCATAGCACTGTGCGTTATAACATAGGCATCGAGGAAGGCACGTTAGATGGGGCAATATAACCCGTGCGAAGACAAGTGTGGCATGACATATTCACGGGGTGGTGTTACAGTGCACATGGGCTAGAGAGTGTCATAGCATATGCAGTAGCTGGTGGAATACAACACAGAGGTGTGTGGCACTCGGCAGGCAATGGTGGGTGTAACACAGCATTGGGCTCTGCCAGGAGCACGCTGTGACTCTCAAGTGATGTTCGTCCCCTTTCCAGAGAGTAAAATAAAAAGTATTACACATCCGGCAGTGGATGTGTGTTTTATTAACCGTGAGGGGGGTTTCTTGCATAGTTTTGGTCGAATTTTTGTCGAATCCCCTTTGAATGGCTTGGTGTGCATGTGTATTAAATGTGGCCGTCAATAGCTACCCATGTTTGAATAAATAAACGACAAGGGTGTCTACCGGGATTAGGCACGGTAGGGCATCAAACATGTCAGAGCTTCACTAGTGGTGTAAATACATTCCACGTTGATTCATTGTATGCATAGTCGCCTTTTAATGAATATCACGCAAATCGTCATGGTGATAGGTACGTACGGTTTGTCCAGCATGTCCGAGGTGTGTCTATAAATATATATTTTTTAAAAATAATAAAAAACAGTGGCCGGCCCTGGGGATTGGGGTCAAAAAAATATAATTAGGAGACAGGACCTGGGGGATGGGGTCATCAGGGCCAATAAATTAGAATAAGAAGGGGAACCACACAGCCCCCCTTCTTAAAAAATTAAAATAAATAAAAGACTGGCATCGTGCCGGAGGCCACGCCCCCTCCTTGCAGCACTCTGCAAACGCGCCCCCTGGCGAGTTGTATGTTGGGGAATTAATTCCTCTTCAATACTGAGGGTCCCTGAGGGCCAACAAGCCCAACAGGCATCTCCAGTATGCGCCAAGGAGCTGCGCTGCAGACAGGTGTTCTGAGGCCAAGCCCCTTTTTACACCTCTCTGCAACGCAGCTCTGTGGCGCTTACTGGAGGTACCTAGTGGTCTAGTTTGACCCTAGGGACCCTTAGGATTCAAGGGGACTTAATCTCTTAACTTAGAACAGCCACAGGGTTCGTTTACACAGTGGTGAAGGGAGGGGACGGGGCCTGAGGTGACGTGTGCAAACACGCACTATGGCACGTTTTAAATTGGGGATATAATTTCCCTTCAATACTGAGGGCCCCTGGGGGCTAACTAGCCCACCAAGTGCTTCCAGTAAGCGCCACTGAGCTGCATTGCAGAGAGGTGGTCCAGGCCGTGCCACTTTTTACACCTCTCTGCAATGCAGCTCTGTGGCACTTACTGGAGGTACCTAGTGGGCTAGTTGGACCCTAGGGATTCAAATGAACTTAATCTCCCAACTAAAAACGGACACAGGGCGTGTTTACACATTGGTGAAGGGAGGGGACGGGGCCTGAGTTAACGTGTGCAAAAACGCCCTGTGGCCTGTTTTAAGAGGTAGTTTTAATCCCCCTGCCCTATTATATACTAGGGGCTTACAGAGGAGGTCATGCTAATCACAGGGGGACCCCAACGCATAATGTTCCCTAGTGTATGTAGGTGTTTTCACTTTATTCTAAGTGTCTTTTAACATAACACTGGCTCTAGGACTGGTTAGTCAGACTCAGTTACCACCAGTATCCGTCTGAAAAAGTTGAGGGTACAGGATGATTTTGCAACAAGGATTCTTTCTGCTCTTCTTTTTGTTCTTTCTGCGCGTTATCCTTCTTCCTGCACTTTTCTTCGTCTTTGAGGACTTCTGTTGCTTCTTTCAGCACTTCTGTTTTTTTCTTTCTGTGCATTTTTTCTTCTTTCTTCACATGTCCTATCTCTGTAGGCATAGTTAGAAATTAGCATTTAAAAAACCTTTGAAATTCACAGAAAAAACCATAGGTTTCAGGCACGTTATAGTTAGGAATTAGCATTTAAAAAACCTCAGAAATTCACTGAAAAAAACATAGGTTTCAGGGGTGTTATAGTTAGCTGGACTTTTCACTTGAACAAAACCATTGAAATTCCCCTGTTATAGTTAGTTCAGCTAACTATAACTCGCGCGCCCGCAATGCACTGCTGATGACGTCACATATTACATCACTCATGACATGGTCAGTGACATCACTCATGACATCACTGATGACATCTCAAATGACATCACTGATGACATCACTGATTACATCATCCTTGTGATAGAGTGGCAGACCTCCTCTCACCCTAATATACCCTTTGATATACACATTCAAAAATAGAGACATACCAATACCAGTTACAACAACCTCTTCAGTAATTCTAAGATCCACATACACATCCACTCATTCACCAACAGTCCTATACAGTCACTCATACATGTACTCACTCATCATATGTACTCATACACCTATACATCCTGTTACACAACGTCACTCATCCATAGAGTTACTCACACACATAGTCACTCATGCTAATAAAGAATCAAACATACATTTACTTGCATATACAGTTATACACACACCACCACACTTACTTCTAGGGAAACTTACACATACTTAGTCTTTTAAACAATCACTTATAGAAACACATACTTCTTCATTCAGGAACTCTTTCAATCTCTCACTCTCACATATACTCACTTATATACACCAATAGTCACATATACTAGTTTAAAACATATGTAGTTACTCATAAAGACACTATTGAGACAGTCATTCACTCACTAACACACCCATACACACACTCATCCACCCATACAGTCCTGCACACATGCTGTCTTCAACACATACAAACAGTGAGTCACTCATTCATGCACCTATGCACTACGTAATACCCCCACCGAACCATGCAGACACTCAGACTGATACTCAAAAAACCAACTAATAACCTATATAGACACCCATGTAGCTACTCACCAACCCATGCAGCCACTTATACACAAAGTGAGAGACTGATACAGATATTTACATATTTAAACATTACTCACTAAGCCATGTATTCACTATGATACACTTAATCAGTCAGTTACACAATCAATTTTTCAAAAACAAATCATCCATTTAGACACTTATATACCCATTTATTCTTCCATCGACCTTGAGATATACATATAGAAAACATATTTAATTTTCAGTAAAACACACATTCACTGGATGATGTCATCAGTGATGTCATCAGTGATGTCATTTGAGATGTCATCAGTGATGTCATGAGTGATGTCACTGACCATGTCATGAGTGATGTAATATGTGACGTCATCAGCAGTGCATTGCGGGCGTGCGAGTTATAGTTAGCTGAAAGATCCACTTTTATTTTGCGATAATTTTTACACTTTAAAAGTCAAAGTTTTCCTGAACAGCCGGAACAGCCGACGCGTTTCGTCCACCAAAGGACTTCTTCAGGGCAAGAGAAATTAATCAGTGTGACGTAAAAGGTATCTCAATCGATAGTTCTTGATCTTATGTTTTCATCACCAGTGCCGATATCCCCGGTGATGAGTTTTAGCGTCAATATATTTCATATCTGAAAAATCAATGTCATGGTGACAAAGCCGGTTAATATATGGAAGAGCACATATCCAAATTTGGATCAGAAAATGAGGATCGATCAAAGTCAAGTATCATCCAATCAGTTGGGCTTATGTAGATAAGTGAAGATACCAAGAGAAATTAATCAGTGTGACGTAAAAGGTATCTCAATCGATAATTCTTGATCTTATGTTTTCATCACCAGTGCCGATATCCCCGGTGATGAGTTTTAGCGTCAATATATTTCATATCTGAAAAATCAATGTCATGGTGACAAAGCCGGTTAATATATGGAAGAGCACATATCCAAATTTGGATCAGAAAATGAGGATCGATCAAAGTCAAGTATCATCCAATCAGTTGGGCTTATGTAGATAAGTGAAGATACCAGAATCCGTATTACCTGATTGGATGGGTGGATGTTTGACCCTCCTCTGAAGATACGGATTCTGGTATCTTCACTTATCTACATAAGCCCAACTGATTGGATGATACTTGACTTTGATCGATCCTCATTTTCTGATCCAAATTTGGATATGTGCTCTTCCATATATTAACCGGCTTTGTCACCATGACATTGATTTTTCAGATATGAAATATATTGACGCTAAAACTCATCACCGGGGATATCGGCACTCGTGATGAAAACATAAGATCAAGAACTATCGATTGAGATACCTTTTACGTCACACTGATTAATTTCTCTTGCCCTGAAGAAGTCCTTTGGTGGACGAAACGCGTCGGCTGTTCCGGCTGTTCTGGAAAACTTTGACTTTTAAAGTGTAAAAATTATCGCAAAATAAAAGTGGATCTTTTGTAAAAACATAAAACTACTCAAGAATCTGAATATGATTTAACTTACAGTGTTTAAGTGGTGCATTTGGTTTGGTGATTGTACATGTATCTTCCAGTTTTTGGAACGACATTGTGCTGGCGGGTGTCTACCAAGTTTGCACACTTGCGGTGATTGAATTATATCACCATAACTGATATTGGGTAATTTTCAAAACCGGTGCTGTTCTAGAGGGCCACCGCTAGCCTTGTGCTTGGTTCTTTATAGTTAGCTGAACTAACTATAACGGGGGAATTTCAATGGTTTTGTACAAGTGAAAAGTCCAGCTATCTATAACACCCCTGAAACCTATGGTTTTTTCAGTGAATTTCTGAGGTTTTTTAAATGCTAATTCCTAACTATAACGTGCCTGAAACCTATGGTTTTTTTCTGTGAATATATATATATATATCCACTCCAATGCTCACCTTATTTAAAAAGCAAGCAGGACACAGCTCCGGATAAAGTAAAGGATTTATTGAGCAAATTCCCAGCTTTCGCTAAACAGTCCGTGGAACGTTGTGGCAGACGCGTTTCTGGCCATCATGGCCGTCCTCAGTGCCGGTCTCACAGGCTGGTAGATTCATCTGTTGGCTCAGAGATCACTCCTGATAAGCAGTCTCTTGGCTCCTCCTACTGAAGTCAGGTGGTTGACATTATACCGCTGGACTCCAGGAGAATTGCATGATGGTACTTGCAGTCCAACGTGGTACCTCATACAGTGATGGGGACTTCCAAACACCTAATAATGCCCCACAGTTCATGGCGCTGGACTGTATACTGCATATTTCACCTGGATATGTTAATTCAGCTCACATCCTTGTCCATATCCTTATCAGGCAACCACTCGCTGCCTCCTCTCTCCCCTCGCAAACATAACAGCCCAGTGGCAGTAGTTTTCGCTCGGGGGGCACCGCGTTTGTACTCTTCGTACTCCACCATAAGATTTGTTGAAAAACGCGGTGCTCCTGACCGAAAGGGCGTGTCCAAAGCCGGTATCAGCTAAACCGGCTATGTATCCACTCCAATGCTCACCTTATTTAAAAAGCAAGCAGGACACAGCTCCGGATAAAGTAAAGGATTTATTGAGCAAATTTCCAGCTTTCGCTAAACAGTCCGTGGAACGTTGTGGCAGACGCGTTTCTGGCCATCATGGCTGTCATCAGTGCCGGTCTCACAGGCTGGTAGATTCATCTGTTGGCTCAGAGATCACTCCTGATAAGCAGTCTCTTGGCTCCTCCTACTGAAGTCAGGTGCTTGACATTATACCGCTGGACTCCAGGAGAACTGCATGATGGTACTATCAGTCCAACGTGGTACCTCATACAGTGATGGGGACTTCCAAACACCTAATAATGCCCCACAGTTCATGGCGCTGGACTGTATACTGCATATTTCACCTGGATATGTTAATTCAGCTCACATCCTTGTCTGTATCCTTATCAGGCAACCACTCGCTGCCTCCTCTCTCCCCTCGCAAATATATATTCATATTCCACAGCAGGATCCCAGGAGTACCACCATCCAAAGAAAGGCCTAACACCAGGAAACAGACTCCAAAGGCAAAGTTGAAAGTTAAGTGATGATTTATTCAAGCATCAAGTGTCCAAATGACGCGTTTCGGCCGCCAAACATGCGGCCTTGATCACATAGCCATAAATATATATACACATTACAGCTGCGTTGTTCCTTCCGTCGCCCCTCGCAGAGGATCACTACAGCCGTATCCATGAAGCAATTTCAATAAAGCGATCACTCATAGTTGTATTCCTCATCAGCAGATGGTTTATTCAGTAACGCATTTCGCTTGCACAGCAAGCTTGTTCACACACTTTATTCTGAGTGCTGGCTGTCATACATATAGCGTGAAAACATAAACATAGGACTACTGTGGGTTAATCCACCTACACATCAAAGTTGCATCCTTTTTGGAGTTGTCAAAACTGCATTACTTTCGCAAAACTTTATTGTTCCACTCATTCACAATTATTATGATGCTATCATTGCATAACCATGAAAATAACCATGAAAGTTAATAAATGTCTGTTACTTGGTCAATAAAACATAAATATAAAATCTAAAATGATGAGATTGAGCTTTTTTAAGGTTAATAATCACAAATTTGAAAATATTGAAAATATTATAGGTCATCACGTATAATCTACAGAATAACCTGGTTGTCATATAATCATAGTATAATCAGTTCTATGGCATGACAATCCGTCTATGGCTTCCCCCTATGATTCTAAGCGGCCAGTGGCAGTTACAAGGTGGGCTATAGCCCGATAAACAGTGTCATTATTACCCATCCCCAATGTCGATGAGCAATTATAGTTGGCAATCCCCCTGCTAGGAAAATATTCTCAGGGGCATATTCTCAAGGAGCTATCGTTGAGTTAACATCACCTTATCGCAGCCAAAGTTGTGATAAATTTATCGCCCAATTTACAAGCTGGTGTTAACAGCCCATAACACCAGTTTACCCACAATAGCAGCCGCAAAAATCATCGTCACAGATGACCCCGGCAACTATCACTAATGAGATGCAGAGTAGGCGTTCCTGGGCCAAAATCTGTGACAACACCACGCCACAACAGTCTCAACGACCAACCAGATTGGCGAAAGGACCACGAAACATGTGATAAGGCATGTTAACAGCAGGAAATTAACACCTGCTCTGACCTGTTGTAAAGTCGGACGGCAGCCTGCACCACAAAAGGGAGTCCAGCACAGAGCCACACCTGAAGAACAACAGATGCCATGGAGCCACTGAACAGGCGGGCCGGACACCCAAGAGGGCCCCAGCACCCACCTCCACCACCCCCAGGACCACCCCCACCCCCCCGGACCAACACTGAGGCAGCACAGACAAAGACAGCGACCCTCTGAAAATGCACCAACCTCACAGACCCAACACCAGAGAATGTCATTACCCACTACATGCTCAAAGGGACGTTACCAACACAGCGGACAACCAACATCCCACCTCAGAAAAAGCTGCTGGCCGTGCTGCATGTGTTGGCCTCTAGTACCCTCCAAGCACCGTCTGCCTGAGACGGAGGAGTCACACAGCCAGGCCAATCCAAGTCCTTCACAACGGTCATGGATGACACCATCAGCTTGGTACCCCACTATCTATACTTCACACACACTACGCAGGAACAGCCAGAGACCAAGCAAGGCATGTATGCCACAGCTGGCTTCCCACACGTGTCAGGGGGAAATTGACTGCACACATGTCCTACTAGTGGCCCCTGGCAATACTGCTCACAATAAGCGCAACAGAAAGCGCACATATCCCACCAATGTGCAGGCAATAGTGGACCACAGGGGAATCTCCACCAACACCGCCCCAACCACCCAGGCAGTGTGCATGATTTCTACACCTTCCGACAGTCCATCATCAACCTGTGCCACCAGGATGGCATCCACGGAAATGCACTGCTTGGCCAATACCAAATGCACACACCTCAACTCCACAATCATGTAACACACAACACAGGAAATGCACACGTCACAAGCTCACTTACAACATGCACACCCACCAGACACAACAACACAACTCACTGTGGGAACCTGGGCCAGCCATGTACATTAGCCATCAATGGCATGGTACCTCGGCCACACAATAGCAGAATGTCGGAAGAGGTGGGGACCAGGCATGTGGAAAGGAGGCAAGTGACCCAGGAATGAGACTGTACACAATGCCAAGTGTGACGTGGATGTGCTGGCCAGACTGCAGTATGCAGACCACACACATATCCATGTCGACACACACAGCTGGTGTTTGGAGTGTAGTGGACAGTGGGCGCAACCATGTCACCCCAGCAAGTGGGGAAGATCGCAGAAATGTACTTGTTACGTCCCCCCGTAAGCGTGAGTGGAGTGGGCTGGCCCAGCGTATGCCACGCCAGCGTAGAGATGTGAATAAAAGGCACGTGACTCTGGGCGTGGTCCTCTTCCAGATTGCCCAACATCTATGCCAGGGTGGCACCTCTCACCCCGCCACAAGGCCAAAGCCATGAGCGGTGTTGCCAGCGATCCTGTGCACCTGCTGCACCCCGGGATGCTGGTCCCTGAACCAGTTCGGCCCACCCCTGCGCACCCAGGCTTCAATGCCCCCTGCCGACACCGTTGTGTGTTGAAGAGGGCCCACCACGTGCCGGAGCAATCTCCAAGCCCGAGGCCTGTGACCTTGGCAGCCTCCTCAGACCATCACGGCCTCCGCAACACAGGCCTGCAGTACTCCTTTCTCATTGACGTACTCCACCGGCATGCACAGTGAACAAATAGGCCATGCATTTGGAACTGAGACTGGATTACACCATGGCAGAGCACATTAATTATGGCTGAGTGTATGTCACTATACACCCTTCGATGTGGTGCCACCAGGTCTTAGTAGTACATCACAACCGCAAGATTCTGTGGTCCCACGCGGACTACTGCTCTCAGCCTACGCTGCGCTCGAGTAGGTCACAGAATTGGAACTGCACATTGATTATTCAAAAGCAGAGTACATATCCTTGCACGCAAGGAGAGGCATAAAAGGATGACGCATTGCATTTGGGAGGAAAAAAGGATCATGGTTACGGAGGTGATCAAACACTATCAACAACTGCCCTGGTGTCACTAATTCGCGAGCCTACGACACGTGGCTATGGCCCACTGCTGACTGCTGCTTCCGGCCTATACTGCGGTCCAGTAGGTCACAGAGTCTTGATTTGGCTATGCCTGAGTTCAGATCAGTGTACCACCATCATTGCAGACTGTATCCTCTCTCAGCCCCGGTGACACTAAGTCTGATCCCTGACATTCATGGACACTCTCTGGTCGTACACTGGTGGCGTTTGAGTCTATGGACTAGGGGGTAGTTTTCATCCTCATGCAGCTGATCCCGAATTGGTGGTGGTAACAAGGCTGTTGCTTTCCACTCCTCCATTTGCTGCTTCCGGATAGCTTCTGTCCTCTGCATCATGCCCTGGAGGACACCTTCCACTGTCCCCTGCAACCCTCCGCCACATTCACCTTCGACATCGACGAGGACCTGCTCAGTCTGCGTGGCCCTACCTAAGTGGACTGCAAGTCACCGTCCCGTGGCGGTGTGCCTGTGCTGGCCGCTCTGCATCAGGAGCCACCAACTCTGTGCAGCTCAAGTCAGGGACCCTGTCTGAATGAATATTCGATGACCTCTGTGACGGTGGTCTTGGGGTCATCGACGCCATGTGCATGTGGCCCTGCGCTGTCAACTGCCTCTGGCCTCAACTGCGGACCACCAGGGCTCACACATCAAATCGAGTCCTGACCAACCCAGATGTCACATCACCGCAGGAGGCACATGCCACCATCATCAGCGCCAACTCCAACCACCATCTGCCAGAGCCAAAACAGTGGTTCTGGCAGACTAACGGAGTTGCTCAGACCTGTCGTGGATGCCATCATCTGCCTGATCCCCTGCTCAGCACTCCAGGTGCCACTGACTCAGTGCACCGCAACCCATGAACTGTTACTGATTGAGTTTTGTCCTGTGCAGATGTTATGCAGCAATGTCACCTCAGGCAGTGTGGGAGATCTGAGACATTCATGAGGAAGTTAATGCAGGTCTAACACACCCCACTGCATCTGCATCAGGAATATCCCAAATGGACCCAATCCTAGTAATTTTCATCACATGGGTGCGCTCAGCTCTCCTGCCCCAACCTCATTGCACTGCAACTCACAAACACTTCTGTTTGTATGTTGAGTGACATCTGTACTTGCTCTGGCTCCCTCCATGTTGCTCAGCAGTTGACTCTATTATGCAGGTGTTTTCTGTTTCCATTGCACTGGTGTCCACCACTGTTCAAGTTGTTGCCAGCACCAAGTACTCCGTGCGGGCTGGCTTATACTCACCCCACAAACATCCAGCACAGGCGTCACTGCCAATAAAGGGGCCGGGCGCACATGCCTGTAGCCAGTTCAACATAATATCTGTGTGTGTCCTTGTGGTCTTGTTGTATGAATGAGGGCCCTGGGCCCTACGACATTACATTGTGCTGTGTACAGCGGATGCAGACATGTCACCGCTTGGACATGTAGCTTTGTCATCACCCACTCAATTCTTAAGGGGACTAAACTGGGCCGTCGTACGCAGAGCCAACGTGGGTGTGTGACTGATATGTGCGTGCCCCTGGGCGTGGTTTTGTACTGGGAATGTGCATCTGCATGTGTCCCTATGGCAGTATGGGTCTCCTTTGTGGAGTGTACGTGCTTCCTGAAGGGTAATAGACACTGACATATGTGGACTAGTTCGCCTGTCATGGGATCGGACCACACCCACACCTGTTCTGCCACTTCCTTTTGGTGTTCAGACACCTGGCATTGGGGTGCCATGTGTGGCTCGGTGAAGTGTTGTGAGCCAGCCGTGCTTGCGGGTGCTTCATGCTGTGTGGTCTGTTGCAGGGGCTGGGTTCTCCTCTAAGTAGCTTGGCTGCCCTGGTTCTGGTGGTGGGTTGCATGGTCTGTCCATGGGCTGTTGTACGGCATCGGTGTCGAAGATGTGGTGGGCCTCTCCGGCATCACTGATGTGTGGTCTTCTGTTCACTGCTGGAGGTGTTGTGTGTCCCTCTGCAATGTGAAGGGGATATGCATGTTGACATTGTGTTGACATGTATGTTGGCGCATTGTTCTTGATTACATGCAGACTGAATGACAATGTACATTGTGACTATTTTGGAGATGTAGGATTTAGATGCGGGACAGTGTATATTTGGACTATATGACGAATGTGAGGTTGTATGCGTACATTTCCATTTCACAGTTTGTAGCTCTGTCAGATGTAGAAGGCCTGTTTCTGCACATGTGCGGACCCAGTTGTGTCCTCTGTTCTGCAGTGTCGGGGTTGCACATTGTATCACTTTGTCCTCAATGTGGATGTGCTGTTATTGCTATGTGTGTGTGCTGCAGTGTGCCAATGGGATGAGGGACATGATCCAGGGTCATTGTGGGTGTGCAGTCTGCTACACTTCATTGTGCATGTGTGCCATTATGCCCATCTCCCCCTGTCCCCCAGGCCCTGGTCTTTACTCACCCAGTTGTTGTTGTGTCAGGTCCTCCTGAGCTGTGTCCACACTCCCAACTCCTCGCACCATCTCCACACTGTTGACTGTGGCCTCTGTTTCCTCCTGCTCCTCCTGTGGCGCAGGACTCCCACCTTCTGTCACCGTTGCTGCCTTCCTATTGGCAGCAGCTTTGGGCCTGGTTTAGATTTTCAAATCATGCCAGCGCCTCTTGGCCTTCTCCATTGGCCTCCTCGACAGTCCATTCCCGGTGGTCTAATTGTGGGTCAGTTGATGGTAGTGTTCTGTCACCTCCTTGACGATGTTCTGGTTTCGCTGTGGACTGCACCCTGTCTTCCTCTCCCTCTTCTCCCTGGGGTTCCCCGACCCCATTGTACCTTGCTGGTGGTCTGTGGGGGTTGTGGGGTTTGCGTTGGCCTCTGTACTCGGTCAGGGTGCATCCATGTTGCTACGCACTTTGGATTGTTTCTGGTGTGTTGTTTTTGTAGCTTTTAATGTGCATTTTCCCACCAGACGCGTGGGATTTACAGGCCTGATGCTGGTTTTTGCAGCTTTTTGTATCGCGATTGGCCTCATCGCAGCTTTTGTTAAGGTGTGGCGTTGATTTAACGTGGCCATTTGACACGTTATCTGGTGACTATCACATGGTACTGCCGTGTTGTGAATACTCAGTTGACACAGCGTAATTTTCCCACGATAGACGATAGACGTTTAGAGTGCGTTAAGTTACGTTTGTGATGGTTATCACCAATGTTCCCTCTAATTTTTTTCCTCTGTGGCAGTGGAAGGTCTCTGTGCGCTGCAATTATGGCTATGTACGCCAGGAACTAGACCGCGCGTGTGTGCAGCGCCAAACCTACTAATCCAAAAACCCTTCAGGCACACTCTTTACAACATACAATGCGTTTCAGCTAGGAAGATTACATAAAGCTATTTATTTTATTGATTAATCCTTTCTATTCAAAAAGCCTGTTTTAGTAAAACACAAATACAATATGATTCTCTTAAAGTCCATTCATAACATCCATACTTGAATTTGACATATTTCACTACTTCTGCTACCCCAGACTCCACGTAGACTCCTGTTAAGGGCATTCTACACACCACAGCCTGTCCCATCCAGTGCTTAAAGAAATATGATCTTATCACCTCCATCCTTATGGAACTCCGTTGGCCCCCTTTGCCGGTCCACACCACTTTCAAAATCAGCTGCACCATTTACAACGGCATCATGACCGCTTATCTAGCAGAAACACTCACCATGCCTGATCACTCTTGGCTTATTTAAAGCCAGAACACCATCAGGCTGGGTGCTAAGAAGAGTAAATCCATCAGGACTTCCCCAACACTACTCAAATGTAAGAAATAGTTGAAGACCTGCCTCTCTAAGAACACTACATCTCAATGAAGTAATAGTATACTTCTGCTCCTAGAACCCAGCTACCTCACCTATGGCTTGTTGACTGTGTACTTGTTTTTTGCTGCAGTTCAGCGCTCTGCTGCCTTTTTGTCTAGGCTTGTGCTATATAAATACCAATAGATTAATGGTGACCAGGCATCCTGGATTTTTCACCAGCTGTCCCAGCAAATTTTGAGAAATTTATCTCAAATCTGTTTTTTTGGGAGAAGATCGAATGAAGACATGGAGAAGCAGTTTTTTATGTGCTCTAAGGCAGGACAAGTTTGCAGCTCTTCTTAGAGCACGCTTTATATAATACTCACGCGGCTTCGTTCAAAAGTTCCCTTTAATTTAGTTCCGTAGTGCCTCATTGTCTGTGTTGATGTGTGCTGTCATTTTGTGCCCCACAGATAATGTAAAAGTGTAGTTCTTCTTCTATGTTTGCTAAATGTCCCAGTTTTTGGTTTTTAATATTTGGTCACCCTAACATGGACACGTCCAATTAAATGGCTTTCTGCTAAGTGCTGCTAACTAATCATGCACTGGAACTGAACATTGAAGCTTTTCTCCCCCTGTGTTCAGTGGACTTGATCTGAAAGCTAGGACATGAGCTAAATGTACAGAAAAATATGGTGAAAAACAGGACTGCCCAGCAAATCTGGGACATCCTGTCTCCCTACAATCACACAAAAATGGGCAAACAACGGGATGTTCTTTTTGTTAAGCAAGATGAACATCACCAGGAACATCATTATCCTAAGCCACATCATTTCATAGAGACCCCAATAAGGAGCATGTCTTAGGGTAGCAAGCACCTGCCATCATGGGTCTATCTGTCACACTCTTCTGCTTCTACTTCATACGCCCCTAGATTTGCACATGGGAATGTGGCCACTTGTGCTACATAACATTCAGGTATTTCAGTAAGGATACTACATGAGCATTCAGTATAGATCACAGCTAACTTTAAAGTACTTTTTGAGGACATTCTCTTGTTTTGAATGTGCACTGATTATTTCCTCAGAGTGTACATGTTACCATCCTAAGGGGCTTGATAACTTCGTATTAGCGAATTGAAAAGCTTTTCAATATATTTCCCGTTTTGTGTGTCACACTGAATGGCTTTTTGTGACGCTCCTACCAATCTGAATTTGCAGCCCTATCTAAGCGTAGTGGTGCTTTTCCAGTGCTAAAATCATCCAAATACATCATTTCGTAGAATTCACGCTCGGCAGCTTTGATGTTTACTAACTAACTAAAAATCACCATTACAAAGAGCATCAATACAACCAGGAATAAATTTCAGATCACCAATTACTGAGAGGCCTTAAACCCATCTTCAAAAACATGCATCTGAAAATTCTGGGAAAAATTCTAACCAATCTTTCAAGTCTACATTAAAAAGGGAACGGGGCATGTTGACCTACCCCACAATCTGTATGCATTTGCTCACGCTAGCTGGAGATGCCTTTACTCACTAGCAAGAAAACAGTATTCTGGTCACCTGAGATGGTAATTGCTTTCCCCCCCAAAGGGGAGGGAAGACAGGGTATATGGCAGACCTTTTCAGGTGAACAAAGAAAATGAAAGCTGAAATACTTTAGCACCTCACCTGCACACAAGATTGCACATGGGCTGGGCTGGGATTTTATATGGAAAAAAACCTGGAAGTGCCTCCCTGTAGGCAACCCTCCCACCCAAGCACCAAAAAGGTTACCTCATCACTGATATCTCATTCAAAAAATACCCCCCACCCCTTTTCAAAAACAAAATGCTATACAAGTGATCATAGCAGCTATATAACGCCAAGTCCTCTGGTGACAAAGTTTGAAGGGGGGACATAGATAGGGAAGTGGAGGACAAATGGACCCCCACCCAACATGAAGCAGCCCAAATAATGTCTATGTGAAGTGTTGCTAAGAAATCAAATACACCATAGTCTTCTATTGCAACACCCTCTCTTGCCTCTCACTCACCTCTCCCCCAGTCGGTCCTTTCCTCTCTAAATAAAAAGAAAAAAACATGGTTCTCTGGTTCGCTGTCCTTACACCTTGTGCCAATTTGATTATGTCTCCTATGTGAACTGTGAAGTACTGCATACACCTCCTAACATCAAGTTTAAAGGTCGACATTTGTTTGCAAAAGCAAATACATCTCCCCATGGGTTGATGTTGCAATACACCAGTGTTAAGAAAGCTGGAGCAATATTACCCACTTTCCTATTTCGCAATGACAAGCTAACAAGTCAGTGGCCAAAGAAAAGAAGTTGCATAAAAAGGCTTTGATGCCTTGGTGCCGGTGTTCTGCCTGCTCTGGGCTACAAAGCGCAAGCAAAGCTTGACGTTTGTAAAGCGCGGTGCCGTGCAGATTGTGGGCTTTTGTTTAAGTATTAATGTTAATCACAGCCTCTTCACGAGCTGTGATTAACATGAATACTTAAACAAAAGCCCACAATCTCTCTCGCAACCGCGCTTTACAAACAAAAGAGTAGATCAAGTTTAAAAACACAGTGTGTACTTCCAGAAAGTACATGCTGTGTTTTTTAACTTACTCTACTCTTTGGTTTGTAAAGCGCAGTGCGGGGAAGGTTTTGTTTAAGTATTCATGTTAATCACAGCTCCTGAAGGGGCTGTGATTAACATGAATACTTAAACAAAAGCCCACGATCTGCCCCACAAGTGCCAACAGCCGCAAGCCCCCAAGCCCGCCTTACCTGCACTCCCGAGTCCCGAATCTCCTCCGGCACATCACCGCATCCAGGAAGTGACTAATTTTCGTGCCGCTCGCTTTTTTAAAGCAGCGGCGCGACCATCCTGCGGGATGTCCTGTGTGAGTGCGCGCTGCACATACGGCAGTGCACGCTCACGTTAAGAGAGGTGCGCACGCGCACCTTAATGGGAACAGTGGTTATCACACGTTCTTGAAAAAATACCCCTCAGAATGATAACAGGGCACAGTGCACTAACAGAAAATTAACTGGAAGGCATCCGCAAATAAGCCAACCTTTCACCCATGAAATTCGGTGCTACAAGGAATCCCCATGGAAAATTCACTGTATACTGCCAGTTTGGGATGTAGGGTGAGCTGGAAGATATTCACAAATAAGCCAAAGTCTCGCCAGTGACTATTATGGTCAGTTTTACTAGGCATGCCCATGGAAAATTCAAAGCATAGTGCCAGTTTAGGATGCCTGGTGAGCTCAGGCAAATTACTCGGCTAGTGCTAAGTGTTGTATGCTAGTGCCTGAGGCCAGGTGAGCTGGGGTCTGGGAAAGGGGGGCTCCAAAGTTCACCATGCCTAGTATTACCCGCATTTTCAGATGGGATACAAGAAGGATGCTGTCAAACACTATAGCTAATGACTGCCAGGACCCATTAATAAATCAGAATTCCACAACAAAGGGGGTTGTTATGTTATGAACGTAAAGCAGTGAAATGATTCCCCGTGCATCTTCCTACCCTAAATAAACAAAGGAAATTAAATTCATACATATTCAAGCTTGAAGGATTATAGTTCCCCACATTGTGCAGAACCTTATCTCTTTTTCTTAATACTTCCTCCCATAATGTCTAACGGGATGCTGGTCTAAGTGGTGCTAGTACAGAGGAAAGTGAGCAGGAAGGTGCTCTTAACATTTCAGAAAATTGCAGACATGCACTTACTATGAAATTATTGGATCAAGGTGTCCCATCATTGGGTGGGAACGTTACCTTCCTAGTTGAGGCACATGAGGCATTCAGAACAGAGGTATTGTATTCTTGGGTTTAATTACCACTTGCAGATGCACAGAACATTTGTATTCAAGATGAACCACCAGAAGAATATTATCCATATGATGACATAGAAGTCCTGTTAACTTACCAAGAACATGTAAATTGGTTTAAAGGTGCCCTACCCCATACCACAGAAGGATGCTGTCAAACACTATAGCTAATGACTGCCAGGACCCATTAATAAATCTGAATTCCACAACAAAGGGGGTTGTTATGTTATGAACGTAAAGCAGTGAAATGATTCCCCATGCATCTTCCTACCCTAAATAAACAAAGGAAATTAAATTCATACTAGAAAAATGAAATTCATAATAAAAGATTTTCTTATATGTCCAGTGATGCCCTCCACCGTACTGATGATGAAGAAAAGGTTAGGGGGATGAGGTATTTGTGCTTGAAGCAGTTTCTCTAAGGTGACCCCTTCCTTTTCTCCTGTGGTTAAAAAGAAAACCATGAGTTACTCTCACAGTAAGGGTTAAGATCCATCAAGAGCACGAATGACTGAGCGAAAAGTAGTACACTGTTTCCACGATCCCTGTAGGAACAAGGGTTGTCATGTTCGATAGTTGCCAGAGACTATTTGCTCCTTGGTGAAGTTAGGGGGCTTATGGTGGCACTGTGAGCTAGCTGGTCTAAAGGCTAACATATCCTTCGGGGGTGTCTGGAATCAATCTAGACTCCAATCCCGTAGTATAAGTTGTCTAAATGCACAGATCCTATATAGATTTATAGGAACTATGGCGCCGCTAATGTTGGTTTGGTTCTTATTTAATGGTGAAATATGAGTAGTTCAGTCATGCTTTCTCAGAGACCGCTACTCACATTCACCCAGAGACATCTGGTGTGGGGAGGGATACTCTGCCACAGGTGAGTAGGTATATCCTATGTATTGGCTGTAGGTTTCTTCAAGCTTGAAGGATTATAGTTGCCCACATTGTGCAGAACCTTATCTCTTTTTCTTCCCATAATGTCTAACGGGATGCTGGTCTAAGTGGTGCTAGTACAGAGGAAACTGAGCAGGAAGGTGCTCTTCACATTTCAGAAAATTGCAGACATGCACTTACTATGAAATTATTGGATCAAGGTGTCCCATCATTGGGTGGGAATGTTACCTTCCTAGTTGAGGCACATGAGGCATTCAGAACAGAGGTATTGTATTCTTGGATTAAATTACCACTTGCAGATGCACACAACATTTGTATTCAAGATGAACCCCCTGAAGAATATTATCCATATGATGACATAGAAGTCCTGTTAACTTACCAAGAACATGTAAATTGGTTTAAAGGTGCCCTACCCCATACCACAGATAAGGTGACACTCGGTCCACTCAGCAGAGACGGAGTGACTTGACCTGTCCTAGCTGCTTACACACCACATCCAGAGATTGATACATTGCCAGCAGCAGACTTATGGCCAATTTCCAAAGAAATAATAAAACTTAACAGAAATCTCACACACTTTGTAATGCAAACACTTAAAATTCAACCTACAAGGGTCACTCAAGCTGGTCAACTACAAAGGACTGCAACGGAAATCAACTGACAAATGCCCCACAAATGTTGATTATGATTATGGGAAGAATGCTCACTAAACGTGAGCAAATGTCATTCTGAATGGCACAGAAAATAGCACAGCTTGAGGCAGTTTTTCCACACACAGGCCAGCAAGAACAGCACAGAATGCTGACAATTTGCTTGCCAAAGAGGATAGCTCCCCAATAGTGGATTGTACAACTTGGGGTACAGTTGCTGTTTATAACATAACATAACATGTGTATTTGTAAAGTGCACTTTCACCCCAACCGAGGTATCTTGGCGCTGAATAACAGATGTTTATTGGTACCCAACTCAATGGTAGTCATTTTATTAACCTCCGATAGATGAAAGGCTGAGTGGACCCTCTGGGATTTCAACCTGTGACCATGAGGTCGAACACAGGCCCCTGCAGTGGATGCATTAGTCCACTGGGCCACCAGACCCGGCTATATACCAGGTTTATACCAGAACGCACGGTACCCCCTCAATAGCAGTCATTCCAGAAGTATTGAGACAAATACAGAACAAGAACGGGGTAAACCTGTCCTGGACTTGGGGGTGAAATTTCCGGAAACATAAAATGGGAGGCATCAGCGGTGGCTATACGCCAATGCCTGAGGAATGCACTCCTGCACAACAGGAGCGTGACTTACCTAAAATCATCGAAGATACCTATGCTTCACTGGGTAGAGATAATTTGTGAGCTAGACCAGTGAAACCAAATTATTAATGAGTAATCCTGAAAAGGATAATTCAAAGCAAGATCCTGATTCTACTTAAAATAAATGGGATAATAAACAATTAAAAAACAAGCAGAACGCATCACAATCACTAGGTGGGTCTCCTCAACAGGAGTCTTCTGACAGGAAATATAACCTTGGAAACCGTGACAATATTAAAAAACCTGATAGGTATCAGGATAATGACACACATTCCTCTTGTTGCTTTCAGGGTCCATCCAAAAACTCCGGGAAGAAAGGACAGTCAGAACGCAGATCAGAAGTGCGAGTCAAGCCAAGAGACACACATCACACTTCAGACTATATTATCAAACAAGAAGATAAACCAAAATCTAAACCTCAATTTAAAAAGAAGAAGGTAGCTGGCCTTCAAATAACAAATGCCAAGGCTGCTGAGGAGTCAAATACTGAACGGGGAATGGGTTCTGCTAGACAGCGCAGCGGAAGTGACAATAGCTCACCAGAACCTGATGGAATTTCTGGTGACAGCAGCGTTGAATAAACATATCATGGTCGAAATACCTGATACCAGTATCCCACATCAGTTGTATGAAATAACACTCCAAATGGAGAGGGTCATACCCAGGAAAGTGAAAATCTCTTTTGGGAGAACCTGACATATAGATAGGATATCCTTTTGTCTGAAAAAGATTGGCCAACTGAGTTTGTTATGGACTGCCCAAAAGGAGAAGCCGTAATATTACCAGCCTTCTCCGACCTCGTTCCAGAATCACTTAAACATTCATACGTGCATGAGTGGGCAGTAGCACTAACTCCTGCATTTTACTGCAATCATGTAGGGTGGGATGGAAGTCACCTCACCATGAAACCTCAGTTAAAACTACTCCAACTGCACAGAGGCAGTACCCAATAAAACATGACGCAAATAAACAAGTCAGAGAGATCTTAGATCAACTTGAGTATCAAGGTGTGATGGAAAATTGCACGTCTTCCATGAATGATCCTTTGTTCCCCGTAATGAAATCCCACAATTCATACCGTCTAGTTTTTGACTACAGGCAGTTGAACACATGCATGAAAACATTTGCAGTACAAAATGCACACAGTGCCACATTAATGAATGACATTTTGCAGAAGTAATACAAAACAACACTATAGGGTCAATTACGATGCCGTGTCTGGAAAGGCTCTGAAAGGCATTCAGATTTGGCGAATCCGATTCGGAACCCATGTTTCTGGCCGAATTTGACACCTTTCCGAATGATCGATTACGATGCAAAGAAACCATTCGGGCTATCCGAATCAGTTCTGAATGGCATTAGGACAGCTCGAGTCAAGTACTGCTACAAGTTAGATGCACAAAATATTCTGTGTGCTCAAATTCCAGGAGTGGGGGATAGAGTAATATCAAACATGGATCTCAGATTAGGTTTAATTCTAGCTGCTACGATGGTCTGGGTTCAGCTAACACAGGTATTATTGGTGGCCAGGTCTTACAAAGCAGAAAAAGGGCTTTGTCCTTAAGTGCGACATCTTTCACCGTAGCACATCCGCCACAAACACCACTACTGATATCAGACAGACATCTTGCATGTATCTATTTGGACCACTGCAGCCTCTTACAATCTGACGGGGCTTACAGGTACATCCTGGTGGCAGTGGATTCATGCTCGAGATTCCTGTGGGTTTGGCCCCAGCGCTCGGCTGATAAAGGATTTGTGCGTCTTCGTAGGGACATACACAATTGGCACATTAGATTCTGACTGTGGTCCTGGGTTTAGCTCTCAGGCATTCAAAGAAGCCATCAGAAGTTTGGGTGTGGTCTTACGGTACTCCTCTCTGTATCATCCCAAGGGAAATTTGATTGTGGAGAGGTAATACTGGGGCTTAAAGCAATCCTTATCAGCAAGGATCGGGTGGCAGTTGGGTCAATCACCTTTATGGGGGCCAGAGGGCACTTAATAACATGCCAAGAAGTTCCCTAGGGGGCCGTACTCCATATGAAGTCCTGTTTGGGACTAGAATGTGGGTACCAGACCTCGATAGTAACAGCGCAGTGGCAGATGAAAAAGCATTTGCCATCAATAATTTTTTGGCTGTTTTACAGGAACTCAAAGCAAAGTCCAAGTAAAATGCACTGTCACTGGGTAAGTGGAAGCTGTTCCGGCAAGACCTGCCTGGGTCCCGAAGTTTGGGAACCTGGTCAGAGAAAAAATTGTGGACAAAAAAGAATTTGGGGCATCTTACAGAGCACCTGTACCTCTCCTCGCTGTCAAAGGAACAAGAACAGTACTTCTTCTGCCCCTTGCCGGCCGGAAGGAAAAGAGATTTGTCTCCATTGATCCGAACAAACCACACTATGTGGCCGATACTGAATAGTAGGCCGCTTGGGATCCTGGGTTGCCGCCGATCTCCTCTTACTACAATATAGAAAGTTCAGACAGAAAGATTATAAAACATTTAAAGATCATATTGTACGAAGTAAAGGAGATGCCAATAATCAAATGGAACTGGTGCATGTTGAAAGCGAACAACAAAAAAATACAAATGAAACACAGATCTCAATTCAGCCTTATACCGATATCTATGTGAATATGTCTTGAAACAAGTCATCTTCTAGTTCTACAAAACCTGCTAAGCTACCAAAGATAGATCAATCTGCGTCTGGCTACTTAATTGATTTCAATACTTTCTCTCTGGGTTCAAGTGAACCCGAGTCACAGCCAGTTCCTGTTTGTCACAAACAAATACTATGGCGCCGATCACGATCCTGTAAAAACCGGGTACGAACCGTCGGACGGAGCATATTCTCCGTCTGACGCGTACCCGGTCGTCAAAATCTACCAACATGGAATTACGATTCGCACGGAAACACCATTTCCGTACGAATCGTACAAAACCCCGACCGACGAAAATAAACATCCAAATGCGATCCGGGAAAGCACCGACCTGACGTCGGGACGCTCGCAGCCTGCCATTCACGAACCAGGAATTACGATTCGCACCGACGTCATCCCGCACGGTGAATATTTTCCGGCAGCCAAAAACTGCCGGGAAATCAGGACGACGCGAACAAGGAGTACCAGTACGCGACGGACAGACAGGACGACGCGAACAAGGAGTACCCGTACGCGACGGACAGACATGGACCCGAACCTACGGCCCTCATAGCAGTCCACCTCCTCTACAGGTTACGACGCAGACGCCGCAGAAGGTCAGAACAACAAAGGGAGGGGGGAAGGGGGGGGCAGGACCAGGGGCAGGCCACAAAACCCCCACCATAGTCACACAGCACACATGCCCTGGACATACCTGACCCTCAGGCCCTGGTCACTACAAGGGGGTGGGGGCGTGTCCAGCTAAGCCAGCGACCGCCACAACGGAAGTTCTTGACGACGCGAACCGGCAACACAACCAGACAGGTACGTCCCATACCCACGCCTTAAGAGCGTGGGTACGAGTCTTACCACGCCCACACCTACGTCACCCCAACAATGGCGGGACGGCTCGTACCCACGTGGCAAAGGCCTGGGTACGGGCCGCACAAGCATCACATAGCGTGGGGACGGATATGTACGGATCGTACCCCCACCCCGTATGCATTGAGCATACCACAAACCCCAACAGTGTGAGTACGACACGTACCCCCACCCGCGTATGCAAGGAGCGTACCCCCATGCCAACAGTGTAAGTACAACACGTACACCCACCCGCATATGCAAGTAGCGTACCCCCCACCCCAACAGTGTAAGTACGACCCGTACCCCCACCCGCGTATGCATGGAGCGTACCCCCCATGCCAACAGTGTAAGTACGACACGTACCTCCACCCGCGTATGCATGGAGCGTACCCCCATGCCAACAGTGTAAGTACGACACGTACCTCCACCCGCGTATGCAAGGAGCGTACCCCCACCCCAACAGTGTAAGTATGACCCGTACCCCCACCCGCGTACGTATGGAGCGTACCCCCACCCCAACAGTGCAAGTACGACCTGTACCCTCACCCGCGGACGTATGGAGCGAACCCCCACCCCAACAGTGTAAGTACGACCCGTACCCTCACCCACGTTCGTATGGAGCGAACCCCCACCCCAACAGTGTATGTACGACCCGTACCCTCACACACGTACGTATGGAGCGTACCCCCCACCCCAACAGTGTAAGTACGACCCATACCCTCACCCGCGGACGTATGGAGCGAACCCCCACACCAACAGTGTAAGTACGACCCGTACCCTCACCCGCGTATATATAAGTCCCACCCCAACAGTGTAAGTACGACCCGTACCCCCACCTCGTATGCATGGAGCGTACCCCAACAGTGCATGTACGTACCGTACCACCACCCCAACAGTGTAAGTACGACCCGTACCCCACCGCGTACGTATGGAGCGTACTCCCACCCCAACAGTGTAAGTACGACCCGTACCCCACCCGCGTACATATGGAGCCTACTCCCAACCCAACAGTGTAAGTAGGAACCGTACCCCCATGGAGCGAACCCACACACGTGTATGTACTAAGCGTACATATTGTTAAATAGGAGGGGTGTGTGCCTATCCCTCCCAGCAGTGCCCAGACGCAGGAGGGGTGGGTGCACAGTCCTCCCAGCAGTGCCCAGAGACAGGAGGGGTGGGTGCAGAGTCCTCCCAGCAGTGCCCAGAGACAGGAGGGTTGGGTGCAGAGTCCTCCCAGCAGTGCCCAGAGTCAGGAGGGGTGGGTGCCTATCACTCCCAGCAGTGCCCAGAGACAGGAGGGGTGGGTGCCTATCACTCCCAGCAGTGCCCAGACGCAGGAGGGGTGGGTGCAGAGTCCTCCAAGCAGAGCCCAGAGACAGGAGGGGTGTGTGCAGAGTCCTCCCAGCAGAGCCCAGAGACAGGAGGGGTGGGTGCAGAGTCCTCCCAGCAGTGCCCAGACACAGGAGGGGTGTGTGCAGAGTCTTCCAAGCAGAGTCCACAGACAGGAGGGGTGGGTGCCTATCACTCCCAGCAGTGCCCAGAGACAGGAGGGGTGTGTGCAGAGTCCTCCCAGCAGAGCCCAGAGTCAGGAGGGGTGTGTGCAGAGTCCTCCCAGCAGTGCCCAGAGGCAGGAGGGGTGGGTGCAGAGTCCTCCCAGCAGTACCCAGAGGCAGTAGGGGTGTGTGCAGAGTCCTCCCAGCAGTGCCCAGAGTCAGGAGGGGTGGGTGCCTATCACTCCCAGCAGTGCCCAGACACAGGAGGGGTGTGTGCAGAGTCCTCCCAGCAGAGCCCAGAGACAGGAGGGGTGGGTGCAGAGTCCTCCCAGCAGTGCCCAGACACAGGAGGGGTGTGTGCAGAGTCCTCCCAATAGTGCCCAGAGGCAGGAGGGGTGTGTGCAGAGTCCTCCCAGCAGTGCCCAGAGACAGGACGGGTGTGTGCCTAACACTCCCAGCAGTGCCCAGAGACAGGAGGGGTGGGTGCCTATCACTCCCAGCAGTGCCCAGAGACAGGAGGGGTGGGTGCCTATCACTCCCAGCAGTGCCCACACCTGACATGTCACTACCCACGGTGCACGATGTGACTATGTCATGTATGTGTGGGAGGTTCACATTAGGTAGATGTTTGAGCTCCCTCAAAAGCTGCAGCCGTTGCAGCAACCAACATGTGTCTGTGTGTAGATGGCCATGGCACACTGTTACGCACACCAGGCCACATGTGGTATCGGATGTGAGGTGCGTATGTATGCATGGGACACGGAGTAGCGTAACAAGGACATGTCTGCATCCTCTCTATGAATGTGTGGTGAATGTGTGGTGAGTCATCACATGTGCACCTTCATGGCAAGGTGTGTGGCCCGTCCTAGTGTAATGTCATGTGACCTGTCGCTCTAGTGTTCCGCTACCAGTCTCTGCAATCGACATCCTACTTCTGCTGATGTGTGGGTGTATGTCACTCCTGTCTTGCGTCTGGCTGTTCACTTGCACTGGGACACAGCTAATCCCATGCCATGGCATGTGGAGGTTCTCAATCTGCGTGGGTCGCTGGGTCTTGGTAGGAGTGTCACCTGCCAGCCATACGTGTCCAGGGCATGTGGCACATACCTCACTCCGTATGTCGCATATGTGTATAGACAGATTAACATGTGCTCAGGACAAATTATTTGTTGTTGTGGTGCACTCACTCCTCCTTGTCATTTCCAATTTCCTGCAGAGCGCCGCCTCTTCCCCGAGCAATTCCGGACTTGGCTGCCATGCGGGAGAATGATTGTATCCGGTGCTACCGCTTCCCCCAACGGTTGATTCTGGATTTGACGGCGAGACTGGCACCACACCTGCAACCGCTGCACAGGTATCCTACGGCACTGACACCCAAGCTGAAGGTAATGGCAGCCCTACATTTTCTAGCCACGGGTACCTTTCAAAATACCATAGCTCATGTCGGTGGCATGTCCCAGAGCATGTTCTGCCGTGTGCTGCATAATTTCTTAGAGGCCATGTTGATTCACCTGGATGAGTTTATCCATTTCCCAACCCCTGAAATGTTGACTGGGGTCAAGCGTGGATTCT
Source organism: Triturus cristatus (assembly GCF_964204655.1). NCBI lineage: Eukaryota > Metazoa > Chordata > Amphibia > Caudata > Salamandridae > Triturus > Triturus cristatus. The sequence goes on from NC_140594.1 coordinate 37,324,501, forward strand.
ATGCCCTGGGAGGGATGCCCCATGTCATTGGGTCCATAGATGGGACACATGTAGCTTTGGTACCACCACACGCACCGAAGGTAGCGTTCCGCAATCGCAAGCACTACCACTCCATCAATGCCCTTGTGGTGTGTCTGTTCAACATGGTGATTTCACATGTCTGTGCTCGTTTCCCAGGATCAGCACACGATGCCTACATCATGAGGCGTAATAATGTAACCTCTATTTTGGTGACGAGATAGATAAATTATCTCCTCCCTTGAGTTGTATATTTCCTCAAAATAAAACTTTGTTTTTAGTATTTTTTGTGATCGTCAAAGGCAAATCCAACCAAGAAATAAATATATTTTGACCATTTAGGTAAAGTATGTCTCAGCATATTTATTTAATACTTTAGTACCAGTATAAAAAGATCAATCTTTTAGATATATATACAGAAAACATTTACAATATGTACAAAACTAATTTACAAGGACAAAGAAAAAATGAACATATACATATCAAATGAAGCCCTTTCTTTCAAATAGGATGCCTTTGAAGTTAATTTACTAGAGCATTCCTTTCTAATGAAGATCACTCCTAAGAGACACTTGAGATCCTATAATTATAATCTCCACGTTCTTTATAGTACTCTTAAATGTCTAATTAAGATAATAAACAATCCAATGAGCGTCTTCAAAATCGTTGTCGACGCGTTTCAGCCATGAAAACCTTTAGGCCTCATCAGGACTAGGGCACATGTACATATACTTTCATCAAGTTCAACCTCTTTTCAACTGATTTTTCATTAAGCTACTAGAGGAGTTTCTTTTCTTCGTTCCCTCTATCTAAGGGCGTGGTGGCGGTCACCATTTTATGGTAATATCCTGTGGGCTTTACAAAATCCTTCAGCCCGAGATCTCTCCGACGATTTCTTGTCGGTTCTCTATTCTCCCACAATTAAACGCCTCTTCTCTTTGCTTGGAAACGGGAGTTCGAGGGGGTATCTTTACGCTCCGCCTCTTAATATCTTGACACCAACGCTCGTATTACTCCGTCTCGATATCTCGCGTTTCGGACATCTCGGACACATACGGTTTGCATTGGGTTGACATGCTGTGGGACTTCCACATCAGCTGATCAATGGTGTATGGCAGGCTCTCCGTGAGCAGCTGTGGGTGTTTAGCTGTTAGCCGACGCTTGTGTGCCAGTTCCATGGCTATCACGCATTTGTGCTGCAGAAGGGGGGTGCCAGTGTTGGACCCACATGTTACTCCACATGAAGTGTTCATGTGTACTTCAAGTTGCCTCTGCAATCCCGAAAACATGACTAAAAAAGGTGTCCCTAGGCCTCCAAGGTGCCTCTTCTCAGTCAATGCTGGTGTGTTGCCACGGTGCATCCAGCATGTCTGGCATGGTTTTCCCTGACAGTGGCTATGTGTCTATGTGTCGAGTAGCAACATGCAAGCTGTGTGTGTGGGATGTGACTGTGTATCGTGCATGATGTCCATGACTGTGTGGGTATTGTGACATGTGCCATCCCCATGCATCCAACGTTGGCCAGGCCCCCATTAGGTGCATCCACCGGACTCAAGCTTGCAGGACATGGTTCTGCCACCTGTCTACACATACCTGGGTGCCCCCCAGGACACTGGACATGATCCCTGACCTCTGCGCATGACTGTTGCTGTACTCAATATGTCTGTCAGCACGGTTGTGCGGCCACCCCCTCTGCTGGTTGGGCCCATCACGGGTGTGTATGGTGCTCCATGTCTGTCTTGCCTAATACACTGTGACCCGTGTGTCCTGTGCCAGACTCATGCCCCAGGGTGTGGATGGTTGAAGTCAAAAGAGAACTCAGGCATGGTTAGACTTTACAAGACACATGTAAGGTAATAATGCAACCAGCAGGCATCTTCTCATCATGGTGTGACTTTTTATTTTAGTGGGGGGGGGGGGTATGACATGAGGGGCTTTCCGGGTGTTTGGAATCCAAAGTTCAGTAGGGGAGTTGGTGTCCTTGCCATTTGAAATCCTCAGAGTCCATGCCACAGTCTTTGTCAACATTGGTCAGACAGTGACCAGCAAGGCCATGTGGCAGAGAATGTTGTTTGATGCTGTGCTGCTGTTGCTCCAGTGGGCCAGGTGCCAGGCCAGGTGTCCTGGGAGATGGTGCTGTAGCGCCGACCCTCACGGTCTTTTCCGTGGACGACCCGCCCTCCTGCAGGGACCCTCAGAAGCAGGCCATGACGACGTCTGGGATGCTCCATCGGATGTTTCCTCCTCCTCCTGATCCCTCCTTGTGGGTGGTGATGTTCTACGCCTTCTGGCACAGGGAGGGTTGCCCATGTTGTCGGCCATCCGACGGAGTGTATCGTGAATTCCCGTGTACGCCGTCACGAGCTCAGCCTGTCCGTCCTCCATCCTCCGTTGGTGTTGCAGTAGACAGGCATGTAGCTCTGCATGTTGCTGGGCCTGCTGGGTCTTGATCCCCTCGAGGACGGACACAACCTGGGCCAGGCCCGTGGTGTCCTGCCGGTATGTGTCCAGGATGTTTCGGACATGGGAATATACCGGGTCCCCAGCCAACTGGTCAGGCTGGCGCCTCCGCCGTCCTCCACTCCCACCACCCCTGCCCACTTGCACCTGGCCTGCCCTTGTGGGCACATCGGGTCTCCGGGACCCCTGAGGGGTGGCATTGGCGTTGTCGCCTGCCTCCTCCTGGGTGCCCGGGACACCGTGTCCCTCCTGGCCAGCCTGGCTGCTTTGTGGTGGTGGGGCAGGGATCCTGGGTGTCTCCTGGGATGTGGCAGGAGTGGGGGTGGTGGTTGGCCCCGTTGTACCTGACGCAGGTGCTGCAGGTCGTTGGACACCAGAGGGGCCAGGTTGGTCTGGGTCGTCCACAGAGAGGTGAGAGTCGTCGCTGCCGGTGGGATCGGCCTCCCGCAGAGCTGGGTCCTGTGAGTCTTCCCCCCCAGTGTTGGGGGGTGAACCACGAGGTTGACCTGTGTGTGAGAGAGACAATGTTAATTTTGGTCCATGCAACATCCATGTTTCATCAGTTTCAAAGTTGGAACATTTCCTCTGGGAATTTGGATCTGTCTGGCATTCCACTCACAGTGCACTTGTGCATGGGTGTGTCCCTTGGGCACAGGTTTGGTGCCTTTAACTATGTGTGGCACAGTCTTACTTGCTGCGTCAAGTGTGACTGCAGTCAGCAGTGGAGTGGGCAGGTGTGGCGAGCCGTGCATTGGCGCCTTCCGTGTTGCACTGTACGTGGGCACATGAAGTAGTTACACACACTTCAATGATGCAGGTAGCTGTCGTTGTGCTGGTGCACAGGTTGTGACATGGCCCTGTGTTTTGCCATGGAGGAGAGGGGGGGTGCTGGCACTGGCCACCCTTGTCTACATGCACGCAGTCCACCTGCTGACGATCAGACATTCCCACACACCAAAGGACTGATTTGCTCTCCCTGTGTCTCCCTCCCTCTCTGTCCCCCTCTCCCTCCCTCTCTGTCCCCCTCTCCCTCCCTCTCTGTCCCCCTCTCCCTCCCTCTGTGTGTCAGCCTCCTCCCTCTGTCCGTCTTCCTGTGTCTCCCTCCCTCTCTGTCCCCCTCTCCCTCCCTTTCTGTCCCCCTCTCCCTCCCTCTGTGTGTCAGCCTCCTCCCTCTGTCCGTCTTCCTGTGTCTCCCTCCCTCTCTGTCCCCCTCTCCCTCCCTCTGTGTGTCAGCCTCCTCCCTCTGTCCATCTTCCTGTGTCTCCCTCCCTCTATGTCCCCCTCTCCCTCCCTCTCTGTCCCCCTCACCCTCCCTCTCTGTCCCCCTCTCCCTCCCTCTGTGTGTCACCCTCTGTCACCTCAGCCCAGCTTCCTGGGCACACACTGTTAGCAGATCTTTGAATGGCCCTTGGCTTGTTGATGTGAGTTTGTTTCTGATCTCCAGGCACCCATTGGGTGTAGTGTGTGTCTCTGCGCTGCTGCTGTGGTGGTGTGTGCTGCCACTCTTTCACAATGTTAGCTGTTCATTAGCTGCTGTCATGTGCAAAACAGTGCCTTCACCCCCATGTGTTGATGCAAGGCGTCCGCCATTTGCTGGCGAGTCTTTCCTGTGTGGGGACACACTGTTTGTCTGGCTGTGACCTAGGCCATATGGGCAGAGGGCATTGTTGTCTGCTTCTGAGTTGCACTATGTGAATTTTGGGGCCCACCCTCCCACCATCCGGGTTACCGTGTCATGTGTTGGTGTCTTCTGTGGCCTGTGACTTGACATTGTCCAGCTGGGTGCATGGGGCATGGTGGCGGCAGTGGCATGTGCGTGTTCATGGAGTGTGGTTGAGTCATGCGATAGCTTGGGGTGGTTGCGTGCCTGTTTGTGATTTTGGTTGTGGATGACGTTCCCCCCATGTGAGGTGCGTTGTTTGTGTACTCACCCGGGTCTCGGAGACCTCCTAATCCTTCGACTGCCTCCACCGGCAGTATGGCCATCACCCTCTCCTCCCAGGGATGGTAGTGTACGGGTCTGCGGGACGGCCCTCCTCCAGTGACGTTGGCCTGGTTGTGTTCATCCAGCATCTTGGCTCGGACCCTCCGCCGCAGATCGTACCACCTGGCTTGGCATTCCTGCTTGTTCCTTCTCGTGTCCGCAACAGCATTCACAGCATCGACAATGGTCTGCCACATGGCTGTTTTTTCTGACATGCTGGTCTGTCTGACCAAGGTTCCAAAGAGCTGTGGCTCGACTCTGAGGATTTCATCGACAAGGACCTCCAACTCTCGGTTACTGAACTTTGGATTCTTGTTAGTGGGCATGGTGAGGGGTGTGGGTGTGGATGGTGGGGGGGTGTGGATGGTTGTGGGTGTGTGGGTGTGGTTGTGCAGGTGTGTGTGTGAATGTGATGAGGGTGTGTTTGAGAAGGTGGTTGTGTGAAGGTGTGCAAGTGTAAGGTGTGGTGAAGCTTCTAGTTTGGTGCTGTAGGTTGTCTGTGGGGTCTGGCAGCAGGGAGTCTGTTGCAAAGGCTCATGGTTTGTGTGTGTGGGCCCTTTTTATTGGTCCATTGGTGGGTGTGGCTGTGTTTGAACTTTGGGTGGGTGTGTTATAAGGAGTGGTGGTGTTTTGGGCCTCTGTTTGTTTTTGGCTATTGCAGGTCAGTGAATGTGTTGTTTTGGTAGTTGTTGGACATGTTTTGTGGCTTTGTGCCATTCGAATGGTGTATTCTTGTGTCGTTTTGGTTTGTCCTGGTTGTGTACGTGCGTTTTTTGGCGTGTATACGGTGTGTACATGGGCCTTTTTGTTGTACAGTGCTGTCCTTGTGTGTGGCTTGGTACGAGTCGTACATTCGGTTGTGATGTTGGGGCCTGGGGTGCGCTCCGTCCTTAGGATGTTGTGGTGGGGGTACGCTCCATGCATACGCGGGTGGGGGTACGACTCTGACGTACACGGGTGTAGGTACACGGGGTACGACACGTACACGGGTGGGGGTACGACTCTGACGTACACGGGTGTAGGTACACGGGGGTACGACACTTACAGGGGTGGGGGTACGACTCGAACGTACAGGGGTGTACATACACGGTGGTACGACACGTACACGGGTGGGGGTAGGACTCGAACGTACTGGGGTGTACATACACGGTGGTACGACACGTACAGGGGTGGGGGTACGACTCGAACGTACAGGGGTGTACATACACGGTGGTACGACACGTACACGGGTGGGGGTAGGACTCGAACATACTGGGGTGTACATACACGGTGCTACGACACGTACAGGGGTGGGGGTACGACTCGAACGTACAGGGGTGTACATACATGGTGGTACGACATGTACAGGGGTGGGGGTACGACTTGAACGTACAGGGGTGTACATACACGGTGGTACGACACGTACACGGGTGGGGGTAGGACTCAAACATACTGGGGTGTACATACACGGTGGTACTACACGTACAGGGGTCGGGGTAGGACTCGAACGTACTGGGGTGTACATACACGGTGGTACGACACGTACAGGGGTGGGGGTAGGACTCGAACGTACTGGGGTGTACATACACGGTGGTACGACATGTACAGGGGTGGGGGTAGGACTCGAACGTACTGGGGTGTACATACACGGTGGTACGACACGTACACGGGTGGGGGTAGGACTCGAACGTACTGGGGTGTACATACACGGTGGTACGACACGTACACGGGTGGGGGTACGACTCGAACATACAGGGGTGTACATACACGGTGGTATGACACGTACACGGGTGGGGGTAGGACTCGAACGTACTGGGGTGTACATACATGGTGGTACGACACGTACACGGGTGGGGGTACTACTCGAACGTACTGGGGTATACATACACGGTGGTACGACACGTACAGGGGTGGGGGTACGACTCGAACGTACAGGGGTGTACATACACGGTGGTACGACACGTACAGGGGTGGGGGTAGGACTCGAACGTACAGGGGTGTACATACACGGTGGTACGACACGTACACAGGTGGGGGTAGGACTCGAGCGTACTGGGGTGTACATACACGGTGGTACGACACGTACACGGGTGGGGGTACTACTCGAGCGTACTGGGGTGTACATACACGGTGGTACGACACGTACAGGGGTGGAGGTACGACTCGAACGTACAGGGGTGTACATACACGGTGGTACGACACGTACAGGGGTGGGGGTAGGACTCGAACGTACAGGGGTGTACATACACGGTGGTACGACACGTACACGGGTGGGGGTAGGACTCAAACGTACTGGGGTGTACATACACGGTGGTACGACACGTACAGGGGTGGGGGTACGACTCGAACGTACAGGGGTGTACATACACGGTGGTACGACACGTACACGGGTGGGGGTAGGACTCGAACGTACTGGGGTGTACATACACGGTGCTACGACACGTACAGGGGTGGGGGTACGACTTGAACGTACAGGGGTGTACATACATGGTGGTACGACATGTACAGGGGTGGGGGTACGACTTGAACGTACAGGGGTGTACATACACGGTGGTACGACACGTACACGGGTGGGGGTAGGACTCGAACGTACTGGGGTGTACATACACGGTGGTACTACACGTACAGGGGTGGGGGTAGGACTCGAACGTACTGGGGTGTACATACACGGTGGTACGACATGTACAGGGGTGGGGGTAGGACTCGAACGTACTGGGGTGGACATACACGGTGGTACGACACGTACAGGGGTGGGGGTAGGACTCGAACGTACTGGGGTGTACATACACGGTGGTACGACACGTACACGGGTGGGGGTAGGACTCGAACGTACTGGGGTGTACATACACGGTGGTACGACACGTACACGGGTGGGGGTAGGACTCGAATGTACAGGGGTGTACATACACGGTGGTACGACACATACACGGGTGGGGGTAGGACTCGAACGTACTGGGGTGTACATACACGGTGGTACGACACGTACACGGGTGGGGGTACTACTCGAACGTACTGGGGTATACATACACGGTGGTACGACACGTACAGGGGTGGGGGTACGACTCGAACGTACAGGGGTGTACATACACGGTGGTACGACACGTACAGGGGTGGGGGTAGGACTCGAACATACAGGGGTGTACATACACGGTGGTACGACACGTACAGGGGTGGGGGTAGGACTCGAACGTACAGGGGTGTACATACACGGTGGTACGACACGTACACGGGTGGGGGTACTACTCGAACGTACTGGGGTATACATACACGGTGGTATGACACGTACAGGGGTGGGGGTACGACTCGAACGTACAGGGGTGTACATACAAGGTGGTACGACACGTACAGGGGTGGGGGTAGGACTCGAACGTACAGGGGTGTACATACACGGTGGTACGACACGTACACGGGTGGGGGTAGGACTCGAGCGTACTGGGGTGTACATACACGGTGGTACGACACGTACACGGGTGGGGGTACTACTCGAGCGTACTGGGGTGTACATACACGGTGGTACGACACGTACAGGGGTGGAGGTACGACTCGAACGTACAGGGGTGTACATACACGGTGGTACGACACGTACAGGGGTGGGGGTAGGACTCGAACGTACAGGGGTGTACATACACGGTGGTACGACACGTACACGGGTGGGGGTAGGACTCGTACGTACTGGGGTGTACATACACGGTGGTACGACACGTACAGGGGTGGGGGTACGACTCGAACGTACAGGGGTGTACATACACGGTGGTACGACACGTACACGGGTGGGGGTAGGACTCGAACGTACTGGGGTGTACATACACGGTGCTACGACACGTACAGGGGTGGGGGTACGACTCGAACGTACAGGGGTGTACATACATGGTGGTACGACATGTACAGGGGTGGGGGTACGACTTGAACGTACAGGGGTGTACATACACGGTGGTACGACACGTACACGGGTGGGGGTAGGACTCGAACGTACTGGGGTGTACATACACGGTGGTACTACACGTACAGGGGTGGGGGTAGGACTCGAACGTACTGGGGTGTACATACACGGTGGTACGACATATACAGGGGTGGGGGTAGGACTCGAACGTACTGGGGTGTACATACACGGTGGTACGACACGTACAGGGGTGGGGGTAGGACTCGAACGTACTGGGGTGTACATACACGGTGGTACGACACGTACACGGGTGGGGGTAGGACTCGAACGTACTGGGGTGTACATACACGGTGGTACGACACGTACACGGGTGGGGGTATGACTCGAACGTACAGGGGTGTACATACACGGTGGTACGACACATACACGGGTGGGGGTAGGACTCGAACGTACTGGGGTGTACATACACGGTGGTACGACACGTACACGGGTGGGGGTACTACTCGAACGTACTGGGGTATACATACACGGTGGTACGACACGTACAGGGGTGGGGGTACGACTCGAACGTACAGGGGTGTACATACACGGTGGTACGACACGTACACGGGTGGGGGTAGGACTCGAACATACAGGGGTGTACATACACGGTGGTACGACACGTACAGGGGTGGGGGTAGGACTCGAACGTACAGGGGTGTACATACACGGTGGTACGACACGTACACGGGTGGGGGTACTACTCGAATGTACTGGGGTATACATACACGGTGGTATGACCCGTACAGGGGTGGGGGTACGACTCAAACGTACTGGGGTGTACATACACGGTGGTACGACACGTACAGGGGTGGGGGTACGACTCGAATGTACAGGGGTGTACATACACGGTGGTACGACACGTACACGGGTGGGGGTAGGACTCGAACGTACAGGGGTGTACATACACGGGTGGGGGTTCGACACGTACACGGGTGTACATACAGGGGGGGGTGTACATTCACGAGGAGTACGACTCGAACGTATGGGTGCTGGGGGGAGTGTTGGGCGCGTATGCGGGCACATGTCTCCATGGTTGCAATGGGAGTTCGGTGCAGACGGTGTTTTTACCATACGGTTGTGAGATCGGACGCACGGGTTGGATCGTGATTCCTCGGTCGGACTTCACTTTTCACATTTGTAGGGTAAATCGTCCGAGGACGTGTCGGACACATTTTCCGACCCGAGGACGTGTGGGGAATAATTCCCAAGGCGGTTAGTATGGACTTTTGACCATGCGAATCGTGATTGCCAGTTTATACGGCACTTGTACGATTCGTACGGTAAAAAGACCGGATACGAGTCGTACGGGGAAATTTTTTACCGGATTGTAATTGCCACCTATGTGATTTCCACATTTGACTGAAAAAGACTTACTTTGCTTCTCCCAGGCTACAGCTCTGGATTGCAATTGGTCTACTTTTCCTAGCCCTTTGGATAGGTGTAGTGACTTGTTCATAAATGGGGTTGTACAGTACTTTGAAAATTACCCCACGGATGCTCCAAAGCTGGTCGGCCAAAGGGTGCCCTTGCTCATGTTCGCTGATGATACCCTGATTTTATCCAAAACACGGCAGGGTCTGCAGAGGGCTTTATCCCGCTTTGAGGCCTTTTGCAGCGAACATGAGCTTGAGGTTAATGTAGAGAAAACTAAATTTATGGTGCTCCACGGGGCAGGAGACGTTTCGGCAAAAGTCTTCATGGGTGGGAAGCCCCTGGAGCAGACCAAAATTTTTACTTTTTTGGGCATTACCCTCGGTGAAAAATTTAGCTGGATTCCACAGGTGAAGCTTCTAGCCCTGAAACATTCACAGCTAGCTGGAGCCCTTTTAAGGGAGCATAGGCTATCTCTAACTAAGCCAGTGGCTCCAGCAATAAAGCTGTATTCCCTGAAAATAGTCCCTGCTATTTTATATGGTGCTGAGATCTGGGGTTGTTGTAACTTGTCCGATTTAGCTCTGGCCCAAAATAAATTTTTAAGATCAATTGTGGGCCTTCCAAAATCGACTCCTCGAATCCCCCTATTGTTTGACCTTGGGTGTAACCCTATTGAGGACATTGCACAGCTTAGAATGGTCCTCTTCTGGAGAAGGTTGTGGTCTACCCCAGAATTACATCACTTCGCAAAGGCCTTACTTGAAGTAAGGGGGTTGGACTACTCTAATAAGATTCTATGGCTAAAAACTGTCAAAAACCTCCTTATTGATATGGGAATGAGGGATTTCTGGGTATCCCCGGAAATGGTCATCCCTCCAACCAAGACTGATTTAAGAGCCGCATACTGGAGCTTAGTAAAATCTAGGAGACATTCGACTCTGGTAGGATCCCCACTGACTAGAGTTTTTTGGGATTTCAAGGACGAACCATCCCTTGAAATTTACTGGGATCTGATTACCAAACCTAGAGATCGCAGGCTGTACCACCAGTTTAGGGTAGAAACGCTCCCACTCAGTAAATTTACCAGTAAATGGAAAACTGGTATGGGAGACAGGTGTCCTTTCTGCCCTGACTGTATTGAAAATGTAAGCCACCTTCTCTATGTTTGTCCAGCCTCTCATTTAGCTAGGAGCACGTGGCTCAAACCCTTGAGTAGAACTCTTTGCACAACCTCCGCTATGACTGCTAAAAGGCTTCTGAAAATTGGAGACAATGGAACTATTATCATAGGGGTAGCCAAATTCCTAAGCTGGTCTTGGGCTATTCGCGAAAGATATGGTGGACTACAGTAAACTTTGCCAATTTTATCTTTTTAGATGGAATTTTATGGACATTTTAACTTAAATTAATTGTATGTTGTGTATAAATTATATACCCTGTGATATCCAATCAATGGTCGCAGTATTCCACATTGTTTTATATATGTCTTTTAAGATGAACAATCGTAATAAAGACTTTTTTGACTGACTGTCTTCTTCCTGCCCCTGAATGGACATTATCTCCCAGAACCGTCCACTGTACAACATGTGAACCAAGTCCTGAAACCACATACATCGTCACATTGTGAACAAAGCGACCTATACTTAGTGAACACAACAGCAGTTCTAGTGGGAATAGTTTAAATAGGGTTGCATGTGATGCATATGGTCCAACTGAACGTTTGAAAATGCCACACTTGTTTAAAATTTCTTTAAGTAATATCATCACCTCCAGTAGTTTCTCTGATGATTAGGAATTTGTAACTGTAAATACTATGCTGTCTGTTTTAGAACAATCTGCTGCATTTTCAAGTAATGATTTGTATGATGATACATCTGATTTTGGCACCATGTATTGTTACCAACACTATGGTCATCATTTCCTGCAGAAAGCAAGTATCTCACAACATGCTTTCACTTACCATCCATGGGAATATTGCCCAACATCACCAAAAGATACATCATAAACATTTCACAAAAGTTTTCTTATTTTTCTGGGTTTAACACTTCAGACCCGAGGTCATAATATTTTAAGCCAGCGCCAATATCTGTAAAGAAAATTATGCTCACTAATACGAAACAGATATACTCTGCTTCCTTTATTTCCCAGCTGTCTTAACAAGGTTTCCGCTTTTGGAGGGACACCATAGACACAAAATCTGTCTGGGGGAATAAAGATTGGCAAGTTCAGGGAACCGAGGCCTTATTTAGAGCATGCCTCATACCACAGCAAATTATCTTCCTGAATAACACAGTGCAACAGACTTCCTGTACTGGGTTAGCCAAGATCAATGACTTGAACACACCTCAGATTCCCTCACTTACACACTGAGGTACAGGCGAGGCAAAACTATACACACCATAGTGAGGACACACTAGATGACATTCTACATGATGATTGATACAGTTTATCAGACCCCGAGCGGAATTGCAGGACTTCAGTGAGAAGTCTTCGTGCTTGTGCGGTTCCATCTGCTGTGCTCCGAGTTTGCATAAAAGTCTGCAGCGGAAAACCAAGATATACAGCTATAACGACGACCACCCAGATGAGGGTTTTTATAGATGGCAAGAACCCCAGACCCTGGTGTAAACCGGACAGGTGATCCATTCCCCCCTGATTATTTGTCTAAAGGAGGAAAATGCCAACTTTCTAAAATGTATATCACTCAACTGGAGTGATCCTGTTAAGGAAATAGGGGACGGGATCCATGCAAAATAGCAATACATTGAGAAGCCCTCTACACCAGAGCACGGCAGACGGAGCCAGCACAAGCACGAAGACTTCTCACTGAAGTCCTGCAATTCTGCCCGGACTCCGAGGGAGCCCATTTAGCTCCATGAGAAGGTACCACTGAAACCTTAACTACTCAGCGTACTAAACTGACGCATAAAGAAGAAGGGTAAGTGAAATCACTTTCCTTGGCATGTCACCGAACCTTGACCTGCATTTCTGGTCCTGAAGAAAGCCTCCTGACCCCTTGTGGGCATCCAAAGGGCTGAAACATGTCGACCACACAACCACTCCTTTGATATAGGTGCTATAGAACATCAGCCCTTCTATTTACGCACCACACTACACTTGTTTAAACTTGCCCCATCCCTGGCAGAATAAAATATGGATCAGAGACATGGAGGCATTTTTAAACTCACCTCACAATTCCTGATCGCTACTGTGAACAACCAGTCGGTCTCCCTCTTGGTGGAGGAAAGCACAAATAAGACCCTATGATGATGCTTTTCGCATAAAAGTCTGAAGCGGACAACCAAGATATCCCGCTATAACGACGACCACGCGAATGTGGGTTTTTTATAGATGGCTAGAACCCCAGACCCTGTTATAAACAGGACAAGTGATCCATTCCCCCCTGATTATTTGTCTATTGAATGGAAGCCGAATGGATCTCAACTTTTCTCTCCCCCCACTGATTTGAAGAAAAAAAAATCCTCCTTAAGCCATTTTTATTGCATGTAGCCTGTCTCTGGGTCACATGACTAGGTGTAGCTGACAGATGGGCTTTTTGTAATCCTTCTAGACAGACACACACAATAGAGAGCTTAGATGTGCCTCGATGGGCCCTCACTGGCAGGATGGGAAGGCGGAGCTGAGTGCAGCCCTACTTACACATGAATAGGATGAGTCCTCTATCCACATAAAGTGCTGCATACCCCTTGTTTTTAGTCTGGAGTCAGGACTGCGAAGGCAGGATCCCTGGGCATTTCAAATGAATCCTTCTAGTGCTTCTTCCCCACTTCAAAGGTACAATTGAGTATACATATTGGACCTGAGACACCAACTCTTCAGTACATATCTGAATCTGTAGATAATCTACCAGGAAGAAGGATTGCTCTGCTGCTGAAGGACTGCCACTCTGCTGCCATTCTGGACTGTTGCCTTGCTGTGCTGACCTGCTGCCTGCTGCCCTCTTGCCTGAGTGAGAAGGACTGGACCTGCATCTGTGGAACTCAGGACCCCAGAGTAACTCCAAGGGCTAGTTGTCTGGCCTTCTGAGTGAGCTACAGGGACAGAAGGCTCCAACAAACTTTAACCCAGCACCTAGACCATGCCATATGTGAATCTACCATGCCAAGTGGTGCCATTCCAGTCCTGGACCCTTGGAAGTGAGTATAAGGTGCTCTGCCGCTACTGTGGATCCAGCAGAACTGACCCATCTCCTCGGCTGCACAACCCGCATCGCTACTGAAATAACAGATTGTACCCATTACAAACACCTGCATGGCCTCCTTACACTCTATGGAAATTCTGCTGCGTGACACATCTTGGCACAAGTCTTAGCATCCCCCGTCGACAGGAGCCTTGACGATGATGTCGGACACCACATAGCAGCCTCGCAGGTCTTCGAAACTGATGCATTGCCCGGACCATGCATTGCACCCTCAATGTGGGACTTCTCATCGCAAGCCCTCATCAATGAGATCCTTAGCGACAGCACAGGACCTCGCATCGAAGCCTCACAGCACTTCTGGAATTGACACACTGCTTCAGCCATGTGATACATCTTCGATGCGGATCCCCACAACACTCAGCAAACCAGGATTTAAGGTACGTTGTTCAGTGGGCCTAATCGGGTGTTCGAGTAGCTTGTCTGTGCTTCATCGTGGTTGACCTGAACTTGTGACTCTGTCCCTTTGCAGCGTGACCAGATATCAACAGTTAGCACTTTCTGGTTTTTGGCACAATTTTCACCAACATCTTTAAAATTGCATTTCTCCAGTTCTACTGATTGGATTTTGGTAGTTCTGGTCTTGTTTTATTTATTAGAAAAATACTCTAGTTTTGTAAACAGTTGTGGGATCATTTCCTGATTTTTTTTCACTGTGTTACTGTTTAAAGTGTTGCACAAATACTTTACATTTTGCCTCTGAGTTAAGCTTGACTGCTCTGTGCCAAGCTACCAGAGGGTTGAGTGCATGTTAATTTAGGGTTTGCTAGTGACTTCACCCTGAGAAGAATTGTGGTAGCTGCTTGAGAAGGGTTTCACTCCTCTTAACCCGTAATCCAATTTCTTACACCTATATTCATACAAAAGGAATTGTAATATAGCATCCTAATAAAGTTGCCCTGTTGAGGTACCCAGTAACCAATCACCCAAAACTTTGATTATGGCCCAGCAGAAGTTCAAGACAGAGCACTCCGGGATGCAAGGAGGTGGTTGACACAAGAAGATTTAGTCATCTTGTATGCTACAATAATTATTTTCTCATCATGGATTGTGAAAGTTTCCTTAAGAAGGTCAGAGAATAAAGTCTGTTGCCATCATGATACGGCGGTGTAATAAAAGAAAGTTCCACCCTCAATCTCTCCTGTATAACATTCTAATACACTTATGACATGTCTTCCTCTGAAGAAATTCAGAATTAAGTAACTTTGGAAGGAAGGATGGGTGTGATGTAAATCTTAGATATAGGAAGGTAGGATCACAATTATGAAGGTTACCAGTAAGAAATTCAAACATTAATTGGTCAGCTAACCTCATTCATAGTTGAATCTGCCAAATTCACTAGTCTCTCTGTTCATTCACATGTCCCATTCACTTTGCACTTTTGCACTTGGCTTAATAATTCTGCAGCCTAGCCAGTGAAGTTGGGATTACCATGGGCTTCTTGCAGTAGCCAGCCCAAAAGTCCACCTGAGCACACTTTTGAAATTCTGCCTCAAATGGAATCTTTATGGCCCTCACAACTTTGATTGAGACACAGTTCTGTAAAGAGAAGCTAATAAATAACACTGCAAGAAAATAACATGATGTACCACGTAGGTGAGCACTTAGAGAAGGGCCGGCTTTGATGCTGATGGAGCCCGGTGTGACAATGTTTCTTGGCGTCCTTCAATGGCCTCCTTCACTAAGGATTCCCTCACAATCACCCTTTAACAGTTCCCCTTAAGTCTCCATAACCATTCGGTCTCACATGCATTTAATTTGTTTCATAGCACCAGTCATATACATGTAGGGTGTCATACCTCTTTCCATCACACACACATTAAAGGGAGACTATTAATCATACATGTGTAAATTAGTGTTTAGGAAATGTTACATAAGACAGAGGACTATAAGGCATAGGAGTCATATGCCATACATACCAGTAGACAATATAATTTAAGAGTGCTTGGTCTGGAGAGGCACAAACACATAATGTAAAATTAAATACCATAGATGCGGGTTTTTTAACTAACAAGAATTGATTTCTACCTAAATTAACCTTTTTGCGACATTAGGATAATCAAAGAATGGTTAAGAAAACATAAAATTCTAACCTATACTTTTCAGGTTGCATTCAGCTCTTTGATGACCGTTAATAGGTCACTGTTCGATGTTAGGATTTTAACTTTTAAACTTCAAGTAACAAAAGGATCTCTGTGACAAAATCAGTAAACCACTGAACTATTTACAATATATGTACTTCTATGATCTGCATGGTGCAAGTTCTTTGCAGCAGGATATTAACCCTCTACGTCACCTTATATTGACTCAAATCTTCCACTAGACAAAACTCTGATCTCTCTCCAGAAGACCCATTATTCACCAGAGTTATCTTGACATTTTTAATTTTTGCCTGGAGGGAAAGAAGCTGCAGCAGGTGCCTTTTACATCCACAATATATTTTAAAACATGGCACCCTCGAAGTCAGGGCCTGGTTCCGGGGCACCGGTCGCACGGCCCTGGAGCCGGCCCTGGCTGAGGGGAACTAACTGAGCCAAGCATGGTGACTGAGACTAATAAAAATAAATAATTAAACTAGGCAAGACAAAATGCAGAGAGAAGTGTGAGATAAATAAAAAGTGAAGAATGACAAAAAGGAATATGCAAAGAAATGGTAAACAGGAAACCAAAAAGGAATAATTGAAAAAACTAAAATAAATGATGGTGGAAAGAAGGAATGAAAAAAACTGTGAAAAGAATAGCAGGGAAGAATAAAATAAATATGGAAGCAGAGAAGAAAGGATGAATGAAAGAAGTAACATTCACAAGAAATGTGGAAAGAAATATAGAAAGAATGAAGGAAATAAAGGTGGCAAGAAAGATTAGCAGATGGAAAGAAAGACAAGACGAGGAGAGAAGGTAGCAAAAAATGTAAATAATGAAAGAATGATTTGAAGAAGGAAATAAAGATGGTAAGCAGGAAAGTAAGAATGGAATATGAAAAGAAAGAACAACGATAGAAAGAAGAAAAGAAAGTGGAAAGAAAGAATGGAGGAAGGAATGCAAGAAACAAAGGAAAAAAGAAGAATTTATTTCCTCTTGCACTGCTTTCATCAACAATGTACACTGTTGAGGAGAAATCTATGAATATGTTATTGCATTGCTTGCTTATAAGAAAGTACTTTTGAAAAAAATGATCTGAGTGTTCAAATCTATATCACTAACAACCTTGCTCAGATGTTATTTTCAAATGTTTCTGTTGTAGAGATCTATCTCTAGCCCCTTGAATTGTATATTCCCTTGTCTCAATGCTATCCAGTCAATCAATCAATCTGTACTTGTAGTATAACCCGTGAGGGTATTCAGGCGCTGGGTTGCTGGGCTTAGTCGAAAAGCCAGGTCTTGAGTGTCTTTCTGAAGTCTGTCAGCAAGGAAGCTGTTCGGAGGTGGAAAAGGAGGAAGCTAAAGTTCTTGGCAGGGAGATGAGAGAATGAGTGGCATCCACTGTGGCTACGCAACACAAAAAGATGATAGGCGGAATGTTGAACATTGTCAAACATTCACACCCAGTCACAGATCTGGGTTTAATCCATCGTTACTTTGCTCACCATGCCACCCCAGTTCAGACATAGCCATATGGTTACGTCAGATACGCGGGGTCTGTGTGAGGGTGAAGGAGGTGGACCAAAGGTACCTGGATAGTTGTGGAACTTCAGGTTGTGGTTCATAAAAGTTGAGCCTTGGTCGTGGAGGGCTTTGTATGCGTGTGTCAGTAGTTTGAATTGGCTGGGAGCCTGTGGAGGTTCTTCAGGTGTTTGGTGATGTGGGTCCATTTGGGCAGGTTAAGGATCAGTCTGGCTGCTGAGTTCTGTATAATCTGGGGTCTTCTCATGAGTTTGGTGGTGGTTCCTGTGTACAGTGCATTGCCATAGTCCAGCTGGCTAAAATTAGGACTTGTGTGACTCTTTTTCTCTTGCTGACTGGGACCAGTGTGTTATAAAGTACTCTAAAATCTGGATTGGTTAAGCATGCCTTATAAAACACCATAGTAAACACATTTAAATAGGTATAGAAAGAAAAACGAAAGAGAAATTGGGAAAGTGAAAAGAAAAGATGCAAGTAAGATTTAAATAGATGGCAAGAAAGGTACAAATTCAAAGAAAGTTGATAAAATAGATGGAGGTAAGTTGAAAAGATGTAAATACGGAGTGACAAATGAAAGAAATCTGTGGTTTGTAATCAATGGAATATACTGAATCGATAATTCTGATTTGCAAAACCCAAAGTACTAATGTGTACCATTCAGTATTAGCAAATTTGTATTAATAGCAATCATAAATGAATATAACTTTATTATCAAGTCACAGATTGTCAATGTCACTTTGGCTGTGAGTAACAACATCACAACCAGATGCTCAATGAGAACATTCAGAAGAGGAGCGCAGCACCCACACAATCCCATTATGTCATCCGGATCACTGACACAATAACAAAAAATATCACTTACAGAAATATTATGTCAAAAATGTCATTTACTACAATATCGTGCTCCTATCCTTGTACCGGTGAGTAACAAAATATCACAAACTAAATATAGTTGACACTAATATAGTCCAAAAATATAGATTTTTTTTAACATGGTCAATATTTAAATATATAATTTTAATATGATGTAAATTAAATAAATTCGAGTAATATTTAACACTAAATAAAAATATATACTTATATAAACACACAACACATATATATATATGTGTGTTTGTACACACACATATATATCTATATATCCACATATATAAATATATATATATTCACTGAAAGAATGAAGGGTACAGTGACGTTATAGTTAGGAAGTAGAACAAAAAAAACATACAACTTCCTCGAAAAAAAACAAAGCTTACAGGGATATTATAGTTAGGATCACATTTTACTCGTACAAAACCAGAAACATTCAGCAGTTACTATAACTTACACCCCCACAATGCACTTCTTATACCCTCACATATTACATCACTCATGACATAGTCAGTGACATCACTCATGACATCACTGGTGTCATCTGAAATGATGCAAGACCAAAGGAAATGATGGACGGAGTGTTGAACATTGCAAGCACTCACCGACAGTCAACTGATCTGGGTTTAATCCATCACCGTTCTTTAGCCCACTCTGCCACCCCAGTTCAGACATGGCCATATGCAAATCAGTCTGACCCTGTGCCTCATGGGAACAGTCCAGCCCGAACTGCCAAGCCATGTCTTCCCTGGACCGGAAACAAGCTTCCTAGGACCGTTTTCTGGCATTTCAGCCGTCTTCAGCCAGGCTTGCTTGAATCCAGTGGCAAAGTGAGCAAGGGACTCACGTCTGAGCATACCCTGCCAACTTATGGCGAACAAAGCAAAACCAAAGGAAATGATGGACGGAGTGTTGAACATTGCAAGCACTCACGCCCAGTCAACTGATCTGGGTTTAATCCATCATCGTTCAAGAAATCATTGTATGACAACTTTCTACACTGAAAGGTAGGGTGTATATTTCTGTTTTTTAAAGGCATGATTCTTATTGGTTAACAACAACTGATTGTAAGGAACATTATATATGATAAGCTGATATGTTGAAAAGTCAAGCACACTTGCTGTCTTGTTTAGCAACATTGTGTGCTGAACTTGTGACCTGTGTGCTCAGTGCAGTGTTCCATGACCTGTTTCTATGGTAACAGGCAGAAGGCAGATTGGGGGAAGGGTTGAAATGTATTTCATTTGGAAAGGGTTTAAATGTTTAACCAATAGAAATGTGTGTTTGCTTTTGAATTTATTTGTGAAGGATTTTGATTTGATGTTTACATGTATATGTGTGGAAAATGAAAGGGAAACCTTTCCATTCTTTGTTTTTGCTGAGAGGTGCACAGTGCAGAGATTCTGTAAAAGAAAATCTGGTGTGTGACTGATATACTTCTTAATCTACAAAACAACTTGAAAGGTGAGTTATTTAATTGTGAGGGGATGTATGTAGACTATTTTGATTTTAATCAGACTAATGTATTTCTCCTGCTAAAGTGTAGGAAGTACTTTTTTTCTCTACAATCTTATTGACAGTGTGTGTGCATGTAGAAACCATTCTGTGATAAGCATTTGTGTTTTTCATGTGTTTGCAGACAGATAACTGTGCTGGTTTTATATTTTGGTAGAATTAGAAACCAGTCATTGTTTATGAATTTGTGAAATGAGTTATGTTTCTATATTAAAATGTAGTACTCCTTCTAGATGAAGACATGTGTTTTGGTATAGAGCAAGGGATAGTGTTGTTTGTCTAGAATCACACAGTGAGTATGTGTGCATTTGGGAACTACTGTGAGAGAAGCATTTGGTAACATTGTGTATTTGCTGACAGATAACTGTTTTAAAACCTGTCATGTTGTCAAGTTTTAGTAGCATTAGAAGCCAGTCTTTGCTTATGCAGTGATAAAATAAGTCATGCTTTGACACTAATGTGCTGTACTTTAATATGCAGATTGTGTGTAGTCTCCTTACCCCTTGCACAGTAGTAAATGAGTTTTGGTAAGCTGCTAGGGATAGTGTTGCTTGTCTAGAATCACACTGTGAGTCTGTGTGCATTTGGGAACCACTGTGAGAGAAGTATGTGGTAACATCGTGTATTTGCTGACAGATAACTGTTTTAAAACCTGTCTTGTTGTCAAGTTTTAGTAGCATTAGAAGGCAGTTTTTGCTTATGCTTTGATTAAATGAGTCAGGCTTTGACACAAAAGTGCAGTCCTGAAATATGTAGATTGTGTGCAGTTCCCTTACCACTTCCACTGTAGTGAATGAGTTTTGGTAAACTCCTAGGGATAGTGGTGCTTGTCTAGAATCACACCAAGTTAGTGTGCATTTGGGAACCACTGTGAGAGAAGCATTTGGTAACATTGTGTATTTGGTGACAGATAACTCTTTTAAAACCTGTCATGTTGTCAAGTTTTAGTAGCATTAGAAGCCAGTCTTTGCTTATGCATTGATAAAATGATTCATGCTTTGACACTAATGTGCTGTACTTTAATATGTAGATTGTGTGTAGTCTCCTTACCCCTTGCACAGTAGTGAATGAGTTTTGGTAAACTGCTAAGGATAGTGTTGCTTGTCTAGAATCACACTGTGAGTCTGTGTGCATTTGGGAACCACTGTGAGAGAAGCATTTGGTAAAATTGTGTATTTGCTGACACATAATTGTTTTAAAACCTGTCTTGTTGTCAAGTTTTAGTAGCATTAGAAGCCAGTTTTTGCTTATGTTTTGATTAAATGAGTCAGGCTTTGACACAATAGTGAAGTCCTGAAATATGTAGATTGTGTGCAGTTCCCTTATCACTTCCACAGTAGTGAATGATTTTTGGTAAACTCCTAGGTATTGTGGTTGTTGTCTAGAATCACACTGTGAGTCTGTGTGCATTTGGGAACCACTGTGAGAGAAGCATTTGGTAACATCGTGTATTTTCTGGCAGATAACTCTTTTAAAACCTGTCATGTTGTCAAGTTTTAGTGGCATTATAAGCCAGTCTTTGCTTATGCGTTGATTAAATGAGTCATGCTTTGACACTAATGTGCTGTACTTAAATATGTAGATTGTGTGCAGTACCCTTACCTCTTCTAGACTAGTGAATGAGTTTTGGTAAACTGCTAGGGATAGTGTTGCTTGTCTAAAATCACACTGTGAGTCTGTGTACATTTGGGTAAGGATTGTGATAGAAGCATTTGGTAACATGGTGTATTTGCTGACAGATAACTGTTTTAAAATCGGTCATGTTGTCAAGTTTTAGTAGCTTTAGAAGCTATTCTTTGCTTATGCATTGATAAAATGAGTCAGGGTTTGACACTAAAGTGCAGTACCATGTACTATTCTCTTCACTGTGCCAGAACTGAAAATTTAAAAGTTTTACCCAGGCACTGTCCTAGCAGTAGTCTGATGATTTAGTCAGTTTCCAAGTACTCATGTTGCAAACCATACATTACCACATAGACTGCTTCAAATGTCTATGTAGTATGCATGCAGTCTTCTAACATACTATACACTTGTCTTTCACATCTTCAATTCCCTAGTCAGTATCCATACAGTCCAGCAAACATCCTGTCACTCCCTTTGCACTCCTCTAGTGACCCATTCAGTACCAAGTACTAATCCATTCAGTGTGTCAAAAGCCAACCACTTATAAATTCACCCAGGCACTCTCTTTGCTGTACTCTAATCATTCCGTCAGTTCCCAAGTACTCACGCAGTGAGCCAGGCCTTAGCACATAGACTGCTTCAAATGCCTATTCACTATGCATGCAGGCCTCTAACCACCTACACAGTTGTCTTTCACACCTTCAATTCCCCAGTCAGTATTCATACACTTGTAGCAAACACCCTGTCACTCACCCAGTGTGTCTCCTTATAGTACTGTAATCATTCAGTCAGTTAGCATGTAGTCTTTTAGTGAGGTAGGCTTTAGGGCATGAACAGCTTCAAAGTAGAATGCACTATGCATGTAGTGTTTTAACCATCGTCACACTTGTGGTTCAGGGCCATAGTTTCTTAGTCAGTTTTTATATAAAATGTGTTTGTACAGTAATGGAATAGTATACATTTGAAAGTTATTAATATACATTTATTTGGGATTTTTTTTTACAGATACAGCACAGAAGTGTTTCTCATCCGTTTGCACTCTTCTCGTGCAAGATTGTTTGGATGAAGGGTCCTTCGGTGTTTCATCATACTTGCCGTGCCGTACGAGTATTTCTTGTTAGGATCCCCTTGCAAAAGAACTCTTTTGCAAATCTTGCACGTGACCAAGGTGGCATTGGTCTTTGTTTGCCCCTCGGGAAAAGTAAAAAATGTCCACACCACTGAAGGAAAACGTTGTGGGCGTGGTTCGTCCTCCAAAAATTCATCCTTAGATTCGGTGAATATTTTAAAGTGACAACATTTACAGTTTTTGTAATTTAAACTTATAAAATTTTGTTAGCTGTAAGCATTTTATATATCTGTGATTTGTATCTTGTGGTATTTTGTTGAGAATAGCATGTTGGTTTTTTTTTAACAATCTTTTTGATAGTTTTTTTTTTGCCCGCTGTTAAGTGATGAGTACGATTGAAATCACTATTTTTAGCGAAATTGAATATATTCTGAGAACAGCAAGAAAGGCAAACAAATTACTTTGTGGAAATTATGCTGCGTTGTAAAAAATGTATTATTACATGTTATAATTTTTTTTTCCTTTTCTTTCACAGATCCAAATTTAAAAATAAGCAATTTATATGAATATAGATTGCAATGAAAATCTGAAAAAAATGTATACCATTTTTTATTGCTATTACTGTGAAGATAAGTTTAACTAAGTCTCAATATGCAGAATGAGGAGGTCTGCAAGAAGCTACAAAGTTAAAACACGTTTCTAAAAACACTCTCTTTATACCTATGTAGTTTTGAAATCTGACCATAATCAGATATCATGTGACCTGCAAAAAAAGAGATTTGAGGGGTTCATAATATTTCCCATTGTAGCTATTGAAGGACCGCAATTATTTCAATCATTCTTCTTTGAACATCTTTGCAGACAAAACTCTTTGCTTACCTTCTATCATTCGCAAGGAATTTTTAAATTGGAAATATGTTGCTTTTTGTAACATAGTTATTGCGCAAAACACTCTTTCATATTTACAAAGAGAGGAAAAGGCACTCTGTGCACTTTTTATACTCCATGTAAATACAACCTCATTATGCACACCAGTTTGTGTTGAAAGGGTGTTCTATAAGTGTTGTTGTGCATGATTGCACTGAATACTCATAGAACAAGACACATGTCTAGATTTGTCAGAAATCATACATCTCGATTTGTGTGTGAATGCTGCACCATTCTAAAATTGGTGTAGGAAAGCACAACAAGGAGAATTGTTTTCATTTCTCCACATTTTTATATCTTCAATGCATGCTACAATGCTCAGCATACATTGAAGGAGAAAAATGCCTTTACTGATTGTTTTTGTGCAGGAAGGTGTGTCTTCCTGCACAAAAACAAACAGCTCATGACACAGTTATCCTTGCACTATGGTGCAAGGGTGCCTGTGTCACCACATGGCTGTCGTTTAAGCAGTCGTGCAGAGAGAAGCATAGATTTGCAACATATTTATGTACATATGTTGCATCCCTGTGCTTCGGAAGTACTACAGCACACTGTAGTTAAAGAGGTTACTGTGGGATGCTGCAGCACTTCCTCATAGTTCTGCACTTATACATTCACCATACGCTACTAATGCATTCATTCACTCAATTACGTACTATACATACATTCATCTAAACTTTCACACACTAACAAAGAAATTTAGCTCTTTTTTTAAACCAGGAAAGTTAGTTCTTACAAGAACTTTTTTTTCTTCTTCTTTCTTCTTTTATATTTTTTGGGGGGTTTTCTGAACAATTTTTAATTTGTTTTGGTTTTTCTGCAAAAACAAAAAACAAAACAGGAGGAACCAAACAATGAACTTCAGGGAACAATAAAAAAAAACAACAAAAACCTAGCAAATGTGACTTTCTTGCCGGCAGCAGATCAGATCATCGACTGCTCACCGTAACACAAAGTCGCATTGCACTTAGTGCAGAGCACTTTTAAATATTGAAATTGAGGACGGATGTGCAAGTTTTTGGCTGAGGGATGCACTCTTGAAGTGCTCGGCTGCAATGAGGTGGAAGGCGCAGGAGTGTTTCTCATCCGTTTGCACTCTTCTCGTGCAAGATTGTTTGGATGAAGGGTCCTTAGGTGCTTCATCAGAATCGCCGTGCCGCACGAGTATTTCTTGTTAGGATCCCCTCGCGACAGCACTCTTTTGCAAATCTTGCACGTGACCAAGGTGGCATTGGTCTTTGTTTGCCCCTTGGGAAAAGTAAAACATTTCCACACCACTGAAGAAAAATGTGGTGTGCGTGGTGTCTCCGCCAAAAATTCCTCCTCAGATGTATGAGGAGATGCAGGTGATGCCTGCTGCCCTGAAGCCGTTTTTGGTAGAAAAAAGTTAGAGCTAAGTGTAAAATTAGTCCAAAAAAATCTTCTTCTCTGCAAAGAGATGCTCCTCCAAAGAAGGTCAAAGAAGAATGATTGAATTGGGTGGGGTCTTTCAATAGCTAGAAGAGGAAGTATAATGAACCAATCAAGTCTCTTTTTTTGCAGGTCACATGAGATCCGTGCACCCTGCGCATACGCAGCACTCACCCAGCGCGCATCTGCAAAATTGAATTAAAAAGAAATATAGGATTAGATGTACAAATATATTACTTTTAAGACTAGTTCAGAGTTTGTCTTCAATTAATATTCACATGAAATACATATATATGTTTTTTTAAATGTTAAATATTTAGCGGGATCCGCGCACCTACCGCGTCATAGACGCAGATGACGCACCGCGGAAGCGCGTAAACATCGCGTTATGTACATCGAACGTGTCGCGTATAGGCTGGGAGTCGCGTACCGGTCGCATTGCGATCGCGCACAAAACATGTACCCAACGCATACCATGCGCGGATGCTATCGCGTAGGGATCGAGAACGGTGCGCATAGGGTGCGCGGATCCAAAAATATGGAAAAAATATATATAAATAAAGTTTTGAACATTTAGGGGTCGATTCCGATCCTGTTTTTTTTTCCCATACGACTCGTATCCGTATTTTTTTACGTACGAATCGTACAAGTCCCGTACAAACGGCGAAGTACGATTCGTACGTGAAAAATACATATGAATCGCCTCAGGAAAAGTCTACGAGACGTCCCTGGACAGTTTTACATACAAATCGTAAAACTGAAGACCGAGCGCACAATTACGATCCGTACCGCCCGTCTGAAAACACAAGCACATGGAAAAGGCTCCGTACGGAGCAAACTTTGTACGAGCCCTACCCCGTGTGCCCAGGGTACGAGTCGTATGGCCCCCCCAGCCTCCCACCCCTCCTGCGTATGTCTGCACCCTACCCCCCACCCCCCGTATGTATGGCACGAACCCCCCACCCGCATATGTACGGCGCATACCCCCCACCCGCATATGTACGGCGCGTACCCCCACCCGCATATGTACTGCGCGTACCCCCCACCCCCTGTATGTACGGTGCGTACACCCCACCCGCGAATGTACGGTGCATACCCCCACCCGCGTATGTTCGCACCGCACCCCAGGCGTACCCCCCACCCACGTATGTTCGCACCGTACCCCAGGCATACCCCCCATCCGCGTATGTTCGCAACGTACCCCAGGCGTACCCCCCACCCGCGTATGTTCGCACCGTACCCCAGGCGTACCCCAATCCTCGCGTACGGGTACAGTGCAAACATACGCGGGTGGGGAGACGCCTGGGGTATGGTGCGAACAAGTGCGGGTGGGGGGTACGCGCCATACATACGGGAGGTGAGGGGTACGCGCCGTACATACGGGGGGTGGGGAGTACACGCTGTACATATGCAATGTTGGGGTACGCACTGTACATGATGAAACATACGATGTGGGTGATGGCATGTACATCGCGTAGCGGGCCCCCTTTCCCTTGTGCATCGCAGCATACTTAGCTTTTCCTGCACTTTTTGGCTCCCGTAAAAATATAGCTGTGCGGAGTGCTGTAGGTACGAATCGTACTTGCTGGTCCGTAAAACGCTGCCTGACTCCATGCGGACGTCGCGTACGTGCTGTCCAGGATCGGAATTGTATGTATTTTTTTGCCGTACAGTGTTTTTTACGATTCGTACGGAAATGGTATTTCTGTATGAATCGTAGAATGGAATTCCCGGGTACGAGTCGTATGGAGAAAACGCTCCGTACGACCATTTGTACCTGGGTTTTACAGGATCGGAATCGGCACCATAGTTAAAAAAAATATTTTGAAAAATATAAAAAAATATTTTGAAAAACCCATTAAATTCAAATAATATTTTTTAATTTTTAAAAGAATTAATTGAAAAAATAAGTTTAACAAATGGTGATAAAAAAGTATTTAAAAAAAAACATAATTAATGAAATTGACACACTGAATTTGAAAAATATAGAAATCCAATCAAAATCATTAAACATGATATCTTTAGAGATAAGTTATAGATAGGAATTAGCATTTAAAAAACCTTTGAAATTCACTGAAAAAACCATAGGTTTCATGCACCTTATAGTTAGGAATAGGCATTTAAAAAACCTTTAAAATTCACTGAAAAAACTAAAGGTTTCAGTGGCGTTATAGTTAGGAATTGCCATTAAAAAAACCTTAGAAATTCTCTAAAAAAAACATAGGTTTGAGGGGCGTTATAGTTAGCTGGACATTTCCCTCGTACAAAACCCTAGAAATTCCCCTGTTATAGTTAGTTCAGCTAACTATAACTCGCTCCCCC
Source organism: Triturus cristatus (assembly GCF_964204655.1). Classification (NCBI taxonomy): domain Eukaryota; kingdom Metazoa; phylum Chordata; class Amphibia; order Caudata; family Salamandridae; genus Triturus; species Triturus cristatus. Next base: position 37,351,817 of record NC_140594.1, read on the forward strand.
GCAATGCACTGCTGATGACGTCACATATTACATCACTCATGACATGGTCAGTGACATCACTAATGACATCACAGATGACATCTCAAAGGACATCACTGATGACATCACTGATGACATCATCCATGTGATAAATTAGTGCATCTTCTCACACCCTAATATAACCTTTGATACACCGACTCAAAATTTCAGATGGCCATTTTGAAAACCATAGATCAGGGGTCGCCAACCTTTTCTGTAGTGAGAGCTACTTCTGACCAGTGAAAATCATCGCGAGCTACTAAAGGCCGAGCAACTCATGAATTGCTCCCAGAGTCCCCCCACGCACTTCTTCATTGACTAAAGGGCCACAACAGAGAAAGAGCTACCCATTTAGTATATGCAATGCACAACATGAAACCAGAAAACCTATTCCAGCTTCCCTCTTCAACAGATTGTGTGATCTTGGTCTCTGCAGTCACCAGCTAAGCACACTACAATCATAAAATTACAGGGACTTGCAGAGCTGTGTAAAGCTACCAGCATGCTGAAAACCATAAACTGAACGCCTGTCTCTCATACATGGTCATCCACTACACTGCTCCGTCCCTGAACATAGTAAAAGCATCTCGGTGGTTCACCACATATGACACAGAAACGCTTCCACACAGGATCACAAGACAATGACAACACCATACCAACCACACACCCTACATGGCATAGCTTGCTGGCATGTATGTAAGTACCTCAGTGCTCCACAAAGGGGTAATAAGCTCTTAGTATAAATGCTGCGATACAACTATTTTATTACATTGTGCCTTCTTTTTCTTTATTAGCACACATAACTGTAACTTGAAATGCTGGAGTTCAGGGTGTGCACTGTGCAAAAATCTAACCCAAGAGAATATAAAGCTGTTACACATGACTTGCCTTTTAGTACATTAATATAGCATTGTCATAACATAAGGGACGGTGGCAGTCCATGACTGTTTCATGTTTAAAAACTATCACTTTTAAAAATGCCTCTTAATGCAGTGGTGTAATTTGATACTCTGTTGAAATGCTTCTCCATGTTGGAGAATCAAAAGAATGTCATTTTTTAAAGCATACCATTTTTGTATGACTTTTGTGTCATTATTTGCAAATATTTTCAAACTTGTGCACGTGCAAGGAAGGGGACATACACCTAAGCTTGATTCGTGTTTCAGCTTTCCCTGTTCATTGGCCTCAGAAAAATATAGCCACTACAGGGGTTAGGTACTTTTTTCAAATGGAATACATTTAAAGTGAGGTGTTTAGCCTTATGCTCATTGAGCCATAAAATTAGCACTTGATTTTAAATTTCTCACATTATTTCATTAAATTAAAGCAGTGTTTTTCAGAGGATGTTTTTAAAAATAAGGTACCGCTTGCAAGTTGTCCTTAGACACAAACCGAAGCCAGGAAGTTTTTATACCTTTCTCTCATTGTTTCATTAAATTTTAATGAAGAGAAATATAAAATGATGTTCCTGGGTCCGGTATGTGGCCAGGAACAACTTCACAGCTGCCACGTTTTCAGGTTGCTTACATATGACATTTAGGCATAATATCCATGGAAACAAATAAATATCACATATTGCCCACTTCTGAGACATTAAAAGTTCTGAAACTGATGCAAAACTTCTCAAATAGAAGGTCACGAACCAGTGTCTGACCTTAAAACAGAGCAGGACTTAAAAAATATATTACCTAACCTAAAGTTAAAAAAAATTCACTTATATGCTCTCCCTTTAAAGAGGAAAGCATATTTTTTATTTAGTGTAAAAATAAAGTAGTTTGTTCATAGACTTAAAAACTAACCCCACAAAATGTATGGTCCTGTGAACATTAGTAGAAGGCGTCACTGTCTTTTTTTTTTTAAAATATAGGATAAATTAAGGGTGAGATGCATACTTTACTCTCTTGTTGCTTTATACAAACGCCTCTCTATGCAATACTACACAGCGACCTCAGGCCAAGCATAAATCAAAAACGATTACACATGTAGGCTGCACCAAGGTATTTTAAATTTCTTAAGACTCTGTATGAACTAAGCATATGACTTCCCAATTTGGCTCTCCACAAAGTGCACCCAGATGATTATTTGTAGACTTACCATAACTTGGTCTTGGTGGTTGCAGTGCAATCTCCTGGCATCAGACGTACAACAGGGGCAGAGGCGCTCTCTCTGAAGAAGGCATGCTCCTGCAGGTCGAGTGGCATCATGTCAAGGGCGCTGCAGGCATCACTTGTCTCTCTGTGGCCTCAGTCAATGCTGGTGCTCTGCTGCTGGCGTCACGCTAGGCAAAAATGCATAGACGTCTCTCTTGACTGGGTCTGGGGCACAGCAGAGTGCACGGACTGCATGCTGCCTGCAATACTGGTCTGCAGTGGCTGCAGAGGAGTCTTTAAACGGCAGCAGCAGTCTTTTAAAGACAGCTCAGCGCTTCTGGGAACAGCGTGTGTGCTTACCAGCCTCTCCAACATGCAGGCCTGTCAGGAGAGGGCCATCTCCATACAATCTGGGGCGACAGTGTGCCCTATGCATCCTCCACCTCCTGCATGAGGTCTCAGGTCAGTGCTCCTCCGGTTTTCTCTGGGCGGCAATCATTGTCTGCTTGTGCTTGGGGTGGCTCCCTGGAATAAAACACGCATCTTCCGATGCCTAGTCCATGCGACACCGAAGAGCATGACTTCCTCTGCCCACTTGGTTAAAAGGTGCTACTTGAGCCTAGCAGCGGCTGGTAACAGGAATGGCAAATTTAAGCTGGTGTTGACATTGTCCAAACACCCTGCGCTGGTCGTGGGGATGGCGCGCCTTGCCAGAAATAAACGGCAAAGCACCACCCCTCTGATTCATGTGGGCAAAGCTCGGTGATGCTCAAGCTGTGACAGGCCACGTGGTATCAAGGAGGCCGCAGCAGGGCTGAGTGAGTCTCCATTTGATTGAATCACACTGCCAGCCCCATGGCCGCATTGATGTACAAATTGTAATGTGCATTGTAGGTCCCTGTAGGGCTGCAATCTAACCCTGCTTCTGCCAGGCCGACTTCGCTCGCTTCTCCCCGCCCCAGCTAACTTAATAGCCAATGGCAGCAGTGTGATACAGGAAGGAACACCGACAAGAACAGACAAGAGGCCAAAAGGGCCTAAAAATAACATAATGACAGTGACAGGGTACAAAAGTGGGCATCGGACCGCAAGCTACTGGTAGGTTGTTGGCGAGCTACCGGTAGCTCGCGATCGACCGGTTGGAGACCCCTGCCATAGATACTCCAATACTAATAACTACATACCCACTCATTGACTCTTAGGTCTACATACACCTCCACTCACTCACCTGTACAGTCATTCATACTTACAGTCACTCCGTACAAGACTATCATATGCATTTATACACCTATATAGACACTCAGACACCGCCAATCATCCATTGAGGTACTGACACACCTAGTCAGTTGTGCAAATAATTAAACACAGTCCAATTTACTCACCTATACAGTTAAACACACTCAAGTTCACTTACTCATAAAAATACTAACAAATTCTGACACTCTTATACAATTACTAATACAAGCACACACTCATCCATACAGCCACTCCCGCAATCACACACTCTCACGTATAGATAGTTATATACTCTTACACACATATACACTGCGTTTCACATATGTAGTTACTGACACATGTACAACTGAGATATACATTCAATCACTAACACACTCATACATACACTCACCCAACCATACAGTCATCACAGTCACACACACCCTACCCACACAAACACTCAGGTACCCATACAGATACTCAGACAACCAATCAATAACCCATATAGACACTCATATAGCTATTTACAAAACCATGCAGCCACTTATACACCAACACACAGACACATACAGACATTCACACAGTTTAGTCACTACTCTGCAGTAAAATACATTTAATGACTCACTTATAGAGTCAGTTACACACCTAGAAAATCACCAATTCACACACTTATACACCCACTCATTCTTCCATAGGCCTTTCTCTATAAATATATAAAACATATTTAAACTTTTCAGAAAAACACACATTCACTGGATGATGTCATCAGTGATGTCATCAGTGATGTCATTTGAGATGTCATCAGTGATGTCACTGACCATGTCATGAGTGATGTAATATGTGACGTCATCAGCAGGAATTTCTAGGGTTTTGTAAGAGGGAAATGTCCAGCTAACTATAACGCCCCTGAAACCAATGTTTTTTTTAGTGAATTTCTAAGGTTTTTTAAATGCAATTTCTAACTATAACGCCCCTGAAACCTTTGTTTTTTTCAGTGAATATATATATATATATATATATATATATATATATATATATATATATATATATATATATATATATATATATCCAAACCAAAAGTTGCCCTGAGGCGAGAACGAGCCTGCTGCAGGTTGGTTTACACCACGAGTTTATTTCAACTGCTTGCACAGTCCAGAGTCAAAGTTCACATTCCTGACGCGTTTCAAAGCATAAAAGCTCCTTCTTCGGAGGAAAGTCACAGGTAAATATGGAAACACTGCCCCAAGCACTTATACGCATGCGCTGCTAAATTGTTCCCAGGTGGGCTTCTTGAAAAGCATGCTGGCGCTTGTAGTTTATGATAATAGGCACTATTTTACCTCCGTGGGTTCCATTTACTCTGGGACACATAAAATTCAATAAACTGCCCGAGTGGGCCTCCAGGCCGAGATAGCAGCTGATTACATCTTTCTGCCCTGCAGCGCCTTGAATCCAACGTGAAAATACATTCAGTCGACAGGCCCCACACACCAGTAGTAGCAAGTTCTCTGCGGCCAGGCTGCCGCATTTAAATCCAAACCAAAAGTTGCCCTGAGGCGAGAACGAGCCTGCTGCAGGTTGGTTTACACCACGAGTTTATTTCAACTGCTTGCACAGTCCAGAGTCAAAGTTCACATTCCTGACGCGTTTCAAAGCATAAAAGCTCCTTCTTCGGAGGAAAGTCACAGGTAAATATGGAAACACTGCCCCAAGCACTTATACGCATGCGCTGCTAAATTGTTCCCAGGTGGGCTTCTTGAAAAGCATGCTGGCGCTTGTAGTTTATGATAATAGGCACTATTTTACCTCCGTGGGTTCCATTTACTCTGGGACACATAAAATTCAATAAACTGCCCGAGTGGGCCTCCAGGCCGAGATAGCAGCTGATTACATCTTTCTGCCCTGCAGCGCCTTGAATCCAACGTGAAAATACATTCAGTCGACAGGCCCCACACACCAGTAGTAGCAAGTTCTCTGCGGCCAGGCTGCCGCATTTAAATCCAAACCAAAAGTTGCCCTGAGGCGAGAACGAGCCTGCTGCAGGTTGGTTTACACCACGAGTTTATTTCAACTGCTTGCACAGTCCAGAGTCAAAGTTCACATTCCTGACGCGTTTCAAAGCATAAAAGCTCCTTCTTCGGAGGAAAGTCACAGGTAAATATGGAAACACTGCCCCAAGCACTTATACGCATGCGCTGCTAAATTGTTCCCAGGTGGGCTTCTTGAAAAGCATGCTGGCGCTTGTAGTTTATGATAATAGGCACTATTTTACCTCCGTGGGTTCCATTTACTCTGGGACACATAAAATTCAATAAACTGCCCGAGTGGGCCTCCAGGCCGAGATAGCAGCTGATTACATCTTTCTGCCCTGCAGCGCCTTGAATCCAACGTGAAAATACATTCAGTCGACAGGCCCCACACACCAGTAGTAGCAAGTTCTCTGCGGCCAGGCTGCCGCATTTAAATCCAAACCAAAAGTTGCCCTGAGGCGAGAACGAGCCTGCTGCAGGTTGGTTTACACCACGAGTTTATTTCAACTGCTTGCACAGTCCAGAGTCAAAGTTCACATTCCTGACGCGTTTCAAAGCATAAAAGCTCCTTCTTCGGAGGAAAGTCACAGGTAAATATGGAAACACTGCCCCAAGCACTTATACGCATGCGCTGCTAAATTGTTCCCAGGTGGGCTTCTTGAAAAGCATGCTGGCGCTTGTAGTTTATGATAATAGGCACTATTTTACCTCCGTGGGTTCCATTTACTCTGGGACACATAAAATTCAATAAACTGCCCGAGTGGGCCTCCAGGCCGAGATAGCAGCTGATTACATCTTTCTGCCCTGCAGCGCCTTGAATCCAACGTGAAAATACATTCAGTCGACAGGCCCCACACACCAGTAGTAGCAAGTTCTCTGCAGCCAGGCTGCCGCATTTAAATCCAAACCAAAAGTTGCCCTGAGGCGAGAACGAGCCTGCTGCAGGTTGGTTTACACCACGAGTTTATTTCAACTGCTTGCACAGTCCAGAGTCAAAGTTCACATTCCTGACGCGTTTCAAAGCATAAAAGCTCCTTCTTCGGAGGAAAGTCACAGGTAAATATGGAAACACTGCCCCAAGCACTTATACGCATGCGCTGCTAAATTGTTCCCAGGTGGGCTTCTTGAAAAGCATGCTGGCGCTTGTAGTTTATGATAATAGGCACTATTTTACCTCCGTGGGTTCCATTTACTCTGGGACACATAAAATTCAATAAACTGCCCGAGTGGGCCTCCAGGCCGAGATAGCAGCTGATTACATCTTTCTGCCCTGCAGCGCCTTGAATCCAACGTGAAAATACATTCAGTCGACAGGCCCCACACACCAGTAGTAGCAAGTTCTCTGCGGCCAGGCTGCCGCATTTAAATCCAAACCAAAAGTTGCCCTGAGGCGAGAACGAGCCTGCTGCAGGTTGGTTTACACCACGAGTTTATTTCAACTGCTTGCACAGTCCAGAGTCAAAGTTCACATTCCTGACGCGTTTCAAAGCATAAAAGCTCCTTCTTCGGAGGAAAGTCACAGGTAAATATGGAAACACTGCCCCAAGCACTTATACGCATGCGCTGCTAAATTGTTCCCAGGTGGGCTTCTTGAAAAGCATGCTGGCGCTTGTAGTTTATGATAATAGGCACTATTTTACCTCCGTGGGTTCCATTTACTCTGGGACACATAAAATTCAATAAACTGCCCGAGTGGGCCTCCAGGCCGAGATAGCAGCTGATTACATCTTTCTGCCCTGCAGCGCCTTGAATCCAACGTGAAAATACATTCAGTCGACAGGCCCCACACACCAGTAGTAGCAAGTTCTCTGCGGCCAGGCTGCCGCATTTAAATCCAAACCAAAAGTTGCCCTGAGGTGAGAACGAGCCTGCTGCAGGTTGGTTTACACCACGAGTTTATTTCAACTGCTTGCACAGTCCAGAGTCAAAGTTCACATTCCTGACGCGTTTCAAAGCATAAAAGCTCCTTCTTCGGAGGAAAGTCACAGGTAAATATGGAAACACTGCCCCAAGCACTTATACGCATGCGCTGCTAAATTGTTCCCAGGTGGGCTTCTTGAAAAGCATGCTGGCGCTTGTAGTTTATGATAATAGGCACTATTTTACCTCCGTAAACAAGAGGCCAAAAGGGCCTAAAAATAACATAATGACAGTGACAGGGTACAAAAGTGGGCATCGGACCGCAAGCTACTGGTAGGTTGTTGGCGAGCTACCGGTAGCTCGCGATCGACCGGTTGGAGACCCCTGCCATAGATACTCCAATACTAATAACTACATACCCACTCATTGACTCTTAGGTCTACATACACCTCCACTCACTCACCTGTACAGTCATTCATACTTACAGTCACTCCGTACAAGACTATCATATGCATTTATACACCTATATAGACACTCAGACACCGCCAATCATCCATTGAGGTACTGACACACCTAGTCAGTTGTGCAAATAATTAAACACAGTCCAATTTACTCACCTATACAGTTAAACACACTCAAGTTCACTTACTCATAAAAATACTAACAAATTCTGACACTCTTATACAATTACTAATACAAGCACACACTCATCCATACAGCCACTCCCGCAATCATTCACTCTCACGTATAGATAGTTATATACTCTTACACACATATACACTGCGTTTCACATATGTAGTTACTGACACATGTACAACTGAGATATACATTCAATCACTAACACACTCATACATACACTCACCCAACCATACAGTCATCACAGTCACACACACCCTACCCACACAAACACTCAGGTACCCATACAGATACTCAGACAACCAATCAATAACCCATATAGACACTCATATAGCTATTTACAAAACCATGCAGCCACTTATACACCAACACACAGACACATACAGACATTCACACAGTTTAGTCACTACTCTGCAGTAAAATACATTTAATGACTCACTTATAGAGTCAGTTACACACCTAGAAAATCACCAATTCACACACTTATACACCCACTCATTCTTCCATAGGCCTTTCTCTATAAATATATAAAACATATTTAAACTTTTCAGAAAAACACACATTCACTGGATGATGTCATCAGTGATGTCATCAGTGATGTCATTTGAGATGTCATCAGTGATGTCACTGACCATGTCATGAGTGATGTAATATGTGACGTCATCAGCAGGAATTTCTAGGGTTTTGTAAGAGGGAAATGTCCAGCTAACTATAACGCCCCTGAAACCAATGTTTTTTTTAGTGAATTTCTAAGGTTTTTTAAATGCAATTTCTAACTATAACGCCCCTGAAACCTTTGTTTTTTTCAGTGAATATATATATATATATATATATATATATATATATATATATATATATATATATATATATATATATATATATATACATATATATATATGTTTGTTTCCAAAGCTTTCTCCTGTTTTGAGGGCGCACTCCACAACAGATAGGTGAAACCTTTTATTGGCGAGTTGAAAGCACAATTCCTTCCCGACCTTGCAGTCCCCATGCCGACGCGTTTCGAAGTTTCTCCTTCGTTTTCATAGGCATTGCATAATGACACACCAATGCTGCTTAAACACCTTTCCCTTGCTTGCTCATTCATTTATAGGCCTCCGGTCTGCCTTCCGTGATGGATTCTATTATTATTGCATGCTGGGAAATGTAGTTAAAATAGCCAATGTTTTTACCTTCAGGTAGGTTCCGTGTTCAATTACGACATTGAAGGGACAAATAATGCCCTCCAGTGGGCCTCGGAAAGGGATTCTGCCTTCATTAATTGTCGCTCTGCTGTGCCTGCATTTTAGGATAGAAACTGTCTTCCATCCAGCAGCCCAACCTCCGCTCCTTGGGTAGTGCAGCTCTCCTACGGCCAGAGAGGGCCGCGATTACTTGTTTCCAAAGCTTTCTCCTGTTTTGAGGGCGCACTCCACAACAGATAGGTGAAACCTTTTATTGGCGACATATATATATGTTTGTTTACATACACAATAAAATCATACAAAATTTAAACAATTCAATATGAAAAATATACTAATTAATGTAGATCAATATATAAAATATAAAAAATGTACAGTAATGGAAAATATAAAATATGAAAAACCGCAAAAAAACACATATATTAAACATGTTATAAATATTGAAACAAATTTCAAAATTAAAACAAATGATATAAAATATAAAGAAAAAACAATTAATACTATAACCTCTATTTAACCAGTTTTTGCAACAGTATGGAAAGTTTTAGACTTCAGGGGGTTACATTTACTATTCCCACATCAAACAACGCAAATGTAGGGAAAGTGTTGGATTTCAGAGGGGTTGCATTTACTTTTCACAGTCTAAACAGAGCAATGGTAGGGAAAGTGCTGGACTTAGGAGGGTTAAAATTTAGTACTCTGACTCCAGTCTGTGCAACTGTAGGGAAAGCGTTAGATTTCGGATGGGTTAAATTTACTGTTTCCACTCCAAACAGTACAAGAGTAGGGAAAGTGTTGGACTTCGGGAGTGGGGTAATTTTACTTTTCCTACTAAAGACTAAGCAAGAGTAGGGAAATTACTTCACTTTAAACACTTCAAATATAAGAGCAACACCATGAATGTAGAAAATACGAAACTCTTAATTTAAAAATTCTAAATGAACATGAACTAATAATATATTACTAATACATAATACATTTATATATGTATATATATCTATATATATAGTATTTAAAAAACGCAAAAACAGTTATTACATCTATGCAATTACTACTCACTAATTATCAATTAACAGCCTGCACAAAAAATAGAAGTAACAAAATAAGTATTCCATTATTTACATATGTTAAATAAATTAAATACTCAATTAATAATTAATAAATAACTGTTAATTGATTATTACTTTATTAACTTCCCACCCTAGAACTCTACAAACGTAGCGGCCCACAACTTAAATATCATTAAAACAATACATATTTAAAATTCAATTCAGTTAATTAATTCATTGGTCAAATTATAATTAATAGTTCATTAAGTATTACTTAATTAACTGCTCACCCTATAACTCTACAACCCTAGCAACCTCTCAACTAAAATATATGTAAAATAAATCAGTATTCCATACTGTAAATAAATAAAAATCAATGAAATAATTAATTAACCCTAGATCCCTACAAACCAAGCAGCCAACAACTAAAATATAAGTAAAATAAATATTTCATAAGTTACATAAGTAAAAATCAATTAAATAATTAATATACAATGGGTAATTGTTAATTAATTATTACTTAATTTACTTCTCAACCTATAACCCTACAAACCTAACTGCCCACAAATAACATATAACAAAATTAAATCAGTATTTCATAATTCACAGAATAAATATCAATCATATAATTAAAATTGATTTAAATAATTCGTAATTGATTATTATGGAATTAATTTCCCACCCTGTCCCTCTACAAACCCAACAACCCGCTACAACGCTATAAATTTACAAAATAAATAAAACGTTTCAAATTACATGCTATATTTAAAAAAGAGATACTATTTACATAAACAATAGTAACACATAAAATTGATATATGAACACATTAAAATAAATAAAAACGATATTTTTACCACTGTATTACTGAAACAATATTAAAACCATTGATATTGTTTGAAACTATATTACTTATTTCAAAAAACAATATTTTTGACAACCATATTCTTGCTTCACAATATTTATGTACTACAAAATGTTATTTATGATATTTCCGTCTCCTGATATTTACTAACCAATATTTAATCCAAACTTTTCGTCATGGAGAGTAAGATAAACAAAGAGGAAAGTGGAAGATTAAAGAAATACAATTTTAGTGAAAAAGAAGTAGAAATGCTGATGCAGGAATCTATTTAGCAGGTGAGAATAAATTCACTGTGTGTTGCACATCAGACCATTGATGAGAATCAAAAGAGATGGAATGATCCGCTCTCTGGAACAAAAAAAAAGTAGAGCACAATGAAGGAGAGAGGTGGGAGGTACAGGAGGTGACCCTTCCACAGTACAAGCTCCAACTACCATGGGGAAACATTCAGAATTTGCTTTACAGCCTGAGACAGTGCCTGGATTAAACACCAACAAGAGTTCTGCTTGATCATCAGCAAACACAGATTAGTATACATTAGCATAATGCCGTATAATAGTATGGAAATGTAATATAATTTGAATAAATAGCATGTGCATAATGAATGAATAAATCGTTATTCAATTATACAATATAATCATAAATGAAGGCAAATTAAAAACACATAACATCACAATACATAAACATATATATAATGAAAACCAGCATGATAAATAATCTAACAATATTTATAAATACTAAAAAGTGCTCCAACATACTTCACCCATACGGCTCACAGACTTACATTACAGTATTAAGATTTATAATCTTATTCCAGTATACAGCACCTTTCAGGAAAGAGGAGAGATTGAGGATTAGTGCATGATCAGGTAATAACTTTAAATATAAAAATGCAGGCCGAAACTGTCAAATTTCCCTCAATTTTAAAACAGGAATTAAATACTTGCCTTATTAAAACTCCTAACATTTACAGAACAGCATGCCATGCTCCAAAGTCTGCTGTGAGTAACCATCACAAGGGTAAACCTCAATACATTTTGGGTCAAACTGCTTAAGCAGAAAACAAATTAATGGACAAATAGACCCCAACTTAAATTTTGTCAAAAGTGATCTTTCCCACGGATAGGTAACAACAGGAAGGTAAGGTTTAGGACCAGCCACAGTTTGCAGGGACAAAAGCAATGTAGAAGTCACCCTTATGAGCACTTCTGAATCCCTAACTTCTTTAGATATTGTGAAAAACGATCCCCAATTACTCTTTATTCTTCCTTACTAAGGCGCTGCTGGTTTATAAATCATGTTGGGGCAGCCCAAGGTCCAAGCAACAGACTCAAAATAACACAGCCACTGTTAAATTCAATGTGATCCCTATACCACACAAAGATCCACAGTAGCACAGGAGCCCGCTTCACAGAATCCTCCACGTAGTCAAGGATGAATTCTTCATGTACAAATAAAGACTAGCTATTAGGAGCCAAGCCCAACAACCTGCTACAAAAGCTATTCTTCTCTTGCTGTAAAACCTGCACCATGCAGAGGTTGCGGTACGCATTTAATTTTAGAGATTTGCAGTAATGGGTTTATTACCAATCTGTTTGGGAAATCTGAAAAGAGCACTACAAGCTAAAGAAAAGCGGGAACACCGCTTTGATAAACATGTAAGCCTGTTATTCAGGTAATCAAAAGTAATACCCAAATAGGGGAATTCTGGCACCGTAGTAACCCTGTTACACTTTATAACAATAGGTCTAGTTTTAGGGATTTTCCTTCCACATGCCATGAAATGTGTTTTGCTGCTCTTCACCTCCAGCTTCAGCCCACCCATAAAGTTGACAGAAAGGTCAACAAGAATTTTTAACCCATTGGCATTTCAGGGCCATCAGCACTAGGCCTGGGCAAAAATTTCGTTCCGTTCGCGGAAATTGCGATAATTTGACATTTTTGCGTTCCGCGGAGAGCGCGAAAATGTCAAAAATTCCGGTTTCCGCAGCTTGGCGATAATTTGTTTCTTGCTCGCGCTGTAAAATGATACATTCTCGCGCGCGCGCGATCGCCTTACCTGAATCCCTGCGTTCGCCGACAAGTTTTCTTGATCCGGTCGCGTTCTCCATGAGATGTTGTATTGTTTTTAGCCATTTGCGCTGTCTCGCGACAGTTCGCGCCCGCAGTGACGTCATGCGTCGCGCGATCACGTCTTTCTTCTCGCGATCATGCACCGCGAGAACAACTCAAAACAAGATGGCCGCGCCCGCAAGCAACCACATGGGTAAGTTGGCGACCCGCAACCATGCAGAAAATCTCGCGAACATGCCGGAAAAAAACTTCCGCATCTTCGCGATATTTCTGCTTGTTTGCGATAATTTTAAACATTCTCGCGATAATTTGCGAAGGTTAATTCCGCAAATTCCGCCCACCCCTAATCAGCACGGTGTCATCCGCATAGATTAGGGAAGGTACATAAACTGATTTTACCTTGGATTGGTCATTCCCATGTGTGGACAAGTGTTCAGACCATTAATGTACAAAAGAAAATGTAATGGTGCAAGCACACATCCCTGGCTAACCCCATGTAGAAGGGAAAACGATTTAGAGCATTCCCCACCCTTGCCACATCTCACTGAAGCTTTCACATCCAAGTATAGTGCCCTTAAAAAAGCGAGCCCTAACCCTAACAATTTTGACCATAGCTTTGAGCTGTTCACCCAGTCGAAGGCACTACTCACCACTGTTCCATAGTACCTTTTCCTTCCCGTAATCCATACTGGAATGGGCAGACAATATTATGTTATTGAGTCCATCATTCTACACGCTGTGATATGATGCCGCCCAACGCCTTCACTACAGAATTGAGCAAAGAGATGGGTCTGTAGCATGTAGGATCTTGTCTGTTTCCTTTTTTTAAAAACAGGTACAATAACTGCATATTTCCAAGTCCAAGAGAGACCTATCTACACGGCAGCATTCAAAACATTTATTAAAATAGGGGCCCAGAATTGGGATTCGGCCTTATAAAGATCCACAGGTATCACATCCGGGCAGGGGCTTTACTGGGTGGGCTAGCCTGTATTGCCATATACACCTCTTCCAGGTCAAATCTAATCTCCAATGGATAAAGATCATTATCCTCATCCATTGCCAAAGGGGCATTAGAATCAAGAGCATAAACCATTTTGAAGTGAGATACCTATTGCTCTGGTCTGATAATAGAACCAATATCGTCTGGAGCGGTCATTGACAATGGGACAAAAGTCCCTTGAATACAGAGAGTCACAAGTAAACAGCAATCGCTCTCACGAGGCCTCTTTGAGCTCAGCTGTTCACTTCTTGATTGCCTGCTTATATCCTTCCTCGCCACTATTATGGCCTGTTGGTTGGGAGGCCTTGCGTTGAGGGTCTCTTAGAGTTTGTTGTTGGCCACTCTACGGGTTTTATGAAAGCAGCCACATTGTACAGCTGGGCCTGACCTGCCAACTACCTCATAATGGTGTTAGTTGAGACATTCAATTGGGAAAAGGCCTCCAAGATCACTATGGGGGAAGGGTCAAAAGCTAACACATGTTCATCAATGAGGTTTAAGTTGGATCGGACACCGGTCTCAAATAAGGTGTAAATTGGGAGATTAAGCCACTGAATCCTTGTCCCCGTTATCCTTGGTCATTAGGCCTATCAAGTACAGGACAGTAACTGGACTGAGACCTGGAGGACTCTTATTTCAATGGGGTTGTGATCACTAAATCCAGTATCATGTACAACTCATGGGCTCACAAAATTCACAAGGGACCTGGAAATAAAAACATAGTCAATTATCGTTCCTTTACCCCAACCACAAAATTCGGGAAATGCTTCATCAGACAGCCTCCACCAGTCATCACATTACAAAGGCCCACGTGCCCCAGGGCTTCAGATAACACCTGCCACCTACAGTCCAGAATGGGTGTAGTGAGAGGGGAATCTCCAACAATTAAAGGGTTACCTCCATTTTGGTATGCAACCAGCTGTGCATTAAAATCCCCAGCCAAAATAACGTTAAAACCCTAAAATAAGCAGGCAACCTGGCTTCTAAAAGTGATAATACTTGCAATAACACCTTCATCTGACAACCAAGTTCCCTGATTGAGGTATAGAGATTTACCGAGAAGAAATGTGAGTCCCTTGAAGAGACCATCCATAAAATCTGGAATCCTGTTTGGGGATAGGAACAACCTTTAATTGCTTAGAAATACTGATCAGAATCATCAAACCTACACTTCTCTATGACAAGGGAAAGGGAATGATGCTGCATTGTAGCTCTCATACTCATTCCATACTACTGTCTCCCAAGGCCAATTCTTCTACGGCACAAGAACATCAAACTGAGTTACAAACTTAAGCCATTCCGGGTCATGTCTTTTATCCCTTATCCCTGCAACATTCCAACTAAGTATACTAAGTGTCCCTCTGGAATCATTTAAAACTGGAGGCTCATTTAACCTTGTGGGAAATAAACAGAGAGCTGGACTACAGACACAAGAGCTACTCAGATGAGGAGGACACAGTCAATCGTTCTGATCTAAGCCAGCTAAGGCAGACAATCTGTCTGCAGTAGGAGCTGCCTCCTGATGTGAAACATGGTCCCTCTTGGTATCCATGACTAAAGAGTTAGATTGTAAATAGCGATAAAAAAGCAGAGAGGAAGAATACTATTTCCAGTATTAGGCAAAGTCTTTGGGATAACATTATAAATCAATTGCCTGGCCTCCAATTAATCACTACAGAATCCCCAGGAGATGTTTTCCCATAGGTCCTACCCAACCAACCCTTCTAGCAACGTGTATGTCTTTAAAGTCATTAGCATTGAACCAGTTAAATACTTTATTTTACAATTGGGAGGTGGATTCCTTCCTTTTCCCTAGAGCTAACATGGGGTACCCATGCCAAGATAGCAACATAAGGACGACAGGCGGGGGGGGGATTCAGACTAGGCAGTTCTACTGCTAGTTGATGATCTCTCCTCACTCTTATGGAAACATTCACCATGGAAGTATTAATACTACTATAAGCTCTCTCTGCTCTTGCTATTCCCTCAGGGGCCTGCTCCACAAGGGGAAGATGGGGCAACCCAGAAGCCTCCATAGTTAATGGCACATCTGGATGCAAACGGTCAGGAACTGAATCATAAGTTCCCAACTAGGTACACTTTTAGGAGTAGTAGATCTAGCACAAGGGGAAGGATTTGCAGGGATAATCATAGTCTCTATGAACTGAGTCAGCCCAGACATGGCAGGCTCCAATGAGGACAGCCTTTCCATTAATGGAGTAACACAATGCAAAATAGTGTCTTTAAGATTATTAAGCACCGTGTTCCAGCCCATATTGCCGGCTCCCAAAAACTCTGTGTTTTCAGGAAGCGCCTGTTTCTTAGGAGAATGAGATTTCTGCTTTGTTACAGCTGGATGCCTAGGTTGGCGCTTCCTTTTGGCAAGTGGTGGGCAAATGCTGGTATCGAGAGTTTCCAGTGGATCCTTCTCAGCCAGACTTTCCAGGGTTCCTAAGGAGGCAGTTGGAGAGCTATGAATAGCTTTGCTACCACTTTGAGTTGGGAGTTCATTGAGTGTGTCTTAAGCAGCTTATAACTTTATCAGGGAGGTTTGGCCCTCCTCTGCCTCCAAAGAGAGTCTCCATTCCGCTAGATCAATTTCCCTTGAAATTACACCCACTGCCCAAGCCAAGAAAGAATCTAAGGTAATTCCATTGGTGGGCCTAAGAGTCTTTAGGGCATTGGAACTGGCGCTTACCCATGGCACCGGCAAGATCTTAATAATCTGAGTGAGTGTAAGGTGCCAGGGAACAGACTATTGGAGACAGAAATTACAGATTTTGGAGCGTGAACCAGTCTTTCATTGGCTTAGCCTCCTGGGACATTGAGTCCTGCCACACAGGTAAACATAGAGCGTAGCTCCACAAACACGGGAGCTCGCAACACGCTTTGTAGCACGAAGGGGGTGTTGCTGCCTCTTGCCCCTGTCTAACATCAGCTCAGCCTCCTGGAACACCGAGTCCCGTCACACAGGTAAGCACAGAGCGAAGATTCCCAAATGCTGGAGCACACAACGTGCTTTGTAGCACGAAGAGGGGGTGGGGCGGTTCCTGCCTCCTCCCCCAGTCTCTCATCGGTACAGCCTCCTGGGCCCCTGAGTCCCCCCGCACAGGTAAACGTGTGCATAATGAACAATAATTCGTTATGAATTGATGGAGACTGTAGCAATGCATTATCGGAATTGCAATCGTACTATAAAAGTGAGACCTAAATTTCATTTTTTTGCATTTTAACCTAATAATTATAGTAAATTATGGTGATTTTATTTTTATTTAAAACAAATAACATACAACTATTTATTTTTACATTTTCAATATTAGAATCAGAAAAAAGTAAGTAATGCATTTCTGCACTAACACTCCTGGACTCCAGCTGATTGAATAGGAAGAAAGGGAAGTTGATGACCACAGTTTAAGTCAACCACCAAAATACCAGCAGCCGGTGGACACAGACAGAGGCCAAAGAGTAGTCCATCCTATAAATCTATGCACATTAGCTGCTGGAGCGTCAAGAAGACAGTAAAAACAGCAGTTGAGGTTTGAGAAGTTGGAGTCAGAGTAATAAGCCAGCGTTATGCTGCTTTGTGGCGATTAAGAGCTGCTGATCATGAAGGAAAGGGTTGGATCCCAACTTATGCCCAATTTTGGACGATTGAATCATATGTGCTTGGTGTGTACCACCAACAATTCAAAACCTTACAATTAATCAATAAGAATGTAGGTGGCCTTGGAACGCGAACTCAAATAAAATAAAGAGCTAGATGTATAAAGCCGTCTTGCAGTCTCAAATGGCCCAATACACAAAAAGAATGTATTAAACATTGTTTGGGTTTGCGAGCTATTAACGATTCAGTATTTGGAAGGGGTGTGTTTAGGGCATCCCATTCAAATACTAATTCATAGTGGCATGTACTGATGCTTTGCAACTGAAACATGGTTGCAAAACATTCATACTTTATCACCAAATGAAAGTTGGTATTAACCCATTTGCAAATGGAAAGGTTCCCCCTTGGGACCCTATTCCCTTTGAGAATGTTTAAAAATATATTTTTTCAAAGGCAGGCAGTAGTCCCCTAGACCATTGCCTACTCTTAAGAAATACAAATTAATTTAATTTCTATTTTTAAATGTATCCTGTTTTCCCTTAAGGCAAGAAGGCTGTATTTTTTTTTAAAAAGCATTGCTTTATTTAAAAGCAATTACAGACATGGTGGTCTGCTGACCCCAGCAGTCCACCATCCCTGTTATGGCAGCGAATCCTAGTGGGCAACGAATTGCGAGCTGCCTCATTAATATTCATGAGGTAGGTCCAATTGAGACCAACTATGAATTGGTAATTTGCAAAACGAGCTATAAGTACATATGTTGGTTTGCAACTAACCAGACCAGTCTCAAAAATACTGTTTTCAAATTGCGACTAGTATTTTGCGACAGTTGTACGTACATCTAGTCCAAATTTAACAAGATTTTTATAATGCCATAAAAGAAAGTTTGAATAAAATGCCACAAGATGTGTCTGCATTAAAAAGAGGCTGTTACTGAACTTTAGTATGCTATATAGGATGACAAAGAAGGTGAAGACCACACCAACTATTAAAAAGTATTTATGGTTTTGATAGGTTAGTAAATTGGATTTTAAGTTCGACATTTCTGCTAGCCAGACATACAGTGAATCTCCAGTTGGAAATGAGGCATTATAAATATGCTGTGACAAGGGGATTAGTCCAAGTAGCCACAGTCTTAGAAGAACGCAACTCCAGTTTCACAATAGGCGCAAGTTTCATCTAATAAAAGTGAAGAAACCTCCAGAATCAGTAGTGGCTTTTTTAAGAAAGAAAGATGAATTGGAAGAAGTCATTGTGACCTGGGTGATGTTTCACGGACAACTACATCTGCAGAGGATAACAATTTAGAAAGAGGGAAGATAGAGTATTAAGTTATATACATTATTTTTCATAAATTATTTACTTTACTATATTACTGTCACCGAGTACTTGCCAAGACTGATTGTGGTAAATTTTTTAAATAAAATAAGCCACTGGTGAGGAAAAAGAAAAAAAAATCTTAACTTACTGTCCGTTAAGGCAGAGGGCATGGTATTTAAAAATAGGACATGTACATTTTAATTGTAAACATGTTTTTCAACTGACTAGTACCTATAAGCTATTTTCACTGCAGCACAGATGAGTGTTCCATAGGAACGCACTGGGATGCAATAATAAATACTTATGCTGTATCTCGGGAACGGGACCAGCTAGAAAATTAACTGAGCAACCATTTTTAATAGCTATTGAAAACCCAATTCAATTGTGAAGTCTGATTTGTTTCCAGATATTACAGAAACGTATGTTTATAATGTTACCTTTGCCCTGACAAGAGTCCCAGGAAGCTAAGTGCCTGATTAAGGTTTAGGTAGACAGCTGGTGGGTCTGACATGGGCACAGAGTAAATTTCACTGTCTCTATGGTTGCGAGGCCGCCTACTTAATTTATAAATGATTGTCAAGCAGCTAATCATTTAAAAAGGCACTGGCAGGAACAGCTGTCACAGTAGTTCCAACCAATTCCTTTTCCTTTTTGCTATGTGGCTGTCTCAGAAGGACACAGACCTGTAACCAAAAGTATAAATTTTTCTTTTCAAAAAGAAAATCCCAAAACGTGATTTTTATTTTTTAAAGAAAAAAGGTAATGCTCCCCTTGCTTTGGGAGACTTCTCCTATGGGGGGAAGCATTGTAATATTTTTACTGTTCCTTACCTTCAGGTTTTACCTACTGGAAAGGAACCCTAAAACATTACCACATATCTGTCCAAATAAATTTGGCAGGTGGACATGTAACCATTTTTCCAATGGCCCTTCATCCCTAGGGCTGGCGGATAGGTTTGACCACTGCGGAGACAGAGTAATTTCAGCCGTGGCCAAATTTTTTAAGGTCTGCCCGCAATTAAATTTGGCGGGCAAACCACTATATTGATGTGGAGGGAACTCCATCAAAGTTACGGTGGAGTACCTCTTCTGCCAATATATAAATCAGGCCCTAATTCTGCATTTAGTTCTTCAGCTTCTGCCAGCCAGCAATTCACATTTCAATAGGCTTGAATGAGGTGCAAGCTTGCTTCCACGACAGGGAGAAAAGGTCTTGGTTGTGGGGAGTTTTTGTTGTACCCTTGACAGGATGACATGTGGTCTGAGCCCATGAACTTGATTAACTCTGAAGAGGCCTACCCTGTCACAAGAAGATTTAGCTAACATACAGGCTTGCACCATTCTTTTGTCATTCCAACCAGATGGGCTTCCTTCACAGTGGGCCTCCTGTTAACATTATATTGTCAGACCCTGCTGGTGGGTCAAGACCTGCTTGACAAGTCTGCTGGTTTTTCTGATGTGACATTTGGGATGCAGTTCAAAGAAGGGAAACAGAATGCCTTAACAATTTGTGTGTATTCACTGTCTGGTTTCTGAAAGCTCAGCTTTGTTCTACCAGACTTCTGTTCCTGAGTTTTCTGGGGATGCAAAGGATTTTAGTGTTAGATGTGGGAGAACACTAAGATTACCATATTACCCTTTCCATACACTCATTCAGCCCTCCGAGCCCAGGTTTAGTGTGGCCGAAGACTTTGGCCAACTTGAAAATGTCTAAAAGTGAGCAGCGTTAGCCCCGGTAAACTTTATTCAATTGTTTACAGAATCCTCAGAGGCTATTCCCACCTACTAGCTTGTGCCTGGCATAAATGTGGCATCTCAAGGCACCCACTTTAGAACACTCCTGTACAAGTGGAAGATCAGAAGAGGACTTAACCTGCTGTCTGAGACCTGAAAAGAGCCTTACTGGACTGGGCCTGCTCTCCCTCTTGTAACCAGGGCAAAGAAGTGGGCTCCAAGGTGCATAAGGCTGACCGTCTGTTCAAGCTACAGGGATAGATCAAGCTACAGCAAGGTTTCCTGCAACTGCCAATCCGATCAGTGGCAACTAGGCTTAGACTGAACCTGCCTCCTTTTGAGTGAATTAGTTCTTCCCATGCAGTTCTGGGGGGCTTTAGAAGTGAACTCTCATGGTGGATTGAGACTTAAAGGACTAAAGTCAGAAGCTAAAATCTTTGACTAAGATGAACCAAGTTAGTTTATCCAACCTGCACTCCATCGCGATCAGAGCCAAATTGTGCCTCGATCTTGTTCTACGATGACAATTGACTATCATTGGTGCTTTTGTGCTTCTTAGAGCTTTTTCTACTTAAAACTTCAAAAATTCATATAGCTTCATATAAATTCATATCTCAATTCATGTAGCATATTTCCCCTTACAGGATGTTTGTCATTTTGGAGTCATTTTTCTATTCAAGTCAAATATAAAGTTTATTTAGACAATTGGTGAAGAGTTTCTTTCTGGGCGCTTTCGCCCATTTTAGTTCACTATGCTGAATCTCATTCTTACACCTTTCATATCTTCTCCTGCCCCCAATCGTTTCCAAAATCTTAATAGGCCCACTTGCGCCTGGACATTCCATGAGGTCATGCCTAACTCCAGTCTAATAGCCTGAATCATAGATGAGCAAGGCAATGACATCAAGGATTTTATACATTTTCCTTCCTCCCTATCCCAGTTGCTTTTGCCACCTAAGCAGAGAATTTCTGCTCCTTACAGTAATTGTGGAGGTATCATTGCGTTGAAGGCCTTTAGCAATGGTCTCTGGGGCATGTCACCATAACTGTGATTACATTTTTTCAAACCACACACAGATGAATGGGCTTTTACTTTCTGTGCTTCCAAGTGTGTGCACCACTTTAGAGAATTGTCAAACCATATCCCAAGGTATTTGTACTCATTAAAAATCTCTAATTTGGCAATCTCTAATTTGGATTGCCCCAAATACCAGTTAAACTTCTGGTCTCTCTTCCCAAAGCACAGGATTTTAGTTTTATCCATGTTTACTGTTAGTCGTTTTGTTGTGCAATAAATGTCCATTTTCTATTACATTTTACTGTATTTTTCTCATTTATTTTGGGATTTCTATTGTTTTGCATTTTGACCTTATTACTGTTCTAGTATTGCATAACTG
The DNA here is from genome assembly GCF_964204655.1 of Triturus cristatus. Taxonomy (NCBI): domain Eukaryota; kingdom Metazoa; phylum Chordata; class Amphibia; order Caudata; family Salamandridae; genus Triturus; species Triturus cristatus. The sequence continues at coordinate 37,373,906 of NC_140594.1, forward strand.
CTGCCTGGTCTGTGTCATAGCTATCAGGGGTTTGGGCTCAGGTTGTTTAAGAGACTTTAGTGAGTAGCTCTGACAAGGATTGTGATTATTACTTGAAGTGGGTACATTCCCCCACAATCAACAACAGCCTATTTATCCTTCACAAACCAGTTTGTGACTAGTTTGCTATTTGCTTTTTTTCCGTACATTAGGCCAAGAATCTTTAAGCACTTTTATGACTGGTGGGTCAATGTTCTACAAACTTTTTTTCTGATCTCTAGCGAGTGTATGAAATTCCCTGCTTCATGGCTTGATTCCATTATTGCCTGATTTTCAAGAAAAAGAACAAAACAGATGAACACCAAAATAATTCTGTCCAATTTGCAAGGCTGGCTAGAAGAGATTCTTTTCAAGAATATTCTCTCTGGTATCTGAGGCTATCTGGACAAAAATTAGGACCCTGGCTTTAGATCTTTGAACATGGGTTATAGTATACTACTTACAGTGTGCTAAGCAGAGAGTTGTGGGAGTGAGGGAGATAAAACAGCTAATAACTGACATTGTAAGATACATTCCACATTGCTGTGTTCTGTTTAAAGAGTTATCTGGATAGTGGATTTTTAGCTCATGAACATTATTAAAACTTCTTTCAGCATCATACCGGACTTTGTTTTAAAGGTGTCCAGACTGGGATGAGAATCAAAAGACAAGCAAACCAGAACAAGGAAGTCCCTGGTTCTTATTTTAGGTCTAGAAGATGGTCAGCATGTCTGGAGAACTCGCATGGAGAACTTGCATGAGATTTATAATTTAGAAGAGTACTGTAATGTGAAAAGTAGAGAGAAAGGGATTGTTCTGAATTTGCCTCTTCCCTGTCTACTGTTCTGTACATCATATGTTGCTTGCATGTGTTCACTTGATCTTGGAAAATCTTTGCCTCAAATTCTTTTATTGTGTGTTATAGACTAAAGACAACTGACTCCTTGACTAGACTGAAATGAATAAACAGATAGGATTTATCTCTTCTTTCTTATATTTTTGTATACAGTAACTGACGTAGGCTCCTTGTGTCAGAAAAGTGCACTTACATACTCTTGTTGACACATTTCCATTCTTCCCTAGTCCTTTCTTTTTCCTGTATAATTCTTGATTGTGTAAACCTTTTAAGTATTACTTTTAGCTTTTGCATGCAGAGATCCAAATGCTAACAACAACTGAACTGAGAATAAGCAAGAAATATCGAAAGGCTGATGTAAAGCAAGAAAAGACCAAAGTGCGAATGCAAGATGCAAGGGAAAAAGAAAAGATAGTTTAGTGCATGAAACGAAGGAAAGAAAGAAGTTAAAAAGATATATGGGATGAAAGAACAAAGGATCGAAAAAAACAATGATGAAAAAGAAAACAGTAATAGAAAGAATAAGGTGCAAAGGAAAGGAAAATAGAAAGATGGAAGAAAAAAGAAAAGATAAGGAAAGAAGAAAGGTGTAACAAAAAACATGTGAGGGCGAGAAGGGGAAAGAGAGAAAACAAGAAAGATAATGGGCCATATGTAGGAAGCCCAATACCGGTCGGTAACGGCCGATTTTCGGTAAATATCCCGTTACCGACCGGTATTCAGGCTTTTGGTATGTAGGGGGCACATTTCAGGATTCGGTAATTTTACTGATTCGGTAAATACCGAATCCTGAAATGATATGTAGGGGGAGTGTGTGGTTGTTGTGGGGATTCGTTATTTACCACCAACTAAAAGTTGGTGGTAAATGACGAATAGCTGGAAAAAAGCATTTTTTTGCACTTTGAAGTGTGCAATGTGGCAGACATGTATGTGTGCCACATGTGCACACATGCAGGAATCAGGGGTGCAACAGGGTGTCACTGTGACACCCTGCCACCCTTGATTGTGCTCCCCCCATTACCGAATCGGTATTTACCGATTCGGTAATGGTAACTGGCTTCACATTGATTCCTATGGGCCTCCTGGCCCATAGGAATCAATGGGAAGCCAGTTACCATTACCGAATCGGTAAATACCGATTCTAAATTGCCGACCCATTCCGAATCGGTAAATATTACCGATGGATTACCTACATATCATTTACCACTTCATAAATACCGAATCGGTAAAATTCGGTATTTATGAAGTGGTAAATGTTAGGCTACCTATATATGGCCTAATATGTGATAAAGTAAGTGATGAGGCAGCAAGAATTGTCGAGCAGGATGGGGCAAGAAAGAGCACAGCAGGAGTTATAAAGTTTGTTTTCTACCATCTTGTGACAGGTTCTTGAGATTAAGTAAAAAGAGCAAATAAGAAAAAAATAAAATGAATGTAAAAGTTTCAATAGGAAAGAACAAGTACAGCAGAAGAAAGAGTGAACGACAAAGAAACAAAAAAGTTGCAAAATAGAAAGAAAGTAATAAACAAACACAGAGGAAGATGAAAAGAGGAAACTGAAAATAAATACTCAAGTGGAAAGAAAGGTGAAACAGAAGGAAGAAATGGTAAGTAGACAAATAAAGGCAGCGAAAAGAATAAAGTATTAGGAACAAAGACTTGTTATTAAATTAAAGACAGAAGAGTGAAAATGAAAAGAAGCAGCAAAGATAACAAGAAATGAAAAGGAACAACCTCCCACTAACCAAAGAAAGGGATGTTATTTCGCTGTTGTGCGAGGGCACTGTCAGCTTTCATCACCTGCATGGGTGCATGTCAAAATATCGTCTGTAGAAATATCCTCTGACATAAATATCTTGTTCTAAGTATCCCTTAAAAATAAGCATACTACTGGCTGTAGATGTTCTATGATGATCTCCACACGAGTTATATTTTTCTAAACAATATTTAGGATACAATATTTATGTCAGACTCTATTATGACAATCTGTGAGGGACAGCCACAGCCAGCCCTGTGCATTTGATTTGTACTTGGAAGTGACTAGAATCTGCGGGCCTCATTTATTAGGCCCTATCAGCAATTTTCCACCCCCGGAACAACACTTTTTTGAGGTTCAGGTGGCGCAATGTGCCACCACATACTTATAAGGCCACGTAAAGACACTTTACGTGGCTTTTCATAGCCTTATAAATGTGTGCCCCTTTCACGCAGGCAACTGCGCGAAAGGGGCGTTCCATGGGTGTTGCTGTGGGTGTTCCCACACAACACCCATGGAACCAGACACATTCTCAGATTTACGAGGCATTGTACACCTGGGAATGGTTCAGAACCTAACGCCACCCCAGGGGTGGCGTTAGGAAGGCGCAACAAAGAGAAATGAAAAGATTTCTCTTCATGATTTCATTTTTCCATGTATTCTACATTCTGCAGCACACATAGAAAAATGAAAGCGCCTGAATGGATTGATTTTGTGCAGAAAGTGTCCCTTCCTGCGCAAAATCAATCATCCCCTTAACGCAGGCACACAGCACCATGGTGCAAAGGTGCCTGCATTGGCGCATTGTGCCCCGGCGCAGGGGAAAAGGACAGGAATGCGCCCTATCATATAGATACAGCGCATTACTGCCCTTTCCTTTTGGCATGGGGCAGCGCAGCAGGGAGGCCTGCGGCGCTGCCCTAATGCAAACGCCCATAAATAAGGCCCTGTGGGGCAGATGTACAAGAAAATGCCGCAGTGTGGCACCACAAGCCATGTGGCTGCACCGCACTGAGTCCCTTTCAGAGCACAGGAATGCAACATATTTAGAATGATATGTCGCATTCCTGTGCTCTCCCCTGCGTTGTCACACAAACAGCTGCCATGCGCCGGCGCAGGCACCCTTGCACCATGGCTTGCTTCATGGGGAGATTGTTACCATGCAGGAAGGGCCAACTTCCTGCATGAAAACAATCACTACAGGCATTTTCCTCTTGCAATGCGTGATGTAGAATGCAGCACACATTCAAAGAGGGAAAAATTAGGAGAAATGAAAATATTTCTCCTTGTTGCGCCTCCCTACACCTCCCTGGGGAGGCGTAGCATTCAGACGCATTTCCAGATTTACGACTTCTCGTAAATCTGGAAATGTGTCTGGTTCCATGGGTGTTGCGTGGGAACACCCACAGCAGCACCCATGGAACGCCCCTTTCACGCAAAGTGCTGCGTGTAAAGGGGGCCGTATTTACAAGGAGGGTGGCTTTTTAATTCCTTGTAAATATGGAGCAGGAAAATACGCCACCAGTACGTCACAAAAAGTGATGTGCATAGGGGGCTTGTAAATCCGCCCCTGAGTGTTTAAGGGGCAGAGGTAGCATCTCTTTGCATTTGGTGGCAGGCAAAGGGAAGGCTAGTGTGTGATGAGCTGCCAGTCTTATGCATTTGTTTCTGTGAATTACACTGTCTGATTGATTTTAGTATTTCTGTAATGTTCTTTGAGAAAAACATTCTCATTCATAAAATGCCAGTAACAACATTAAATTAAACTGTGTGTATGATCATTAGTTCTCTTCTGGAAGTCGTGCATTAATTAAATGCATTGTGGAAATGACAAGAGAAATAAACAAGCACTTGTTTTTTTTGCAAAAACAATTTTAATTGCTTTACACAGTAACACTTGCCTTCGGTAGGCACCATCATACCAACAGTCAATCCCCATTTCTCGATTCATAAACAAGCACTTGTAATATACTTAAACAACTATTCAAGGTTTGGCTGAAAAATAATTATGTCAATCTATACATCCCTTACAAGAGGGGAAGAGACAAGTGACAAATTCCACAGCAGCCCTATTGGATTTCAGGAGTAACCTGCCCTCGACAATTGTTCCAATATACTTACAAGTCAGTCCCTCTTGTTGGGCCTAACGAACACAGGTTGTATCCCACCTCAATTAAATTTAGTTCCACAAAAACTGAACAACAATTCCAAATGAATGTGAGTCCTCACATAATGTGAATTTGCACTCTTGTATGAATGCACTCATGGATAAGATGCTACCAAAAGGGCATTTTTTTCTGTGTGAGAAAAGTTTCCCATAGAGGTGAGCCAGCTCTAGACACACTAGGCCATGGTTACCTTCAAAAGCAGGTGCACATCCATAAGCTTCTATGTTTGTCGGAAGAGCAGGAGAAAATCCATATCCACCTTAGTACTGGGGATGGAGCATCCTGAAACCTGGTGGGGATATAGAAGAAGGACATTCTTCCCTGTGGACAAACAAAAAAGAGATTTAAAATGACAAAACACAGATGCATTATAAATTTTTTTGGGTGACAGTCAGTGCCCATGCCACCCATCCATAGATAATTATAACATAACTTAATAAACATACTTCAAGTGCACAGAAACAAACATTCTTAGTTGTAGAGTGAGCATTTGGCCTTCTCAAAGGAAGATCCAGAGATCTACACAAGAGTGGTGGACAAGCTGGCCTTGTTACATGATGTTGTTGCTTCGGATAGTACGATTTCTCATTGGCACAGACGGAATGGTGATGAAGATATGCATATTACATCATCTGGTTACAGCTCCGGTGCCCACACATCAAGAACGGCTAGCTGAACTTTACGTGTTAGCTACGTATGAACTTCAGATTTATAAGGTTCAAGATCAAATCAAGGGATTCAATGATTTTTGGGGCCCATTTTGGACCTTTTGTGAATTTGTACTATTTTCCTTTTGTGTGTGGTATACTTCTCATCTCAACTGTGATGGCAAGTGGAGTGCTTTCATCTATGTCCTGATTTTGGGATGAAATGTTTGAGGTTTGTGCCTTAATCCATTTGTTTGCTGGGTGTATGTTATATGTGGGGATAGGTTATCTTAGGCATTGGTTAAACTGTATTTGTGAAGTACCTTATTGGATTTTTATTTTTATTTTGTATTTTTCGTTTATTTTACCTAAGTTCTTATTTGCTTCTTTTTGGGGTCATGCCTACTACAGTATTTATGTTGGAGTAGAGAACTTTCTTGGAGTACTTTGTATTTCATTACAGTTGTTTTTCACGTAAAATGGCATTTTCAATAAAGAAATGTACAAAAAACAATGTGTTACTAACCTCTTTTAGCCCATAAATAATGTAAATAACATGTTGTGAGATTACAAGTAATTTTATGTTTGAATTATTCTTAATTTTTTTTATCTTATATTCTGTCTAATAATTCTTGTTGCAAAAAACATGACGTGCATTATACTCCAGAGACCTCATGTAAACTAATCACATGCTGTGCAATATTGCACAACATTGCTACACGAAAAAGACTCTCCTCTGTGCCTCCTACTGTGCAATATTGTACAACATTTCTAAAGAAAAGGACTGGTGTGCCTATGGCTGAAGACTAACAATCCTACGCACCCCCAAACCCTGGTCTGGATGCGGATTTGCCGGGACAGGGAAGGACCCACTTTGCTGAAATCACAAGTAAGTACTTCTGAGGTCTTTTTTTTCACAATAATGAAGATGATCATTAAAACCATGACACCCGATGACTGTGCCACTTGTAGGTACTTTCTGACCATTCTGTAAATTTTTCAAGCGTTCCAAATTTCTTTTTTCAAAAGTTGATCTTTGACTTCCCTTTTAATCTTGAAATTGAAATTGCTTGATTTCTTTTTTGTGAGAAATCATGACATATTTGCAGTGTACCCCCACTTTTTGCGCCCAATTTGACTACTAGGCACTGGTCTTCTGACTCTGGCTGTGCCTTGGACTCTGCTAATTAGACCCAGTGCCTGTGCGCTGATTAAACGTATATGGTAATTAGGTACAATTATAATTGGTAATGATAGCTTAACTCTAAGCCCCTAGTATAAAATAGGGCATGTTGTTTTAGAGGCTCTGTAGACTCAATGCACTTAAGTGTGCACTACTTTGTTGCCTGCTGTCATTTTAAAGGCAGCACTGCTTTTCAGGCTGCCTTTACATAAAATGTATATGCAAATTCGACTTTGGGATTAAAGGTGCAAAGTCTCAAACTTCCTTATTTGTATATGTAAATCACCCCTAAGGTCTCCCTTGGTGCCCCAGAGGTAGGGTGCCTTGTTACTGTAAGCAGGGACAATATAAAAGATGTATGAGCCCTGAAGGGAAAATTGTCAATTTCATTTTGCTCTATATGCTAACATGATTTTTTCCCAAGTATAAATATTGACAGGAGTAAGCTAGAAATGTCATTCAAAGACTCAAATTAATAGTTATGATAAATCCAACAACTTGCCACTATTACAAAAAATAAGTTATAGAAATTTATTTTCTGTGAGCCAAAATACGATTTTCCAGATGCCCTCTCCTGATTGGCCAGCCACTGCCAGGGTGTGCCAAGCTGTCTTAATGAGGTGTTCAGTGGCCTGTTAGAGAGACAAAGAATTTCATGTGAGTGGAGAACTCCGGCTGCAAAGTAAAAGGCAGAATGGGAGTGGAGTGGCCAAACTGGTCTTCAAAGGGAGAATGACACTTTAGGACAGCACAGGCTCACCCCACATCCTGCACCCCCAACCACATAGGAGCCCCTGTAATTAGATTAGCGGAGGGGCTAGAAGAGGATTGTAAGATAATCTTAACCACACCAGTAGGTTAGTTTAGCTAGATCTAACCCTCCAAGAGAGAGCTTCTCCATCTTGGATTTTGGAGGAATAGTGCGTTCTGGGGCAAGAATATGCCACACTTTGCAGGACGAAGTCATACCAGATGGTGGCACCCTGCATTCAATTGGTCAGGGGTCCCCCTGCTTCAATCAATCAATCAATCAGGAGTTTGTATAGCATGGCTACTCACCCATGAGGGTCTAAAGGTGCTGAGGGGGTGGGGGTGCTGCTGATTTGTCTGGACGTGGAGGTTCCGTTGAAGAGCCAGGTTTTGAGATCCTTCCTGAATGGGGTCAGCAAAGGAGATTGCCTGAGGTGAAGGGGCAGGGACTTCAAGGTCTTGGCAGCGAGGTAGGAGAAGGATGCTCCTGCGGTTCTGGTCTTGTGGATCCATGGTAAGGTGGCAAGGGCAAGTTGGGTGGAGCGAAGTTGTCTGGCAGGTATGTGGAATGGGAGGCGGTGGTTCAGATATGCTGATCCTATTTCATGGAGAGCTTGTCGCCCAGGAACACTGAATAAATATTGAAGAGTTGCCAAGTAACAACAAGGAGAAGAACGACTGCCCTGCTGGAACCCTGATCTGCACCCAAAGTATTGAACTTCAAAGGACGGCATCTGCTGCACAACCTGATACTACAGCACAAAGATTAAGGAGTGGACAGCCTGCAAGCTCCAGGTTAACAGAGCCCACCTACATCATCTCCACCAAGAAGTTACCATCCAGGAGTGTGTCCAATGGACTTTTAAGGATTTGGCCAGGTGCTTTGTGGGAATTGTAGTCCCAATATCCTAAGGACCATCTCCAAGCTTCTAGACCTCTGGGTTGGTGTTTTGGGCACTTTGAACCCATAAGATGAACTTCAGGAACAATTTCCAGAATTTTGGAAATGTTTGGAGCAACTTTTGGTAAAAGCTCCATAAGGTGACCAACCTGAGGTCGAGATTCAAGCCGGTGACGTTGAACCCTGGCCCAGCCTGGATTTCAGGTTCCTCCTGCTGAAATCTCTGGAGCTTAAGACTAACAGGAGTTGACTGAGGGCTCAAACTGGACCAAGCAGACAAAGCTGCTGTGATTCCGGCCTGCTCTAGAGGTCCGCTCGATGTGAAGAGAAAATCTTGCAGAAACATTTTTAAGTGCGAAGGCAATATTTTGACTGAGGACTCCTACTTAGTGTTTCCGACCAGGGCTCCATCGTGGTTGTCCTCACACTTTGACTTTGTCCTGGTCAAGTGTGACCAGATGTCCCAATTTGACACTATTGGGTTTTAATCACTAGAAAGTGTTTTTCTTTAAAAATTAATATCTCTGTTTCCTTACATTGGATGTTTGTCATTTTGGTGCCTATGTGTTCATAAAAATATAACCTATGTTTATGAATTGGTTTTTATTGTGTGTTGTGTCTTACTTATTTAATATATTGGTGGTTTTAAATGCTCTACACACCTGTGTCCTAAGGTATGCATGCATGCTCGTTACCAGCTACTAAGGGTTGAGCAAGGGAATAATTTATTGAGACCTTGACTGAACCTTTTTTTTGTGTTTATGGTCTTATTACTAGTGGTAAGCCCCAAATTATCACTTCTAATAAACCACTTTTCAAACCTTTTTTTACTTTACTAAATCCTGGGGGTTGCCTGTAGGGGTTTATGGTTTATTTTATTAGGGTTGAGATTAGCAGCTTATTTTACCAATATATCTTTGGTGTGCCATCACCTTGGTGGTTGTGTGAAGAAACCTTACAGTGACAAGCTTTCACTAAACGTACGTGCAATCTTGGAGTTAGCACTCTAGTCAATCGACACTACTGGGCATGTGCAGGCACACCATTACATATTTATTGCCAGACACTGCATGACTGTGCAGTGGGCATAATCTGCTGGTGTGCTCAGTAGACATGCTGTTGGCATGCCAAAGCCATACCCAATTCAATCCCTTATTCTCCTGCCCAGGCTAAGTCTGTGCGGTCAGCTCAGAATCCTGACTTCAGAACACATTTCTGACTTATATGTGAAGTTTTTAATTAAGCTTGGCATGAAAGAGAAATGGTTCTTCTAAAGACACCCAACAGATCCTTCAGTGACTTGAAGTGAGCATTGCAAATAACACTCACTGCAAGAAGCTCTCCCCGAGGAAGTAAATTAAGGAATGGGATAAACTTATTCAATGGCTTTCTCAATGTTTATTGGCTCCCTGCCCGTTCAGTGCAGATACATGACATCCTTGATGGTTAGCATTGGGATTTTTTCTATTTAATGTTAAGTCACCGTTCGTAGCCAGACCAGGCTCTAACTGCTCCTGAAGACTACAAAAGTGTACATGCTGAAAGGAGAGGGTGTAGGTGAAGGAGAATGTATTGAACAGGGAATCTCTTATGGAGAAATGGCATTTTTTAATAACAAGCTCATTAGTCTTGAGCATGAATTAGTATGAAGATTAGCACAAATTATCAAAGAAAGGATTCTCACAATTGCTATATAAATTCCTTAAAACAAGCTAGACTCTTCGATTCATTACTTGTAAAGTTAATAGTGCTGACTGTTTGCCCATGGGTCAGAATCTATGCATTGCAGTGCTCAGAGTGGAGATTCCACCATAAGTGTGGAGGCTACGCCCTAGTGCGGAGACTCCGCACTCATAAGTTTGAGTCATAAGTCCATTTGTGAACAGGTCCCCTGCTGAGGCAAACAGATATAGAGTCTCCTATCATGAGAACGATGCAGCTGGCTCTAAGCAGTATAAGGTTAAAAAGACTGGGCTATTATTAGAAAAGTCTAGTTATGTGTCTAATTCTATTTTGGACTCTAAGAATTCAGTTATCAAAATGTTCTCCAAGTGAGTTCATTTATTTAACCTAACAGTAACTCTGGCGTTTTGGTACCCTCTCAGGAGGTATTTAGGAATCTGGCTCATTAATTTTTTGTTAAAATTAAGAAGATTTGCAGTCAGGTGGAGACCTCCCTGACTCTTACTTTACATGACTTCTGTCTGATCATGGACAAGCTTGCACCCTGCACTTATACTGTTGAATCTATGTAGAGCATTCGGCACAGTTGCTCGTGAAATTTTGATTGAGAGTCTGACTTAGGGCCTGATTCAGAGTTTGACAGAATCCATCACAAACGTGATGGATATCCAATCTGGTGTAATGTAAACAATACACTTGTAATATGCTGGATTGGATATCCATCACATTTGTAACCAAGTATCCCATCCACTAACTTCAAAATCAAGCCCTTACTCTTTAGAGATACTCTGTTGGCTTCATTTGCCTCTTTTATGAAACACTGGTCGCACTCAGTGGTGCTCCACAATGTCGGTCAACTTCTATGAAAGCCATGTATGGAGTCATTCAGGGCTCATTTCTGTCACCCATTTTGCAGCATGTTCCTTTCTAACATATATTAAATCATCTAGGTGCATTGCAGCTTCCTATGTTATTGACACCCAATTGGTTTTCAGATTGGATCAAATGCTCCAGGTTCAGTAGGAAACATGGCAGGATGTTTATTGGCAGTCCAGCCTAGGATGTCCTTAAATTATTTTTTTGCAAGTTAACTTGAGTACGTTGGAGCTCTTACTGGTGGGTAAAAATGCAGACTGAGGGCATGGCTCCACCTGGAGCTACATGAATTGTCTTTGGCTGAAGTGAATTAGCGGACACTGTTCTCTGTTCTTTGTTTATCAGTCACCCGTGGCTTAAATTGGAAGCCCAGTGAGGTGAAGATTGGCCCCGAGCCCTGATGAAATCGCCGCAACTGGAGTATGGCAATGAAACATGTTGGCCTATCCTAAAGTGGTCTGAAACATGCGGTTTGTTTTTTACTCTTGAGTGGGCTCATAGCATTGAGTAAAAGTAGGATCATGTGAGTCTTAACTCATTTTTAGTTTGGAGAAACGTGGTTACTCTTCTCACACCACGGGGTCTAATTTGACAGAAGCACATTTTTTGTGCAAATTTTCTTTATATCATTTCCTCACCTCCTATATTATTTTATATTGGACATTTGATTTTGTTTCTTTCATGGTTAAGAAAGTCACCGATGATGAGAAACATGAGCAAACTGGTGAGTACCTACCAGCAGCTCCCTTGGTGATGATTACGTGAGGTACTTTCTGATCTTTCGCACATTTTTCTTTCTTTGTACACACCTTTAAGTGGGAGAACAAATGGGGTGGACTGATAAATATATACATAAAATAGCTTTTAGACATTTAGGATTAGACACGACTGGCAATTGGTAAAAGCTAGCAGTTGGGCGGAGACATTAGTATCCTGCCCCCAAGATCTGAAAACTTTGTGGTATGTCCAAAGCAGTCAGGTCAATTTAGTATATTGTTTGCGTTTGAGTGGAGGGTGACTTGATTGAAGTATTCCCTCTTTCGCTCCTTAATGTGGATGATGGCTCCACCTTCTCAATCTACAATATTCAGTTCTTTTCCCTTTCACTTTGATGTTCACTTAACTGTAGAACCCCAGATAATATTGATCTCTTAGGACTGTTTTTCCATTTGACGGTTATTAGAAAAATCCTACCCTTCCTACCTAAGCATTTACAGTGTCAAGTCTTAGATGTGAGTATTTTGCCCAAATTTGATTAATGCACCTTACTTTATTTAGTATCCCACAGGTGTCTCTTACAACATTGCAGAGACTTCCGAACAGAGCTGTTAAAGTGCTATTGTGGTTAAAGAAGCCCAACCCTGTATCTCAAGCAGGCATTAACTTGCATTGGCTTCTTGTGAGGGCGGGAATAAGGTTCCAAACTCCGTTTGATGTTTAGTGAAAGATTAATGAAAGGTCCCCTCTAGTTGATAGATTTCAGCATTACCTATCACATAGAAAGCTTTGCTCCAATTAGAAATTACTTTTGGACTATCTCACATCAAACATACTAGAGCATTAGACCAGAGTTCTGTCAGGCTTAGGAACACTGCTTTGGAATAAACTCCTGTGGTGATTAAGGGCCCTATTTAGAAGTTGGCAATGGGATGATCCATCACAAACATGGCGGAGGTCAGGACCATCATATTGCAAGTGTATTATAGCCTATGGCACATAAGATATTGCAGACTGGATATTCACCACATTTCTGCAATAGCAATTTGTTCCCCAGTATATTTGTGAGATGATTGCGGCTCCTCTAAAGCTTTATCACCCATGGAACAAAGAATTTTTCCATTGAAAAAAGCACAAAAAGTATATAGAATGTAAAATAAAGACAGACAAAAAGAGAGGGAAAAGTGGTTAAAAGAAGAGTCTGAAGAGAAAGATGTCCTTAAATATTAGGAAACAGTGAAATAAGGTCATAGAACAAGGAGAAAGAGTAAGTGGCAGACAAGGAAAGATCCTATACCATGCAAAGAGGCAATGTCTCCCGATGAACATCCTCTTCTCTTAAAATGTTATCCATTTTCTTTAGACAATACTCAAGTGTCAAGAACAGAAAAAAACAGACATGCAGTCATAGTCTCCAGACCTTGTAACACCGTCATCCAACCCTGACTCCTTGGGAAATGTGGACAACTCTCTCCAGGAGGGTGGAGATGACTAGGATAACATCATGTATCCAAATGAACCACAGGAGTACGACTGAGATGATGGACAGTGTTGAGCAAGACTACGCGAATCGTCCTCCTCAAGGTAATACAGTCTCTTGGGATGAATATGCATCACAGAAAAAGATAGCAATCTACTCACACCTAATCTTTCCCTTAAAATGAAGTATGTGCTGTAAAATGAATCTCCTACTCTTACATTCCCCATGTAAAGTGATAATATTCAGTACCTTTGTGTTGCCTCTTGTCCTGCTCCTGGTAACATCACTTTGGACCAGCAGTGTAAATTAAGCACATCTATTTTTTTTCTTCTCTATATTACGTGGTATATTATAGGGTAGTTTTCTAGTATGTTTTGAGACAATGAAAGGCAAAGTTGCAGTGGGGGGGGGTTCTAAATTTTATACGCTAGCAGATTCCATCATAATCCACCACATATTAAAATCAAAAAGAGAACTTTGGATGGAATGTGAAATGCATCCAACACAGCCCATGTTATCCATAATGTTGGCTATTACGTTGATCAACTGCATTTGCCACCAAGAAGCATAGTTTTATCAATAGCTTGTCTAGTGACCTTAAAGATGTGGAATCCATTGATGATGCCCTTGTACCCCAGTCCTTGGAAACAAAAATCATAAACCTTATTGAATATGGCATGGCCACCCACTCGAGAACAGGACCAGAAAATAATATCTGAAACAAATCATCGCGATTCTATTACAAGGCTGGATGCTCTAACTCTATGACTATGACTCATCTTTCTGTACAGAAGAAACTACACATGATAGAAATCCAACATGATCGAAATTTAACCGAACACCACATCAGGAGGATCTGCATACTGGTAGTTTAGTGACCTCATAACTGATCAGCCAATCAACAGCAGGCTCTGTAACATCTCTGTATAGCAGCAAATATCATCCTTTCTGCTCAGCAGAAGATACGTACTAGTTCATCATTTCTGCAATAATAGCGCAGTATTTGCATCATATATTGTTAGCTTGTAGAGGCTTCTTGCTTATGGGAAATCTGTTTATTTCTCACCCTGTTACCTCTGCCATTGGTATTTCTGGGCAAGTTGGCACATAGGGATCATATTCTTTCTCTCATGTTTTATATTACAGTGTGTATTTGATAACAGTGTCGGTGGGCTATTATTAGAATATGTAGAGCTGGGACACGTTGATTCCCTTGGGAGAGCCATTGATATCACATGTTGACTTTGCATGCCAAGAAGGCACGTGCACATTTCCCCCCTTGACATTCAGAGCGGGGAGCCACATGTAGTGATACAGCTGGGACTTTTTAATCAGATGTCAGCATGATTAACATTGCAGCGCATTCACAGTCTACGGATTCAGGTGTCATCAGTGGCTGCGATCATGCTGCCTCGGTGCTGTGATTACTCAACATGGAACAGAAACCGCTCTTCTTGCTGTAGTCGAAGAATCTAAGAAAACCCTCGACAAAGGAGGAGCAGTAGCTATCATCCACCTTGATCAGAGCTCTGCATTTTACAAGGTCAACCTTGACACGGCTCAGATCCTAATTAAATGGTAGAGCATTCCGGGTCTTTGTAGGAGAAACAACTTCTAGTAGCCTGTCACTCAATTGTGGAGTGCCCCATGTACATGAGGGTGAGCAGTCTAAATATCGAGTTTTAAATATCGAACTACAAGTATATCGAGTTGTAAATATCGTAGGTAAAGAATATCGAAGTCAAGAATATCGATGGACAGAATATCGACCCCAAGGTAAGTATTATCGAAGTTAATAATATCGAAGTCATTAATATAAATGTAAGTAATATCGTAATCAAAAATTTCGATGTCAATAATATCGATATTTTATTAGTGTAATGTATTTTAATATGTATTTTATTTGTATGTTAAAGATTATTGTAATGTATTTTAATACATTTAAAAATAAATGTTTAGAGATTAATAATTATTTAAAATATAATTTAGTGTTTTAGTATCAGAGCGGGTTGTGGGTTTATAGGGGAATAGGGTGGGAAGTAATTTAATTATAATTAATTAATTAATATGTATTGTTTAATTGGTATGTATGATTAATTAATTGTTAATTAATTACTAATTGTTAATTAAATATATTAATTGACTAATTAATTGTTAATTAATTATTAATTGTTAATTAATTTTATTAATTGGTTAATTATATAAGTTATAATTAGTTTAATATTAATATTTATTTGTTGGTATTGTTAATTAATTAATTGTTAATTACTAATTAATTGGTGATTTAATTTTATTAAGTGATTAATTGATGATTAAATTAATTATGTGAATTTTAATGTGTAGTGGGTTGTGGGTTTATAGGGGAATAGGGTGGGATGTAATTAAATTCAAATAATTACTGATGATTTTTATTTATTTGTAATTAATAATAATTAATTGTTAATTAATTGTTAATTGGTATTTAATTGTTATTAGTACGTTAAATATAGTAAATATAAATAATTTATTATTCCATGTTATTTGTTGTTATTGCTAATTAATGTATTGTTAATTAATAATTAATTTGTGAATAATTGTGATTTGGTAGTTAATATGTATAAATTTGTAAATAATAAGTATATTAATTATAAAGAATGTATTATTAATTGTAAATAATAGATAAACTGATATTTAAATGTATTGTGTATTTTGTATGTGTAGTGTGTTGTGTGTTAAAGGGGGAATAGTGTGGGATGTAATTTAAAGTTATTTATATAAATATTTATTTTAAATAATTGGTATTTAATAATACATATTTTGTAAATTAATTATTAATATGCTATTTTTTTATAACTAATTATTTAATTGGTTATTATGTTTATAGAATCCCTATGCTATCCAGTGCTTTCCCAACTGTTTTACTATCTGGAGTTGGAATAGTAATTTTTAACCCTACGCTATCCAGCGCTTTCCCTACTGTTTCACTTACTGGAGTGGGAATAGTAATTTGTACCCCTACGCTATCCAGCGTTTTCACTACTGTTGCACTCTCTGGAGTGGGAATAGTAATTTTTACTCCTACGCTATCCAACGCTTTCCCTTCTGTTGGACTCACTGGAGTGGGAATAGTAATTTTTACCCTTACGCTATCCAACGCTTTCCCTACTATTGCACTCTCTGGAGTTGGAATAGTAATTTTTACCCCTACGCTATCCAACGCTTTCCCTACTGTTGCACTCTTTGGAGTTGGAATAGTAATTTTTACCCCTACGCTATCCAGCGCTTTCCCTACTGTTTCACTTACTGGAGTGGGAATAGTAATTTGTACCCCTAAGCTATCCAACGCTTTCCCTACTGTTGCACTCTCTGGAGTTGGAATAGTAATTTGTACCCCTACGCTATACAGCGCTTTTCCTACTGTTGCACTCTCTGGAGTTGGAATAGTAATTTTTACCCCTACGCTATCCAGCGCTTTCCCTACTGTTTCACTTACTGGAGTGGGAATAGTAATTTTTACCCCTACGCTATCCAGCGCTTTTCCTACTGTTTCACTTACTGGAGTGGGAATAGTAATTTGTACCCCTACGCTATCCAGCGTTTTCACTACTGTTGCACTCTCTGGAGTGGGAATAGTAATTTTTACCCCTACGTTATCCAACGCTTTCCCTACTGTTGGACTCACTGGAGTGGGAATAGTAATTTTTACTCCTACGCTATCCAACGTTTTCCCTACTATTGCACTCTCTGGAGTTGGAATAGTAATTCTTTTCCCTACGCTATCCAACACTTTCCCTACTGTTGCACTCTCTGGAGTGGGAATAGTAATTTTTACCCTTACACTATCCAACGCTTTCCCTACTATTGCACTCTCTGGAGTTGGAATAGTAATTTTTACCCCTACGCTATCCAACGCTTTCCCTACTGTTGCACTCTTTGGAGTTGGAATAGTAATTTTTACCCCTACGCTATCCAGCGCTTTCCCTACTGTTTCACTTACTGGAGTGGGAATAGTAATTTGTACCCCTACGCTATCCAACACTTTCCCTACTGTTGCACTCTCTGGAGTGGGAATAGTAATTTTTACCCCTACGTTATCCAACGCCTTCCCTACTGTTGGACTCACTGGAGTGGGAATAGTAATTTTTACTCCTACGCTATCCAACGTTTTCCCTACTATTGCACTCTCTGGAGTTGGAATAGTAATTCTTTTCCCTACGCTATCCAACACTTTCCCTACTGTTGCACTCTCTGGAGTGGGAATAGTAATTTTTACCCTTACACTATCCAACGCTTTCCCTACTATTGCACTCTCTGGAGTTGGAATAGTAATTTTTACCCCTACGCTATCCAACGCTTTCCCTACTGTTGCACTCTTTGGAGTTGGAATAGTAATTTTTACCCCTACGCTATCCAGCGCTTTCCCTACTGTTTCACTTACTGGAGTGGGAATAGTAATTTGTACCCCTACGCTATCCAACGCTTTCCCTACTGTTGCACTCTCTGGAGTTGGAATAGTAATTTTTACCCCTACGCTATCCAACGCTTTCCCTACTGTTGCACTCTTTGGAGTTGGAATAGTAATTTTTACCCCTACGCTATCCAACGCTTTCCCTACTGTTCCACTCTTTGGAGTTGGAATAGTAATTTTTACCCCTACGCTATCCAGCGCTTTACCTACTGTTTCACTTACTGGAGTGGGAATAGTAATTTGTACCCCTACGCTATCCAACGCTTTCCCTACTGTTGCACTCTCTGGAGTTGGAATAGTAATTTTTACCCCTACGCTATCCAGCGCTTTTCCTACTGTTGCACTTTCTGGAGTTGGAATAGTAATTTTTACCTTTACGCTATCCAACGCTTTCCCTACTATTGCACTCTCTGGAGTTGGAATAGTAATTTTAACCCTACGCTATCCAACGCTTTCCCTACTGTTGCACTCTTTGGAGTTGGAATAGTAATTTTTACCCCTACGCTATCCAGCGCTTTTCCTACTGTTGCACTCTCTGGAGTTGGAATAGTAATTTTTACCTTTACGCTATCCAACGCTTTCCCTACTATTGCACTCTCTGGAGTTGGAATAGTAATTTTAACCCTACGCTATCCAACGCTTTCCCTACTGTTCCACTCTTTGGAGTTGGAATAGTAATTTTTACCCCTACGGTATCCAACATTTTCCTTACTGTTGTTTTTGTTGGAGTTGGAGTAGTAGTTTTATTGTGTCTGATATTTCATATGTTTTGTATTATTTTTCCTATTGTAATATATCATTAATATTAAAAATTATTCACATTAAAAATATTGATTATTATTTGCTATATGTAATTATTAAATATTTATTAATGTTATTATTTTATGTGTATAGATGTATTGGTAATTTTTAAAAACATTTAATAATTTATACGTTACAGAAATTATTAGTAAAATTAATTATTGAGTAAGTATATATATTATATATTATATGTATATGTTTAATTAAAGTTTTATTAAATTATATATATTACTTATACATTTTAAATATTATACAATATATTTAATTATGTTTATTTAATTTCTAAGTATAATTTGGTTTATTTTACATATATTTTTAAAGTAAAAGAAAAACGATATTTTTAATAACGATATTTTTGACATCGATATTTAATTTTCGATATTTTTGTACTTACCATGTTGTAGATAGGATGTCGATATTCTTGACATCGATATTTTTGTTGCGATATATTTGTAGGTCGATTTTATGTCTGTCGAAATTATGTCATACAACCGTACATGAGACCACTTGCTGAGATTATCTTGCCATATGGGATTAAACTTGTCACGTATGCCGATGATACTCAGTTGGTAGTATCCCTGAACCATCCCCAGAATTCTCCATCTGACCTGGAATCCTGTCTTGAGAAGGTGGCAATATGGATGCAACACTCTTGGCTTTAACTAAACTGAAATAATACTCCTTGGCAACTCGCCTAATATTGACCTTAAACATGTATGGCTAATTTGCCTTGGACCTGCCCTGGCCCCTAAATCTAAGATTAAATGTCTAGAAGTCTTGCTGGACAAACTGCTCAAATTTGACCAGCAAGCAGTGGAAATATCAGGAGTCTGCTATGGAATGCTTAGACTGCTTCAGAAAGTTCTACTTCTCCTTCCCATGGGGGCTAGGAGATTTATGATCCAAGCCTTGGTCCTCTTTCGTTTGGACTACAGCAACTCCCTGTATCTGGGAGCACCTAAATCTATAATAGGGAAACTTCAAGCTGTTCAGAACTGTACCACTTGTTTGCTGCTTAGCATTCCCAACACTCAGTCAGCTAAGCCAGGTCTGAAGAACTTACACTGGCTGTCCATTTCGGAAAGAATAACATTTAAGTCCCTGTGTATTGCCCATGATACTGTTTGGGGGAAAGGTCCCCCAATTAATGGCTCTCTCATCACCTTTTATCACCCCAAGAAATTGTTTCGCTCTGCTAACCTGAACTTAGCCGCTATCCCTAAAGTCAGAAGGATGAGGAGTGGGGGCAGTTCCTTCTCCCACAATACAGCTAGATTCTCGGACACCCTTCACCTGCACCTTCACTCAGAGACTCACCATCTTCCCTTTCGAAAGCTTCTTAAAACATGGCTGTTTCATAATACCACTTTGTGAGCTATCAAATCTTCCCCCCATTTTGCTGCTAGTGCTGGGATGCCTTAGGGTAGCTATGCGCTTAATAAATGTTGTTAAATTAAATTAAATTGCTGTGGAAGCCAGATTGGGAGGCATCAAGTAGCTGGTTCTGCTTCAGGTGTGTCGTGAGTTTCTTGTTGATCATCTTCACCAGTGCCTTGACTGGGAATGAGAAAAAAAAAAAACAAGCAAGGGTTTGGTCCTAAATCAGTAAGGCCGGAACAATATATCAAATGTGTACCAAACAAATGCGAATACTGATACCTTTCAAACTCAAACAATTCTCTCACACACCAGATGACCTAAACAATCTGGTTGAAAAAATCACATTTTCTTTTTCAAATTATCTTTTTTCAGGTATACATTATCTTGTTTTGAAATTACGAATCATTATTTGTAATTTTGAACAATACAAATGAAGAAACCATCTTAGACATACACTGAAAACACACAAACATTAGACACATAAAATCAAACAATTGTGGTACAAATCCAAAAAAAGAATAAATACTTTATTGCAATTTTGAATACAGCTTTTGTTCTAGACATATTTTGTCACATTTCTAAAGTAAACAAGGCCTCTGAAATCTTTCAATTGTTACAAAGACATCTTTTTTGTTCAATATTTCAGAGGACAATTCCAAATGGTGGGCCTACTGGGTTCACTTCCTACTTTAAACTTTTTATACACTTAATAAGTGGTGAGAACCCTGTGGCCTCCCCATCTGTGTGGGCACCTATTTGTCTCAAATTGAAAACAGTTGACGTGTTTCGAACACTTTAGGACATTAATGTTAGGTTCTCCTGAGGACTTAGAACTTGAAAGCTGTAAAATAAAAAATATATATATTCATACTTCCAGAATCATCCATGCATTCAAACCTCATTTACACAATGTTATCTTTCACAAAAGAAATCTAAGCTCTCCATTTACCTCAATCTCTTTTTCAATGGAATTTTGTCACAGTGCTCACCAGCCGGTGAATGAAGTATCTAGTCATCAGCCTTCAGAAAAAACCAAAGCCAAACCAACGTTATAATACAGTCATCTAACCAGTCTAAGTTGTGTACATCGCTCTTCTGGTCAATTGCTTACTTGTGTGTATGATGAAACAAATATTCTCCTTCAAATTCCCTTTTGCTTCTTAGGTTCAATCGATCTTTCCAATCTCTGTTGATTCAAAAATATATCTGTATCAATTCCTAGAAAGTGCCTGGGCGATCATGCGGCATAATTTCAAAGTGGTCATCTCAACGAGTTTGTTCCTCATCTGTTAATGGCAGAACATGTTGACAAACCCAAATGTCTGTCTTAAAGATAGCCAATTGATTGGTATGTGACTTCTATAGAGTGACCCACAAAGTAATGCCAATAAACTTTCTGCAAAATGGTTTGTCTTATCTTTAAATGAATCATAACCGAAACTGAAGAGGTTGTTATAAAAACCAAGGTTGTGAAACCTCATCCTTATTCCGTATGCACCTGGATGCGCCCGTTTTTTTGCCGTACATTCCCGAGGTAATTATTGATTATGCAAAGAGTCAAAATGCTTACGGAGTGCGTGTTGCTTGTTTATGCCGGCAGCTTGATCTTAATCGGGTTTGCCGCACGCCAAATAATTGGCGACGTTCCTCTTGAGTGTCTCGTTATGCCCGGACATATCTAGCTCAAGGTGCTACCTGCACGATGGATGTAGGTTTGTGCGTATTATCACAATAAACAGCCGTGCATGATCATGCTTACTCTGTGTTTTGTCTGTATCCAGTCCTCGGTTGACGGAATCAAACCCCGTCTTGCACCGTCGGGTCACTTCTGGTTCATTTGTTACGTGTGTCTTCCGGGGTAGATTTAAAGCGATTTGAATAAAAAAATGATCAGAATCTTTATTGAGAGCTCTGCTCGTAAACACGCATGATTCTATATCACTATATTTAAAAAAAATTGGGACAAAAACAGGTGGATAATTAAGGTTGTTTTTTAACAGTGAAAACAAACTTTAACCTGAAGAAAATTCAAACTTGAAGTTTCTTTTGATTTTATACGGAAAGGTTAAAAGTCTAATCTCCGATTTACAATCTGTGTCCATAGTTCGAACTCAAAAAAGAGAGGGAACGAAAATTGAATGATAAACTTATTACAGATGCTTTTCCTTAGTACAAATTAAAGATTAAGACACGTGTTCTGTTCTCCAGCTCGTGAAGGTACTTTCCGAATAAACAAATGAAAATACATCAAACACAAGGTGTTGTCATATTATAATGGGAATTTATAGAAAGTGCAGGATCTACTCCTGGTGCTTACAGATTTTGTGCTTCTGTTAGGTAAATAGAGAGCTTAGATTTCTTTTGTGAAAGATAAAATTGTGTAAATGAGGTTTGAATGCATGATTGATTCTGGAAGTATGAATATATTTTTATTTTATTTTTTATTTTACAGCTTTCAAGTTCTACGTCCTGAGGAGAACCCGACATTAATGTCCTAAAGAGTTCGAAACGTGTCGACTGTTTTCAATTTGAGCCAAATAGGTGCCCACTCAGATGGGAAGGCCACAGGAAGCTCACCACTTATTAAGTATAAACATTTTTTAAGTAGGAAGTGAACCCAGTATGCCCACCATTTGGAATTGTCCTCTGAAATATTGAACAAAAAAAGATGTCTTTGTAAAGAATTGAAAGATTTCAGAGGCCTTGTTTACTTTAGAAATGTGACAAAATCTGTCTAGAATAAAAGCTGTATTCAAAACTGCAATGTCGTATTTATTCTTTTTTTGGATTTGTACCACAATTGTTTGTTTTTATGTGTCTAATGATTGCGTGTTTTGAGTGTATGTTTAAGATGGTTTCTTCATTTGTATTGTTCAAAATTACAAATAATGATTCGTAATTTCAAATCAAGATAATGTACAAGTGAAAAAAGATAATTTGAAAAAGAAAATTTGATTTTTTCAACCAGATTGTTTAGGGCATCTGGTGTGTGAGAGAATTGTTTGAGTTTGAAAGGTATCAGTATTGGCATTTGTTTGGTAGACATTTGACTGGGAATGAGAGCAGAGAGTTTGTCCAGCAGTTTTTGAGTTTGCTGGGGTCTGCAGAGGTTTTTTTTAGTAGTGGTCTGACTTCAGCATGTTTCCAAACATCTGGAAAGTTGTGTTGGTGATTGAGGGGTTTAGCAGTGTGTTGAGTTCTTGGCTGATCATCTGGTTTTTTAGATTAAAGATGTAGTGCGGGTATGGGTCTGTGGGAGCTCCCTAGTGAATAGTTTTTATGATGGAGGTGTTGTCCTGGGTGGAGAAGTGGTTCTAGGTAGTCAACCTGTGGTTTGTGTCAGTTGCGGTGAAGGCTGATCTGTTGAGGAAGTCCGTAAGTGTAGGTTGAAGTCTGAAGTTCTCTATATGGTTGTGATCTTGTCTTGGAAGAAGTTGGCGAGCTTGTTGCACAGCACTGGTGAGGGTGTGATGTAGCTTTTGCTGGTAGCTGCGTTGGAGAATTCCTTGATGATGTTGAAACATTTCTTGCTGTTGTTGGTGCTGGTTTAGATGTGTGCTGCTAGGGCTGTCTGCTTTGTCGCACTCAGCATGCAGTGGTAAAGGTTGAAGGAGGTCTTGAAGTCTGCCCTGTCAGAGGTGTCTTTTCTGGTGAACCATCTTTCTATCCAGCGGTTTTCTGTCACATTTCACTGTTCTTAGTTCTTTGGTGTACCAGCTGGCTATTTTGGAGGATTTTCTCTGCGTGCTGCTCTTTATAGGCTAATTCTGTTGGCACAATTGGTGATCCAGTCATTGAGGTTCATAATTCCATGTTCCAGGTTGGTGGAGGGCAACTGTGTTGGAGCTAATAAGGACTTCTGTCCAGCTGGTCTCTGAAATTTTGCTCCATTTTTGGTGGGGGCACTGGTCATCTTGGGGGTGTTGGTTTGGGGGCTGGAGATGCTGAAGTGGACAATGGAGTGATCGGTCCATGTGAGTTCTGTGATGTGGCTGTATTTAACGCAGTTTCTGGATGCGAAGATGGGGTCCAACATGCATCTGCGGTATGAGTGGGGTTGCAGATGATCTGGGTCAGTCCACGGCTGTTCATACCATTGAAGAAGTGTGCAGGGTTGTTGTCATTGAGGTTGTCAATGTGGAAGTTGAAGTCGCTATGGAAGATGTAGTCCTTGGAGTCCAGGGCTAAGGGTGCAATGAAGTCTGTAATGGTGTTGCAGAAGCAGGAGGGCAGGTTGGGGGGGTCAGTATGGGAGGGTGACTCTGATGGTTGTCTTGTTGTCAGTGTGGAGCTTGAAGTTGAGGTGTTTCATGGGGTAGCGGTAGTGCTGGTGGTTCACTGTATGGTCTTTTTGTGAATGATGGCTATTTCTCCTCTTTCTGGAAGTTGATGGTCGGGCACGGCAGCAGCAACCGGGAGGCAGTAGGTGGGAAAAAATGGTCATCGAAACAAAAGGTTAAGTAGCAGCAAAAATGGGCAGAGGAATTCAGCAAAAATAAAGAGAACAGCACAAGATTGGGCAAGGAGTCAAAGGAAATAGAAGTACAAGAAATCGGCAAAGGAAATGAGCCAACAGAGAGAGAACCGCACAAGAATAAGCAAGGAATTGGGCAAGGAGATAGAGAACTGTGCCAGAATGGGCAAAGGAGTTAGGCAAAGGGAAGAAGACAATAGTTGTGCAGCAGATTAGCGAACTTGCGGCAGGGGCTGGCAGCACAAGGGAGAGCTGGGTCTGGGACTTGCTCAATGGGGCCGCGTTGAGGCCTCCATTAAGTAGGAGCTGGAAGGAGGGAGGGGCACTGGTAGGATGTGGGCAGGGCTAGGCTGGAGGATGGCGACAGCGATCGGGAGGCAGGAAAAAAACAGGCAGCAAGCAGAAAGATTAGGTAGCGGTGATAATGGGCAAAGCAATTGAGCAAAAAGAAAGAGAACAGCACAAAACTGAGCAAGAAGTCAAGCAAAGTGAAAAGAAGCACAAGAAATTTGCAAAGGAAATGAGCAAAGTGAAAGAGAACTGCACAAGGATAAGCATGGAACAGCACAAGAGTGGGCAAAGGAGTTAGGCAAAGGGAAGGGGAAAAGCGCA
The DNA here is from genome assembly GCF_964204655.1 of Triturus cristatus. Taxonomy (NCBI): domain Eukaryota; kingdom Metazoa; phylum Chordata; class Amphibia; order Caudata; family Salamandridae; genus Triturus; species Triturus cristatus. The sequence goes on from NC_140594.1 coordinate 37,398,655, forward strand.
GTTAGACAAGCAGAGATATTATGGGGCATATTTACAAGGAAACTGTCAGAGCACAGTGTTAAGCCAAAATTGCTAATGCCGCGCTCCGACAGTTTAAAAACACAGGGATGCACCTTATTTACAAGAATGCAGCATGTCCCTGCATTTCCCCTATCACTGGCGCTAAATTTTCCTGCCTAGCACCAATGCAGAAACCCTTGCACCATAGTACAAGGGTGCCTGTGTTGCAGGGAACTATTGTTCATGTGCAGGAAGGGGTCCCTTCTTGCACATAAACAATCAATAATGGTGATTTGTAACTTCTATGTGTGCTGCAGAATGTAGGACATATAGGAGTTGCAAAACGTCATTTTTTAATGATTGTTTATGTGCAGGAAGAACACCTTCCTGCATATGAATAATCACTTATGGCAATTTTCTGCTTCTATGTGTGCTGCAGAATACAGCGCACATAGAAACAGGAAAAACGAGGAGAAATTATTAATTTCTCCCTGTTGTGCCTGTTTAAGACCAGGTTTTCCCTCGTCTTCTTTTTCGCACTGCCCCATATTTATGCCACCCTTGTAAATAAGGGGCAGAATCAAAAAGCAATGGGTGTTGCGGTGAAAGGCCCACAGCATCACTCATTGCCTGCCCCTTTACTGCAGCGGACTGATGCGGTGAGGGGCATATTTAAAAGGTGGTGTTAAGCCACATTAAGTGGCTTAACTGCACCTTGGAAATATGGAGCAGGGCATTGCGCCGCAGGAACATCATTAAAAGTGACATTCCTGTGGCACAATGCCCTTGTAAATATGCCCCTCAGGTATAAAGACTTTGGTGAAAATAGTGTAAAAAGGCATAAATTGCCAACTGTGGATATCTGATCGCGCCCAGATCAGGACAAAGTTACAAGTTCAGGTCAACTGTGATGGAGAACGGGCCTGCTACAGGGACCCAGTTAGGCTGGCTGAACAGAGTACCTTAAATCCTGGTGTGAGGAGAATAGTGAGGATCTGTGTCAATGATGGGTCGCATAGTCAAAGAGATGCATAGGTTCCAAGATGGGACGAGATTGTGGTGTGAGATCCTGGTATCTCGTCATCGAAGGTCCTGCTGACGAGGGCTTGGGATGCGGAGTCTGGAGTCGAGGATGCGTCACGCATTTGGGGTAGTGCGTAGGTTCAGAGGAGCTGCAAGACTGGGAGGCAGTCTCCGGTTTTATCATTGAGGCTGTCATTGATGAGGGATGCGAAGGCCTGTGCCAAAGCTGCATTGCGCAGTGGTGGTTCTGATGCGACGACGAGCGGTGATGTGGGTCTTTGCTCGGCGTTGTGCCACACAGCAGGTGAGATACATTGCTTCTGCTGGATCCACAGGCACTGGTAGAGCACCATAGGCACACTTCCAAGGGTCCAGGACTGGGGTGGCACCACTTGGCAGGACAGAGTCCAAGAGCAAGGTTGTTTGAGATTTTGGTCCCTGAGGCTCAAATCGGGTGGCCAGCCCACCAGCCCTTGGAGTCACTCTGCCGTTCTTGGTTCAAGAAATGCAGGTCCACTCCTTCTCACCCAGGCAAAAGGGCAGAAGGAAGCAGGTCAGCACAGCAAGGCAGCACTCCAGCAAGGCAGTACCAGCAGGACAGCAGTCCAGCATAGTGGCAGTCCTTCAGCAACACAGCAGTCCTTCTTCTTGGCAGAGTATCCACAGGCCGAGAGGTGTACTGAAATGGTGGTATCTGAGGTCCAGTATTTATACCAAGTTGTGCCTTTGAAGTGGGGGTGAAGCTTCTGGAGCTTTCCCTTTGAAATCCCCAGGCATCCTGCCTTCCTTCTCCTGGCTCCAGACTAATTACAGGGGTATGCAACCCTTTGTGTGCAAGCAGGACACAGTTTATATGGCTGTAAGTGGGGTTGTGCCCAGCTCCTTCCTCCCATCCTGCCAGTGACGGCCCATCCAGGCACACGCAAGCTCCCTATTGCATGTGGTTGTCCAGAATGAATGAACAAAGCTCAACTGTCAGCTACACCCAGGCATGTGACCCAGGAACATGTTACAAGCAATAAATCGCTGAGGCAGGGAAATGTCAACTTTCAAAAAGATAAGGATTACACAAGAATGGTACATTATTTGGTATACTTTTGATCAATTTGGTTTACGTGGATGAAAAATCATACTTCACAGGATCATTTTCCTTATTCCAGCAGTGCTACAGCTGGGTGCACCAAGGTTGCACTCTTTGTTAAGTAACTTTCAAAAAGTGGCATTTTCAAAATTGCAATTTGAAATCTGACTTCAGCATAAGTTAGGATTTTTCATTACGATTCCAAAGACACCAAACATGAATCGGTTACTTGCTCCCTTTTGGAAATTGTAGTTTAGTAAATAGTAATAAGGTAACTTCTAACATTAGTCTATAGGACAGGTAGGCCTTGCAGTAGTGAAAAACGAATGTGATAGTTTTTCACTACCAGGACATATAAGCCTTAAGAGTACATTTCCTACCTTTTAGGTACACTATACCCTGCCTTCTGAACTTTCCTGGGCTAGCCTAGGAGTGACTTAAATGTAGAAAAAGGGAAGGTTTGGGCTTGGTAAAATGTTAATTTTGTCAGTTTCATATAGCAGTTTAAAATGGCCTTTACAGGCTGCAGTGGCAGGCCAAAGACATGTTTAAAGGGCTGCTAAAGTGGGTGGCACAATCAGTGCTGTGGGCCGACTATTAGTATTTAATTAACAGGCCATCTGCACATGTAGCACCGCTTTACTAGGGACGTGTAAGTAGATTAAATATTCCTTTTGGGTGTAAGCCAATCCTACCATGTTTTAGGGAGGGAGCACAAGCACTAGAGTACTGGTTAGCAGTGGTAAAGTTCACAGAGTCATAAGGCCAACAAAAACTGTTTCAGCAAAAAGTGGAGGGTGACGGCAGAAGGTTTGGGGGTGATGCTGCAGAGAAAGCCAGGTCCAGCAATTTTATATTTGCCCTCCAGTAGAAGATGTTAATTGTTTGCTTTTTCTATTAAGGTTATAGGACGATCAACCATTTCAGCAGGTCACACCTAGAGATCGTTTTGTCTCCTTAAACAGAATATTCTGCATTGTGGGATGGAATGGTGGTGTTGGACTCAATATTATCTTCACCTGATAATGATTTCATTTCTTTAAAACAGTTATCAGTGAGGGTGATTCATGGTTGATCTCATTTAGAAGGGTTTGAATGTTGAAGCTTTAAATGAGGACAATAAATCCTTCTCTCCTCAGGGTGTTTCCTTCTTCATTTCCACCCCTTTTACAGATTGCAAAACATTGTGTGGTCAGGTGTCTTTATTGCTGTGAGTCACAAACTTCGGCTTTCCTTTCTTCTTCTGCTTCCCAGCTATAAATCGATTTAAAAAGACATTTAACTCTATAATTCCCTCGGCTGTGGCCAGACTAGCTTTGGTAGTCTACATTTAAAGCCTATTACTACAAACTGGTAGATGGCATTTCTTGCACTTTCAAGCTTTACCATAACTGAGCCTCCAGGCTTCTACAAGAATTAAAAACCTACCCCACTTATATGACAGAAAGTTTGGAGTCCATTAAAAAACAGAGAGGTGAAGATAATCTCTCCCTGCCTCACCCTTAATTTTCTATGGTTCCTTTCTTAGTTTCATGTTCAAGATCACTCTATCTTCTTGGTAAGCTGAATGTTCTCCAACTTCTTGGATTTAAACTGATTCTGTTCTGAGCCCACCTCTTTGCTATAAATCAAGGACTCTGGAAGACATATTTTCAGCATCTGTCGGGACACCTTTTTCGTAGGCATTGATTTTGAAGGAGAGGTTACTGTATGGTGATTGGTGAATCAGTTATGAGTTATCTGGCTCACCAGTATGCAGATCCTGTTTTACTGCTTTGTTTAATTGTATCCATGTTCAACTTATGTTATGTTTACTTTTATTTGCTGCTGGAGTTTGACAGTAAAAAAGACCCAATCTTAATGTTTTCTTGTGTGTCTTTAATGGGATCCAAGCACCAGCCACATGGGAGGGGGGGGTTAAACCTCAGAAGCATGTGGAAGCTCATTGGGTCTTCCAGAAGCATTACAAGGCAATGCCCAACGTCCCCTATGGTAAATGCCAAGTAGATATGTTAACATACTATGTGCATTTCCAGGTGTGAGAAATAGATATGTATTTGAGTACTCCTGGACACCTAGGATAGTCGCAGATTCCCGGGAGCGTACCTGGAACTCTTTGAAAATTATAGGAAAGTGGAAATGCATGCATAAGCCGAGAAGTATAAATGTGTATGCAGGAAAGTACGTGCTCAAGTATGCTTTCTGAGTCCAGCAGGAAACCTATAGATTTCCCAGGAGAGAACAATATTAATTTTGCAGCCGTGAGAGCTGGGTTAAATAAAAGAAGATGGCATGCTGGATGTAGAGACTCTCTGTCCCAGCTTTGCAGGGTGACACTTTGTGCTGCCTTGGCCCTATGAGATTACTTAGCTGGCATTCTAGGCACGTCCTCTCACCAAGCCCTTGCAGGCATCCCACTGTGCTGTCTCATTTTTAATGCGCTTCTCATTCGCTGCTCAGCGGGGTGCAGCTCTTCCCCAGCAGCACCGCTCACCTGCTGTGGAAGGAAGGGAGTCTGACAAGCGGTGTCTGCTGTGACCAACCTCAAGCCACTCATTAATCTGTAGCCCCGCGAGGACAATTTGCGCTACTCATTTTTTAATTGTATTGATGTGCACCTGCCTTGTGTTTACGCATCTCATCATTGTTTGGGTCTCAGCCAAGGATCCTCAGGTGACTCCGCGGAGGCAGGGCGGATGCTTCTCACTGTCTGGTGTCTGTGTAGCTCATTCATTTAGGAGATGTAAATAGAACAGGCTGCACTAGGCACTATATCACCCAGTCTGAACAGAGCAATGGAGTCAGGGGGACTGCTGCCTGCCATGTAACAGGAGGGTGCACACTTGGGGCATTAATAGAGAAGGTTTGTACTGGTGCAAAAGAAACAGAGGAATCCCATTTGCAACATGTTGCTGCTTGTGGAATAGGGGATGGGGCAAACTTAATTTACAACAAGGTAAACATGGCTCAAATTAATTTCCAATATTTTTTTGTGTCTAAGTAATTGGTTTAGAAAATACATTGTCTTTGCTTGTGCAATAATGTTTCTGTAGTATGCACTAGAGCAGAAATGGTTGCTTCATTCTGTATCACACATGCATCAAAATAGTGTAAACTGGCTTTGATGTGTATTGTGTACCTGTACATAGTTTCTATAACACAACCTCTAATCGCCCCTACAGGGGGATAGATAAAGTGTGTTTTGTAGGATCACACGTCTCATGTGGCTAATGGCAATGAGATGTACCCCATTTCACAACACAGTAGGAGTTCAGTCTCACATTCTTTCCATGTTGTTATGGCTGACTGTGTCCTGTGGGGCTTCTGCCTATAATGGCCTGGGTGGAAGCAGTGCGTCTGGTCAGCAGGAGTGGGTTGTCTGAAGAGGGTGGGCATGTTAAGCGAAGGTGAAGCAGCTAGCAATTCAGTGGGTTTACTTGAAGATTTGGGTGGGTTTGGGGTGCAAGAAGCTGGTTGGTAGTAATGACATTAGCAGAGACATGTCACGGGTAAGATGTCTTTTACTTACTGTAGCTTGAACTGTGGTAGACTGTGTCGTAAGTAGGGGTGGGCGGAACTCACAGAGCTTCACTCCGCGCAATTCGCAGAGTTACATGAAAACACCACAAGATTCTTAGGAGTTCTGCCAACGGGTGGAAAATACGCAGCTCGTGTTGCAATTTAGTGCTGGTAGCACTGTACTGGTGTGCGGTCTAGTAGTGGGAAGGGCGGAGCGTGGGAGGAGCAGGGGAAGAGGAGGCACCAGGAAAGGGAAACGGGCAGTTAGAGTAGGGATGCTGAGAGATGAGGACAGAATAAAGAAGCCTCAGAGAACGTCCAGTGTCTGTCATTATTGCGGGGGTGACGCAGGGGAACACGACAGCTGACGACGAGGGTGGGATGAGCAGCAGACTCTCCCGGACCCAACGAGTGAACGAACCCGCCGGAGACCGAGTGGTGGCAGGTGACGGCTAGAGCGCTGACACGCGCGCGGTGCACCCGGAGCCTGACCCGGGGCCTGCAGGAAACAGAGGAGAACGCGGATGAGAAGGGGAAGCCCAAATCCTGCTCGAGGGACCCCCCCCCCCGCGAGAGAAGCGTTTCGCAGAAGGCAACCTCAACATATGAGAGCCCCCCCCCCTGCGCATGGAATAGGAAGATACGCGCGCAAGCCTGAGCAGCAGCGGTGAAGCCTCCCTACCTGGTGCAAGCGGCAGCCTCCAGGAGTGGGTGAGTGAAGCTCTAACACGCTGCGGCAGGCAGGAAGCAACGATCGAGCCTCGTGTGAGGCCCCACGTGTGCAGTGACCATCTTAAAGTCAGGCAACCTCTGAGGGACACCCCCACTGAAGTGAATGGGCGGCCATTTTGAAGTCAGGCGCCCAGACAAATTCTAAACAAGCACGAGCAACAGCAACGGTGAAAATCAACAAGCACAAGCCAACGTAAATGCGAAGCAAGCCAGCACGAGCCAATACATGCGAGTGAACAGAAAAACACGAGCAAAGTCCACCGCAAGTGTGAAAGCAAACAAGCACAAGCAACAGCAAAGGCGCAAATAAAATCAACAAGCACAAGCCAATGTCAATGCAAAGTAAACAAGCACGAGCAAATACAGGCGAGTGAACAAACAAACACGAGCAAAGTCACGACAGACTTGGGAATTCACGTGAGCCGACAGAAGTGAGCTGAGCCGCACACACGATGTCGAACCACGGATCGCCGACACGTCAGGAAGCGAAGCCCATCGTCATGGGGCTGTCGCATTTGCGCCCTCCGGAGCCTCTGGCTCTCGTCGTCAGTAGCAGCATGGGCCCTCGCTGGGAAGAGTGGATAGAGGACTTTGAGGACTACATCAAAGGCTCCAAGGTACTCGGGGATGAGGACCAGCTAATTGCACTCTGCAATCTCGTGGGGAAAGATGTCAGCAAGATGATCAAGGAAATTCCCGCTGCAGATGCAGGAACATACGCCAAGGTTCATGAAGCCCTAGATAAAAAGTTCATACACAAGAAGAATGTGGACTATGAGAGGTATGTGTTCCAGCGGGCGCGACAAGAGAAAGATGAAATAATGGGCGCCTACATAACGCGACTTCGGCGGTTAGCGCGTCACTGCAACTTTGAATCATTTTCGACGGATGATGCCATACGCTTGCGCGTAATCGACGGCTGTCAGTCGGAGACCCTTCGACGGAAACTGCTAAAGAAGACTCACACCCTGGACGAAATCGAAGAACTAACAAGAGTGCACGACCAGGCCGAGGAACATGCCAAGTCCATGGAGTCAGGGTGCACGGAGCGCAAGGAGCTTGCATGCCAAGTGCGCACCAGTCGTCCCCGCCGGGGGTCGAAAGAGGGCGAGCGACATGCCCGACCATCTTCGCGCCGCCGCTACCCGGAACATCGGCGACCTGACTCGGGGAGGCGGAGCAGGCGGCATGATCACGCAAAGAAATCGGCTGCGAGACGGTGCTACAGATGTGGATATGACTTTCCACACAGCGGGACATGCCCGGCCATGGGACAACAGTGCCGCAAGTGTGGCCAGAGTCATCACTTTGAAGCTATGTGCGGGGAGTACCGCCGTGAGAAAGACAAGAACGCACCTGAGTCGTCGAGAAGAGACACCCACCGGCACCATGTACGAGCAGTGCATGACCACCAGAAATCATCATCAAGGTCCTCCCATTCCAGCAGGGAGTCGCGGTCGTCCAGGTGGTCAAGGAGATCTCCATCTCGAGAATCAGGGTCAACATCAGACGAACAAGAGTATTTGGTGGAGTACGCGAACATGATCGCTGACCCGGACCAACTCAAAAAATATCCCCGGTTGGACATCAGTGTTGGTGGCCACAACACGAAGTTCGTGATGGACAGCGGGGCGTCGCTGAACTACATCCCAGTGACTGAATACAGGAAGATGAACCCTCGCCCCCGACTGAGCCCTGCGCACGTCCGTGTCTACACCTGGATGTCCAGGGAACCACTTCCGTGTCTTGGAAAATTCCCGACTGTACTGAGGCACCAAACGACATCAGTCCCAGCGGTGATGCATGTCATAGAGGGGCCGGAAGTGGACTGTCTCCTCAGTCTACCGACGGCCGAATGACTAAGACTGGTTGAAATTCTCTATCGCGTCACCGATGACGGTGACACCGTCCACAAGTTCCCGAAACTGTTCACAGGACTTGGAAAAATGAACAGGGGCCAGATCCGCTTGCACATCGATGAACAGGTTCGACCGGTCGCCCAGCATCCCCGGAAGGTTCCTTTTCACCTTCAGCAGGCTGCGGAAGATGAACTGCAAGACCTCCTAACAGCCGACATCATCGAGCGTACAGAGGGCCCCACGCCGTGGGTATCGCCAGTGGTGATTGTCCCGAAGAAAGGAACTCCAGGGAAAGTCCGACTCTGTGTGGACATGCGCATGCCCAACACAGCTATCGAGAGAGAACGCCACCCAGGACCCCATCTGAGTGACATGATAGCCGCACTAAATTGTGCGCGCGTGTTTTCCAAACTCGACCTCAACAAAGGGTACCATCAACTGGAACTCCATGAAGACTCTCGGTACATCACAACGTTCGCAATGGACCTGGGCCTGTTCAGGTATAAAAGGCTGAACTTTGGCATATCATCAGCTGCCGAGATATTCCAAGAAGCCATCCGGAAGACTATCCATCACATCCCCAACACACTGAATTACAGTGATGACATCCTAGTGTATGGGGCGAACATTCAAGCTCATGCCACAGCCCTCGACCGAGTCTGCCACGCTCTCTTGGATGCAAATTTAACTCTCAACAAAGAGAAATGTGAATTCCATCAAGCAAAGCTGAAATTCTTCGGGCACGTCTTCTCTGGTGCAGGGATGAAGCCTGACCCGGACAAAGTGAGCTCGCTGAATGACACCAAGAGTCCATGGGATGTCAGCGACGTGCGGTCTTTCCTAGGGATGGCAAGCTACTGCTCGCGGTACATCGAAGACTACGCCACTCTCAGCCACCCCCTCCGGAGGCTGACCAAACAAGGCCAGGCATTTGAGTGGACCCCGGAGTGTGAGCGAGCGTTTCGGGACATTAAACAGGCTGTGGGAAAAGCTGACAGTTTGGCGTACTTCAGCCCGGACCTCAAAACTGAGATCACAGTGGACGCCAGCCCCGTCGGTCTAGGTGCCATCCTGGCCCAATACGATAAGGACACTGACCAGCGTCACATAGTGGCCCATGCCAGCCGAAGTCTTTCCGACACAGAGAAGGCCTACTCCCAACCCGAGAAAGAGAGCCTCGCGGTAGTATGGGCCTGCGAACACTTTCACGTGTTCATATATGGAAAACACTTCACCATGGTGACAGACCACCAAGCGCTCGTCACCATCTTTGGGAACCCGCGTTCCAAAATGCCACCCCGCATCGAACGTTGGGGACTACGTCTGCAAGAGTACACATTCACCATTGTCCACAAACCGGGGAAGTCGGCCAACCCAGCCGATTACATGTCAAGGCACCCCGAAGCTACCCAACGTCCCGCTCCGTCTGTAGCCGAGGAGTACATCCACTTCGTAGTGGCCTAGGCGCGGCCGCCGGCTGTTCCCCTAGAAGCCATCCAACAAGCCACCTCGCAGGATGAGCTGCTACAAAGGGTGATTCGCCGGGTACAAACACATCGGTGGCGACAGGACGATACACCTGAAGAGAGTGACCCGGGGAGGTGCCAAGAGCTGCAGGCATTTAAGAACGTGAGCGAGGAACTATCCGTCACAGCGGAAGGGCTGCTCTTGAGAGACCACCGGATCGTCATCCCACAGCAACTGTGCCAAGGGGTCATCAACCTGGCCCATGAAAGCCATCGAGGCGTGGTTGCGACCAAGAGAGCCCTTCGCGAGCGTGTCTGGTTCCCGTTTCTTGACAAAATGCTAGAACTTACCCTTAAAGACTGTCCGCAGTGCCAAGTGGTGGGGCGCGGTGATCCTCCAGCCCCGCTCCAAATGACACCATTACCATCGGGAGTGTGGCAGGAACTAGCCATGGACTTCTACGGCCCAATGCAGTCGGGCAACTATGTGCTGGTGGTCGTCGATGAGTACTCGAGATTCCCCATCGCCCGATTCGTCCCTTCCACCGGAGCAGCTGCCACGCTTGCCGTCCTTGACGAAGTGTTTGCAGCTTGGGGAGTACCCAAAGTAGTGAAGACGGACAATGGTCCTCCGTTCAATGGGCAAGAGTTCAGTGACTTCATGATACTAATGGATATCCGACACCGGCGAATAACACCGCTATGGCCACAGGCCAACGGCACTGTTGAAAGATTCATGGCCACCCTCAAGAAAACATTCCAGCAGGCCGTGCTTGACAGAAGAGACATGCAAACAGCCCTCAATGACGTGCTCCGCTCATACCGAACGACACCGCATGCCACCACAGGCAAATGCCCAGCGACGCTCATGCTGGGGCGCCCTGTTCGGACACGGATACCCACCTGGGAAGGAGCCCTCCGACCCGTGTCCCCAAGTCGCATCCATCGAGAAATGGTGACTGCTGATCGGGCTCGCAAAGAGGGCATGAAAATGCATGCTGATGGTCGGAGACGAGCCCGATCGCTCTCCTTCCGAGAGGGGGACTGTGTGGTGGTCAAGCAGGAGCAATGTGAGAAAACGGACAGTAGGTTTCGAGCAGAGCCTCTGACAGTCACCCGACAAAAGGGAACCATGCTGACGGCAGAATCAGACAGTAGGCGCATCACTCGAAATGTGTCTCATTTTCAAAGATGTAGCTCGGCTCTGCAGGATGCGCTAGAGTCACGGCTACAGCCTCCGAGAACTGAACAGACTGAGCAGCGATGTGAAACCGCTACTGGCCTGGAGGAAAGAAGTGAAGGCAACCTCACTGCGGTACCAGAAGGCCGGTCTCTCAGACCGCGACAGACAATCCGCCAGCCACGTCGGCTGATTGAAGAGATGTAAATATTTTGTGAGTTTGTTCTGTTAACAAAGGGGGAGATGTACTGGTGTGCGGTCTAGTAGTGGGAAGGGCGGAGCGTGGGAGGAGCAGGGGAAGAGGAGGCGCCAGGAAAGGGAAACGGGCAGTTAGAGTAGGGACGCTGAGAGATGAGGACAGAATAAAGAAGCCTCAGAGAACGTCCAGTGTCTGTCATTATTGCGGGGGTGACGCAGGGGAACACGACAAGCACGAGTGGTGCTGAAAGATCAGCGTGAATGGCACCATGCGTTGCACAAGGGGGCGCAGCCATTCGAGTTGGTTCTTCTGCTGTTCGAGTAGAAAACCTCCGGAAGCGGCAGCAAATCTATTCGAGCACCAGCTGTCTGACTACTTGTGACGACCCGTGACTGCCCGCATTAGAAAACCGCACAAGGGGACACTAAACTTCGCCCCCCCCCCTCACCAGCTCACGTTTTCTGGAGCCTCGCAGGCGAAAAAATCAACCACGTCGCAATTGGTGTTCGGTTGGAACAACGCATTGAAGAGTATCGTGGCGTGACCAAAATTTCACCAAATCATTGGGTGGAATGAAACATTCCGCCCACCCCTAGTCACATGACTCAGTTCCAGGAAGCCTTGAATCATATTTTGTATTCATTAAATTGTATTGTTCTGAATAGAAAATACATGTAACATGAGGTCATCATGGTCAGATTGGGTGGAAACAGCAGCAGTGTATTTGATGGACCTGCACAGTGGCACACAATGAATATGCTCCATATATGTAACATATGGGTGGTAGGTAGAAGGATAATGGTGGACACAAAGGAGTTTGGTAGAGTGATGGGTGGGTGGAGGGGAGTCAGTTGTTTCCTAGCTCAGGTTGGAGTTCACTTCAGAATGAGTGTTGCATAAGCAGAGCTGTGTGGTCGATTTCATGGTGGCTGGAATCAGGTTCAGCGCATGGTGACGTAGTGGTGACAAAGAGGTGTTCGCAGGCTCAGTGTAGCTCAGTGCAGACTGAGTAATGGTTAGAGATGGGTACATAGGAGAGATGCCCTGGACAGCCTACCCTGAAAACAGACTCAGATGTTTGAACAGGTGACATCTGACCAGCCTACCCTGAAAACAGACTCAGATGGTTGAACAGGTGACATCTGACCAGCCTACCTTGAAAACAGACTCAGATGTTTGAACAGGTGACATCTGACCAGCCTACCCTGAAAACAGACTCAGATGGTTGAACAGGTGACATCTGACCAGCCTACCTTGAAAACAGACTCAGATGTTTGAACAGGTGACATCTGACCAGTTCTGGCAGCTTCTGACCTCTGAAGAACTGATGGACCGAGTCCGCCTCGAGGGCCCCGCGCTCACCAATGTGCATCATTGGAGACCCCTGATGGTTTGGGGGACAGCAGTGGCACCCCAGGAGCTGAAGTGAGACAAAGAATATGATCAGCAGAAAAGAGTCTAGGTTTAAGGTAAATAGAGATGCGTGGCACTTGAGTCATTTGCCCTTCTGTAATTATGTGAAATTTTGTAATTTAGGAAAATTACCCAAAATTACAAGTAAATATATGAAATGCAAATCTTCCGTTTAGCACGATATTTTAGAATTAACTGCAGCCTTGCTTTCATTTTTGACTAAACAACAGCACAAAAACCCAATGGTCACAAACAACAGCCGCTCGTGCTCTGGTTGTTCACACTGCTCCTGGGTTGCTGTGCCATTATTTTGCAGTTAACAGTGGTGTAAATATGTGATCCGGTTGGTGGCATAATTTGGGCCATTTCGACTAACAATTGTAATGTGAAATTATGCACAATAAGCAAGAGTAATTTATTTCTAACCAGGGCATAATGGTAACTCGCCCCCACCCTCTCCCCGCCCCCACTTCACTGCTACATTTTCCAAAATGAACTACCTGGTCCAGAGTGCACTGCTGCAGAAAAAAAAGTATTTTCCCAGCAGCAACATCTGGGTACTGATGAGCAGTCTCTTTTGTGAAGAAGAGGAAGCTGACACGAGTACCGGAGAGCAGTTTCAGTCAGAGGAAACCTCACAAGGATGGACTTCACTGGATCAGGAGTGGGAGTGCTAAAATTGGATGGGCTGGAGAGAAGGGCCAAGAACCAGGGGACCTCTCCTTGTGGGAGAAGAAAAAACAAGGAAGGAACTGAGCCAAGGCCTGTAAATGTCTATCAAGAGCAGGGTGGAGCAGCTGGTCTGAAGGGCAGGTGGTCTCTAGAACTCAGAAGTGCTGACACTGGCCTTCTGTACCTGGACCTCGCCTGATTGCTGTCTGGGGCCAGGTGTTGTGGCTCTGTGTGAGTTTGTGTGAGAGGGGACCAGGACACACCTGGGTGACATGCACCACCAAAGCAGGCTCTGAGTGACACTGGGTTTTAGCTGCCTGCATCGTGTCGGTGTTTCCAGGAGGCGTCCAGGGCCGGACTGGGAACTGAAAGCAGCCCTGGCAAATGTTGCCAGCCCAGCCCCCGTCCGGCGCTTTGCGAGCAGGCGCAGCGAGCGAGCCTGACCACTACTAGGGGGGATTTGGGGGGGGGTTCACCCCCTCCAAGAAAATTTGGGAAAAAGACAGACCAAAATGGTGCATTTTACAACACATTTTTCATTACATATTTAATTGTATCAACTTTCAAAGCACAGTAAATAGTAGATGATGACCTTAAAGAGCACCAGGTTACCCACCAAGTCATATGTACCCCTAGACATTCTTACAGAGAGCACCAAAAATAGACACGAGTAGTGAATCAGAGAGAACAAAGTAAAAGTGATATCAGCCCTCTTATGGCGAGCAAGTGCAGTGAACAACCACTACTAGGGGGAGTTTGGGGGGTTCTCCCCCCAAGAAACTTTTGGAGACAGAAAGGCCAAAACAATGCATTTTAACACATTTTTCATTACAGATTAGATTTTCTTAACTTTTAAAGCATAGTAAATATCACCTTATGGAGCACTAGGATACCAGTCCTAAATCACAGACATTCCTACAGAGAACACTAAAAAATGAAATGTTGAGCACGAAACATGAATTTCAATATCACCAATTTATTCTTAATATAAAATAGTATAAAGACACTTAAAAACACACTTAACTTCAAACAACTGTGCAAAGGTTCAGAGGAAAAAATGTTCAAGACAATGTGCAAACATTACATGATTTTTATATCCTGAGGGCAGAAACTGTGGAAATGTCACACAAAAGCATCTGATAACTACCACCTAGGGCACAGAGGCCAGAAACAATGGAAACATCACACCCAGGCCTGGTCACACCAGGCCAGAAAGCTTGGAAACGTTACATATAAGCACCCAGGCCAGTAAGCATGGAAACGTCACACACATAAGCAGCCAGAAAGCATGGAAATGTCTCACACGTCACCCTGGCCAGAAAGAATGAAAAATTCACACAAAGGCACCCAGGTCAGTGGCACTGGAACACTTTTTAGAATGTGGGTGCTGCCATCAATGTTGCCTGTACATCACTGAAGTCAGGGGATTGTGAAAAATTCAAGAATCAAACAAAGAACAAGGGTAACAATTCAGCCTCGCCTATTCTGGGACATATAAAACTTAAAAGTATATGCCAAACCATTTAAATACACTGAACTTTGAATACTGCACCCTGCCTTATGGACAGGGCTTTCACTAGTGGTGACATGTAAATAAGCACCTGAGTGGGTCAAGGGTTTGAATTCCAGGGGCCCAGTCTTTAATCCCTTTGAAAAGGAGTACAAATAGTAAACTCTGACATGAAGAAGGTAGAGCCGGCTTTAGCACTGGTGGCGCCAGGGGCAAGTCTTTTTTGGCACACCCCATCATCTATTTCTCCGTAGAATCCCTCGCCAACACCCTCCAACAGTGCCCTTCTTCTCTGCATAGCCATTCTCATATGCATTTCATTTGTTTTTCATAGCGCTACTCATACCAGGCAGTGTAGGTTGTGTGAACACTTTACAACACACACACACATTATATATGGAGACAATGAATTAAACATGTGTAAAATCAGTCTATAGAAAATAATAAATAAGACAATGTGAATTGCAGGGTGTAGGAATCACATATCGATACTGGTAGGCAGTACATTTTAAGAATGTGTGTTCTGGAGAAGCACAAACTCAGGATTTAAAATGTACTTCAGTGGTTGGGGTTGGCTTTACTATTAAGAATATATTTCTACCGAAACAAACCTTTTTTAGCAGCATTTGGATAATGAAAAACTGGGGAAAAAATAATGTTCTAACCTATAGCATGCAGTTTGCCTGCAGCTCTTTGATGACAGTTTATTGGTCATTGCGCTATATTAGGATTGTAATTTAGGAACCGCTGGTTACAAAAACATCTCTGTGGCAAAAGCAGTAACCCACTGAGCTATGCACATAAAATACAGTTATGTGATTTGCATGGTACATGTTCTTTGCAGCAGACATATTAACCCTTTGTGATACTTTATGATGAGTCAAAACTGTCACAAGCCCAAACTCTGATCTCTCCAGCAGGAACATTAACCACCAGAGTTAACCTGGCATTTTTATTGTTACCTGAAAACTGCTGGACACACTACACACCTGGGGGCAGATTTATGTTGCACTTGCGCCACTTTTGCGCCGCCGTTGCGTCACTTTTGTGAAGCAGCAGCGGCGCAAATCCTGCGCCATGGTGCGGGGTATTAACAACGTGACGCATCTGGGAGATGCGTCACGTTGTAAAGCCCTGCGCCACATGTAGGCGTTCCAGGGCAGGTGGGGGCGTTCCGGCGCAGGAACGCCTCCTAAAAGTGGCTGAGTGAAATCTACAAGATTTCACTCAGTCACTTTTAGGCCCATGCTGCGTCAAAACCCTGCGCCTGCTTGAAGCAGGCGTAAGGATTGACGCAGCATTGTAAAGATAGGGCCCCGCAGATCATTGCTGGAGCTGCGTCGCGCTTGCGACGCAACTCCAGCAATGCGCCACTTTTCGGCACAGATGCGTCACGCATCTGTGGCGTTTTTGCCCCATGGTGCGCCGCATTTGGTGGCGCAGCTGTGGCTCATAATAACTGGCACATCCCTGCTGATATGCAGAGATGCGCCAGTCGTCATAAATCTGCCCCAAGGTACTTTGCAGCAGGTGCTATTAAACCCATAAGTTATTTCTTTACACAGTGCCCCCCAGATCAGCATCAGGTGTGGCTGCACAAGTCAGTCCTCCCAAA
Organism: Triturus cristatus; assembly: GCF_964204655.1. Lineage (NCBI taxonomy): Eukaryota > Metazoa > Chordata > Amphibia > Caudata > Salamandridae > Triturus > Triturus cristatus. Next base: position 37,414,924 of record NC_140594.1, read on the forward strand.
AGAGGTTGGTACCTACCTGATTGTCTGGTAATTGCACTTACCAGCAGAAAGGGAAAGCAAATGAATCCCCAGATGATGAGCATAGCTGGTCGCACTCGTATATTTAATTCGGCATAGCGATGCAATTGATGTGAACCGCAGGTTCCTGCAGTGCACGTGCACATCAATTGCATCATTATGCTGCATTAAATATGCGAGTGCGAGGACAACAATCTGATGCCTGGTATGTGAGGGATGATTGGACATCTTTAACACTTCGGATCATAATATCGGATTCGGTCAGTTATGTGTAAGGGTAAATATTTTCATTCTCTAAAGTTTTGTAAAGTGAGGAAGTTATTCATTATCCTGTTTGAGAGAGATACATCGCGCGAAGCTTTTTAGGGATGGTTTGACATTGAAAAGATCCCAGGATGTGATATTCCCCTGCAGGGTACGATTATTTAAAGTTTGCTTATCAGTTTTAACAGTTTTGTCAACTTTCACCCAACTACGCTTGCTCCTTTGGGTCTCTTTCCAGCAGCGGTATGAAATGTTATAGTTATTTTGCTTAAAAAAGGGTAATACCAGCCATTTCAGCCCATGACACAAACATTTTTTGCAGTGTATCATTGTGCCCCCTTGATCATTACAGGGTCTCTCTGGTGACGTGACTCATCGATCGGGCCTGGTCGGGTCAGTGGGTCACGAGTTGTTCTTGTGGCCATGTGGTGCCAAAAGTGAAAGTGCCTGCCTGCCCTGCCCATTTAATTTAATAGTGCGTGCGCAGGCAGCAGGCACTCCAGGGAGGGTGACTGTGGCTGCGCCCTAGGGAGGGGATGATGGGGGGGCGTGTGCAGTGGCCAGGACAGTGTAACAAAACTTCAGTCGGCCCCCCTGCAAAGCGCTTCTCAGGCTCTCACATTCACAAACTGGCCTGGTGTGGCAATCGTGGTCGCAGAACCGGGCCCAGGACCTGTATGAATTTACAAATTGCCGTCTAGGCCCTAGAAGGTAGTTTGTGAATTAATATAGGCCCAGGCCCGGGCACAGAACAGCACAGTGCGCACTGCGCAGCAATGGAGAGTAGTAGATGACCGTCTGTCTTCTACCGGCCTCTCACAAACTGAAAGAGGCTGGAGCAAATAAATGTATGCAATCAGGGCAATCCCATCCAGGCAGATTTTAGGGCAGAATTTAGGGTGGTGCGGCCGGACTGGGAGCTGCTGACCGGGAAAGGGGGAGGGGGGGGGGGCTGACCTCAGCGGCGCTGTGTTTAGCAATAACTTAGAGTTTAAAAGCACCTGCTGCAGAGTTCCTTGTGCGTCTAGCTTTCGGGCAGGAAGTCACATGTCAAGATGTCGCTTGTGATTAATGTTCCTGCTAGAGAGAGAGATCAGAATTTTGTCTAGTGGTGTTTTGCCTCGCCATAAAGTAGGGCAGAGGGTTAATATGCCTGCTGCAAACAACAGATCTGTATTTTATGTGCATAGCTGAATAGATTAGTAAAGCCAGCCTTTACCAGCGCTTTAAAACAAATGAAATGTGTGTGAGAGAGGGGCCATGGAGAGATGAGGGGCACATGTGCCAGGTGGCAGTGAGGGAATTAAAGAGGGAGGTCATGTGGTGGGGGCGCCTAAAAAGACTATCGCACTGGGCACCACCAGAGCTACAGCCGGCCCTGGGTAGTACCAGTTCTATTAAATGCACAAGTACTACTAGTAATAAGAAGACTAGCAGAGGTGGTACCATTAGTAACGCCATTCATTGTAGTTATATGACGAGCTGAGTAGTACCAGTCCAATAATGGAGGGAGGAGGGGCAGGTGTGCACGATATTTATTGATATGGGCACGCGTAAGATTCCCAAGCATATGCCTAAGGGGAGACCAGGGCACAAGTCAGGGGTATACCCGGGTGGACGGTGTCCACCCACTGTCCACCCTGTCAAGAGGTTGGCCACGCTGAATAATGTGTGGAACTCCTCTCGGTCTAATTTTCAAACACCGGAACACATTCTGCAGCGCCTGCACGTTGCCTGCTTTTGATCCACAACAATGTGCAGACGGAAGGGGAGGGGGCTCTCTTAGTTCAGACTTCAGCTGGGCCCATAACAAATGCCAAATTTGAGGAGTCATCAGGCCTCCTTTTGTTGGAGTCACCTGGCTGGCAGCAGTCAGGAGCCTCACACCTGATGCAAATGCAGCGGAGGGGAAACAAGGCTCACACCTTGTTAGCACATCACACATGCTTAAGAGAGGCAGCTTTTCATGTTGTTTAGTCCTTGTTTAGGAGATGCACTTGCACTGTGAGAATGTCACGTGTTGTTTTTTTCCTAGTATTTACACAAAATAAATTGCAGTTATATGGCCCCTACTACCCATGAGGAGGCGTAGAAATAATTTAATGCCACTATGTTTTCTTCTGTAGTGCTACTCATCCCAATGTCGGGTGTCAGAGCGCTTTACATCACACATACATATCACACATACAATAATCATATACGTTTGTAAATACATGTGCAGGGTGTGTTACATAAAACAGTGGAGGGTTACAAAGTGTAGAAGTCACATCTCTTTCATAGCTCACTGATTGCAATGCAACTGCAAATAACATAATGATCTCTGTCTTCAAGGCAGTAACCCACATACCTATATACATAAAATACAATCTGTCATTTGCATGTTACTTGGTGTGTTTTGCAGGAGACACACTAATCTTCAACCCTACTTTAAGTCAAAACCGAGGCTAGACAAAACACAGTTCTTTCCAGCAAGTGCATTAACCTCCAGAGTTATCTTACCATTATTATTCGATCAGATTTACTGGGAACACCCAGATCTCCGCAGCAGGCCCGTGCCTTAACCCCATAAGATATTTTAAACTACAGTCTTTGCAACCAATTAAGCAGAACAGATTTACTGTCAGTTTTCTCCTTGTTGCCACTTTCTTTGTGGTAGAGTTTTAACAAAAAATAAATGTATAAATTGAGGTCCAGATTTTGCGTCTGGCATGTGTCACTTTTCTGGCACAACCCTGATGTAAAATCTATTTTGGGATTTACTTCACCACACAAATACCGTGTGTGTGAGTTTGTAAAAAAATCAAACCTAGTTGCCCTGCCTTGCGTTACCTTATGTCAGGTAGGCATTACAAGGGTGATGCTAAGGCGTCCCTGTGCATCCATCGATGTATTTTGATGCAAACCCATATTTACAAAGATTTGTAAATATAGGTTTGCACCAAACTGGTGAGTCGACCTGAGGCTGGCATCACAAGGAAAAATGTATCCATTTCTCCTCGTTTTCCTCTTTGCATGTATGTTGCATTCTGCAGCACATATACAATGAGGCAATAGCCTCAGAGGATAGTTTTTGCGTGGCTTTCGAAGGAAAAAGCAAAAAATATGCAAGACAGCCCATTGCGCTGCCTTGCGTTAACGTGTGTCAGGTAGGTTTTAAATTGGTGGTGCATTGGCATTCCTGTACACCGACCCAAGTATATTGTGTGCAAATAATATATGGAGTCTTCTAAAGGCAGGCACACTAGCTTTCCTTAAATCAGCTGTCGAGTTCCAATTCCCTGTAAAAGGCTCACAGTTATTCCCTATATAATTGAGGCAGCATTCCAGCTTGGCCCCTCTAGTGAGTTTAAGTCTTTAGAAGTTCCATGAGGGCTTACAAAGTCAAAGTGCCTCCACGCTGTTGTGTGTTAGTCAGTGGAAGCTCAGAGCAAGCCCACTATTTGTGGCCCAGTATTACCCACTTTCGCGAGAGTGGTGAGTCAGAGTGCCCTGTCTCGCATTCGCGACCTGGTGGTGAGAAGAAGACGGGATGCTGCGGGAGAGGCTGCAAGTGTCCACGTGCTCCTCTGCCTTTGTGGAAAGCTTACTTGAATCTGGCGGCAGGTCTAGGGTCCCCCTGGATTGTTGGATAGTTGAGTTGTTGCTCCACCTCTGCAAGTAATGGCTTGCTTCTTCTTTAAAGCTGCATGCTGCTCCAGGGGGACAGTCCTCTCACATCACTATGGTTCCTCTCCTGGCATATGGGGTTTGTGACAGCACACACAGGACAATGTCCCCTTTGGGTCACATCATTGCACAGTGCGAAGACCCTCTTCTCGATAGAGTAATGCAAAAGGGCGACAGTCCTTCATTATTACCGCAGTGCCACCTGGCATATGGAGGTTATGGGTAGCACCCTGGTTTTCTGCATTCACTTTGTAAAATTCAGTCACTAAATAGACATCTCTTTATTTCTCCTATTTCACATCAAAGGTCAATGTTTTGTCTTTAATTCTTCGGGCATCAGGTTAGAGTGTGGCTGGCAGGTAGAAGCCACATGAAAATCAAGTGTCAGATGCATTATATATGTGGCTTAGATTCTTATTACTATATTCTAAGAAGGAGTGAGTGAGAAGTGGCACAGGTTTGCTCACCTTACCAAACACCCAACCATAGAAAAACAACATGAGCGAGCCCCTACCGTGCTTAGCGTATCTCTCCATACTATCCCTAGCGGATCCCCCAATGGAATTAAAAGGGCACTCACCCACTGGAATTCCAAGTGGCATGCTTCATCATAGAGTACTCATCCAGATAGCCAGTGTACCAGATAGCCAGTGTATCAGGGCAATATCAATCTTGGTTGCCAAAGAAGCACTATGGTTATTGGGTGGGATTGTAGATTTAAAATAGTCTCGGGTGTCCTAATGGTGAATTTTATTTTTAAAGGGCACCCAACGGAGTTCAAAATAGATGGGGATGCACTAAGGAAACTAGTATGCTCTGAAACTCTAGGTCAACATGTTACAGCCATCGCACCAATGCCTCACTGGGCTAGTTGGCTTTCATCAGGGTCTCACAAGGATCCCAATAGTATCCTATTTGTTTGTAGTCAGTTGTGAAGCTTCCATTCACCATACTCATAAACGTTGACCCGTTTGGTCGCTGTGTTAGTATTTCTTTAGTAGTGTCCTATTTAGAGCTCCATGAGGGCAAGGAGGCAGGTGGACCTTGTAGTCAAACTTTCATCAAACTTCTCTTCTCGGCCGTGAACCGATCTGGTTCCTCTTTTCCCCGCATCATAGATTCTTATCATACAACATTATAGCCTATTAAATCAAACACAAGAGATTTGCCTACGATCACAGAATTTGGTCAAGCTGGGAAGCCGGGATTGATGCAGGGTTTTCTTCTTTCAAATTGTTAATTTCAGATGGACATATCTTTATTTCTCCGGTTTTCCATCAAAGGTTAATGGTTTGTCTTTATTTCTTGGCAAATTAGGCTTAAGCGTGGGTGGCAGGCAGATGCTGTGATTGTGCACTTTCCACTACAAATAGGGACTGCCCTGCGTAATCCTACTTGCTTCTTTATGACCTAAATATTTCAGTTTTGTGCAGCAGTATCTAAATCTGTCACACCACAACAAAAAATGATTTCCAAACATTTGAAATTGTGTGCTTTATTTACAAGTTCCAGTCACGAAATGTGGAAAAGCTGTTTTCTTTGAAAGAGAGACCAGTTGCATTTTTGTAACACTGGAAACATAGCTTTACTAAATTGTGCTAGTTTTTACCCTGCCGAGGTATGGGTGGTTTATTTTTTTGCCCTTCTCACACCTACCTACTGCAGCGATGTTGCAAAGTTTGCAATGTCCTGTATTAAAACACAATAACACAGATAGGCTTTGTTGTTATGACGCTCTTAGGTCTGGGAGACTGATGTTATTCGGAGTTATGCTATCCATGAAATGAAAGATCATGTGTGCTTACCTAGGGCCGGCTCCTTCAGGATGAGGTTGCAGTGAACAGGTGAGCCCACAGGTCAGAGTTACTTTAAACAAGTAGGTCAAGTAGGCCATCTCTGGGGCACCATGTTGCCAGTGTAACATGTCCAGAATATGCAAAGGTCATATTAGTGAGCATTGTCTAGTATAGATTCTGAATACTACTGATAGTTTATGGTGTCTCTCGCTGTTCCTACATCTAGTAGTTACTATGCAAACTATTAATATTTCCTTCTGAAGGTCATTATTTTCTTGGAAGTGGTAGATGAGACTGGAATTGCATGTGCCTTTTTCTTGTAAGTCACCTTTGTCACCATTTATATTTCACCCTTGGATACTGTACAGCTTACACTTATTGTGGAACTGATACGACCTACTTTGAAATGTACGGCCCATTCTTTGAGTTGGCATTCTGGTGGTACTGGTTCCAGGGTGAGCTGTGAGGTTGCGCTGGTAAATGTGAGGGTGGTTTCGATATAGATATGCCAGCGATAGGGACATGAGAGATGTCTGCTGCTAAATGTGGAGGTGACATTTTGGGGGGCAGTGTTTAACTTGTAAAAACATGTATGCAGAGCCCCAAACTTTTTCCTAGGGTCCTATTGCTGAATGCCAGGGTTGCCATAACCTTTTTCTTTCACTACCCTAAAACTGCTTAATCTTGCAGGTTGTTTTTTCATTCCCCATTCAGCCGTCATCATTGTTTTCTTATCTTTCTCCTTTCTTCCCTTTCTGTCTTTCTCTCTTGCTTTGGGTCATGGTCTGTTGGGAAGAATAAGCCCCAATCTCTGAAAATGAGTGCAGGCGGGTAAGGCTGTGTGAGAATACTTCATATGGCTGAGCGGTCTCACCTCCGGAGAGCGCCGGCAGCTTAAAGCAGTCACATCTACATGGAAATGTGCTGCATATGGAATATTATGCCTGGTTGAGTCGGCTGGCGGTAGGGTTAGTCTGTGCAATCCTTGGGTAAAGGAAGCTTTACGCTGACAAAAGGCAACATTGGTTTATGTGTAGCCTACAAAAGTGTGAATCTTCTGCCTCAATCAGGAAGGTTTGCAAGTATACTCGAACTGCACTCTTATGTACTCATGATAGACCTGTTAAACATGTATGTGAGGGCTTAAGATCTGATGTCACTTCTTCTGATGCCACTTCCTGTGATGTTAATTTGTGTGATGCCACGTGCGATGTCATACACCGCGATATCATGTGCTGTGATGTCATGCGTGATGATATCACTTTCATACTGTCTAACTAGGTTAGTTCCCCCACTTCTTTTTTTAGGACTTGTGCCCTGGGGGAGAGGGTGCCGGTGCCCAGGTTACCTCTTCCTGTGATAAAGCCCTTGTGAGGAGCAATGGAGGCCTCTGGTTCACTTGGACTTCAGCCCTGAGCACTCTCAGATCTCTGCAGGGTTTTCACATTCCAGCCCTGACCCCTGCAGTCCATGCAGCACGTGCGCTTCTGCACAAAATGTGTGGGAGGACAGAGCGCGCGCACAGCTCTACACAGACTACTCACACACTACCGAGGGGGGATGGGGGAGCGAGGCCGCGGGTACCAGGCACAGGAACTACAGGTGCGCACAGCATGCCACGTCCCTCTCGCCCATGCCACCCCTCCTCCCCCTGCACACCACCCCCCACCACCACCGAACATCTCTGCCTCTTTGGACCCTTTTGAGGAGTAGCAAACATCACATTGAAATCAAAGCCTTTCAACGACTCGCTATAACACTTAAAATGTAATTTGGTTATTATCCTGAAATACCGCCTCTATATTGTTAGCGATGGGCTTCATGGCTGCTTTATTCCAATTTCACGCTGTAAATGACTTGGCACGACGGTAATTGAAATGCAATCTGGTTTTCTCGCAGATAGCTTTGATTTACTTAACTTTTGTTACCTCCCCCCCACACACACACTCTGCGATGAGAGCTGAAAGGGCTGTGAATGTGGCTTTGAGTAACTCCAGCCCTAATATATTTTCTGGGCATTGATGAATGCAAATTTTCATCCCCCAGGGTCCACCGCTTCTTTTCTGAGACCCTCTCAAGAGTCATTCTCCGGCTTCTGGACATGGGGAGGTGGGACGGCGGTTTCGTTCCCAAAGAACGTAGGGGCATATCAGCAACAACCGGTGATAATTATCGCTAAGTGCACTTAGCGCTAGGATAATTAACGCCGGCTAGGGTGTATTTTTATCACTGTGATAGCGTGCTATTAGCAACGCTTAACTCAAAAGCGATAAAAATCCTAGCGCTAACTGCCTAACGTGAGATTATCGCTGGGAACCCAGCGATAATCTCACGAAATTTGGCGTTAGCTTGTTGATAGGGACTCACAAACTAAGCCATGATATCCACCTTCCATAGGATGTCATGGCTAAGTCAGTCCTGAAGCAGGCGTAAGGAAAGTAGCGATAACAGAGGTTATCGCTACTTTTCCTGCCGCTATGCTTCATAGCGTGGGGCTTGATGATAGGAGAAATGTCGCTTAGTGACCTTTCTCCTGTCATGTCAGGTCAGGAACGCCCACTTTGCATCTCATTAGAGATACAAAGCTGGGCGTTAAGAATAGGTGCGCTAATGCAAGGTTTCACGTGTTAGCGTGACCTTGCTAATTAGGTGATAAAATTATCGCCGAAAACGGCCGCAAAAGCGGCGATAATTTTCTATCGCCGCCTTGTAAATATGCCCCGAAGCTATTAAGATGGTGGGAAGGGAGGCTGCTGGGGGCACCATCTGGCTCAATGTAAGGAGACGAGACAATCCTGTGCTTCTTTCTGAGACCCTCTCTAGAGTCAGTCTTCTGGCTTCCGGACAGGAAGAGGCAGGATGGAAGGTCCCCAAAGCTTCTAAACCAGGGGCCACGAGAAGGTTGGCGGGGGTGCCACCTGGCTCAGTGAATGTAAACCCCATTCATACGCAGCCAGTATGTTGAGGGACAGGTGCCTAGATGGGCACATCTGGCCCAAGTAGAAACGTAAGTGACGATGACTGATAGAGAGACTTGCACCTAGTAAAGTGTAGGTCCTTCCATGATGCCGTGTGGCTATATGTTCTTCAAATTAGCATTACGTGACATTAGCAGCCTCGCGCCCACTCTCATCGGGTCAGGCTCCTGCCCTTGGATCAAACTAAGTACTCTTAGGTCACTTTACTCGTGAGTAGCCTTAGCCTTATCAGACTTTGAATGTTACGGTTTGGCCTCACAGTTGCTGCATTAGGCACGACTTAAGGAAGGACCACTCATGAAAGATTACAATTCATTGGTTTCCATGGTAATATGGAACAGAGCCATAGCTTTGCGACTCTATCAAAGACCTTCGCCCTCACTGCCTTATAATGGTGATGGTGAGTTTCTGAGCCACCGGTGAAGTGCCTGTACTCAGCTCAAGATTTCAAACTGCTGATCTGACAGTGGGAAGAGTCTCCTTTGAATGTTGTGCTATGCTATGCCATGCCATGCCATGTTATGTTATGCTGTCGGAAAGTGCCTCTTTTGACATGGTTAGTCGACACTTTTTGCCTGATGCATGATGTGATTTAGAACTGTAAGTGCACTGAGTCCCTGCTAACTAGGTTCCCAGTGCCAGAATTCCTTCCCAAAAAGGGTATCACGATGTGCACAACTTCAGATACCCCTGTAAGTCTCTAGTAAGTGGTACCCTGTTGTAACTTAATGCATCTTCCCTAGTGTTACAAGTTCCTGCTGCCCACCCAGTACGAATGTGATGTAATGGAATGCTTGAGTGTCCGAGGAGGTTGAGGATGTCAATTGCTGTGTGTGGGCTGAGCAGCAAAGAGGCTGCTCCTGGGGGGGCTATCAACTTATCTACTTGTAACTAAGTTCAATAAACCTTCAAATAATCTGCACTATGGCTACTGGTTGTGATCAAGGCGAAAAACTTCCCGTGAGGAAGAAGCAACCAAGAAGAAACTAGAGTTATTTACATAAGAAACCTAAAAGAAGAGACATTGCTAACACTAGACCTTTGAGGAAGAAATGTGGATACCCAGAGCCTCACTGGTGTCTCTAACCATCTAACAGCCTGCTGACTGTGAGGGTGTCTGCTGAACAGCAAGACTGCAGGTCAGTGTAAAAGGCCCAGTGTGTGTTCGCAATGTCCGCTATGGTGATTGCTGGGAGATCAAATCTGGACCACGATCTGTCTGGATGAAATGCTCTTAGGCATTGGACTAGCAAGTGCTGTCCATGCTGAGCTGTAAAATGACCGAAAAATTGATGACAGCACTTGCTAGTCCTACGCTTAAAGACTTTGCTGTGGAAATGGCAAAAGACTTTCGGGCAGATTTACAAGCCCCTTGCGCCTCATTTACGCCGCCGCTGCGTCACTTTTGTGACGCAGCAGCGGCGCAAATCCTGCGCCATGGTGTGGGGTACTTACAATGTGACGCATCTGGAAGATGCGTCACGTTGTAAAGCCCTGCGCCACATGTAGGCGTTCCTGCGCAGGGGGGGTCGTTCCGGAGCAGGAACGCCTCCCAAAAGTGGCTGAGTGAAATCTACAAGATTTCACTCAGTCACTTTTAGGCCCATGCTGCGTCAAAACCCTGCACCTGCCTGAAGCAGGCGTAAGGATTGACGCAGCATTAATAAGATATTTGAGGTGAGCAGATCTGGAGTGTCGCTGGTGTTGAGAGTGCTCTAACAGGAGCTGCTTTCCACCTAAATCTGAGAACTACCCAGAGTTCTCTGCTTCTTTTTATGCATAATGTATTTGACACTCTATGCCTCAAAAGGTATTGCTTTGATATATATATATGTGTATATATGTGTATATATTACCTACTGGCGGTCGCCAGTAGGTAGTTATAGTTAGGACCACGTTTCCATAGGAAATCCGCAACATTCTATTTTGAATAACTTTGGCGCCGGTTGACGAATCCTCGCGAATTTCTCAAAATAGGTGGGGCGCTACGCTCCGCTCCTACCCTGAAAGTCTCGGGGGGATTCGTCAAGCGGGGGCTGAGATAAAAGGGGGGTCCCAAAACGCGTTTTTCCCATGCATTTTTCCATAGGACCTTTAGACAGGGCTACAGCCCGAACGGCTGAACAGAATTACTAGAAATTTGGCAGAGAGGTAGTCCTCAGGTCAAGGAAGTGCCTTTTGTAGGTCTGGTGTAAATCTGTTCAGTAGATTCTGAGAAAATAGTCTTTAAATCAATATATATATCTGAGCCAGCTTACGGTACGCTTACGGTGCGCTTACCGTACGCGTACGGTGGCGTGCGCGAGCGCGATTCTGATTGGCTCTTAGATCTTAGTAAACATTCGAATCGGCCGAAACCAGGAAGCGGGGGCTGAGATAAAAGGGGGGTCCCAAAACGCGTTTTTCCCATGCATTTTTCCATAGGACCTTTAGACAGGACTACAGCCCGAACGGCTGAACAGAATTACTAGAAATTTGGCAGAGAGGTAGTCCTTAGGTCAAGGAAGTGCCTTTTGTAGGTTTGGTGTAAATCTGTTCAGTAGATTCTGAGAAAATAGTCTTTAAATCAATATATATATCTGAGCCAGCTTACGGTACGCTTACGGTGCGCTTACCGTACGCGTACGGTGGCGTGCGCGAGCGCGATTCTGATTGGCTCTTAGATCTTAGTAAACATTCGAATCGGCCGAAACCAGGAAGCGGCGGCCCCCATTTCGTGTGTTTCACTAAGAAAAAAAAGAGTGATAACAAGAAAAGGGGGCAAGGAGGAGAGTTACAGACCCCCTTACATTTGTGAGGGGGTCAAAGAAGGACAGAAAAGTACAAAGAAAACATTTATTGATTTAAAAAAAAATCACGGGGTACGCGTACGATAAGCGTACGGTAACAAAAAAAATAAATAAAAGAAATGAAATGCAGATTTAAGAGTTTAGATATTAGGGGGCTCTAAAAAGAGCCGTTGTGTTTATGAAGTTATTTTTTAGTGGTACCTACAAGTAAGTACCGATGCAGAGTCTAAGGTTCAAGAGGAAGACTCTGTTCCCTTCATCATTGAAGTGCACACCATCTCCTCTATAAATGTCTTGCATGTCGTAACGCAAGTTGTTGTGGTAAATGGAACCCATACCATAGTCACGGAGGAAAGCAGAAACAGATTTGTTGACGTGCTTTCTTGCTTTGTCAATCTGCGGACAGAAATGATTGGACCAGTTCCATTTTTGCCTTTGGCATATGTTGGAAAACACAAAGGCAGTTTTAGGGAAAAGTGAAAACAGTTGTGCAAAGGTGTCCTTCATAAGCATTTCCAGACCTACCCCAGTCAAAGTGCCTAGGTCATTGCCACCACAGTGCACTATTATGAGGTCAGGGTGTTGGATTTGCATGAAGGATTTCACCAATGGCATCAATTGGTGCCACTTTAACCCTCTCTGACCAATCCATTTAATGTCTACATTTGGCAAAGCAAGGTCTCTCACAATACCTGTTTTCTCTGCAAACTTTTCACTCCAGAAGACATAGCTGTGTCCTACAATCCACACTGTGAACATCTTCAAAGGAGATCTGGATGCACTCAGGAGGTGTAATTCAGTAGAATGGTAAAAAGAAATGAAAGACAGTTTGGAAATGGAGGCATACATATTTTTTTCATAAAAAAAAGAACTGATTGGCTGTTTCATACCATTCTACACTAAAAACTAGGCTGTATGTGTAAATTTATAGAAGCATGTTTTGTATTGGTACAGCAGAAAAATGTGTTACCAAAGAACAGTACTATGGATTTGCTGTAAGGTTTGAAAAGTCAAGCACTCTTGCTCTGTGGAATTGAAACATTGTTTGGCGAACTTCTGACCTAACTCCACACAGCAGTGTTCCATGAGCTGTTGCTATGGTAGCAGGCAGAAGTCAAGTTGGGGGAAGGGTACTAGGCAGAAGTCAAGTTGGGGGAAGGGTACTTTTGGAAAAGGGTTGGTTTTCAACCAATAGAAATGTGTGATTACATTTGAAAAAAAGGGGGAAGCACTGAGATTTGAAACTTACATGTATATGTGTGGAAATATAGAGGGAAACTTTGCCATTATCTGGTTCTGCTGAGAGGAGAGAGGTGTAGAGAACAGAGATCCTGGCTCTGATAATCTGCTGTTTGAGTGCCACATTTCTTTCACAACTAACTAATTTTAAAGGTGAGTTTAGAGTTTGAGAGGAGATGTATATGGTAAATTAAGAAATGAATAATAGATTTGTAATTCTTTTTGTTGAATTTGTGTTTATTATTTTCTGTTTTGGGAGAAATTTAAATGTGAGGAACATGTAAAATAATATGGACTATGTTTTCACGATAAATTAAGGTGTATTGGTATAAAAAAAGAATAGTTTAAGGGTTTGAGGTTGGACTCAGTAATGCAAATACATTCAGCATCACTAAGGCTGGTTGCCCTTGCTGGAATGTAGGCAGTCACCAAGGTTACACATGTTGGGAAATATAGGCAGAGATTTATTGTGTACAACTCTGGTAATTTTATATTTGCATTAGTAGGAAAAAGGGGGAGCGATTTTTTGGTGCAGAAGCAGACTCTTAGCACACACCCAGCTGCTTTCCATGTAGAATCATGCACAGTATTTACAAGCGAGTGGGGTTTGAGGTTTCAGTCTGTAATGCAAATACATTCAGCATCACTAAGGCTGGTTGCCCTTGCTGGAGTGTAGGCAGTCACCCAGGATACACATGGTAGTGGTCTGAAAAAGCAGTCTGGACATGGGCTTTTTAAAAAATCTGAAAAGTGGATTCATAATGTGTCAGTCTGTAAAAGTGATTATCACTTGCCAAAAAAAAAGAGCAGTAAGTGTGCTTTCAAATTGGCAAAGAAATTTCGTTTTGTTTGCCCGCTGTTAAATGATGAATGCAATTGCTTTCACAATTTATAGTGAAATGCAATATATTCTGAAAACAGCAAAAATAAGGCAAAAAGTATTTTTTGATAAATATGTAAATATGTGTACTGTATTATAAAATGTTTTAAAAAATATTAATACTTTTTTCTTTTTTTTTCAGATTGATATAGAAAATTTTCAAAAGCTAGAACCATTTTTAAAGCAATTTTTAAAAAAAACAAATGAATAAATATTTTTTGGAGCGGGTATGGTAAGTCAATAGTATCATGGTTCCTTTTTTTCTACTTCTCTACAATCACATTTTCAGTTTTTAATTGTAGTCTCTCAAGGACCTTGTAATGTGATAATTGATTTTTAGTGTTTTTAAAAAAAAAAAAAAAAAAAATTACGCGCACGGTAAAAAAAAAAAAATAATAAGTTTTTAAAAACATATATAAAAAAAAGATGAAAGATAAGGTTGGCTCTTAAAAGAGCCGTTGTGTTCATGCAGGGACAGAGGAAAGAAAGATTGGGAAAATTAGTCTCTGCGACAAGTGTGCTGATCTATTTTGTTGTTCACTAGGGAAACACTGGTCTCCCTATGACAAATTAGATCATGACAAGAGGCGCATCGAATATCAACCCTCAGAAATCGAGGGTTAATTTCCAGAGGGCCAGCAAAAGGAGATGCTCCCCCCACAGATGAAGGGCTCACCTGACCTGCAGAAGAAGGACTCGGCTCTGCAGATGATGGTCCAGGCTGAGCTGCTGTGGATGTGCTTGGTTGATTTACTGAAGGGTTACCTTCAGTAAGTCGAGCATGTGTCCTTCTGTGTACATCCTTGAGGTGTCTCATCATGGTGTGATTCCCAAAGGAATACTTCCTGTCAGGATTACCTCTTGAAAGTACACGCTTACACAGCTTACAAGTTACTAAGGGTGCATTTACCTTTTGCTGGCCTTCAGGAAAAGTAAAATAATCCCATACATAAGAGGTCTTTTGTTTCCTCGCTCTCTGCCTCAAGGTAGTGCTGCTAGTGCTAGCCTCACTCTCAGAAGGGCTCTGCTGTTCTGCCATCGTATCACAAAGACAACCCAGCTCCTTCTCCTAAGGGATCACAAGCAGAAATGAGGGGAATGGGTGTGGTGTAGGAGAGTTCTAGAACTGAAAGTAGTTTCAACCAATCAAAAGTTGTGTTTCATGATCACATGACCTACCGTACGCTTACGGTACGCTTACGGCAAAAGTACGCATGCGCGTAAAAAAGACACGCGCTTGCGCGCATGCGCATAACAGTCACCCCCCGACACTTCCGCGTAACGTGTGCGTGTAGCGTACACGCGTATGCGTCCCACGCGGAGTACGCGCGGCTACGCAAATTGCGTAACTATACGCAAACAGCGTAGATAAATTACGGACATTGCGTAAACCGTACGCTTACCGTAAGCTTACGGTACGCGTACTAAAAAAATATAAAAAAAAAAGGAAAAAATGTATTGCTAATCAATTTTACCTGTTTATTTTATAAAATATATTAAACAAAAAAACATATTATAGAATTTTAAAAATTTAACCATAGTCTTTAAAAAAGGATAGAAAATTAAAATAAAAATATGTTTAAAAAAATACAAGAAAAAAAAAAAATTAGCATTTAAAAAACCTTGCAAATTCACTGAAAAAACCATGGGTTTCACACACGTTATAGTTAGGAATTAGCATTTAAAAAACCTTGCAAATTCACTGAAAAAACCATGGGTTTCACACACGTTATAGTTAGGAATTAGCATTTAAAAAACCTTAGAAATTCAATGAAAAAACCAAAGGTTTCACACATGTTATAGTTAGCTGGACATTTCACTCGTAAAAAACCAATGAAATTCCCCCGTTATAGTTAGTTCAGCTAACTATAACTCGCGCGCCCGCAATGCACTGCTGATGACGTCACATATTACATCACTCATGACATGGTCAGTGACATCACTCATGACATCACTGATGACATCTCAAATGACATCACTGATGACATCACTGATGACATCATCCTTGTGATAGAGTGGCAGACCTCCTCTTCCCCTAATATAACCTTTGATACACACATTCAAAAATAGAAATTACAATTTTCAAAACAATGGACATACCAATACCAGTTACAACAACCTATACAGTAATTCTAAGATCCACATACACATCCACTCATTCACCAACAGTCCTATACAGTCACTCATACATGTACTCACTCATCATATCTACTCATACACCTATACATCCTGTTACACAATGCCACTCATCCATAGAGGTACTCACACACATAGTCACTCATGCTAAAAAAGAATCAAACATACATTTACTTGCATATACAGTTATACACACACCACCACACTTACTTCTACGGAAACTTACACATACTTAGTCTTTTAAACAATCACTTATAGAAACACATACTTATTCATACAGGAACTCTTTCAATCTCTCACTCTCACATATACTCGCTTATATACACCAATAGTCACATATACTAGTTTAAAACATATGTAGTTACTCATAAAGACACTATTGAGACAGTCATTCACTCACTAACACACCCATACACTCACTCATCCACCCATAGAGTCCTGCACACATGCTGTCTTCAACACATACAAAGAGTGAGTCATTCATTCATGCACCTATGCACCACTTAATACCACCCACCGAACCATGCAGACACTCAGACTGATACTCATAAAACCAACTAATAACCTATATAGACACCCATGTAGCTACTCACCAACCCATGCAGCCACTTATACACAAAGTGAGAGACTGATACAGATATTTACATATTTAAACATTACTCACTAAGCCATGTATTCACTATGATACACTTAATCAGTCAGTTACACAATCAATTTTTCAAAAACAAATCATCCATTTAGAAACTTATATACCCATTTATTCTTCCATCGACCTTGAGATATACATATATAAAACATATTTAATTTTCAGAAAGACACACATTCACTGGATGATGTCATCAGTGATGTCATTTGAGATGTCATCAGTGATGTCATGAGTGATGTCACTGACCATGTCATGAGTGATGTTATATGTGACGTCATCAGCAGTGCATTGCGGGCGCGCGAGTTATAGTTAGCTGAACTAACTATAACGGGGGAATTTCATTGGTTTTTTACGAGTGAAATGTCCAGCTAACTATAACATGTGTGAAACCTTTGGTTTTTTCATTGAATTTCTAAGGTTTTTTAAATGCTAATTCCTAACTATAACGTGTGTGAAACCCATGTTTTTTTCAATGAATATATATATATATATATATGTGTGTATATATATATATATATATATATATATATATATATATATATATATATATATATATTCTTCCAAACATGTTCCCTGAAGCATTGAAGACGCCACTCCACGAAGGTAGGTTCATCCGAACATTTTATTTCAAACCGGCTTTTCCATTCTGATTATTTAATCCCTTACGCATTTCGGAGCTCCTGCTCCTTCATCCGAGGGAAGCCTGAAAAGTCACAAAATTGTGCTTCACACATTGCACTAATTAATATCACCACGCCTTCTATTGCGCCTCGCAAGATAGTCTTACCTTCTGGGGTTTGTAGTCCCTCATGTAGTGCATTGAGTGTATCTTAGTGAATACATGGCTTAGTGAGTAATGTTTAAATATGTAAATATCTGTATCAGTCTCTCCCTTTGTGTATAAGTGGCAGCATAGGTTGGTGGGTAGCTACATGAGTGTCTATATAGGTTATTAGTTGGTTTTTTGAGCATCAGTATGAGTGTCTGAGTGTCTGTATGGTTTGGTGGGGGGTATTACATAGTGCATAGGTGCATGAATGAGTGACTCTTGTATGTGTTGAAGACAGCATGTGTGCAGGACTGTATGGGTGGATGAGTGTGTGCATGGGTGTGTTAGTAAGTGAATGACTGTCTCAATAGTGTCTTTATGAGTAACTACATATGTTTTAAACTAGTATATGTGACTATTAGTGTATATAAGTGAGTATGTGTGAGAGTGAGAGATTGGAAGAGTTCCTGTATGAATAAGTATGTGTTTCTATAAGTGATTGTTTAAAAGATTAAGTATGTGTAAGTTTCTGTAGAAGTAAGTGTAGTGGAGTGAATATAACTGTATATGCAAGTAAATGGATGTTTGATTCTTTATTAGCATGAGTGACTATGTGTGTGAGTAACTCTATGGATGAGTGGCGTTGTGTAACAGGATGTATAGGTGTATGAGTACATATGATGAGTGAGTACATTTATGAGTGACAGTATAGGACTGTTGGTGAATGAGTGGATGTGTATGTGGATCTTAGAATTACTGAATAGGTTGTTGTAACTGGTATTGGTATGTCCATTGTTTCTATTTTTGAATGTGTGTATCATAGGTTATATTAGGGGGAGAGGAGGTCTGCCACTCTATCACAAGGATGATGTCTTCAGTGATGTCATCAGTGATGTCATTTGAGATGTCATCAGTGATGTCATGAGTGATGTCACTGACCATGTCATGAGTGATGTAATATGTGACGTCATCAGCAGTGCATTGCGGGCGTGCGAGTTATAGTTAGCTGAACTAACTATTAACAGGGGAATTTCAATGGTTTTGTACGAGTGAAAAGTCCAGCTAACTATAACGCCCCTGAAACCTATAGTTTCTTCAGTAAATTTCTAAGGTTTTTTAAATGCTAATTCCTAACTATAATGTGCCTGAAACCTATGTTTTTTTCTGTGAATTTCAAAGGTTTTTTAAATGTTAATTTCTAACTATGCCTACAGAGATAGGACATGTGAAGAAAGAAGAAAAACAGCACAGAAAGAAAAAAAAGAAATGCAGAAAGAAGCAACAGAAGTCCTCAAAGACAAAGAAAAGTGCAGGAAGAAGTTTAACGTGCAGAAAGAACAAACAGAAGAGCAGAAAGAAGCCTTGTTGCAAAATCATCCTGGACCCTCAACTTTTTCAGATGGATACTGGTGGTACTGAGTCTGACTAACCAGTCCTAGAGCCAGTGCTACGTTAAAAGACACTCAGAATACAGTGAAAACACCTACATACACTAGGGAACACTATGCGCTGGGGTCCCCCTGTGATTAGCATGACCTCCTCTGTAAGCCCCTAGTATATAATAGGGCAGGGGATTAAAACTACCTCTTAAAATGCGCCACAGGGCGTGTTTGCACACGTCACCTCAGGCCCCGTCCCCTCCCTTCCCCACTGTGTAAACCCGCCCTGTGGCCATTTTAAGTTGGGAGATTAAGTCCCCTTGAATCCTGAGGGTCCCTAGGGTCCAACTAGACCACTAGGTACCTCCAGTAAGCGCCACAGAGCTGCATTGCAGAGAGATGTAAAAAGGGGCTCAGCCTAGACCACCTCTCTGCAACGCAGCGCAGTGGTGCTTACTGGAAGCACCTGGTGGGCTAGTTGGCCCCCAGGGTCACTCAGGATTGAAAGGGAATTATTTCCCCAACTTAAAACGTGCCACAGGGCGTGTTTGCACACGTCACCTCAGGCCCCGTCCCCTCCCTTCACCACTGTGTAAACGCGCCCTGTGGCCGTTCTAAGTTAAGAGATTAAGTCCCCTTGAATCCTAAGGGTCCCTAGGGTCAAACTAGCCCACTAGGTACCTCCAGTAAGCGCCACAGAGCTGGTTGCATAGAGGTGTAAAAAGGGGCGTGGCCTCAGAACACCTGTCTGCAACGCAGCTCCCTGGCGCATACTGGAGATACCTGTTGGGCTAGTTGGCCCTCAGGGACCCTCAGTATTGAAGGGGAATTAATTCCCCAACTTACAACTGGCCAGGGGGCACATTTGCAGAGTGCTGCATGGAGGGGGCGTGGCCTCCGGCGCAATACCGGTCTTTTATTTATTTATTTCTTTTAAGAAGGAGGGCTGTGTGACCCCTTCTTTTTCTAACTTATTGGCTCTGGGGACCCCGACCCCAGGGCCTGCACCCTAATTTATTTTGTTGAAAAAAATAAATTTGGAAAGGGGCCGCGTTGCCTCCCTCCCAAGGCCTTAATCGGCCCCGGGGACCCCAACCCCCGGGTCATGGCCTTTTTTTTTTTTTACTCTTTAGGAGGGGGGCTCCGTTGCCCCCCTCCTCAGGCCACTTATGGCCCCGGGGCCCCTATCCCCCGGGGCCGGCCTTTGTTTTTTAATATTTAAAAAATATATATATTTATAGAAACACCTAGGACATACTGGACAAACCGTATGTACCTATCACCATGATGATTTGCGTGATATTCATTAAAAGGCGACTATGCATATAATGAATCCATGTGGAATGTATTTACACCGCTAGTGAAGCTCTGACGTGTCTGACACCCTACCATGCCTAATCCCGGCGCCCCCGCCGGTGGGTACTCTCCAAGTAGACACCCTTGTCGTTTATTTATAGAAACATGGGTAGCTATTGACGGGCACATTTAATACACATGCACACCAAGCCATTCAAAGGGGATTCAACAAAAATTCGACTAAACTATGCAAGAAACCCCCCTCACGGTTAATAAAACACACATCTACCGCCGGATGTGTAATACTTTTTAATTTACTCTCTGGAAAGTAGACGCACCTCACTTGAGGGTCACAGCATGCTCCTGGCTAAGCCCAATGCTGTGTTAAACCCACCAGTGCCCGCCGAGTGCCACACACCTCTGTGTTGTATTCCACCAGCTAGTGCGTGTGCTATGACACTCTCTAGCCCATGTGCACTGTAACACCACCCTGTGAATATGTCATGCCACACTTGTCTTCGCACGGGTTATATTGCCCCATCTAACGTGCCTTCCTCGATGCCTATGTTATAACGCACAGTGCTATGCCATACATATTACAATCTGGGATCCATATCTTTGTCACAGTGCATATGCAACGTTACACTCCCCAGCACATATTTTATATTATAACTTTAGAGACTAGTTAGGTTACACAACACTGCCCTGTGCATATTACACTCCAAGGCGCATATCGCATAGCACGCGCTAGTGCCTGTGCTATCTCGCTCTCTCCAATGAATCTGTCATTGCGCACAATGTATTGCATATTATATTTCACGCCCCGGTTCATCTTATATCACACTTTTTGGTGCATAGTTTATACCATATACTATATCTAGTTTTCATTTTCAATCGTGCTCTCAGGACTATGTTCTATATAACACTGCATCCACCTACCCTTTTCACGAGCATTACATTTTGCGATGGGGGGTGGAGGGTCAGGGGGTGTTTCTGCCAAGTGAGTCCGGAGTCACTGTCACAAACGTCCTCTTCTTCCTGACTAAAAGTGAGATTATGCTGCATATTTGTTCATATTTTAAGTAGTTCGCACAGACACACATTTTAAAAACAATAAAGTTCCTAATACCCACCTTCTCTGAACAGTTAGCTTGCTGCCCTAGCCACCTCCTCCCTATCCTCTGTTGTCTGAATCCATGGACTAGCCTCCTCCCTCCTGCCATGCATGGTCTGATGTGCTGCCATTGCCCTCCATTTAGCATGATGTACCAGTCCACTACTCCTGCCCTCCATTGCCCAATTCTATGGCCCATCATTGACCTCCTGCATAGCCTCTGTGCTTAGCTTGCTGCCCCTATTCTCCTTCCCCCTGCCCTCCGATGTCTTTGTGCATGCCCCTGCTCCATCCTTTTTGCCCACCATGTTCCATGGACTTGCCACTCTTATCTACTCCGAGTGTTCTGTTGAGCTGCCACTCCCCTCCCACCTGCCTAGCATTGTCAGATGACTGTACCCTGTCCCTGCCACCTCCACCCTGCCTGTCCACATGCCATGCCCCTATCCCATTCCTCCTGTCCTCCATGGTCCATTTTACTGCCACACCCTTCTGCCCTCCCTGGTCTGTTGTGCTGCAACTGCTCCTCCTGCCTGCCCTGCGCGGTCTGTTGTGAGGCCCCTTCCCCTGAACTCTCTTGTCTGTGCCCAGGTCCTGCCCCCCCCTTCTATCCTCCATGGTGCTTTGTGCATGCCCCTGCACCCTCCTTCTTGCCCATCATAGCCATTGTGCTGCCACTAACCCTCCCGCTTGCCATGCATGGTCTTCTGTGCTGCCACGGCCCCTCCCACCTTCCCTGTGTGGTCAGCTAGCTGCCCCTGACCCCCTCCCACCTTCCCTCCATGGTCTGTGTGTATGCCATCATAGTCTCACTGTTGCTCTCCATGGAGTGTCTTGCTCCTAGTGCCCATCCTGCCTAACCTCCATGGTCATCTTTCTGCTCCTGCCCTCCCCCTTGCCCCCAGCCCTCTGTTTCCATGTGCAGACCTCTATTCCATCCCTCCTGGCTTGTCTGTTCCATTGCAATGCCCCTGATTAGTCCCTCCTGCCCTTTATGGTCTGTTATGCTGTCGCTTTCTCTCCTGTCTGTCCATTATGGTCAGCTAGGTACCATTGCCTCTTTCCCCTCTGTTCTCTGTTGTCTATGTGCATGGTCCTGTCCCCTCCCTATTGTTTTCTATGGATTGTTGTGCTGTACTCCCGTCCCGCATGCCCTGTGTGGTGTATTGTGCTGCTGCAAACCCTGATGCCTGCCCTGCAGGGTCAGTTTGGTGCACCTCTCCATGTCCCTCCTGTCCTCTGTTATCCAAGTCCATGTCCCTACCCCAATTCCTCCTGCCTTCCATGATCTAATGTACCATACTTGCGAACATTTTGAACTTGGTAAGAGGGAGATTATGAAAAAAACTGGGGTATTGATTTTCCCCTTTGAATTACATTGAAAAAGAGGAGATTGTAGACAGGAGACAGATCAAATAATGCCCATTTGAGCTTAAAAACATTGGACGTTTCCTGGCTAAATTGGGTCTGTTGGCATGTATGGTTGTACTACCACTGCCTCTTCCTTCTGCCCACAATGGTCTATTATATTGCCACAGCCTCTCTTGCCAGTCCTGTATTGTTGGTTTGTTGCCCCTGCCCCCCTTTCCACTGCCCTCCATAGTCTGTTGTGCTGTCTGCCCATTGTGGTCAACTTGTTGCCTCTGCACCCTTCCTACCTGCCTTCAATTTTCAGAGTCCGTGCCCCTGGCCTCTGCCTCTCAAAAGTATCCTAATGAACAACTTGATTGCTAACATTCTATATTTATTACAAAAGTGTGGAACGCCTGCCGTCATCTTGATGTATTCAAAACTGTAATACCTGTAATACCTAGAGCATTTCCGTTAGAGATTACATATATGAGAGGGTCTTATTTGCATCAAAATTATGGTTAGTGCTGTAACAAAATTAAAATGAGGACATATTTTCTGAGTTTTCAAATAGCGACAAAGCACTTTTAAATTATTTGTTATCTTTATGTTTTTTATTCAGTTGACCACTTGATTAAATGTTGCACTTAGGGGAGAGGATGTGGTGTTACTTCCAGAGCTGCAGACTTTGCAACTGGGGAACCTGGTTGGAGTTTCTGCTTCAGCTCGACATTCTGTGATTCTGGTCAAATCACTTAATCTCCCCATGTCTACAACCAAAATGAATTTGTTCTTGTGTGATGTAACCAATGCTCATGTAAAGCACTCCAATACCTGACAAGTCTGCACTATATTAAACTGCAAAAACACAAAAAATAAGTGGTTTGCACACTTCTGTCATTGGGCTATACTTGGGCCACATCTGGGTGATATTTGGGCTACATTTGGGCTCTTTTGTCTCTGGTGGCCATCTTGGGAGATTTATGTGTTATGAAGTTTCCTAATTTCCTCATTTACTGCAGTCTCCTCAGTAGGAAATGCTTTCAGTTTTTTACTTTGATTCCATCAAGAAGGTATTCAGATATGTCACACATTTGCCATAAATTCTGAATGTTAGCACTCTAGTTGCTCATTAGACCACTGTAGTAAAGCTACTGCTCTATTGCTCACCAGGGAAGTCTGCTGCTGGTATTAAAAGTGCATGTTTCAGTCTGCATATCAGAATTTTTTAATGAAATAGAAGAGGATTTGAGAAGTCACTCAAAATGTGCCCTAATTTTTCTTTCTTCAGCACTAATCATAATTTCTATGGCAAAATGAACCCCCTCATTGTGTTCCTTTTTTAAATTAAATGTTTTAAGTGTTACCAGTTTATTCCAATCAAGATGGTTTCAGGTGTGCCATACTTTTGTCATAAGTAAGACAGGAAGCGCTTTAGTTGTTCTTAAGAACACTCTGGGACATTCTGTCATTGGGCTATACTTGGGCTACATCTGGGTGATATTTGGGCTACATTTGGGCTCTTTTGTCTCTGGTGGCCATCTTGGGAGATTTATTTGTTATGAAGTTTCCTAATTTCCTCATTTACTGCAGTCTCCTCAGTAGGAAATACTTTCAGTTTTTTACTTTGGTTCCATCAAGAAGGCATTCAGATGTGTCACACATTTGCCATAAATTCTGAATGTTAGCACTCTAGTTGTTCATTAGATCACTGTAGTAAAGCTACTGCTCACCAGGGAAGTCTGCTGCTGGTATTGAAAGTGCATGTTTTAGTCTGCATGTCAGAATTTTTTAATGAAATAGAAGAGGATTTGAGAAGTCACTCAAAATGTGCCCTAACTTTTCTTTCTGCAGCACTAATCATACTTTCTATGGCAAAATGAACCCCCTCATTTTGTTCCTTTTTAAATTAAATGTTTTAAGAGTTACCACTTTATTCCAATCAAGATGGCTTCAGGTGTGCAATACGTTTGTCATAAGTAGGACTGTTAGCGCTCTAGTTGTTCTTTAGAACACTCTGGGAAGCTGCAATAGAACACAAAGGAATCAACTGACAGTCTCTGCCCTTGTTGGATGTACATGTTTTGCTGAGAATGTCAGACTTCATTCTCACATGACTGAGAAAGAAAATGTGAATTTACTGAAAATATACTCTCAGTTTAGCTTATAGATCATGTTCCAAACCTCTGTGGGAAAAGTATGAGAAAATAGTTTTCTCTCAAACATGATTCATGATATCACAGCAGAAGGCTTTTTCACATGGTAAAATCACCTTAGAACACACCACAATTCCTAAAATGAGTATGGTACCATCAACAAATGATTTATAATGTAACTAAGGTCTTAAAACCTTCTATTAACTGCAATGCTTTTTAATGAGGTGCTATCATGTATATTGGTCCCAAGATGGCTGCCAACACTTCTTGGATGAAGTACTGACAACCAATCAGATCTCACGATGAGATGTGTGGTTAGGCTCCACCCAGATATATCTATCTTTTTAACTCTAATTTTCTCAGGAACTACTGAACGGATTTATGCCATTTAAGCAAAAGGCACAAGTCTGAACTGAGGACTACCTGTTTGCCAAATTTGGTGTAATTCCGTTCAGCAGTTTGGGCTGTAGCTGCGTCAACAGGTCCTATGTGAAAATGCATGGGGAAAAGGCGTTTTGGGACACCCCTTTTTTGTCACTCCCCGCTTGACGAATCACTGTGAAATGTTCAGGATAGGAGCGGACCGGAGCTGGCCAAAAGTTTGGAAACTTTTGCGAAGATTCGTCAATCGGCGCCAACGTTATTCCAAATAGAATGTTGCGGATTTCCTATGGAAAATAGGTCCTAACTATATCTACCTACTGGCGACTGCCAGTAGGTAATATATATATATATATATATACATATATATTACCTACTGGCGGTCGCCAGTAGGTAGTTATAGTTAGGACCACGTTTCCATAGGAAAACCTCAACATTCTATTTTGAATAACTTTGGCGCCGGTCGACGAATCCTCGCGAATTTCTCAAAATAGGTGGGGCGCTACGCTCCGCTCCTACCCTGAAAGTCTCGGGGGGATCCGTCAAGCGGGGGCTGAGATAAAAGGGGGGTCCCAAAACGCGTTTTTCCCATGCATTTTTCCATAGGACCTTTAGAACGAGCTACAGCCTGAACGGCTGAACAGAATTACTCAAAATTTGGCAGAGAGGTAGTCCCTAGGTCAAGGAAGTGCCTTTTGTAGGTTTGGTGTAAATCTGTTCAGTAGATTCTGAGAAATTAGCCTTTAAATCAATATATATATCTGAGCCCGCTTACGGTACGCTTACCGTACGCTTACGGTAAGCGTACGGTGGCGTGCGCGAGCGCGATTCTGATTGGCTCTTAGATCTTAGTAAACATTCGAATCGGCCGAAACCAGGAAGCGGCGGCCGCCATTTTCTGTGTTTCACTCTGAAAAAAAAAGAGTGAAAACAAGAAAAGGGGGCAATGAGGAGAGTTACAGACCCCCTTACATTTGTGAGGGGGTCAAAGAAGGACTGTAAAGTACAAAACAAACATTTATTGATTTTTAAAAAAAATCACGGGGTACGCGTACGGTAAGCTTACGGTAAGCGTACGGAAGAAACATGGCGTGCGCGAAGGAGATTCTGATTGGCCCATAGATCTTAGTAAACATTCGAATCGGCCGAAACCAGGAAGCGGCGGCCGCCGTTTTGTGTGTTTCACTCAGAAAAAAAACAGAGAAAACAAGGAAAGGGGGCAATGAGGAGAGTTACAGACCCCCTAACATTTGTAAGGGGGTCAAAGAAGGACAGAAAAGTACAAAAAAAACATTTATTGATTTTAAAAAAAATCACGGGGTACGCGTACCGTAAGCTTACGGTAAGCGTACGGTAAAAAAAATAAAAATAAATAAATGAAAAGCAGATTTAAGAGTTTAGAAATTAGGGAGCTCTAAAAAGAGCTGTTGTGTTTATGAAGTCATTTTTTTAGTGGTACCTACAAGTAAGTACCGATGCAGAGTCTAAGGTTCAAGAGGAAGACTCTGTTCCCTTCATCATTGAAGTGCACACCATCTCCTCTATAAATGTCTTGCATGTCATAACGCAAGTTGTTGTGGTAAATGGCACCCATACCATAGTCACGGAGGAAAGCAGAAACAGATTTGTTGACGTGCTTTCTTGCTTTGTCAATCTGCGGACAGAAATGATTGGACCAGTTCCATTTTTGCCTTTGGCATATGTTGGAAAACACAAAGGCAGTTTTAGGGAAAAGTGTAAACAGTTGTGCAAAGGTGTCCTTCATAAGCATTTCCAGACCTACCCCAGTCAAAGTGCCTAGGTCATTGCCACCACAGTGCACTATTATGAGGTCAGGGTGTTGGATTTGAATGAAGGATTTCACCAATGGCATCAATTGGTGCCACTTTAACCCTCTCTGACCAATCCATTTAATGTCTACATTTGGCAAAGCAAGGTCTCTCACCATACCTGTTTTCTCTGCAAACTTTTCACTCCAGAAGACATAGCTGTGCCCTACAATCCACACTGTGAACATCTTCAAAGGAGAACTGGATGCACTCAGGAGGTGTCTTTCAGTAGAATGGCAATATGAAAAGAAAGACAGTTTGGAAATGGAGGCATACATATTTTTTTCAAAACAAAAAGAACTGATTGGCTGTTTCATACCATTCTAGAATAAAAACTAGGCTGTATGTGTAAATTAATAGAAGCATGTTTTGTATTGGTACAAAAAAATGTGTAACCAAAGAACAGTACTATGGATTTGCTGTAAGGTTTGAAAAGTCAAGCACTCTTGCTCTGTGGAATTGAAACATTGTGTGTCGAACTTCTGACCTAACTCTACACAGCAGTGTTCCATGAGCTGTTGCTATGGTAGCAGGCAGAAGTCAAGTTGGGGGAAGGGTACTAGGCAGAAGTCAAGTTGGGGGAAGGGTACTTTTGGAAAAGGGTTGGTTTTCAACCAATAGAAATGTGTGATTACATTTGAAAAAAAGGGGGAAGCACTGAGATTTGAAACGTACATGTATATGTGTGGAAAAATAGAGGGAAAGTTTGCCATTATCTGGTTCTGCTGAGAGGAGAGAGGTGAACACAACAGAGATCCTGGCTCTGATAATCTGCTGTTTGAGTGTCACATTTCTTTCACAACTAACTAATTTTAAAGGTGAGTTTACAGTTTGAGAGGGGATGTATGTGGTAACTTAAGAAATGAATAATAGAAATGGGAATTGTTTTTGTTGTAGTTACACATGGTGGTTTCATAATGTGTCAGTCTGTAAATGTGATTTTCACTTGCCCCAAAAAAAAAAAGAGCAGTAAGTGTGCTTTCAAATTGGCAAAGAAATTTCGTTTTGGGACTAATGTGAAAACATGACTCTGTGTGCAGAGAGGAATTATAGGCAGAGATTTATTGCGTCTTGCTCTGGTGATTTCACAGTTGCATTAGATGGAAAGGGGGAGCGAATTTTTGGGGGAAGAAGCAGAGTCTTAGCACACACCCATGTGCTTGCCATGTATAGTCATGCACAGTATTTACAAGCGAGTGGGGTTTTCAGGTTTCAGTCTGTAATGCAAATACATTCAGCATCACTAAGGCTGGTTGCCCTTGCTGGAGTGTAGGCAGTCACCGAGAATACACATGGTGGTGGTCTGAAAAAACAGTTTGGACATGTGCATTTAAATAAATCAAAAAAAGTGGTTTCATAATGTGTCAGTCTGTAAAAGTGATTTTCACTTGCCCCGAAAAAAAAAAGAGCAGTAAGTGTGCTTTCAAATTGGCAAAGAAATTTCGTTTTGGGACTAATGTGAAAACATGACTCTGTGTGCAGAGAGGAATTATAGGCAGAGATTTATTGCGTCTTGCTCTGGTGATTTCACAGTTGCATTAGATGGAAAGGGGGAGCGAATTTTTGGGGGAAGAAGCAGAGTCTTAGAGCACACCCATGTGCTTGCCATGTATAGTCATGCACAGTATTTACAAGCGAGTGGGGTTTTCAGGTTTCAGTCTGTAATGCAAATACATTCAGCATCACTAAGGCTGGTTGCCCTTGCTGTAGTGTAGCAGTCTGGACATGGGCTTTTTAAAAAATCTGAAAAGTGGTTTCATAATGTGACAGTTTGTAAAAGTGATTTTCACTTGCCCAAAAAAAAGAGCAGTTAGTGTGCATTCAAATTGGCATAGAAATTTCGTTTTGTGACTATTGTGAAAAGAAATGTAGTAATATATTTAAATACAATAAAGGAATTGTTACAGAGAATCGGTGAGATCTGTACAAATAAAACTTTAGAATTTTATTGGATTACCATTGGAAATTTAATCAAAAAAGAATTTAAAAATTACTATTTGGTCTAAAGGAAATGAAATCAGATGTATTTTGGAGTTATTTGAGATATAATATTGTGATTATACTTCTGAAACAAACATATCAGACGGTATTTTAAAGAAATAAGTATTGGTATTAGATGATATTTTTTTAGAATATTATGCATTTCTATAATGTTAAGTTTAAGTAAAAAAAGAATCAGGGCTTTTTTAATACAATCTTTGTGATTGTTATTTTTTTTTGCCCGCTGTAAAATGATGAATGCAATTGCTTTCACAATTTATAGTGAAATGCAATATATTCTGAAAACAGCAAAAATAAGGCAAAAATATTTTATGGAAAAAAAGGTAAATATGTGTAGTGTATTATAAAATGTTTTAAAAATATTAATACTTTTTTCTTTTTTTCCAGATAGATATAGAAAATTTTCGAAAACTACAAACATTTTTAAAACTATTTTTAAAAAAAACAAATGAATAAATATTTTTTCAGTGAGTATGGTAAGTCAATAATAATAATTGTAGTCTCTCAAGGACCTTGTAATGTGTTTATTGATTTTTAGTGTTTTTAAAAAAAAAAAAAAAAAAGTACGCGCACCGTACGCGTACGGTAAAAAAAAAATAAAAAAAAGTTTTTAAAAACATATGTAAAAAAAAGATGAAAGATAAGGTTGGCTCTTAAAAGAACCGTTGTGTTCATGCAGGGACAGAGGAAAGGAAGCATGGGAAAATTATTCAAAGCGACAAATGTGTTGATCTATTTTGTTGTTCACTAGGGAAACACTGGTCTCCCTATAGCAAATTAGATCTTGACAAAATGTGCATCGAATATCAACCTTCCGAAATCGAGGGTTGATTTCCAGAGGGCCAGCAAAAGGAGATTCTCCCCCCACAGATGAAGGGCTCACCTGACCTGCAGAAGAAGGAGTCAGCCCTGCAGATGATGGTTCAGGCTGAGCTGCTGTGGATGTACTGGCTTGTCTTTCTGAAGAGTTACCTCCAAAAAGATGACCATGTGTCCTTCTGTGTACATCCTGGAGGTGTCTCTTCATGGTGTGATTCCCAAAGGAATACTTCCTGTTAGGATTACCTCTAGAAAGTACACGCTTACACAGCTTACAAGTCACTAAGGGTGCATTTACCTTTTGCTGGCCTTCAGGAAAAGTAAAATAATCCCATACATAAGAGGGCTTTTGTTTCCTCGATCTCTGCCTCAAGACAGTGCTGCTAGTGCTAGCCTCACTCTCAGAAGAGCTCTGCTGTTCTGCCATCGTATCCCAAAGACAAACCAGCTCCTTCTCCCAAGGGATCACAAGCAGAAATGAGGGGAATGGGTGTGGTGTAGGAGAGTTCTAGAACTGAAAGTAGTTTCAACCAATCAAAAGTTGTGTTTCATGATCACATGACCTACCGTACGCTTACGGTACGCTTACGGTACGCTTACGGCAAAAGTGCGCATGCGCGTAAAAAAGACACGCGCTTGCGCGCATGCGCATAACAGTGACTCCCGGCACTTCCGCGTAACGTGCGCGTGTAGCGTACACGCGTACGCGTCCCACGCGGAGTACGCGCGGCTACGCAAATTGCGTAACTATACGCAAGCAGCGTAGGAAAATTACGGACGTTGCGTAAACCGTACGCTTACCGTGAGCTTACGGTACGCGTACTAAAAAAATTTGAAAAAAATTAGAAAAAAAGTACTGCAAATAAATTTTACATGTTTATTTTAAAAAATATATAAAAAAAAACATATTTAAGAATTTTAAAAATTTAATCATAGTCTTTATAAAAGGTAAGAAAATTAAAATAAAAATATGTTAGAAAAAATAGAAGAAAAAAAAAATTAGCATTTAAAAAACCTTGCAAATTCACTGAAAAAACCATGGGTTTCACACACGTTATAGTTAGGAATTAGCATTTAAAAAACCTTAGAAATTCAGTGAAAAAACCATAGGTTTCACACACGTTATAGTTAGGAATTAGCATATAAAAAACCTTAGAAATTCAGTGAAAAAACCATAGGTTTCACACATGTTATAGTTAGCTGGACATTTTACTCGTAAAAAACCAATGAAATTCCCCCGTTATAGTTAGTTCAGCTAACTATAACTCGCGCGCCCGCAATGAACTGCTGATGACGTCACATATTACATCACTCATGACATGGTCAAAGACATCACTCATGACATCACTGATGACATCTCAAATGACATCACTGATGACCTCACTGATGACATCATCCTTGTGATAGAGTGGCAGACCTCCTCTTCCCCTAATAAAACCTTTGATACACACATTCAAAAATAGAGACTAAAATTTACAAAACAATGGACATACCAATAACAGTTACAACAACCTCTTCAGTAATTCTAAGATCCACATACACATCCACTCATTCACCAACAGTCCAATACAGTCACTCATACATGTACTCACTTTTCATATGTACTCATACACCTATACATCCTGTAACACAATGCCACTCATCCATAGAGCTACTCACACACATAGTCACTCATGCTAATAAAGAATCAAACATACATTTACTTGCATATACAGTTATACACACACCACCACACTTACTTCTACGGAAACTTACACATACTTAGTCTTTTAAACAATCACTTATGGAAATACATACTTATTCATACAGGAACTCTTTCAATCTCTCACTCTCACATATACTCACATATATAAACCAATAGTCACATATACTAGTTTTAAACATATGTAGTTACTCATAAAGACACTATTGAGACAGTCATTCACTCACTAACACACCCATACATACACTCATCCACCCATGCAGTCCTGCACACATGCTCTGTTCAACACATACAAACAGTGAGTCACTCATTCATGCACCTATGCACTACGTCATACCCCCCACCGAACCATGCAGACACTCAGACTGATACTCAAAAAACCAACTAATAACCTATATAGACACCCATGTAGCTACTCACCAACCCATGCATCCACTTATACACAAAGTGAAAAAATGATACAGATATTTACATATTTAAACATTACTCACTAAGCCATGTATTCACTATGATACACTTAATCAGTCAGTTACATAATCAATTTTTCAAAAAGAAATCATCCATTTAGACAGTAATATACCCATTTATTCTTCCATCAACCTTGAGATATACATATATAAAACATATTTAATTTTCAGAAAAACACACATTCACTGGATGATGTCATCAGTGAGGTCATCAGTGATGTCATTTGAGATGTCATCAGTGATGTCATGAGTGATGTCACTGACCATGTCATGAGTGATGTAATATGTGACGTCATCAGCAGTTCATTGCGGGCGCGCGAGTTATAGTTAGCTGAACTAACTATAACGGGGGAATTTCATTGTTTTTTTACGAGTAAAATGTCCAGCTAACTATAACATGTGTGAAACCTATGGTTTTTTCACTGAATTTCTAAGGTTTTTTATATGCTAATTCCTAACTATAACGTGTGTGAAACCTATGGTTTTTTCACTGAATATATATATATATACATATGCTGCTGTGACTACGAGAGTGGGAGAATATTAACATACAGCCACAAATATGACCATATGTATGAGAAACTTGCACAAGGAGTTACAATTGAAGAGGTAGCTAGAACCCCCAGTGGCGCTAGTTCCATAACCAGCAGTGATCCTGAAGGAGAGGTACAAGAAGGAGGCAGTAACGAAACAGCAACCGCAACAAGACAACAAACGAATTTTTTAGAGGAATATCGCCTCATGAGAACAGGGAGGCAGATTCCGAGAACAGTACAACCACCGAAAATGAGAGGGAGAGGGAGAGGTCGAGGACTCCAAGCAAGAGGAAGAGGAAGAAACAGGGAAGAAACTGGCGAAGAAGACAGCGAATCCGACAGAGAATCAAGAAGAGGGCGAGGACGTGGATACAGACCAATGGGAAACAAGAAGAGTGGTCAAACACAACAGAAATAATGGATGACGCAATGGTAAACAAAACTATTGTAAACCTATCATATAGACCACTTAACATGGAAGAAAAAAGAACACTATGTTTGGGTCTCTCATTTTGTCCTACAGGTAACTTCAATTACCCAGAAACCAGAATTGATATTTTTAAATTTATACGCAAACTTAAGCTAAAAAAATGGCACAACAACAGATATGTAAGACCACCTAATGAAAATGACAATAGCTATATGGAAATGGAAGATACACCTTATACTAATATAGGAGATTTTACCACACTAACTACGTTAGTGGACCTATATGATGACCCTGAATGTAGGACTAATGTAGAGGAAGAAATTGTTACGGATTGTCCAGCCAAAACAGGATTTAAACCCAAATCAATTTTTTATCCCACAACACCACACGACAACATAGATGCTTTCCACGAAACAGTAATGAAAGATCTAGTAACTTTTCGCATGAAAACTAAGAAACCCTCTTACAAACAACCTAAAAGGAACTTCACTAAAAACCAATGGGATTTTGTGAAATCATTAGCAGAAGACGACAATATAATAATCCGCCCAGCGGATAAAGGCGGTAACATCGTCTTATGGGATCGCAGTCTGTACATTAATGAAGCACTTAAACAGTTAAATGATGAACAATATTATGTGGTTAGCAATATGGAAGAATACAATGACAGTATAATAAAAATCTGGGCAATGCTAACAGCATGGAAAGACCAAGGCCTTATACAATGGGAAGAATTCTGTTACTTGAAAAAAGACTACCCCAAGTTACCCAGTTTCTACCTATTGCCTAAAATCCACAAAAATGCCACTTCACCGCCAGGGAGACCTATAGTGTCATCTATTGGCTGCGTTTCAGAAAACATTTCTAAATATGTAGACTATTTCCTACGGGAGTACGTGGTAACTCTTCCTTCATATACCAAAGATACTAAGGATTTTCTTGGTAAAATAAATGATATCGTGTGGGAGGAAGATTATCAACTAATCACAATGGATGTAAATTCACTCTACTCCATAATTGACCATGAACTGGGGCTAAAATGTTGTTTCCATTACTTGAAAAGAAGAAAAATTTGCTTTTTGGACCACACAATGATAATACTAGAAATGATAAAATTCTGTCTAACAAACAACATTTTTTTATTCAATGATCAAATGTTCAAACAAGTTCTCGGTACTGCTATGGGGACTTGTTTTGCCCCAAGTTTTGCCAATCTTTTTCTTGGGGTGTGGGAAGAAGAGGTACAGAGTAAAATTACCCAAACTGAGTCAGGAGAAAAAATAATTAAATGGCTTAGGTACATTGACGACCTTTTTATTATATGGAAGGGGGATGAACAATCAGCAATTACATTTATAAACAACCTAAATGTCAATGATTATAACCTGAAACTTACATATAATATCAGTAAGGTAGCCATAGAATTTCTAGATGTCACGGTGGAAATCCGCCAGAACAAAATCTGCACCAAGTTGCACAGAAAGGAAACAGCAGGGAACAGTCTTCTTCATGCCCTGAGCAGCCATCCCGAAACTTTAAAATGGAGTATTCCGTTTGGAGAACTGCTCAGGGCAAGAAGAAACTGCAGCAGCATGGAAGATTTCTGTATTGAACAAAATACCATGCTTGAGAGATTCAAAGAAAGGGGATATCCCAAGTGGGTGTTAGACAGAGCGGTCGAAAAAGTGAAAACATTGCGAGGGAAACAACCCTGCTAGAAAAACTGGAGGAAGAGAGAGAAACAACTAACCAACCTAGGGTTATCCTCACATTTAACGCAGAGTCTAAAAATATTGCCAAAATTCTGAATAAAAACTGGAACACATTAAAGACGGAACCCAGTTTGGCCAAAGACTTACCCACACGCCCACTAATCACCTACAGGAAAAGCAAAAATCTGAAAGACATACTGATGAAAGGGGATATTTCTAAACTCCAAAACACCCGACTCAATTTAAAGGGGTTTTTTCCATGTGGCCACTGTAGAGCATGCCGCAGCAGTCACATGCGGAAAAAATACAGTACACCGATAGGTGAAAGGAATATTGATCAATTCCTTACATGTGGAACTTCATTTGTTATCTATATCCTCGAATGCCCTTGCCACTTAAGATACGTGGGAAGTACCACTCTGGCAGTTAAAAAGAGGGTGTTGGAACATATGCGAGCTATCAAGAACAAAGACCCACATTACCCTGTGGCAAGACAATTTGCTAAGTACCATCTATCCAACAACTCACTGCTATCCTTCTTTGCTATAGAACAGATAGAGTACAACAGAAGGGGTGGTAATAGGGAATTACAACTCAGGCAGAGGGAATCTTGGCATATCATTAACTTACAAAGCAAAAACCCAGGAGGATTGAATCAAGATGAGGAACTTAGTGTGCATTTACGAGAATAAGATTCATTGGATGCTGTGCTCTGTATATCTTTTTTGATCTGTTTATCTGTGTACTTAGAGGTATTTGAACAGAATTTTAATTGAATAAGTGTATCTAATATATTTGTAATTTGTTTTATTTTAGGAAGAAAGGAAGGGGACGACTCCGGAAGGGAATCGCAACTCACCCCTACCCTTTTCTTCCAGAAGATTATTGAATCACTTGACAGATAAGAGAACCTTCATATTCCTAATGATATGTTTTAGTTCTTTGCTGTAGTGTTTTGACTATATAAGGGAAAGGTAGCACATAATTTTATTTATTTTGTTGAATTGGGTGTGGATCTTTTTGGGTGGAGCAGGGATAGAGTAGGTCACGTTGCGTGAGGAAACGGTTCGATTATCGGACTATAATTATGATACTGTATCAGAAACTCATAAGTTTATACGTACCACTATGCACACAAGAATTTCATCTCAGATACAGGACATATAGAAGCACTATGCTTCACGCAAAGTGAGAATATTATACACTGGTTATAGCTCTTGATGAAATAGAGGAGAATTTTTCTTTTTAGCTATTATATAAAGATAGTATAACATTTGTTTACAACTATGAATTTATAATTTGAAATCAGTTCATATAGCTATACACTGTGTGCATAAATTGAATACAGCACTAGACTGTGTACAAAAAAATATTTTTCACAACTTGAAATCAGTTTATAAAGCTTTTCATTGTGTGCATATATTGAATACAGCACTAGACTGCATACATAATATTTCGTTTTTTGGTACGTTGTATAAATGTTACGAACATGTATAAAAAGAGGAAACAACTGTTT
Source organism: Triturus cristatus (assembly GCF_964204655.1). NCBI lineage: Eukaryota > Metazoa > Chordata > Amphibia > Caudata > Salamandridae > Triturus > Triturus cristatus. Next base: position 37,450,793 of record NC_140594.1, read on the forward strand.
GAAACTATGAACACAATAGTTCAAATTACATGTATTAGACCATATGAGCACTAGACTGTAGGTATTTTCCATGTATACTTGTGACTAGCTCAAAATGGCCGCCACAGTAACACACTTGGTTAATAGTTTTTTATGTTGTCCGTTTTCTACTGTGTTTCCCTGAGAGTATATACGTGTATTCATCCCACGACTCCATGTGTGATCAAGCCTGCTGTGTCAGGCGAAACGCGTTACCTAATAAATTAGATCTGGTGAAAGAAAGCACGGTGGTGGTCGTTATATTTGCTACAATTGAGAATTTCGAAGTCGGCGCGCTCCGCCGACAACGAACGACCTGCCTGCCTGGGGCGTGGGGAGACAGAAGGAGCAATCGTAAAATGAAAGAGAAATATATATATATATATATATATATATATATATATATATATATGTATATATATATATATATATATATATATATATATATATATATATATATATATATATATATATATATATATATATATATATATGGGAGATGTTGTATCTTAATGCAACCTCCCTAGTGTTCCACGTCCCTGCTGCTCAGCCAGTATGAATGTGGTGTTGTGGAATGTTGGAGTGCTTGGTGATGTAGTGGAATGCTTGAGTTTCCAGTGAGGTTCAGAGCGTCAGTTGGAGTGTGGGCTGAGCAGGACAGAGGCTGCTCCTGGTGGGGCTATACTTGGGCTTAGATATCAATTTACCTACTTGTAACTAAGTTCAATAAACCTTCATTTAATCTACACTACGGCTAATGGACTTCCTTTACAACATAACCCTGGTACCTAGTCCATGGGTCCTGAAGAGGGTCCTCTGGGGTTGCAATACTGGTTGAGCCATCCTAGTGACCACTAACCAAGGCTACTCCCTCTGCCATTGCAGGCTGTGTGTCTTTGTGCACGGAGAAATCCAAAGAGTCGACATGGCACACAGCCCTGTGTGCCATGCCTCCCATACACTGCATAAAGTGTAGGCAAGTCACCCCTACTGGAGTCCTTTAGCCCTACAGCAGGGTGCACTATATCCTATGTGAGGGCATATAAGCATGAGCAGATATGCCCCCATAGTGTCCAGTATATTCTGTGAAGTTAAAGGTGCACAAGGAAGCCACAAACAGTACATGTGCTGGATACTTGTCAACACAGGTTTGCTAGCTCCATGATGGCTTCCATGATTTCTAAGGTGTTTGGTACCAAATACCTTGTCTTAATAAATCCTCTCTGATGCCAGTGATAGATGTATTAAGAAATTCACACAGGAGACCCTTTCAGAGGGTCCCCTAAAAAGCGACCAAACCCTGATGCGGTCTCTGACTTGTTTTCACCAGTCTGCCACCACCAGACATGTTTCTGATCTCATGGGTTGAGAGCCTACACGCTCAGAGGACATGATGGCCTTCCTGGGTGGGAAGCTTCAAAGGCGATGACGCATTTGAAATCCAACCTAGGAACCTCCAGATAGTGGGGCCTCTTTTGGCGGGAGGCAAGGTGGGAAAAATATTTAGATTTGGAGGCGGATTCCCACTAAGCCTACACCACCTTTAGGGTGGGGCGGGTGAGGTAAGGCCCTCTCCTGAAATTCCATCATCTTTGGATGGTGGAAAAACAACCTATCAGGACTAGGGTAGTGACCCTTCCCACAGGAAGTGGTCACTACACAGTGTAGACACCCTAATGATAGGTAGCCCATTGGCTACTACCTGTCTCCCCGTGTAACACCCCTAAATTCAGTATTTAGTGGCTCCTTGAGACTTGAACATAAGATTTGATGGGCAAGAGAAGACCAGGACGAAGAAGACCCGCAGAATGAGAACTGTAGCCCAGCTGCAGTAGAAAAGGCACCAAACTCTGCCAGCTGCTCCAAGGGCTCCACAATTGCTGATGCTGTGTCATCCTGAAACCTGAAAAGACTCTAAGAACCCCAGAGCACCTACAGCCTTCAAGAAATCACTAAGAACTTCCCTTGGAGTGAAAGTATCACTCCACTGCACTCCTCAGGTACCGATCCCATTAAGTCCAGTTTGTCATCATGCTGCTCCCCAACGACCTCAAGGCAGCACCAAAGCAAGACAAGGTACAACAGCTCCGGAGGACCAGAACTGCCTCTCCACCAAGGTTGGAGGCACCAGGACCTACTGGAGCTGTGACATACCAATACCCACGGTACCAGACTTTTAACAGCAAACACCAAGAAGAAGAGTCCACTCCGGACTTCCAAAGCATCAGAAGCAGGCACCTATCAAGGGATGTGAAGACACCCGAGACCCACTTCCTGAGTAGCCCAGCTGTCCAAAGATCGCCTCAAAAAGATGTCTGCTCCTGACCGTGAGGACTTCAAGATGCAAGATTCCCGGCTGACCTGTTTGCTCTGCATCCAACCCCAGTGGCCTGGCAACATCTAATCAGTGATTTCCCTGTGGTCCTCAAGCCTTTGTGACCTCCTCTTTCCAAGGAGAACCACTGGACTTACTTGTAAGTCCTCCTCTGCAGTGTACTTTGAAGTGCCCCCCTTCATCCTTATGCCGACTTGCAAGACCCTCAACACTCTGCTACTGACCAATCCGGGATTCCCTGAATTTCTCCTGCTGGAACTTTGGATCTGGTCCCAACATTGACCTAAAATAAGAAGGTGAACTTCGTGAAAACATTGCGTTATTTTATATGCATTTTTCTACTTCTTTCCCATTATTTTCAATGGTGCATAATTGTGCACAAAAGTGATATAATTTCGGAACTTTGAAAAATCTCAAGTCCGAAAGTACTTACTTTAGAACTGTGTTCAATGTCTTAAAAATTACATACAAATCAACATTATCCTTATAAATTGGTCTCAGATTTATTCTTGAGTGTTTGTCTCATTTATTGCCTCTGTGAGGTCAACAAATGCTTAGCACTACCCTCTGTTGAGCATAACTGCTCACCCACATTACGAGAAAAAGAGAGTTAGTATTATTTTCTTATACCGCTGTATACCAATTGGGGATTCTCCGAGCTCTCTACAGTGTGTACTTCATTATAGTGCACTGTACAGAGAGCCAGCTTCCTACATATGCTTTGCTATGTGCATTTGTAAAGCACACCACTCACCCAGGAGGGTGTTTCTTTGTACTTAAGCAGGAGCTGTAAGGCCTGTTCCAGGGTTGGGGTTAGTTGAAGAGCCAGGTCTTCAGGTTCCTGCTGAATTCAAGACTGAAGAGGCAGCTCTGATGTGCAGGGTCAGGTCGCTCCAGGAGGGAGGTAGGAGAAGGCACGACTGCTGGGTCTGGTTCTGCACATGCGGCGGGTGAGTAGGAGTCAAAGTAAGCAGAAGTGTCTGATAGATTTGCGGAAGTTTATATGGTTGTTGAGGTACATGGGGACAATGTTGTCCACAACTGTAAGCTTCCTAGAGCTGAGAGCTCACAGTTGTGGAAGTCTCTCTGAATACACTTATTCAAGACACTGGTCAGTTCCACTCCTGTAAACACTGGTTGAAAGCTAACTTTGTTCATGAGATCACTTCCTCATTGTGACTACAACAAATCCTAGCACTTTGGTCATTGTTTCTATGATCTGCCTCTTCGTTAAACTTCAGTGGCTGACAAGGAACTTTAAGTGCTTACGTCATAGGGTCATATACAACACTAGGCCACCATTCCTTGGGCTCATCTTTATTGACGTGCTTTTAATCGACCTCCATGTTCGTCTGTAGCCAGCCTTACGGTGGTCCCAAGTATCAGGAAAACTCTCTGCAGAGGCCGCGTGCTGTCTTTCCAGGATCATAAATTCTAGAACCATCTTCCACCCAGTTTAGAGCTTGCTGCTCTGAGCGCAGGTTAGATGCCACCTCAATTGCTACTTAAAGGGTCAAGACCAGAATATGTTTCCTTAATGAAGCTCATTGGCGCCCATCTCCTCCAACCTGTCGTATATAATTAAAGTCCAGCAGAGCAGGAATGGAAGGCAATAATTAATTGAAATCTACAGAGGGGTCCAGCAATGAAAAACCTGATTAAAAATAAATAACACGTCTCCACACTTCCCCTGGCTGTCTCTAAAGAAGTCTGGATGGATCCATTATTTTTAAATGTCTGAAACTCTGAGCAGGGCCTGCGTGTAAACAGTCAAATTATTGCATATAATTCAAAGCAATTTACCCAGAAGGGAAGGGACTGGGGAGTCTGCCAACCTGCAATGTAGTACTCCCAGAGCGTATGTGGCTGCTTAATTTGAGCTGCTGATATTTGCAGGTGTTCCAGTCCCCCTTATCCCCGGGTCTAAGCATGGCTGCACACATAGTGGTTTCAATAGGCTGTTCACATTAGACAGGGCTGAAGAAACAGACTTTGCTGAAACTGACACCCTCATTTACAAGAGACCTGCACATCCAGAGCATCACTTTTTTTGGCGATCCGGTGGCACAGGCCTCTCAATCATATCTATGAGGCGACCCAGAGCAACCCTGCGTGGCTTTTCATAGCTTCATAGGTATGGAGTTAGGAAATCTACTCTACATCAAGGAGGCACTCCACAGGCATCACTGTGGGTGCTCCAACTCTACACCCATGGATTTTGACACTGCCCCAGATTTACAACATCACGTAAACCTGAGACAGCGCCAAAAACGTACACCTCCTCAAAGCATGCTTAACAAGTTGAAAGGTTTACATTTCTCCATGTTTTTTCCTCTTTCCACGTGTGCTGCATTCTGCAGAACACAAAATAAGGGAAACACCTCTTGTGATTGTTTTTGTGCAGCAGTGCCTCTTCCTGCACAAAAACAATCATACGACCATCACAGACACCCCTCGCCTGCGTTGACGCTCAGCTGCAAGTTGTGTGCTGGCTGAAAGGAGAGGAATGCACTTTATTTTGTAAATACGTTGCATTCCTTCCCTTTCAAATTAGCGTAGAGCAGCGCAGCAAAATGACTCGCAGTGCTGCCCTATGCCAATTCTTTGTAAAGGAAGTCCTGAGAATGTTTGGCAGCGGTGGACTGGCACACAATACTTCCTAACTGGAAAATGGAAATGTGGAAGCCATGCATCATAAGGGCTTAAGCTGCCGACCTTGGAACTGGGGAAACAGGCTTGAATCCCGGCCTCCGCTCAACATTCGGTGGTACTGGGCAAATCACGTAACCTTCCATGTGGATAAAAAAGCCAATATGTAATGTCTGTGGTGGCCAGCAATGTACAGCATGAGCAGTAAGGCAATCACATGCACACTCTCTTTCAAGCACATGCTCACACCAAGGAAATATACATGCTCACACCCGTTCACAGTAAGCAGCTTTTGATGGTGCAGACCGGCATAAACCTTGGAAAGAATGAACCCACTGGGGTGTTCCCCAACCTCTGCTCAAATCAATTATTTTTATTTACTCTGATATGTGGGTCCAAGCCAAACGAGCTGAAGGGAATAAGGTATCACAAAACATTTGCACAAATCTGGGCATTAAACAAGGTTGCGTATTGGCCCCGCTATTGTTCAATCTGTACACCGCTAATCTGGGGTTCGCAATGGCAAAGGCCAAATCACTCCCCACTGTATCACCCCCCCCCCTCCTAAGGACAGTTGCATACAACATCCATATACCACAATACGCAGATGACTTAGTTATTCTGGACCAAACAAAGATAGGTCTACAGAGATTGTTGGACGAATTGGATCAATATAATCTGAGCAAAGTATGGGGAAAAACATAAATAAAATAAAAGGTCATGGTCTTTGGGAAACTCAAAGATAAATCAAAGAAAGTCTGGAAGTTGGGCCCAGTCACGATAGAATACACTAAAACCTATATCTGGGTGTCTGGCTTTCAGACACCAGCAGTGCACAAACACTTCTCAGATGTATGTAGAAAAAAACGTGAAGTTTAATATTCACACTATCTAAACTAAATGCAAAATTATACAGTCCATCAGCAGAGGACATTATATGGGTTATCAAGACCAAATTAGTTTCAACCTTTTGATATGGACAACAAGACTACCCGTCTAGAATGGATTCCATGTTGGATAAATTACAATCTGTTCCTTATAAAAGATTATTTCAGCTACTCCGCTATATCCAATGAGCTCAGATTTGGCTGGAATTTGGATTAGTGTGGGAGTAGCACAGAAACAATCGAGCACGTGGTATGTCTATGTCCTGCAGTCCATGACGATCGAATGACCTTGTTAAAGAGCGAATGGAACAAACTCGGCATTCGCACGTGCCAGCAAGCTATCCTTTCATCAATGAACCCGGACAATCCACAGCTTAATATCCGGTTCACCAAGTTCGTCACAGGAACAGCAAGAAAATTTAAACACAGTGAGAGCCAGCAAGTCATCAGCGGTTAATTATTAAAGGACAGATTAAGCCCCACATTGTTCCATTTGATTTGCACACTCGTCCGTACCACTCAAGAGCAGCAGATCACGGCCTCTGGCGTACGGACTATCTTGCTTTCCTGGGTATCCCTGGGACTTTCAAATTATTGTATGCAGGGATTTTATTTTATAAATGGAATTGCATCACATTACAGCGTTATTAATGATTGCCTTTTAACAACTAATGTCTGCATGTGGCCCTAGCAGATGATAACATTAGAATGGATAATTATGGTTCTAAACTGTTTTTTAATTACTTTAAAAAAAAAAAAATTAAAAAAAGGGTCGTACTGTTTAGATGAGTTAATACTTTTTATTATCACAAAAAACAGGTTTCTAGGATCTTAAATTATTTTCTGATGAATCTTATCTTTTTACTCGTTGTGATGGTACAACTGTAAATATCTTAATAACCATTCTTGATATACGTTTTTTATTATGGAAGCATGTTCACCATTGTAATGATTTTTATTAATCAAACAATAAAGTATTTCACGGCAGTTAATATTTAAGGCTATTTTATAACAAGAATCCTGGACCTCAAAAGTTCCCCTTACTGAGCTAAGTAGTATTGATAGAATGTTCTTGGAATGTTGGTGGTAAGTACAGTTTAGCTTTTCTTTACTACTCTGCTGTTATTTGAACATTATGACAGGAACAATAACAGCTGCACTCCTAACTTGTAATTGGTTGTGCATAGTGAACTCTGCTCTAAGTCTAAGGGGCTTCACAAAAAGTGAGAAAGATACTTGGGAGGTGCCACCTCACTCAGCTGGTAGAGTCAACGGATCGGTCCTAACTTGTTTCCTGGTTTACAGTAGGATGTTTTGAATGGACGTTTTGAATGGATACATAATAGATGTAATTTTAATTTTGAATTAATTGCATTTTTTTTATTTACTGGGGTTTTAAGATGTGTGTAGTTGTAAAGATTTTAAATAATCATATACAACAACTTATACAACAAGCGAACACACACAACACACAAACATTCATACATACACATATGAACACAAGCACCCAACATTACAAAGAAAATGTATCGGGCCGCATCTTGGTTGGCGGGATGGAAACCTCTGTTATTACCTGAAGAAAGGGATGGAAGAGAGATCCCGGTGCCTCCTCCATTGGCTGACCATGTCTAAGGTCAACGAATGAGAGGAGGACCTTCCTTACCTCATCACAAAGTAGGATGGGGTCAGTGGGACTTTCTGACACCACCCCACTCTGTGACAAGCATCACTGATGGACACTCAGCCCTGGGTACTTGACGGCTTAAAACTGAAGCACTCAGGTCCGAGTCCATCAGTGGCACTCCACCTCATCACGAGGGAGGGGCGCAGAGAAGGCTTTGCTCGGCTGAGAAGGTCACACCTACCAGGCTATAAAATATTCAACTTGGATTTTCAGTTCAGGCAGTCAGATGCCTGGACATTTAGGGGCTCATTTTGATCGTGGGCGGACATCAGTCCGCCTGCCACCATAACGATGCTGGGACCGACCACCAGTCTTGCGGCAGTTCCATCGGCCAAATCAGGATGCGCCCGCCATACTGGCAGGCGCATCCTGGCCTTTTAGCATTGCGGATGGTGCTGCTGGCTGCAGCACGGTCCGCAATGGTAAAACGGCATGCACAGCATTTCCCTGCACCACGTAGCAGGCACCATGTGGTGCCTGGCACTTGGTGCAGGGAACTGCAAGGGGTATTTCTCGTTATGATGGCATAACCGTCGCCCCCCCCGGCTCGACGGCGATCTTTATGCCATCATAATGAGCCCCTTAGTGTATATACATCACCTGGATGCCTGAACCAAGCATAAAAGGTGTCTGTCAGGCTGACCTCTGCTCAGCCTGACAGACACTCTTCATGTCTTGGAAAAAGGTGAAGAGGTGGATCCCTTTGTCCTTAATGACGCTGCTGGTAATGACTGGTTCAAACCATGTAATGTGCTCTAAAGCCCTTGGGTCACGTTTGTGCTTTATACAAAACGAAAAAGTGCCAGTGTAGAACTGGGGAAGATAAAGCTACATGGCAGGCATGTGTGACATTACATGCTACCGTTGCCATGCTGGACTCTCCGCAGGGTTTCCATCGTGCAAGTGGTGGGGACTGGCACTTACTTTTCATCATCAGACTGTGTCCCAGAGCAAGAGAGTGAAAGCTAAAAAATGGGAGATAGAGGGATGATGTAAAATAAAGGAAAACAGTAGCAAAAGGAGACTGCCGAGATGAAAAAGAACCTGCAAGAGTGCGATAAAGAGACAAGAAGTGTACAGTGGTTAAAGAAAGAGGCATGAAGAGGGATCAAAAGTAGGCAGCCTTGGTATTCAGCACCCCCAGCATTCAGCAAAGGGTGCCAAAGGCAGATTTGAGCCCTTGTACTCAGTTTTCTTTTAATCAGAGGTCGACCTTCAGATGTACTAACTTTAACTCATTGCTGTGGTCTCTCAGAGAAGAGCTTGGCAGACTGCAGACTGTCCCGAGTTCTTACTACATTGAAGGCCACCGGTGATTTTAAGGCTGCCCCTCAAGTGCCCATGTGTACGTTTTAGCTTGTGAAAAGAGTTCTTTCAAAAAAGGGGCAAGAGCCTATAAAATGAGAGGCCTAGTTTCAAAGCAAAGGAAAAATAACTTAAAGGCAGAGTCCTGAGAGGTCCTTAAAGCAGCTTCAGCTAATGATTCCTCTTTCTATTGGCGATTGCAAGTTCAAGTTTTTTGAACGATGAGGGGCACCATGACTGGAAGTAGCTATCACCGAAGCTCAGGGGGTGGCACACTTCTCTGACATCTGCTCCAATCCTGGTCTGCAGCTGCCAGAGCAAGTGGCTTTCCGAGGAACTCTTCTGATGGAGCCAGTAACTAACATTAGGCTCTCCTTGATGAATACAATAGGGCTCTTATGTCCAGTAGGGGCGGTAAGGCTCCCGACCCGGATGGAATTCCGGTTAACCTGTAAAAAGAGAATGTTTCATTATGGGGGCTATTTTAACCATCCTGCTTAGAGCATGCTGCAGGGTGGGACCTTTGAATACCTGGCTGGATTCTTCAATTGTCCCAATTTACAAAAAAGGTGATTGTGACAATCCTTCATATCTCAGATAGGACCGATCTACTTACTTGACTCCCTGGTCAGGGTCCTGGCCAGGATTATTATGGACAGGTTGGAGGAGGGGGCTGAAAACAAAGAGATAGTCTCAGACATTCAGTGTTGTTTTCGCTAGGGCCTAGGGATGTTTGAGCACTGTCTACACTTGACCCTGTTAATTGGCAAATACACACTGTGAAAGTTAGGACATCTGCTCCTGGCCTTTACAGACCCATTGAGTGTGTTTGACTATGGCATTCATGCCAAAATGTGGTCTATGTTTGAGGACTTAGGAGGAGTCCCCGCAATAATTACGTTTTACAGGACCATTACTCGGACATCGGTGCTAGAGTGTGCTATGTACTGAAGGATGAATGCACGCCTTCATTCAATGTGGTGAGAGGGGTGAGGCAGGGCTGTGTCCTTGCCCCGTCTTGTTTACCCTCTACGTTAACAACCTTGGTAACATGTTGGGCCAGGGGTGCAGAGACCTCCCCCAGATTGGACAACGGCCGTTTCCGGCTCCTCCTCTACACGGAAGAAGCTATGCCCATGGCCCTTTCACCCATAGGCCTACAGAGCATACTGAAACCTTTGACCGAGTTCACATAGGACTTGGAATTAACAACTAATTTGACTAAAACCTTTGTAATGAAGTGTGTCAAGTCAAGTCAAATGGCCCCCCCCTGAAACCAGGAAGACCGTCACCCACGCACTCATCACCAGCAGGCTGGACTACAGGAATGCTCTCTATGCCGGAATCAACAAATCTGTCCTTCACAAATTTCAGACCCTCCAGAACGCCACAGGCAGACTTGCCCTCGGCATCCCAAAACACGACCACATCACCCAGCACCTCTAAGACCTCCACTGGCTCCCCGTCGAAAAAAGAGTGACTTTCAAGCTGCTCACACATGCCTACAAAGCCCTCCACAACACCAGACCCCAACACCTCAATGAAAGAATCTCCTTCCACGCCCCCAAGAGAAACCTCTTCTCTGCCGACCTAGCCCTGGCTGAAATCCCCCGCATCCACAGAGCCAGAATGGGAGGCAACTGTTTCTCCTACATCGCGGCCAAGGCCTGGAACAAACTCCCCCTCAGCATCAGATGAAGTCCGTCGCTGCAAGCCTTCAGAAAGTACCCCAAGACCTGGCTCTTTGGATGACCTTGGAGCTGCCAAAACCTCCTCCCCCCAGCGCCTTGAGACCCTCAGGAGTGAGTAGTGCGCTCTATAAATCCCTGATTGATTTAATGAATAACACCCCTTCATTTACTTATCTGGGGGTACACGTTCTCACAGAGTGGGTCATGGAAGGAAGCAATCAATGCAAGGAAACAAACTTTTATTAAATTAAATGCTGCACTGACTGGTTTTGCACACAAACGTTGCAATAAACCAATCCATGAAATATTAACTGTATACAAATCTAAGCGTGGTTCCACAGCATTGTGCGTGCGGAGCTTTGGGGATTTTGGGATACTGTTACCCTATGACTGTGGAGAATTCTTTTTTTGGAACTTTATTGGCAGTCACCCAGAACTGTCTATCTCAAGTTTGTCACTCAGAACTGGTCATGCCATTTTTAGTTGATATCGCTAACACATGTGCAATTCTGATGTGGCATAAAGTGTGGACCAGTGTTGATCCCCTTTTAAATCAAAAGGTGATTGAGGATTGCCTCAAAATTGCTGCATTTTTGCAAATTCCTTGGCTAAAAAAAGCTAAACATATCTGCTATGATTTGGGGCACCCAGAATTTTTTGAGTGACCGGAAACATTGCAGTCTGTGTCAAGGAAAGACTTATATAAGATGTGTCTAGGGCTGTTTGAGAAAGCTAGGCTCTAAATTGAACTGACTTAGCCAAGTGTTTCTAGGAATCAATTGTCACTGGTCACTTTTTTCTGGCAACTGTAATTAAAGTGTGTTCATAACACCCAACACAAATTTGTCCTGACCCGCTTTAGATTGGATATTTTTCATCACTTAGTTACCTTCAGGACTCCGAACGATTGATCAATTAACGTTTCAAAATGCCTATTTGATGAAATCATGTACAGCCAATTGTATTAAAATTCTAAAAGGATACGGTGGAGGATCCAACATGTTACAACACTAGAGCTCAGTGTCAATCAATAGACCTTTAACATGAAAGGTGGTAAACAGTCCAGTGGTAAAAACAAATAAAGAGAGAATGAGAAGTGGCTATAATCGACCAGGCTGACCTCTCCTGAATGCAAATACCAACCCACACTCAGATTACAAGTGTATTACAGCTGACACACAATAAATGCACACAACTGCTTCATAAGCGCTGACATATACCACCACCAGGTCTTTGATTTCATATTCTGGGATGGAAACCCTGACTCACCTCAGATCTGCAAATCACAGCTCAAACTCCAGCCCGTGGATGATCCAAGATGATTCTAAACCACCTCTAGATATCACTGAAAAGGCAGATGTCTTGAGATTTATACAAATATCATTAATCACTCAATCAATGAAGGATTTATAAAGCGCTGCAAATCACCCATGAGGGTCTCAAGGTGCTGGCCTTGGATGTATCAGGATGCACATCAGACTGGACGTTTAGACATGATTTTGAAAAAAATGTAAAACACCATTGTCTAACAGTAGATACGGTTTAATTTTATTTCAGATATGCTCTACTGAGCACAGAACATTACCGGATAGCAGCCTCATATATTACAGGTGGAAGCTACAACCAGACTGTGGAACAATTTAGTGCTACCTATACCTAAGCCAGAATGGACCCACAAACCCCCCTAAAACCTCTGTTAACACTGTAGGAATAGTCTTCAAATGTATGGTTTACTGGAACATGGGGAGGGCTGCAACCCTCTTTAATTCTTCAAAAGTTTATTCTGAAAGTTTTAAATCTTCCTGCATCTACATCCGTCAACATCCAGCGTGCTCGTAGACTGGGATGCGGATCTACTTCTAAACCCAGAAGTGTAATCATCTTGTTTTTGGAACATACTGACCTCATTAAAGTATCCAACGCTGCAAAAATGAAGAAACAAATAACATGGTCCAGTCATAAGCTTTATTTCTCTCAGGATGTTGGACAGAAAAATGTATGCAATTTCCAGATCTTTACCCTCAGCTTAAAGGGATTATTGCACGATATGGCCTCATTCATCCTTGCCGTTTAAAAGTGACCTTTAAGACAACACAACAACATACAAAGATCCTGCAAAGTTAAAATCTTATCTTCATCAATGTAGAGAAGACTCAATGGAATAACTAAACAGTTGACTATTCTGCTCTTCTTTCACAGCTTGTTTGCATTCCTCTTGCATTCCTCTTGTTTTTATGTCTAATTCCTTTGGGTAACTTTGCCTTTCCTTTACAGCATTTCTCCATGCCATGACATATTTTTCTGATGTTCTTACTGTCTGGGGTTACCCTTATGTATGTCTTGTCTGTCGTGGTTTCCCCCACTCCCTACTCTCACATGAATTCCCTTCCCCTAGGTATGTCATACAGTCATCAGTTTTATGACATGCACTGTCTCTTTCTGCTTGTTTGTCACTTTTCTCACCTATTTCTTTCCTTTTTACTACTTTCACTTGCACTCGCTCTCTCGTGCTTTTTTGCATTCTGGATATTTTCAGAAGATTCCTCTTACTTTTTACAGTTATGTATGTCATATTCTAATCCAATGTTTATTTATTTTAAGCACTTTATTTATCACTAACTCCAAATTTCAACAATTCAGAGTAACTTCTTGGGATGTTAACAGTTTAAACAACCCAATTCAAAGACAAATATTTCTCTTACACTAATTTAAGCGGCACACAGACATTGCAATCCTTCAGGAAGCGTATGTATCTGATATAGAAGCCGTAAAACTAAAAACAAATTGGGCTGGTCATGTATTTTTCTCTCCTGTGGCAGATAAGAAGTAATGGCAATATAATTCTTGTTCAGAAACTCAACATTATCATCAATTCCCAAGCTGCAGACATAGAGGGCAGATAGAATGTCGTTGATTTATTAATTGATAGAATTCCTATCTCACTTTTTAATGTATACAGTCCCGCAGGAGAAAATAACTCCTTTGGGGTATTACTAAATATCTTGTGAATATTACTGATTAATATTTTATATTGGGAGATGATTGCAATAAGATTGCTGATCGAATACTAGATTGGATTTCTAAAAGTTAAATGTATTCCTTCTAATATGCACAAAGTTTTTTGTTCAGCTATAGCACAACGAGCTTTGATTGACCCTTGGAAATGGCTAACCCAACTTCAAGAGAATATACTTTTTTCCTCCAGGACATGGCTCTCACTCTAGAATTGATTACATTTTTACCTACAAATCTCTAGCTCAAAACTTGATAACTGTTGAAATTAGTTCTATTTTGATTTCCAATCACATTCCCACTATTGCTGACTTTGATTTATTACCAATTCGTCATCACCCAAAATGATGGAGATTCAATAAATCCCTTATATTAGACCCTATTTTTAACTCACAATTTAAAAACTTGATTAATGAATTCTTCACACGAATGAATCTGAAGATATTCTAACACATACATTATGGGATTCATTTAAAGCTTCGGCAAGAATATCATTCATTATGTTCAATATAAAAGGAAAAAAGCTGAAAATGCCAATTAGTCCCTATTGACAGAAATCAAAAGGCTGGAGCACACTTTTGACTATTCCAATTCATCTGAATTTCTCCCAAATCTTATCAAAGCCGAATTTCAATATAATATGTTATCCACTGAACAGACTTCTTCACCATTGCTCCGACAAAATGCTAGATAATATGGGGGCCAAAATAAGACAGACAGACTTCTAGCTAATTAATTAAAAGCAAACAAGAGCGTAAGAAGATTTACTCCATTAGGAGCTAATATAACCAAATACTTAGGAAGGATGAAGATATATTGAAAGAATTGTCTATAAATCCTTATCTACCCCGGAGTGTTCCACCTCCACTTTTCATGTCTCTACATACAGAAACTCCATTCCTAAACCCAATTTTCACAACCTGGACTTCTCTACTTTGGAATCTGATATTACCCTTCAGGATATCTCCATGGTGGTCACAATACAAAAGTCTAACAAATCTCCAGGGTCAGATGGATTCATGTCTGAATTTTACTCTATATTCCCTACATTTTTAATTCCATGGCTTATCAAACTATATCATTATTTTGCTCACTCTCATGCTGCCTATGGTACTTTTCAAGAAGCTCTTATGTGTTTAAATCCCAAAGAAGGAAAGGATCCCCAACAGTGTAAAAACTACCATCCCATATCTATTGTGCATGTAGATTACACAATTCTTGCCAAAACTTTAGCACTAAGATTGGATCCCTTACTCACCTATATGATAAGCCCAGAATGAGTAGGCTTTTTGAAAGGCTGTTTTCCTGCTGACGCAAGGAGATGCAGTTTTAACGTTATTGGAAGAGTTTCCAAACTATCTCATGAATTAGCTGCCATCGCCTTTGATGCAGAGGGTTTGTTGGCAGTTCATGTTTCAAACGTTACAGTGGTTTGGCTTTGGTTCTAAAATATTAAATCGAATTTCTTTCTCATATTCCAATCCTGAAGCAGCTATACTTACCATTGGCATTCCCTCTGGGTACTTTTCCTTTCAACGAGTAGTACGCCAAGGATGTCTCCTGTCCCCACTTTTATTTATAATAGCTGTGGAACCATTTTTACCACATATTGAACAAAACAAACATATTTCTGTTTTTTCATATAAAAGCTTACACCTCAAACTATCACTTTATGTGGATGGTATACTCCTTTAGCTCTCTAATCCATTCATGTCTTTTCCTGCCTTCCAATCTGAAGTTTGCCAATGTGTTAATGTTTCAGGATATAAACTAAATGTAGATAAATCTGAAATCTTGCCTCTTAACAAATTGTGTGCATGACAAAACTTTAAGGATTTGGGCTTTACATGAAGTCTAACAAAGATTAAATATTTGGGTTTGTGGATTCCCAATTCTATTAAAACAACTCTACCATTAAATTTTAAAGAAATAATACAAAAAGTAGGTAATTACGTAACTAAATGGAACTCCTTATTTTTATCCTGGTGGGGAAGGTTAAGTTCCATTAAAATAATGCTCTCTCCATGTGTAATGTACCTTATTTCCATGATCCCTGCTCATTTTCCAATGCACTTCTTCAAAAAATAGATTCTGCTGTTTCTCGTGTGTTATGGAATATTAGAACATTGGAATGTGGAGCACTCCATTGTAGACAATGGAGTGCTCCATGCTTATACGGGCCGGTAAAGGCCCGCAGAGCAACATTCTAATGTTTTACAAAAGCCTCTCGAAGTTCGAGGGGATTTAAATCCCCTCGAGCTTCGAGAAGCCTTTGTTTAATTTGTTAGAACATTCTGCCCTCTAGTGGCAGAATGTTCTAATAGCCTTATAGCCCTTCGTAGCAGGGCTATACTGATATTAAAGTCCCGCTGCTTTTTTTAAAGTCCCTCGCCTTCGGCTCGGGCCTTCAACGCTGCAGCGGGCCTTTAATAGCCGGTATAGCCCGCTACGGCTACATTGGAATGTTGGGAGCTCCATTGAAAACAATGGAGTGCTCCGGGCTTATAATGGTTGGTATAAGCCCGGAGCACCAACATTCCAATGTGTCTTTGTTCACAGCTCTGGCTGTGAACAAAGACTTCAGGGAGCCTGAGGGGATTTCAATCCCCTCACGCTCCCTGAAGGCTTTGTTTTGTTAGAACATTCTGCCCTCTAGTGGCAGAATGTTCTAATAGCCTTATAGCCCTTGGTAGCAGGGCTATACCGGCTTTTAAAGTCCCTCTGCTTTGTTAAAGTCCCTCGCCTTCGGCTCGGGCCTTTAACGTTGCAGCGGCCCTTTAACAGCCGGTATAGCCCGCTACGGCGGGCTATAAGGCTATATTAAACATGCCTACGTTTCCTTGTCACCATTAAAACTTCCTATAGATCTTGGCAGAGAAAAAGTTACAATTTTTTTCTAAATTCCATGATGCTTTTCGCCTTGAACAATCCTCCCATTGGCTTCAGCATAATACTGACTTATCTAAACCTTTATGGTTCCTTGTTGAGTACTCATTTAATTTCCCCTTTTCTTTCACTGAACTATTGTCCTTTCTCTCCCAAAGCAGTTTTCTTCCCCATCCCTCTATTGCCCCATCATATCAACTTTTAAATCCTCTGATTTTTCCAAAATCTTTTTCCCACACTAACTTTATAAATTCATCCCTTTGGTACAATAAATACCTTAAAATAAATGATTGAGTCTTCTTTAAAAAATATGTAAAGATAAAGGTGTTAAATAACCCTGGGCGTAGTGGACGTAGTGGGGCTACGTGGAGCATCACGTAGTGTGGCCAAATCTATGCACACTCGCGCGCTCTGCGTAGCCCCACTACGCGCCACCCGCCTCCCGCCCGCTCTCATTTTAAAATAAGTTAAAGTATTTTAAAAGTAAGAGAAAATGCCTTACCTGCGGTGCGGCGTCCCGGGGCTCCCTCTTCCTGGTTGACGTCAACTTCTTCTCACAAATGAGCATGAGCTGACGCCCGCGCATGTGAATTTCTCGTGAGAAATGCGCATGCGCAGGCGTCCGCGCATACACATTTGTGAGAAGAAGTTGACGTCAACCAGGAAGAGGGAGCCCCGGGACGCCGCACCACAGGTAAGGCATTTTACTAACTTTAAAATTCTTTAAATTATTTTAAAATGAGGGCGGGCGGGAGGCGGGTGGTGGGCAGCTCTGCTTCGCCGTGGCGTGTGCGTAGCGCTGCCTGCTACGCCTGCTTCGTAAACCGCAAAGCAGGCAGCGCTACGTACACTACGTGGGCGGAGCGGAGCACTACGCCCGGGCTTAGTGTTAAATGTATTAACCAATTGATTTTTAATGATACTCTTCTTCCGTTTTCCATGGTACAAACACTTTTTCAGTTACCCCAATCATTTCATCATAAATACTCAAAGTTAGTTCAACATGTTCAGAATTCCATATCTTCTTTACATGATAATAACATTTCATCTCATTATGAACATACGTAATTGACACATAATTATAAACCTGCTTCTATATACAAGCATTGTGTCTCTTTTTCCACAGTGATAACCAAATCTGTCCTAGAATTACAATGGGAAAATGATTTTCATGTGCAGTGGTCTACCTAAAGTTGGGATAAGATATGGTCTCAACTACATACTGTTTCAAGAGCAGCAAATGTTACCTAAACAATTTTCTTTATATATAATCGATTATTTGTTACTCCTATCCACTTATATAACATGAAGGTCACTTCATGTGATAATTGCTGGTCCTGCAATGCACATCATTGTGGTCTGCTGCATATGTTATGTCTTTATCCTCACATTCCTGCTTTTTGGCGACTGGTTTGAGATCAACTTAGTAAAATCTTTCAAATCAATTTCCCCTATACAATTCATAATGTATTCTTAGGGAGCCTATCCCCAGTTTGTTGTCACCTAACACGCAGACCTCACCTACTGGAAACATTGATCGCTAAAGCCTTCCAACAAATAACCTCGAATTGGAAAAGCAATATAGATGTTTCTTATAAAGCCTGGTGGTATGCTGTTTGCTTCAATCATCGATTGGATAGTGCCTATGTGCACACTCAGTGTTGTTTAAATACCCCTCACACACCAAGAATGGCCCATGGTGTCATGCTTCATCATAGGGGTCTTCCCGTCTCGCTGCGGGACGGGGCGTGCTGCGACCTGCGACTACGTGGGAGCACTTTTGATGAAGTACTATGTGTGGTGTAAAGGGAGGGTCTATTGTAGTTGTGGATCTGTCCCGGGAGGGACAGACTCGTAGCTGAGATTTTCAGCCAGGGCACAATTGAAGCTCCATTACGATCCCACCCGTTCTAGGTTCATGAGGCATTATCCTCATATACATATAAATTCACATACATACTATTAGGTATTGTATATACGTGCACTATTTACTGCATCTGTTTCACTTTTGTATATAATTAAGCACATGCTCCTATTTGGGAGGGATATTTTTCCTGTCCTGATGAAGATGCTCCGCATCGAAACATGTTGACCCACAAGGAGTAAACCACACATTACGTAGGCAAACTCCGCACTTTTGTTTTTAATAGCACCAGCCCTCCTGGGACTAATTAAAGTTTTTTCTGTCTCCTTGGGCCAGTTGCCTTTTAATACACACATATCCACAACTACAATAGACCCTCCCTTTACACCACACATAGGACTTCATCAAAAGTGCTCCCACGTAGTCGCAGGTCGCAGCACGCCCCGTCCCGCAGCGGGACGGGAAGACCCCTATGATGAAGCATGACACCATGGGCCATTCTTGGTGTGTGAGGGGTATTTAAACAACACTGAGTGTGCCCAACCACGTTTAGGGACACTCACTCACCATCACCCCTACTATTTAGTTTCTTCAGTACCTCCTTTTTAAGGTGGATCCTTCTGTTTATAACTGATACTTAAGTGGAGGACGTATCCACCTTAGCGCCTACGTAGGCCCTACCTCTACACTCCCTAATCTTGTTATATTTAGCTAGTGCCTATGTGCACCCAATTTCCTTAGCTCTTGCGAGAGAACAACTATGGTCACCTTTAACACTGTTTCTTGATAGTTCAAGCTACAATAGTAAATCAGTTGAAATTGTTTTTATAGGTCTGTGCTGTATTAGGATAAGTATTACTTATTGATACTGCTCACAATGTCGTGTTGTATAATGAACGATTTAAGTATTACCTATTGATACTGCTCACAATGTCTTGTTGTATAATCTACGATTTCAGTCCTATAACCAGTTCATAATATTCTTCTCTTTCCTCTCTTTTGTTTCTTTCTGGCTCTTATTTGAAATGTTTTATTGAAACTCTAATTCATTCCTTTTATATTTTGGTTCTTTCTTTTTACTCATATGGATATAACTTGTACCGTCATTGTAATATCATACAAATGTTCAATAGCATTAAACTACCTTGTTATTATTTATGGTTTCAATAAAACATGCCTAAACTACAAAAAAATAAAAAGCTAAGAACTTGGAGACTTACCCTGTCCGGCAGCCAGCATGAAGCATTTTTTCACAATCATGGGCAACATCACAAGCTTCCCATTGTCTCCAGTTATTCCAGTTATAAGAAAAAATCTTTCACCCCACTATCCTGCACAAACATAACATTGGTGTGGTCTTTGAATCACAATGAACCTTCAAGCTAAAGAAATCTGGAGGCGGATCATTGGATGTCCAAAGCCTACGACATTGGAATCCATTACACTGGTCTATGAAGAAAGTCTCATCTCCTCATCTGCTACTCAGATTATGATGTTGGCGAAGTGACAGAGGAATTCTGGGGAAAATGTGGCACACCTCATAAACTAACTAAAGAAAATTGCAGACTTACAACAGGTTTGATTCAACAGCTCACATTTGTCCTGCACAACTCTAATTTGGTGTAGCTGGCCTTCACAAGACTCGCAACACTCATCATCAGTGCTGGAATTAGCAAACAAATTACTCTGGGAACCTATAAATTAGGGGATAAGGTGTGGCAGAGGAAAGGGGTTGGAGTCACGAGGTGCGATGACTGATAGTCAATTTATAAAGGTATTTATTTTAAATGTGCTGCAAGAAAATTAACAACATGGATAAATGACAATTCATCTGTCCTGGCTTAATTTGTCACCAAGAGTCTATATTTTTAAATATCTTACATGGTGAAGATACCTGCTGCAGGAATTGTTGTGAGCCCAGCAATTTTCAGATGATTATATTGCAGTGAGCTAACTCTGGGGGTTAATGTAATTCTGGAGAGTTCTGTGTTTTGTCCAGTTTTCAAACATAAAGTACAATGGAAGATTAATGTGTCCACTGCAAAGCACATTGTGTATCACACAGATCACATATTTGTACTATTACCTACTGGCAGTCGCCAGTAGGTAGTTATAGTTAGGACCTATTTTCCATAGGAAATCCGCGACATTCTATTTGGAATAACGTTGGCGCCGATTGACAAGTCTTCGCGAAATTTTCCAAACTTTTGGGCAGCTCCGGTCCGCTCCTATCTTGAAAATTTCACGGTGATTCGTCAAGCGGGGGCCGAGAAAAAAGGGGGTCACAAAACAAATTTTCCCATAGGAACTGTTGATGCAGCTACAGCCCGAACTGCTGAACGGAATTACACCAAATTTGGCAAAGAGGTAGTCCTCAGTTCAGACTCGTGCCTTTTGCTTAAATGGTGTTAATCCGTTCAGTAGTTCCTGAGAAAATTAGAGTTAAAATCATAGATATATCTGGGCGGAGCCTAACCACACATCTCATCGTGAGATCTGATTGGCTGTCAGTACTTCATCCAAGAAGTGTTGGCAGCCATCTTGGGACCAATATACATGATAGCACCTCATTAAAAAGCATTGCAGTTAATAGAAGGTTTTAAGACTTTAGTTACATTCTAAATCATTTGTTGATGGCACCATACTCATTTTAGGAATTGTGGTGTGTTCTAAGGTGATTTTACCATGTGAAAAAGCCTTCTGCTGTGATATCATGAATCATGTTTGAGAGAAAACTAGTTTCTCATGCTTTTCCCACAGAGGTTTGGAAGGTGATCTATAAGATAAACTGAGAGCATATTTTCTGTAAATTCACATTATCTTTCTCAGTCATGTGAGAATGAAGTCTGACATTCTCAGTAAAACATGTACATCCAACAAGGGCAGAGACTGTCAGTTGATTCCTTTGTGTTCTACTGCAGCTTCCCAGAGTGTTCTAAAGAACAACTAGAGCGCTAACAGTCCTACTTATGACAAACGTATTGCACACCTGAAGCCATCTTGATTGGAATAAAGTGGTAAATCTTAAAACATTTAATTTAAAAAGGAACAAAATGAGGGGGTTCATTTTGCCATAGAAAGTATGATTAGTGCTGCAGAAAGAAAAATTAGGGCACATTTTGAGTGACTTCTCAAATCCTCTTCTATTTCATTAAAACATTCTGACATGCAGACTGAAACATGCACTTTCAATACCAGCAGCAAACTTCCCTGGTGAGCAGTAGCTTTACTACAGTGATCTAATGAGCAACTAGAGTGCTACCATTCAGAATTTATGGCAAATGTGTGACACATCTGAATGCCTTCTTGATGGAATCAAAGTAAAAAACTGAAAGTATTTCCTACTGAGGAGACTGTAGTAAATGAGGAAATTAGGAAACTTCATAACAAATAAGTCTCCCAAAATGGCCACCAGAGACAAAAGAGCCCAAATGTAGCACAAATATCACCCAGATGTAGCCCAAGTATAGCCCAATGACAGAATGTCCCAGAGTGTTCTAACGAACAACTCGAGCGCCAAGTCTTACTTATGACAAAAGTCTGGCACACCTGAAGCCATCTTGATTGGAATAAAGTGGTAACACTTAAAACATTTAATTTACAAAGGAACAAAATGAGGGGGTTCATTTTGCCATAGAAATTATGATTAGTGCTGCAGAAAGAAAAATTAGGGCACATTTTGACCTCTCAAATCCTCTTCTATTTCATAAATAAATTCTGACATGCAGACTGAAACATGCACTTTGAATACCAGCAGCAGACTTCCCTGGTGAGCAGTAGCTTTACTACAGTGATCTAATGAGCAACTAGAGTGCTAACATTCAGAATTTATGGCAAATGTGTGACACATCGGAATGCCTTCTTGATGAAACCAAAGTAAAAAACTGAAAGTATTTCCTACTGAGGAGACAGCAGTAAATGAGGAAATTAGGAAACTTTATAACAAATAAATCTCCCAAGATGGCCACCTGAGACAAAAGAGCCCAAATGTAGCCCAAATATCACCCAGATGTAGCCCAAGTATAGCCCAATGACAAAATGTCCCAGAATGTTCTTAAGAACAACTAGAGTGCTTACTGTCTTACTTATGACAAAAGTATGGCACACCTGAAGCCATCTTGATTGGAATAAACTGGTAACACTTAAAACATTTAATTTAAAAAGGAACACAATGAGGGGGTTCATTTTGCCATAGAAATATGATTAGTGCTGAAGAAAAAAGAATTAGGGCATATTTTGAGTGACTTCTCAAATCCTCTTCTATTTCATTAAAACATTCTGATATGCAGACTGAAACATGCACTTTTAATACTAGCAGCAGACTTCCGTTGTGAGCAGTAGCTTTACTACAGTGATCTAATGAGCAACTAGAGTGCTAACATTCAGGATTTATGGCAAATGTGTGACATATCTGAATACCTTCTTGATGGTATCAAAGTAAAAAACTGAAAGCATTTCCTACTGAGGAGACTGCAGTAAATGAGGAAATTAGGAAACTTCATAACAAATAAATCTCCCAAGATGGCCACCAGAGACAAAAGAGCCCAAATGAAGCACAAATGTCACCCACATGTAGCCCACATGTAGCCCAATGACAGAAGTGTGCAAAACACTTTTTTTGTGTATTTGCAGTTTTATATAGTGCAGACTTGTCAGGTATTGGAGTGCTTTACATGAGCATTGGTTACATCACACAAGATCAAATTCATTTTGGTTGTAGACATGGGGAGAGTAAGTGATTTGACCAGAATCACAGAATGTTGAAACTCCAACCTGGTTCCACAGTTGCAAAGTCTGCAGCTCTCGAAGTAACACCACATCCTCTCCCCTAATTGCAACATTTAATCAAGTGGTCAACTGGATAAAAAACATAAAGATTACAAATAATTTAAAAGTTCTTTGTCGCTATTTGAAAACTCACAAAATATGTCCTCATTTTAGTTTTTTAGAGCACTAACCATAATTTTGATGCCAGTCAGTCAGTCAACAATAGCTTTATTCGGTTAAAAATTAAAACCATCAAAGCATACAGCAGTATTTCATTTGGCAAATAGTTACAATCAAAAATAAACTACAAAATCTTTTCAGACAAACATACAATTAACAATATTTCATAAATACAAAATTAAACAGATAATTGGCGAACAATCACGTTAAAAAGTATGTCAGCCCTAATGTTTAAAAATTATTACATTATTAAAAAGAAAAGAAAAAACAAAACTAAAAAAGGACCACATTCTCCAAATATCAAGCAAACTTGGAGATGGGGGAAATCAACAGAACTACATTCGATTTCTACATCTAATAGCCCCAGTAAGATAACTGGCTACTCCGAAACATACCAATGGTGAACCTAACATTTGTAGATAGGCCAATGTGGGCCTTACTTGTTTAAAGTAGCAATTCTTAAAAATAGGGCAGATAAATTTCTTACGCTGTAATATATAAAATTTACAAAAGAAAACCATATGCAGCGTATTTTGTTCTGAGGCATTGTCGCAGGGGCAGGGCCCCAAGGTTCCTTCTTTAAAGAAACCCTTCGGGTGAGCTAAAAGCCAAGGAAGCATGCCATGTTTAAACCTCAACAACAAAAACAGATGGAATGGGTTGTTTATATAGGTCAAGTATGGCTGGATCTCACTGCCAATACTTAACATGACAAAACTCCTAACTGACGGCTTGCCCACTTCCCTGCCTTCCCTCAGCAACCTTGCCCTACACATGAACTGGGACTTAAAGGCTTTTATTTCTAGTTTGCTCATCGCAATTGGTCTGTCAAATAAGTCAAGGTAGCCAAGAGTCTCCAGATTAGATTTAATATATCGCAACCAAGAAATACACATGGCTTTATCAAGGGCCAGACAATCTTGAATAATTTTGATGCAAATAAGACCCTCGAATATATGTAATTTCTAAAGAAAATGCTCTAGGTATTACAGTTTTGATTACATCAAGATGACGTCAGGCGTTCCACACTTTTGTAATAAATGTAGAATGTTAGCAATCTAGTTGTTCATTGGGATACTGTTGAGAGGCAGAGGCCAGGGGCACGGACTCTGAAAATTGAAGGCAGGTAGGAGAGTGCAGAGGCAACAATTTGACCACACTGGGCAGGCAGGAAGGGTAGTGGCAGCACAACAGACTATGGAGGGCAGTGGAAAAGGGGGCAGGGGCAACAAACCAACAATGCAGGACTGGCAAGAGAGGCTGTGGCAATATAATAGACCATTGTGGTCATAAGGAAGAGGCAGTGGTAGTACAACCATACATGCCAACAGACCCGTTTCAGCCAGGAAACGTCCAATGTTTTTAAGTTCAAATGGGCTTTATTTGATCTGTCTCCTGTCTACAATCTCCTCTTTTTCAATGTAACTCAAAGGGGAAAATCAATACCCCAGTTTTTTTTCAAAATCTCCCTCTTACCAAGTTCAAGATGTTCGCTGGCATGGTACATTGGATCATGGTAGGCAGGAGGAATTGGGGTAGGGACATGGACTCGGATAACAGGGGACAGGAGGGACATGGAGAGGTGCACCAAACTGACCCTACAGGCAGGCATCAGGGTTTGCAGCAGCACAATACACCACACAGGGCATGTGAGACGGGAGTGCAGCACAACAATCCATAGAAATCAATAGGGAGGGGACAATGGTAGCTAGCTGACCATAATGGACAGAGAGGAGAGAAAGCTGCAGCATAACAGACCATAAAGGGCAGGAGGGACGGATCAGGGGCATCACAATGGAACAGACAAGCCAGGAGGGAGGGAATAGGGGTCTGCACATGGAAACAGAGGGCTGGGGGCAAGGAGGCAGGGTAGGAGCAGCAAGATGACCATGGAGGTCAGGCAGGATGGGCACTAGAAACAAGACACACCATGGAGAGCAACAGAGAGACTATGATGGCATACACACAGACCATGGGGGGAAGGTGGGAGGGGGGTCGGGGCAGCTAGCTGACCAAACAGGGAAGGTGGGAGGGGCCATGGCAGCACAGAAGACCATGCAGGGCAAGTGGGAGGGTTAGTGGCAGCACAATGGCTATGATTGGCAAGAAGGAGGGTGCAGGGGCATGCACAAAGGACCATGGAGGATAGAATGGAGGGTCAGGACCTGGGCAGAGACAAGAGAGTTCAGGGGAAGGGGCCTCACAACAGACCGCGCGAGGCAGGCAGGAGGAGCAGTTGCAGCACAACAGACCAGGGAGGGCAGAATGGTGTGGCAGTAAAATGGACCATGGAGGACAGGAGGAAGGGGATAGGGGCATGGCATGTGGACAGGCAGGGTGGAGGTGGCAGGGATAGTTTACAGTCATCTGACAATGCTAGGCAGGTGGGAGGGGATTGGCAGCTCAACAGAACACTCAGAGTAGATAGGTGTGTCAGGTCCATGAAACATGGTGGGCAAAAAGGATGGAGCAGGGGCATGCACAAAGACATTGGAGGGCAGGGGGAAGGAGAATAGGGGCAGCAAGCTAAGCACAGAGGCTAAGCAGGAGGTCAATGATGGGCCATAGAATCGGGCAATGGAGGGCAGGAGGAGTGGACAGGTACATCGTGCTAAATGGAGGGCAGTGGCAGCACATCAGACCATGCATGGCAGGAGGGAGGAGGCTAGTCCATGGATTCAGACAACAGAGGATAGGGAGGAGGTGGATGGGGCAGCAAGCTAACTGTGTGTGTCTGTACGAACTACTTAAAATATGAACAAGTATGCAGCATAATCTCACTTTTATTCAGGAAGAAGAGGACGTTTGTGACTGTGACTCTGGGCTCACTTGGCAGAAACACCCTCTGACCCTCCACCCCCATCGCAAAATGTAATGCCCATGAAAAGGGTAGGTGGACGCAGTGTTATATTGAACATAGTCCTGAGAGCACGATTGAAAATGAAAACTAGATATAGTATATGGTATAAACTATGCACCAAAAAGTGTGATATAAGATGGTCCGGGGCGTGAAATATAATGTGCAATACATTGTGCGCAATGACAGATTCATTGGAGAGCACGGGATAGCACAGGCACTAGCGCGTGCTATGCGATATGCGCCTAGGAGTGTACTATGCACAGGGCAGTGTTGTGTAACCTAACTAGTCTCTGAAGTTGTAATATAAAATATGTGCTGGGGAGTGTAACGTTGCATATGCACTGTGACAAAGATATGGATCCCAGATTGTACTATGTATGGCATAGCGCTGGGCGTTATAACATAGTCATCGAGGAAGGCACGTTAGATGGGGCAATATAACCCGTGCGAAGGCAAGTGTGGCATGACATATTCACGGGGTGGTGTTACAGTGCACATGGGCTAGAGAGTGTCATAGCATACGCACTAGCTGGTGGAATACAACACAGAGGTGTGTGGCACTCGGCAGGCACTGGTGGGTGTAACACAGCATTGGGCTCAGCCAGGAGCATGCTGTGACTCTCAAGTGAGGTTCGTCTCCTTTCGAGAGAGTAAAATAAAAGTATTACACATCCGGCGGTGGATGTGTGTTTTATTAACCGTGAGGAGGGTTTCTTGCATAGTTTGGTCAAATTTTTGTCGAATCCCCTTTGAATGACTTGGTGTGCGGGTGTATTAAATGTGCCCATGAATAGCTACCCATATTTGTATAAATAAACAACAAGGGTGTCTACTTGGAGAGTACCCACCGGCGGGGGTGCCGAGATTAGGCATGGTAGGGCGTCAGACACGTCAGAGCATCACTAGCGGTGTAAATACATTCCACGTGGATTCATTGTATGCATAGTCGCCTTTTAATTAATATCACGCAAATCGTCATGGTGATAGGTACATATGGTTTGTCCAGCATGTCCTAGGTGTTTCTATAAATATATTGAAAAACAAATTGAAAAAAAACAAAGGCCGGCCCCGGGGGATGGGGTTCCCGGGGCCATAAGTGGCCTGAGGAGGTGGGCAACGCAGCCCCCCTCCTAAAGAATTAAAACAAAAAAAAGGCCATGACCCGGGGGTTGGGGTCCCCGGGGCCGATTAAGGCCTCGGGAGGGGGGCCACGCGGCCCACTTCCAAATTTATTTATTTCAACAAAAAAAAATAGGGTGCAGGCCCTGGGGGATGGGGTCCCCAGGGCCAATACATTTGAAAAAGAAGGGGGACAACACAGCCCTCCTTCTTAAAAAATTAAAATAAATAAAAGACCGGCATCGCGCCAGAGGCCACGCCCTCTCCTTGCAGCACTCTACAAACGCGCTCCCTGGCCAGTTGTAAGTTGGGGAATTAATTCCCCTTCAATACTGAGGGTCCCTGAGGGCCAACTAGCCCAACAGGTATCTCCAGTATGCGCCAGGGAGCTGCGTTGCAGACAGGTGGTCTGAGGCCACGCCCCTTTTTACACCTCTATGCAACGCAGCTCTGTGGCGCTTACTGGCGGTACCTAGTGGGCTAGTTTGACCCTAGGGACCCTTAGGATTCAAGGGGGACTTAATCTCTCAACTCAGAACGGCCACGTTTACACAGTGGTGAAGGGAATGGGACGGGGCCTGAGGTGACGTATGCAAACACGCCATGTGGCGCGTTTTAAGTTGGGGAAATAATTCCCTTTCAATTCTGAGGGACCCTGGGGGCCAACTAGCCCACCGGGTGCTTCCAGTAAGCGCCACTGCTCTGCGTTGCAGAGAGGTGGTGCAGGCCGTGCTCCTTTTTACACCTCTCTGCAATGGTGCTTACTGGATGTACCTAGTGGGCTATTGTGCCCCTAGTGACCCTCAGGATTCAAGGGGACTTAATATCCCAACTTAAAATGGCCACAGGGTGTGTTTACACAGTGGGGAAGGGAGGGAATGGGGCCTGAGGTGACGTGTGCAAACACGCCCTATGGCGCGTTTTAAGTTGGGGAAATAACTCCCCTTCAATCCTGAGGGCCCCTGGGGTCTAACTAGCCCACCAGGTGCTTCCAGTAAGCGCCACTGAGCTGCGTTGCAGAGAGGTGGTCCAGGCCGTGCCACTTTTTACACCTCTCTGCAATGCAGCTCTGTGGCGCTTACTGGAGGTACCTAGTGGGCTAGTTGGACCCTAGGGACCCTCAGGATTCAAATGAACGTAATCTCCCAACTAAAAACGGCCACAGGGCGTGTTTACACAGTGGTGAAGGGAGGGGACGGGGCCTGGGTTAATGTGTGCAAACACGCCCTATGGCGCGTTTTAAGTTGGGGAAATAATTCCCCTTCAATCCTGAGGGCCCCTGGGGGCCAACTAGCCCACCAGGTGCTTCCAGTAAGCACCACTGAGCTGCGTTGCAGAGAGGTGGTCCAGGCCGTGCCACTTTTTACACCTCTCTGCAATGCAGCTCTGTGGAGCTTACTGGAGGTACCTAGTGGGCTAGTTGGACCCTAGGGACCCTCAGGATTCAAATGAACTTAATCTCCCAACTAAAAATGGCCCCAGGGCGTGTTTACACAGTGGGGAAGGGAGGGGACGGGGCCTGAGGTGATGTGTGCAAACACGCCCTGTGGGGCGTTTTAAGAGGTAGTTTTAATCCCCTGCCCTATTATATACTAGGGGCTTACAGAGGAGGTCATGCTAATCACAGGGGGACTCCAACGCATAGTGTTCCCTAGTGTATGTAGGTGTTTTCACTGTATTCTGAGTGTCTTTTAACATAGCACTGGCTCTAGGACTGGTTAGTCAGACTCAGTTACCACCAGTATACGTCTGAAAAAGTTGAGGGTACAGGATGATTTTGCAACAAGGCTTCTTTCTGCTCTTCTGTTTGTTCTTTCTGCACGTTATCCTTTTTCCTGCACTTTTCTTCGTCTTTGAGGACTTCTGTTGCTTCTTTCTGCATTTCTTTTTTTTTCTTTCTGTGCGTTTTTTCTTCTTTCTTCACATGTCCTATCTCTGTAGGTATAGTTAGAAATTAGCATTTAAAAAACCTTTGAAATTCACTGAAAAAACCATAGGTCTCAGGTACGTTATAGTTAGGAATTAGCATTTAAAAAACCTTCGAAATTCACTGAAGAAACCATAGGTTTCAGGGGCGTTATAGTTAGCTGGACTTTTCACTTGTACAAAACCATTGCAATTCCCCCGTTATAGTTAGTTCAGCTAACTATAACTTGCGCGCCCGTAATGCACTGCTGATGACGTCACATATTACATCACTCATGACATGGTCAGTGACATCACTCATGACCTCACTGATGACATCTCAAATGACATCACTGTTGACATTTTGTACGAGTGAAAAGTCCAGCTAACTATAACGCCCCTGAAACCTATGGTTTCTTCAGTGAATTTCTAAGGTTTTTTAAATGCTAATTCCTAACTATAACGTGCCTGAAACCTATGGTTTTTTCAGTGAATATATAGATAGGTATATGGGTTACTGCTTTTGACATTGAGATCCATTTGTTACTTCCAGTTCATAAATTGTAATCCTTCTATTATAGCACATTGGGCTATGAACCTTCATCAAGGAACTGCATAAGATCTTTATTGTTTTATCTCAGTCTGTTGGAATTCTACGTTTTCAGAGAAGGGTTCCTTTTGGTAGTGCTTAAGTCTTGTTAGAACAGACAACCCAAATCGCTATTTTAAGTTTTACATCCTGCCTTTATGTTTCTTCAGACCATGAAGTCTTAACATATAATCTCTGCAAGAAGAATGATATGCGGCTATGTCTCAATGTCTAATGTAACATTTCCTGTAATTTGATTTACAGCATTGTCACACCTAACACTGGGATGCACCTCACCCTGAAATGTGTAGCTCTATAAAAATAATAAATAGAAATTAAACCAGCAAACACCATATAAATCATCCTTTGTGTAATTACCCATGTACACAGTTACAACTGGCATTCCTAGAGTGCGTGCGCATCACTTAAATAGATGGGTTGAACAATGTCAAAAACCAGCTTCCCTCCATTACATTGGCATCTAGCTGATAGACTTCAGATAGCTCCCATTCAGGGTGATATTTGAACACAAGAAGGGCTGATGGCACTTTGAAGTCATGCTTTTTTTTGGGCTGAGCTGGAAGTGCAAATAAGAAATCTGCCTTGCTGTCTGCTGCACAAAATAGAAAGAAGACAACACGTACTGCACTGCTGGATTGTGTCCGGATGTAGGAAAAACGCACCTGGACAAATTCAGCATATTTCACAGGATCCGGCTCAGAAATACTTGCCAGGACTGGGATCTTGAAGGATCCCCCTCATTTCCTGCATAGCTCGCCAAGACATGTCACACGCTAGTACTCAACTGAAACATCATACAGAGGTGTAGTGCAGTGGACAGAGTGTCTGACTCTGGAGCACGGGGCTCACAGTTTGACCCCCGGTTCTGTCAGCATTTAAGGTTAAAATTCCTCCTTCATTAACATATGCTGCAGAAGTACTGGATAGGAACTATTGGCTCACTTTTGATAAGGCTGATGGACGGTTTTTCTGCCAAATTTGTAATTTAAACTCTTTGGCTGCCCACATGTTCAACGCTTGGAATTCCATCTAGTCTCTTCATATACTTCATCCTTGGCAGCGGTCCTGAGGTGGGGGAACTCCCTCTTTTGGGGGCACTAGGGAACCCTTAGGGCCGCTTTGAGAATGGAAATCTTTGTTAAACTAAAGGATAAATCAGCTTTCTTCAGATCATTCGTTACGCAAATGATTAATTTGGGCTCAGTTTAACTTGTGATTCACCTATGCCAAAGCCTGTATTGAAGTCATTCTTAAAGAAGTCCGTAAGCTCGATTAGCACGGCAAGAGACACAGTTTTAAGTCAATTTAAAGCCTGCAATGAGGTGGTCTGTGGGAGTGCGGTGGGGAGTAGACCTCAGCCCTATGTTTCATGGACTCTCCCACATGGGATTAGAAGGTTGATACTATTTTTGAGAACCAACCTGTTGCCCCTGAGAGATGTGACTGGTATATGGGAAGAAATTCCAAGAGGGGAGAGAATCTGTGAATTGTGATTTTACAAATTCAACATCTTAATCACGTGCTATTTGTGTGCCTGGAACTTCAAAGGGCCAGGCTCATGTCCTTAAGATCATCATTTATCAAATGTAATATTAATTCTGCTCAGGAGGCTCGATCTTTTGTCTTGTCTCCACCAAATGAAATGGTTTGCCATAGGATATTTCCATTTTTTAAAACATTTCTGGCTATTTACTAGGAAATTTTTAAAAGTTTAGTTTGTATGTTGTAATGTCTGATGGTTGAACAGTGTCCCTCTTTCCTCCTTTTCTAATTTACTGGTGTATTTAAAAAAAATAAAAGATAATATTTTTTGTATGTATTTAAAGTATGTCCTTTTATTGTATTGATGAATTTTTATGGACCTCCGTAGGAGTTCCGTAACAAATAAAATTGAATTGATTGACTTTCCCCCGGTGTCAGCTCAGCTCAGCATCATGTTACTCTGGACAATAGCTCACTTAGGGCCCCATTAGGATGGCGATCTGCCCGCCGGATGGCCCCGTATCACCCCCGCCATATTACTATGGTGTGGGGCACCGCGGCGGATGGAAAGACTGTCCTCCGTTTTTCCGCTGGTCGGATTTCCGACAGGGCAGAAAAGGGCTTGAATATGGTGGCTGCCATCCATATTAGAATGTGGCATATTTCATGCCTTTTCATGGCGGAGACTGCGACATGGAAAGGCATTCCGAATTTCCTACGGGTGCCGTTGCGGGCCCCCATCGGTTGGAGGGCTGCCCTTGGGGGGAACCCCCCAACATTGGCATGGACAAGATGGCAGGCACCGTGTGGTGCCTGTCACGTTGTGCATGCCAATTCACAACGTTCATTCACAACATTGTGGCGGGCACTGCTGTGAGCACCGCCCACCACAATGTTGTGAATGCGGATGCGACCGCCACGGTGGCAACCTAATTGATGGTGCGGGCCGCCGCACCATTGGTGGCCGGTCCGGCACTGCTAGGGTGGCGGGGGCGGACTTCCTAATGGGGCCCTTGATCTCCCCAACTGCTCCCAGCTGCTTGAAACCCTTAAGGGGTCGATATGTTTGCGCTTTACTAGTAGGAACTATTATTATCATACGGATCTCCTGATGTAAATCGAAGAAGGTAAGCCACATATTTAACCATACAGGCACGTGGCAGCACTCACCACCAAGAATTCCGATTCTAGACACACATTTCTCACTCCTTCTATGCAGTCCTCCAGGTAATGAGCTCATTTACTTACTTACAAGGTGGGAGGGGCACTGATCATCCCTCCACGCCTGGAATAAAAATGCATAATCATACACCCACAGATCAATGTTTAAGACACGACAACCTAACAAAGGACAGGACCAGAACCCAATGCCCATCTCCCAGTGGAAATAGTCATCCTTTCTGCTCTCTCTTTTCAAGCTGGCCATCTCTGTAATATCAAAGTGTTTATACTAAATTGTACAAATACCATGATGTAAAGTGGAAAAAAAAGAATGAGTAGAATGCTTGAATAATCGCAGCCTCTAGTAATTTCTCGGCTACATTTCCAGGCCATTGCTTTTTTGCTCTCCATGCCACCTCAGTCAGGAATCAGCCATAGGTATATCAGCCTTGGTGCTAATCCAAAATGAACAGTTCACCCCAAACTGCCAAGCCAGGTCCCTTCTGAGTGGGAATACGAGCACCCCACACCCTTTTCAGCCTAGTTAGGCCTTGCCAGAGAGGTATAGGCTGAGTCCTGTTGCACAGTGAGCCCAGTTCGCATGTCTGGGCATATACATCACACTAAGGGCCTGATACCGCTGGCTGAGCCAGGGGCCCGAGTCTCCCTGGTGTTGGAGTCACAGTCAGTGCAGCAATATGCTTGGCGGGGCCACCACGGTCCTGCCAAGCATGTTACGAGTTACCTCTCCTCCAAGGTTTACATGGAGATTCTTCCTCCATGTAACCCTTGGAGGAGAGGAAGCAAAGGGGGTCCTGTACCTCAACCACATGTGTATGCATACAGGGTAGCACCCCCATGTGCATGCCCATATGTTCCTGCAGAGCATGGACTTTCGAGTCCATGCCATGCAGGAAACTTGCAGTGTGGTCCCAGTGCGGTGCATTTTTCAAAGGCGCAGCCGCCTTTGAAACAGGCACTGCCTCGGGATCTCCACGCCGCACACCTGCCAGACCACTGAAAAGTTGCAAATCTGGTGGGCGGGCAGCGGTGACCGTCGGCAGAGAGGTGGTGCGGAGGTTTGCACTGCTACGCCCCCGCTTCCCCAAAAGTCGTAATCGGGCCCTAAGGGTTTTGCAATGAGGAAGACAACGAAATGAAGGGTGGAATGCTCATTTCAAGTGTTCCCAGGATTAAGAGAGAGCAGGACTGAGAAACATGACTATCAGTTCATCTGCCCAAGATCACACCATTTAGTCAAATGGGAAAGTGACTCGAGGTAAATTTATCCAAAACAAGAGACACCAATGTTTGGTGGTTTTCAACATGACACCTCTGCAATGAAAAATCTGCAGACGGACTCTTGAGATTGTCATACATCGGAAATAAGCGCCAAGAGACCAATTTTTGACGAACTCTGCGCTATACAGAACCTGTGTACCAAACACGCCCGCCGGAGCCACAGAGGCCAACGTGAAGCTCCTACCTTTGGATGCTATTGAAGGAATCACTCTTAATGTACAGCCAGCACACGACTCCCCCCTCCCCTCGCCCCCACACACACATAATTATATCATCACCCCACACACGCCACCGCAGGCGCGTATCATATAATGAGATAGCAGTGCACAGAGCGCGCTCACCAAGACAGCTGTCACAACACGCAAATGCACACTCTCTGCTCATCCTTTGTCGGGGAATCAGGACACACAGACAGATTCCGCGTGTTTAATTTGAATAAACATGTTTCCATTTCCGACACCCCCCCTGGTGAGATTAGGAGGCCGTTCTTGTGTCCACAGCAGCGGGGAGGGGCTTACAGTAATTTAAAAAGCTAATAACACAGAGACAGGTTGAACAGCAGAACAAATTAACGAGAGGCAGCGGGGGTTCTGGCGCGCGGGAGCTGCATTGTTAATGCCTCCTTCCCCGAGATGACTGTGGCAGGGAGCTGTCAGAATGTTTCAGAACACGGCGAGATTCTAGGCGCTATATGCGCTCTACGTCTGCATTCTGGTGACAGATTGCTGGACAAAGTCAGATTAAAAGTCAAAGCCTTCATAGGGTGTAAGAGAAGCTACATTCATCTAAAGAAGTCTCAGCGAGTCTTCCTAAAATGTTTGCAGAAGAGCTGGTGAGAAAAATACTCAACTGAGCTACTCTCCTCACCAGGACTTAAAAAATGAAATGAATGCTTCATTATGAATCCCCCCTCGCCCCGTGACCCCCGAGACGCACACACAACGAGTCACCAAAGGTTTAGTTTTGTAGGCCACCACTACATTTCCTGAAATATCGGTTGATTCAGAGTCTGTCAAAACTAATGTATCCAGGTCTGTTCTTAATCATCTAAACTAACCCTACGGGCAAAAAAATAAACCTGCATCAGTGCCCTACTCTGTAGAAGCCCTAAATTAAGAACTGCAGACCAAAGGTAGCTCCAAATTAATTTAGAAGAATTTAATTAGGACGAGACCTGGAAGGGAAATCTAGAAACAATATGATTTGGGCCAAAGTGGCTCACCTCAAACTACTAAATAAGAGAGGTAACTTTGGATCAGCCAATCAGCATAGCCGAGCATCCCTAACAGAGGATCAGCAAGTAAAAAAAAAACAACAAGAAATGTAAACAAACGATTTACAGATCATAAGCAGCAGAGGCGCAACTAGAGCCAAATATCGGGGGGGGGGACTAAGAAAACATTTCGGGGGGTGCCAATAGGTCTCGCTTTTTGGACCGTATAAGTGATTAGCCATGCAACACTTGATGTTGTTTAATAGAGGATATTGTTCTGGATAACCAAACACAAAGGCGAGACCTATTGGCTATTCTTTGGGGGGCCTTATAAGTTTTTAGGATTTACTTTGCCAATGTTTTTTTAGCTGTTCTGTAGAGACGTGTGGCTGCTGTGCAGCATGCTGAGAAGGTGCAATTAAAAAGTGTAAGAAGCACTGAGTGATGCTGTGGTGTTGATGAGTGATGCTGTGCTGACCCTGAGTTATGCAGCGGTGGCGTTGAGTGATGCTGTGGTGGCGCTGAGTGATGCTGTGGTGTCGTTGAGTGATGCTGTGGTGGCGCTGAGTGATGCTGTGGTGACCCTGAGTGATGCTGTGGTGGCCCTGAGTGATGCTGTGGTGTTGATGAGTGATGCTGTGCTGACCCTGAGTTATGCAGCGGTGGCGTTGAGTGATGCTGTGGTGGCGCTGAGTGATGCTGTGGTGTCGTTGAGTGATGCTGTGGTGGCGCTGAGTGATGCTGTGGTGACCCTGAGTGATGCTGTGCTGGCCCTGAGTGATGCTGTGGTGGTGCTGACTGATGCTGTGGCAATGCTGATTGATGCTGTGGTGACCCTGAGTGATGCTGTGCTGGCCCTGAGTGATGCTGTGGTGGTGCTGACTGATGCTGTTGCGCTGCAGAGTGATGCTGTGGTAGCGCATAGTGATGCTTTGGTGGTACTGAGAGATGCTGTGGTGTTCCTGAGTGATGCTGTTGTGAAGGTGAGTGATCATGTGGTGGCCCTGAGTGATGCTGTGCTGGCCCTGAGTGATGCTGTGGTGTCGTTGAGTGATGCTGTGGTGACGCTGAGTGATGCTGTGGTGACCATGAGTGATGCTGTGCTGGCCCTGAGTGATGCTGTGGTGACCCCGAGTGATGCTGTGGTGACCCCGAGTGATGCTGTGCTGGCCCTGAGTGATGCTGTGCTGGCCCTGAGTGATGCTGTGGTGTCGTTGAGTGATGCTGTGGTGGCGCTGAGTGATGCTGTGGTGACCCTGAGTGATGCTGTGCTGGCCCTGAGTGATGCTGTGGTGGTGCTGACTGATGCTGTGGCAATGCTGATTGATGCTGTGGTGACCCTGAGTGATGCTGTGCTGGCCCTGAGTGATGCTGTGGTGGTGCTGACTGATGCTGTTGCGCTGCAGAGTGATGCTGTGGTAGCGCATAGTGATGCTTTGGTGGTACTGAGAGATGCTGTGGTGTTCCTGAGTGATGCTGTTGTGAAGGTGAGTGATCATGTGGTGGCCCTGAGTGATGCTGTGCTGGCCCTGAGTGATGCTGTGGTGTCGTTGAGTGATGCTGTGGTGACGCTGAGTGATGCTGTGGTGACCATGAGTGATGCTGTGCTGGCCCTGAGTGATGCTGTGGTGACCCCGAGTGATGCTGTGGTGACCCCGAGTGATGCTGTGCTGGCCCTGAGTGATGCTGTGCTGGCCCTGAGTGATGCTGTGGTGGTGCTAACTGATGCTGTGGCAATGCTGATTGATGCTGTTGCGCTGCAGAGTGATGCTGTGGTAGCGCATAGTGATGCTTTGGTGGTACTGAGTGATGCTGTGGTGACCCTGAGTGATGCTGTGCTGGCCCTGAGTGATGCTGTGCGCTGCAGAGTGATGCTGTGGTAGCGCATAGTGATGCTTTGGTGGTACTGAGAGATGCTGTGGTGTTCCTGAGTGATGCTGTGGTGAAGGTGAGTGATCATGTGGTGGCCCTGAGTGATGCTGTGGTGGTGCTGAGTGATGATTATACTGAATCCATTGTGCAGACTTGGTGACAGGCACAAGACACTCGATAATAGGACCCCTAGGTAGCAAACTGCATGACAACTGCAGAAGCCACGCTGAGGTCAACTGCAACATCCATTACTCAAACACATGACAACAATATATAATCAGCTTACATAAGGAAAGGCATAACAGAGTGGGATAAAGCTGCCAAACTGCACGGCGGCCTCAGAATAAACCGCATGACAAACTGTAAGCACGCGGCATGAACTAATCACGACACTTGGACCCAACAGCGTGGCGTGGTACCGGTCTGCAAAGCACTTCAGCGCCTCCTCAGCAGTAGCAAGCGCTATGTAAAGACCCATACCATACTTGAAACTGACACTTGTTCACTTAAATGGCATGTTGAAACCACTGCACATGATTTATATACCTTAAAATAATTTGAAAAGATCAGAAAGCAGGCCCTGATGCATTGCTGTCGCAAAGGGACAAAACCATACAAATAAGCCATCCAAAAATAAAAACATTAGCTGATCAATGCCAGTTGTATTAGCTGATCCCAATACCCTCTGGGAAACATTGTGCCCCACATTTTCCAAAGATTTGAACAGGCACTGGTGTGATGCACAAGACAGCATCATATACTTATAATTTTCAATGCCTGGGTATGTAGGACGTGTGAGCACCCACGCAAAGTATAGTAAATGTGGGGCACATTTTTTATAGCCTAGCAAACTTCCAGCCATATAGTCCAACTGGTAGCATGATCAAAACTTGGGTGCTGTTGCAAACTCCAGCCATGCCCATAACTATACAAGCCTGAGATACAACATAGCCCCCCTGAAACACAACATTGCCCCCCTCAGCAGCATGGAGCAGAAAATCAATAGTGCGGCGGTGGCGACGCCACTGTGTGCGAGGACAGTGAATTAAATGTCCACACCAATGGAGATGAGATTCTTGCTAGGATTTGGGTCTGGCTTCAGGGGTGACTTGCGTGGTGGAGTTATCCCCTACCTATGCCTTATCACCAGCAGCTCCCTCGACAGCAGCCTTGAATAAACACTGGAAAGGCACAATGCCAGGAAGGTGCTGATCACAGACACAAATTGAGAGGCCTGGAAGGGGAGGGGCAAGGAAAGGCGGAGTCTGACACGGCTAGATAAAATAAATATTACCTCATCAGGCAGATCCGTCTTTCAGTGGGGGCTTTCAGCAGGAAGTTGAAAGAGACATTCATGAACAGCAGCAGAGGCGTTCTGGGGTTTAAGGGTCTAGAGAAGGAAAGGAGAAAAAAGGGGTGCAGCTGGCATCAGACTAGGTCGGCCAGTCAAACTAGGTTATAAAGGCTACTTCACTTCTTCACTGCAGTAGTGGGAGCCTGGAAACATGTCATGGTTGTGGCCTAACTCTCCTCGAAGTGTTTTGATAACACTTGTGCCTCAGCCGTCAGGTACATGCCTTGCTGAATGTTTTTGGCACATGCAAGATTAAAAGGTGCACATTTTCTCACATGATAAAATGTGGCGTAGGTGTATTTTTTGAAACCAAGATCCTAAAGTTGGCTGTCAGTCGGTTTTCAGGGTGTAACCTTACCCTCGGTGGCAAGTTTACTGCAGCATAGACCGAGTCTTCTTTTGTAGTAAAGAAAATCAGTGTAATCTGCAAGCACAAAAAAAAAAAACTGTGCTTGTCATTTGGTTCTAGACTGGATAGCTTATTTCTGATCCATACAGCAAGTTGAATAAATAATGTAAAAGAAGTAACTGACAGGAAGAGTAAAACAAGATAAACACCGGTTATCTTCGAGCAGCAGTTTAAATAAAAAACAAAATGGTGGATGCCTCGTGCCATAACTGCATGCATGCTTGGTGACGCATGTGAATGCATACACATCACTGCGTTTTTTTTTCTTTCTTTGCCGATGCATTTCATCATCAGAAAGCAAGCATTTTTGTTTTTGCCAATGCGCAAACGGCAACAGCAAAAAAAACATTAGCTAACGAGGGAGGCTGCATTGCTTTTAAATGAAGAGACAAGCTGGCTGTCAAAGGCTTGTTTTTAATTTTATCATTTAAAACTAAACACATATGACCCCTTCCATCTGCCTCTAATTGAATCCGCCAGCACAGCCAGGAGAGAGTCTATGGGTCCAGCGTTTCCATTCCCTTCACCTTCATAAATGAAATTCCATCAATGTTTACACCTTCAGAAGTTCAGTCCGCACACCGTCGAGGGAGGATTTAGGAGACCCCCCTCTGAGCTTACTGCAAAGGCGGTGGGAAGATTATTCCTTCAAGCAAACACTCAAAAAGCAATCAGCCACACTTTCAAACTTTGATTGTTGGTAAGAAGATGCGAAACCGGAGGCAACTTCGCATTAGTCTGCACAGAAGTTTAAACAAGCCCGGGAGTGGGAAATAAAAAAAAAACACGCGAGTGGTTCACGCGAAAGTGGCGGCCGCGACACGCGTTCTGTGGTGAGGGAGAGCGAGCAAGACAGAGAGTCACCTATTACCTTAGTGAGGTAATAGCGGGGAAGAGCAACAGTATAGGACGAGAGAAACCAGCAGTGAAAGAGACGCAAGGTGAGAGGGAGAAGCAGTAGGTGAAAATAAGTACGGGGAATGGTAGGAAAGAGAAAACAAGAGCTGACGCATGTAGCGGTCTAGTTGTTAGCGCGTCACGCCACGTGACGCGGGCACGCAGGTTGACGCCAGGATGCGCGCGCAGAGTAAGCGCGGAGCGTGGGGAGTAGGGTGCGCGGCAGCGAGCGGAGAGATAGAGGTGGCCGGCGCTCCTTGGTGAACTGCTCAACTGATGTGCTAATAAACATACGTGGAAAGATAACGCTTGTTCCGAGTGATCATTTGACCAACATTACAGTGGCGACGAGGTCGGGACGGAAACCGGACCGTCGGGGGAAGCGCAGTAGAAGGCTACGCTCCACGTGGCCCCACGTGTCGAAGGAAGACACGCCACCAGGCCGCCGAGCCCATACAAAACACCGCACAGGCCGCCTGGAAAGGGGAAGTCACGAGAATACGACCCAGCCTACTGCGGAGATCGACCCCAGGCACAGAGCACCCGAGGAGCGTGGCAGCGCCACGGTACAGCAATTAAACCACAAACAGGCCACAGAGACGACGCCGTCCTCAACCGGAAAAAAAAAAAAAAGCACACGAGCTGCCCTCGCACGTAATCAAGCACAGAAAGCGCTGCACTGGCTACCAAAGAGGAGGAAGTGGGGCCCAGTGACAAGAGCCCCCAGAGGATCAAGCACACAAGAAACAACGACAACACCCCAGGCAGCCCCCCGAGTAAAGTCACCGTCGAAACAAGCGCCAAGGAAGCAAAGATGAGTACCCCAGCAGGGTATGCGATCGCACCGGTGCAATTCCTAACGAAACCAGGTGAACCAATGATGAAATGGGAGGACTGGAAGGAATACATAGACAATTTCATAGGGGTTTTGGAGGACGAGAACGAAGAGAAGTTCACACCCCAGAGAAAAAAACGCATCCTGCTACTAAATCTAGGGCCGGAAGGTCTGAGAATATACAAGAGCCTAGTGCCCACGAAGAGAGAAGACACAGATGATGACGTGTATGCGCACGCGGTGGAGGACCTGGATGAGCGATACCGCCCCACCGTCTGTGTTTCGGTAGACAGATACAATTTCCAGCAAAGGAAACAAAAGGCGGGAGAATCCATCGAAGAGTATGTAGCAGCACTGAGGAAGCTAGCAGCCCCGTGTAGGTACGCACTGTGGGAAGACGAATTTATAAAAGATCAGGTGATCATGCACACCACCAGCACAAACGTGCAAGACAAGCTGTGGGCGAGTGGGGACACCACACTCAAGGAAGTAATGGTCATCGTGAAGAGGGCGGAACTCTCGAAGAGGTGCGCCGACGCCACCAGAAAAGTCACAGGCGCCCCAACCATGGTGAACAGGATACAGGAGGGAGATCACCGCAGGGACCAGAAACCCAAGCCTCCCACAACCAAAGGAACCAGCCGGTGGCAAGGGAAACAAACGGACGGTGAGAGCAAGAAAACGTGCTATAGGTGTGGAAGCTGGTCCCACGAAGCCCACGACAGACGTTGCCCGGCCTTCAGAGCCAAATGCATGCACTGCGGTATCATGGGCCACTACGAGAAGGTGTGTCGGAAGAAACAACAGAAAGGAGTGGTGAAATACATGGACCAAAGTGCGGACGACCCGGAAGACGCCACGGAGGAGGAGGTGGTCACCGTACTGTGCATATATGATCAGGTACTGAGCGTGGACGCCAAGAGATCAACCAAACCGGTCCTGGAGATGTCCATGGGCGGCATAACCATCTCGGTGGTGGCAGACACCGGATCCCCATTCACCATCGTACAACGTGCAGTGTGGGTAGAACAATTCCAAACCAAGTTGGGCCCTGGGCTGGAGAAACTAGACATACGACCGGTAACATACAATGGTGATCGTATCCCCATGCTAGGGTTCCGACGCCTGTTGTTCGAATTCAGAGGCCGTACGGCGTGGTGCAAGCTGTACGTGGCCGAGAAAGGACCCTCCGTCTTGGGATGGTTG
Source organism: Triturus cristatus (assembly GCF_964204655.1). Lineage (NCBI taxonomy): Eukaryota > Metazoa > Chordata > Amphibia > Caudata > Salamandridae > Triturus > Triturus cristatus. The sequence continues at coordinate 37,492,296 of NC_140594.1, forward strand.
GACCAGGGCGACCTGGGCATCAAACTCGACCCAGGGGGGAAGGAACAGATCCTGCTCACTGACCAGGCGGAATGGCTGGATACCGACAGATGGAAAGAAAACTACCCGAGAGTGTTTGGGGGCGCTGTGGGGAAAATGGAGAAATTTCAACACAAAATAGTACTGAAGGACGGAGCCACACCAGTAGCACACAAAGTAAGGAATGTGCCCATTGCAGTAAGGGAAGCCGTCCAGACGGAACTCCAAGACCTGGAGAAGAAGGGCATCATAGAACCCATAACCTGTGCCGAATGGTTGGCGCCGTTGGTGGTCGTGATGAAACCCAACGGGAAGGTCAGGCTCTGTGTAGACTTGAGAGAACTCAATAAGAACATAGTGGTGGAGAAATTTCCCCTTCCCAAGATAGAGGAGATGCTGGCACGAACGAGAGGAGTCCAGTGGTACTCCACCATCGACCTTACATCGGCTTACCACCAGGTAGCCCTTCACCCGGACAGCAAAAGTCTCACATCGTTCATTACCCCGTTTGGGTGCTACAGATTTTGTCGCATGCCGTTCGGGCTGGCCTCGGCGGCGGCCGTTTTCCAGAAGATGATGCACCAGCTGTTCAGAGACTGCAAGGACGTGCAGTACTTCCAGGACGATATACTGGTGATGGGCAGAGATAGGAGGGACCATGACCGGACACTGGAAAAGGTGTTACGGACGCTGGAAGCTAAAGGTCTCACGGCGGAATGGTCGAAATGCCGGTTGGGAATGCAATCGGTGACCTATTTAGGCCACGAAATAGGGCAACAAGGGGTCACCCCCAAGATGGAAAACGTGAAGGCCATTGTCGAAGCTCCGGCCCCCAAGAACAAGGAGGAGGTCAGATCCTTCCTGGGGATGGCGGAGTACTACAGTAAATTTGTGGCACAATTCGCATCCAAGACCTATAACTTGAGGAGGCTAACACGAGAAAGCACGGTGTTCCAATGGACACCGGAAGCCCAAGCGGAATTTGACGTCATCAAAAAAGGGATCCTGGAAGCGATGCCTCTCAAGGGTTACGACCCGCAAGGCGCCACCATACTCATCACGGACGCCAGCGACAAGGGGTTGGGCGCTGTTCTCATGCAAGACCGAGGAAGTGGAGAAGTGGAGACGATAAGCTTCGCCTCCAGGGCACTGACGGAGACAGAAGGCAAGTACAGCGTCATTGAGAAGGAGATGTTAGCGGTGGTGTGGGCCATGACGAGATTCCGGCAATTCCTATGGGGTACCCGATTCCTGCTCAAAACGGACCATAAGCCGTTAGTGAAGGTTCTGACATCGTGTGGACACGCCAGCGCCACACCCAGGATATCGAAAATGTCCCTAAAATTGTTGGACTACAGATACGACGTAGAGTACATCCCGGGAAACAAGAACCGAGTGGCAGACTACCTGAGCCGAGCGGCGGCCATGGAGCCGGGAGAAGAAGACCCCGCGGACAGAGGAGAGATGGTGGCTCTCATTGAGGATCAAGAGAAGATCATCAGCAGACAGGAGTGGACAGCCGCGTATGACGAAGATGTGGACCTGATGGAGGTAAAAGCCCACATCACCCAAGGGTGGCCTGACAAGAAAAAGGTGAAACCCAACCTCAAACTTTTTTATGAAGTGAGAGAAGAACTGACCGTGGGAGATGAGGGCATATTCCTATACCGGGGAGACAGAGTAATCCCCCCCACGAATCTCATCAACAAACTACTGGACCTATTGCATAACGGCCATCTGGGCATTGGGAAACTCAAGGCTAGATCGAAACAGAATTACTGGTGGCCAGGCATGGACTTGAGAGCAGAGAGACATGTCAGGGAGTGCCCCCAATGCCAAGGGGCGGACAAAACGTTGAGGCCATTACGCCCCGCTCTGGGGAAATTCGACACGCCTGCAAACCCATGGGAAGAGCTGTCCATTGACATTTTAGGCCCGGTGCTGGATGACCAGAGCGTGCAACAATATGTGTGTGTCCTCATTGACCGTTATTCCAAGTGGCCGGAGATAAAAGTGAGCGAAACGATGGACACGGAGAACATCCTGGAGTTCCTATCGGAAACATTCACCCGAGAGGGAATTCCCAAGTCCATCCTAAGTGACAATGGGCCACAGTTCACATCAGAAAAATGGAAACAGTTCATGGGGAGGAACGGCATCGAGGTAAAGCACACGGCCATATACCATCCGGCTGGTAATGGTCTGGTGGAACGATTTAACAGGGTGGTGATGGGGGCCATTCAAGCAGCCATCACCTGCAACAAAGACTGGAAGAAGGCGGTGGAGAACATGGTATGGGCCTACAGGATAACGCCCACAAGCACAGGGTACAGCCCGTTCCAAATATTGAGAGGACGTGAACCTTTCACGCACGACAACAGGGTCTGGAAGGAGAAGGTAGTGACCAGTGAATGGTCTCCGGCAGTCGTGAGAGCAAATATGGAGAGGGCTCAAGCCATCTACACCAACAACTACAACAAGAGGAGGAGTGTGAAGGACACTCGGTTAGTGAGAGGAGAATGGGTGAGAGTAAAGTTGGCTACCCTACAAAGAAAGGGAGACAGCAAGTACAGCAAGCCCATGCAGGTCAAGGAAGTGTATGACAGAGCGGCCCTACTCAGCGACGGAAACGTGTGGTCGCAGGACCGCATGGCCCGGTGCAACAAAATATTGAGATGGGAACAGTGGGAGACGGAAGGCGAAGGCACGGGAGATGCGGATGGAGAGAATAAGGCGAGCGGAAGTGAAGAAAGGGAAGAAACAGGTGCAGGAGAGGAGCAAGGAGGAGAGCAAGGGGGTGAGACCCCAGTGGTAGAGATGGACAGGCTGGGAGGAAATCTGAACAGTGGGGGAGCGATGACCGAAGGGACAGAACGGGAGGATACACAGAGCCAAGGGGCTCGAGGGTCAAGCGGAAAGGTGACCAGGAGCGGAAGACAAGTAGTAAGGCCTTCCAGGTTCCGAGACTTTGAACTGGACTGCGAACTGTAAGTGACTTATTGTTGGGTTGGTAAAAGGGGGAGATATGTAGCGGTCTAGTTGTTAGCGCGTCACGCCACGTGACGCGGGCACGCAGGTTGACGCCAGGATGCGCGCGCAGAGTAAGCGCGGAGCGTGGGGAGTAGGGTGCGCGGCAGCGAGCGGAGAGATAGAGGTGGCCGGCGCTCCTTGGTGAACTGCTCAACTGATGTGCTAATAAACATACGTGGAAAGATAACGCTTGTTCCGAGTGATCATTTGACCAACATTACAACGCAGAAGCTGGAATTAAAGGAAGAATAGTGGGGGAAGAAACGCAAGAGAAGCCCGGGAGTTGTGTGCGAAAGTGAAAGTGCTCGCGATGCACTTAATGAGGCCAGTAAAGTGACGAGATCTGTGTAGGGTGACCAACCGTCCGTAAATTTCACGGACAGTCCGTAATTTCGGCCGTCTGTCCGTTGTCCGTGAAGGATTCTTTAACGAACGCTATTTGTCCGTAATTTTAACCTGGCACCAGTCGCAACACCCTAAACCAGCACAGCTTCCACCCACCTCCCTTCTTGACTCCGATGCAGTACCAAAGCTCAGATACCCAGCAGCATTGGAGAGGCTCAGCAGGATGGTAACCCTCACACCTTCCGCCCTTGATGAGCTGTTAAGAGGTGCTTGAAGGTGACAGAGGGAGGGGCTGCAGCTTCGGGAGCAGGGGCATCTATTCAGATGCAAACAGCACTGAATGCGTCTTTTCTTTGCAATTTAGAGGGGCCTCAAACATTCCCTTTCTGCCCAGGGCCCCAAACACCCTAGAACCGGCCATGATTACACCAGGCAGCACGTGGTTCTCTTCACAGAGCTTAATTACTGTCACTAAATTGTAAGCAAACCTCGGTTCTTCAAACATGCAGTCTATAATGTAATAAAATTAAGAAATGGCACAATCGCACACACACTGATTAACAAAGTATGGAGGACAATTAGTTAAATCAGTTCTCATGGAGTATCTCCTTTAAGTACTGTACATCACAGTGAGGGATGGCAAAACTAACATTTTGGAAAGAGGGTCTGTCTTCTCGTTGTCTTGTCCAGGAGGGGGTGAGGAGCCCTACCCCTCCCTGGAAGTGACCAAGATGATACTAGAATACTGCATGCCCACCCATGTGCCCACCCTGGTGGCTCCTGCCCCCACCTGTGATAGCTCCTGCCCCCCCCCCCCCTGTGGTGGATCCTGTCTCCATCCTGGGTGACTTCTGTCCCAGCCCTGGAATAGCTCCTGCAGCGAGGGTGAAGTTCTTGATGGGCCTCTTCTCAAAAAAGGCTCAGCTCAAAATTAATATGAAAAGGTGGGCGAGTAAGTAAGTGAAGGGATGGGTGGATGGCTGGATGAATTAGTGAAAGGGTGGATGGATGAATGAACAATTGAATAGATGGATAATGAGAGAGGATGGATGGATTGATGAGTGAGTGGAAGGGTGGATGAGATAAAAGGTAAATAGCTGGATGTATGGGTGGAACGGTAGCTGGATGGGTAAAAGGGTGGATGGATACGTGAAAAGGTGGATGATGAGTGAGTGGGTGGATGGATGAGTGAAATGATGGATGGATTGATGAATTGATAAGTGCAAGGGTGAATGGATGGACAGATGAGTAAAAGGGTGGATGTAAGGATGGATGAGTGAGTGAAAGGGGGGTAGATAGACAAAAGGATGAATAGATGAGTGAAGGAGTGAAAGGATAGATGGATGAGTGATAGGGTCAATGGATGGATTCATGAGTGGATGAGTAGATGGATGGGTGGGTGGATGGAAGGAAGGAAGGCTAAGTGAAAGGGTCGATGGAGAATGGAAGGATGGATGGATGACTGAAAGGGTGGCTGGGTGGAAGGAGGAGTGACTGGGTGGATGGATGAGTAAGTGAAAGGATGGCTGCATGGGTGAAAGGGTAAATGGCTGGATGGATGAGTGAATGGATGGGTGGAAGTGAGGAAATATGAATTTTGTGATCAGTTATGTCCCCTATCGTAGACCCCAACGGCTCCATGTGCATGCTATAAGTACATGTATGTTCCCTCCAGTTCCAGTTTTGAAGACGCAAATATATGTGCGTCCACCGTCAACATGTCCTCTTTCAGATCCGCCATGAATGGGTCAGATATTCCATTCCTAAGTATGAAAGGCCACCGACTTTATGTGGTTCACTTTCCACATTTTACGGATTCAGGCGAGTAGGCCCAGAATTCTTTCATCAAGTCTTTTCCTGCCTTCTGCCTCTGAAAGCTCCAGTCTGAGCCTGCATCTGTATCCATGAACTTTGTCCTACTCCCTGCGCGGCTAACGGTGCCTGATCCAGTCTGTTGCCTGCCAAGAAACTGTATTTCACCTTCAAGATTATCTGCTCCGCTCCTCATCCGATGCATTCCTGTTTAGTGGTTTAGGTAAACATTCCTCCAGCTACCGTGCAAAGGGCCAGGCCTCGCTGTCCTCATGCAAGTAATTCATAGCCCCGTTACCATGGAATATTCCTACCCCCTCGCATCTCATGTAGACACTTAGACGCTTGTACACGCACTAACAGTCAGTATAGAATAGATTCTATCCTAGAGACCTTTCCTTTTGGATAACACAGTTCTTTAAACATAGGATATTAGATATGATTTGGGATTAGGTTGACATGACCCCCCAGACTTCTGTCTCCACATGTAGAGCTAAATGTCAAGTCCCCTTCACCCTCTAGTTGCACGTCAATCACACGTCATGCGGCTGCGCGCGCATCTCTGCCAAATATTTCTGCTGACATTACAGGATTCTTTTATGGATCCACCCACTTGTGACATCATGTATAATGACGTTTACTAAGTTATGCCTATATGTCCGCCTCTATTAGTTACGTATGCACATTTTATCTGTATTATCAGCTGTTACGCCTCTTGCATCTGTTTCACTGTAATGCATTTCCTATAAAACTGATTATTTCTCAATAATGTATGCCCTTCCTTCCTGAACTTTCGTGGTGATGGAATAGAAGCCTGCAATTCGAATTGTATTCCTTTGTATAGGAATAAAGCCTTTTAGAACCTCTAATACCACGGATTCTGCCTCTTATATTTACTGAGTTATTCTTACTAGACTTTACCGCATAAAAATAGTACTGGTAATGAAATATTTACCACATAAATTGGCGCCCGAACAGGGACACTTTCTCATCTCACGCGCCGGCGGTGCGTTGCAGGCCCGGTCTCCTGCTACAGCTGAACGGACAAAAACGCGTACCCGCAGGATTTCCTGTATCTCCCTCCGGCCAAGCGGGGGCGACTGAGGCTGCGATCAACACCCAGACGAGGCGGTGAGAAGTGCGAAGTATCCCGACCAGAGCCTAGCCGAGAGAGCAAGATCCGAGGTATACAGAGGCCCACCAGGTTCCGAAGTTCCGAGTCCAATCAAGTCGAGTCCAGTCCGGTCCAGTTTCAGTTCCGTTCCAAGGCCTTCCGTTCCGAGCTACCCGGTGAGTACCATTACCGGGGAGGCATTTAACGTGCACATAGTCTGTGCCGGTCAAGACGGGTTTGGGTACACAAATCCGGTCTGCACTGTTTCAGCAGTGTATCTGTACTGTTTAGCAGTATATCTAGTATGTCTTGCATATAAATAAGTATTATCTAGTGTCAGTATTAGGTCAGTAACTGGTTTTCTATTAGTTATTATCGTTCATTAAACTGTTAAGTGTTAAATGTTTTAATACGTTCTATATATTGTGGTGTGAATGACTGTTCATTATTGTGTTTATTGTATAAAGTGTGTTCTAGTAACCGTCTAAAAATGCCGCTCTTTTCGAAATTAAGACAGATCAAAACCAGAAAAGGGGTACTCGAAGAAGCTGTTCCCATCCCACCAAGGGACACTCCAGGGTACTTTATGTATCATAAGCATGGCCTAGATGCCGTATTATTTCTTGATTTATGGGTGGACTACACCAAGGATTTGCCAGAAAATCAGAGATGGCCCGCAGCGGGGACCTGGGATGCAGATTGCATCATGAGAGTAGAAGAAGAATTATGGAAAAAGAAAGCCAGACAGTCACAGAAAGATGCCATTGAATTATGGTGTAAAGAATCATATAGACGTACAGAAAAAGCACTCAGACAGGAAGAGAAAGGTAGGGAGAATTCAAATAAAACCCGAGAAAATCTATTAATTGAGGAAGGTACCCGAGTAAAATCAGAACAAGTAGATAGACAAAGAAACACTCTTATGAATGGTATGTATCCTCTTCTGGCCGAAGGGTTACCTAAGGCTACCCCGGAAATACCAAAAGACTTAACTCCTCCATTGCTCCCGATAAAAGCACATCCCAAAACACATCCCAAAACAGCAAAGGACGTTTTCCTTTCCTCCTATTTAGATGACGTAGCTCCCGAGTATGCTAATGCCATACCACACACACCGCTTGCTGATGGTGTTCAACACCAAGAGCATCCGTCTGTATCCCCGCAACAACAAACTCCTACGCCCATTCCCACAGGTCCATCCGTTTCTACTGTTTTTCCCGCATCTACAATTTCTATCTTACGTCCAACAAATCCTTTCTTGCCCAGCACCTCAGATGGTGCTACAGGAGGTACGACAGACATGTTTGCCACCCCGCCGCGAAATAAACAGACCCTTAGAGATTTAGCACTCCAACGTACACCCCAACTAGCGACATCCGACATGTTTAAAGAACAGCTTGTGGATTGTAGATACGATCCAGTGCCAGGTAGACAGGACAAATTGCTCATATCATCACTACGTATACGACGAGCTACATTGTATTTAATGACGATACCAGGAATGGTTGAACACCTAGACAATATATATCGCTTTGTCCAAACAGGGCGAGGTCCAGACAGTATTAACGAAGCTATGGAATACCAGAAAGTGGATGTACAAAGACAACTACTACGTTTCTTCATAAATTGCGTGATTAGGAACCAAGACAGGCCTGGGGCAGATCATGATACCATGCAAAAACTTGCCAAATGGGGTCAGAACATATCAGAAGAGAAACATGATAGGCAGGCGTGTATAATCGCCATGTATCGAAAGATCCGCAAGGAAGTAGAACGAATACATAAAGAAAGACGAGAAGCAGACAGAGTTGAATCAGAGGAAGAGGAGGAGCAAGAATCAGAACAATTAGATACGATAGCTTATGTAGGTAGAGGAAGACCCCATAATAATACCAGAGGTTTTAATGACCCGATACGTCCGATACGTCCAGAATATAATCGACATTTGCAAACTCCTATGTTGAATACAAGGTCCCCCGAACACCTATTCCAAGCCGCTGATAAATTACTCTGAGATCGAAGGGGGTACCACATGCTCGATTCCATGGACGAACAAGAATTAGCCAGGTCAGCAGTACAATGGGCTGATAGTCCCAGCGAATACAATGATGATGCACTAGCACACACATTTCTGAATCTTGACCCATACGAACAGCGTTTAGCTAGTATATACATGATTCAACACCTCCTTATATTATGTAAAAGCCAACACTCTGATCCAGGACCCTTACCTGACATATTGACAGAACTACTCACGAATAAATGGAGAGGGTCAGGTACTGATTTAATTAATGAAATTCTAGAATTTCGAAACCAGTATATAACTTTCGTATGCCCAGAACACGTTCCAGTTCCTATTATGGGAAGAAAAATGTATCACATAGATAGACAGAATCCGTTACGCGAAGTACACCCAATAAGAGGTGAAGGTAATAACTTTACACGCGTGTTTGTGTACACGCCTATAACTAAAATTGAATTATTAGAAATGAAGAAAGTAGTACCCAGCCATGACAAGGATCCAGCAGGTTTCCACCGAGAGATAAAAGACATGTTACTCATGGGAGAGTATACCTACCCCGACATTATGAAAATATTAAAAGTCCTACTACCCGCCGGTGTTTACGAGAAACTGAAAGAAAAGGAATGGGAGGTGGGAGACCAAAAGATAGATTGGACAGCATTAGAAAACGAAGAAAGGGCCCGAGCTGCAGGAGCAGGCCTTGGGGAAAAGACTACAGTATTACCAGGATTACTAGTGCAGGTACTGCCACGTTTATTAACTACAAAAAAAGGAGGACTGGGGTGCAATCTCAGCCTGTAAACAAAAGCAAGATGAAGACACTAGTGATTTCTATTCCCGATTTGAAAAATGTTTTGGTATAAATAGTGGCATAAAAGCAAGTAGCGAGTCATATCCACATCTGTTTGTGACAAAACTAGTTGAGAATTCCCTACCACAAGTCAAGAATAGAGTATTGAAATTCGAAAGTACCTGGCAAGGTAATACCCCGTCACAGATGTTACAGATGTTACAATATCACCACAATAGAATTAGAGAAGAACAAGAACACGAACAGAGACGTATGAAAGATACAAAAATGAAAATGCTTGTTGCTCAGTCAGTCCCAGCTGATGGTCATCAAAAAGGTGATTCCGCAGGTCCAACGAAAGGGACATGCAACTATTGTAAACAACAAGGTCATTATATACACGATTGTCCAGTTCTGAAACATAATATTGCCACAGGTAGAACCCAGTAGAGACCACGTCCACCTAGACAGGATCAGAATCAACAACAAATACCTCAGCATACGCAACCTAGGTTAGCTCCGCAACAACTAGCTCCGCAACAGGCAGCTCCACAACAGACCGTAGCACCACCACAAGCGCAGCCTATTGCTGCAACACAAGCAACAACACAACAGATGTATCAGTATGCACAAGCAGATTATCCCGATTATCAGCGATATACATGAAATAGCCTAGAGAGGGAAGTTGGCTTACCCCTTATTGAGGTTCCTGTAGACCAAGAGGGACCTTATGTACATAGTGAACTATTAGGGGAAGACAGAAAGTTTTTACTTGATACAGGGGCAAGCAGAACAACTATAAGACGCAGTGAAGTTCCAGGGGCACCCCTCTCAGGCTCACAAAATATTTCCCTTGGATTCTCAGGAAAACCTATAATTAATGACGTAACACAACCTCTTCCACTGACGGTTGGTCCATTGACACGTACTACAGATTTATTACTTACTAAATCATGTCCAGAAAACTTGTTAGGTATAAAAACATTGAAAGCTCTAGGAGCTATAATATGTTGTTCTCCGGAAGGAGTACGATTATTTTTGCGTGACTTTAAAGGTCACTACGTGTCTAGAGACATGGATCACCGGCTGCAGAATTTACCCACACATTTATGGGCACAAGGCCCCACTGATGTTGGTTGCATGAACATTACACCATATCGAGTCACACTGAAAACAGGAGTAGTACTACCACGAATGCGACAATACAAGTTACCACCAGATGCTGTTGTGGCTTTGCTGCAAATCATTGACGAGCTCATTACACAAGGAGTGGTTGTAGAAACCGACTCCAATGTATGCAATTCCCCCATAATTTCGATTCTTAAAAGAACGGACCCAAAAGCACCACCAGTATATCGATTAGTTATTGATCTGCGCGAACTAAATAAATGTATTGTACCACAATACCCTGTGGTCCCAGATATCTCTTCATTACTAACTGCTATTGACTCAGAAGCAACGTTCTTCACTGTAATTGATCTTAAGAATGCTTTCTTTAGCGTCCCAATAGATCCGGAAAGTCAATATCTGTTCGGATTCAGTTTAAATGGACGAAGTTTTAAATTCACACGCGCACCTCAGGGATTTACAGAAAGCCCCAGCATCTATAGCCAAGCACTGAAACGAGAACTTGACAGTATCCACATGCCAGTTAACACTGCCTTGCTTCAATATGTTGATGATCTGCTGATCACCGCTCGAAGCGAACCTGAATGTGAAACAGCGTCACTGACGGTTTTGAAATTTCTGGCCGACAAGGGGCACAAGGTGTCCCCTTCTAAGCTGCAATTCTGTGTCCAGCGAGTTGTTTACCTTGGGCACTCGCTGTCCAAGGAGGGAAGACAGCTTACACCTGATCGTATCCAGTTAATCGCTAACATGCCACCACCCAAGACACAAAAGGAGGTGCGGGCTTTTATAGGCCTCACTTCATACTGTAGGCAGTGGATCCCTCAATATGCATTTCTAGCAAAACCACTCATCCAGTTGACAACACAGGAGGCAGCCACATCGACTGTCCTCCCTTGGACTCAAGAACATACACATGCCTTTGAAAGCTTAAAGATGGCTTTATGCCAAGCACCTGTTTTAGCAACACCATGTTACAGTAAACAGTTTACACTCTTTGTTACAGAACGCGAAGGTACTGCCTTGTCAGTACTCACTCAGGAACAAGCAGGATCACACAAACCATGTGCTTATTTCTCTAGTACATTAGATCCAGTAGCTCAGGCTCTTCCTGCATGCCTGAAATCGGTGGCAGCAACAGCTTTAGCAATCAGACAAAGCGATGCCATAGTGTTAGGACACCAATTGACAGTACAAGTACCACACACAGTAGAGGTTCTCTTGAACCGCACACAAACACAACACTTGACTATAGCGAGACTCACTGGTTACGAATTGACATTGTTTCAGCCACACATAGAAATCAGACGTTGTAATACGTTGAATCCTGCCACACTGTTACCAGTGGGCGGAACAGATCCATTGGCACATGATTGTGTCGAAGTCATTACTATCACGACGAAACCCAGACAAGACTTGACAGATATCCCATTGTCAGATCCAGACTTGACATTGTATGTAGATGGGTCATGTATGAGAACAAGTACAGGAGAGTTAGTGGCCGCTTACGCAGTCACAACAGACACTGAAGTCATTGAAACAAATTGTATTAACACTTTGTCAGCTCAAGCAGCAGAGCTCATCGCTCTGACACAAGCCTGTATTCAAGCCAAAAATAAGAAAGTCAACATATACACAGATTCACGTTATGCATTCGGAGTCGTCCATGACTTCGGCGTACTGTGGCGAGAGAGAGGTTATTTAACTTCTCACGGTGCCCACATCCAACACGGACCCCTCATTCAAGCCCTATTAGACGCGATTCATCTACCTACTGCAATATCGATTATGAAATGCAAAGCTCATACAAAAGTTACCGACATCATTTCTCAGGGTAATGACCTAGCTGACAGAGCAGCTAAACAGACTGCTCAGAATCAGACTCACACAACTAACATGACAAAAACAATAGTTCCGACACCAACACATTGCATGACAGTTAAGGATCCCGCCCTTGATGTAATAGACATACAGACACATGCTACACCAGAAGAAATAAAGAAATGGACTGAATTAGGAGGGATCCAAACGGATCAAGGATGGATGACGAAGGAAAAATCTATATGGTTTCTTCCCGACTCCATGGTTCAAGTCATCATTAACACAATACATAGTCCAGCACACCTAGGAGAAAAAGCTATGCTAGACAGCATTCAACACATTTGGTTCAACAAACACTTGCGAGCAGCAGCTAAACAAAAAGTTCGTACCTGTATGATATGTTGTCAGTTCAATCCAGGTAAAAGCATCCCCGTAGAGCAGGGTGGATTTCAACCTCCCGATCATGCTTTTGAAGTCCTCCAGATGGATTATATCCAGATGGAACGATGACGAGGATTCAAATATGTTCTCGTAATTGTCTGTGCTCTTTCCCGTTGGACAGAAGCCTACCCGGTTTCAGATTACACTGCTCCGACTACTGCCAAATAGTTAGTTCGAGAATTCTTCCCACGGTATGGTTTGCCACGTGTTGTCTACTCAGATAACGGCCAGCCGTTCTCCTCCGAACTGATGAAACACGTTTCCCTTTTGTTAGGCTACCAATGGAAATTCCACTGTGTCCGACATCCCGAGGCAGCAGGTCTCGTGGAACGCCATAATCAAACTCTGAAAATTAGATTGTCAAAAATATGTAGAGAAAAAGGTGTCGATTGGATAGTAGCCTTACCAGTTGCGCTCTTTTACATGAGAATGGTAGCACATTCTCGAACAGGGCTATCCCCGTACGAGGTGATCTTCGGTAGACCACCAAATATGTGGGGGACGCCTATACCTCGCAAAATCACTGATGTTGACTGTAATATGCTGACAGATTACCTGGCTTCCTTGATGTCTGCACTACAATCTTGTCGTTCACAGGTAGCTGCAGCTTTTCCCGATAATACTGAGGTGAAGCCCCATGACGTGGTTCCGGGCGACCTGGTTCTGGTCCGGAATTTCGACCGGAAGACCCAACTGGAGCCTAGGTGGAAGTCGCCGAAGCTTGTTCTACTGACAACAAGGACAGCCGTGAAGATCGAGGGACGTAAAGGGTGGTTGCACTCGAGTCATATCAAGAAATTTTATGGACTACCATCCAGTGTGAATACTCAGCCCTGTCCCCCACAGACAGACTCAAAGCTCCCCTTGGTTGAACCAACAAACACTGAACTTTATAAACTAAAATTAAGGTCTAGCAAGTCAGACAATTTGATTGTTTAAGTCCTCTCCAAGGTGAATCGGTTGAATTTGTCTCTGACATGTATCCTCTAGACCGGAATAGAGAAAGAAATCAACAGATGCAGCTTAAAAAGCATGCGTATTGTAAATCACTTCGTAGTCACTGCACAGTAACACTATTAATTTTGTTTTTTCTAAGTCTTCTGATCATCATTTCCAGCATACTATTACACATGTATTACCCTATTCTTAAGCGTGCTTACAATGTAACTGCAGAACATTCTTTTAGCGAATTACCTCCGCATGAGTTGTCCTATAGATTTGCGCTGCGCAACAACACATTCATTAGTATGTTACATCATTCCCATCAGACCAGCAATGCCACAAATTGTTGGATATGTGGCCGACTCCCTCCCTATCAGAACTATAAGGGAGTTTTGCCCCTCTTTCCATATCCGTTCACACACAATGGCTCCTGTGGAGCATGGTTTAGTTTGATTAATTCCCTAGATTCAAATTCCGCAGTTTATCAAGACAACTGGGTATGGGGAAACCTGAACCTAGTTTTGCTTAAAGTCTGCTACCCTAACAAGGAGGGACTTCCCAAAAGAACAGGAACTGATCTAGAAAATGAAGTATATGGATTAGGTAATTTTACACTTAACCTCATGATCCTGAACGTTGAATCTGAAGCTACACCAATCTTGCCCGCCATGTCAGTATTCCCAGTGAAAGGGGAATTATGTGTAAGAAAGAATGGCTCCATACACATGGGCCATAGTAAATGCACCACTGTAATAAAATTCAGTGATCAAGGCAAGTCTACATTTAGAGCTTCCCGTCATTCCTACTTCATATGTGGCCAGACCGCATATATACGTCTACCTCTAGATTGGGATGGTACCTGTTACATAGCATTCCTTCTGCCACCTGTTTTTCTAGCTCCTCCTGATTATCACAGAAATACCCATTTAGTACATAATAGACAGCAGAGAGATCTCCCAATTGTCGATTACACTGAAACAGCATGGGAGCAATACACAGATTTCAATAAAGGTTTCTTTCCCTATATAGGTACAGTCACTAATAGTAAGCTGATACGTAGATTAACCAGAACCCTTGAAGCAGTAGTGAACAAGACTACTTCCGCCTTAGGCAATTTAACAGAAGAGCAGTCTGCTATGCGGATTGTTGTGCTTCAAAATCGTCTTGTCCTTGACGTCATCCTGGCCGATAGGGGCGGAGCTTGTAGGGTCATCGGATCAAGTTGCTGCGTTTTCATACCAGAAAATTCGCCGTCAGTATATAAAGCCATAACTCGCCTTCATAAGATTATGAGCCAGATACACCAGAGTCCAGGCACCTGGACTTGGTCCGGTTGGTTTTGGAGCGTGTTGTCAGCCTGGGGATGGAGAATCCTATCCTTCCTAGGTATTGGCTTTCTCATACTATTCAGTTGCTGCTTATGTCTACAATGTGGGCCAGCGATTTGTGGTCTGTGTGCCACATCGTGTATCCCACATCCAAGTTTTCGTTCAAGATCCCGGAAGAAGAAAGAAGAACAAATGATGCTATATGAACAGATCGATGGATTGATGAAGATCGATATCTCCTGAGGGTCCGTAGGGGACAAGGAGGGAATGAGGAAATATGAATTTTGTGATCAGTTATGTCCAATATCGTAGACCCCAACGGCTCCATGTGCATGCTATAAGTACATGTATGTTCCCTCCAGTTCCAGTTTTGAAGACGCAAATATATGTGCGTCCACCGTCAACATGTCCTCTTTCAGATCCGCCATGAATGGGTCAGATATTCCATTCCTAAGTATGAAAGGCCACCGACTTTATGTGGTTCACTTTCCACATTTTACGGATTCAGGCGAGTAGGCCCAGAATTCTGTCATCAAGTCTTTTCCTGCCTTCTGCCTCTGAAAGCTCCAGTCTGAGCCTGCATCTGTATCCATGAACTTTGTCCTACTCCCTGCGCGGCTAACGGTGCCTGATCCAGCCTGTTGCCTGCCAAGAAACTGTATTTCACCTTCAAGATTATCTGCTCCGCTCCTCATCCGATGCATTCCTGTTTAGTGGTTTAGGTAAACATTCCTCCAGCTACCGTGCAAAGGGCCAGGCCTCGCTGTCCTCATGCAAGTAATTCATAGCCCCGTTACCATGGAATATTCCTACCCCCTCGCATCTCATGTAGACACTTAGACGCTTGTACACGCACTAACAGTCAGTATAGAATAGATTCTATCCTAGAGACCTTTCCTTTTGGATAACACAGTTCTTTAAACATAGGATATTGGATATGATTTGGGATTAGGTTGACATGACCCCCCAGACTTCTGTCTCCACATGTAGAGCTAAATGTCAAGTCCCCTTCACCCTCTAGTTGCACGTCAATCACACGTCATGCGGCTGCGCGCGCATCTCTGCCAAATATTTCTGCTGACATTACAGGATTCTTTTATGGATCCACCCACTTGTGACATCATGTATAATGACGTTTACTAAGTTACGCCTATATGTCCGCCTCTATTAGTTACGTATGCACATTTTATCTGTATTATCAGCTGTTACGCCTCTTGCATCTGTTTCACTGTAATGCATTTCCTATAAAACTGATTATCTGTCAATAATGTATGCCCTTCCTTCCTGAACTTTCGTGGTGATGGAATAGAAGCCTGCAATTCGAATTGTATTCCTTTGTATAGGAATAAAGCCTTTTAGAACCTCTAATACCACGGATTCTGCCTCTTATATTTACTGAGTTATTCTTACTAGACTTTACCGCATAAAAATAGTACCGGTAATGAAATATTTACCACAGAAGAGTGGATGGATGAGTGTACAGATGGATAGGGTGGAAGGGTGGATGGATGGATAATGGATGGACGAGTGAAAGGATGGATGAAGGGATGGATGAGTGAAATGAAAGATGGAAGGATGCATGATGGATAGGTTTGCAAATGGTTGAATATGTTTGGATATGGCTGCAGTGCTTAATTTGTACCGCTGCTTTCCGGTGCTCAGCACCGGCACTTCATTGTCAGGGCCGGGGCTATAAATTATTTTCAGGAGGCAGTGGTGGTGAACGTAATAAAAAAAAAAAAACATGAACAAAGGGGATACCCTGCTGCGCTTTTGTGGAGGTTTTTGTAAGGATGGATGTGATTCTGCTGTGCTCTTGTGGCGGTTGAGACGTCCGGTCAGTGGTACCTGATAGTGTTATGTTGTAGGGGGGGGTGTGGTTGAGTAAGGAGCCATGAGATGCTCTCTGTGTTATGTACACTTCACATGTGACGTGGGGCCATGCCTATTTACGGTACATCATGTGGAGTTTAACAAGGCCTTGCGGTTGCCTCCTGATAGGACTCCGCCTTACTATGCTAGCACATTCTAAGGGGGTTTATGTTGCGTGTTCTTGAGGGTGCCGAGTTGCACCTTGAGGCATGGGTGATTACACAGTTTAGTGGTGTTCTGTGGGCCGACTATACTACAGCTGGAAAATAATTCCTTATCGGAAATAGTATTTCACAGCTTTTTGGGGCTTCCGTTTTCTGTGAGCAAACTGGGAATTTAGTTTCACCAGGTGTTTTTCCTTCGAGTGTTGTGAAATGGCTATTTTGGTCATTGGCTGCATAATATGTTTTATTTTTCCTGAGTTATAGAACTAGTCTATTTGTCTTGTGTATAAATTGTGTTTTCGTATGGCATCCTCCTGTTAAGAGGAATGAAGTTGTGGGTTTTTGTTTAAGTCACAAATTTGAATCCCGGCAGGACCACTCAGCCTTTCATCCTCCATGGTGAGTAATTGAGACCCTTTGACCTGGTAAATATTAACACCTGTTGTGTACAGATCGTAGAAAGGGGCAGAAGGGTGGTATGGAGCTGTAAACATAACTTTATTAATAATAAAACAGCATGACTTGCAATATATGCGTTGACCCACGAAGAGTACTGTGCCCTCTAACTTCTTATCATAGGAAGTAAATATGCTCCTTAAAGAACGTGTCATGCTTCTAAGCGCTGTAACTAACAAGTATTATTCCAGTTATCAATGGTACTTGGTGGCATCTTTGCTGAGAGTGGATAAGGACATCAGGAGTCACTTGAGGCTTTGCCTTCTTTATTGATGGCCCCTCTCCACATTTCACAGTGGAAATAAATAGCATAATACACTCGGCGCATCTGCATCAATGCTACATATATACTGCTGCAGTTTGGCCACGTTGTTAATATAGGTTCGGACTAGAGACTGTTGTGCATGTGACTGTCACTCAGTGCCTCAGGGAAGGGACTGGCATTGGGTGATCATCACTCGATGCCTCAGGGACTACCATGAATGACCATCACTTGATGTCTGAGGTGAGGAACTGCCATGAGTGACCATCACTTGATGCCTCAGGTGAGGGACTGCCATGAATGACCATCACTTGATGTCTGAGGTGAGGGACTGCCATGAGTGACCATCACTTGATGCCTCAGGTGAGGGACTGCTATGATATTTGATATTTGATATTTGAGGGGTTATTTGTAGAGCGCGACGTTCGCTCCGGAGGGAGCATCTTGGCGCTGAAGATCCTGACTAATCAATCCTGAGGTTGAAGGGGGGTTTAGATGGCCGCTTTGGCGTAATCATCGGAGAGGTTGAAGATCCAGGTCTTTAAGAGATTTCTGAAGGATTTTTCAAGCGTCTGATGTCGGAGAGTTTTGGGCAAGCTGTTCCATGTTTTAGTGGCCAGAGAGCTTAGGGTTTTGCCGCCCTTAGTCTTTAGGTTATATTTGGCAGGGAGGATGAGATTGTCAAGAGACGAGCGGAGGGAACGGCTGGGGGTGTAGTGGGGAAAGCGTCTGGAGAGGTACTTAGGGCCGGTTTTGTTGAAGGCACGGAAGGCAATGATCAGTATTTTGAAGAGAATTCTCTTATGGAGAGGTAGCCAGTGTAGCGAACGGAGGGCAGCAGAGATAGAGGATCTGCGAGGTAGCCTGAGTACCAATCGTGCGGCAGAGTGAAGCACACTTTGAAGTTTTGATAGCGTGTTCTTTTTTGCCCCTGCAAGAAGGCCGTTGCAATAGTCTAGGCGGGAAATTATAAGCGCTACTGTCACAGTTTTCCTGGCATCGGTAGGAAGGAAGTTGAAGAATTTTCTGAGTGATTTGATTGTTCCAAAGCATTTGCCAGCTACCGTTCTAGCATGTATGTCAAAGGAGAGGTCAGAGTCAAAGATAACGCCAAGATTTCTGGCGGATGTAACAGTCTGGGGGGGAGCAGCTGAATCATCTGGCCACCAGAGGGCTGGGCAGAAGGACGCGTTTTTTCCAATTGGAAGGATCTCAGTTTTGCTGGAATTGCATTTTAAATGGTTGCGATCCATCCAGCGGAAGACTTCAGTTAAACAGAGTTTAAGGTTGAGCTCGGCATCAGTGGAATTGTCCTCTAGAGGCACGATGAGTTGTGTGTCATCGGTGTACGAGGTGACTGGTATACCGAAGGAATCGATCAGGGATAGGAGTGGGATGAGATAAATATTGAAAAGGAGGGGGCTCAGGATGGACCCCTGTGGTACACCAGACGAGACCATCTTCTCTTTCGAGTGGAAGGGGCCTAGGGTGACAGTTTGTGAGCGATCGGTGAGGAAAGACTTAATCCAGGCTAAAACAGTGTCGGTGACGCCAATATCCATCAATCTACTGATAAGGATGGAGTGGGAAATGGTGTCAAACGCCGCCGTTAAGTCAAGGAGGATAAGAATTGAATTTTTCCTCTGATCTTGTAACAATTTGATGGTGTCTGATAGCTCTATCAGTGCGGTTTCAGTCGAGTGTTTTGGACGGAAACCTGATTGTTTGGGGTGGAGAATGTTGTTTTCTTCCAAGTGGCGTTTTAACTCTCTGTAGACTAGTTGCTCCGTTATTTTTCCCAAGGCAGGGAGTAGTGAAATCGGGCGGAGGTTGGTCAGATCTGTCGGGGATTTATTGGCCTTTTTCATAAGGGGTTTGACAATTCCCTTCTTCCATCGGCTGGGGACAGACCCTGTGAGGAGTGAGGAATTAACTATTTTGTTGATTGTAGGATTAAACACCTCGATTAGTTGGTGCAGAATTTTTGGGGGACAGGGATCAGATGGTGAGCCAGATTTGCAGGCCAGGATGATTTCTCTGGTTTGCGCTAACGTGGCCGGTAAGAAGCTACTGAGAGTGCCGACACTAGAGTCCGGGAGGGGGGGAACAAGGGGGGGTATCCGGGGTGGGAAAGTTGTTTTGGATGGAGGCAATTTTATCTTCAAAGTAGTCAGAGATTTGGTCACAGAGATCTTGAGATGGGGGAATTTCCGGTAGGAGTGCTTTGGGTTGAGTAAATGATTTTACTATTATAAACAGCGTCTTTTGTTTTTGGCTGGCATCTTTGATAACGTAAAAGGTTTTTTTGGCTGATTTAATTTTTGAGAGATACGTTTTCCTTATTAGAGTATATGCAAGGCGATTGACCTCATCGTACGTCTTGCGCCATTTACGTTCCGCCTTCCTGCATAGCAAATGAGCGTTAGCTAGGTCAGGTGTGAACCAAGGGGTCTTGGTTTTGGTTTTTTGTTGGGAGGAACCGGGACGCTTGGGGGGGATTCTGGACTTAATTTCCAGTGAGATCCAGTTGTGGAAAAGGTCGGCGTCGATTTCGACGTTCCCCGATAAAGTGGGGGATTGAGAAGGCATTAGGGGTTTGAGACTAATGTTTTCTTGGACCTTTTTCCAGTTGATGGAGTTGGTAAGGAGGGGGTTGGCTTTATTGCAGGGGGGCGGAATCACAGTCTTAATGTGAAATGGGATCAAAGAGTGATCAGACCAGATCTGTGGCAGAGGGGGAAGGGTGGTTAAAGAAGAGAGGTTGGTGCACACACCATCAAGGGTATGACCAAGAGAGTGCGTAGGAAGAGTGACGAGCTGCTGGATGTTAAACATATCCAGGGTTTGGGAAAAATTGACGGATTGGGCGTCGATTTTAGATTCAAGATGTAAATTGAAGTCGCCGAGTAGGGTAAAATGTGAGTATCTTAATAATAATAATAATAAAAGGGATCTTGTCATGCGCAAACATAGCCCAATGGGCGTCAAGGCGCCTAATTCCAAATCCAGCTCATAACAAAGCTCCTGCAGCTCAACCTGTGTAAGCTCTGGAAAAGCACCAAGTTTTTAGGGCCTTTTTAAATAGCGCTAAAGAAGACAAGGTCTTCAACTCTATCGGCAAGTTGTTCCAAAGTTGTGGAGCAACGACTGAAAAGGCCCTGGCTCCCCATCTGGTGAGCTTAAAGCGAGGGACAACAAGTTGAAATTGCCCCGAAGAGCGCAAACGCCTTGTGGGGTGGTAACGAGTAAGCAGAGAGCTGATAGCGCCTTTAGATTTATCCTCAAGTGCTCTATATGTCAAACACAGAATTTTGAAATAAAATCTGTGCTGAATGGGCAGCCAATGAAGGTCTCTCCTCGCAGCAGTAGCAGAAGAAGCCCTGGAGAGATCCAGGACAAAACGTGCGGCAGCGTTCTGCACGATTTGCAGTCGATGTATAAGGCCCTTGTTGGATTCCATGTAAAGAGAGTTGCAATAGTCCAACCTGGAACCAACAAGGGCGACTGCAATCTGCTTGCGAGCTTGAAGTGACAGATAGCTGCGAATTCTATTGAGCATCCTGATCACGCCCCAGCAGGTCGAAACAGTCCGATTCACCTGTAAGGACATCGAGAGTGAAGTATCGAACATTACACCCAGATTTCTGGCAGATTGAGATGGAGTCGGGCAGATACCAAGAGAGGAGGGCCACCACTCACTCGACCAGATCTCTTGGTCCTTCCCAAAGATCAAGACCTCAGTCTTGTCGCCATTTAGCTTCAGGGAGTTGGTAACCATCCAGTCTGCAACATGTTGCATGCAGGACCTGAAGCTAAAGGCAGATGTTATGACAGAGGATTGAGTTAGTGAGACCATGATCTGGGTGTCATCGGCGTATGATACCACCTCCAACCCCTGCGATCTTACTAGCCTAGCAAGGGGGGCCACGTAGATGTTAAACAGGGTCGGACTTAGTGCCGACCCCTGTGGCACCCCACATTGCAAAGACTTTGCAGGGGAGAGGTGGTTGCCGAGCATCACTCTCTGTTCCCTATCAAGGAGAAAGGAATTAAGGAGACTCAGGGCCGAGCCAGTGACACCTGCCTCCCTAAGCCGAGATGTTAAAATGGCAGGAGACAGAGTGTCAAATGCGGCTGTGAGGTCCAATAGCACAAGAACAGTAGTTTGTCCAGCATCAACCTTGCGTCGGATGTTATCGACTACAGAGGTGAGGGCAGATTCTGTGCTGTGGTGTTTTCGAAATCCATGCTGGGTAATGTCAAGATACTCCGAGGCTTCAAGAAAAGAGGATAAATGGCGATTCAGGTGAGCTTCTAAAATTTTAGCAGGTGCAGGGAGCAGAGAAATAGGTCTAAAATTTTTCAGGAGGCCGGGATCAAGTGAAGGCTTCTTAAGGAGCGGCTTCACAATGGCCTTCTTCCATATTGATGGAAAAGTACCTTGAGCAATTGCCTTATTCATCACCTCAAGTAGGGGAGGAAGAAGGCTGTTCCTACACTCTTTTAGCTTTTTGAGAGGCAGTGGATCAAGAGGAGAGGAGGATTTGATCTTATCCAAAAGAACATTCAAACCCT
The DNA here is from genome assembly GCF_964204655.1 of Triturus cristatus. Lineage (NCBI taxonomy): Eukaryota > Metazoa > Chordata > Amphibia > Caudata > Salamandridae > Triturus > Triturus cristatus. The sequence goes on from NC_140594.1 coordinate 37,514,417, forward strand.
CCAGAGACATAGAGGGAAAGACAGAAAGGAGGCTGGGAGGGACTGAAGGGAGGCTGGGAGGGACTGAAGGGAGATTTTCCGTCAAGGAGAGATGTTGTGCTTCCAAGGAAGTATGAATATCTAAGATTTTAGTATAGAAAAAGTCTGCAATATCGTCACAAAGACGCTGAGAGCTGACTACGGGGTCTGGAAGTTGGAGGGAGCACAGCGAGTCAGCAATTTTAAAAAGTTCCCTAGAGGAGGTGAGTGAGCTGGTGAGGTTGGAGAAGTAATCCTGCTTCTCCATTATCACTTTCTGCTTATACTCCCGTAGAGCAGACTTGTGGGCCTCCCTATCCATGGGATCCCAAGATTTCCTCCATCTTCTCTCACTGCTTCTACAACCCTGTCGTAGTACTCTGAGATGGTCCGAGAACCATGGCACTGATGGTTTCCGCCGGGCCACATATCGCAGGGATGCAGGTGCAAATTTTTCTACTGCATTAGTGATAGAATCCTGCAGATCATGTGCTGCCTCAGCCGCATCTTTTAGGGAGAGAGCCTCTGGTGTAGGAACAAAAGAGGCAAAAGCCTCATTCGTAAGATTTCTAAAATTTCTTCTGGAGACAAAAGGGGTAGTCCCTTTCTTAATCCCATGGGAAGGACACTTCTCTTAGGGAGAAGTGTCCCAAGGAGTCACATAATGAGTCAAGAAACTCAGTAGCGTTTCCGGGTGGGCGATAGATAGGGCCGCCTGAGAAGGAGGTGTGTTCATTTAATTTAATTGAAAAACCTAAACCTTCTGTTTTTTTCAATGGTTCTAGATTGAAAGTATGACAGGAAAAGTTGTTTCTAAGTATAATGGCGACCCCACCACCTCTCCCCTTAGCTCTGTCTTGTCTGAAAAACGAGTAGCCTTGGGGTAGGGCGATAGCAATATCGGGGTTGCTCTCTTCCGTTAACCATGTTTCGGTTACCATTAAGCAATCAAGATCGGAGTCAATGATGAGATCGTGTATATCTTGATTGTGCTTGCACATGGATCGTGCGTTAATTAGTCCTCCTTTGAATAGAGGCTGGGAAGCGTTGGTGGGTGATGGAGCGGCTGGAGTGAGGCCTGAGTTAGTAGAGGTCCAACGGCAGAGCTTGCAGCTAACTGAGCCGGTTAGAGTGGCTGGGTCTAGTATGCAGGGGCAGTGCTTGGAGCCCTGTAGATGATGGAGGTCACTGGACTGGTAACGAATGTGGGAGGAAGAGTGGACAGAGTTTCCTGCGCCTGTCGCGGTCTTGGCGCGGACGGGCGCAGACGGGCTTGCCTTAGGCGCGCCTTCGGCGCGCAAACGGCGCTCCCGCTGCACTCGTCCGCTGCGCTTCCTAAACATACACATTATATAGGGGAGAAGGAGAGGGCGTGGCCTATCAGGTGGGCGTGGTTTAGCGCGCACGCCTGTGCTGATGGCGGCGTCTGAAGGTGAATTAAGTGCGCGACAGCGTTCAAATCGGCTGCGTGCAGTTTGCAGTCTTTGGTTTAAAACAACAATTAGGTCAGTGACACCACACAATGAGTTTAAAAATAGGGCAAATATACAAGTAAGTAGTACCTCCAGCACCCGGCTTCCGCCTCAGGTCTGGGTCAGGAATCATGAGTGACCATCACATGAATGACCATCACTTGATGCTTGAAGTGAGGGACTGCTATGAATGACCATCACTTGATGTCTCAAGTGAGGGACTGCCATGAGTGCCCATCACTTGATGCCTCAGGCGAGGGACTTCCATGAATGACCATCACTTGATGTCTCAGGTGAGGGACCGCCATGAATGACCATCACTTGATGTCTCAGGGAATGCCATAGGTGACCATTACTTGGTGCCTCGGGGGAGAGATTGCCATGAGTGACCATCACATGAATGACCATCACTTGATGCTTGAAGTGAGGGACTGCCATGAGTGACCAGCACATGAGTAACCATCACTTGATGGATCAGGTGAGAGACTGCCACGTGTGACCAACACTGGAAGGCTCGTATGAGGGATTGCCATGAGTGACCATCTATTGATGCCTTAGGCAAGGGACTGCCATGTATGACCATCACTGAATATATAGGTGAGGGACTGTATGTGCATGACCAGCACTGGATGGTTCGGGTGAGGGACTGTATGTGCGTGACCATCAGTGGACAGTTTGTGCGAGGGACTGTGTGCGTGAACATCAGTGGATGATTCGGTCTAGGGACTGTATGTGCGTGACCAGCACTGAATGGTTTGGGCTAGGGACTGTATGTGCGTGACCATCAGTGGACAGTTCGGGCGAGGGACTGTGTGCGTGACCATCAGTAGATGGTTTGGGCAAGGGACTGTATGTGCGTGTTCAGCAGTAGCTGGTTCGGTCTAGGGACTGTATGTGCGTGACCAGCACTGAATGGTTTGGGCTAGGGACTGTATGTGCGTGACCATCAGTGGACAGTTCGGGCGAGGGACTGTGTGTGTGACCATCAGTAGATGGTTCGGGCAAGGGACATTATTATTTTTTTGTTTCCTTCAAGTATTGGGTAGGGTATGTGTTATAATCTCCATTAATGTTATAATGGTATAGCCCATCCCCCCTCCCTGCTGACCCTGTTGGTACGGCCGGGCAGTGGGAGCTCACCTTAGAATGTTGTGAAACGAAGGTTCTGTATTCAGTGTGGAGAGCGGATGATCAGAATAAAGAGAGTCACACTCACCTCGTGTGTGGTCTTTACTTTTCATAACACTGGCGACGTCTGCGGAGGGGGCAGCTGGTCATCTCCCCTTTTTACGTTTTTCTCTCCTGCTACGTGCTCAAGTACTAGTCAGTCTTGGGGTCGGAGTTACTGTGCTGCTTCTCCATGTGGTGACTCTGTTCTTCTACAGATGTGCTGTTCGGTCCTCACGGAGAGTGACCGACGTGAGGGGACGCTGAGACAGCCGGCATCCTGTGCTTCGGGGGGGAAGGAGAACGATGGATTTCACATTCCTGCCATGTGGAAAGTGACGTAATTCGCCTCAGCGTTCCTGTTAGGGATGTGTGATTAGCCCCGTGTGCCGATCCCTGGTGCCCAGCTGTTCGTCTTGAAGCTCCTGCTTGTTGGGTTTGTCGTGCTCTATCCCTGAAGCGGAGTGTTTTGCCATCGAGTTCAGTTTTGGAACGGCAGCCTGTGTGGTGTCAGCTCCGGCGCTCGCCTTCGCCTGGCAACAGCTGTTTCCTGTGGGGCTGCCTTCCTGAGGAGGCGTTCCGCTCCGCCCTGCGGTGTCGTCTGCCGGCACACCAGTACTCTCCGGGCCGGTCAGCAGTCTCCTCTGGCCCCGCCTTGAGGCAACATCTACCGGCGCTCCAGTCCTTTTGTTCCAGTCTGAAGTCTCCGGATCTGCAAGTAAGGTCCAACCAGTTTCTTCTGTTCGTCTGTGACGCACGCACACAGTCGTGTGGTAATATTCTTCAAAGCTATTTCCGTGGTGTGAATCTCCTCCTCTGTGACATGCACACAGGTGTTGTGCATCTCAAATGCTGTATGCATTAGCGTGTATTTCTGCACTGTGGCACGCACACATTCTGGACAGTCTAAGCTGTTCCTGCTTGTTTAAACTTTTCTTTGAAGCGAAGGTGCCTAATCCACGGTGACACGCACACCCTTGTGCGTTTGGTTATTCGTGGCTCAGCTGGCAGGTGTTTGGATGTGTATTCCTGCTCGTGATCTTGCTTTGCTCCTCACATAGGTCGTGTTGCCTCAAAACTGCACTTCCTCTGTTTTAAGTCAAGGTTGCCAGTAATATAGCTTTATATCTTGGTGAACCTCACAGATACGAAATGGGCACTCCTGGCATGAGCCAACCTCCGTCTTTCCTCAATGACTGTGGTGATCCAGAGATACATTGGAAAGACTGGACAAAGCTATTTGAGTCCTATTTAATCGCTATGGGGGGTGAAAGGTTCTCCCCGCTGCGCAAACAACATATCTTGTTACACAATTTGGGCGTTCATGGACGGAAAGTTTATGAAACTTTACCTGAACCTGAGTTGGAAGAGGAGGATAATTTTGATGTGTATGCCATTACTCTGATGAAATTGGAGTTACATTTTGGTGACAAGGTCAATGTGGTGCTTGAACGCCATACGTTTTTTAGTCGCACCCAAGGAAAGGGGGAGTCGATTAATAATTACATAGCTGCCCTGAGAGGTCTTACACAATTGTGTGATTTTGGTGACTTAAACGATTCCCTTATAAGAGATCAACTTGTGAGGTGTACAAATAGTGGAAAAGTACAAGAGAAACTGTTGGCGAAAAACCCATCCCTAAAGGATGCCGTTTCTATTGCACAATCTGTGGAGCACACCGCCAAGTGTGTCAGAGAAATGAAAATTAAAGAGGAAGTTGTGGCAGCCATTCAGAGTGAAGGGTCTGAGGGAGAAGTTTTTAAGGTTAACAATAGAGAAAGTTGTAAAAGCACACCATTTAGTAATCCTATAAGGGAGTCCCAAGGGTTGAAATGTTTTAGGTGTGGCAGCAATAACCACCTGGCCAACAGCCCCTTTTGTTCTGCACGGGGGGTGTTGTGTAAAAAATGCAATAGAAGAGGGCATTTAGCCAGGGTGTGCAGGGATGGTTCAAGTTCAAGTAGCCCTGCTAGGACTGTCAACACCAGTGGGGAATCGCAAGCAAGATTCATTTTTCAGGTGAAAGATAGCCAAGAAGTGGAAAGGCCCAATTATCCTAAATGTGTCATTCTCATTGACAACAAACCCCTTGAGGTGTATGCGGACTCGTGTTCACCGTTTACGTTGGTTAACCTAGCAGATTTTGAGAATTCCCTGGGGTGTGACAAGGGTATGCTGGCTCCCCCTGATATATCGCCTGAGGGATACACTAGAGACCCCATCCCTTTGGTGGGAATGGTTAGTAGTCACATAGACTTCAAGGGTAGAACCATTGTAGGCAAAGTGTATGTAGTTGAGAGGGGTGCGAACCTGTTGGGGTGGAAACACCAGAAAGATCTGGGTATTATCCTTGACCCCAACAATGAGAACCAGGTCATCCTAGTAGACATTCCTAATGGCAATAACCTCATACAAGAAGCGTTTCCTGATCTTTTTACAGAAAAATTGGGAAAGTTAATTGATTTCCAACACAGAATTAAAGTCAAGAGGAGCGCTAAACCTGTGGTCCACAGAGCGCGACCAGTTCCTTTCCGGTTGAGAGAAGTCCTCAAAAGTGAGTTAGATAAATTGTGTGACATGGGTGTCATTCAACCGATAGAGGCATCAGAATGGTTGGCCCCTTTAGTTATTGCTTCTAAAGCCAATGGTAATGGTATCCGTGTTTGTGTGGACCTGCGCAGTCTCAACGACAATATCTGGGTGGAGAGGTTCCCACTGCCCAACATAAATGAGATGCTGAGCACAATGGGGAAAGGTTGTTACTTCTCTGTCATAGACTTATTGATGGCGTACCATCAGGTCGAGTTACATCCTGATTCAAGACCCCTAACGGCATTTTCATCACCGTTTGGGGCCTACATGTTCATCAGGATGCCTTTCGGCTTGGCTTCGGCCGCACCAGTTTTTCAAAAAGTCATGCAAAAGGTACTGGAGGGTATAAAAAACACTCTGTGTTTTCAGGATGACATACTAATGTATGGGGCGACGGAGGAAGAACATGATGTTATCCTCAACACAGTGTGCCAGAGATTGTCTAATGCTGGATTAACTGTCAAACTGGATAAGTGCAAGATCAAAGTGACCTCTGTGGATTATTTGGGTCACACCATATCTAAGGAGGGGTTCAAACCAAAGCACAGTCTGATTCAAGCGGTCAGGGATGCGGCAAACCCTTCAAGCAAAGAGGAGCTTAAATCCTTTCTAGGCCTAGTTGAGTACATGTCGAAATACGTAAAAAACTTTGCGGATCTTTGTGATGGTCTACGTGAACTTTTAAAGAAAGACAGAGAATTTGTGTGGGAGGAGAGACACAGTATGATGGTGAGTCCATAAAAGATCGTATCCTTGGTTCACCTGCGCTAGGGTCGTTCGACCCACGGAAAAAAACTATCCTCACCACGGATGCATCCAACAAAGGGTTGGGTGCGATGCTTTCACAAAAGGATGAAGGCCAAGATACCATTATAGCTTTTGCATCACGGACCCTCAATTCAGCGGAAAAAAACTATTCAGTCATCGAGAGGGAGGCGTTGGCGTGCTTCTGGGCTGTCAACCATTTTAAGTTTTTCCTGTGGGGGATGCAATTTGTTATACACACTGACCACAAGCCTCTGACATTTATGTTCTCGTCAAAAAGTGTACATAACAATTCCCCGAGAATTTCTAAATGGGTCTTGGGCCTAGAAAACTACTGCTTTAAAGTGGAGTACCTCCCAGGTCAAAGAATGTGATTGCGGACTATTTGTAAAGGTCACCACTGGTGGATTATTCTAGCGAGGAACAGTTGGATGTCCCCATTTTAGCCATACATCTCCCTGCTTTAACTAAAGAAGAATGGGATGCTAGCGTGAAGGAGGACAAAGAAATGTGCATTCTTAAACAGTTTATCCTCAATGGGTGGCCTGAGACTCGCTCACAAGTTCCAGATTCAAGGACTTTTGAGAGGTGAGGTATGAATTGTCTATACAGTCGGAGGTGGTACATCGAGGGAACAGAGCGGTTCCTCCCAAGAGTATGAGGAACAAAATTATCGACCTGGCACATGAGGGTCACTTAGGGAGGAGCCTCACTAAGAACAAAGTTAGGAGCTGCTTCTGGTTCCCAAGAATGGACTCCATGGTTGAACAAAAAGTAAAGGAGTGCATTAGCTGTGCTAATAGTGACAAAAGCAAAATCACACGCAATACTCCCTTATCCCCGGTTGAGGTTCCGGAGGTTCCTTGGACAAAACTAGCTGTTGACATTATTGGTCCTATGGAAATCCTGGGTACACAAAGGAGGTTCATGTTTGTTCTTGTTGATTATACCTCTCATTGGGTGAATTTTAAATTTACGTCATCTACCACGACAAGCAACCTTATCTCATTTTTAAAGAGTGTCTTTGTATATGAGGGCATCCCAACAACATTGGTGACAGACAATGGGGTGCAGTTTACCTCAGAGACAATGAAGTCGTTCTTAGAGAATCTCAACATAAAGCATGAAAAAACTGCTCTCTATTGCCCAAGAGCTAATGGGTTGGTAGAGAGGGCCAATCGGCTAATTAAAGAGCACATCCAATTGGCCATCACCAGTGGATTCGATGTAGAAGATTCTTTAAGAGAGTGCATCTGGTCTTACCATACCTATGTGCGTGACCAGCACTGAATGGTTTGGGCTAGGGACTGTATGTGCGTGACCATCAGTGGACAGTTCGGGCGAGGGACTGTGTGCGTGACCATCAGTAGATGGTTCGGGCAAGGGACTGTATGTGCGTGTTCAGCAGTAGCTGGTTCGGTCTAGGGACTGTATGTGCGTGACCAGCACTGAATGGTTTGGGCTAGGGAATGTATGTGCGTGACCATCAGTGGACAGTTCGGGCGAGGGACTGTGTGTGTGACCATCAGTAGATGGTTCGGGCAAGGGACTGCATGTGCGTGTTCATCAGTAGCTGGTTCGGGCAAGGGACTGTATGTGTGTGACCATCAGTGGATGGTTCAGGCAAGGGACTGTATGTGCGTGACCAGTGGATGGTTCGGGCTAGGGACTTATGTGCGTGACCAGCACTAGAGGGCTGAATTGAGGGCACTTTCATAAACGTAAACACTTGGTGGCCCACTGGTTTCATGTACTGGTTTCATGCCACCCTCGTCCAGGTCATTGGATCACAGCTCGGCGAGGTGAGCCAGTTGGTTTCTGTGGCTAACTTACTACCCGGCTAGCAGGTGGCCATCCAGCAGCGAGGACCCCTGCAGAGTTGATAATGCTCCTAGAGTAAGTGGGTGGAGTCAGTGAAGGAAGTGAGTGGAGCCAGGGCAAGTGGATGTGGCCTCCTATAAACATTTGAGCACCTGGACTTCATATTTTACAAATTAAGCACTGTATGGCTGGGCTTACTTATATACTATTGCGCGATCTCCTCTGATATGTCTGTAAAACTTACCTATTGTCCTGAAGTTTTGTCCTGAATTTTGACTTCCTGTCCTAAATTTGTGTTCTGAATTTTGACCCTTTGTCCTGAATTTTTACACTCACCATCCTGAATTTGCACCAATACCAGGTGGTCACCCTAGATATGTGGTGGGGGAGGGGGAGGGAATTGAATCGTGGAGAAAGGCACGCAAAGCGCGCACCCACGCACATGCACTCAAGCTCTAGGCCGGCCATGGCAGCATCTGGTAGCACTTTTTTTACCCCTCTACTAAAAGTCGAGGAAGCAGCGCATGTGCTGCTCTATGCTCGACCTAAAAACAACAAAGCCTCATCAACATGCAAATGGTCTTTTAAAGACCTGTGAAGTACTCGCATGTGGCTGTGTGTGTGTGCCTGGGAAGCTGTCTCAGCCCGGGGTTCCACACATGACGGGGGGGGGGGGATCTCAAGCCCTTTGAGCCCAATGGGCATTGCGCGCCTGATAAGCAGCATCATCAGAGAAATGCCGAGCAGAACCGAAACAGCAAGAAATCAGGGAGAACCTTAAAGAGAGATGGGAAGGTCCGGACAAGATAATGATTACAATCAGGAAGTGGAAGAAAGTGAGGTACGAAAAGCAAAGCTACTGTCAAGGGGGTGAGAGAAATAGAGGGATGGGCTGAGACTCAGGAAGATAGGGTTTGGGGAGCGCTGTCAAGTGACTTTAGAAGCTGGAAGAAAAGCACTGAGGAGAAACAGAGTAGATCTATCGGTTGGACTATGAAACTATCCAAGGTGAATGTAAACAGCTGCACTTTGAGCATTTTGGGGAATTGGAGATCTGTTTGCATCTGATCAATCAGCAGGAAGTTCCAACGGAATGTTGAGTGTGTGCATGTTCACGCAGGAGTTCCAAAGGGAGGGTGTGTTTGTTCATGCTCACACAGGGAGTTCCCAAAGGAGGAAGAATGTGTGCATGCTCACACAGGAGTTCCAAAGGGAGGGTGAGTGTGTTTATGCTCACACATGGAGTTCCCAACGGAGGAAGAATGTGTGCATGTTCACAGAGAGAGTTCCAAAGGGAGGGTGAGTGTGTGCATGGTCACATAGGGACTTCCAAAAGGAGGAAGAATGTGTGTATGCTCACACAGAGAGTTCCTAAGGGAGGGTGAGTGTGTGCATGCTCACACAGGGAGTTCCCAAAGGAGGAAGAATGTGCGCATGTTCACAGAGAGAGTTCCAAAGGGAGGGTGAGTGTGTGCATGGTCACATAGGGAGTTCCAAAAGGAGGAAGAATGTGTGTATGCTCACACAGAGAGTTCCTAAGGGAGGGTGAGTGTGTGCATGCTCAAACAGGGAGTTCCAAAAGGAGGAAGAATGTGTGTATGCTCACACAGAGAGTTCCAAAGGGAGGATGAGTGTGCACTCCCTGTGGAAGCACGCCCACATTCACCCTCCATTTGAAACTCACAGGGAGTTCCAAAGGGAGGGTGAATGTGGGTGTGCTCCCACAGGGAGTTCCAAACAGAGAGTGAGTATGTGCATGCTCACTCAGGGAGTTCCAAAGTTAGGGTAAGTTTATAAATGGTCACACAAGGAATTCCAAAGGTAGGGTGAATGAGCATGTGCTCTCACAGAGAGTTCCAAAGAGAGGGTGATTTTTTGCATGCCCACACAGAGAGTTCCAAAGAAATCAAGAGTGTGTGTATGCTCACACAGAGAGTTTCAAACGGAGGGTGAGTGTGCACATACTTGCAGGAAGATCCAAAATGGAGCATGAAATTTCACATGCTTTCACAGATAGTTCCAAATGGGAGGGTGAGTTTGCACAAGCTCACACAGGGAGTTTCCAAAGGGAGGGAGAGTGTGCACATGTTCACGGGGAGTTCTCAAAGGGAAGGTGAGTGTTCTTATGCTGACACAGGGAGTTCCAAAGAGAGGGTGAGTGTTGGAAAGTGGGTTATTGGTACAGGTAATAATGCACCTACCACTAGTAATAAGCCACTAACATGGTATTGGGTCCAGTAAAGTTCTCAGCAAATTAGCTGACAACAAGCAGTCAGGACTAACTTAGGAGACAGGAGTGTAAACCATTTAAAAGCACCAATACATCAAATAGGTAAGGCACAACACACAATAAAAATCCCACACCGGAGACAAATAGACACCAAAATGAAAAAATTCCAACGTGGGGAACCTGCGATATGAATTTTTAAAAATGAACAACTTTATAGTGCTTAAAAACATATAGCGCCACTTTGGGACATCTGGTTGTGCTTGACTGGAAAAAAGTCAAAGTTTGAGGCTGACTGCGATGGAGCCCTGGTCGAATACACTAAGCAGGAGCCCTCGGTCAAAATGTTATCTTCACACTGAGAAACCTTTCTGAAGTTTTTTCTTCCAACATCGCTCAAACCTCCTCAGTGGGCTGGGTTCGGTAAGGGTTCATTGGCTTCACTTTCTGAAAGGCCATGGTCAAATCCTGGAAGTCTGGAGCTCCTGAGCTTTCAGCAGGACAAACCTAAAACGCTAACCGGGTAGCGGTTGAAGATAGTCGGCCTCACTCTCGACGTCTGGTTGATCACCTCTTGGAGCTTTTTCGAAAAAGTTATCCAAAGTTCTCCAAACTTCAGGAGGTGCTCCCTGAAGGTCCATTTGTAGGTTCAACGTGTCCAAATCACAAATCCAAAGGTCTGGAATCTCCTACATGGTCTCTGGGATGTCTGAACTACCATTTTCACAACGCACATGGCCAAATCCTTAAAAGTCCACTGAACATATTCAAGGATGTGAACTCTGGGTTGAGATGATGTAGGTGGTTTCTGTTAACCTGTAGCTTGCAGGGAGTCCACTCCTTAATCCTTCTTGAAGCAAGGCACAGTCCCCAAGGCGGTATTACCAGTTTGTGCCCAGGTGAATCATTCAGAGTGCAGGCCTTTGGGTGCAGATACAGATTCCAGCGGGCAGTCCTTCTTCTCCGTGTACTTTCAGGCAGCAGATCTGAGAGACTATGCAGCTCTCACATACTTATTCAGTGTTGTTGGGTGACAGGCAGGGGGACACCTTTGTCCAATGAGATGCTGGGGGCCACCCAAAAGCATGACAACTTCCTCCAAAGTTTGGCATCTTATTGACCCACAAAACACTGCACTTCCAAAATCTAACATGGATGATTTCTCTCCAGAGGAGTAACAGCTGGCTAAACCAACCCACAGCGTGGCTTTTTATTTTTTAGCTCTCCCCCCCCCCCCCCAGCCTCTGCCAATTCCTTTCATAAGTCTGTCATCTGGCAGGGGCACAGGATGTGGAGGTAGGTATGCCTGGCATTCCCTACTGATCTGCTCTCTCTTTGAGCTCAGTTTGATTTACACAGCCCCCTTACTAGGACCTAACCTCCACAGTTGCAGAACTCTCTCCATCAGATAACCTCTGCTTTGGCCAGACCAGTTATCACCTAATGAAAGCAGCCTGGCTATGCCTGTTAAGGCTGACTAATCAGTAGAGACCACTAGAAGGCTGGGGTTTGATTTACAGAAGAGAAAGTTCTATAACTTCTCTTTAGTATTATCTATGATAAACTAAACAGTGGCAAGTTGTAGGATTTATCAATACTAATCTTTTAAGTCTTTGAATGGTATTTACTCCTTTCCTAGCAATAGTTATACCTAAGTAAAATGTTGCAATGTTAGCATTTGGAGCTAAGTATCTTCACTGGGGAAAAATGAAAAGGGGAGTTTTTCCCTCATTAGGGCATATACAACCTCGTTTATAAGACCCTGCTTATAGTTAAATGGCCCTCACCCCTGGGGCAACTAGGGGAGACTGTGGGGGTACCTAGTATGTGAAAATAAGGTAGAATATCACTTTTAAAGTGCCAATACTACCAAAGTCTAATTTGCAAACAATTTACTTTTAAAAACAGACTGCAAAGCGAGGCTGCCTTTAAAATGACAGCAGGCAAACAGCAGCACATTCATGCAAGTGCAGGAATCTGCTGGGCTTCTAAACTTCCAGGCCCGATTATATGGTAGGGACTTGAAGGGTCTGTCATTGCCAATTGTAAGTGTCCCCTATTACATGTATCTTTTTAAACATAGCACTGGCCCTAGGCCTGGTTAGCAGATCTCAGGCTACAGTTAGAGTCAGGTACCACCAGTATCATTCAGCAAAAACTGGGGGTGAACAGGGCAAAAGGATGACTTTCTAACAGTGAGTATGTGCATGCTCATATAGGGAGTTCCAAAGAGAGGAAGAGCGTGCGCATGCTCACACAGGGACTTCCCAAATGGAGGGTGAATATGCACATTCTCACACAGAAAGTTTCAAAAGGGAAGGTGATTGTGCATGGTCCTACAAAGGGAGTTCCAAAGAGAAGAAGAGTCTGTGCATGCTCACACAGGGAGTTCCAAAGGAAGGGTGAGTGTGCACATGCTCATACTGAAAGTTTGAAAAGGCAGGGTGAGCGTGCACATCCTCACACAGGGAGTTCTAAAGGGAGGGTGAGTGTGCACATGCTAACAGAGGGAGTTCTCAAAGGGAGGGTAAGTGTGCATGTGCACCCACAGAAAGTTCCAAAAGGGAGGGTGAGTGTGCACATGCTCACACAGGGAGTTCCAAAGGGAGGATGAGTGTGTGCATGCTCACACAAGAAGTTCCAAAGGAAGGATGAGTGTGTGAATGCTCACACAGGGAGTTCCAAATGGATGATGTGTGCACATGTTCACACAGGGAGTTCCAAAAGGAGGGTGAGTGTTCACATACTCCCACTGGCAGTTCCAAAGGGAGAATAATTATGCACATGCTGACAAAGGGAGTTCAGAAGGGAGGGTGAGTGACTTTGTGACATGTCTATTTTGCTGACGGACATTTCCTCATCTGCACTGCAGCACCTTATTACCCAGGGCTGAATTTGGATGTGTCAAAATGCCTGTGAGCAGGGTGGGAAAAGGAACAGGGGCATGGGAGAGGCATCTCTTGTAAAGAAAAAAAGTCAATCACTGCAGATCAAACACCAGTGTCAAGAGTGAGTTGGTGTTCACCGGGCAGTTAAATGTCTGCATATCAAGGGGGAGTATATCCATGCCCTTGCATGGGGTTCCAAAGGGTGGGTGAGTTGCACGTGCTCACGCATTGCAGCTTTCTGTGACCTCAACAGTGCAAATCATGACATCCTCGCTGCTCCCATGGAGCTCACGAGGTCTGTCACTGCTGCCAATTTCTTACTGGTATTCTTTGTATGGCAGGAAAGAAGAGAGCCATGCTTTTTTGACCTTTAACTGGGGCAATCTGCTGTCAGTGCTCTACTGCTATCCTGCTGGCAGCGAGTGTAGCTTGAGGCACCTCAGAGCTTTGTGTGTCCAAGACTTCAACCCCCAGCAAATTGGTGGAGAGAAACACTAAGGGATATATTCACAAGAACGTGTGATAACTACCGCAAGAGTAGCGCAACGCAACTTTCAATATTGCAGCCTATCGCAGGAAAATAACCCCGTGACAACGTGGGATTCACAACCATGCGGTAGCATGCGATAGTCACCAGATAACGTGCCAAATGTCCACTTCAAAATCAACGCCATGCCGCATAAATGCGATACGCGAACGCAAAAAAACATGTGATGAGGCCAACCGCGGTACAAAAAGTAGCGAAAACCAGCCACAGGCCTGCAAATCCCACGCGTCAGGCAGAACTATGCACTATAAAATCCACAGAAAAACTACACCAAAAACTATCCAAAGTGCGTAGCAACATGGATGCACCCTGACACAGCGCAGGGGCCAACCCAAACCCCACAACCCTCACAGACTACCAGCAAGGAACAACGGGGCCGGGGAAGGCCAAGGAGAAGAGGGAGAGGAAGACGGGGTGCAGACCGCAGCAAAACATGACCAGCATCGCGGAGGTGACAGAACACTACCAGCAACTGACCCACAAGCAGACCACCTGGATTGCAGGTGGAGTGCCGAGGAGGCCAATCAGCGCCGACATTATGTGACTACCTAAACCAGGCACAAAGCCACTGCCAACAGGAAGGCAGCAACGGCGACAGGAGGTGACAGTGCAGCGCCACAGGAGGAGCTGGAGGAAACCCAGGCCACAGTCATCAGTGTGGAGACTGTGCAAGGAGCAAGGAGTACGGACACAGCTCGAGAAGACCTGACACAACATCAACAGGGAGTGCAATGAACAGGGACTGAGGGGACGGGGTGGAGATGAGCACAATGGAACACATGCATCTCCCCTACACATTGCAGAGGGGCACACCACACCTCCAGCAGAGCACAGAAGACAACACTTCTACGATGTTGGATAGGACCACCACACCTTTGACACCGACGCCCTACAACAGTCCATGGATATCCATCCAACGCAACCCCCCACCAGAACCCGGGCAGCAACGCCCCTCAGAGGAGAACACAGAGCCAGCAACAGAACACATAGCAGGAAGCACCCGCAAGCACATCTGGCTCACGACAAAAGGATTTGGCCCAACAGGACTGGGTGGGGGCCGAACCCTTTGAATGCTAACCAGATCACATACGTAGGTGTCTATCACCCTCAGGGACCACCCACACCCCACAAAGGAGACCCACACTGCCATAGACACACATGCAGATGCACATTCACAGTACAGAACCACAACCAGGGGTGCCCACATAGCAGTCCTTCAACCATGTTGGCTCTGCGTACGACGGCCCTGGACACTCCCCTTACTATTTGAGTGGATGACGACATAACCACATGTCCAAGCTCCAAACCGCTACCTGCGATGACATGTCTGCATCCGATGTACACAGCACAATGTAATGTCCTAGGGCCCTCATGTATACAACAAGACCACAGGGACACACGTAGACGTAATGTAGAACTGGCTACGGGCACGTGCCCCCGGCCCCTTTATTGGCAGGGTCACATGTACATTGACGCCTGTGCTGGATGTGTGTGGGGTGAGTGTAAGCCAGTATGCACAGAATGCTTGGTGCTGGCAAGCACTTGAACATTGGGCACCAGTGCAACGGAAACAGAAGACACATGCATAACAGGGTCAACTGCTGAGCAGCATGGAGTGAGCCGGAGAAAGTCCAGAGTACATCCAACATGCAAAAAGAAGTGTCCGTGAGTTGCAGTGCACGGGGTATGGGGCACTAGAGATGAGCGCACTCATGTGCTGAAAAGGTCTCGAATTGTGTCCCTTCGAGACATACTCCTGATGCAGATGCAGTGGGATGTGTTACACCTGCATCATCTTCCCCATCAACGTCCCAGAGCTCCCACACTGTATGTGGTGACATTGCTGTGCACCCTCTACACAGAGCAAAACTCAATCTGTAACGGACAATGGCTTGCGGTGCACTGAGTCACTAGCACCTGGAGTGCTAAGCAGGGGATCAGGCCGATGATGGCAACCAAGACAGGTCTGAGCAACTCCGTAAGTCCGTCAGGACCACTGCTTCGACTCTGGCAGATGGCGGGTGGAGGTGGTCCTTGCAGTGATGGTGTGTGCCCCCTGGGGTGATGCGACGTCCTGGCCGGTCAGTCAGGACTCCATTCGATGTGTGAGCCCTGGTGGGACACAGTTGGGGCCGGAGGCTGCGTACAGCACTGGGCCACAGAGACATGGCATTGATGACCCCAAGGCCAACACTTCAGGGGCCATCCTATTTCTCAGAAGGGGTCCTGGACCGGACCAGCACAGAGTTAGTGGCCCCAGATGCACTGCGGCCGGCACAGGCACCCAGTCACGGGACAATGACTTGCAGTGCAGTCAGATGGGCCATGCGACGTAAGCGGGTCCGCATCAATGTCCGATGTGTATGTTGCAGAGTGTTTCGGGGGTCAGTGGAAGCTGTCCTCCAGGGCATGATGCAGAAGGTCTGATGTCATCTGGAAGCAGCAAATGGAGGAGTGGAAAGCGCAAACCCCATTTACATCAACAACTCGGTATCAGTTACAGCCGGATGAAAACTAGCCCCTAGACCATAGACTCAAATGCCACAAATGCACGAACAGTGAGCGTCCATGAATGTTGGGGGAGCAGACTTAGTGGCACAGGTGCTGAGAGGGTGTGCAGACTGCGATTCTGGCGGTACACTGATATGAACTCCATCATTGCTAAATCAAGACTCTGTGACCTACTGAACCGCAGTGTAGGGCAGACCCAGCGCTCAGAAGTGGCCCACAGCCACGTGTCGTTGGCTCTCGAGGCACAGAGTTAGTGACACAAGGGCAGTTGTCAGTAGTGTTCGGTCACCTCCGTAATGATGATCCTGTTTCCTCCGGACTGCAATGCGTCATCCTCTTACGCATCTCCGTGCATGCGATAAAAGGCATTCTGCCTTTGAATGACTGATGTTCAGTACCAAATGTGTGACCTACTTGGCTGTGGTGTCAGCCTGAGGCAGCAGTCAGCACTGGCCATTCACCGAGTGTCGCCGGCATAGGTTGGATGGCCCCACCGGCTTGCGTAGTTCAGGTTCAGAGGCACCATGTGTTCGCTCACCTCCGTGACTTTGACCCGGCTTACTCCTCTCCGTGTGACCACTAGTGTGGACTCTGCCACTCGTGATTTGCGACTATGTGCTGGATGTGGGACCTACTGGTCCTCAGGGTAGTCCTGGTCCCCCAACCACGTGTCACAGGCGGGCGTTGTACAGGGTTAGTGGCACCACGTGTCGCCGGCTGGTTTTGTACAGGATTAGTGGCACCACGTGCTGCTGGCTGGCGTTGCACAGGGTTAGTGGCACCACGTGTCGCCAGCTGGCATTGAAAAGGGTTAGTGGTACCATGTGTCGCAAGATGCTCATATGGAACTATGCCTCACTGATCGGGGTCGGTCTGGTGCTGTGGCCGCTGGGCTGGATTTGGGCTCACTGCCATTCATGAATCTGAACACATTTTCTCACATGTGACCAACTGGGCCGAAGAGTAGTCCGAAGGCGGCAGTAGAGTACGTCAACGTGAAAGGAACGAAGTGGGCCTGTGTCATGGAGGCCATGATGGACTGAGGAGGCTGCCAAGATCGCGGCCCTTGGTCCTGGAGCTTGCGCCGGCATGTGGTGGGCCCTCCTTGACACACGCCGGTGTCGGAAGGTGATCAGTGTAGCCTGGCTGTGCAGGGTCAGGCCTGATGGGTTCATGGTCCAGCGCGCTGGAGCCCGGCAGGTGCCCAGCATCGCAGGCAACTCCGCTCATGAGGACGGCGTCGGCCTCGTGGCGGGGTGAGAGGCGCCGCCCTGGCAGAGACATAGTGCTTTCCAGAAGTGGACCACGCCCAGGGTGACGTGCTTTTTATTCACACCCCTACGCTGGCCTGGCGTACGTCGGGCCATCGCACTCTGGTCACGCTTGGGGGGGCATAACAGGCAACATTTCCACAAGGTCCCCCAGTGGCTGGGGTGAAATCGTTGCATCCACTGTCCACTAGACTCCATACACCAGAGGTGTGTGTCACCATGGATATGGTTGTGTTCTGCATACTGCGGTCTGCACAGCACATCTCCGCCACTCTTGGGATTGTGTACCTTCCCAATCATGGTTCTACTGCATCCTTCACACATGCCTGGTTGCCACCTCTCCCCACATTCGGATGTTGTGCGGCTGAGGTGCCATGTTGTTGATGGGACATGTACAGGGCTTGCCCAGGTTAGAATTGTTAGTTGTCCTGTTGTGTCTGGTGGGTGGGCATGTTGTTGTGCATGTTGGTAGTGATTTTGTGACGTGTGCATTGCCAGAGTTGTGAGTTGCATGGTTGTGGAGTTGAGTTGAGTGGGGTGTCCATTTGAAACTTGCCAAGGGGCTGTGCATTTCCATTGTTGCCATCCTGGGTAGGCTGGTTGATGATGGACTGTCAGAGGGTGAAGGAATCATGCACACTGGCTGTATATTTGGAGGCGACATTGTTGGAGGTTCCACGGTGTTCTGATGTTGCCTGCACATTGATGTGAGACGTGTGCTTCCTGTTGCGGTGATTGTGTGCTGTGTCACCAGGGGGCACAGGTGGGACATGTGTGCTGTGGATTGCCCCAACACGTGTGTGCATCCTGCTATGGCGTATGGTCCTTGCTTGGTCTCCAGGGGATCCTGCACATTGTGTGGGATGTATGGGGACTAGGGTACCAGGGTGATGGTGCTGTCCAGGACAAGTGTGGGGGACTTGATGTGGCTGGCTGTGAGACTCATCTGACTTTGGCGGGTGTTGTTTGGGGGGTGCCAGTGGCCAACAGGTGCAGTCAACCCAGCAGTCTGGTGTAGGGTGGGATGTTGGTTGTCCGCTATGTTGGTGCTATAGGCCTGTTAGGCGATGATGGTCAGGATGCATAGGATGGTTGTCCCTTTCAGCCTGTATTGGACGTTGACATTATCAGATGTTGGGTCTATGAGGCTGGTGCGTTTCCTGGGGGTCCGCTGTCTTTGTCTGCGCTGCCTCTGTGGTTGGCTGCGGGGTGGTGTCAGTGGGGGTTGTGGCCCTCTTGGATGTCCGGGCCGCATGATGAGTGGCTTCTTGACATCTGTTGCCTTTCTGATCTGGCCCTGGGCTGGTCTCCCTTTTGTGGTGCTGGCTGCCGTCCGACTTAACACCAGGTCAGAGCAGGTGTAGATTTCCTGGTGTTAACGTGCCTTATCCCCTGTTTTGTGGTTTTATCACCGATCTTGCTGGTCATTGAGAATGGTGAGGAGTGGTGGGGTCGCGGATTTTGGCACGGGAACGCCCACTCTGCATCTCATTAGCAATAGTTGCAGGGGTCCTCTGTGGCGATGTTTTTTGCGGCTGCTATCGCGGGTAAACTGGTGCTGTGGGCTGTTAGCACCAGCTTGTGAATGGGTAGGTAAATTTATCTTGACTTTGGCTGTGATAAAGTACCATTAACTCGGAGATAGTTCCTTGTGAATATGCCCCTAAGGGCGTAGTTTAGTAAATGGGATTCTGGAGGTATGAACCACAAATGTCCCAAGTAAAAAAGCAGTGGGCCACAGGGTGAATGTGCGAGGTGACCAAGGTTCAGGATGGACTGCCCCCTTGAGTAGTAGGGTTGGTACTGAGTCACATTTGGTGGGCCTGTGGGGCTGATTTAGAGTTAGCGAAACAGATACTTTGTTCAACTGTAATTGAGTACCCTGTCCACCAAACTCAAAGTCCACCCACCTAAGTTGGACGAACATCAAGCTCTATGCAGACAGAGTAAAATGTAAAACTTTTTTTGACATCCAAAAAGAGAAGGTGCCATTGGAAGTAAACTACTCAAACATTCACCCTATTGATGGTCAGAGGGCTTTTAGTTTTTTTTAACTGTCCATCACTGACAAGTATTTCCTTGCAGCGAGGGACAGTAACGACAAAAAATGTCCCCACACCACAGGAGAAAACTGGTATGGGAAACTTTAGTATTTTCAAATTATTTTTTACAAACAAACTCATGCTTTGGGAGTTTGTTTTTGGGTGCATAACCAATCATTAAGTGGCATGTTTACAAAGAAGTGATGCAACGCAGTGTAGCAAGCAAAGTTGCTGCACTGTGTTGCTTCACCTGAAGAGAGCAAAATTGTGCTGTATCTTCAAGGAAATTGTGCAGTTCTGCTCTCTCCATGCAATGGCACTTTTTGAGCTGCCTAGTGCTAAATCAGTCACCCTTGCGCCATAGGGCAAGTGTGTCTGTGTTATGGTCAGGATAGTTAGGAAATACTATCCTTGGAGGCCTTTACCTCTTTGCATGTGTGCTTCAGGATACAGCACCCGTGCAAAAGATGAAGTAACGAGGAGAACTAAAGCTATTTCTTCTTGTTACGAGAATCTCAGGCAGATGCACCATTTTGGTGCAAACCCATGTCTATAACTCTTTTTAAGTATGGGTTTGTGTCAAAATCCATGGGTGGATGCACCGGCACCTCCCATAAATGTATAAAATATTTCATTTATTTTATTTAATCAGTTTCTAAAAAATTATGATTTTGATGGTGTTAGTTATGTTAAATATTTAGGGGCCCATTAGGATGGCGGTCGGAAAATCACCCCGACCGCCATGGTAGCGGGAAAAGACCACCCGCAAGGACCGCGCCATAACCGCCGGTCCGATTAGTATGCTCCGCAGTCAAAATCCGACCGCGGCGGTACGATCGCGGACAATAACATTGCGGCGGTTGCTGCTGCCAGAAGCATCCGCCGCAGTATGAAAATTAGCACGTCATGCATATCCCTGGGCTGCGTGGCAGGCACTTTACAGTGCCTGCCACCAGGTACAGGGACAGGTAGGGGGTACCATGGGCACTCCCCCAGTGTACCCACACACCCCCAACACATTGGGGCCCCAGAGACATTCTCTGCATGCCTTTCCATGGCGGTTCCACCACTGCGGAAAGGCTGGTTACCGTCGGCATCATAATCATGCCGGCGGAGCCTGGCCCTGCACCGGCACCATTGTAGCGGTCCAGTTCCGCCCACCAGGCAGGCTTGCGGACTGCTATCAGTAGAAAAGTGGGGGGCGGGATATCTCACTGCCGCGGTTGTCACCGCCATGCTGCTGGGACCGGCGGATTTCCGGGTTGCGATCCCGGGCGGATGCCGCCGCCGCCATCCGTCCGCCATCCTAATGGACCCCTAAGTATTTGTGTTTTCTTTCAATAATGATATTATTTTAAAATATTTAATATATTGTGTGTGTTTGTGATATTGTTTATATTTTAGATGTTATGTATTGTGTTCTTTTTAATATTTTTAAGGTGTCGATATTTGTGTATTTATGATAATAATGTGGTCTATATTTTTGATTTCGATCTTTTTGTGGTTTTGTATGTTTATTTAGTGTTAACAGTATCATTTTTTACTATATGTTTGTTTTTGATATTAGTTCTATCGATGTTTGTACTGAAGATATTTTTATTTAGATATTTGAGAATTTTTTCTTATATAATTTTTGTTGTTGATATTGGTGTCTCGATAATTTTGTTGTTTAATATTAGTAGTGACAATATTAGGTCAGTGATTCTATAAGGGTGTTGTTTGTTTGATAGGGGGCATGCAACTGGATTTATTTGTACTTTTATTACATTTATTGTGGTGGGTGGCCTGCAGTTTCAGTAGGGGCCTTGTTATTTTTTTTGCATGTAATTTTTCCTCTTTTTTAAAGGAAAAATGTTGCACAGTTTAATACATTTTCTCCATGATTTTTTTAAATAAATTTGCAACATTGATTTAATTAATTTGTCTTTCTTCCCTATGCCATATGGCCAAGGGCCATTTTGTATAGTCAGTGTTCATAGGCCTGCACGTCTTCTTTGTTTACCAGGCCTCCTGCTTGCTGTTTCACAATGCGGTTGGTGGCCGTTATGTGTAGGCAACCAGTGTGCTTTTGCTATAGGCATGCATGCCTTCATTTTTGTGGTCATGCCTTTTTGCTGGTTATTGTTGTTGATGACCATGTGGCACTGGCTGGCAGCCATGTTGTGCATCCAGCTAGCATGGCCCTTTGCCATAGGCTTGCATGGATGGTTGAGAATGATAGTAGTTTAATAACTTTTTTTTTATTTAAATGTTTTAATTTAAATTTTTTTCAATTTTGATTTACATTTTTTTCTTCATGTTTATAACATCTGGCATTAACCCCATGTCTGCTATAGGTGCACATCACAACAGCATTCTTTGTCTAAGGATTATTCCATTGTCACCTGCACCTCCCTGCATACCACATCCCAATGTGATGCACATAAAGCAAACAGTTACATCTGTTTGTTGTTGTTGTTGCTCTTTTTGATCCTTCCTGAGTGTACTGTAAATCATGGTTTCACGAATGGATAGTTAGACTATATTGCTAATTATTTAAAATAAATTAAGTAACCACACTAAATAATATTGTTTGTTTGTGCTACTAATTGAACTGCAACAATGTCATGTTTCACTGATGTTCTTCTTGTTTGTTTGCATTTAGGTCCACAAGAGAAGAGACATCAACCACAGTACTGCCAAACCGAAGGCCTGTGCACCATGTGACATGTGACTGATTACACAACACAGACATCTCTTCAGCTTGTGAAGCTAAGTGCCACTGCCAACTGACAGCTTTAAAATGGCCCAAAGACATGTGGTGCCAAGAAAGTGGTCAGTGGGGAGGAGAAGAAGCAGATTTCTTCCACTGGAGTGCTGACTACACCCTTTTTTGGCAAACGTATGCCTGCCGCACCGGCCTTCAGCGAACAAGCTGAGAGCAGCACTCCTGCATCAACAGCACCACCCCACCAACCTAAGCCCAGGACCATGTCTGTCAGTGAGGCAGCCATTGCAATCATGTAGATGCTGACGAGTGTTGATGTTGGATTGGATTTTTCCCTTTCGCAAAGTAGTACACAATCATTTCAGGAAACAGAGCAAAGTGGACAGCAGCCGCAGCCAGGAAAAGTACATTTGCCTGATGTTGGAGCAGATCTGGTGGTTTAGCTTCCTTCTGAGCAAGAAGGTGAACCTCCTCTTTTAGAATCATTGTCTCCCAGATTTCCAGCAAGGAAAAGGAAGGGTACTGCTGCACCATCTTCTCCAAGCACCACTTCTGATGATGATGATAGGGACATGGAGTGGACCCCAGGAGAGTCCAGGAGACAACAGGAGAAGCAAGGCAAAACAAGTTCCCCAAAGATTTAGACTTATGGAAGGGGATGATGAGGAGGATGATGACAACAAGGTAGTCATGGTGGAAGGTGACACAGAGGAGTCTGACATTGCTATTCAACCTGCTCCGAGGGATGTGGCACAGGTAGCACCACCACCAGCTCCATAGTTGCAAAACCCCAGTTGAGACGTCTTGCACCAACCCCTACCTAATGAGAAGTGAAAAGGCAATGGACAACACGCCCACCGACCTCCAGTTCTTCTTCAGGTGTTGGCAGAGGCACAGTTAAAAAATACTTCTCCCCAGTTTGGAACTTTTTTATGGTTAGCAAAGAGGATGCAGCATTTGCAGCACAAGTGTTCATCAAGGTAAAACTGTTACACATTATGGTACCAACCCATATGAAAATATACCACACAATTCAGTGGGAGGAGCACCTTAAAAAGATTACTGAATGTGGTCGTGGTGGTGAGGAGAGCCAGGGAACATCAGCAACAAGTCTAATCATGGTGGAAGGTGATGATGAGGAAGAAGAGGGTGATATCTTAAAGCAAAGCAACCCGGTCCCGAGCAGTGCACCAGCAGAACCTGTGCGACTTCACAATGGCACAAGATTTGGAGTGAGATGGAGACACCACATCATACAGTCACTGCCCACCACGATGTACATTGGGTCTACCACTACCATCTACTTCTATAAAGACGCCTGTGTCAGTGCCCCAGAAAAGAAGAAAATCCACAATACCATTACGGGCATGTTTAGGCAGGAGGCCCCTACAAGCAGAAACACCTAACCGCATGTTTGTACAATGGGAAGCTGGCAAAAATGTTAACGCTCGACCTCCTCCCTTTTTCTTTTGTGGAAAGAGTGGAATTCATGAAATTTGTGCAGCCATCTGCACAAAATGTAAGGTACCAAGTAGTACCTATTTTGCCAAAGTTGCTGTTCCCGTGCTGCATCACGATGTGCTGAAGTTGGTTGGACAAACTTTACAGCAAAGTGTTGTACACACCATCCACCTGACGACAGACATGTGGACCAGTTGTCAGCCGACTGATTACATGTGCATCATTGCACACTGGCTCTCTTTTGTGGGCATAAAGCAAAAGATATCTTCAGGTCTTGGCCCTCAAGAAAGTTTTAGGAGCATTCAGCAGCATGCAACAGTGGCCATGTTCACCATGGAGAAATCACATACAGCTGTAACCTTCTTGGAGGAATTTAACAGCATAGTGTATGAATGACTGTAAACTAGAGGTCTCAGAATTGGATTTGTTGCCACAGACAATGGCAGTAACAAAGTCAAGGCCATGTCAGACAGAGGCTATTTCAGGCACCTGCGTTTGGCCCAGTGCATCAACCTGGTGGTGTAAGACTTCCTCAAAAAGGATGACATAGACAGCAACATACTGACCACCTGCAGAAGAATCTACATTCATTTCAGCCATTCTTTTAAAGCCCAGAAGCAATTTTGGATTATTGAGCATAATAATAGAGCACCAGTTAAAGCCCTGATACAGATGGTGCCAACACTTTGTAACTTGACCTTTTACATGTTGCAACGTCTGTTTGAGCAGTACAAACAGATCAATGACAATGTCATTCAAAGAGGAGGGATGACGTTGGGAAAGCTATGACCATGGATGCTGACAAATGGGGCCTAGTCAAAGGCCTGACACAGATGCTACTCCCTTTTGAGGTTTTCACAGGTGAAGTTAGCAAGGAGAACAGTATGATGGGCCAAGCTATCCAGTTATTGCACCTCCTACAGTACCAGGTAAAGAAAGTGTCTGAAAGGTTCACCCCTGCAGGTGTGAATAAAAACACAGATGTGCATGCCTTGGTTGAGACCTTAATCCTTCCATTGGCTTGTAATACATGGCTGCAACATGACATCATCGAGTCCAAAGAGTACATCTGTGCCACACTACTTGATGCATGGTACAAAAAAATTCGACCCTCTTTTATTCCTTTTCCGAAGGAGATGTTTAAAAATACAAGAGGTGGATTGTAGAGCAAGCCGGAGGCATGGAAGAAAAATGGCTGGAACTTTGGGTCCCACCCCACAGTTCAGAGGTGCCATCTTCAACTACCAGAGAGGGCAATCTTGTATCACGGCAGCCAACAACACCATTAACCAGTATACCGGCAACAACAGCATTAGAAGGACCGGAAGCAACCTCTGCATTGTATTGTTTTCAATTCGCAGGGCAGGTTGAGCAAGTGGCTGCTCTAATGACCCTCCACAGGATATTCCGGGGGTATCTGGATGATCCAAAAGAGGTCTATGTGAATCAAAATATGTTGATGTATTGGTATGGGCATATGCGTCAATGGCCAGAGCTCAGCAGGCTGGCAATAAAGTATCTGGCTTGTCCTGTCCCCCAGTGTGTCTGCTGAACATGTGTTCAGTGCAACTGGTGCTGTTGTTACAGTGAGAAGGACCAGTCTCTCACCTCAAAATGTGGAGGGACTGACTATGGTCAAAATTAACCAACATTTTATACCACACAATTACACCGTTCCTGAAACAGCAGCACAGGAGGAGGAGGGCGGTTGGTCCGAAATGTAATAAAAAAGTGTTAGCTGACCAACTTCTGTGTGAACCACCTGAGTTTGAGGCCAAACTCTACTTCCCGGATGCCAGTATGCCAGTGCTCCCACAGAACTTTTTATTTTTTTCTCGGTGAACCTAGTTCTACCTTCACAAAAACAATGTAGCTAGAGGAACATTATTATTTTTGGGTCAGAATTATGCTGCCCCACCTTTTTTATTATTCACATATATTTCCGGATTGCAGTTGGACCAGTGCGCATTGAAGAAGTCTCCACAATTCCTTCATGATATTGGGGACGATGCCTGCCCCCTCGCATGCCTATTGCCTATCCCTTTTGGCATCACTTAGCACTAAAAGGTCTGTCCCAGAAGATCATTTATTATCTACCAAACTGTCTGCCAATACCAAATTCCAATGTGGTGCATGCATCAAAGATATTTGAATGCCTAAACTAACTGTGCTTGGATTGAAAGAGGTAACTTCAACTATTGCAACACTGAGTGACTGAGTGTGTGAGTGAGGATGATGATTGATGATTCATGTGGTGGTAGACAGTGAGGGAAGGTGTTGAACTGTAATGTGGGAGCTTGCCTGATATGATTGATTTGCAATGTTTGGGGCCAGAGTGATGAGTGATCATTTTTTCCATGGAAGTGATTGGCCTTCATAAACTTACGTACCGAAAATCAATTCACCTGTATGGTCCACTCCTATGATCCTTCTGTTTCATTCATCATCTAGGATGGCTGCCCCAGACAATTGTTTGGTTATCAAGAATGCCAAATTCCAATCTGCAACTTGCATTACCACCATTCTTGGATTGGAACAGGTAACCATTGCACCAGGATTATAGAGTGACTGTGCATGATGATTGATATGGAGGCTGACAGCGAGGGAGGGTGTGTTGAACTGTAATTCTGAAAATGTCTTGAGATGATTATTGGTTTGCAATGTTTGGGGCCTGAGTGATGGGTGATCATCTTTTTCCATGGAGGTGATTGGACCTTTCACACTTAGCCAGATTCAGTTGTAGGGTGCTCTCCTTTTTTCCGTTGCTTCAGAGACCAGAACTGTCACTTTAGTTAACTATCAAAAAACTATGCAAAATACTGCAATTCTGTTTCTCTACTTGTTCTTCAACAGCAGTGCACTGCACGTCTATCTTGCTCGGGCCATGATGTCTGGTCTGGGACAGTTACTCAGAGTCAGAAGGCGGATCATGAAAAAAATCAGGGCAGGAGCTACGGGACTACCTCGTCAATAGCTAGAAGCAAGAAGTTATCAAATTCAGTTCAACCAAGAGGCTGAGGCTAGTACTCAGCTATGTGGAACAGAAAGAGGTGTGTTTGTGAAATGCCGGTGTGTGTGTGTGTATATGCGTGTGTGTGTGTGTGTGTGTGTGTGTGTGTGTGTGTGTGTGTGTGTGTATCTGTGTGTGTTTCTGTGTGTGTGTGTGTTGGACTCGTGGCAAAAATGAAACTTTGAGTTCCCCTTTTGGTTTTTTTTGCTCTGCCTCTGAGTCTTCTTGATACTCTTCTCATGAAGCTTGCCTTCCTTCTGTCCTTCTTCTTGACACTAAAATACAGTTTCTCTTTTACAATCTGCAGGCCTTCTTCTAGTCTCCTTCACAAATGAAAGGCGAAAGTTGAGCTGAGCTCAACAACACTCCTGCATACCTACTGGACCAGTCCAGACAGGCACCAAAGGGTGGACATTCCCAAGGAGAATGCAGATGCACCACCTAATTTTGCAATACAGTATAATTTTTCTTTTAACAATTAAGGGGTCGATTCCGATCTGGGTCGGACTGCCCTCCGAATGCTGTTCGTAGCCTTACCTTGCGACCGACACGTTCCGGGAGCTGGTCCGTCCGGGCAATGAAGTACGATGCGCATAACTGACACAATTCCGACCGACACGTAGGCTGCGATTCCAGCAGCATTTCCCGTGCGAGCCGTACCTCCGATCGCTAATTCGAGTCGCCCGGAAGCAGTATCTACAGCAGTTTCTGGCCAGACAAGTACGATGTGCAAATCATACGCGCCGGACGGGTCGCCACGTACAGCACGTCACAGCATCCGGGAAAGCTGCATATCAGGTATGATTCATGCCAGAACACAATCCACGGCTACGAGACGGATCAGCTAGCAACGGGTACGAGACAGAGCAACAAGCACCGTGTACGAGACAAACACATCATGAATCCCATCGCGCAGGTCATACCAGTACTGTACATCTATTACTGGATCAGGAACAGACACAGATAGCGCGGACGGTAAGTCAGACACCCACCACACAAACAAACGACATATACCCGCCAAATGTCCCACACACCCTGGGGATCCATATCCTGTCCACAATCAACAGGCCACCATAGGGGTTGCATGGCTATCACCAATACCAGCCCCACTCATAGGGGACTTGTTGCCTATCACTACTGCCACCCCCACTCATAGGGGACTTGTTGCCCATCACTACTGCCACCCCCACTCATAGGGGTATGTTGCCTATCACTACTGCCACCCCCACTCATAGGGGACTTGTTGCCCATCACTACTGCCACCCGCACTCATAGGGGTATGTTTCCTAGCACTACTGCCACCCCCACTCATAGGGAACTTGTTGCCCATCACTACTGCCACCCTCACTCATAGGGGGTATGTTGCCTATCACTACTGCCACCCCCACTCATAGGGGGTATGTTACCTATCACTACTGCCACCCCCACTCATAGGGGGTATGTTGCCTATCACTACTGCCACCCCCACTCATAGGGGACTTGTTGCCCATCACTACTGCCACCCCCACTCATAGGGGACTTGTTACCTATCAATACTGCCACCCCCACTCATAGGGGGTATGTTGCCTATCACTACTGCCACCCCCACTCATAGGGGACTTGTTGCCTATCACTACTGCCACCCCCACTCTTAGGGGATATGTTCCCTATCACTACTGCCACCCCCACTCATAGGGGACTTGTTGCCCATCACTACTGCCACCCCCACTCATAGGGGGTATGTTGCCTATTACTACTGCCACCCCCATTCATAGCGGACTTGGTGTCTATCACTACTGCCACCCCCACTCATAGGGGGTATGTTGCCTATCACTACTACCACCCCCACTCATAGGGGGCATGTTGCCTATCGCTACTGCCACTCCCACTCATAGGGGACCTGTTGCCTATCACTACTGCCACCCCCACTCATAGGGGGTATGTTGCCTATCACTACTGCCACCCCCACTCATATGGGACTTGTTGCCTATCACTACTGCCACCCCCACTCATAGGGGACTTGTTGCCCATCTCTACTGCCACCCCCACTCATAGGGGGTATGTTGCCTATCACTACTGCCACCCCCACTCATAGGGGACTTGTTGCCTATCACTATTGCCACTCCCACTCATAGGGTACTGTGTGACTATCAATATCAACACCCACACCCAAAGGATGGGTGATGCGCCACACATCCATCATACACCAACATTAGGTATGTCAGCAAAATACATCCCCCCTAACATCATGACAAGAGTGTGTAGTCTGTGACAAATGCCCACAACAGTGAATAGCGCCGGGACACCTCCATTGCGAGGTAGCTGTTCGCGCTTTATAAAATGCAGTATTATTATTATTATTATTATTATTATGAGTTTGAACATACAATGTAACTCCCATCACATGTGTGACCAAAAACTGAGTGTGGCCTACACAAGTCAAGCATCACAATAGCACTGTGTCAATGTGCACTAAACCCCCCTCACTGTGTAGAACAAAAGTTAAGTGTGGGGTTACAAACTGCAGGAAATGTTGAGCATTGTGGTAATGGGGTCTAAACCCCCCATCCTCACAGTGACCAAAAGGTAAGTGTCATCATGGTACAAGCTGCAAATGCCAAACAGCATGTATGATTCCTGGTCCCAACACATGAAACACTTTTGTGGCAAAGTAGTGGTTGTGTCCCATACCCATAGAGATGTGGTGAGGCTAACAGTGCTGTGAAAATAAAACATACTCTCGGCCGTGTGCAGACAAGCACCACCCATGGGGGCTGACATTACATACAGTGTACAATGACACAAAAGCAGAAGTGACCTTAAAATGCATCCACACATCTCAAAAATAGACACACAAATCAATATATCCTGTGTAGACCGTAGGTGTCAGGTCACAAACTCCCATTCTATGGCAGCAATGGGACATAACAACCAGGATGAATGGGCAGAATAATGAGATAGGACTCACTGGGACAGCAGGGAAAATCACCCAAACAACGTCCAGCCAATGGCCCACAACAGCAATACCAATGCACTGGTGCAGATGCACAAACACAAACAGGCAACCTCACTCTGCACATCTGACACAACATTGTGTGTGTGTCTTAGTATCCCCAGGCAACTACATAACACATGAAGGGGGCTGAACCACAATGACACAGATGTGGACACAGTGCCATACAAAAGTAACCTATTAATTGGGCACCCCTTAGTGGCCAATCAGGCATTGTGAGATGAGAGGGATCCCAACAGACACATGTGACACAAGCTGGAATGAACAGGGACCATACATTGGGGTGACACAAGCCTGCATGATACGTTCACAGTGATGACAAATGTAGATGTTTTTCAAACTGTGAAACTCAGACATGTGCCCTGTGCCACAAACGTACATCACACCTACACAAACACAAATCACTCAGCATGGCCCGTCATTCAGGGACAAAAGGGAGGTAGGGGCCGAGCCATGCAAACATTCACATCTGTCTACCCTCAACACCACACACCCTGAACTGCACAAATGTGCATCAGTGAAGCCGACATGAGACATTGCACATGCACCCATGACAAACACAGTAATGTTGAGAGGATCTAAGGTGCACAGACTCATCACACAAGGACAGTCTACAACCCTGGTGAATGACACACATACTGCACAGTATGCGGTACATGGCCATGACGTCAAAGCTCCCGTAACCTTCGGAATCCCTGCCACAGTCCCAGGACAATGCAGAAGCCAAGGAGAACCACAAGGCACACATGCTGACACCTGCCAGCATTGCACCTCTGAACTTGACAAGTGGGAGCAGTCACACACACATACACGTCTCAATCACTGAAAGGTACCACCTAGGGACAACTACATGATATTGTGAACAAACAAGTGCCATGGGGACCCCTGACTGTGTCCCATCTGCACCTGACCACATCATCACCACTCAGAACTGACAAATCCAAATGATGACACACCAATGAACAGTAGTGTGTCATGCACCCACATATCTGGTAGCCCAGGACAAAGATGTGGGATGAACACAGGACAACTCAGCAAGCATCACCAACAGGAACATATTAAGGGAACACAGCCTGTGTAGAAAAAGGGATGTGGACACACACACACATGCTCACACAACACACACCATGGGCCCAGGCAATGTCACGGAACAACACACTTACTTGAGGGGACTCAACTCCTGTGGAAGCTCAGCTGTGCCAAGCATAGTCCCAGTCATGTCAGCAGAACACTTGGTCAGTCAGACATCAGTTACCACCCAATGAAGGCTCTGGTCACATAATCCTGGGTACGGGAGTGTCCCTTAAGTCATCTGCACATACTCAATACATATGTCTAGCAAGTTGCACTGAGGACACAGTTGCTCCTACACCAATGATGCCCACACCTGCATGTCCAGTGTAGATGGGCCCACAGTCAGGAAAAAAAATAGACAAATTGGATAATGGGAAGCACATCATATGTGCATGGGTGCAAGCCACAGATGTGACCATGCAAATTAAATGTTTCCATCTATGTGCAAAAACTGTTAATCATGACACACCCAGTTTGCTGCAAAGGATGACATGGATACCGACCAGAATAGGATACATATCTCATGGACCACATGGAGTACATCACATCAACACCTCAGTATTCAATATTGAAAATTCAGCATGATAACAGCAAGGTCGTGGTAAACATCATCAACATAATGTACAGCTAAACCAAATAAATTCACAAGGATAACAACAAATGATTTATTCAGCAAATTTGAAATTCAAATGCAAAGTCCATGAAAAACAAAGGCCAATGGCCAGTCCATAGCTAAAATCCAAATAGGGAGTGAGTGACAACTGTCACATGTTGCTTGCCTCCACTGCTAAGGACAGGGGCCATCCACTCGGAGGGGAATACATGGGGGCAGGCCAGGCAAAGCAGACACAGGATAAGGGCTCAGCAGAAGGAGGCAGTGAAGGGGTGGTGGGTGCAGGAGAGTCACTGGCAACTGCAGTGGAGGTGTCTGACATAGTGGGTGCAGTCACAACTGTGGGGCACAAGTCAGACGGGGTGGTCTTGGATTCTACTACAGTGCCTAACTCCATGGGAGCAGAATGGGGTTCATGTGAGGTCGGCAGGACAGAGGGGGGGGCCACGGTCCCCACACCAGTGGCACAAACAGGCTGACCGGGGGGTGGGGATGGAAGAGCAAGTGTTAGGGGGGGAGGGCCTGAGCATCTTGGGGATGGTGTATCTGTGGGTGGGGGAACCTGGGGCAGGGTGTGGCAGGGGAACCTGTGGAGTGGTGGCCTGGGGGATGGAGGACGGAGACTATGTCGTGGAGCTGCGGGGTGGGGCCTTGCTCTTCCGATTTCTGGGGGACTTGCGGGTGGGGGCCTCAGTCTGCCTTCGCATGGGGGAGGGTGTCCGGGTGTGAGGGGCACTCCCCTCTGTGTGTGGGGACTTCCTCTTCCCCTTGTACGCTGGATCTGATGGATCGGTGGGGAAGAGGCCAAGGTCACAGAGGAAGAGCTTCTGGGGAGATGGGGTTGCAGGTGAGGCAAGGGAAGGGGTCTTGGAGGGAGAGGTATCAGAGGACTGCAGAGTGGTTGTGGATGCCTGTGTGTGTGTTTGCAAACCATCCCCTGTGAGTGTGGCATCAGTCCCCTGAGGTTGTTTGCGTGCACGTCTAGACATTGGTTTGGGTGTTTGTGTGCTGCCCGTGTCTGTGGGATTGGGTGAATGTGCTGTTGTGTGTGTGCTTGGGACAGGTAGGGTGCT
This sequence comes from Triturus cristatus, assembly GCF_964204655.1. Classification (NCBI taxonomy): domain Eukaryota; kingdom Metazoa; phylum Chordata; class Amphibia; order Caudata; family Salamandridae; genus Triturus; species Triturus cristatus. Next base: position 37,546,668 of record NC_140594.1, read on the forward strand.
AGGAATTGTGGATGGGGCAGAGGTAGGAGGGGTGAGGGACTGTTGGAGGAGGGACACTGCTGCCATCAGGAAGGAGTTCATGGACTGATTGGTCATCTGTAGGGCAGACATGCCCGATGACATGCCCTCCATGAACGACACCAGTTGTGTCAACTGACTGGTGTGTGCATGGAGGACACTCAGCATTGATGTCTGCCCTACATGGATCTGTTGACGCAAGTCCACATACTCCACACTCAGGGCAGCAGGGGACACAGGGGCAGGGGGTGCATTGCCTGGCACAAAGGAGACATGCTCCTGAACACGGGAGCCTCCACGGAACTCTGGGATGGGAGCCGATGAGAGGGTGGTGATGGTGGTGGTGTTGATGGTGGCGGGGACAGCCTCACTAACTGGGGTTCGGTGGCTGCAGACACCCGCCTCCACAAGGGAGTCATCCTCCGAGCTGCTGTGGTCCTCAGCTGAGGTGGATGATGCTGAGGACTCCTTGGTGTGGCTCCACTCACCCTCCGTGCCACTGGGTCCCTCCAACTCCTTGCTTGCTGTCCCAGTCTGGCTCTGCGGCTCCTCCTGGTCCATGGCGCTGTCCCCTCCTGTGGCCGTGGATGTATCTGGTTAGAGTTAGTGTTGGACTTGGCCCTTTTTGCAGGGTCATTCCTAAACTTTTTGCCTTCCTCCTGCATTTTTTCTGACCTGTTGTTGGCTGTTTTATGACTCTGGGCACTTTACCACTTCTGATCACTGCTAAAGTGCATATGCTCTTCCTACTGTAAAATGTATATATTGGTTGGATTCCATGATTGGCTTATTTGGTTTACTGTCAGATCACAGTAAAGTGCACCAGGAGTGCCCAGGGCTTGTAAATACAAATGCTGCTGGTGGGCTTGCAGCACTGGTTGTGCCATCCACAGAAGCGGCCTAGTAAAATGTGTCTAAGGTCTGCCATTGCAGAACCTGCGTGCAGTCTGGTACTGTCATGCTGACTAGGCAAGTGCACCCACTTCCCAGTCCCTAAACCTTCCCTTAACTTCATATTAGTCACCCCTATGGTAGGCCCAAGGGCAGGGTGCATTGTAAGCATAAGGTAGGACAAGCCCTGATGTGTGTGGCATGTCCTAATAGTGAATTACAATAGTACAGAATTTAGGAAACCAATAAACAGAAAAACAATGTAGAAATGATATTACATACTGTCAATGAGAACCCAGAGACAACACTAATTATGGAAAAAATACAAAACAATTTTTATTATACATTGAAAATATATAAAAGTAATTTAATCATTCATACAAAAGCTAACGTGTCCATCATGCACACTATCAATCATACACTCAAAAATATACAGACAAGTGAAGATATATAGACAATAGTGAATTAAATAATTAATATAACTCAAATTACATAAAAGTAATGTGGCACAAAATTTTTGATTGACTGGAATGTGTTCTACGCACGTTTCGGCACACACAGGTGCCTTTGTCAGGAAAAAATAGGCCACTGAAAGAGGGACAAGGATTATTCTTGAGAAATGATCTGATCTAGAGAGAGTGTCTTAAAATATGGTGTACACGAATATGGCGCTCTCGCAAAAGCCGATAAACTTTTAAAATTGGAGGCACAGATAATCCAATGTAATTGTTGATTTTAACAGCAGGAGTAATGATGGTGTCTTCAGGCACATTGATGAAAATTAGCTGAAACCTTCTGATGTGAAGGTCAACCAAATTCATAAAAATGGCACAGTGTGGATGAAGTCACGATTGTACCTGATTCATAAGTTTCAAGGTCCAAAATGATACGATGGATCCCTTAGTTCATGGATAGATTTCAATTTGATGCTATCCAGGTTTACGATGTGGCGCTTCAGTGAATGCGCGCGTCTTGTCTTACGTTTGTTAGTCGTTAGTCGTTTTAACGAGCGTAAGACAAGACGCGCGCATTCACGGAAGCGCCACATCGTAAACCTGGATAGCATCAAATTGAAATCTATCCATGAACTAAGGGATCCATCGTATCATTTTGGACCTTGAAACTTATGAATCAGGTACAATCGTGACTTCATCCACACTGTGCCATTTTTATGAATTTGGTTGATCTTCACATTAGAAGGTTTCAGCTAATTTTCATCAATGTGCCTCAAGACACCATCATTACTCCTGCTGTTAAAATCAACAATTACATTGGATTATCTGTGCCTCCAATTTTAAAAGTTTATCGGCTTTTGCGAGAGCGCCATATTCGTGTACACCATATTTTAAGACACTCTCTCTAGATCAGATCACTTCTCAAGAATAATCCTTGTCCCTCTTTCAGTGGCCTATTTTTTCCTGACGAAGGCACCTGTGTGTGCCGAAACGTGCGTAGAACACATTCCAGTCAATCAAAAATTTTGTGCCACATTACTTTTATGTAATTTGAGTTATATTAATTATTTAAATCGCTATTGTCTATATATCTTCACTTGTCTGTATATTTTTGAGTGTATGATTAATAGTGTGCATGATGGACACGTTAGCTTTTGTATGAATGATTAAATTACTTTTATATATTTTCAATGTATTATAAAAATTGTTTTGTATTTTTTCCATAATTAGTGTTGTCAATGGGTTCTCATTGACTGTATGTAATATCATTTCTACATTGTTTTTCTGTTTATTGGTTTCCTAAATTCTGTACAATTGTTGTGTATTCCCTACATTTAGGAACCATATCCTCTAAGTAGGGGGCCCCTTTTCTTTACAATTTCTAATAGTGAATTACAGCCATTTTCGTTTTTCACTATTGTAAGGCTACCTGTTCTCCATAGGCCAGAATGGGCTGTTAGAATTGTTACATCCTATGATCCTAACAGACCCAGGGAACATGGTAGAAAATCGAGTTTAGTATGCCTGAACTCAGAATAATAAAATACATCTTTTAGTAAAGTTTATTTTAATATTCTGTGTTTGCAAATGCCACTTTTAGAAAGTTGGTATTTGCTTGCCTAACCATTTCAGCCAGCCTCTGCTATGATGTGTATCTGCCTGTCTGGTTTGTGTGAGTGACAGGGCTGGGAAAACCCAGAGCAGGGCTAGGTAGCCTGGTGGTGAATAGAGAGATTGACATCCAGATGGGTGGGAGGAGTGCACCTAGAATCTGAATAGGGCTGTGCTCTGCCACCACAATGCTGGCTCCACCTCCTGTGGAGTGGCTGATGTCTCTGCCCTGCACCCTGAATAGAAAGACAGAGTCATGTCAACAAAGTGCTCAAGAACTGGTTTGGACTGGGCAAAGGCCCCTCTACCCCAGAGGAACAAAGGAATTAGGGGTATACGTATTGGGACCCTGCTCCCAAGAAAGTAGATCCTGCTTGACAAGAAGACCTCTGCCTGAGGAGAAGGAACCGGGAAAGCTGTAAGGAGGAGTACTGTCCCTGACCTGGGGGATTGGCCTGAAGTGGTTGCCTTGCTGCTGAAAGGAGAGGAGAAAAGACTACAAACATTTTATTTTAACTTGTACTTAAAAGATCTCCAAGGGCTTGTGCTGAGCTTGCCCCCTGAACAAAGTCCCAGGACCAGTGGACTTCACCCCCCCAGCTCCCCAGAGTTCTTTGGAAGTGCCTGCTGCTGTTGTTGGGCCTTCTGAGGGACTGCGTGTCGCAAGGAGCTGGAAGCGCGACTCAAGAAGGAGAAGCGTGCCGCCGTCGGAGCTGTTGTGGTCGCATCTCGCAAAGGGTGTCGCCGCTGCAGCATCGCATCGAGCGGAAGCGGCTCACATCATTCCGGAAGTGTCTCGCAACGCCGAAGAAGCGTGTCGCCATCGCAGCCATCGTAGCTGACGCATTGCACCGCATCAAGAGAAGAGTCTCGCATCGAGGAAGAAGCGTGTCGCCATCGCAGCCATCGTAGCTGTCGCATTGCACCGCATCAAGAAAAGCGCCTCGCATCCACGGAGAAGCGTGCCGCTGTCGGAGCTGCTGTCGTCGCATCACGTAAAGGGGTGATGCCGCTGCAGCATCGCATTGAGCGGAAGCGTCTCGCAAACGTCGGAGAAGAGTGCCGCTGCCAAGGCGGCTGTTGTCGCATCGCGTAAAGGGGTGATGACGCATCGAGATGAGTCTTCTCGCAACATCGGAGAAGCGTAACGCATCTGGACGATCTTCACGTCTTTATTTCTTTGCACCAAAAACTTCATCGCATCAGCATCGTTGCAACACTTTCGTTGCCCTGCGTGTCGCATCTAAGGTACATTGACTTAAAGTGTCGCATTTAAGAACTTAAGAGAACTAAGCAAACTTCTACCATCTTAAATAACAGTATTGTGTATTTTTGTCGTTTAATGGTCTTGTGGTAACTCTATATAAAGAATCCTTATTTTTAATATAAAAACCTGTGTGGTGTCCATCTGTAGTGTTGTTACTTGGTTACTGTATGTGTTCACAAATGCTTAACCTATAACGCTCTGAGATAAGCCTTGTCTGCTCGCGCCAAGCTACCTAGAGGGTGAGCAGGGGTTATTTTAGGAGTGTAACCTCTTACCCTGACTAGAGGAAAGGTTCCCTGCTTGTCACAAGTACCTACCTGTGCCAACCAGAGAACCCGGATTCTAACAGTTAGGAAAACCAGACCAACATTAGTCACCTGCACTGACTGCACACACCACAGTGAGTAGAGCACATCACAGGGCAAGCCCTGGCATCATCATCCAAACACTGCTCAAAGTACTCACACTGTTTTGAATAAGCCAATTGTCAGTCTGACCATCAACCATGGCACTCATATCCCTCCTGGACTTGCACCGATATGTCTGTTGCATGTTGGATGCTAATACCCCAATGTGCAGACATGCACCACCTACACAGTTGTTGGACATGCAAGTGAACATGTAGAAGTTTGTCACTATACACACATCACATCTCTTGCCACTGACTCAGTACAGGTGTCAGGAAGAAGGGATGGCCAGAGTCTCATTTCACATGCTTGTGATGCATACCAGCACCACACACAATGATGTTCTCATGTCCTGGTAGTCAATGCCACAATGGGGTGCATGGAGCACATTTGACTGCAATGCAGGATCCCTCATAGCAAGTTCAATGCCATGGCACAGGCATGCCTGGAAAGTCAGTCATCACTGTCTCCTGTCACAGGGGCAGGGCATCCAGACAACAACAGTCTACATTGTGTCACAATCATGGGTCATAGGTAAAACAAACTCTGCAGCTGACAAGTGCACTTGTCCAACCCCTGCAAACAACATATTCCTGACTCTGATGACCCCACATCATACAAATCAGACATATGAGTGACTGCGAACACAACTCCCTGAACATGAGCACCTCACAGTCTGATGTGAATGAAACACAGCTGCCTGAACTTCACAGTTGCATACACCATTGTGCACTGTCAAGTGATCACACACCTCTATGTCACACAGGTCTCGTCTCCTATAGTCACATCTCAGATGTCCTGCTGACCCTCAAACTCATGAACACCGCAGTTGTCCTGAAAAGGAAGCTACACCACAATGACACAGAGGCAGACACCTGAGGGCACATGTCACTAAGCACAATCTGTACGTTGATACATGACTGCCCAGGTCTATGTGAAACAGTGTATAGCCCTGGACAGTAGGCAGGTGGCTAAGCAAGTATGACACACTTGATATACATACTCCCGAGGCCCCAAAATTGGAGTCACCTGCTGCATGGGTGTGTTTGAAATACCCCAGGCATATTTGGCGAGTCAGACCAGCAATTGGAACAAATATCAAAGGCACACACAAATCACATGTCAGATCTCAGGCATTGTGTAAACAATTGACCCACCCACGAAGCACACAACAGAGTCCCAGTAACAGATGCTGTCCGGAACCTTAAGCATGGCTGACTTCAGGGACACAGTTGTCAAGTGAAACAAGTCACAGACTGTAGGGGCCACACCTGTGGATCAGATGAAGAGGGTGCATTACACAATTGAGGGACATGAGTCCTGGACTACAAGACCGACGTAATGTGGAAGTGTAACCAGGCCAAAAGACTGCAAATAGCATGTCAGACATAGTTCACAGATTAGGCATGGACTTACCCCCTCCTTGCTGCTGTCTGGCCTTCAGCTGCCCATCCCGGTCCGGGAAGACCACCGCCAGAATCCTGAGCATGTGGGGGGGTCAGGGTCCGGTGTCCGCCCCTCCTGTGAGGAGGCGACAGCTTCAGCTGGACCCTTGCGATCCTCCGGGTCCAGCCCGGAAGGTCATGCCACCTCTTCTGGCAGTTGCGGATCTGGCGCTTGTAGACCCCCACTGATCTAACTGCCCAGGCAATGGTCAGCCAGATCTCGTGCTTCTGGTGGGCATCAACCTGTGATGATGACAAAGTGAAAAGGCCATTACCACACATGCCACATATTTGTGCTGCACACAGTTGGATATACATGTAGACCTCACAAAGGTAAATGAGATACACAGGTAGTGCACCCATGGAAATTGACAATTGTCCTGCATGTCTGACATGGTAACATTGCCTGGGAAGTTAAAGCTTGCAAAAATGCACTTTTGCTGCAGAACACCTGTTCATCACTTGTACCTAGACACTTTGGGGGTTGAAAGTTCTCAGTGAGTACGCTTGCCACTGGTGTACACACTGCTTGTCCTGCTAGTCAGACAACATGCACAATTAGGAAGGCAGTGGACTACACACTCACCTGCTCCCCTGGTTTCCCATACAGCTCGCAGTACTGTGGAAGGAGCCCGTCCAGCAGGGCCTGGTTCTCCTCCTCTGTGAAGGCTGGGGCTCTCTCCAGAGTACGTGCCATAGCAGTAGCCAGGGGATGCAGAGACAGCAGCAGTGGTAGCAGAGCTGTGGTTCAGTAGCATGTAGTGCAGGCAAGTGAGCTCTCTGGGGGCCAGCCAGCCTTATATCTGTGCTGCAGAGGCAGAATCTGTGCCATGTGTCCTAAGTGATAGGTCCAACACGGTTGCATCTTATGAATCTGGCCAATCCATGGAATTTTACGACTCGTACACGTCTTCCGCATCGTTCAAAATTTCACCTTCATGACACCCTAGGAATTGCAACATTGTTGTGGGCAGCCAACTGAATTTCCAGTGCACGACTCGTCCAAGTTTTGAATCCGCGTTCGTCTCCATGACAGTCCATAGCCAAGGAGTGCGCACGGCTCGGTCAACTAACTGTACAACGCGTCGTTTGAAAAACCACACGCACCCGTCTCCATACGATTCAATGGGCTATGCGTGCGCACGGCTCGGTCCATGCCTGCACGACGCGTATATATAAAAGTCACCCACGTCGGTTCACATTGCAGTCACTGGCCAAGGTGTGCGCATGGCTCGGTCTGCAACTGTGCGATGCGTATGCATAAAAGTCACCCGCGTCGGTTTACATTGCAGTCACTGGCCAAGGCGTACGCACGGCTCAGTCCATGCCTGCATGACGCGTATGCATAATCCGCATCGGTTCACATTGCAGTCACTGGCCAAGGCGAGCGCACGGCTCGGTCAATGCCTGCATGATGCGTATACCTAAAAGTCACCTGCGTCGGTTCACATTGCAGTCACTGGCCAAGGCGTGCTCGGTCCACAACTGTGCGATGCGTCTCTGTAGAAGTCACCCGCGTTGGTTGACATTGGTGTGACTTGTTAACGGATTCCACACACAATTACTTGCCAGGAACTCAAGTGCACACCTACCACACCACAGCATGTGCCACACTGTATTCCATGGCATGTAAGGCTGCATTACCTGTGTGTGTAGGGGGGGCAACATTTGGTTTGTGGTGTGGCACTTTGGTGCAGCCACTCCCAAGAATCCTTTGTGTGTTGTGCACATTACCACTGTGATGTGCAACTGCACAGTTATGGGCATGAGTCATGGACAGAGTTGCAGGTTGGATATGTTTAGGACATGTCACATACACCCTGAGTCCTGGGTGGGATGGTATGTACGTCACAGCGAGACCCATAGCCACAATTCTGATGTACACCCACAGTCTGTGTGCATGTTGTGTCTCAGATGTGTGTGATCCCATGTGCCCAATGGGAGACAGTCTCCACATCCATGTGGTTTGTGCATCAACAATGATGTTGTGTGTGTGTCTCAGAGACGTCCATGTATGGCCTGCAGAGACAACAGGGGCCACTACCTGTGGAACTCATGGTTGTGTTGTGGCATGTACATGATACGCCATGTCATGCCAGTGTCCATGTGGCAATAAAAGGACCCTGGGTATCTGCCTGTCAAAGAGCCGTGATGGCTGGGAGACGTCAGTCCTCTCTTGTCACTGTGGTGTGTGTTTGTAACGTTATAGCAGTACATAGGTACTGTGACACAGCCTAATGATTTGCCATTGCACTACATGGAACTTATGTAGACATGTGGACTTGGGATGTGAGATGAACGGCATGTAGGTGACAAATGTGTCCATACCCAACAGCACACACCTCAGTTCATTGTGTATTGTCATGATGTATGATGTGATATTTTGCTTGGTCATAGCCACATGGGTGGATGAATCGACAATCTTCCTTTGTTCATCTCTGTACTGCAGGGCACCAGCTGTCCATAGACTGTTCCCAGACCTTGAAACCATGCTGGAACGCAACTGCATCCCACGGTACCGCTTCACCAGGCCACTGATTGAGGAGTTGGCGGAGCAGTTGGCTCCACATCGGCTAACTGGCCAGACATACCCTACAGCACTGACCCCAAAGGTGAAGGTGATGCCAGCCCTGCACTTCTTTGCTACCGGTACCTACCAGTACACTGTGGCTACTGCTGGTGGTATGTCGCAAACTATGTTCAGTCGTGTGCTTCGCGATGTCTTGGAGGGGATGTTGCATTTCCTTGACCTGTACATCAAGTTTCCTAGCCCAGGTCAACTCACTGACATAAAGGCTGCTTTTTATACACTGGGGAGGATGCCGAACGTCATTGGATCTATTGATGGTACACATGTGACCCTGGTACCACTACAGGCACATGAGCAGACATACAGGAACAGGAAACATTTCCACTCCATCAATGCTCTGGTGGCATGTCTAGCGGACATGTGTATCACACATGTGTGTGCATGTTTATCCGGTTCTGCGCACAATGCCTACATCCTGAGGAGTAGTCGCATTGCAATGATGATGTCACAGATGCCAAAACCAGCGTGCCTGGCTTGTCGGTGTGTACTGACTGTTTACCATTAGGTGTGTTTGGCAATGTTGTATTCCACCCTCTTTCAAAACTCAGCTAATGTGCAATTCTTTGTATGTAGGTGACTCCGGATACCCCAAAATGCCGTGGTTGCTGACACCCCTTAGGAACTCTGTGACACCAGCCGAGATGCGCTACAATGAGGCACATGATCAGACCAGGAGGGTGATCGAACGGACATTTGGTCTCCTGAAAAGCCGCTTCCGCTGCCTGGACAAGACCGGAGGGTCTTCCCATATGACCCTGCAAAGGTGTGCAAAACTTTCATTGTATGCTGCATGCTACACAACATGGCAGTGCGGAAGAAGTTGCCTCTCATCCAGGATGACGATGACCTACATCCGCCACCTGTGGAGGATCCTGGCCTGGGCCACGATGCCAGTGATGATGATGATGAGGGTGACGTCCACACACAGCTCATCAACAACTTCTTCACCTAAATGTGAGTTTACAGGGTTGTTATGTCAATGTATTGAGTTAGCCTGAAATGTGTTGGTGCTGCTCTGTTGCTGTTTGAGTGTGTCTGTGTGCTACTTGACTGGATGCGTGTAGTGATGTGTTCTTTCCAGTAGTCTGTACTACGGAACAGTGTCGACATGCTAACTTGTTTCTGTGTAGGTTTCTTGTGAAATGGTTTGTGCATGTGTATTGCATTTCTATCCTGTTCTGCTGTGCTTTTGACTGTGTCTTATGTCTGTCCTTCTCAGGGTACTTTGCCTGTTGTTTGGTCAACTCTGACCCCCAACACCCAGAATCCAATCCCAGGGTGGAAGTTGTTGATTCCCATCAAGTGATGTACCACACACCTCTGGACTTCAATTCTTCAACACTTGGTGACCGTGTGTCCACTGTCACGTAGAATTACCTTGCAACTGTTGTGGAATAAATATGTTGCTGATGTGTAATGAACCTGTGCTACACTTTGTTATGTGCATTGTCTGTCTTCCCACATTTGACTGACATTTGCTTACCTCACCTGTGGGCTTGTTACCACTGACTGTGGATAGGTGTGGTGTCTGTGCATTCCACTGTATTTCTGGTCAACATCATTGTAGGCGATGAGTTACGGGGCCATTGTGAGTATGTGTTTTGGTGCCCTAGTGGTGTGTCTCCCTCACATGTGCCACATCACCATGACTCACATAACGGTGATTACATTGCTGTAGTAGTTAGCATGTACTGTGTTCTTTAGCAGATGATCATCTCCATGACACATACCAAGTTGGAATCACAACAGAGGCAAATATAGTGTAATGGTGAGTTTATTTACAAACATGTGTGAGGATAGTGCACAGGATGGTGGGTGCTGTACATTGGGTTTGGAATCCAAAGTTCACAGATGAGTTGGAAGTGTTGGTAGCTGAAATGTCCAGAGTAAAGTCCACAGTCATCTGCTACATTAGACCAACATATACTCTCCATGTCATGTTGACTGGTTGGGTTATATACAACAAGGTGAACGGTTTGCACACAAATAACATTTTCCATTTTGTGTCCCTGGGGGATGTGCATGGCCACCAGAGTCATTCTCCCACCCTGTGGCATTTGCAGATCTAGCGGCAACAGATGTTGTGGGCACACAGGGAGGTGTGGACATGTTGGTGCTTATCTGGCGGAGGCATTTCAGTATGTCCCTATGCACCGCAGTAAGTTCATCCCACTTGGACTTCATGCGAGCATGATGGGTAGCCTGCTTCTGTTGTATGTCCTTGAGGATACCCACTACCTGGCCCAATCCTCCGGTGCTATCCTGGTTCGCATCTATGATGCGTGCCAGTTGGGGGTCATCATGCAGTCCAGACCCCTCTACAAGCCGTGACCTCTGTCTACCACCCCTCACACCACCCCTAGTCACACGGGCAGGACCTGCGGTGGCACGCACAGGAGACCCTGGGCCCCCTTGGGTGTTGTTACTGGTGGTGTTGTCCGTAGCTTTCTGGGTGGCCTGTGTCCCTGTGCTGTTGGAATTATGTGTCCTTGGTCTGTCCGTGTTGGCGGGGGTGCTCTGTCTGTTGCCAGATGTTGGAGGCATGGGTGCAGGGGGTGCAGATGTTTGTACTGCTGGTGCTGCATGATGACTTACACCGGAGGTGCCAGGTTGTTCTTCGTCATCCGAAGAGGACAGAGACTGATCCACATCAGGGAGCTCAGGGTCTACCGGAGGCTAGGACAGGGACTCCTCTTTGTTTGCTGCTGTGTCTGCAGCACCATCTGTGTTTGAAAGAGACACACAATGTAAGTTATGTTTCTACAGGCATCAATGGTTCACATACATGACATTTGCAACTGTACATCAGGATGCGTGCCTGTACACTGCATTGTCCAAAGTTGTCACAGACAGAGATTGATATTGTTGTAGCACATTGTCCAGCCAACATGAAGCATTTCAATGTGCATGTCAAAGTGTGTGCATGACCAGCTCATGTATAGATTTGACTGTACATGGCCATTGCTACTCAAGGGCCATCACGTGGCTGACACAGGTGTGTCATCCCTGTACACATTTTGACCTTTAACGAGGACATACGTGCAATTCCACTTAGGATATATTGCAAGATTAGGGCATGTGTGGTAGGAGGTTTTGCTAGTCTTTGTGCGTCACATTGGTGTGTTGGTAAAACATGGTCACAGTCCGGTATGCCTGTGATATCTTGGGAGAATGTGTTTTTTCCTGTGTTCCTAGTTCCCATCTCATTACATACAAGTGATGATGTCACCATAGCTAATGATGCTGGTGTTGAGCTTTGTACGTGCAGAAGTGATTTAACTTGTCAATGTTCTCCATGGTGATATGGATTGAGCAAGGCAGCTCTCTGGCTTTTCCATGCTCATGACAGTGATAACCAGTGTTGTGTGTGTTGCGGTTTTGCTGCTGTGAGTAGCCTGTCTCCTCCAATGCAGTCCAGGTTAGACCATGTGAGTGGAATGGAGCTCACAACAGCACCTAGTGAGAATGAGACCATGCTACAGTGTCAGCTATATTGGTGTGTCCATTCCATTCACTGTCAGATGTCCCCTGTCAATTATGTATATGTGAGTTCCTGTGCATTTTGCGCAATGTACTATATATGGATCTCCACACTTGTCATCTGCAAGACACACCTCCACAGCCAGGCCAGGGGGCACCCCTGGACACTGCATCCCCAGACAGTGAGTTTGAACATACGGTTGCAATGGCTGTGAGTGTGAACGTGTTTGGGTTGTCCAGTGCATATGTGTGATTTGCAGGCCCATGTGTCAGCCATCTTTCCCGGGGCATTTACTTTGTGAGTGACTGGTACCATGTGTGCAATGTGTTTTAGCAGACAAGGTGTGTGTAAGGCCAGCATTGGTGGTATTTGTTTTTAAGTCAGGACCTCCTTCTCCCCCAGGCCAGTTATCCCATCATGAAGCGTGCCACCATTGCAGTGGGTGCAGGTTAACTTTCAGGATGTCAGTCAGTGTTGTCCTGGTGTTTGTTGGTGCCCAGTTCCCAGCAGGGCCTTGTACTCCCCACAACAGAGCCCAGTGTCAGATATCTTGTCAGTCCATTTCCTCTCCCTGTGAGGTGAGCATTGTTCAGTGTGAGCTTGCAGAGCCATGTCGGTGGGTGGGGATTGTCTCTGACTGCAACTCCCATCATGCTCTTGGCTACACCCCCTTCCCAGCATTCCCATACTTCCTTCCTTTTGACTCTGCTTCCCTGTGAGGGAGTGTGACAGCAATGGCAAGATGGCTGACAGTGCAGTCCTGTTGTTTGTTAGTGCCCAGTTCCCAGCAGTGCCTTGTGCTCCCCACAACAGAGCCCAGTGTCAAACATCTAGTCAGTCCATTTCCACTCCCTGTGAGGTGAGCATGGTTCAGTGTGAGCTTGCTGAGCCATGTAGGTGGGTGAGGATTGTCTGTGACTGCAACTCCCACCATGCTCCTGGCTACACCCCCCTTCCCAGCATGCCCATACTTCCTTCCTTTTGACTCTGCTTCCCTGTGAGGGAGTGTGATAGCAATGGAAGATGGCTGATAGTGCAGTCCTGGTGTTTGTTTGGCTACAAGTCCAAAAAGATCCCCTGCACTTCACACAGCAGAACCCAGTGTGGTGTATCTTTGGGTGATATTTCAATAGAGTGTGAGTCAATGCATTATCCCAGGTGAGTTGTGTGGAGTTTGTGTTGAGGGGTGTGTGTGACGAAACATTCTGGTGAGTATGGTCAGAGCTGTCAGTCCTCCTTCCCACCCGGCCAGACATCCCACCATTAAACGTGCTTCCATTGCAGGGCGTGCAAGTTGGCTTTCAGGATGTCAGGCAGTGGTGTCCTGCTTCTGATTTGAGCACAACCCCTACCAGGGCCTTGTGCTCCCCACAGCAGAACCCAGTGTCAGCAATCTTGTCAGTTATTTTCCACTCCCTGTGATGTGAGCATGGTTCAGAGAGGTCTTGATGGGCCAATTGGGAGGGGGAGCATTATCTGTGACTACAAACCCCATCATGCTTTTGGATACACTCACTTCACCAGCATACCCACTATTCCTTCCTGTCAGTCAGCTTCACTGTGCGGTTGTGTGTTTGTGGTGGCAAAATGTCTGACAGTGTTTATTTAGATTTGTGCCACTGCCTTGCTCTATTTGTTGGTAGGTTTTTACATGTCATGACACAGTTACAAGTCACTATGAGATGGCAGGTATTGTGTTTGTCTAACTAGCATACACATCTTGGGATGATTATCTATTGGTTACTGTGGCTTTGCTAACGGTACATGGTTTCACTGTCCCATTGACAGTGATGTGTGTGTATTGCCCCACAATATTGAGTATATTGGTTGTGTACTCACCAGGCTCTGGTATGTCTGATAGACCATGGACGCTCTCTGGTGGAAGGATGTCCCACACCTTCTCCTCCCAGGACCTGAAGTATACTGGTTTGGCAGGAGGGCCACCACCAGTGCGCTGACTCAAGGCGTGATCCTTCTCGATGAGCTTCTTGACCCTCCTGCGCACATCATACCACCTGCTTTGGATGTCATCCTTTGTGCACAACATTGGTGCTTGTGCGTTGACCTTGTCCATAATCCTCGCCCACATCTTTGTTTTCTGTGACATGGGGGTCCTTTGGACCAATGTACCAAACAAATGTGGCTCTGCTCTGATGATTTAATCTACCAGGACTTCTAACTCACTATCTGTGAACTTTGGATTCTTCTTTGGGGGCATGGTGATGGGTGGTGGTGGTGAGTGATGTGTGTGTGATGGTGCAAGTGAGGGTGGGTGAGTGTCAGTTTTGCTAGGTGTATGTGTGAGTGCTTTTGGAGAGGTGCTAATGGTGTGAAGGTTGTGTGATGGGTGAGTTGTGAGTGTGTCTGTGGTTGCTGTCTGATGGTGTTCTCTGCTGGCTGTTCTCTTAAATTTGCAAAGGATCATGGTAGTGATGTGTGGCCTTTATATAGATGGAGTCATGGGCGTGTCTTTACTCCAAGTTTTTTTGGGGAATATTTATTGACTTTGTCATTGCTTGTTTGGTCCTTTTATATTTATTTTTTCCTTTGGGATTTTTAGGCATGAAGGAGACGTTCTTCTGACCGAGATGGACGCTGATGTTGGCTCGTGCGGACTTCTCCAAGTCTTTCAAGCTGACTTTCTTCTGTGTTTCATACGCGTCGGTCGCGGGGATCTCTATTGCTTCAGGTCCCTGTTTGCTGTGCGTGTCGCTCATGCGGATTGAGCTCCGTGCGAGTCGGTCTGGTTTTACACGCATTGCATCGTACTGCATGGGTCGGACATTGTGGGTACGTGTCGGTCATATTCATTCCTGGTGCGTGTCGGTCGGTGCGAATCGCGGCCCATTTCTGGGCGAATCCCTGGTTTCCCTATGGCTCGGTTGTACGGCTTGTATTCTGTACAAGTCGGTTGTACGTCACGGGCGTTGAATCGTACTACACGGGTCGTACGGCGCCTGTACGTGTCGTCGGACACCGTTCCCAGTCCGTGTCGGTCGGTTCGATTTCCAAACGTAATCGGAATCGACCCCAGAGAACTGGGTGGGTGGGTTCACTCTGTCACGGTGCACCGTGGCGGCCTTCGGAGAACACTGCAGAGACGCGCTGCCACCGCCTCTGCCAAGTCAGCTAGGAAGGACCACACTTCCCAAAAGGTGCTGGGGAAGTGACACTTGTGACATCACCACGTTCCCGGCATCGGGATATGAGGGCTTCCAGGGCACCAGTCGGATGCCGTTGATTCCCAGATCAGAGCCAAGACTCCAGAAGAACGTGAGGAGGACTAGTTGGGGTGCACTCTGTACCATTTATTCCTTATTCCTTGCCAATTTCTCTTGTTGGCTCCACTGCTTCTCATACATGCGGGAGCTAGACTTTGTCACTGTTTAGCCCCGTTGGACGAGCCGTGGATCCAGCTCTTGCGGGGCTAAGCGAGTAGCTTCTTGATTCCTCCTCCTGAAAGGGACACTTCATTAACAGAGTGGTATTCAAACACAGAACACCGCAAATACTGTGCATCAAAATACTTGGCAGAACGCATCGGTACGCTGCTACCTACAAAGTGCCAAGCATTTTCGTATTCTCGTTGTTTTGGGGGTCCTTTCTGTTGATTCTGAGACATTGTAAGCATTGAAGTTATATGCCTTGCGAAGGTTCCAAGAAGGATTGGAGCCTCAGTTATTCTTTCATGGATATGCATTATTGAAATCTGCTAAACCTCTGGCGATACATAACAGCGCCTTTACCTTGGGTTGTTTATTTATCTTTCCAACAGCAGGGGCTTGTCGAGCATTTCCAGGAGGCAGCTCTGCACCCCCCTGTTAAAAGCCACTATTGGTTCCTTTGGTATGTTGCTCATATTTACTGTATCGCCGTACTGGAGGACAGTGTCTGAGAATTGTCATTGATTCTATTGTTCCAGCCATAGATCACTAGTGACTGCACTTCGCCCTGAACACCTGTTCAAGGAAATCAGAACAGTTATTTTTCTTTACAGGTATTAGTGCCATAGAGAGCTATGTAGATAGGTATTCTTGTGTATCTTTGGTTAATGTATTATGTGCTTACAGTGATTTGCTCTTGTTACAGCTCTCCCTCCCTGCTGTTCCCATCCTTTCCTTCCCTCACTTGATCACCCCATCAAGTCTATTGTTTTCGCTCAGACCTTGGGGCTATGAGGAGGTGGAACCCCTTGAGCATCGTACGACTCCGAGGATTCAAGGACTTGACAGAATCAACGGCCCAAGAATTGATATCCTCCCAGTCGTATGTTGACATAGCCACCTTAGAGAACGTTATAGCCGATTTGGCCTTGGTACAGACCAAACTAGCCGCCTCTAGGGCAGAAACAGCTGCCCTAGAGGCTCAGGTAGATAGGGTGGCTCGGAACCCCTTTGATGTGGGGTTGCCACACGCTTCCCATGCTGCAACAGTGGTAGTGGAGGTATCTACGCCCATTCCTTTAGCTACGCCAGAAAGGATTTATGGGTAAAGCAGTAAGGTTCAGGTGTTTCTCACGCAGGATTTTACTACACTTTACATGGAAGCTTAATGCGTTTAACACCAACCACGCTAGAGTACCGTTTTTGATATCCTATCTGGCAGGGTATGCAGCTCAATGGGCGGTGCCACTAGTAAAGAGGGATGATCCCTTACTGTATGATTAGGATTCTTTTATTAAGGAATTCAAGAGAACATTTAATCGCAGAGCCGCCTCGCTCTCAGCCGACCGAGACTTGCTGGAGTTAAAGCAAGGGAACCAGGACCTGATCTCCTACTTGAACGATTTTCGGGGGCTAGTGACGGAAACTGATTGGCCAGAGGCAAAACAAGCGCCTATATTTCACCAGTGTTTGTGGGAGGAGATGAAGGATGTCTTGGCCCAGATCGATCCCCAACCCACTTCATGTGAGGACCTTGTAAGGTTGGTTCTAAGGTTGGATCATCGCCTCAGGGAACAAAAGGGAGAACATAAGAAAAGGGACAGATACGCACCTATCTGTGATCAATCCCGAACACCTGACAACAGCCAGACCCCTAAACATGAACCTATGGAGATTGGGACAATGCTATCATTGAGATTACCGGCGAAAGAAAGGATTGTGCATTTACTGTGGGAGAAAGGGTCATTTCATGAAAGAATGCACTCTGAGGCCAAAGTATCCAAGGGCGGACTTTAAGAAGGTGTCTACGGTTACATCCGGACCCCAGACGGGAAACGATCGAGCTTGAAGATGGAGGAGAGGACCACTTCAAGCCAGGTATACATCCCTTCACAGGAAGGCAAAGCCATGAAGGAAAGACACAATTTTTACGTGGAAATACACCTGCTGATCCAAGAAAAGTGGCAACTTGTTTGGGCCATGCTGGATTCCGGAGCCACCGGTTGTTTTATGGACCAGGAGCAGGCACTAACCTTGGGTATAGCCCTGCAAGAGAAGGAAACACCGGAGGCCGTATTTGCGGTGGATGAAAGACGATTGGATTCAGGACCCATCTGTCTCCAAACTGGAGCCCTAGAGATGTTACAAGGAAGCAACCACAGGAAAAGCTTGGTCTTTAACATCATCCAAGCTCCCCAATACGGTGTGATACTAGGACTACCCTGGTGGATTGGGATAGGAATCCCCAGGTGGATTGGGAGGAACAACCCCTTCTGTTTACGTCAGACTACTGCAGGAACAGTTGTATCCCACTCCGTACCAATCCAGCTTCGGCCTTGGCATTTATTCATCACATTGCTACAGGGGTAGAACATGATGTGACCTTACCAGATGAATATCAGGAATATGTGGAGGCATTCAACGAAACAAAAGCGGAAGTATTACCACCACACCGACCCTACGACTGCTAGATCGACTTAGTACCAGGGGCTATTATACCAGCAGGGAGAGTATACGCTCTCACGGAACCTGAGAATGCTCATCTCCATGCCTACTTGGATAAACATTCGGCGTTGGGGTTCATACGTGACTCCAAGTCCAATGCAGCTTCTCCTTTGTTTTTTATACCCAAGACTAATGGGGAGTTACGCTCCTGTGTGGACTTCAGAGCATTGAATGCCATCACCATTAAGAACAGGTTTCCGCTACCTTTGATCAATGTACTGCTGTAGCAAGTCAAAAAGGCTGTGATTTACACCTGAATTCAGGTGTAAATCACAGACTTTTTGACTTACTCCAGCAGTACGTTGATCAAAGGTAGCGGAAACTTGTTCTTAATGGTGATGGCATTCAATGCACCGAATGCAAAGTGGGGACGAGTGGAAGATGGCGTTTAAAACACCTTTTGGACTATATGAATACCTTGTGATGCCATTTGGCTTGTTCAACGCCCCTGCGGCATTCCAATTTTTTCTTAACGATGTCCTGCAAGAGTACTAGGACCAGTTCATAGTGGTGTATATTGACGGCATTCTGATCTATTCATCCAGTGTGGAAGTACACACACAACAGGTATGTACCATATTACGAACCCTGCAAGACTAACATTTGTACTGCAAGATCAGCAAATGTGAGTTCAGCGTGACCTCAGTCGAATTTCTCGGTGTGATTGTAATCCCCTGGGGACAGGAAATGTCCGAAAGGAATATCATCGCCGTGAAGGATTGGCCTACAGCATTGAATGTTTGCGACATCCAATGTTTTATTACTGCAGATTCATCGATCACTTTTCGGACCTGGCGGCTCCCCTTACACGTTTGTTGAAAAAGAAGGTCATCTTCTAATGGACGGAAAAGGCTCAAAAGGGGTTTGAGGCTTTGAAGCAAGCTTTTGTATCAGCCCCAGTGCTTGTACATGCTGATCCCGAACGACCATACATCATTGAGGCAGACGCTTCTGACTCAGCTGTGGGTGCGTTTCTCTCCCAACGCCATATCACAACTGGCCAGTTGCTCCCTGTGGCTTATGTGTCGAGGAAGCTCCATCCTGCGGAATGTAACTACACGATAGCAGAAAAAGAGCTACTAGCAATATCTTGCGAGAAATGCGCATGCGCGGGAGTCCGCGCATGCGCATTTGTCAGAAGAAGTTGGAAACCAGGAAGAGGGAGCCCCGGAGACGCCGCGCTTCAGGTAAGAGTCTTTACTTTTATTTAATTTTCAATTAGGGTATGTTTTAAAAGGAGGGCGGGCGGGAGGTGGGTGGTGGGTGGCAGGCAGCTACGCTTCGCCCTGGCGTGTGCGTAGCGCTGCCTGCTTCGCCTACTTCGAAAACTGTGAAGCAGGCAGCGCTACGTACACTACGTGGGTGAAGCGTAGTGTCACGCCCAGGATTAACCATGAGTGGCTGGCATTCTAGATGGATACGCTCCAGCCACTGCCGTGCAGACGGGCCGCTATCTCCTGGCTGGTGGGTGGTCTGGCTGTACCAGCAGGAGCAGCTGTATTGAGAAAAACAAAAAAGACAAATTGTAAATAAAGCACTGATTGTGTGGCACAAAAGTTTTAAAGGTAGAATAACATCACCAGAAAAAAAAAACAGTGGTTTGATTATTTTTTCTTCTACGGGCTTTTTAAGTAACTACAAACAGAGACAGACACTTTCAGTTGAAAAAAAAAAGAACCTCTCATTAATGAGTATGGCATTATGCACTATGTGGAGTACAATTTGTGTGTTACACTAAAATATGAAGCCATGCTCGTTGCTAGCCTGCACGTCGCCTAGTTTTCTACTGTCTGCAGCTGGGGCAGCTGCAGTTGACAATTATATATTTTTAATTCCAATGGCCCTGCTCTTCTCCAAATGCATTTCTTTTTCTACCCTGTCTCCAAAAATGCAGGTGAATAATAAATAGGATACTACATCACACACCTCATGTATGTAATGCAGATATTAATATATTATCCTGTTTGCCGTAAGTAGACGTGAATCTGATGGACTGCACTACAGGGAAACTAACAAGCTATACAGATTGCATTTGGCACATTTTTCACTGTATATCCCATATGCCAAACTTGACATCAAATCATGCGCTTACTTCCACTTTACTCCATGGCCTCGCTCACCCCTGCATATTTCCAACAAATTCATTCACTGGGCAGAAACCAAGGTAAGGAAACTTGATTTACTTTACTGCGGGAGGTAGGTTAGAGGGATTAGACAGGTAGGGTAGAGCTTTTTTTATATAGAATAGAGGGGCCACTACACTAATCATCGATTCGTTCTCTTTGGCTTATTCAGTCATTTTAGCATTCAAAAGGGAAACAATAAATCTGTTATGGGAAACCATGAAATGTATTCTGGAATAACTTCACTTCACATGGTTATAGAATTAAATGTAGCACATCCCAAGAATGGATTTTCCAATTTGGTAGGCTGGGATAGAGGAACGTAGGAAAAAAGAAAGCTGTGAAATACTTAGAGGTGACTGAGTGGGTGAAGGCAAACAACACACTATGGGGCCGAATCCAATGGGGCCGAATCCGCATCGGAATGTGCTGTTCGGACTCCTTTCCGACAGAGCCATTCTGATGGGCTTGGTGGGAACAGAATCTGACTTGGTTTTCCGGATGGCTTCCGATGGGCTCGGAAAACCCATCCGCCATACGGAAACCCTTCGATACTCCTCCGGCCAGCTTTTTCCGGCAGAGGGAGTACAATGGCAGTTCCCCACTGCCTTTTTGTGCCGGTCTTTCCAGCACAAAAAGGCATAGGGAAACGTTTTTTGGGGGGCCCCCAGCATGGTCCCCATGGGTGCTTGGCTGCAGAATAGAGTCTTACGGGGCAACTACGGTGCCCCCCTGTTGATCCCTGCATCCGGTGGCAGGCACCTTAAGGTGCCTGCTATGGGGCGCAGGTATGAACTGCACCGCTGCTCTTTCAATGCATGCGTTCCGTTCGGAATGCATTCCCTCATTGAAAGGTATAGGCATGTGACCGAACAGGGTTCGGTTGCATTCTACTTGCAGGTCTGAAACCAACGACAGGACGTTCAGTTATAATTCCTGATCGAAGTCAGATGGACTCTGGTCCTTCAGACATCGGTATCACTCTGTGTGTGTGTTCGGTTTGCAATGCATTGAAAACATTGTAAATGCTGCATTAACTGAAGCAGACAATCAATCAATCAATCAATCAGTAAATTTTTAGAGCGCACAACTCACCTGTGAGGGTCTCAAGGTGCTGGGGGAGTGGGGGTGTTGCTACTGCTCAAACAGCCAGGTCTTGAGGAGTCTCCTGAAGGCCAGCAGGTCTGCGATCTTGCGGTGGAAGAAGGTGGCTAGGGAGTCGCAGAGGTCTTGTGATAGCGAGATGTCATTGGAGTTGGAGCTGGGGTTGGAGAGTTCCTTCACGATGTTGAAGAGCTCTTTGCTGTTGTGTGCGTTGTTGTCAATGCACTCTTTGAAGGATGTCCTTTTGATGGTTTGGATGAGTTGGTGGTGTCTGCGGATGGCGCTCTTGTAGGCTGTGTTGCTGTCTGGTGTCTGTTCACAGTGCCACTTCTTCTCGAGCCTACGGCATGCCTGCTTGGATGCCTGGAGGTCGGTGGTGAACCAGATGGCTTTTCTGTCGGTGCTTCTGTTCTAGGGTTTCGTGATCGTGTTGAGAGTGTTGGGCAGTCGTCAATCCATTGCCTGAGGTTGAGGGCGGCGGAGTCGGTGTCGGTAGTGTCCGTTGGTGGGTTTCGGGCAAGTGTGGTGACTAGCTGGTCTTCTGTGACTTTGCTCCAACTGCGGTGGGGGGCCCGTTGTGTGCGGTGGTGTGTGGTAGACTTCTCGAAGGTGTAGTGGACTCAGCGGTGGTCGGTCCAGTGGAGTTCGGTGGTGTGGCTGAAGGTCACATGGTTGCTGGCTGAGAAGATGGAGTCAAGCGTGTGTCCGGCGGAGTGGGTGGGAGTCGTGACAAGCTGCATGAATCCGAGGTTGGCAAGGTTGTCGAGTAGGGTGGTGGAGTTGCTGTCATTGGTGTTCTCGAGGTGGAAGTTCAGGTCTCCGAGGAGGATGTAGTCCGTGGACGCAAGGGCGTGCGTGCTGACGAAGTCGGCGATGGAGTCGCTGAACTGCGGCCGGGTGGTCTGTAGATGAGAGTTCCTCTGAGGGTGGTGTTTGGGTCGATGTGGAACTGGAAGTGCAGGTGTTCGGTAGTGATAAGCGTGCCGTCGGTGCTGGTTGAGATTCTGAGGGTGTTTCTGTGGACAATGGCAATTCCTCCTCCTGTTCCATTGGTACGGTCCCTGTGGGTGATCTTGTAGCCATCAGGGATGGCTATGGCGATGTCAGGTGCCGAGGAGGGGTTCATCCAGGTCTCGGTCAGGAAGGCGACGTCTGGGGAGGTGGAGTCGAGTAGGTCCCAGAGTTCGATGGCTTGTTTGCGGGCATAGAGGGTGTTGAGTAGAAGGCATAGGAGGCTGTTGTGACCTACCCCGGTGGACATATATTACACAGCCAATACTGCAGTCACAAATTTACCCATACTGCACTCCGGTCATAGGTGGCAAAAATGCCATGAGCGGGGAGGAGAGATGATGAATGATGGGTGGGATACATCTGGCTCACTTAACAATACAGCGAGTCAATGGAGTAGAATGAAAAATAAAAAAAGTAAAAAACTTAGGACCATAGCTTTGAATGATAACCCTACATAAACCAAGTAAGCAAAGTAGGTGATCAGCGTGCTCCTCATGAGAAGATCTGCCTTGTTTATTCATCCAATCAATCCAAATATTAATTCATGCTTTCATTCTAATTCACTCATAACCAGAAACATTAGGACTTTTTTGCTTTGCGTTATCAAGCGCGTTACTATATATGGAGAACGACCGATACGGTTTCTTCACAAATTCTTCACAGTCTATTTCAGTGGGAATTCATATTTTAAGATTTACTAATATTGATGAATACAGAGATTATTGATGAACTAATTGTCTTGAATTGATGTGATTTTCGGCTATATGCTGTGGAGATTTCTCATTGACTTGATACCTTATCTTCGGTACTATTTACTGGCCTCTGGAATCACTACCAGTTAGCTATTAGCCTTGAGAAAGTCGTAGTACTTATCAAGTACGGATGAAACACGTGTTGGCTGTTTTGGAAAATGGATATGGGTCTGAAAACCAATAAAAAGAACATTTGATATTGAAGCCTTGACGACTTTTCATCCTATCCGGTGGAACTGTGGAATACCTTACTTTCCTTTAGGACTTTCGTATATTTTGTACCTACTTAGCATCCAACATTGGTCCTTATATAATAAGTTGTGTTTAGGACTTTGTTTAATGAGCATGGGAGTGCGTAACTAGCTGGCTCTCTGTTGGTCAGTATATTGAAAGGTTGATTCGTCAACTTGCCATTGGCACTTCTGGGTAGTGAGTGCCCACAGCTGTCTCACCACCCCGCTATACTCATAGCAAATGTATATTTGTTACGCCATTTGACTGGATTTGTATGACATTTGTTTTTTTTAGTTGTGCGGTTCTCTCCCAATTTGGGAACACTACTACCTTTCTTTGTTATGGCATTCTTTGTTAATGTAAAAATTCCCATTATGGCAGACTCTGGTTCTCCCTTAACCATTTTATCAGATGTCAGATTGCACGATAAATGGAAAGGATCCATCACTTTGTGTCAAACTGACATTAACCCCAAGGCTTTCGGCGAGTTTGACATAGACATCTTGGGATAATTCAATTATAGACTGGAGATAGGGAGATCCATATTCACAAAGGTGTATGTTGCAGTTAGAGGACACAATATCATTGGTTGACAGGATCTGGGAAAATGGGTTTACATCTTATTCCAAGTTCTGATAATCCAATTGCTCTTGGTGATCCCCCTCAAGGTTACAGTCCTGCTGGATCTAGAAATGATTTGCATCCCAAAACAGATTGTTTATGTCTCACAGATCATACTTCTGATATCAAAACGTTCTTGGATAACTTTCCAAATTTATTTTCTGAAAAATTAGCTACTGTCAAAGGTTTCCAACACCAAATTAGGTTGAAATCTGATGCTCAACCTTTCGTTCATAAGGTACGTCCTTTGCCTCTTAGTGCAAAGGATGAACTTAAATCTGTCCTTAAAAAATTGTGTGATGATGGCATCATTGCTCCTTGTGACTCCTCAGAGTGGGTTTCTCCCATTGTTATTGTCCGCAAAAAATCTGGTGAGGTCAGATTATGTGCGGATTTACGCACCTTAAATAATAACATACTTATTGACTGCCACCCTCTTCCCAAAATTCACGAACTTCTGGCAATTTGGGAGGTGCGGAATTTTTCTCACTCATTGATCTGCGTTCAGCTTATCATCAGGTTCCCTTAACAGTTGATTCTCAGGAGTTCACTACTTTTGTCACACCATTTGGAGTGTTTAAATACCTTAAACTACCTTTTGGCTTGGCCTCGGCAGCCAGCGTATTTCAAAAAATCATGGACAATCTCTTTAAGAACATTCCAGGAGTCCAAGCCTACCAAGATGATATTTTAGTCTATGCTAATGACTGGGAGACTCATTTGAGCAACTTATCTTCTGTTTTAAGCAAATTAGATGAGGCAAGCATGATAATCAAGGCTGAAAAATGTAGATTTGCCACAGCAATTGGAATACTTGGGTCATACACTTTCTCCGGAGGGTATCAAGCCCAAAATGTCTCTCATTAAAGCTATTAGTCACGCCACTCCTCCCAAAGACGCACTTCGGTCTTTCTTAGGCTGTGCAGAGTACTACGCCCGTTTTGTTAAAGGGCATGCACAAACAGTTGAGCCATTGCGTTCTCTCCTCCGTAAAGGTTCAATATTTGATTGGTCTGAAGAAGTTTCAGCTTCCTTTATTCAAGTTAAGAAACTTATTGTGGATGCGCCTGCTCTTCACCCTTTTCACGACTCCTCAAAATGTTTCATTATGGTAGACGCTAGCCTCACGGGGTTAGGTGCTGTTCTTTTTCAATGGGTCTCAGGTAAAGAACACACCATAGTCCTCTCCTCAAGAATATTAAAACCATCTGAAACTCATTACAGTACTATTGAACGCGAGGCTCTTGCCTGTGTTTGGGCCATAGAAAAGTTCAAGAATTACATTTGGGGACGTCAATTTGAACTGTTCACGGATCACAAGCCTCTTACGCAGTTATTAACTGGTAACGGACTTGGCAAAGCATCAGCTAGGTTAGTTAGACTGTTGTCTAAGTTACAAGAATTCCATTTCTCCATTAAACATACTTCTGGAGGGAGAAACTTCAGAGCTGATTGCCTTTCTCGCATGGCTTTTCATGATCCCTCAGAGGTCGAGAATTTAGAAGATACAGAATGTGTCATTGCTACTCTTGATGATGTAAACTCTTGTCCTAATATCATGGAAGAATCCTGGTTAGAAGCACAGCACAAAGATGAAAATCTTAAACTTGTCTCTGAGTATATTGTTAAAGGTTGGCCAGAAAATAGGAAACTTTCCAATGAGTTGAAAGCTTTTGCCATGGTTGCATCTGAGTTATCTTTAGTCAATAACATGGTTATGAGACACGATTGGCTTGTTCCCCCTCCAGTCTCAGGACAAACTTAAGACATCATCCTAACTTAAGTCTGTCTTAAGTCTGTCTTACGTTTGTCTTAAGTCTGTCTTAAGACTGTCTTAAGTCTGTCTTAAGACTGTCTTAAGTCTGTCCTAAGTTTGTCTTAAGACAAACTTAAGACAAAATCCTAACTTCTGTGAATACCAAAAGTAGGAAGTTTAGGATTTTGTCTTAAGTTAGTTCTGTGAATCGGGCCCGTAGTGTTTACAATGACTGGTATCCTCGTGCCAGAACTTTGGCTCGAGGGTGCTTGTCGCATGTCATGTATGCTTTCAAGCAATGTTCCATGGTCCGGTGCTGAACATTGCATGCCAGGATTCTGACAACGTTACTCAGTTGTCAGAGATCCTGGTAAGGGGCGGGAGCGTCTGGTTGTGGGTGCTTCTAAACTTGAAATAAAGAAACACTTACTCTACTCCGAGTTTCTTTGGACATCATTTACTTCACGGCCCTCTCAGTGGTTGTCCTGGCCTTTCCTCTTTCCATGCCACCAACTTCAGTGAAGTGTCAGAGGCTGGGATCCAGTCCTCTGGCGTGTCTCTGCTAGATGTGGGCATGACAGTCATTCCAGAAGCCTCTGGCTTTGTGGAGCTGGAGTTGCGGGGGGCATGCAATGACTGAGCGTGCTTCCTCCTGTGCTTTGGGGAGCAGCTTTGCAGGGTCGCTGGAGATGCCTGTGAAGAAGATGTGTTGTTGCGGCCTCAGGCTCATATCTTGAGGGCAGGGCACTGTGTTCTACTGCTGGCATCCATTCAACATGGTGGGACATTTCTTGCCCTCGCTACAGCACTTCTTCACTGGGACAGATGGCGGCAGGTACAGCAGCTTACTTGAGCCTCAGCAGGCAGGAGGCATAATCATTCACCGGCTCTGCCATACCTTGAGGGCCTTCGGGCGCGTTCTCAAGTCAGTGCTGCCTCCTTCTCATCACACTGCCCGCTGATTCATGCAGACTCTTTGCAGGCAGACGTCAGCAGGGCAACGGACTGTTGCAGATGAACAGTCTCTTCTCTCTCCTCTTTCACGGCGGGGAGATGGT
Organism: Triturus cristatus; assembly: GCF_964204655.1. Taxonomy (NCBI): domain Eukaryota; kingdom Metazoa; phylum Chordata; class Amphibia; order Caudata; family Salamandridae; genus Triturus; species Triturus cristatus. The sequence continues at coordinate 37,573,383 of NC_140594.1, forward strand.
TACCCCTCTCTCCACAGGCTGTCATGCTAGCATCAGGTGCAGGGGTTGCCTCATGCTCTGGCTACACTTCCCCCCATGAGGAACAGACCCTCTCATCGCCGTTGTGGGGTCTTGGGCCCTAGAGCCTCATGCAGCATGAAGGATGACACAGACCCGTGACATATGCAACTGGCCCAGGGCACGTGCGCCCGGCCCTTTATTATTGGCAGGGTCACCTGACCGGTGACACCTGAGATGGATGGGTGTGGGATGAGTGGGGAGTGGGTACATTTCTGGAACACTAGCACATGCCATAGCAGGATACTACAGGCTCTAAGGGTGTGTAACTATAGCACCGTCCGTGGGTGGGAGAAGGCCAGGTTCACTTTCAACATTTGGAGGGTAGGCTATGTTACATATGACTTACTCATTCATTTATCATTCTGTACATTGCCCACAGGTTGTCAGGCTTCAACAGGTGTTCATTTCCTTTATCCTCATTAAGCTCCGCCTTGGGAATGCGTCCGTAACTATGGGCGGCCAATGAACAGCGATTACACAATCTGCCGAGTGAGTTAATGTTAACGCTTTGATCAGTGGACAGTAAAGTTATTTTTCTGTCCTGGCTGTGACATAGCTTCACTGCATCTTCCACGGCCGGTATTCACACCCCTCAGAGGTGACACAAAGAGGTAAATCTCTTTTTCCTTTCAGAGTGAGTAGCACCAGCGATGGACGCATGCATTTCATATTTGATTATTTACTAGCATGGAAAATATATCTGCAAGAAAACACACTCCTTAGGCGCTTAAGTGGCTGTTTTACTGACAAGAAAAAAATGAAGAAATATATTGGAAGAAGCTCTACTGTACTGTGAGCCTAAATCAAGACCACTGTCTGCTGCCTGATCGATTACAAGGAACCCAATGGAAACTGCATTGCAGGTTTATTATGCATGTCTGTGATGGAACAATAATGCATTCTGGTAGAACTGAAGATAATAATGCATGAGAATAAATATCATTGTCTGCTTCCTACAGTGCAGGACAGATCTGAATATCCAGCATTTATCAAAAGAATTAAACGCGGCGTCCCCAACGCCAGAAGCCCCCGAACCAATACAATCGAGACTAGAAACACCCTTGGATAATTTACTCGGTATAAAGAGGTGGAGTGGCCTAGAAATCGGTGGATTTCCCAGGTAAATGGTACGTTAGATCAGGGTAATTACAGGTTAACAGCTAGCTAGGTAAGTGGTTAGTTAGATCAAAGTAGTTACAGGCTAACAGCTAGGTAAGTGGTTAGTTAGATCAGGGTAGTTACAGGCTAACAGCTAGGTAAGTGGTTAGGTAGGTCAGGGTAGTTACTAGGCTAACAGCTAGGTAAGTGGTTAGTTAGATCAAGGTAGTTACAGGTTAACAGCTATCTAGGTAAGTGGTTAGTTAGATCAGGGTAGTTACAGGCTAACAGCTAGGTAAGTGGGTAGGTAGGCCAGGGTAGTTACTAGGCTAACAGCTAGGTAAGTGGTTAGTTAGATCAAGGTAGTTACAGGTTAACAGCTATCTAGGTAAGTGGTTAGTTAGATCAGGGTAGTTACAGGCTAACAGCTAGGTAAGTGGTTAGGTAGCTCAGGGTAGTTACTAGGCTAACAGCTAGGTAAGTGGTTAGTTAGATCAGGATAGTTACTGGGCTAACCTCTTGTGATCTGTTGTATCTTTAAGGCAGATGCAGTGATGTTCTGGTGAGATATGTTTTAGCAGTGGGGGAGAGTGGGGGCAATCAGTGAGCAGAGTGGAGAAGAAGATTTGGCTGCACCCAATAAACAGCTGTCCATCTGGGCCCATGTTACATAGAGTGCCTCAGGCGTGTAATGGGTGTGTGTGCCTCTTTTCTGTACCCCTAGGGCACTTTAGTATTATAGAAGAGGGTGCAGACACTTGTGCCCCTTCCGGTAATAAGATAGCGCCGGTGCACATATAGCACCGCCACTATTGAAATGGGTGTTCCCTCATTTGCATGGGGTGTGGCTACAGGCAAATGGGGGAATCACTGTGTCTCTGTGCCATATTAGGGCCGTAGGCGCAGAGGCAAAGAGATGGCGAACAGTATGTGTATCCCCCCCAGGGAAGCACTTCGGAGGGGCAAAGGTGGTTCCATGGGCCCCCAGACATCCCTTGCAGGCTGGTTCAGGCACTCACTGCACCCGCACTCATTGCAACCTCCTGCAGTGTGATCTCTTTCTCTCCTTGAAGTGCAGAAGGATTGCCGCCTGCACAGAGAAAGACAGTCCAGCTGCTTCAAACAGCTGGTCCGCCTTTCACCAAGGGCAGCACAAGTTCACAATGGCACTGACCGCAGTGCAATATTTGCAATAGCGAGCCCTGTACCTGTTTGCGGCCAGCAAACACGTTTAAAGGGGCTCCATATCGCTAACAGGGACAGTGCGCCCATTACCTAATACTGGCCCTGGTGTTATTTATTGAAGTAATTGGGGGTCCAGTTCACCCAATATTTAGTAGATTGAATGGTTATGTTCTCAATAGCTGCCAGAAGCTCAGATCATTCAGCTGCAGCCTCATGGTTGAGGGAAGAGCCTTCCTCGATGCAGGACCGCGTTCTTTCGAGTTACTACTGTTATGTTTCATCATTGGAATTGAGGTGGGAACATTGTCTTAGTGTCAGCTGAATGCCAGCTCTGGTTCTGAATATGCACAATGCCTACTTGCTTCTGTACTCTGGGTTCCTTCTACCCAAGTAATCTGTGTAGAGTGTGTAGGATTTTTAATCGTTTTAGGAGTCATTATAACACTTAATTAAGAGTCCATATGCTCCCATTTCTTCAAGTTGAGGGACAACTTTGAGTTTTGATGGGCTGGCTTTACAGCACGGCTGTTGCCAGACACTTATGTGAGAGGGGGAACAACCTTTACAACGCAACTTTTACAATGCACTACACTTACAACGCATTTTTTACAACGCACAATCCATTACAACGCATGACATTACAACGCATGACACTACAACGCATTTTTAAAAACTACCTTTACAACGCATTCCATTACAACGCATACTACCATTACAACGCATAATATTACAACGCATAATATTACACTACACTATCCAACACTTACCCTACTGTTGCACCCCCTGGAGTTAGAATAGTAATTTTTACCCCTATATTATCCAACACTTACCCTACTGTTGCACCCCCTGGAGTTAGAATAGTAATTTTTACCCCTATACTATCCAACACTTTCCCTACTGTTGCACCCCCTGGAGTTAGAATAGTAATTTTTACCCCTATACTATCCAACACTTTCCCTACTGTTGCACCCCCTGGAGTTAGAATAGTAATTTTTACCCCTATACTATCCAACACTTTCCCTACTGTTGCACCCCCTGGAGTTAGAATAGTAATTTTTACCCCTATACTATCCAACACTTACCCTACTGTTGCACCCCCTGGAGTTAGAATAGTAATTTTTACCCCTATACTATCCAACACTTTCCCTACTGTTGCACCCCCTGGAGTTAGAATAGTAATTTTTACCCCTATACTATCCAACACTTTCCCTACTGTTGCACCCCCTGGAGTTAGAATAGTAATTTTTACCCCTATACTATCCAACACTTACCCTACTGTTGCACCCCCTGGAGTTAGAATAGTATTTTATACCCCTATACTATCCAACACTTTCCCTACTGTTGCACCCCCTGGAGTTAGAATAGTAATTTTTACCCCTATACTATCCAACACTTACCCTACTGTTGCACCCCCTGGAGTTAGAATAGTAATTTTTACCCCTATACTATCCAACACTTACCCTACTGTTGCACCCCCTGGAGTTAGAATAGTAATTTTTACCCCTATACTATCCAACACTTACCCTACTGTTGCACCCCCTGGAGTTAGAATAGTAATTTTTACCCCTATACCCCTATACCCCTATACCCCTATACTATCTAATACTTACCTTAAATGCAATTTAATATTATGCGTTGTAATGGTATGCGTTGTAATGGTAGTATGCGTTGTAATGGAATGCGTTGTAAAGGTAGTTTTTAAAAATGCATTGTAGTGTCATGCGTTGTAATGTCATGCGTTGTAATGGATTGTGTGTTGTAAAAAATGCGTTGTAAGTGCATGCGTTGTAAAAGTGTGCGTTGTAACGACATACATCCATGTGAGAGTCACCTAGAGAGGGGCTTTGTCATTGCCCACATGTTAGGAGCCAGGAGTACAGGATTTGATTGGGCAGAAGTTATGTGCTTGCTCCAAAAATACAATTCCAGATGTCCTCGGATATCCGAAAATGCAAACCGTGCTTCCATCCTTCTTCTGCGGTAGGGTCACCAGCTCGCTGGGTCAGTTAGCATTGTTTGTGTGCCAGCATCATCAGTGCTTTCAGCTTTGCATGCTGCAGCTCAATCCACAGAGCATCTTTACCATCCTCTCCTCCCACTTTCGGGGACCACCTCACTGCGTGCCTTTTTGCTGCATGTGTGGAAATGTGGATTTTCCTGGTCAGTTATGTCCCCTATCTTGGACCCCAACGGTTCTATATGCATGTTACAAGTACATGTATGTTCCCTCCAGTTCCAGTTTCTAAGACGCAAACATATGTGTGTCTACCGTCAACATGTTCTCTGTCAGATCCGCCATCAATGGGCTGGATATTCGATTCCTAAGTATAAAAGGCCACCGACTTTATATGGCCAAGTTACTCCATTTTTACAGTTCAGGCGAGTAGGCCCGATTCTGTCCTCAAAGCCTTTCCCTGCTCTCTGTCTCTGACAGCTTCAGCTTGAGCTCGCATCTGTATCCATGAACTTTGTCCTACTCTCTGTGCAGCTAACGGTGCCTGCCTCGGCCAGTTTTCGCCTGTCTGCCAAGAAGTTGTATTTCACCTTCGAATTATCTATTTTGCTCTTCAGCCGATGCATTCTTGCCTAGTAGTTTAAGTAAACATTCCTCCAGTTACCAAGCAAAAGGCCAGGCTTCTCTGTCTTCATGCAAGTGATTCATAGCCCTGTTGCTATGGAAAGTTTTCTGCCCCTCGCATCTCATATAGACACTTAGACGCTTGTACACGCACATAGTCAGTATAGAATAGATTCTGTCCGAGAGTCTCTTCCTTGTGGATAACATAGTTCTTTAAACATAGGATGTTAGATATGATTTGGGATTAGGATGACTTGACCCCAGACTTCTCGTCTCCACATGTAGAGCTAAATGTCAAGTCCCCTTCACCCCCTAGTTACACGTCAATTACACGTCATGCTGCTGCGCGCGCATCTATGCCAAGTATTATCTTATAGATCCACCTATGTCTGATAATGCAAGCCAATTATGTTTCTTTTATTCCTTATTACGCCTAGTTTCGATTATGTCACTGTTACGTCATTTTTCTTATCAAATGTTACGCCTTCTACATTCGTTTCATTGTAATGCACTTATTATAAAAATGTATGTCTGTTAATAAGTTATTGTACTTCACTTCCTGAACCCTCGTGGTGACGGAACCTGAAGGCCGCCACTCGAGTCGGCCATTTTGAATGGAATAAAGCCCATTAGAAAACCTCTTATACCACGGATTCTGCCTCTTGTTATTTTGAGCTATTTACTTTAATTTAAGATTCCGCATGAAATTCAGTCCGGTAATATTTATTTTATTTACCACATAATGGCGCCCGAACAGGGACACTTTCTCATCTCACGCGCCGGCGGTGCGTTGCAGGCCCGGTCTCCTGCCACAGCTGGACGGACCATAAACGCGTACCAGCAGGATTTCCTGTAAGCTCCCTCCGGTCAAGCGGGGGCGACTGAGGCTGCGATCAACCCAGACGAGGCGGTGAGAAGTGCGAAGTATCCCGACCAGAGCCTAGCTGAGAGAGCAAGATCCGAGGTATACAGAGGCCCACCAGGTTTTCCGAAATTCCGACGTCCAGAGGGTCCGATGTCCGCAGTTATCGAGTCCTGTCCATTCTCTGAGGCCTTCCGTTTCAAGGAGCTACTCGGTGAGTACCATCGCCGGGGAGGCATGTTGACGTGCACATAGGTTGTGCCGGTCAAGACGGATTTGGGTACACAAATCCGGTCTGCACTGTTTAGCAGTGTATATGTACTGTTTAGCAGTATATCAAGTATTCCGAAGTATTCAGTTATTGTCAAGAATTCAGCGTGGTGATTAGTTAAGCAGACTGTCATCATTGTCGACCATTATTAAATGTTTAATGTTTAATGTTTAAAGTATTCAGAAAATGTCTTGCATATTGTGGTATGAATGACTGTTCATTGTTCACTGTTCATTATTGTGTTTCTCGTATTAAGTAAGTTCAAGAGTAAGTATCAGATCAGTTGTTAATATGCCGCTCTTCTCGAAGTTAAGACAGATTACCACCAGAAAAGGGGTGCTTGAAGAAGCAGTTCCTATTCCTCCTAGAGACACTCCAGGACATTTCATGTACCATAAACATGGCATAGATGCCATATTGTTTCTTGATCTATGGGTAGATTATACCAAGGGATTACCGGAAAGTCAAAGGTGGCCCATAGCGGGAACCTGGGATGCAGAGTGCATCATGAAAGTGGAGGAAGAGTTATGGAAAAGAAAGGTCAGACAGTCACAGAAAGACGCTATCGAGTTATGGCGTAAAGAATCTCATAGACGAACAGAAAAAGCACGTAGACAAGAAGAGAGGAGTAAAGAAAGTTCAAATAAAGTTCAAGAAAATCTATTAATTGAGGAAGGTATCCGAGTGAAATCAGAACAAGTAAATAGACAAAGTAATGCTCTTATGAATGGTATGTATCCCCTTCTAGCCGAAGGATTACCTAAGGCTGCTCCAGAGATACCAAAAGACTTGCCACCCCCATTATTTCCAATTAAGGTACATCCAAAAGGGCGTCCCAGAACCGCAGAAGACGTTTTCCTTTCCTCATATCTAGATGATGCAGCCCCCGAGTATGCTAACGCCACACCACATAGACCGTCTGGCGGAGGGGTTCAACGTCAGGATCAGGTATCTGTCCCCGTGCAACAGCAAGTCCCGACGCAAGTTTCGGCAAGCACATCTGTTTCCGCATCTGTTTCCGCAGTCGACTCTACAGGGGTATCGACACCCATAGTTGCTGTGTCACGTTCAACGAACCCTTTCACACCCGACGCCCCAGATGGGGCCACGGGAGGTGCTAGCAGTACTTTTACACCACCTAGAATAAATAAACTTGTCTTTCAAGAGTCAGCACATTCACGTACACCTAAGTTCGTAAGTGAACGTGCGCTTAAGGAACTCCTTGTAAATTGTAGATATGACCCGGTGGTTGGTAAAGAGGATGAAATGGTCCTGGCATCATTACGTATTAGGCGAGCCGCAGAGTATTTAGCAAGGTTACCAGGGATGACTACGCATCTGGATAACATATATCATTTTGTTCAAACAGGACGAGATCCAGGATGTATTAACAGAGCTATGGAATTCCAGAAAGTAGAAATACAGGGGGAACTGTTACGTTTCCTCATAAACTGTGTGATCAGAAATCAAGATCGTCCGGGGGTAGACATGAACGTAATGCTTACTCTTACAAGATGGAGTCAGAATATATCAGAAGGGAGACACTATAAGCAAAATTGTATAATAGCCATGTGCCGAAAAATCCGTAAAGAAATAGAACGTATTCATGCAGAAAGATTGGGAACAGACGAGTTTGAGCAAGATGAAGTGTCCGAATCAGGGGACTCTGCAAGACAGTCAGAGACCATAGCCTATGTAGGCAGAGGAAGATCCTGTGAAAATACTAGATGTTTTTCTGATCCCATACATTCTGTATGTCCAAATAATAGCAGAACGTATCCAACGCCTGTAATAAATCTGAAGTCTCCTGAACATTCGTTTCAAGCCGCAGATAAAATACTACGAGAACGAAGGGGTTACCACCTCCTCGATTCCATGGATGAGCAAGAATTAGCCAGATCAGCCGTTCACTGGATCGTTAGTCCTGAAAAATATGGTGATGAGACCGTAGCACACACGTTTCTCAATCTCAGTACAGATGAACAACGTTTAGCTGGAATCTATATGATTCAGCAACTCCTCATATTATATAAGAGCCAACATGCTGATCCTGGTCCTTTACCTGATATATTAACGGAACTACTCACGAACAGATGGAGAGGTTCTAGTAACAAGTTAATTAAAGAGATATTAGTGTCACGTAAACAGTATGTCCTTTTTGTAAGTCCGGATTCTCTCTCGCTGCCCCATAGAGAAAGAACGCCGTACTATATGGATAGACAAAATCCTTTACGAGAAGTGCACCCAATAAAAGGCGAAGACAATGAGTTTCACCGTGTATTTGTTTACACACCCATATCAAAAATGGAATTATTAGAAATGAAGAAAGTAGTACCTAGCCATGATAAAGACCCAGCGGGTTTCCACCGAGAAATTAAAGACATGTTACTGATGGGAGAGTACACCTTTCCTGATATTATGACGATATTAAAGGTGCTTTTGCCTGCTGGCATTTATGAAAAACTGAAAGAAAAAGAGTGGGAAGTGGGAGACCAAAAGATAGACTGGACAGCATTAGCAGAGGAAGAAAGGGGCCGAACTGCAGGTTCGGGGCTCGGGGATAAAGTTAAACTATTACCAGGTTTACTAGTACAGGTACTGCCACGTTTATTAACTACAAAAAAGGAAGATTGGGGTGCAATCACAGCCTGCAAACAAAAGCAAGATGAAGACACAAGCGATTATTATGCTCGATTTGAAAAATGTTTTGGTATAAATAGTGGTATAAAAGCAAGTAGTGACTCATATCCACATTTATTTGTGACAAAATTAGTGGAAAATGCATTACCTCCAGTAAAGAATAGAATATTGAAATTCGAGAGTACCTGGCAAAGTAACACTCCGTCGCAAATGCTACAAATGTTACAGTATCATCACAATAGAATTAGGGATGAACAAGAACACGAGCATAGACGCATGAAGGATACAAAAATGAAAATGCTAGTTTCTCAGACAGTACCAGCAGATGGTCACAAAAAGAGTGTGACACATTCTGGTGATTCTGCAGTTCCTGTAAAAGAAACCTGCAATTACTGTAAACAACTGGGCCATCATGTACACGATTGTCCAGTCCTGAAACGTAATATAGCTACAGGCATTACAAAGGAGAGACCACGATTAGTTAGACAAGATCAGAATGAACAAGGAGCTATGCTGCATGGACAGTCCGTGCCAGTTCAGCAACAGTCCATGCCAGCCTCACAGCAACCCATACAGTTTGTGCCAGCTGCACCACCGTTGCCTGCTACTGCCACACAAACCGCAACACGACAACTGTATCAGACTGCACAGTATGAATACCCTGAATACCAGCGTTACGCATGAACCAGCCTAGAGAGGGAAGTTGACTTACCACTTATCGAGATTCCTGTAGATCAAGAAGGACCTTATGTACATAGTGAATTATTAGGTCAAGATAGAAAATTCTTACTCGATACAGGGGCAAGTCGAACAACTATAAAACGTAGTGAAGTTCCAGGGGCACCCCTCTCAGGCTCTCAAAATGTTTCCCTTGGTTTTTCAGGAAAACCTATTGTTAATGAAGTATCAAAGCCTCTACCACTTACGATAGGACCTTTGACACGAACTACAGATTTATTGCTTACTAAATCATGCCCAGAAAATCTGTTAGGAATTAAAACTCTGAAAGCACTAGGAGCCATAATATGTTGTTCTCCGGAAGGAGTAAGGTTGTTTTTACGTGATTTCAAAGGTCACTATGTATCCAGAGACATGGATTCCCGACTACAGAACTTACCAGCGCATCTATGGGCACAAGGCCCTACTGATGTTGGCTGCATGAACATTACACCATACCGAGTCACACTGAAGGCAGGAGTGGTACTACCACGAATGCGACAATACAAGTTACCACCCGATGCTGTAGTGGCTTTACTGAAGATCATTGACGAGCTAGTTGCGCAAGGAGTGGTTGTAGAAACCAACTCCAATGTGTGTAATTCACCGATAATTCCGATTCTTAAACGAACTGATCCTATGGCCCCACCAGTATATCGATTAGTTATTGATTTGCGGGAATTAAACAAATGCATTGTGCCACAATTCCCCGTGGTCCCCGATATCTCATCATTACTGACAGCCATTGATTCTCAAGCTACATTTTTTACCGTAATTGATCTCAAGAATGCCTTTTTCAGCGTCCCAATAGATCCGGAGAGCCAATACTTATTCGGATTCAGTTTAAATGGGCGCAGCTTTAAATTCTCACGCGCTCCCCAAGGATTTACAGAAAGCCCCAGCATCTACAGCCAAGCACTGAAACGAGAACTTGACAGTATCCACATGCCTGTCAATACAGCACTGCTTCAATATGTCGATGATCTGCTGATCACCGCGAGAAGCGAGCCAGAATGTGAAAAAGCTTCTCTGACAGTTTTACATTTCCTAGCCGACAAGGGGCACAAGGTGTCCCCTTCTAAGCTGCAATTCTGTGTTCAGCGAGTTATTTATCTTGGTCACTCGCTGTCCAAGGAGGGAAGGCAGCTTACACCAGATCGCATCCAGTTAATTGCTAACATGTCAATACCCCAGACACAAAAGGAGGTGCGGGCTTTTATAGGCCTCACTTCATATTGTAGACAGTGGATCCCTCAGTACGCATTTCTAGCAAAACCACTCATTCAGTTAACCACACAGGAGGCAGCCACATCGACTGTTCTCCCTTGGACTCAGGAACATTCACAAGCTTTTGAAAGCCTAAAGGAAGCTTTATGTCAAGCACCTGTTTTAGCAACACCATGTTATAGCAAACATTTTACACTCTTTGTTACAGAACGCGAAGGTACTGCCTTATCAGTACTCACTCAGGATCAAGCAGGATCACGCAAGCCATGTGCTTATTTTTCCAGTACATTAGATCCCGTAGCTCAGGCTTTGCCTGCATGCCTGAAATCAGTGGCAGCGACAGCTTTAGCAATTAGACAAAGCGATGCCATAGTATTAGGACACCCATTGACAGTACAAGTACCACATGCAGTAGAGGTTCTTGTGAACCGAACACAAACACAACACTTAACCATAGCAAGACTTACTGGTTATGAACTGACATTGTTTCAACCACACATAGAGATCCGACGGTGTAATACATTGAATCCTGCTACACTATTACCTGTAATTGGAACAGACCCACTAGCTCATGATTGTGTTGAAATCATTGAAATAAAGACGAAACCTAGACAAGACTTGACAGACGTTCCATTGCTAGATCCAGACCTGACGTTATATGTAGATGGTTCGTGTATGAGGACAAGTACAGGAAATTTAGTTGCCGCATATGCAGTCACAACAGACACTGAAGTTATTGAGACAAATTGTATAGATACTTTGTCAGCCCAAGCAGCAGAACTTGTTGCTCTAACACAAGCCTGTATTCAAGCCACGGACAAGAAAGTCAACATATATACTGATTCACGTTATGCATTTGGAGTCGTACATGACTTCGGAGTGCTTTGGCGGGAGAGGGGTTATTTAACTTCTCATGGAACACATATTCAACACGGGTCCCTCATTCATGCTCTGTTAGACGCGATTCATTTACCGACTGCAATATCAATTATGAAATGTAAAGCACACACGAAGGTTACTGATATCATTTCTCAAGGCAATGATTTAGCTGACAGAACAGCCAAACAGACTGCTCAGAATTGCACATCCGACATGACAAAGCCAATAGTTCAGACACCAACACAGTGTATGACAATTAAGGATCCCACACTTGATGTAATTGACATACAGACACATGCCACAGCAGAAGAAATAAAGAAGTGGACTGAACTAGGAGGGATCCAGACAGATCAAGGATGGATGACGAAAGAGAAATCTGTATGGTTTCTCCCTGATTCCATGGTTCAAGCCATTATAGCTACAGTTCACAGTCCAGCACATTTAGGAGAGAAGGCTATGCTAGACAGCATTCAGCACATTTGGTTCAACAAACATTTACGAGCAGCAGCTAAACAAAAAGTTCGTACCTGTATGATATGTTGTCAGTTTAATCCAGGAAAGAGTGTTCCCGTAGAGCAGGGTGGATTTCAGCCTCCTGACCATCCTTTTGAAGTCCTCCAGATGGATTATATTCAGATGGAACGTTGTCGAGGATTCAAATATGTCCTCGTAGTTGTCTGCGCTCTCTCCCGTTGGACAGAGGCGTATCCCGTATCAGATTACACTGCCCCGACTACTGCCAAGCAGCTAGTTCGAGAATTCTTCCCACGGTACGGTTTACCACGTGTTGTATATTCAGATAACGGCCAGCCTTTCTCATCCGAATTAATGAAACATGTCTCACTTTTGTTGGGATATCAGTGGAAATTCCACTGTGTCCGACACCCCGAGGCAGCAGGTCTCGTGGAACGACATAATCAACTTTTAAAAATCAGATTGTCCAAAATATGTCAGGAAAAAGGTGTGGACTGGATAGTAGCCTTACCAGTTGCGCTATTCTACATGAGAATGGTAGCACACTCTCGAACAGGGCTATCCCCGTATGAGGTGATCTTTGGTAGACCACCGAATATGTGGGGGACGCCTATACCCCGTAAAATAACTGATGTTGACTGTAATATGCTGACAGATTACCTGGCTTCCTTGATGTCTGCACTACAATCTTCTCGTTCACAGGTGGTCGCAGCTTTTCCTGACAACACTGAGGTGAAACCCCATGACGTGGTCCCCGGGGACTTTGTCCTGGTTCGGAATTTTGATAGGAAAAGCCAATTGGATCCTAGGTGGAAGTTGCCTAAGCAGGTCCTGCTGACGACCAGAACAGCTGTGAAGATCGAAGGACGGAAAGGATGGGTGCATTCCACCCATATAAAAAAATTTCATGGACTACCTTCAGATATAGACACTGTGCCCTGCACTCCCTCACAGACTGATTCAAAACTTCCTTTTGTTGAACAAAATGACTCTCAGTGCTATAAACAGAAACTCAGGTCCAGATCTAAACTGTCGGACGATTTGATTGTTTAAGTCCTCTCCAAGGTGAAGCGGTTGAATCTGTCCCGACATGTATCCCTTAGGTCTGAATGATGCAGAGTCCAGAATCATAATGAAACGACATGCTTATTGTAAATTACTGCGTAACCACTGTATTGTGACATTATTAATTTTGTTTTTATTGAGTATTTTAGTAATTATTACGAGTATGATTTTGCACATATATCATCCTGTTTCTAAACGTGTTTTCAATATAACTGATGAACATTCTTTTAGTGACCTACCGCCACATGAGTTGTCCTATAGACTTGCGCTGCGCAATAACACATTCATTAGTATGTTACATCATTCCCATCAGACTAGTAATGCGACCAATTGTTGGGTGTGTGGCCGACTCCCTCCCTATCAGAATAACAAAGGAGTTCTGCCTTTCTTTCCACATCCGTTTACACGCAATGGCTCCTGTGGAGCATGGTTTAGTTTATTAAATTCCATAGACCCAGACACAGCAGTTTATCAACAACATTGGATATGGGGAAATCTAAATCTAGTTTTATTCAAAGTCTGTCACCCTAATAAGGAGGGTCACCCCAGTAGAACAGGAACTGATTTAGAAAATGAAGTGTATAAATTAGGTAATTTTACGCCTAATCTTATGATTTTGAATGTCAAATCCGAAGTTGAACTAATTCTGCCCACTATGTCAGTATTTCCAGTAAAGGGTGAATTATGTGTGAGAAAAGTTGGTTCCATACATATGGGCCATAGCCAATGCGTTACTACAGTAGAATATAGTGATCAAGGCAAATCTTCATTTAGAGCTTCTCGCCATTCTTACTTTATATGTGGTCAGACGGCATATATGCGTCTGCCTCTAGATTGGGATGGTACCTGTTACATAGCATTCCTTCTGCCACCTGTTTTCCTAGCTCCTCCTGATTATTATCGAAATGTTCATTTAGTACACAATAGAGAGCGAAGAGATCTCCCAGTTGTCGATTATACTGAGACGGCATGGGACAAGTATGTAGATTTCAATAAAGGTATCTTTCCCTATATAGGTACAATATCAAATAGTAAGCTGATACGCAGACTCACCAAGACTCTTGAAGCTGTAGTAAACGAGACTATAGCCGCCCTAGGCAATCTGACAGAGGAACAATCAGTGATGAGAATTGTTGTTCTCCAGAATCGTCTTGTCCTTGACGTCATCCTGGCCAATAGGGGCGGAGCTTGCAGGGTCATCGGATCCAGCTGCTGCATTTTCATACCAGAAAATTCGCCATCTGTATATAAAGCTATAACACGCCTTCATAAGATTGTAAGCCAGATACACGAGAATCCAGGCACTTGGACGTGGTCCGGGTGGTTTTGGAGTGTGATATCAGCCTGGGGATGGAGAGTTCTATCCTTCCTAGGTATTGGCCTTCTTATGCTTTTCAGTTGTTGCATATGTTTGCAATGTGGACCAGCGATTTGTGGTCTGTGTGCCACATCGTGTATTCCACATCAAGGTTTTCGCTCAAGATCCCGGAAGAAGAAGGAAGAAGAAATGATGCTCCATGAGCAAATCGATGGAATGATGAAGATTGATGTCTCGTGAAGGGCAAGAAGGGGACAAGGAGGGAATGTGGAAATGTGGATTTTCCTGGTCAGTTATGTCCCCTATCTTGGACCCCAACGGTTCTATATGCATGTTACAAGTACATGTATGTTCCCTCCAGTTCCAGTTTCTAAGACGCAAACATATGTGTGTCTACCGTCAACATGTTCTCTGTCAGATCCGCCATCAATGGGCTGGATATTCGATTCCTAAGTATAAAAGGCCACCGACTTTATATGGCCAAGTTACTCCATTTTTACAGTTCAGGCGAGTAGGCCCGATTCTGTCCTCAAAGCCTTTCCCTGCTCTCTGTCTCTGACAGCTTCAGCTTGAGCTCGCATCTGTATCCATGAACTTTGTCCTACTCTCTGTGCAGCTAACGGTGCCTGCCTCGGCCAGTTTTCGCCTGTCTGCCAAGAAGTTGTATTTCACCTTCGAATTATCTATTTTGCTCTTCAGCCGATGCATTCTTGCCTAGTAGTTTAAGTAAACATTCCTCCAGTTACCAAGCAAAAGGCCAGGCTTCTCTGTCTTCATGCAAGTGATTCATAGCCCTGTTGCTATGGAAAGTTTTCTGCCCCTCGCATCTCATATAGACACTTAGACGCTTGTACACGCACATAGTCAGTATAGAATAGATTCTGTCCGAGAGTCTCTTCCTTGTGGATAACATAGTTCTTTAAACATAGGATGTTAGATATGATTTGGGATTAGGATGACTTGACCCCAGACTTCTCGTCTCCACATGTAGAGCTAAATGTCAAGTCCCCTTCACCCCCTAGTTACACGTCAATTACACGTCATGCTGCTGCGCGCGCATCTATGCCAAGTATTATCTTATAGATCCACCTATGTCTGATAATGCAAGCCAATTATGTTTCTTTTATTCCTTATTACGCCTAGTTTCGATTATGTCACTGTTACGTCATTTTTCTTATCAAATGTTACGCCTTCTACATTCGTTTCATTGTAATGCACTTATTATAAAAATGTATGTCTGTTAATAAGTTATTGTACTTCACTTCCTGAACCCTCGTGGTGACGGAACCTGAAGGCCGCCACTCGAGTCGGCCATTTTGAATGGAATAAAGCCCATTAGAAAACCTCTTATACCACGGATTCTGCCTCTTGTTATTTTGAGCTATTTACTTTAATTTAAGATTCCGCATGAAATTCAGTCCGGTAATATTTATTTTATTTACGTGGCCTCCAGATTCTCTGGTATCCGCCTCAAGTGAAGAAACCCTTGACCTGTATTTGTTGATGGTGCTTCGAGTGCTGCAGCGCCTGCTTCTAAGAGCTGCATATCTCCGCTTCTTTCTTCACCTCGCTGTTATCTTCTGTCCGTCATCCACCATGAATGCACTTTCTTGTGGGGCTTTACCTCCTATTTTCTGAGCACAGACCTGCTCTGTCTAACAGCGATTTATCACAGCACTTCATATGCATTCATGTCTCTGTGATTCACTTCCCTGTCCACCATCCTCTCATGCTACTATATTTTATGGACAATTGGCTTCTCAGTGTTTTTGTGTTGGTCTCTTACCCCTTCCAATGTCTCATCCAATGGGCTGTACACCTGAGTTCACCATCGTTGTGATTGTAAATAAAAACATACACATACATGCAAAAGCTAACCCTTCAAAGGGCTGTCAGTGAGCCCCTCCTATGGCATGAAAAGCGATCAGAAGCGATGCAAGAAAACAGCATGTAGTGAAGGACCCCCGCGTCTTGGGTCTCCATTGGCAAGTGAACATGTTCCCACCACACACCAGCTAAGTTGCTTATGAGTTAGAGATTATTTGCATCCTAGGGTTCCCAGGGGGTTGAGTTTGCCCCCCATTGGCACAGCTGCCTTTATGCAGCATGTACAGTTGGTCCCACACACTACACTCAGGATTGATGGGATTGTCTGTGGGCAACAAAACATCCTCAAGCATGGCCACAATGGGGTCTATCCCTCAGTTCCTAATCTTTATTCAAATTTTATTTTACATTATTCCTGTTTATGCTTTTTCTAAAGAATTATTTTCATTATTTTATCTTCATGTGACTCATATAGCGATGCTGCAGTCACACACGTAAAACCAACATGATGAGGACATCTTTAAATTATGGTGAGAACCCCCATCAGTAGTTGCCTAACCATCAGCATGACGCCTCCTGAACCACCCCAAAAACCTCTGTGTTGCTGTGGTTCTGGGCTGTTGCCTGGTTCTTGGCCCTCCATTAAATCACAGTAGGTTCTGACCTATTACTTCTATCTGGGTCCACACTTCAATGATATTGAGTTTACCAGCACCGCACAAATTACTACTAGTGACGGGAAACACACCACAGGTTTGCAGTCACTATCCTTCTCCTATTGTGTAACTCACTACATTCTCGCTATGGTTACTAATCACATTCTCACCTTCACTCACCAGCCTCCTCATGTCAGCACAGTCTCACATCTCGCACCGACAACCTCACCCTAGCTTTAAATCACACTTGTGCATCCCTCGCCACTGTCTCACCATCACTACCCATCACACTCTTGCAGAACTCACCACAGCCCTTTGCTACCTATCACATTCTCACCATCATTCACCAGTATCACTATCACCACCCACAAACTCTCACATCACTCAACAGCCTCACTAGAGCTGTCCATTACCTTGATGCATCTCTCCACACAGATTTACCATTGCTACCTATCACATTCTCACCATCATTCACCAGTATCACTATCACCACCCACAAACTCTCACATCACTCAACAGCCTCACTAGAGCTGTCCATTACCTTGATGCATCTCTCCACACAGATTTACCATTGCTACCTATCACATTCTCACCATCATTCACCAGTATCACTATCACCACCCACAAACTCTCACATCACTCAACAGCCTCACTAGAGCTGTCCATTACCTTGATGCATCTCTCCACACAGATTTACCATTGCTACCTATCACATTCTCACCATCATTCACCAGTATCACTATCACCACCCACAAACTCTCACATCACTCAACAGCCTCACTAGAGCTGTCCATTACCTTGATGCATCTCTCCACACAGATTTACCATTGCTACCTATCACATTCTCGCATCACTAACTACAGTATCACTATCTATCCCTCACAATCACTTCACTCACCACAATTTCACCACAGTACCCATCACACACACACAGAGCTCACCATTGCTATTTGTTGCTCTACAATCTCACCATCACTACCATCACTCACAGCACACCCCACCGCGTGATCCTCTCTACAGATGACAATCACACATCACTCACCAAAGCCTCCCCATAGCCGACAATAGCAATCTGATCCCAGTCATCACTCTCAATATTGCTAACATTACCCTAAAATCACTTGGTTGTCTGACCCATACTATCTTACGCCTCATATCCAGGACTACTGAAATTATGCAGCGATTTCTGCATAGTTATAGATTTGCTGCATTTGCCACATAATCCATCATCTGCCACATAATCTGCAGATTTTAACCAAAACAAAAAGTGTTTATAGCTCAAACAAATCAAAACTTACTAAAAATGCACCAACACATGGTGCAGTGCAGTGGAAGGTACTTTGCAAAGTCAGGCTGGTCACGTTTCTGTGCTTATTGCTATATTTGGGTGTTAAACTGGTGCTAATGAGGTACAACCAACGCTCCGAGTGTTAACAAGTGTAAAAATGATGAAATAATGAACTAATACTATTACAAAATGTCCTGCTTTATGCCGCATAATTTGCCTTTTCTTAACGCATAATTTACTCATACTTGCTGTATAATTTGGCTATCTCCTGCCGCATTTTTCCAGTGGCCCTGATCGTATCCTCTCATCACTGACCAGTCTCACCATTGCTACCCATCAGCTTCACATCACTCATCATGTCACCATCATAGTCAGAAGTTGTTCACCGAAGACTCACCACTGCTCTTTCTGTGCCCAGCACACGCTGGCAGAGAGATATTATAGTATTGCTGTATAAGTGTTTGAGAGTGGTGGCTGTGCCCTGGTACCAACTTGCACATTAATGTGCATTTCTGCTGCAAACCTGTGAACTCTCATTGACCCAATGAATACGCAAAGGGGTTCTGATCAGTATGCCATTGAAACAGATGTGACAGGGCTGCTGTAGGTGTCATTGATGTAAACTGCACCCATTTGACTGAGAAGATATGATAATAACATCATTGAGAATAAATGATAATTAGGCTTCATGCATCACATCTGGTATTTCTAAGCATGACAAATTACAGGAGCTGTTATTTCTCAGTGTAATGGTACTCAATTTACCAACTTTTGAAAGGATAGAACTTGGCACCTGTGGCTCATTGCTTTATGCAGCACAGAGATCCTTGACCTCTTCTTCCACGCTACCTGCAGTTATGTTACTGGTGGAGATTTGTAGAGAACACTATCACCCAGGAGGGAATCCTGGCACTGAGCAGGGGTGAATTTAGCCAAATCTAGGCCCTAGTGGGACTACTCAAAAACCCAGGTCTTCAGCTTCTTACGAATTCAAGAAATGAGGAGGAGGCTCTTATGTGTAGTGGTAAGTCACTCCACGCTTTAGGAGCGATGTAGGAGTAGATCTTACCGACAGATCTGGTTTTCCATCTGTGTGCGATGTGTGCAAGTAGAAGTTCCAGCGAGCAAAGGTGTGTGGAATGTTTGTGAAACAGATACAGTTGTTAAGGTATGTTGGGCTAGTGCTATGTAGCGCATTGAAAGTGTGAGTGAGGAGCTTGAATTGTACTTGTTTGTGTATGGGGAGCCAGTGGAGCTCCTTCAGGTGTGGTGTGATGTGTGTGCGGTGTGGAAAGTTGGCAGTGATTCTGGCTGCTGAGTTCTGAATGCTCTGCAGCGTGCAGGTGAGTTTTTTGTTGATCCCGTCATCTAGGGTTTTTATGTACTCCAGCTTGCTTGTGGGGACAGCATGTGTGATGGTTTTCCGGGTGCTGATTGGGAGCCATTTGAAAATGTTTCTCAGTCTGCAGGTTATGGATGCCTGAGGGGATGACGGTGTTGACTTGGGTTGGAATTTGTTGTTGATGATGGTCCCAAGGTTCTTGGCATGAGTGGTGAGTGTGGGTGTCGGTCCTGCCACTGTTATTTACCAGGTGCAGTCCTGCCGTGAAGTGCTTTTCCCAAAGTTCATTATTTTGATCCTGTAGTGTAGGTGTTCAGTTTCAGGCAGTTAGTCTTCATCTACTGGGTGATATCCCTCATGCACGCAGTGAACTTGGTCCAGATACTTGTCTATGGGTAAGCAAATGAGTTGCGTGTTATCAGCGTAGGAGAGGACGTCAATGTTGTGAGGGAAGATAATGCTGGTTAGAGGAATCATGTATGGATTATGGAAGGTCAGGCTCAGTGTGAACCTTGAGGAACTCTGCAGATGAGGTCGTGGGCATCTGAGGGGCATGGTGCAAGGCTGACAGACTGGATGGATCCAGTTAGGAAGGAACAATCCAACCGAGTGTGCAGCCTTGGATTCTGATATTATGTGTAGGCATTGAACGTGAATGGGGTGGGAGTGTAAAAACACTGCGGAGAGGTCCAGGAGGAGGATGGCCACTGTGTCTCTTCTGTCCAGAGTCATGCAGATGCTATCCATGACAGTGATGAGGGCAGTTTCCATGATGTGGCTGGGTCTGAAACATGACTAAGCTGTGTCGAGGAGTTGGTGGTATTTGACATAATCGGGGAGAAGTCTGTTCATAAATTTCTCTAAAACCTTGGAGAGACTTGTAGCAGGAAGATTGGTTTGTAGTTCATGAACTACTACTCACAGTATTATTTTGCTGTTCTGAAAACAATTACATTGATTTGCACCTCTTTTACACAGTGAAGTTGCAATGCTATTGTGGGTACCCTGCGTTTCAATGAGGCAGTAAGGTACTGATTCTGCACTCTCCATCAATTCTTGCTGCTGTGCCTTATCCCAGTTGCAGCTTGCACAGTGTGTGTCTGATTCGATGCATACCCTGACTACAGATGCAGCTTTGCTTATAAGCCAGGAGTTAGCTTTAGTTCCCTCTGATTTCTCCTAGTAGGCAGGCAAAACCATTTGAGTCCCAACGGGCACAGGACATGCCTGTAGCTCTCCTTCAGCTCTATAGAATGCAAAATTGTCCCAAAGAAGCTAGTGCAACATTTAGAAGGATAAATGCCTGCAGCTGTTGCTGGGGAGTGACTGTGGTCATTATGCTTCAGAGGACCTGCATTGCTCAGTTCTGCCTACTGTCTGCCACTTTAATTTTTTCTTTATAGACCTGGGATTTTATGAGACTTTTAAAAATATTTACATAAGCTCTGATGTGTATCTTTGTCTGAGGGAGAATGGCATCTTTTCACTTCCATTCCGAATACCGGAAAGTAGTAAAGTTAGACTTTTGGGTTAAGTTTACCTTTGTGAGTACCGAAAAGTATTAAACTTACCTTTGTGACCTAGACCCTTGGTGTTTATTTTTCTTTCTCTGACTTCAAAGTGAGAGGATTTATGTGACAATCATGCTAGATCATGTGGGACTGCTTGAGGAAGGCTTTACGATAAGATTTTTTCTCCAGCACACAAAAACATTTAATTGTCTGAAAATGAACTGTTCTGATGATCAAATCAATACATTGGGTGATGACATTTCCACACATTATCGTTTGTGTGCTGCATACATTTATCAGTAAAACTGTATGTGAGTGCAAATGTTATGGTAATTTCAATTAAAGATGTGTTTTCTGTAATGACAGTACGCAACCCTACCATATATACTCCACTTTGCCACACTCTACTCTACTCTACTCTACATGCCACTGTACTCTACTCTGCACCACTCCACACTATGCCACTCCACTCCACTCCATACTGCGTTACTGCACTCTTATCTGCTCCACTTCACTCTACTCCTCTCTACTCTGGATCACTACACTCTACTCTATGCCAATGCACTCACCCCCACACTGCTCTAGTATGCACTACTGCACTCCCTGCTACTGCACTTTACACCACTCCACTCTATATCACCCTGTTGCTTGAACATGACATATCTTGAAAAACACAAGAAGCGTTTGGCAAAACAGGAACTATTCATTTAGTTAAACAGTGCGGCCGGGAGAACAATTACAGGAATAGGGTCTGAGGACTGTCTGTGTTCTTGTGTATCTAAGCTGTGACGCAGGGTGTTGGCATCCAGGTAATGATGCAAGTAGCTCACAATGTGGGATGGTTGCTAAGATGGAATGTATACTTTTGTACAATCGATCTGACATGGGTTTTTATACAATTCATTGAATGACGTAAAATAGTTCTAGCGATCCCTTTTTGATAAGGGATGTGAACCTTTGTCTTTAGAGCCATAAATTAATGTATTCAATGAGGAATCCGGGCTGTCTTTGGCCTTGCATGGACACAATGCGGCCTGTGGGTAAAGTGTCCAGATGTCCGGCATGGGGAGAGTGTGGTCACTTGTGTGCACTGTGTGTGCTCTGTCCTTATTGGCTATCTGTTCCTAACTTCATGTGGCATCTGACTTTATGGTGTTTTGAGAATGTGCCTACCCCTCCATCCTTGTGTGGATTATTGGAGCAAATCTGCCTAGATCATTCTGGTCTCACTGCACCCATCTGTGGGATTGAGCTGGGGTTTCCTGTTTACACATTTGTCAGCCGGTTACATGCCACCCCACCTGTCAATCAATGACCTTGGTCCTGGGTCTCAGCACCTGTCTCACCACACATTTCTGAGTCAGGGTTGACGTGGAGTTCATAACAGGTGAATATGTCAAGAAAAATGCAATTTTGTTTTTATACTTCAATGTATCATTATTCGTATTGACATCCACTTTCTCAATATTAATAACCATACTCTACAACACTGCACTCTATGCCAATGCACTCTGCTCTGTGCCACTCTACTGTACACCAGGGCACTCTATTCCAATCCACACTGAGCCACTATAATTTATTCTGCACCACTGCACTCTACTCTGAAACAATCTACTCTGCCCCACTCCACTCTACTCTGCACCACTCTACGCTACTGCACTCTATGCCAATGCACTCTACACCACTTTACTCAAAACCAATGCAATCTATGCAAGTTTCCTCTACACCACTGGACTCTATGCCACTGCACTCTATGCCATTATACTCTGGCACTGCACTCTATGCCACCGCATTCTACTCTGCATCACTGAACTCTATGCCAATCTATTCTGTGCCATTGCACTCTATGCTAATGCACTGAATGTCACTCTACTATACACCACTACATTCTACAACAGTATTCTCTGCTACACTGCAATCTCTGCCACTCTACTTTATGCCACTCTGCTCTACGCTGCTGAACACAATGTCTCTCTTCTCTGCATCACTCCACTCTACGCCAATCCTCTCTAAGCCACTATAATTTACTATGCACCACTGCACTCTACGACACTCTACTCTATACCACTGAACTCTAGGTCACTCCACTCTACTCTGAAGCAATCTACTCTATGCTGCTGCAGTCTACGCCACTCTATTCCACTCAGAACCATTCCATTTATGCCACTACACACTATGCCACTCTTTTCTACACCGCTGCACTCAATGCCACTGAACTCTACACTATTGTGCACTGCACCACGTTACTCAAAACCAATACACTCCATACCACTGCATTCTATACCAATCTACTCAGCACCAATGCAGTGTACATCACTATACTCTACTCTATGACACCGCACTCTATGCCACTCTACTCTACACCATTGTACTCTATGTCACTGTACTCTGCATCACTCTACACCACTGCACTCTACACCACTGCATTTTCTGCCACTGAACTCTATGC
The DNA here is from genome assembly GCF_964204655.1 of Triturus cristatus. Taxonomy (NCBI): domain Eukaryota; kingdom Metazoa; phylum Chordata; class Amphibia; order Caudata; family Salamandridae; genus Triturus; species Triturus cristatus. The sequence goes on from NC_140594.1 coordinate 37,596,830, forward strand.
CACTCTACTCTGCACTACTTTACTCTATACTACTGTATTCTAATCTGCACCACTCTACGCACCTCTACTGTACTCTACGCCAATGCACTCTAATCTACTGTGCACCTCTGCACTCTGACACTGTACTCTACGCCTCTCTACTCTACTCTACACCACTCTACTCTATGTAGTGTACAATACCCCACTCTGCCATGCACCACTGAATTTGTCTCTACTACACGCTACTCCACGCCAGTCTAGGTCACTCCACTCTGAACCATCCACTATGCACTCTAGGACACTACTCAATACTGCTGTACTCTATCCTGCACCACTCCACTCTACACCACTTTGCTATACTCTGAAACAATGTACTCTACACAACTGTGCTCTATGCCACAGCACTCTAAGCCACTACACTCAATGCCACTGCAATCACAGTTGCATTTCTCTAATCTATGCCACTCTACTCTACGCCGATGCGCTTTACACCTCTACTCTATGCCACTGTATTCTACCCTGTACCACTCCACTGTACTCTGAAACAATCTACTCTATGCCACTGCAATCTATGCCACTCCACACCGTGCCACTCTACTCCACTCTACAACACTGCACTCTAAGCTGCACCACTCTGTGCCTCTGCAGTCTACGCTATGCCACTGTACCCTAAACTACTCCACTGGCACTCTACTCCACCCTATGCTACTCCACTCTTCAGCACTTTACTCCACTCTGTCATTCTACGACACTACACCACTGTACAAGACTCTACTCAACTCCCTCTATACCTGCCTATGCCACTTTACTCCCCTCTATTCTATGACACAACACTCCACTCTACTCAACTACAATCTATGCCACTCTACTCTGCCACTCTATGCCACTCCACTTGATGCCACTCAACTCTACAACACTCTGCTCCACACTATGCCCTCACTCTGCTCCACACTATGCCCCTCCACTCTTTGACAATCAACTCCGCTCTATGCCACTCTTCTCTACAACACTCTACTCTGCACTACACCACTCCTTGACACTCTACGCCACTCCGCTTGATGACACTCTACTCAGCTCTGCCAATGTACTCCACTCTGCGCCATTGAACTCTATGCTCTTCCACTCTACAACACTCCACTCCCTCCACAACATGCCACAACACTCTATGCTACTCTATGACACTCCGATTCACTCCCCTCCACACCACTCAATTCTACTGTACACCACTTCACACCACTCTTTGCCATTCCATAACACTCTGCTCCACTTTACGACACTCCACTCCACACCACTCTCCTTTACCCCACTAACTATTAGCTATGATTAACAGCAGTCACTCTGGTGTACAACATTGCTAAAACATATTACGTTGGTAGTGGGGACGAGGGCTGTGAACTGTGAGTTAGATCGGGCTGCGAAAGTAGTCATTTTTTATTGTTTTTAACTAACTTTTAAACTTACTGTTGGATTTTTGTGGAGCACTTTTTCCCGGCAATACTTTCAGGAGCTGCGGCGCCCGTCCCTGCGAGCGGGCCCGCCTTCTTTTCCCAGGTCAGCGCTCTAGCGTCCTACCCCATTCCTTATTTAAATGCACGCTGGCGCGAGTGCGCAGCGTGTGTTACGTTGGTAGTGGGGACGAGGGCTGTGAACTGTGAGTTAGATCGGGCTGCGAAAGTACTAATTTTTTATTGTTTTTTTTTTTTTTGTTTGTTTTTTAAACCTTTATTACAGAATGCAAAAGATATACAAAGATGGGCCTACAACCTTCAGGCCGGCCGCTAGCAAACAGTGAGAGCATAAAATACAGTTATTAAACACAAGCGGCAAGTGATAAAGGTCCCAGAAGTCGAGGGAAGCGTTGGCGGCCACACCGTCCGGACCCCCCAACTGGCGGTTCCATTTTTTATAAGAAACTACAAACAAATCCACAAGGCAGCAAAAGTCAAAGCAGCATTATGAGCTCCCCTGGGGAGGACCCTACCGATCCACAGGAATAGGGGGGGGGACAGGCCGGGTCAGAAACAAAGTAGACACAATACCCAGAACCAAGGTGACAAGCAGACTAGGGAGACTGGGCCACTGCCAAGTCAGGCGTCAGCGGCGGGGTACAAATCCCACCACGATAGGAGTTCCAGGGGCCCCACACTTTCACCCATTTCCCAGGCTTACCTCTCGCCACATACACTACCTTCTCCCGAAACATACACCAATCCATGTTGTCCTTCCACACCGAAACCGTTGGTGACCTCTGGGAGCCCCACAATTGTGCTATGTCACGCTTGGCCACCATATATCCCAGGGTCACCCACCACGTCTGCGGCACCGTATAATCAGTCGGCTCCCACACATTTAGCAGACGTCTCCTAGCCTCGGGAAACAGCGCCACATGCGTGACCGCTTGCAACACCGCATGTACACCACGCCAGAATCGCGCCACCTCCGGGCATTCCCACAAAATATGAATGAAGGTCCCTAACAAACCACACCCACGCTTACACAGCCCATCCACGGCATATCCCATACGCATCAAACCCGGCCCCGAAACATAGACCCTGTGGAGTATTTTGAGCTGGACGAAGCGAAGGCGGGCCGGTATGGCCACCTCTTTCGGGGAGGCCACCGCAGACACCCAGTCCTCGTCATCCAGCTCCAATCCATCGGCGACCCATGCCTCACGAAGGCCAGTCAGCAGTCCCGAGCGATCGTTGATGAGCTTTTTATAAATCAATGAGATAGTGCCATCCGGTACATGCCCATCTAGCACTCTATCTTCCAGAGGGGAGCACTCCGGGATGGAGGCAACATCCGGGAATACAGAACACAGCGCATGACGAACCTGTACATATCGGAAGTACTCCCTGTCCTGCAACTGGAATTCCTTCTGCAGCACATCGAACGTTTTGAATCCCCCCCTCGTCCAGAGATCGCCCACCCTGCTGATGCCTATCATGTCCCACTTCTCAAAGCCTTTCGAGGTCCACAAGCAGCCCAGTCGCTCAGATGCATACAGTGGCGTCGCCCGGGTCAACCGATCCTTCCACCCCATCGCCAAGTTTGCCGCGTGCCACACCCGTACCGCGACCCGCGTAGGGCCCGTTAAACGAGCGTCGAGCAATGTATTTTATTGTTTTTAACTAACTTTTAAACTTACTGTTGGATTTTTGTGGAGCACTTTCTCCCGGCAATACTTTCAGGAGCTGCGGCGCCCATCCGTGCGAACGGACCCGCCTCCTTTCCCCAGGTCAGCGCACTAGCGTCCTACCCCATTCCTTATTTAAACGCACGCTGGCGCGAGCGCGCAGCAGACGCGCGCAGCAGGCGTGCCGGCGGCGCACCAAAGGCGCGCCTAAGGCAAGCCTGTCTGCGCCCATCCACGCCAGGAATGAGCCAACGGCCAGGTCTACTGGTGGTGTGGGCCCTTTACGGTATGCGCGGTCGGCGCAAATGGGTTTCCGGCCGGGGCAGCCCAGGCATTGCTTTCGTTTTATCGTGGATGACGAAATACAAATGTATTCTTGCCCCTATTGTCACTACTGTATCTGCAGGCATGCTAGCAGAAATGGTGGAGGGATGGGTGGTGTGCCTCCTCTGTCTGGGTCCGGGGAGGGGGATGGCTTTGGGTCGTCTGCCGCCCTTTGTGATCCGGAGAGGCGAGCCTTAGCCTCGGAGCCTGTGATGAGCTCAGTCAACAGCATTATGGGCATCCTTCTCAACGCTCGCTCAGTGGCCAAACATAAATATGAATTAGAACTGTTCCTAAGTACGCACTCCCCCGACCTGGTCTTTATTACTGAGACGTGGACAGGTGTAGCCTCTAGCCCTGACCTGGAATATTGCTCTACCTCCTGGCTATGCGTTATCCACTCAGGATAGAATGGACAGTAGAGGAGGTGGCTTAGCCATCATCTATAGGGAAAGTCTGAAGGTTCAGGCTAGGGCTGTAGATAACCTACACGCAGAAGCAGTGCAATTCGGTATTAAACAAAAAGACATGAATGTTCTTCAAGGTCTGCTGGTTTATCGGCCACCAGGGCCTAGGGCCGCATTATCGTTGGCTCTCCAATCTCATCTGGAGTCCTGCACTGACGCTAAATCGTATTCTATTCCCGGCGATTTTAATTTCCATCTGGAGTTAGACAACAATCCTGATAACACCAGACTTTTAGATAGCCTGGAAGCTTTTGGATGACAACAATTGGTTTCTGTCCCTACTCATATTGGTGGTCACACCCTAGATGGTCTGTTTTCCAGCCATCCTGATCTACTTTTCTGTAGGGCAGAACCCCTCCCCTGGACTGACCACAGTGCTGTCTTCTTCAAGGTAGGGGTTAAGATAAGGGCAGTGGGTGCTCCCCATAAATCTACTAAGATCATGTTTAGGCGATGGAACAAGATTACCTGTTCTGACCTAACAGTGGCGCTGGACAACTCTCCTCCAACTCTGAATAGTAATAACGAGATGGCAGCATCTCAGTTTAATGACTGGATAACAGAAGCAGTTAATCAGGTTGCCCCCTTCAGGTTGCCACACATAATAGACGTCCACCGGGTGCCCCATGGTATGGTCCAGAACTCAAACAGTTGAAGGTAGAATGTAGAAGGCGCGAGCGACTATGGAGAGTGGAATATAGTAGGGTGAGCAAGTCAGCCTACAATGATGCCCTGCATAAATATAAGCAGGCTATTCGGAGCACTAAGAAAGACTATTTCACTCAGAAAATTTCGGAGGCTGGTAATTCTGCCAAAGAACTTTTTAAATCAGTAACTTTTTTGACTAGATCCCAGCAGGCCAATTTGTTTAGTCCCTATCAGGCTTTTTGTGATATGTTGGCTGTTTTTTCCCAAAACAGGGTGTCGACAATCAACGACGAGCTGGCCAATTCATTAAGCCCATATTCAGTGCATTGTAAGCAGTCGATACTCTGTACGGAGGAGGATTTGACGTGCAGCCTTACCTCCTTTGGATCCCTATCTAAAGAGGAGGTATTGGAGCTGTTAAACTCTATAAAATCAGGTGCAGCTACAGATCCCTGTGCTCCGTACATTATGCACCTGGTGGCTGATAGGATTGCTCCCATCCTCATGTCCCATTTCAGGGCTACCTCTGATGGCTAAGGTTGCAGAGAAGGCCATAAATTTACGTTTGACTGATTACTTAGACAAAAATGGCCTGCTTGATAGGTCTCAGCATGGCTTCCGGCCCAAACACTCTACTGAAACGGCAGCAGAGGGTATTCGGGCAGCAGTTGATGGAGGAGGGAGGGCAATCCTTGTCCTCCTTGACCTATCTGCCGCTTTCGATACCGTAAATCATGTGGTTTTGTTACAGCGATTAAAGGCGGTAGGGATTGCGGAACGGGCCTTGGCCTTATTATCTTCATTCCTGGACAACAGAAAGCAAAGCCTAAACTGGGCCGGCCTACATTCGGGCAATTTTGCCTTGCCATGTGGCGTACCACAAGGTTCTGCTCTTTCCCCGACCCTATTCAACGTATATGTTAGGCCATTGGCCAGATTAGTCAAGAAACATGGCTTAACGTTAGTGTCTTATGCTGACGATTCACAATTGGTGATATCAGTTACGGACCATCCTGATCTAATAGTGGCCAAATTTCATGCTTGTCGTACGGATGTTTTGGAATGGATGCGCCCGAGTTTTCTAAAAATTAACACAGAGAAAACAGAAGTTATGGAGTTTGGCAGAGGCCCTTCATTGTGGAATACTCTTTGGTGGCCACCTGAGGCCAGGCAATATCCCCTACCGGTTACTAAGGTGAGGAACCTTGGGGTGATTTTTGATGACAAGTTGAACATGTCAGCTCAGGTTAACAGTTTAACCTCTTCATGTTTTTTCCTGCTAAAAACTCTGCGTAAAATCTTCCCCTATATCCCTCAGGCGTTGCAGAAGACGGTGATGGCCGCTCTATTTATGTCCTGATTGGACTATTGTAATGCTATGTTCCTGGGTATTGATAAATACCAGGTTGGTAAGATCCATTCTTTACAAAATGCAGCGGTCCGTGTCATTCTGAACTTACCTAGGGGTCATCCCACTTCTATGGGCAGAAGATCTTTACATTGGCTCCCGGTTCAGCAGAGAATTGAGTTTAAGGCGCTCTGTCTGGTACACCGGGCATGTTTCGGTGGGGGTGCTAATGATGGAAGGGATAGGGTTAGGCATTACATCCCCTCTCGTGATCTGTGTTCGGCTAGTCTTGGCCTCATTTGCCCTTCTAGATTTAGACTAGCAAGATGGGGTGGTCGCTCTTTTGCCACCTGTGCAACTAAACTATGGAATAAGCTACCAGTGGGCATACGACTCCAACCGAATTATGTACTTTTCAGGAAGGCCCTGAATTCTCTTCTGTTTCAGATCTATCAGTAACCGCTCCTTTGTTACCGACTATGCACACTTTAGCGCCGAGACGCCGTTCTGGCATTCGAGTGCTTTATAAGCTTCTTTATACTTATACTTATACTTATTGGCAAAACCAATGACTCTTGCAGAGGTGAAACCTATTGGCTTTGCCAATGTTTGTTCAAACTTAGAGAGCAGAATTTTGGTAATACGAGGTAATTATAATTTTCTGCATGGAAGACAGTGGGCCAGCCCAATGGAAGGAACAAGGAACTGGAGATAGAATTTTTGGGTGCAAAAAAAATCCAAAGTTTGCCCTTTAATCTGGTGATTTAATGTGATGCATCTCACCATCAGGGAGCTTACTGCTCCCAACTGTGGGGAATCCATGTGCTTGTTAAAGACACTGAGTGAAAATAAAACTGCTCTTTAGTGCAAGTTTTGTAATAAAATCCAAAAATGTGGTACTTAAATTAGAATTAAATCTTGGGGTTTTGATAGGTTAGTAATACCTTCATCGTAGCTTTCAGGGGCACTTTGAAAGCCACATACAGTAAATCAGGCTCCTAAACGTTTCAAGAAACATAACAGATAGGGATTGTTTAAAAATAACAGGAAGCCCATCTTCTATTTTGTTAAGGTGGTCCCAGTGAAGGTTTAACTAACCAGGCAGAATTGTGGCCTGGACATAAGACGTGGGATTTTGATGAACCATGATTCTGTTAATAACTCTATATCAAGCTGATGGTCTAAAATAAAATAAGGCATTTCAATGTTCAGATTTGACTTAGACCTGGCGTTAACTAAAGCATATCAGAAATTGACAGTGCTTAATTTGAGACGGTGGTGTCAGTTTTGGGTACGAGCACTCATTTTTCCTCATCAGATATTTACCGAGCGCAGGAGAGGGAAAAGCCCACAAAGGGGAAAGATGGAGAAAGAGAAGAATAGAACAAGCATTTACAATGCAATGGTCTCGGCATTGGTAAAGTTAGAGCTATTGGCATTGCTCATGACAATGCCGTTTCTTTAAATGTTTTAAAAACAAAAACATAAACAAAAATAATGTCATGAGCAATGCCAATAGCTCTAACTTCACCAATGCCGAGACCATTGCATTGTAACTGCTTGTCGTTTTGAGAATCTGGTCACCCTACCCTTACAGCCATCTGGTACTCACATGAGGTCAACTTTGCAAACATGTATTTTACTGCTTTTTTAAACTATCACTGACACCTTTTTATTTTTTACAACAGAAATATGCAAATAGTTAGAGTTGGAACTGCATATATGTAACTTGCTAGAGTGCCGAGTCTTTCTTGCGTATCTTTTTTAACTGTATATATGTACCTTGTTTGCGTGTTTGGTCTATCTTGTGTACCTTCCCTGGTTGTCCTGTATAGCGCTCTCACACCTTTGGGTAAAGTTCACGCTATCTAAAACTTCATTAAATAAATAAATAACGCCCCTAACAACCTCCAAGATAGCCGTCGCATTCGCAAGTTATTAATTATTAATGTTCCTTTTGCATGTTTGGGTGGGATTTAAAGATAGTTTTGCGCGCAGACACCTGTGTGTTTACACAAGACAATAAATTATACGTCCGTTTCCCACTGTCACGATGGGTAACAGGTTCCTACGACGCACGTTCAAGCTAAGGAAAGTCCTCCAACATGAGAGGAGCTTCGTGTGTCGTGTCCACAGCAATCCTTGCTGTTTTTCCTGTCGTTTCTGCTTCCGGTTCTCGAAGAGAGATGCGGAAGTATTAATATTGCAGGGCAAGTCATGTACTCTACTCAGATGTAAACAAGAACCTGTGTTGCTTCCCATGCACACCTTAGGGGCGTGTGTCGGATTAGTCCCATCTCTTTGTCTATACTTCCCTAGAGCTGGGCGGGGAAGGTGGAACGCTCCAATACCGTTTTTGCTGCGGCTGGATCTTTTACTTTTCCGCGGCCCCTTTCCACCGCGGGTTGGGTAGGTGGGTGAAGGTGGAGTCAAGTTAAAGTACGGACCGGACCTTTTTTGCTTTGCGGCGTTCAGAGCTAATATGGCGGTTGTTCCCCGTGCTCCTCTCTTTCTGCTGCTTTTTCTGTTGCCCCTAAGTATTCCTGCCTGTCCGTCCCCCAGCTCATGTGGGCACCAGCTCATCGACTGCAGCCAGAGCAAACTCTCTCGTCTTCCGGGAGAAATCCCCATGGACACTACCATCCTGTAAGTAATTTTTAGAAGGGGTACAATTGTGCTGCCATTAAGTGACATCGGTTTGTTGGGGGACAAGAGGGGAGAGATTAATCGTGTTTTATTTCTTTATTTTCGGGTGGGGAGGCGCTGTGTGTTTTGAAATAAAAAATGTCCACCAATGTGGCTCTTTGCTTACTTTAAAAGACGGTCTCTGATTTTTGCAAGGCAGAGCAAAAGGCACACCACCGCCTTTCTCCGAGGCACAGCAGAAATGCCTCGGAGAAAGGGAGCGTCCTTTTCGGATTCGGGGGCGTGTTTTGCTGTTGTCTCCTCCCTGAGACTTTTCGCAAAAAACACGCCCCCCGATCCGAAAAGGACGGGGCATGATTGGAGTGACGGGACCTCTTCTCCAATGGCTGGCCAGCATTTACTAGGCCAGCCAATGGAGAACAGGGGAGAAGAGGGGCGGGTTCAAGCCCCTCTTCTCCCAAGTCATTATCTCTAGCGAGCGAGACTGCGCAAGCGCAGCCATCGCTAGCCGAGACCTAAAAACTGTCACAAAGGGAGAAAAGCAAGGACCTGGAAGAGTGAGATAAAAGGGCAGGGAGTGTCTGGTAGTGACTTGAAGAGGCATGAGGGGTTTCAAGACTACTTAGCTTTGATCTTCGGCGTGCCAACATTTGAACGTACCAGCCGCTGGCTTCTGAGCAGAGCTTTGGGCACCGTCACTCTTTCTTACACAAATTAAAGACTGGAGATGGCTGCGTCAGCCGGTGACATGCCTGGTCACTTGAGCCCACTCCTTAGTATGACTCTGAGTCACACTAACAAGAGTCGAAGGTATAGTGGGATGGCCCAATGCTTGTGGGGAACACAGCCAATTAGGGTGCAGTTATGCTCGTATGCATCAGGTGTAGAGAGTAAGCAATCCAATGATCACGTGAAGGTGAGATTGATCTTAATGGAAAAAGTTGTGTCTGGCACATTAAATGTGGGGCACTTGCTGTAACTGAGCAGCCTGTGTGCTCTATGCTCGGCAAGTGCATGGATGAGTGCGCACAGGTTTGCCTTTGGAGCACCTTTGTCACGTCTTTGCTATCAGCCGATGTGAATTAGGCCTGTGACCTAGGTGGGCATGGTATGCCCTGAAGCTAAGTAGAAATAAAAACTGGGAGGACAAAGCAAAAAAGACTGTCACTTAGCTGTGCCTGCCAAGAGCAAGGAGTGCTTTCCTTCTGACATAACTACTGGAAAGAATTGTAATTATATCATTGAGGAAATGTTAAACATGCTTGTTTATAAGCATGTTATTGAATTGAAGTAATGAGCTAAAATAAAGTTGTTTGGGGCTGAAACCATAGCAAACTAAAGACAAAGATGAATGCACTTACCTGTCCCACTCACTGGCAGTGTGCAGCTGTTCCACTGATTGACACTGTCTATCTGTCTGTCACATATCAGTGTCCAGCTGTCCTACTCATTGGCAGTGTGCAGCTGTTCCAGTCACAGGCAGTGTCTAGCTGTCGGTCACATCTCAGTGTCCAGCTGTCCCACTCATTGGCAGTGTGTGGCTGTTCCACTCACAGGCAGTGTCTAGCTGTCGGTCACATCTCAGTGTCCAGCTGTCCCACTCATTGGCAGTGTGTGGCTGTTCCACTCACAGGCAGTGTCTAGCTGTCTGTCACATCTCAGTGTCCAGCTGTCCCACTCATAGGCAGTGTGCGGATGTTCCACTCACAGGCAATGTCTAGCTGTTTGTCGCATCTCAGTGTCCAGCTGTCCCACTCAGTGGCAGTATGCAGCTGTTCCACTCACAGGCAGTGTGTAGTATTTGTCACATCTCAGTGTCCAGCTGTTCCATTCATTGGCAGTATGCAGCTGTTCCACTCACAGGCAGTGTCTAGCTGTTTGTCGCATCTCAGTGTCCAGCTGTCCCACTCATTGGCATTGTGCAGCTGTTCCAGTCACAGGCAGTGTCTAGCTGTCTGTCACATCTCAGTGTCCACCTGTCCCACTCATTGGCATAGTGTTGCTGTTCCAGTCACAGGCAGTGTCTAGCTGTCTGTCACATCTCAGTGTCCAGCTGTCCCACTCATTGGCAGTGTGTGGCTGTTCCAGTCACAGGCAGTGTCTAGCTGTCTGTCACATCTCAGTGTCCAGCTGTCCCACTCATTGGCAGTGTGTGGCTGTTCCACTCACAGGCAGTGTCTAGCTGTCTGTCACATCTCAGTGTCCAGCTGTCCCACTCATAGGCAATATGCAGCTGTTCCACTCACAGGCAGTGTGTAGCTGTTTGTCACATCTCAGTGTCCAGCTGTTCCATTCATTGGCAGTATGCAGCTGTTCCACTCACAGGCAGTGTCTAGCTGCCTGTCACATTATCAGTGTGCATCTGTTCTACTCATTAGTAGTGTGTGGCTGTTCTACTCACAGGCAGTGTCTAGCTCTCTATCACATTTCAGTTTCCAGCTGTCCCACTCATTGGCAGTGTGCAACTGTTCCCCTCACAGGCAGTGTCTAGCTGTCTGTCACATCTCAGTGTCCAACTATCCCACTCATTGGCAGTGTGCAGCTGTTCCAGTCACAGGCAGTGTCTATCGGTCTGACACATCTTAGTGTCTAACTGTCCCACTCATTGGCAGTGTGCAGATGTTCCAGTCACCGGCAGTATCTAGCTATCCCACTCACCAGTAAATTTTTATGAGGACTGTTGAGCTTTGCCCCTGCGCAGCATTGTCCAATTGTCTCTCTAGATGGCAGTGTCTTACTGCCCTACTTGAAAGGAGTATCCAGGGATTCGAATCATGAGGGTGTGAATATACCCCACATGTTAGCAGTGCCAAGCTGTCCCACGTAGAAGCAGTGTAGGTGTCTAATCCATCACAGTCCCTAGCTGTTCTACCTGGTAGCAGTTTAGCTGTCCAACTTATTTGGTGCCTGACAGTCCCTCTTAGAAGCATTGCAGCTGTCTAGCTCATCACAGTGCCCAGCTGTCTCTCTTGGAAGCAGTGGAACTTAACAGCTCATCGCAGTGTCTCACTGTCTTTGGTAACAATCAATCAGGATGCTTATAGAGAAAGACTACTAACCTGTAAGGGTCTCAAGGCACGTTGGGGGGAGGGGTGGGTTTGGCAGTTCAGTTGATGAGCCAGGTCTTGAGGTCCTTCCTGAATTGAGGCAATGACGGTGATTGCTTGAGGTGCAGAGGCAGGGAGTCCCAGGTCTTCGCAGCGAGGTAGGAGAAGGATCTTCCTCCAGCTGAAGTCTTGCGATCCATGGGATAGTGGCCAGGGCCAGATGTGTGGAGCGGAGGTGTCTGGTCAGTGGGTAGAAGGAGAGGTGTGGTTGAGATATTCAGGTCCGATGTTGTGCAGGGCTTTGTAGGTGTGTGTGAGGAGCTTGAATGCAATTCTTTTGTTGATCGGGAACCAGTGGAGGTCTCTCAGGTGACCAGAGATGTGGTTTCAGCGCTGGATGTCCAGGATAATTATGGTGGAGGTTTTCTGGATATGCTGCTATTTCTTTGGTGTTTTTGGATCGTGCCGGCATAGTGTGCGTTGCCGTAGTCACACTTGTTGCTGACAAGCACCTGGATGACAGTTGTCCTGGGCTCATTGGGGATTCATTTGAAGATCTTTTAGAATATGTGGAGTGTGTGGAGGCAGGAGGATGAAACAGCATTAATTTGGTGGTTCATAGAGAGTGAGGAATCGTGGTGCAGAGGGTGTGGTGGGAGACTTGTTGAAGGCGGCAGAGAGGTCAAGGAGGATGGGGGCTGAGGTTTTACCTTGATTGAGGAGACTGCTGATGTTGTAAGTTGTGGTGAGGAGTGCAGTCTTGGTGCTGTGGTTGCTCCTGAAGCCAGATTCAAAGTGGTCCATGGTGTGGTTTGTTTCGATGAATTCTGTGAGTCGAGTGTTGATGGCTTTCTCGATGACTTTGGATGGGGAGGGGAGCAGCGAGATGGGTCTGTAGTTCTTGAGGGCTGTCTGGTTGGTAGAGTGCTTCTTCAGTATGGGGTTGACCTCTACATGTTTCCAGTCTTCAGGGAAGGTAGCAGTAGAAACAAGTCTTCCCCGTGAGACTCCACCAGGTGGCCGTCGGTGCTAGGACAAATATCTATACCCACAGACCATGCAAGGAATCTTGGGATCTTCCTAGATGACAAGCTCAACATGACGGCTCAAATCAGTGCAATGTGCACCTCCTGCTTCCACATCCTAAGCATGCTGTGAAAGATCTTCAAATGGCCTCAGAACACCAGACGGCCCATCCCCCAAGCATTCATCACCAGAAGACTGAACTATGGCAAAACGCTCTACACCAGAATCTCCAAACAACTCCTACACAGACCATCCAGAACACCACTGCAAGAATCAAAGTTGACCTCCCATACTGTAGCCACATTGCACTGCATCTCAGGAAGCTTCACTAGCTCCCATTCACAGATGCAGCCAATTCAAACTTCTCACACACACATACAAAGCCCTACGTGGCACAGGAGCAGACACCCTGAACAGCGGCAAACCCTTTCACCAGCCCTGAGACACCTGCGCTCTGCATCACTCTAACTAGCATGCATTCCTCGCAAAAACAAAACTGGAGGTCACTCATTCTCCTACAATGCACCCAAGACATGGAACAACCTCCCTCAACACATCAGAGCCTTCTCCACACTTTTTGAGTTCCGCACGCAGCTGAAGACCTGGCTCTGCACATAAGCACCTTGGGGACCTTACACCAACACACCTGCCCCAGTGCCTGGATACCCTCTCAGGTGATCAATGCGCTATACAAATCAATATAACATAGTCTAACATAACATTTAGAAGCAATGCAAATGGCCAACTCATTACAATGCCCAGTAGATCCACTAAGAAACAGTGAAGCTGTCTAACTCATGGCACAGCCTAGCGGTTCCACTTAGGAGTAGAAGTAGTAAATGCATTGCATAGATATAGTAAAAGATCAATTACAATAATAAAACAATAAAATTAGCATGAATACTAAAATAAGAAATTACAGCCATGGATTTAGAAACAAAACTATCCAAGATGGAAAGACGCAAGATCAAACATTTTTACATGCTTCCCAATAAATTGCATATCATTAGCAGAAAAAAAGTACCTAATTGCTTCATAAATCTTTCTACAGTTTGTTTCTATAAAACCAAGCTACATGTTTTCCTCACAGGTAGTTAAAATTGCACAAACACACAATGTGTTATAAAGATTCATCCTTATAGCCACAGAGGCGCCAGTCTAAGTGACTGGCACTTCTTGTTCCATGAATCTTCAAATTGGACGATAGGTACATAAGGAAGGCAGAACCTCAAATACTTAAGCTTATAAGCTGGATTTGAAGTGCAAGAGAGATATCCCGAGGTATATTCAGGCAGGTATCAGAGGTGTAATCTGAGTGTTTGTGAACCTGTAAGCGGGCCAAATCTGTTGTGAGGTGACTTTCATGGTTTGCTTTATAAGATCTTTCGGAAACAACTGCGGCAATCTTGAAAGGACTGATAGAGGAGGTAAGATATTTTACTTAGAGCCTTACTGGCACCTACAATGCTCAGGGTTAAAGTAGAGTCATCTAGTAGTTGCAGATCATTATATATATGTAATGTTTCATGTTAGCACAGTTACAAAAATCATTTATAACTACTCCAGCTGTTTTGAGGCTAATGAGGCTAAGGCAAACTCCAACTGAATTTTACAGTGAGGTGTTCAAGTGCGAAGGCCAATAATAGCTTAATTTTATTAATGTCAATTTTATACAACTCAGCAATTGTTTTGTCATTAAAAACCATGGAAGCATGCAAAAGAGTCGGAAAAAGCTACTATTAAGTGTTCGAATTGATGAAGAAATTCTCTGACCAACGTTAGTTTGAAAATATTTTTTCAGCGATCGTGTAATTAGCTGGGCTTTTGTCCGCTTATTGGCTAGATGAGGTGCCCACATACATTTCTTGTCAATTGTTAACCCCTAAAAGTTATTATGTACCACTTCTTCTAAGGGATTACCTACAAGTATAAGACCCAGAAAAACTCTTTTGCATCCAAAGGATAACATTTTATTTACATCCCAATTGACCTGCAGATCATTTAACTTATTAAACTCGCATATTCTCGTCAGCTGGAGTGCTTTTGGGGTTAATGAAAAAAGGGCATTATCATCTGCATACACACGGTAACTGATGGGCTTTTTGCCTAAGGCAGTTCAAGTGATCCAAAAACAGGCATAGGTCTGCCATATGTAAAGTACACTAACAAACGGTGGAGGGACGGGCGGAGGGAGTGTGGGCGTGGGGGTGGGAGAGCGAGCGCAGAGGGGGGACACGGGATGGGTTAATAAAACGTTATAAAACGACCTGACACCGCCGGCCATCTCCCGCATTGCGTCGCTCCTTCTGGCCTCTTCCTGGGTCCCAGCAGTCTCTGGGACAGACTCCCAGCCAATCCCTGTGCTGCAGAGCAGTGCTGGGATTGGTCTGAACAGGTTGAAAAGACGCCCTGCTCAGACCAGGGAGTCTGTAGGGGTTTCTCCAGCCCGGGTGCTGAATGCAGCTAGGCTGGAGGAACCTAAGTGAGCATGTGTGTTTTGGTCGTCCTGAGACAGCTGGCCAAGCACACATGAGCACTTCCGGAGTGCACAAGCACTCCTCCTCCACCTGCCCATGCCCCACCCCTCCAAGCACAACCTGGCAAACGAAAAATAAAACAATGTTAGAGCATTGTTTTATTTTTTGTTTGCTGGCTCTTCGCCAGGGACTGGGGTGGCACTCCTCCTCCACTGTGGAGGAGGCACCACTGCATATGTAGACTGAATGACAACAGTGCTAAGACCCACACCTGTTTTAGGACATTCGCTGTCTGTAATCTCGGCAACAAACCTCGCCCTGCAAGGTTTATTTACATCCAGGTGTTATCGTGCATTGCCATTAAAAATTGCAACAAGATTTGATCAATGCCCCAGTTAGCTAATTTACCCTATTAACTTGGCCGAAAGCCTGCGAGTAGTCAATATGACATATATATAATCACTCGTGTCTTTTAAATGTCTTGTTCACTAGCAATTTAAAATCTGTGATGTTATCACTGATAGAGCAGCCCTGTCTCAAACCAGTTTGATTAATAAGGATAAACTTGTTATCAAATGCCCAGTCATGCAGGTAAGGTAATAATGCCTGAAGACGATGCTTGTCCTCTTATCCTACTGGCTCATGATTGATCAATCTGTAATTGGAGAAGAAGAGAGAGGAAGATGAGCACTTTCTGAGAGGTGGTCATTTGTGACCAGAGGTTGCTCATCACCCTACCCTCTCTACTCCTCTTGAGCAGCACCTTCACATCCCCATCTCCGAACCAATTTGGATGCATCCTTTTTTCTACCCCCTCACAAGTATTTAACCTCCACAATAGTGCTAGAACCTTAGTCACTGAATAACTAGTAGATTTCTTAGCATGCCCAACCAAGATTCCCCTCACTGACCCTTGCTGCTGCCTGCCTGCCCTGAACTGAGCCTGTCACTCTGAACTCCCTCAGCATTGCCACTGCCACACCCTAAGCGCAGATACTTTGCTCATCATTAGAAGTCTGGGCCGGTCTTAACCTAGAAATGCTGCTTTAGCAGGTTTACGGATTACAAAGGATACTACTCTCATTATCAACTAGATCTGTGACCGTCTGTTTACACTTTCCATTTTTCTGGCAGCAGTTGCATTGAGATCTGATATGGATCCTAAATGTTCAAGGACTATCCTTACAGATTTTTTCCTTACTGCCATGATGCTTAGAAAATGAAATACCCCCCTCACTGAACAAAAAATGCAGCCGAAAGCTTCAAACACCGACTCCTCAAATCTCACCCAGAAACCCTTATTTCTGTTCCATAGGTCTGCACGAAAAAGGAGCTACACTAAGTGATCTTATCTTCTTCACGAAAAGACATGCTCAATGGAGGAAGGCCCTCTACTCACTGCTCCAGATCACCACATCCAGGAAAAATCCTCATGGACTTAGACTTGCGGCTGCCCCTGACCTGTTTACAGAGCAAAAGCAATGATCTCGTGTTACAGGTGCATTGTCCCATGCACATCTCCTTCCCTGTCCACCTTGATTTGAACACATATCAGCAGAAACAGAGTAAATGGTAATATAACACTGGTATCTTCTAGAAGGCATCCTGTTAATGTATGGATTTCTTCCATTTCAACTCATGGAATACCATCCTGTTCATATATGTGCTTACTGTAAATTATGTTCATGTATTATGCCATGTTCTTAAACTGTGACTCTATCATGCCATAAGTAATAGAATAATGTGTAGTTATTCTGTGCAAACCTTGGGCCTGAAAGACAGTTGGGCCACACCCAGGACCACACCCAGCAATCCCTGGGCCTGAAAGACAGTTGGAAGCCACACCCGGTTTGCCACAAACCCTGGGCCTGAAAGACAGTTGGGCCACACCCAGGACCACACGCAGCACCTGCTTAGGAGCCTATTTAAACCACTCCCCTTCACTATTCAGTGCTTGGCCTCGTGTCAGCTCCGATAGCTTCGAGTAGAATCCGTTGACCACCTCGGAGTTGGTTTGTTGCACAAAGGGTTCCACCTCTTGATCGTTTCCTCTCTGATTGCTATTACAGCACAGGAGATAGATCGGATCAAGTGAGGGAAGGAAAGGATGGGAACAGCGGGGAGGGAGACCTGTGAAAATAAAAGCACACCATTAAACAACGTTATCTATACGTAGTCTATGAATTAATACTGCTTCATGGGAATCTACCCTATGGAGGTCTTTCAGTACCTGTAAAAGAAAATAACCATGAACCTCATTTAAACGTCATGAAATATTCAGTTTTCTGTTGTTGTTTTACTCGGGTTTGTTTGTACCCATAGTCTACTCACACCACAGAAAACAGGTAGCGATATCACCACAAGAACCAATATGTATTTGCATGCTTTTCTCCTTGAGACCTGAACCAACAAAATTCTCATTCCATGAACTCCACCGTTTCTCAACACGGTTTCGACCAAGGATTATCATGCACTCAAGGTCCCGGTTCGAAATCCGGCTTCGGCCCTCAGTGCTCCCCCTGTATTTATGGGCTCCAAATTCCCTCAGCTCTCGATGTCCGAGTCTGGAGGGGTTCTTTAGCAGTTTCCTAGTCAGAGCCGTTTACCTCACGGCGTCGCTCTCTCTCTCTCTCTCTCTCTCTCTCTCTCAAAGTCAGAGCCGTTTACCTCGCGGCATCGCTCTCTCTCTCCCAAAGTCAGAGCCGTTTACCTCACGGCGTTGCTCTCTCTCTCTTTCACACACTCATGCGATCCCAATGCACTCCACAGACCTTAGTGGCACCAAACATGATTTTTGCCCCTTTGGTTTTTCCTCCGTTATTTCCCAGAACGAGTGCACAGAGGATCTGCACGACCAAAATATTGTTTTTTAGCGCCAGTGGTACCCCCGTGCTAAATACCCCCACACTCGAATCACCAAAGCGACTTCGATGGTGCTGGTGCACCCTTACCCGACCACCGCCGCCTACCGACTGGCTCTCTCCGACTTACTGCTTTACTGGAACCCAATTAGGAATATCCGGCACCGCCATTGCGTGTCCGTTCTTCTTTTCACGGGCGCGCGATGCCGGAAACAGCGTTGCGCGCCGGACGTGATGTCAGCACGCGATCGATGCGCCGCACTGGCCTCTGGGTAATGTAGTTCCGCTCTACGATTTGTCCTGACAACGTTCCGAATCAAACCCCGTAACACCTCGTTGCTTCAACACACTTACCTGGCTATAGCTTTTCCGATCGGCATCTCCTGCCTGACAGCCTTGCATCATCAATTTCCTGGCTTCTTGGTTCTGGGCTGAGTCTCCGGTCCGACGTCTTCTTCCGTGTCGTGTTCCCTGAAAAGAAGCGCACAGAGAAAACATGCATTAAGGTATTTTTTGTAAGACAACTATCCCACGGTGAGTCTGCTTACATTAGAACTTGGAACATTTGTTTAAGAACTTGGAACATTGCTCTTTGAACTGCGCATATTATTAGAACTATATTTCTTGGACAGAAGACACTAGGCCTGGGCGAAAATTTCGTTCCGTTCGCGGAAATTGCGATAATTTGACATTTTCGCGTTCCGCGGAGAGCGCGAAAATGTCAAAATTTCCGCTTTCCGCAGCTTGGCGATAATTTGTTTCTTGCTCGCGCTGTAAAATAATACATTCTCGTGCGCGCGCGATCGCCTTACCTGAATCCCTGCGTTCGCCGACAAGTTTTCTTGATCCGGTCGCGTTTTCCATGAGATGTATTGTTTTTAGCCATTTGCTCTGTCTCGCGACAGTTCTCGCCCGCAGTGACGTCATGCGTCGCGCGATCACGTCTTTCTTCTCGCGATCATGCACTGCGAGACAACTCAAAACAAGATGACCTCGCCCGCGAGCAACCACATGGGTAAGTTGGCGACCCGCAACCATGCAGAAAATCTCGCGAACATGCTGGAAAAAAACTTCCGCATCTTCGCGATATTTCCGCTTGTTTGCGATAATTTTAAACATTTTCGCGATAATTTGCGACAGTGGATTTCGCAAATTCCGCCCACCCCTAATTCACACCCCCACGCTGGCCTGGCGTACGCAAGCCCAGCCCAGTTTGCGTACATATAAATAGGATAACAACGACGCCACATGTCCCAGTTCTTCTACACTGCTTCAGGTGATATGGTCGCATCCACCTCACATATCACAATGCGCAATAAAAAAAGGGATCCATGAGGTGTACACCATCCTCGCAATCGAAACTCTATCTGAATTGTGAACCCTGCTGGTCGTCGTGCTTGGACACACACCAATGACAGCAGGTGAGCAGTGGGGCCTGGGTGCACAGGGGCTGCAGTTGAGTGCTTTGTGGCGGGAGGGATGGGGTGCATCAGCCTGGGTGCACAGGTGCAAACACGCGATGTTGCTGTACGTAATGATGTGATCTCTGACCTCATTCAGTCACATCTCTGTCTCATTTTAAGGACCTGCTGGACCGTACTGTAGGCCTGAGCCAACAGGCAGCGCTGCCCTATAGACACGTGGCGTTGGCTTTTGGGGCACTGTAGTGAGCTGACTACTAAGTGTATATGCACACAGGCTTGCGCCACTGCATTGCATGCACACATTATGCTTCTAGCATGCGCTCTGTTCCTTTGTATGTGAACGTTGGCATATTATTGAACCTTGTGTATTCTCGTACACTCCAACTCCACTAACAGTTGGTAGATCTTACTTCAAGAAGGAAGGATGCACTCAACTGGTGCTCTCTCTTAAGCTTGAAATAAACCTTCATTTACCATAAGACGTTTCCACCATTATATTATTTCTCCCTTTTCAGACACTGAGTTAGTTGCACGAAAAAGCATGCAGCAGGTGCTCAACCGGTAATGATGCTCTGGCCTTTCTGATGCCTTCCATAATGGTGTGGTAAATATTTAATTACCGGTACTATTTTTTATGCGGTAAAGTCTATTAAGAATAACTCAGTAAATATAAGAGGCAGAATCCGTGGTATTAGAGGTTTAAAAAGGCTTTATTCCTATACAAAGGAATACAATTCGAATTGTAGGCTTTCTATTCCATCACCACGAAAGTTCAGGAAGGAAGGGCATAGATTATTGACAGATAAGCAGTTTTATAGAAAATACATTACAGTGAGACAGATGCAAGAGGCGTAACAGCTGATAGTACAGATAAAAGGTGCATACGTAACTAACAAAGGCGTATACATGGGTGTAACTAAAATACGTCATTAAACATGATGTCACAAGTGGGTGGATCCATAAAAGAATCCTGCAATGTCAGCAGAAATATCTGGCAGAGATGCGCGCGCAGCCGCATGACGTGTGATTGACGTGCAACGAGAGGGTGAAGGGGACTTGACATTTAGCTCTACATGTGGAGACAGAAGTCTGGGGTTATGTCAACCTAATCCCAAATCATATCTAATATCCTATGTTTAAAGAACTGGGTTATCCAAAAGGAAAGGTCTCTAGGATAGAATCTATTCTATACTGACTGTTAGTGCGTGCACAGGCGTCTAAGTGTCTACATGAGATGCGAGGGGGTAGGAATATTCCATGGTAACGGAGCCTATGAATTACTTGCATGAGGACAGCGAGGCCTGGCCCCTTTGCACGGTAGCTGAAGGAATGTTTACCTAAACTGCTAGACAGGAATGCATCGGATGAGGAGCGGAGTAGATAATCTTGAAGGTGAAATACAGTTTTTTGGCAGGCAATATGCTGGATCAGGCACCGTTAGCCGCGCAGGGAGTAGGACAAAGTTCATGGATACAGATGCAGGCTCAGACTGGAGCTTTCAGAGGCAAAAGGCAGGAAAAGGCTTGATGACAGAATTCTGGGCCTACTCGCCTGAATCTGTAAAATGTGGAAAGTGAACCACATAAAGTCGGTGGCCTTTCATACTTAGGAATGGAATATCTGACCCATTCATGACGGATCTGAAAGAGGACATGTTGACGGTGGACGCACATATATTTGCGTCTTCAAAACTGGAACTGGAGGGAACATACATGTACTTGTAGCATGCACATGGAGCCGTTGGGGTCTACGATAGGGGACATAACTGATCACAAAATTCATATTTCCTCATTCCCTCCTTGTCCCCTACGGACCCTCAGGAGATATCGATCTTCATCAATCCATCGATCTGTTCATATAGCATCATTTGTTCTTCTTTCTTCTTCCGGGATCTTGAACGAAAACTTGGATGTGAGATACACGATGTGGCACACAGACCACAAATCGCTGGCCCACATTGTAGACATAAACAGCAACTGAATAGTATGAGAAAGCCAATACCTAGGAAGGATAGGATTCTCCATCCCCAGGCTGACAACACGCCCCAGAACCAACCGGACCAAGTCCAGGTGCCTGGACTCTGGTGTATCTGGCTTATAATCTTATGAAGGCGGGTTATGGCTTTATATACTGACGGCGAATTTTCTGGTATGAAAATGCAGCAACTTGATCCGATGACCCTACAAGCTCCGCCCCTATCGGCCAAGATGACGTCAAGGACAAGACGATTTTGAAGCACAACAATCCGCATAGCAGACTGTTCTTCTGTTAAATTGCCTAAGGCGGAAATAGTCTCGTTCACTACTGCTTCAAGGGTTCTGGTTAATCTACGTATCAGCTTACTATTAGTGACTGTACCTATATATGGAAAGAATCCTTTATTGAAATCTGTGTATTTTTCCCATGCTGTTTCAGTGTAATCGACAATTGGGAGATCTCTCTGTTGTCTATTGTGTACTAAATGGGTATTTCTATGATAATCAGGAGGAGCTAGGAAAACTGGTGGCAGAAGGAATGCTATGTAACAGGTACCATCCCAATCTAGAGGTAAACATATATATGCGGTCTGGCCACATATGAAGTAGGAATGATGGGAAGCTCTAAATGTAGACTTGCCTTGATCACTGAATTTTATTACAGTGGTGCATTTACTATGGCCCATATGTATGGAACCATTCTTTCTTATACATAATTCCCCTTTTACTGGGAATACTGACATGGCGGGCAAGATTGGTGTAGCTTCAGATTCAACGTTCAGGATCATGAGGTTAAGTGTAAAATTACCTAATCCATATACTTCATTTTCTAGATCAGTTCCTGTTCTTTTGGGAAGTCCCTCCTTGTTAGGGTAGCAGACTTTAAGCAAAACTAGGTTCAGGTTTCCCCATACCCAGTTGTCTTGATAAACTGCGGAATTTGAATCTAGGGAATTAATCAAACTAAACCATGCTCCACAGGAGCCATTGTGTGTGAACGGATAGGGAAAGAGGGGCAAAACTCCCTTATAGTTCTGATAGGGAGGGAGTCGGCCACATATCCAACAATTTGTGGCATTGCTGGTCTGATGGGAATGATGTAACATACTAATAAATGTGTTGTTGCGCAGCGCAAATCTATAGGACAACTCATGCGGAGGTAATTCGCTAAAAGAATGTTCTGCAGTTATGTTGTAAGCACGCTTATGAATAGGGTAATACATATGCAATAGTATGCTGAAAAGAATGATCAGAAGACTTAGAAAAAACAAAATTAATAATGTTACTGTGCAGTGACTACGAAGTGATTTACAATACGCATGTTTTTTCAGCTGCATCTGTTGATTTCTTTCTCTATTCCGGTCTAGAGGATACATGTCAGAGACTAATTCAACCGATTCACCTCGGAGAGGACTTAAACAATCAAATTGTCTGACTTGCTAGACCTCAATTTCAGTTTGTACAGTTCTGGTTTTGATTGCTCAACCAAGGGGAGCTTTGAGTCTGTCTGTGAGGGAATACAGGGTTGAGTATTCACACTGGATGGTAGTCCATAAAATTTCTTGATATGACTCGAGTGCAACCACCCTTTGCGACCCTCAATCTTCACGGCAGTCCTTGTAGTCAGTAGAACCAACTTAGGCGACTTCCACCTAGGATCCAGTTGGGTCTTCCGGTCGAAATTCCTGACCAAAACCAGGTCACCAGGAACCACGTCATGGGGCTTCACCTCAGTATTATCGGGAAAAGCTGCGGCTACCTGTGAACGACAAGATTGTAGTGCAGACATCAAGGAAGCCAGGTAATCTGTCAGCATATTACAGTCAACATCAGTTATTTTGCGAGGTATAGGCGTCCCCCACATATTTGGTGGTCTACCGAAGATCACCTCATACGGGGATAGCCCTGTTCGAGAATGTGCTACCATTCTCATGTAAAAGAGTGCAACTGGTAAGGCTACTATCCAATCGACACCTTTTTCCCTACATATTTTGGACAATCTAATTTTCAGAGTTTGATTATGGCGTTCCACGAGACCTGCGGCCTCGGGATGCCGGACACAGTGGAATTTCCATTGGTAGCCTAACAAAAGGGAAACGTGTTTCATTCGTTCGGATGAGAACGGCTGGCCGTTATCTGAGTAGACAACACGTGGTAAACCGTACCGTGGGAAGAATTCTCGAACTAACTGTTTGGCAGTAGTCGGAGCAGTGTAATCTGAAACCGGGTATGCTTCTGTCCAACGGGAAAGAGCACAGACAACTACGAGAACATATTTGAATCCTCGACATCGTTCCATCTGGATATAATCCATCTGGAGGACTTCAAAAGCATGATCGGGAGATTGAGATCCACCCTGCTCTACGGGGATGCTTTTACCTGGATTAAACTGACAACATATCATACAGGTACGAACTTTTTGTTTAGCTGCTGCTCGCAAGTGTTTGTTGAACCAAATGTGTTGAATGCTGTCTAGCATAGCTTTTTCTCCTAGGTGCGCTGGACTATGTATTGTGTTAATGATGACTTGAACCATAGAGTCGGGAAGAAACCATATAGATTTTTCCTTAGTCATCCATCCTTGATCCGTTTGGATCCCTCCTAATTCAGTCCATTTCTTTATTTCTTCTGGTGTAGCATGTGTCTGTATGTCAATTACATCAAGGGCGGGATCCTTAACTGTCATGCAATGTGTTAGTGTCTGAACTATTGTCTTTGTCATGTCAGTTGTGAGAGTCTGATTCTGAGCAGTCTGTTTAGCTGTTCTGTCAGCTAGGTCATTACCCTGAGAAATGATATCGGTAACTTTTGTATGGGCTTTGCATTTCATAATCGATATTGCAGTAGGTAGATGAATCGCGTCTAATAGGGCTTGAATGAGGGGTCCGTGTTGGATGTGGGCACCGTGAGAAGTTAAATAACCTCTCTCTCGCCACAGTACGCCGAAGTCATGGACGACTCCGAATGCATAACGTGAATCTGTGTATATATTGACTTTCTTATTTGTGGCTTGAATACAGGCTTGTGTCAGAGCGATGAGCTCTGCTGCTTGAGCTGACAAAGTGTTAATACGATTTGTTTCAATGACTTCAGTGTCTGTTGTGACTGCGTAAGCGGCCACTAACTCTCCTGTACTTGTTCTCATACATGACCCATCTACATACAATGTCAAGTCTGGATCTGACAAAGGGATATCTGTCAAGTCTTGTCTGGGTTTCGTCGTGATAGTAATGATTTCGACACAATCATGTGCCAATGGATCTGTTCCGCCCACTGGTAACAGTGTGGCAGGGTTTAACGTATTACAACGTCTGATTTCTATGTGTGGCTGAAATAATGTCAGTTCGTAACCAGTGAGTCTCGCTATAGTCAAGTGTTGTGTTTGTGTGCGGTTCAGGAGAACCTCTACTGCATGTGGTACTTGTACTGTCAATTGATGTCCTAACACTATGGCATCGCTTTGTCTGATTGCTAAAGCTGTTGCTGCCACCGATTTTAGGCACGCAGGAAGAGCCTGAGCTACTGGATCTAATGTACTAGAGAAATAAGCACATGGTTTGTGTGATCCTGCTTGTTCCTGAGTGAGTACTGACAAGGCAGTACCTTCGCGTTCTGTAACAAAGAGTGTAAACTGTTTGCTGTAACATGGTGTTGCTAAAACAGGTGCTTGGCATAAAGCTTTCTTTAAGCTTTCAAAGGCGTGTGTATGTTCTTGAGTCCAAGGGAGGACAGTTAATGTGGCTGCCTCCTGTGTTGTCAACTGGATGAGTGGTTTTACTAGAAATGCATATTGAGGGATCCACTGCCTACAGTATGAAGTGAGGCCTATAAAAGCCCGCACCTCCTTTTGTGTCTTGGGTGGTGGCATGTTAGCGATTAACTGGATGCGGTCGGGTGTAAGCTGCCTTCCCTCCTTGGACAGCGAGTGCCCATGGTAAACAACTCGCTGGACACAGAATTGCAGCTTAGAAGGGGACACCTTGTGTCCCTTGTTAGCCAAAAATTTTAAAACCGTCAGTGACGCTGTTTCACATTCACGTTCGCTTCGGGCGGTGATCCGCAGATCATCGACATATTGAAGCAAGGCAGTGTTAACTGGCATGTGGATACTGTCAAGTTCTCGTTTCAGTGCTTGGCTATAGATGCTGGGGCTTTCTGTAAATCCTTGAGGTGCGCGTGTGAATTTAAAACTTCGTCCATTTAAACTGAACCCGAACAAGTATTGACTTTCCGGATCGATTGGGACGCTAAAGAAAGCATTTTTGAGGTCAATTACAGTGAAGAACGTTGCTTCTGAGTCAATAGCTGTTAGTAATGAAGAGATATCTGGGACCACAGGGTATTGTGGTACAATACATTTATTTAACTCGCGCAGATCAATAACTAATCGATATACTGGTGGTGCTTTTGGATCCGTTCTTTTAAGAATCGGAATTATCGGGGAGTTACATACATTGGAGTCGGTTTCGACAACCACTCCTTGTGCAATGAGCTCGTCAATGATTTGCAGCAAAGCCACAACAGCATCGGGTGGTAACTTGTATTGTCGTATTCGTGGTAGTATTACTCCTGTTTTTAGTGTGACACGATATGGTGTAATATTCATGCAACCAACATCAGTGGGGCCTTGTGCCCATAAATGTGTAGGTAAATTCTGCAGTCGGTGATCCATGTCTCTGGACACGTAGTGACCTTTGAAGTCACGTAGAAATAGTCGTACTCCTTCCGGAGAACAACATATTATAGCTCCTAGAGCTTTCAATGTTTTTATACCTAACAAGTTTTCTGGACATGATTTAGTAAGCAATAAATCTGTAGTACGTGTCAATGGACCAATCGTGAGTGGAAGAGGTTGTGTTACGTCATTTATTATAGGTTTTCCTGAGAATCCAAGGGAAATATTTTGTGAGCCTGAGAGGGGTGCCCCTGGAACTTCACTGCGTCGTATAGTCGTTCTGCTTGCCCCTGTATCAAGTAAAAACTTTCTGTCTTCCCCTAATAGTTCACTATGTACATAAGGTCCCTCTTGGTCTACAGGAACCTCAATAAGAGGTAAGCCAACTTCCCTCTCTAGGCTATGTCATGTATATCGCTGATAATCGGGATAATCTGCTTGTGCATACTGATACATCTGTTGTGTTGTTGCTTGTGTTGCAGCAATAGGCTGCGCTGGTGGTGGTGCTACGGTCTGTTGTGGAGCTCCCTGTTGCGGAGCTAGTTGTTGCGGAGCTAACCTAGGTTGTGCATGCTGAGAGATTTGTTGTTGATTCTGATCCTGTCTAGGTGGACGTGGTCTCTCCTGGGTTCTACCTGTAGCAATATTATGTTTCAGGACTGGACAATCGTGTATATAATGACCTTGTTGTTTACAATAGTTGCATGTCCCTTTCGTAGGACCTGTGGAATTACCCTTTTGATGACCATCAGCTGGAACTGACTGTGCAACAAGCATTTTCATTTTTGTATCTTTCATACGTCTTTGTTCGTGTTCTTGTTCTTCTCTAATTCTATTGTGATGATATTGTAACATCTGTAACATCTGTGATGGGGTATTACCTTGCCAGGTACTTTCGAATTTCAATACTCTATTCTTAACTTGTAGCAGAGAATTTTCAACTAATTTTGTCACAAACAGATGTGGATATGACTCACTACTGGCTTTTATACCACTATTTATACCAAAACATTTTTCAAATCGGGAATAGAAATCACTAGTGTCTTCATCTGGCTTTTGTTTACAGGCTGATATTGCACCCCAGTCTTCCTTTTTCGTAGTTAATAAACGTGGCAGTACCTGCACTAGTAGTCCTGCTAGTGCTGTAGTCTTTTCCCCAAGTCCTGCTCCTGCAGCTCGGGCCCTTTCTTCGTTTTCTAATGCTGTCCAGTCTATCTTTTGGTCTCCCACCTCCCATTCCTTTTCTCTGAGTTTCTCGTAAACACCGGCGGGTAATAGGACTTTTAATATTTTCATAATGTCGGGGTAGGTATACTCTCCCATGAGTAACATGTCTTTTATTTCACGGTGGAAACCTGCTGGGTCCTTGTCATGGCTGGGTACTACTTTCTTCATTTCTAATAATTCTAGTTTAGTTATAGGCGTGTACACAAACACGCGTGTAAAGTTATTACCGTCACCTCTGATTGGGTGTACTTCGCGTAACGGGTTCTGTCTATCTATGTGATACATTTTTCTTCCCATGATGGGAACTGGAACGTGTTCTGGGCATACGAAATTTAAATATTGGTTTCGGAATTCTAGAATTTCTTTGATCAAATCAGTACCTGACCCTCTCCATATATTCGTGAGCAGTTCTGTCAATATGTCAGGTAAGGGTCCTGGATCGGAGTGTTGGCTTTTATATAATATAAGGAGGTGTTGAATCATGTATATACTAGCTAAACGCTGTTCGTATGGGTCAAGATTCAGAAACGTGTGTGCAAGTACATCATCATTGTAGTCCCTGGGACTGTCAGCCCATTGTACTGCTGACCTGGCTAATTCATGTTCGTCCATGGAATCGAGCATATGGTACCCCCTTCGATCTCGGAGTAATTTATCAGCGGCTTGGAATAGATGTTCGGGGGACTTTGTATTTAACATAGGGTTTGGAAAATGTCTATTATATTCTGGACGTAGTGGACGTATCTGATCATTAAAGCCTCTAGTATTATTATGGGGTCTTCCTCTACCTACATAAGCTATCGTTTCTAATTGTTCTGATTCTTGCTCCTCCTCCTCTTCTGATTCTACTCTGTCTGTTTCTCGTCTTTCTTTATGTATTCGTTCTACTTCCTTGCGGATCTTTCGACACATGGCGATTATACACGCCTGTCTATCATGTTTCTCTTCTGATATGTTCTGACCCCATTTGACGAGTCTTTGCATGGTATCGTGATCTGCCCCGGGCCTGTCTTGATTCCTAATTACACAATTTATGAAAAAACGTAGTAGTTGTCTTTGTACATCCACTTTCTGGTATTCCATAGCTTCGTTAATACTTTCTGGACCTCGCCCTGTTTGGACAAAGCGATATATTTCGTCTAGGTGTTCACCCATTCCTGGTATTGTCATTAAATATAATGTAGCTCGTCTTATACGTAGTGATGATATGAGCAATTTGTCCTGTCTACCTGGTACTGGATCGTATCTACAATCCACAAGCTGTTCTTTAAACATGTCGGATGTCGCTAGTTGGGGTGTACGTTGGAGTGCTAAATCTCTAAGGGTCTGTTTATTTCGCGGCGGGGTGGCAAACATGTCTGTCGTACCTCCTGTAGCACCATCTGAGGTGCTAGGCACGAAAGGATTCGTTGGACGTAGGATAGAGATTGTGGATGCGGGAAAAACTGTAGAAACGGACGGACCTGTGGGAACTTGTGTAGGAGTTTGTAGTTGCGGGGATACAGACGGATGCTCTTGGTGTTGAACACCATCGGCAAGCGGTATGTGTGGTATGGTATTAGCATACTCGGGAGCTACGTCATCTAAATAGGAGGAAAGGAAAACGTCCTTTGCTGTTTTGGGATGTACTTTTATCGGGAGCAATGGAGGAGTTAAGTCTTTTGGTATTTCCGGGATAGCCTTAGGTAACCCTTCGGCCAAAAGAGGATACATACCATTCATAAGAGTGTTTCTTTGTCTATCTACTTGTTCTGAGTTTACTCGGGTACCTTCCTCAAGTAATAGATTTTCTCGAGTTTTATTTGAATTCTCTCTACCTTTCTCTTCCTGTCTGAGTGCTTTTTCTGTACGTCTGTATGATTCTTTACGCCATAATTCAATGGCATCTTTCTGTGACTGTCTGGCTTTCTTTTTCCATAATTCTTCTTCTACTCTCATGATGCAATCTGCATCCCAGGTCCCCGCTGCGGGCCATCTCTGACTCTCTGGTAATTCTTTGGTGTAGTCCACCCATAAATCAAGAAATAATACGGCATCTAGGCCATGCTTATGATACATAAAGTATCCTGGAGTGTCCCTAGGTGGAATGGGAACAGCTTCTTCGAGTACCCCTTTTCTAGTTTTGATCTGTCTTAATTTCGAAAAGAGCGGCATTTTGAGATCTGGTTACTTAATCTTAAACACACTTAATACAAATAAACACAATAATGAACAGTCATTCACACCACAATGTATAGAATGTGGTAAAACATTTAACATTTAACAGTTTTAACGAACAATGATAACTAATAGAAAACTAGTTACTGACATAATACCGACACTAGATAATACTTATTTATATGCAAGACATACTATATATACTGCTAAACAGTACAGATACACTGCTGAAACAGTGCAGACCGGATTTGTGTACCCAAACCCGTCTTGACCGGCACAGACTATGTGCACGTAAAATGCCTCCCCGGTAATGGTACTCACCGGGTAGCTCAGAACGGAAGGCCTCGGAACGGAACTGTAACTGGACCGGACTGGACTCGACTCGACTGGACTCGGAACTTCGGAACCTGGTGGGCCTCTGTATACCTCGGATCTTGCTCTCTCAGCTAGGCTCTGGTCGGGATACTTCGCACTTCTCACCGCCTCGTCTGGGTGTTGATCGCAGCCTCAGTCGCTCCCGCTTGGCCGGAGGGAGATACAGGAAATCCTGCAGGTACGCGTTTTTGTCCGTTCAGCCGTGGCAGGAGACCGGGCCTGCAACGCACCGCCGGCGCGTGAGATGAGAAAGTGTCCCTGTTCGGGCGCCAATTTATGTGGTAAATGTTTAATTACCGGTACTATTTTTTATGCGGTAAAGTCTATTAAGAATAACTCAGTAAATATAAGAGGCAGAATCCGTGGTATTAGAGGTTTAAAAAGGCTTTATTCCTATACAAAGGAATACAATTCGAATTGTAGGCTTTCTATTCCATCACCACGAAAGTTCAGGAAGGAAGGGCATACATTATTGACAGATAAGCAGTTTTATAGAAAATACATTAAAGTGAGACAGATGCAAGAGGCGTAACAGCTGATAGTACAGATAAAAGGTGCATACGTAACTAACAAAGGCGTATACATGGGTGTAACTAAAATACGTCATTAAACATGATGTCACAAGTGGGTGGATCCATAAAAGAATCCTGCAATGTCAGCAGAAATATCTGGCAGAGATGCGCGCGCAGCCGCATGACGTGTGATTGACGTGCAACGAGAGGGTGAAGGGGACTTGACATTTAGCTCTACATGTGGAGACAGAAGTCTGGGGTTATGTCAACCTAATCCCAAATCATATCTAATATCCTATGTTTAAAGAACTGGGTTATCCAAAAGGAAAGGTCTCTAGGATAGAATCTATTCTATACTGACTGTTAGTGCGTGCACAGGCGTCTAAGTGTCTACATGAGATGCGAGGGGGTAGGAATATTCCATGGTAACGGAGCCTATGAATTACTTGCATGAGGACAGCGAGGCCTGGCCCCTTTGCACGGTAGCTGAAGGAATGTTTACCTAAACTGCTAGACAGGAATGCATCGGATGAGGAGCGGAGTAGATAATCTTGAAGGTGAAATACAGTTTTTTGGCAGGCAATATGCTGGATCAGGCACCGTTAGCCGCGCAGGGAGTAGGACAAAGTTCATGGATACAGATGCAGGCTCAGACTGGAGCTTTCAGAGGCAAAAGGCAGGAAAAGGCTTGATGACAGAATTCTGGGCCTACTCGCCTGAATCTGTAAAATGTGGAAAGTGAACCACATAAAGTCGGTGGCCTTTCATACTTAGGAATGGAATATCTGACCCATTCATGACGGATCTGAAAGAGGACATGTTGACGGTGGACGCACATATATTTGCGTCTTCAAAACTGGAACTGGAGGGAACATACATGTACTTGTAGCATGCACATGGAGCCGTTGGGGTCTACGATAGGGGACATAACTGATCACAAAATTCATATTTCCTCAATGGAATCAAGACACCGTCCCACACCGGAGACCTGCTGTGCCACACTGAGAGGCACCCCGGAGTCGGAGCTCACACTGGCACGTCGTTGGACACACCGGTTGTGGTAGGTGAGCAGTGAAGCCTCGGTGCGCAGGAGCTGCATTTGAGCACAGTGCAGGGGAAGGGGCTGGGGTGCAGCACCCTGGGTGCACAGGTGCAGGCAAGCAATGTTGCCGTAGATAATAATATAATCTCTGGCCTCATTCATATCTCTGTTTCATTTTAAAGACTTGCTGGACCGCACTGTTTCTCGCGGACCCCAGCGTCCCCCACACATGGGTGATGGGAGGAGAACAGTGAGGGATGGGTGCAGTAGGCCGACACTCTGTCTCCTCCTCCCTCTGTTCTTTTGACTCTCCCTCCCCTTCTCCCTTCCACCCACTCGCTCTCTGTCCCATTCTCACTTTCTTCCTTTCATTCTGACTACCTTTCTTTTTCTCTTGGACATGGCACACATACTTATGTTTCTTTTTTCTCTTGCAGGTTTTGTACGCTGCTTCCAGAGGAGTCCCACCCACTTCTTTCATGTTTTACTGTTGTTTGTTCGAATAAAGTTACGTTTCCATTTATTTGTGTTGTTTTGATAAAAGTTATTTTTTTTACCAATAAATAAGTGAGTGTATGGGTCTTCTTTTTCTGACAACACTTGTCTGTAGTTTATTGTGAAAATCAGCGGTTGATAGGAGGTTATGAGGGAAAACATTTGTAATTTTGCAGTGCACCTACCAAATATAAACCAACAGACTATTACATAAATGAAGCCTGGGTAATTCTACAACGGCAAGGGTTCTATGAGTGTATCACTTTATAACACCATGACTGCTGGCCGTGTGATTATAGAACCATTTAGGCACTGCCTAGGGCCACCGAGACTTCAAGGACTGGTGAAGCCCACCCTGCATATTTAAGTAAAGCCCCGGAGGTTGCCGATCCCCGGTCATGAGTTGGCCTCGAAGTCCCCCAAACAATTTGTAAGCAATACCCGGGGAGGTGTCGAGCCCCTAGGCTGCGAAACGTCTCTGTGCCCTCCCGCACCTAATTTACATGTGAGATTAAGGTCCCCAGTGCTGCAGAGACCCCGCAATAGGATTGGTCCCGGAACATTAACCACCGGTGGGCTCATTTAAATGAATGGGTTAGATCCCGCTTCATTTTTTTTCTTCTCCATTTTTACCATCTGGATCCGCTTTATTGAAGCAATACGAGGTTTTCCTCCTCTCGCTTCAACGAGGCAAACAACAATTTACTATCACAGGGTGGAAGCCATGCTCCCGTCCTGTAATAGCAAACATAAATGTCCCGCGGATGCACACCCCGGGACATTGTATGAGCTGCGCCTGAGAGGTGGCGCTCCATAGGGCCAAGATGCATTGGTTACTGCATAACTACAGAATTAGTATAAACGCATACTAATACTACTTGCACACGTGTAGTACAGCAACCAGAGTGTAGTGAAGAGGCAGAGGAAGCCCAAAATCAAAAAATATAAATCCTACCAGAGGTAGGATCACATAGTTCGATGAGCCGACGACCCTGGGATGAGTAGAAACAGCTTCACCAAGAAAACGGGTCTTCAGTAGAACGCAAGGAAGCTCAAAATCTAGGTGAGTGCTGCCTTCTTTTTACCCTCTCCCGCTTGTCGCCAAATTTATGTAGTGAAGAGGAAGACAGCAGTGGATCCAATAAGTAGATTTATTGCAGGAAAAGAAGACAGCTTAAACAGCCACCAACAGGACCAGAAAGCAAGGCAACCGTCTTCTCCAGCACCGTGTACAAACTCCCCAAGATTCCCCTCATGACAGCCCTAAATTCTAACATTACATACTTACATTATAGTAGCATTACATACTAACATTCTACTATGACTTACATTGGAATACTACACAGAGCACATGACTTTACAGCAATGAGCTCATGGTTTCATCCACGAGTCTTGAGACCCGTAGGGGTGAGTAGTTCGCTTCCCACTCCCTGTATTGTATAAATGCAAACTAACACTACTTCCACAGGTATGCTACAGTGCCCATAGCACATCCCTTTACAGCGATGAGCTCACGGTTTAATCCCTGAGTCTTCAGACCAGTAGGGGTGAGTAGTTCGCTTCCCACTCCCTGTATAATATAAACGCATACTAACACTACTTACAGTTATACTACAGCGGCCAGTATGCTACAGTGCCCAGAGCCCATCACTTTGCAGCAATCAGCTAGGTTTGATCCCCGAGTCTTCACACCAGTAGGCGTGAGCACTTCGCTTCCCACTTCCGATATAGTATAAACGCACAGTAGAGGTCAGTAGTTCGCTTCCCACTCCCTGTATGGTATAAACGCCTACTAACACTACTTCCAAATGTATGCTACAAAGACCAGAGCACATCTCTTTACAGCAATGACCTCACGATTTAGGCTCTCAGTTTTATACCCGAGTGTAGCAGCATCTCATCTCAGATGAGCAACACCGCACTTTCAGTCCGGTAGGAGTGACTACTTCGCTTTGCACTCCCCCACAGAGGTTACAGTGCTCCTATCCTCCTGTTTCCTACTCTTTTCGCCCTTTTTCATAATGGCTGCCAACACTTCCTAGCTGCAACAGCTCACAGCCAATAAGCATCAAGCTCGTACTCGTAACACCTCAGCCAATCAGATGGCAGAATTCCCAAATATCGATATCTGAAAATTTCGATATTTCTCCAAAACTACTGAACGGATTTACACCAAATAAACAAAAGTGTGCTTTCTAGACCAAGACACTACTCCCTGCCAAATTTGGGGTAATTCAATTCACCCGTTCAACCTGTAGCCTGGTCTAAAGTTTCCTATGGAAATTAACATGGAGAAAACACGTTTTGGGAACCCCCTTTTTTCTCGGCCCCCGCTTTACGAATCGCCCCTAAACTTTCAAAATAGGAGCTGATATGAAGAATTAGTTTGGAAAATTTCATGAAGATTCATCAACCAACGCCGAAGTTATAACCAAAACAAAAAATGCTCTTCCTATGGAAACTTGGTCTTAACTATAACTACCTACTGGCGACTGCCAGTAGGTAATATATATATAACCTCTAAAACCTACATCTTATACAATATAAAATCATCCAATAGGTCCACAATTTCATAATTCCCAGCTAAAACAATCTCTTAAAACAGCTGTTAGGATTAGCGTCTTAGTCTAACTACAGCCCATAAATAGGAGGCAAGGGAATAGCACACAGAAGAATCTGAAAGCTGTTGTCTAAAGTGCAGTGCAGGCTTACATTGAACACATTTATATTTCTGTAGCATCAAAACTAACAAAGCTTTCCTTTGGGGGCCGTAAAAGGTACAAAATAATAAAATATGTAACATTGTTTGCGATGATCTCCCATTACATTGGCAAGGTTGTAAGTCGTTCACGAATGTGTTGGTTTTCAAACAGAAAACATAACATAGCCATTCGTAGGCACACAATGCAGTTTCGCCAGCTGCAGTACACAATATAGTCCGTTATTCTTGTGATTGTATTTAGACAAGTACATCAGAGAGCAACACTATACATGAATTATTGCACTTAAACAATCAATGACAGCAATCCTACCCTGCTGTGGTGCGGGGCCCAATGCAGCAGCAATAATCCATGTGGAATTAACTAGTTGGACATGGCATGAGGACCTGGCATGACTATCTCTCCCACGGTTATTCTTCTCAGGTGGGCTCAAAATGGATCCCAAATGTCAATGGGCCTCGTCTTAAGGGGCATCAGGTCCCAATAGATCGAAAATTGTTCCTGACAGTATGTGGCGTCTACCACCTAGGCTTGTGTAGTCAGTGCAGGGCGCCACCCCCAGTGCATTGCCACCCTACATTTTCCCAGCAATAGTAGCAGCGCCACTAGCAGATGTTATGGTCTCGGAACAGCCTCCACATATCCCAGCAGGCAGGCCCTAGTATCTGCGTGGATTTGCGCCCCCATAATATCTCCCAGTGTGGTGCACACCTCAGACCAGAATGCTGCCACCTTAGGAAAGGACAAAGCTCAATGCAGGAAAGTGGCCTCTGGGCTGCGGCACCGCACACAATGCGGGCTATATTTCAACCCAATCCTGTGCAGCTGTGTTGGTGTTCTACATGTGCTATGTGAGTAGTTGAAATGTATCAGGCAGAGCCTGTAGTTCGATGGTAAATGGTCAACTTGGGCGCAACAGTACGTCCATCTTGTTTCCGGTATCTCAAATTGTAACTCTTCCTCCCAAGCCGTCCTAGCCTTCGTGATGTCAGTGGTAGAGGCGGCCTGTGTTATTGCATATAGGGGCGTTATAAGCTTGCATGGGGAGGCAGTCATTTACATATATTCTAATGCCTTAAAAGTGGAAGGGGGGATGGGAAGGACTCATGTATTGTGCTGGAAGTGGAGCGAATTTGATGATATAGCAGTGTGCCCGAGGGTGTCTGTGTTTCTAGGCCAGGATTTAGCAGTCTAGGGATAAAGTTTCCATCTAGACTTCGATCGGAAAATACCTTGACACCGTGCACACCTGCACGTTTGGACACTCCCTTATCTAGCAGAGGAGGAAATACAGTGTTATCTACCAAGGGAGCATTTGGCACCAATGCTGCTGTGAGGCCCGCCCATTTGCGGAGATCAGTTCACGCCCAGGGCACATATTCCACCGGGTAGATATCTGCTTTGGGGGGCATATATCTCTGGAATATCGAAGTTCCGAGTGGCCACGGTGACACCTGATCATGCTCAATTGCCAGATGTGGTTGGAAAGGGGTTGGATGTAGCCAGTGGTGCAGAAATTGTGCATATAGTTGCATATCTAGGGCTCCCAGGTCTCTGTGTGCAGGAAGCAGTGCAAGTATTTCATATGCCACCCTATGTTGTCATCCCGCCCATGTAAGTGTGATCAAGGTTGACCTCAATCGTTCAAAGAAGTGCGCAGTGAGCAGGAGAGGAATATTAAAAAATAGGTATAATAACTTTCGAAGTAAGACCCTTTTTGCGATGGCTATGTGGCCTGTGAGCGATAGAGGCAGTCTGGTCCAGAGTGGGATCCAGGGCCTCCGGCCACTCCATGGCACACCCATAATTCGATCTCCATGGTTCGGCTGGGTCTCTGCTCAGCGATATGCCAAGGTACTTGACTGGTTCATGAGCCCATTTCAGCTGGTAATCGCCTGTATAGGGCACAGCGGAATCTGTCAGCAGGAAGAGTCGACTTGGACTAGTTTATCTGGTTCCCAGAGAATCCGCCATATGGTATCACCTCGCGGATTACAGGTTCAAGGTTTATGTCCGGGTTTTTAAGTTTTTATAGTGCCACATCATCAGCATACTTGGAAACAATTAAGCAATGGGTGGTGAAACCAATACCCCATTCTGCGTGGTGCTGTCTTAGCCTTGCAGCAAGCGGCTCCATTTCTATCTCAAAAAGAATCGGCGAAAGGGGGCATCCCTGTCAAGTACCACGGGTAATAGCTAATGGCTCCGAAATACTACCTTTTATCCTAAAGCGCACAGTATAAAAGCTGAATCTTCAGGATGAAATTGTGACTCAGACCCAGCCTCCGCAGCAGGGGGAAGAGGAACTGCCATTCCAGTTTGTCAAAGGCTTTAGTGGCATCCAGTAGGGCAGCCACCGCCGGGAGGTCTCGGTGAATATGGTGCATAATTGCAAAGATAGTGCGGAGATTGTGAGCAGTCGCACGGCCGGGGACGAAGCCCAATTGGTCCAGCCGTACAATCAATGGAAGGAGGGGGAGCAAGCGATTTCCCACGACTTTTGCAAATATCTTGTTATCTACATTTATGAGGGAAAGCGAGCGATAGGGGTCGCCCAGATTTGCAGAATGGCCACTATTACTGCCTCTCGCAGTGAGGGAGGGAGTTTCCCAACAGTTAATGAGTTGTGATACATTTCAATGAGATGTGGAATCAAGATGGGGGCATATTCTTCGTAAAAAGCAGGTGTGAGCCTGTCTAGGCCTGGGGCTTTGTCAGCCGGCATGTTAGTGATAACCTGCCCTATCTCTTCCGGTGTAATCTACAAGTCTAAATATTCTCTGTGGCCTTGATCAAGCCATAATAGCTGGATGGTGTCACAAAAGGCGTGAAGTGACTCTATCTAGGCTGGCTGTGTATAGTCTAGCATAAAAGGTTGACATTCCTTCAGGCAGTTGCGTCGGTGATGAAATTAGCTGTGGTGGCATGCGGCTTACGGAGTAAGCCAGCCAGTTTCTTGCTTGGGCGATCTCCCTCTCCATACTTACACGCCAGTGT
Organism: Triturus cristatus; assembly: GCF_964204655.1. Classification (NCBI taxonomy): domain Eukaryota; kingdom Metazoa; phylum Chordata; class Amphibia; order Caudata; family Salamandridae; genus Triturus; species Triturus cristatus. The sequence continues at coordinate 37,634,392 of NC_140594.1, forward strand.
CTCCTTGCCAAAGTAAAGAGTTTCATGTTCCGCCTCCTCTTTAAATTATGAATGTTTCTCTCTGATGTTTGTTAGTATGGCAGAGTCAGGCGTCCTATAATAATGTCACTCTAGTGCCCGAATCTCCTTCTCTAATTTACCAAGTGTACCACGCAGCACCTGCAGAACCACAGCCTGCTTTGCAATGCAGGCTTGCCGGATCACCACTTTGAATGCCTCCCATAAAAAGGAGGGTGATTCAGCCGTCCCGACATTGTGTGCAAAATACTCTGTAATTGCATCACGGATGTCCTATCTGAATGCTGAGTCCCCCAAAGGGTTCGGGGGGGGGGGACACAGCAAATGTATGTTAGCAGGAAAACCAAACATTAAATATAATTAATCCTAAATCCAATCAAAATATATCTGTGCTGAAGATTTCGTACAAATGAAAGGTATGATTGTAATATATCTTTATCTGGGGAAGAGAACTATGTGCAATTATTGTAGTTTTATGTTTATTACTTTCCCACCTATAATTAGCAGCTTTTTCCAATAAAAATCTTTTTTTGCTTCCTTTTTTTGAGAACGAGACACACCGTGATGGTGACTCGAACAGAGATTGGAGACCTATCTCAGGCAGGAAGTTCATAACATACTTCAAGCATGGGATCCTATGGGTATGAAACAGTTTTAAGTAATCCCTTAGGATCGCCTGATTTTGTTGTACACATTCTCTTTTCCATATGGAAAGCCATAACAACGGGGAAGCCAATCTAGTTACAGCCTCAAGATAGGGTATGTCCAGTTCTGTGTGTGATAAATAGTTTGCTCATGAACGTGGGAGCAAAAGCAATTTCTTGCAGAATGCTTCCTCCACACCTTGAAGAGGAGCCGAGCACGCCGTTCCCCAGATAGCTGCCCCATATGTAGCACGTGTCAGCGTTTTACATAAATGAATGTGTATCATTTCTGGTCAAGGCTTTAAACCCACTTTTGTAGAAACAGGTTCAAGGGCCGTAATCCCCTTTTCCAGAAGGGCCTTTCTGCTTAGCACCATCCTTCTCAATGGTTGGCTTGTTCACAAATAATACTCCCAGGTAGGCAAATTAATCAACCGCCTCCAATATCCGCTCCCCTAAGTGGAAGTTAAAAGACTTTTTAGTACGTAATCCTGCTACTAAAACAAAATATTTTAAAACACTCACGTGTACATGTAATGTAGCCATGTGACTCGAATATTCTTGCATGAGTTTTTGCATCGCCATCGGGGTTCTGGCCAAAAGAATCGCATCATCTGCATAAAAGAGTATGGGCAGAGGGCATGACCCCACATCGGGGATGTCTTTCGTGGTGCAACCAGGATTGCCTCTAACCCATTTGTAAACTAAGAGAACCGGAGTGGGGTGCGTACGCTACCCTGTCTTACCCTTCTTTCGATATTAAACACCCTTGCACGTTCTCAATTCCCTCTGTACCGGGCAATGATAGGAGAATCAACACCCATTTGTTCCAATATTACCCATAGCTTGCTGTGAGATACGCAATCAAAGGCTGATGTAAAATCCATAAAGGCCATATAAAGCAGGCCTTCCTTGGCCCGTGTGTATTTGAAAATAATCATAGTCAGGTTTAGGCACAGATCAACAGTGCCTTTTCCTTTCCTAAATCCGTCCTGGGTCTCTGCTAAAATATTATTCTCTTGGGCCCAATCCTCTATCCTATTTAGAAGCACTATCCCCATTAATTTTGCCTTGGTATCAATTAGTGAGATAGGTCTATGATTTTTCGGCTCTGCCCTATCACCCTTTTTGTAGATCGGGAAAACAACCGGCTGCTTCCAAGAGCTAGGGGACCTATCTTGGCTGTAACATTAAAAACATTGGAGAGCAGTGGTGCTCAAAGTGCTATAGTTTCTAAAAATATGTCCGCGAGGATCCCATCTGGTTCGAGAGCCTTTAATGAGGCGGTTTGTGCTAGTGCTAAGTCGATTTCTTCTACCTGAAATTTTAAACCAATTTCTCGATGGACATCTGTACATGGGCCATTATATATATTTTCTTTGAGATTATTAAATATATTTTGAAAGAGGGCTACCCACCCTTCTTCTTCTATATGTGTATCTAAGGTAGGAGCCCGCTCATTCTTTAGCTGTGGTGACATCATCACTCTCCAGAATTGGAGGGAGTCCTTTTTAATGAGTGCCAATCTCAGGTTTTCCCACGCATTTGAGTTTAGCTCTCTTACTCTCGCCCCTTTTGCTTTTTTATAATTCTCTCAGAGAGTGCTTAGGCATCCCTCATCCTGTGGGGCTTCTCGTAAAGTGTTGAGTAATATGGTGGCAACTATTGTACAATTATGGTCAAACCATGCACCTTGCGTGTTAACATCCATCTTAGGGCAGCGTGTTAATTGATTTTAAATCCCTCTCATGATTCCTTCAAAAGCCAATATAATCTGACCAGGTGAAACTCCCATATCAAGGTAGGTGAAAAACTTGGGGTATTTTTCTACGAGTTAAGAGTCAATGCCTCACTACTTTAAGGGTGCCTAAAGCTTCGGCAGTTCACCACTATTCTAAAAGAAACAACTGCAGATCACAGTGACCTACACAACTTCCATCCAATGTCCAACATTCCGACTCTGACGAAGCTCTTCTATAAATGTGTCCACGTTCAGCTATGTAAGCACATAGAAAAATTCCGACTTTTAGACCAATTTCAATTCGGCTTCTGCCAGGGTTACAGCACCAAATACACTGTTACTCACATTGTGGATGATGCGCTAAGAATGCTCGATCAGAACGAATCCTACCTGTTGATCCTCCTCGACCTATCATCAGCTTTCGATACAGTTAAACATGATAGCCTAATCGACCTATTGGAACACAGGATGGGGCTTTCGGGCCAGGTCTAAATTGGTTTACCTTATTTCTTCACAATAGAAACTAAGGATTCAAGGTGAACCAGTCTATGTCTCATCCCCCTACGGTCACTCTGGGGGTACCATAGGGGTCCACATTTTTACATGTATGCCAATGACATCCAACTGTACCTAAAAGTCAACTCCCCTGAGAACATCAGGTCTCTCAATTCAACTCTACAGAAAACACAGAATTTGCTGACCCTTAGTCACCTTAAATTAAACGCTATTAAAATGGAATTCCTCTTAATAGCCTCACCCAAACAGTCACCAGCCATAGAAGAGTGGATGAATCAACTAACAGCTCTTAATTGCATACCGCACATCATTGAGTCCACAAGCTCACTGGGCATAATGCTAGAATAGAGTTTGGACATGCAGAAGCACATTAGTGCTCTCAACAAAGGAGAAAACTTCCATATGAGCATCTTTCCTCCACCCAATGACTTCAAGTCTGCAATGCAAGCCCTAGTGATTTCCAAGTTGAATTATGGAAGCACAACCCTCTGCAGCCTTCCTAGATTTCCACTAAGAGCCTCTCTTAACTCTACTGCAAGGCTCATCATAGGCTCTAAAGAAGCACCCATATCACGCCTGAGCTGAAATCCCTAAATTGACTCCCATATGAAGCAAGGATACAACTAAAAATTGCCTGTATGACCATCAAAGCCTTACATTTCAACACCCGATATACCTCGCACAAAAACCTGAGATCTCCAAGCGCTCTAGATCCTCCAGAAGTGCCAGCACTTTACTGCTGAAGCCACAGAAATTAAATAAAAAGAAAACTTACAATCAAGCTTTCTCAGGTATCACCACAAGAATATGGTATTCTCTGCCTCCTGAAATCAGACTGAATCCCTCGTTGGCATCTTTCATAAAGGAACTTAAAGTGCTACCGATGAACACATTTCTACCCTAGAACCCCTACTTGCCAGGCACTCTAGGGCATGCTCTTGTCACCCGAGTTATTTGATCACAGAGACGAGTTATTTGATCACAGAAAACCTGATAGTTTCCTGGCGGCACTGCGGATTGAGCGATTGAGCGGGTCTGACGCGCTCGTTGTGGAGTCAGCAGCTGTTTGCAGAGCGGAGCGGAGCAGGAGAGGCGGCGGCGGTGGTGGAGGCTGGTGCTTGCGGCTTGATAGTAGTGAGCTGAGCGCAGGACCTCCCGCAACCATCCCGCAGCCATCCGGAAGCCCCTGCAAAATATTTGTGAATTCAAGTTCGGCACCGGCGGCAGTTAGTAAGTACGGTTTGCGGTTTAAGGAGCCGAGACCCGAGCCGCGAGAGGAACCTCCCGCGGTTAATGTTCATCTGCAAGCACCCGTGAGTGTTTATGAAACCATTTGAGGGTGGTCTGCGGTTGTTTTTTCACCTACCTATATTGACCCATATTGACAGTTATGACTGCCTGCCTTCCAGTTGGAGCCTGTGTGTTAGAGCCCTCAGTGCTCTACTAAATGAGTTGCGGGGGCCAGGCTATCGTGCTTGAATCTGCCGCTAGAGGGAGCTAACGGAGCACTCTGAACAAGGATTCGCCATTACACTGTTCGGCTTCTCCATTCTGCCCTTGTCTCTGCTCCTCCCTCCCGGAAGGCAGCTGTCAATTATTATAGGGCAGTTGAGCTGGTAGGGTGAGCGCTGAAGGGTGAATGAGAGGTGGTGAGTGGTATATAATCTGAGTGGTAAACAGAGGAGAGTATATATACCACCCAGTTTATTGCATTGGGGAAGAGAACTCGTGCATACCGCCCTCGCCAAAATCAAAGCTCTCTATAGGAAGAAAATAAGGAAATATGCGTTCTGGCAGAGTGAGAACAACGGGAACAACGGTCAGACGTACAAAGAAAATACAACAGCCAAAGGTAAAAGCGAAGATCGCAGGAGCAAACCAAACTTTAATTTCCCCAATAGCTAGAATGTTCACGAAATCTGGAAAAATCCCTAATAAGTTTGAATTTATGAAAGATCCTGCTGGTGCTCTTATCACTATGCATAAAGATATGGAAAACGATAAACTACAAACCCCAATAAAGCCGATAAGTACGATAAGTACGGAAAGATACAGTAGGCAAATCATCCAAAGTACTCCTCAAAACGGAGATTGCAACCTGCAAAGGAAGGAGCAGGAATTCCAAATCTCAGACCAGGATATCCTAAATATAACCATCCATCCTGATACAAAAAATGAAAAATCAATTGGATTAGATGATTTGGAAATATTGGATATATAGGAGATTAAAAGTGGCATGCTGGGATCAAGGCGACCAGTAACACCGATAGAAGCAAATGTGGAAATTATGAAAAAACCTCAGTTATCAGTTGAAGAAATTAAGACCAGAACAACTAATAAAATAACTGATAATGTACACACAAAAGCAAATACCATCCATATATCGGATTATCCACTAAGAACGGAACAAAAAAACGGAAGGTCAAATGATAGTGATAGTGATTTGAAAGAGAAAATTATCCCGGATGTTGGAATAAATTGGGACATATTCTATCAAACATCGACACTAACTCTAGAAGCATTAAAATATCAATCGAACAAGATGGACATTCAGATAGACCTACTAACAATGATGGCAAATGCAGTCTCAGGGATAGATAACAAACTTGCACAGCTAAATAATCTGATAATTAGAGTCCAGAAAGAACAACAAAAAAATGTCATTGAATGTATTTGTACTCCCCTTATGGATAAGCTTGTAGCCATACCTGATGTTTTGCATACCATAATAGAAGACACAAAAAAGGCTATAAAAAGAGAAAATGGCCAGGAAGGGAATATAAGGAAATATAAATGGGAAGATACGGAAATAGAAAAAAAGGAAGAAAAGAAGTGTATGTTAAAAGTGGATAACGAAGATATAACAACATTGAGGATCCCCTGAAAAAAGGAAATATACATGATGAAAGAGATATGTCAAAAGAAATCCTACAAAGGGATGCCTCACAAGAGGAAATAACTAATACAGAAACAAAGGCAGACTATGACTGTAAAGAGCAAGACCCAAACGGTTATATTATGTCAAAAAGACAAAAGAAAAAAAAACTACGCAAAGCAAGGAAAAATCAAAAGCCTAATAATCATAAGTATGAGAAATCAACAAAAATGGATGGTACATCAAAAAACAATGAATTGCAACAAGAAAAAGCAATTGAAGAAAGAACTTCTCTAATAACGAAAAATGCACCAAAAAAAGTATTTCCAATATTTGTAAAAGAATCATTACTGGAACAAACAACCATAAAAGGACAAGAAGTGATGATAAAGAAACAAATGACTACAATTAAATCACTGTTAATTACAGAAATAATAAAGGAAGAAGATGGAATCCAAGAGGATAATCTAAAATACGATCATAATAATAGAGTAACTGACGATATGTCATTAAAAACAACTATAAATCCACGTGATCAACAACATCAGAATCACAATGTGAATATAGAAGCAGGTTTGAAAGTCAAAAGGAATGATGTAGCAAGTTTGAGTATAGAAAGAACAGTAGAGCCTAAAAGTAAATTACCATACTGGGACCACCTGATAATTGAAAAACGGGAAGGAGAAAAACTAATTAGACATAGAACAAATTATATAATGGAAGATATACACAAAGAAAAACTACTGACAGTCGAGAAAATACAACTCATATTTAAACCTGAATACGAATCTAGAGGTAGATATGACACATTGAACAGAGGGAATATTCTTAGACTATTTAAATCAATTCCAGCTTTAGTCAACATCAAGAATGATGATATTAATTCCATTGAATTTATTGCAGATAAAAACAGTACCAAAGAACTGACCCTGGTCACATTAAAATCTATGACAATAGCAGAGAAAATATTAAAAGAGTTCTCAACATTCAAGGCCTGGGGAATAACTATCAAAAAGCAGGAGCCGAAAGTCTATCCCACTCCACTTATTAGTGAATCAAATCTGCTCCAAATAGAAAAAAAAAATATCAATCAAAAAGGAACAGTATTAAGGAATGCCCGGGGGAGATCCATTAGCACATCAAGAGAGGCATCACCACCTCCCATAATAGAAAAATCCATACGAATTAACGAAAAATGGATTGCACAGGCCTTGCATAGTAATATAGAACAATGAAGGAATAATATTTCAATCCCCTCAACTGAAGTAACAGAGTTGAGAATGTGTTCATGGAATATAAACGGAGTAGGTACAAAGATTACCAATGCACAAATAAGGTCTATTCCATTACCCTGTCACATTCTATTCCTTCAGGAAACTTGGGAAACAAATCCTTTTGTATTAGAGGGTTATGTTGGATACTTTGAAAATGCAAGTAAAACTCATAGGTATGGACGCCCGAGTGGGGGGTTAGCAACCTTTATTTCTAGTTCCATAAAAGCTGAAGACGAGCAACTTGCTACACATAGTAAAAACATACTTATAGTTAAACTAAAATATAAAAGCTCAGATCAAAAGGATATGTCATTGATTATGATCAATGTAGATATCCATCCAACAAAAACAAGTAGAGCAACCATTTGTGCAATCCTTAATACCATATTACTGGAACTAATCCTAGAAAATCCATTGGTGGACTATGTGATGACTGGAGATTTTAATCTTAACTTGTTAATACCGTTCAATAGGGATGATGTCTCACAATTACAAGACCTTCAGTGGTCAATCCCACAGCAGGACTATCAAGGTGTCACATATAGCCAAGCACGAAATCAAATTGGTAGAACATTCATCAAGGACATAGAAGCACTGGGATTGCGAGTCCTTAATGGCCGATTTAAAGAGGATACACCCCCCGCACATACATATATCGCACACAATGCAAGTACTAGGATCGATTATACAATGGTTTCAATCAATTTATTTCAAAACATAAATTCGTATAGACTAGTTAAAGTTGGAGATAGTGATCACTGTCAGCAGATAATAAATACTAACATTAGGCACAATATTAACCAACCGTACCATACTGTGCCAGGGTATATTGGAACAATAAACTATAAAAAACTAATTTGGACTAAACTGAATAAGGATAGCATGAATGAAAAAGTTGAGAATATTATTAAGACCTGTTTTACTGAAAATACCACAGAAACAGCAATCGAACAGTGGGTGGAATTCACTAAGAAAATAGTGAAACCCCAAACCCAGGTTAACTGCAATAAAAGGATTGTAAAATGGAAAGAAGAAGGAAAGGACTCATATATGAATCTTCCGTATACAATAGCAAAGTTAAAAAGAGATCGAAACTAACCCCGGGCGTAGCACTACGCTTCGCCCACGTAGTGTACGTAGCGCTGCCTGCTTCGCACTTTCCGAAGTAGGCGAAGCAGGGCAGCGCTACGCACACGCCGAGGGCGAAGCGTAGCTGCTTGCCACCCGCCACCCACCTCCCGCCCGCCCTTCTTTTAAATATATGAGCAATGAAAAATAAAGTAAAGTAAGTCGACTTACCCGTAAGCGCGGCGTCTCCGGGGCTCCCTCTTTCAGTTTCTAATTTCTTCTGGCAAATGCGCATGCGCGGACACCCGCGCATGCGCATTTCTCGCGAGAAATGCGCATGCGCGGGCGTCCGCGCATGCGCATTTGCCAGAAGAAATTAGAAACTGAAAGAGGGAGCCCCGGAGACGCCGCGCTTACGGGTAAGTCGACTTACTTTTACTTTATTTTTCATTGCTTATAATATTTAAAAGAATGGCGGGTGGGAGGTGGGTGGCACGTAGTGGGGCTACACGAAGCGCGTAGTGTGCGTAGATTTGGGCACACTACGTGCTGCTTCACGTAGCCCCACTACGCCCACTACGCCCACCCTTAATCGAAACAAGATACGAAGACAAATAAAAACCACAGTAACAAATGATGAAATCTTGAACAATCTTAAAGCTTTAAATCAATCTTTGAAGAAGCTAATATGGAATGAGAAATACGAAGCAAAACAAGAAATGTGGTCTAAAATATTTCATGCAAGTAAACAAGCAAACTCAAGAGAATTTTGGAATATTATAAACAAATTAGTACGGCCGAGCAAATTGGTAGTCTCATCAACCTTAACTGAGCAAGAATGGGTTACTTTTCTTGAAAAACATCTAAACAGCAAGGGAGCTACTAAAATGATTGAGAACGTAATAGAGAGCTCTACAGCATGGGATGAGACACAAGAACAATTTACAATTTCGAAAGAACAATTAGTAAAACTACTAAAGAAGCAGAAAGATGGGGCACCAGGCCCCAATGGGATACCATTTGCCCTTTTAAAGAAAACCCAGTCTTTTGGTCGAGCTATTTGGAAAAGGTATTCAACAAAATTATAGAAACAGGTAACATCCCGGAGTCTTGGCGAGGATCTCTAATTTCCCCCATATTTAAGAAAGGCAACTGGGCGCTTGCGGAGAACTATAGACTCATCACTTTACAAGATACAGACGCCAAGCTTTTTGCAGGAATATTATTAATTAGACTAAATGAATGGGTAGCAGAAAACAAGATTTTTCCATTGAATCAAACTGGTTTTATTAAGGGACTTGGAACAATGACAAATATTATGGCGTTAGCACTATTAATTGAAAAATCTCTGAGAGAAAAAATGCCCCTCTATCTGTGCTTTGTAGATTTTAAATCTGCTTTCGACTGTGTGCAAAGAAATTTATTGTGGAAAAAACGTATTGAAAAAAACATTCCATTTGAATTATTAAGACTGATTCAACTGTTACACAATAAAACCTGGGTAAAAGTAAGGATGGGGGATGGCAGATCACTAACTAAGGAGATTCCTGCAACAAAAGGGTTAAAGCAGGGATGTGTGTTGGCTCCCCTACTTTTTAATCTATTTTTGGGAGATTTATCAGGATATCTCGATGAACTCAACGCACATCCTCCGAAGCTAGGGGACAAGCTGATAACTAACCTAATGTATGCAGATGATGCCATTCTTCTAAGCCATACTAAAATAGGTCTTCGGCGCTTAATTGACAGAACAGTTTTGTATGCACAAGAAAATGGAATGGTAATAAATGAATCCAAAACAAAAATCATGGTGGTCACTAGGAATATAAAACTGAGACAAAAAAACAAATGGTATATGGAAAGTACCCAACTGGAACAAATAGAAGTGTACAAGTATCTGGGTGTACTATTTGACCAGAACGGAAACTATCAATTACAAAAAATAGACATACAAAGGAAAGCTAACTCGCTAACTGCAGCATTCAAGATAGCACAGAAATCGCTCGGAGCTCTGACGTATCGGCCACTTTTGAAAATTATAGGGGCTAAATTGCTCCCAACAATAACATATGGTAGTGAGGCATTAATGGGGAAGGATGCAGAACTGTTAAATAAGGTTCTTTCAAAAACATATAAATCTCTCTTCTATCTCCCAAATAATGCTTCCCCAGCACAGATTAGACTGGAGTTCGGGTTAAATAATCAAGTTATTGCAAGAAAAGGCCAATTTATTAAAACGTGGTATAGGATCAAAAATGACCATGATAACCATATATATCAGTTACTTTGGCAAGAAATAAATAAGAATATCCAATCAGTTGTAAGGAAATAGCTGACTGATGCATTAGAAGAGTTTGCATTAATGCCAATCTGGAATAATAGGATAAGCAATGGATCCTTTAAAAAATTAGTAAATCGAACAACAAACCACCTTTCACTTGTACACGACAAAGATACACTAGCAAAAAGAAAACATTCGTGGGCAGTAATAAATGGATACGAAAAGAAGAAAGTACAAGAATACTTGGAGACACCTTGGTCTGAAAAAAGTAAACAATGTCTTATGAGAGCAAGATTTGGAATTTTACCAGGCCTTAGTCATGTCCCTCCGTGGAAAAAAATTAGTAGCAGCACATTGTGCAGACTTTGTAAAAGTGGAGAAGAGAATATTGTCCACCTTCTATGTATTTGTCCAGGACTCCGAAATGAAAGATGCATGTTACTGAAACCTCATTTTAACTTGCGTGGAACAAGGACTTGCAGACAGGCATTCAAAGTGTGTCTTCATTCGAACGATATAGTCATGAACGTCGCCTTTGTAAAATTCCTAAAGATTGCATCTATAAAACTGGGAGTATAAAATAGAAAAAACGTTTTTATGAATAATTTTTAAAGTAATTTCTTAGGTTGTAATTGTTTTTTTTTTTTTAAATGTATTATATTTATTAAATATGTCTTTGTATTGGAATATTGTAAGATTTAACTAATCAAACAATAAAGAATTACAATACAATTCCCAATTGTCACCCTTGTTTACTAGTTGACAGTTTCAAAAGTTTATTGTTACTACTTCCAGCACCTTTCGTGATCACTGAATTGTAAAGCGCTCTTATGCTCCCGGTGGTCATATTCGCCCTATATGAAACTTTTTAAAATAAATTCAAAATTAGCAAAAAGCTTACCTTTCACATCTAGCAGAAAACTAAGATGATAGTTCTTTGTTTCCTCTCTCTGACCTTTTTTTATCAATTGGGTGGATTAACGAGCATCTAGGATGGAGGCACTTGGCCTGCCTGTATAACATGCACAAACAGTCTATTTGAAACTACTACCCAGAAATGTAATTGCATGATATAGGTTCGCCCATACAGCATCATGTTGGGCATACCGTAACTTATTCTTATAGCCTTTTTAAACTTTTTATATGTAAATTCGAAGTGAGGAAGGTTGTTCCATTAGGCTATGACGCAATTGTCTCTGATACTCCCACTACGAAGCTTTACCTGCCTTATTATGCTGATTCTTGCAATTGAGTGAAGCACAACCTAATCTTGAAGAAATAAAGAGCATAACTTGATTACGAAATTATCCTAGTCTGTTAGCCAATTGACAGGATAAGTCTCGTTGGTGTTTTTCCATTTTGCTAATATTTTTATTGTGAAAAACTGGGTTCCGAGTGCATTTAAACTGTCATTTAATGCCACAGTCCACTTGAATGATGCTAATTAGTAGATACCAAGGAATTATCTATGAATGAACCCTCTGAGGGCCAGGTTCTATAAGGAAATTGTAAAATTACTTTTTGTGGGTCTTGGTCACTTTCTTGCCTCAACATAATTCCATAGCTCTTATAGATGAAAAAAATTTAAACATGTAATAATGTATAATCAATAATACTTTGCCTGATGTGATGTAAACGTAGGCCGAGCAGGTTGGTTAGTGATGAATTGGACGTTTAATGCCGGAAAACCCAAGGCAAATAGGAATTTACACATATACTGATTCTTAGGCCGTTAATGGATCCACCAATTTGTCAATAATTAGGGATGAAATGCCCAAAACCAAAAATTTATCTGGTGTGTCTTCAAGCTACATCTTTTTCCCTTAATTGAAGAGTAAGTTGTTATTGTAATCACTAGTGATCAGCGTCTTGGCAGTCATAAAAAGGTCTAGAATATCTTCGATTTCATGCAAAAAGCTAGATTTTTTTTATTTATCCTTTATGAAAGTTGGCAGAAAATATACATTCAATATCAGTAGCAGATTCTGGCTTTTATGGCCCAGTAAGACAAGTAACTCGAAGTCGGATCTTAGTTTTAATACTAACACTTTTTGTGTTAAGCAGTTTTTAATCAGGGTAATCAGTCCTCTCGCGGGTCTATCCATCTTGCTGGGAGACGCTGTCATTTCATATGTGTGATAGTCTGGCACAGTAACTGAATTGGTGTGCCAGGTGTGGTAAATAATTTAATTACCGGTACTTAATTTGATGCGGAAAATTAATAAGAATAGCTCAGTAAAATAAGAGGCAGAATCCGTGGTATTAGAGATTCGGAACGGGCTTTATTCCAATAACAATTCGAATTGTTGGCTTCATATTCCATCACCACGGAGGTTCAGGAAGTGAAGGACAATACATTATTGACAGGTAATCATTTTTATAGAAGAGGCATTACAGTGAAACAGATGCAGGAGGCGTAACAGTTGATAACAGAGATAAAGATATACATGCGTAACTGAAATGGGTGTAACTAGGCGTAACTAAAGAACGTCATTAGGTATGATGTCACAAATGGGTGGTTCCATGAAAGAATTTCGCAATGTCAGCAAGAATACTTGGCAGAGATGCACGCGCGGCAGCATGACGTGTGATTTGACGTGCAACTAGGGGGAGAATGGGACTTGACATTTAGCTCTACATGTGGAGACAAAAGTCTGGGGTTATGTCAACCTAATCCCAAATCATATCTAATATCCTATGTTTAAAGAACTGTGTTATCCAAAAAGAAAGGTCTCTTAGGATAGAATCTTATTCTATACTGACTATACTGACTGTTAGTGCGTGTACAAGCGTCTAAGTGTCTACACTAGATGCGAGGGGGTAGGAATATTCCATGGTAACAGGGTTTATGAATTACTTGCATGAGGACAGCGAGGCCTGGCCCTTTGCGCGGTAGCTGGAAGAATGTTTACCTAAACTACTAGACAGGAATGCATCGGATGAGGGGCGGAGGAGATAATCTTGAAGGTGAAATACAGTTTTCTGGCAGGCTATGGGCTGGATCAGGCACCGTTAGCCGCGCAGGGAGTAAGACAAAGTTCATGGTCACAGATGCAGGCTCAGACTGGAGCTTTCAGAGGCAGAAGGCAGGAAAAGGCTTGGTGGCAGAATCAGGGCCTACTCGCCTGGACTGTAAAATGGGATAAATGAACCATATAAAGCCGGTGGCCTTTCATACTTAGGAATAGAATATCCAGCCCATTCATGGCGGATCTGAAAGAGGACATGTTGACGGTGGACGCACATGTGTTTGCGTCTTCATAACTGGAACTGGAGGGAACATATATGTACTTGTGATTTATACATGAAACCGTTGGGGTCCAAGATAGGGGACATAACCGACCATAAAAATCCATATTTCCACATTCCCTCCTTGTCCCCTACTGGCCCTTAGGAGATATCAATCTTCATCAATCCATCGATCTGTTCATATAACATCATTTGTTCTTCTTTCTTCTTCCGGGATCTCGAACGAAAACTTGGATGTGGGATACACGAGGTGGCACACAGACCACAAATCGCTGGCCCACATTGTAGACATAAGCAGCAACTGAATAGTATGAGAAAGCCAATACCTAGGAAGGAGAGCATTCTCCATCCCCAGGCTGACAACACGCCCCAGAACCGACCGGACCAAGTCCAGGTGCCTGGACTCTGGTGTATCTGGCTTACAATCTTATGAAGGCGGGTTATGGCTTTATATACTGACGGTGAATTTTCTGGTATGAAAATGCAACAACTTGATCCGATGACCCTACAAGCTCCACCCCTATCGGCCAGGATGACGTCAAGGACAAGACGATTCTGAAGCACACCAATCCGCATAGCAGACTGTTCTTCTGTTAGATTGCCTAAGGCGGAAATAGTTTCGTTCACTACTGCTTCAAGGGTTCTGGTTAATCTACGTATCAATTTACTATTAGTGACTGTACCTATATAGGGAAAGAAACCTTTATTGAAATCTGTGTATTTTTCCCATGCTGTTTCAGTGTAATCGACGATTGGGAGATCTCTCTGCTGTCTATTGTGTACCAAATGAGTATTTCTATGATAATCAGGAGGAGCTAGAAAAACAGGTGGTAGGAGGAATGCTATGTAACAGGTACCATCCCAATCTAGAGGTAGGCGTATATATGCGGTCTGGCCACATATAAAGTAGGAATGACGAGAAGCTCTAAATGTAGACTTGCCTTGATCACTGAATTTTATCACAGTGGTGCATTTACTATGGCCCATGTGTATGGAGCCATTCTTTCTTATACATAGTTCCCCTTTTACTGGGAATACGGACATGGCGGGCAAGATTGGTGTAGCTTCAGATTCAACGTTCAGGATCATGAGGTTAAGTGTAAGATTACCTAATCCATATACTTCATTTTCTAGATCAGTTCCTGTTCTTTTGGGAAGTCCCTCCTTGTTAGGGTAGCAGACTTTAAGCAAAACTAAGTTCAGGTTTCCCCATACCCAGTTGTCTTGATAGACTGCGGAATTCGAATCTAGGGAATTAATCAAACTAAACCATGCTCCACAGGAGCCATTGTGTGTGAACGGATAAGGAAAGAGGGGCAAAACTCCCTTATAGTTCTGATAGGGAGGGAGTCGGCCACATATCCAACAATTTGTGGCATTGCTGGTTTGATGGGAATGATGTAGCATACTAATGAAAGTGTTATTGCGCAGCGCAAATCTATAGGACAACTCATGCGGGGGTAATTCACTAAAAGAATGTTCAGCAGTAATATTGTAAACATGTTTAGAAATAGGATAATATATGTGCAACAATATACTTGCAGCGATTATTAAAAGACTTAAGAAAAACAAGATTAATAAAGTCACTGTGCAATGACTACACAGTGATTTACAGTACGCATGCTTTTTCAACTGCATCTTTCGGTTTCTTTCTCTATTCAGGTCTAGGGGATACATGTCAGAGACAAATTCGACCGATTCACCTTGGAGAGGACTTAAACAATCAAATTGTCTGACTTATTAGACCGTAATTTTAGTTTGTATAGTTCCTTATCGCTTTGTTCAACCAAAGGGAGCTTTGAGTCAATCGGTGAAGACACGCGAGGTGTAACGTTTACATCAGACGGTAGTCCATGAAATTTCTTGATATGACTTGAATGTAACCATCCTTTGCGACCCTCGATCTTCACGGCTGTCCTCGTGGTGAGTAGTACAAGTTGAGGCGATTTCCACCTAGGATCCAGCTGAGTCTTCCGGTCAAAATTTCGCACTAACACCAGGTCCCCGGGAACTACGTCATGGGGTTTCACCTCGGTGTTGTCGGGAAAGGCTGCAGCTACCTGTGAACGACAAGATTGTAGTGCAGACATCAAGGAAGCCAGGTAATCTGTCAGCATATTACAGTCAACATCAGTTATTTTGCGTGGTATAGGCGTCCCCCACATATTTGGTGGTCTGCCAAAGATCACCTCATAAGGGGATAGCCCTGTTCGAGAGTGCGCCACCATTCTCATGTAAAAGAGTGCAACTGGTAAGGCTACTACCCAATCGACACCTTTCTCTCTACATATTTTGGACAATCTAATTTTCAGAGTTTGATTATGTCGTTCCACGAGACCTGCTGCCTCGGGGTGTCGGACACAGTGAAATCTCCATTGATAGCCTAACAAAAGTGAAACGTGTTTCATTAGTTCGGATGAGAACGGCTGGCCGTTATCTGAGTAGACAACACGTGGTAAACCGTACCGTGGGAAGAATTCTCGAACCAACTGTTTGACAGTAGTCGGGGCAGTGTAATCTGAGACCGGGTAGGCTTCTGTCCAACGAGAAAGAGCACAGACAACTACAAGAACATATTTGAATCCTCGACATCGTTCCATCCGGATATAATCCATCTGGAGGACTTCAAAAGGGTGATCAGGAGGCTGAAATCCTCCCTGTTCTACGGGAATGCTTTTACCTGGGTTAAACTGACAACAGATCATATAGGTACGAACTTTTTGTTTAGCTGCTGCTCGTAAATGTTTGTTGAACCAAATGTGTTGAATGCTGTCTAGCATAGCTTTTTCTCCTAGGTGCGCTGGACTATGTATTGTATTAATGATAACTTGAACCATAGAGTCGGGAAGAAACCATATAGATTTTTCCTTCGTCATCCATCCTTGATTCGTTTGGATCCCTCCTAATTCAGTCCATTTCTTTATTTCATCTGGTGTAGCATGTGTCTGTATGTCAATTATGTCAAGAGCGGGATCCTTAACCGTCATGCAATGTGTTGGTGTCAGAACTATTGTCTTTGTCATGTCAGATGTGTGAGTTTGATTCTGAGCAGTCTGTTTAGCTGTTCTGTCAGCTAGGTTATTGCCTTGGGAAATGATATCAGTAACTTTCGTATGAGCTTTACATTTCATAATTGATATTGCAGTGGGTAGATGTATTGCATCTAATAAGGCATGAATGAGGGGTCCGTGCTGAATATGGGCACCGTGAGAAGTTAAATAACCTCTCTCTCGCCACAGTACGCCGAAGTCATGTACAACTCCGAATGCATAACGTGAATCAGTGTATATGTTGACTTTCTTATTTGTGGCTTGAATACAGGCTTGTGTCAGAGCGATGAGCTCTGCTGCTTGAGCTGACAAGGTGTTTATGCAATTTGTTTCAATGACTTCAGTGTCTGTTGTGACTGCATACGCGGCCACTAGCTCTCCTGTACTTGTTCTCATACATGAACCATCTACATACAACGTCAGGTCTGGATCTGACAATGGGATATCTGTCAAGTCTTGTCTGGGTTTCGTCGTGATAGTAATAACTTCGATACAATCATGTGCTAGTGGGTCTGTTCCGTTTACTGGCAAAAGTGTGGCAGGATTTAAGGTACTACAACGTCTGATTTCTATGTGTGGCTGAAACAATGTCAATTCGTAACCGGTGAGTCTTGCTATAGTCAAGTGTTGTGTTTGCGTGCAGTTCAAGAGAACCTCTACTGCGTGTGGTACTTGTACTGTCAATGGATGTCCTAACACTATGGCATCGCTTTGTCTGATTGCTAAAGCTGTCGCTGCCACTGATTTCAGGCACGCAGGCAGAGCCTGAGCTACGGGATCTAATGTACTAGAAAAATAAGCACATGGTTTGTGTGATCCTGCTTGTTCCTGTGTGAGTACTGACAAAGCAGTACCTTCGCGTTCTGTAACAAAGAGTGTAAACTGTTTACTGTAACATGGTGTTGCTAGGACAGGTGCTTGACATAAAGCTTTCTTTAGGCTTTCAAAAGCTTGTGTATGTTCCTGAGTCCAAGGGAGGACAGTCGATGTGGCCGCCTCCTGTGTTGTCAACTGAATGAGTGGTTTTGCTAGACATGCATACTGAGGGATCCACTGCCTACAATATGAAGTGAGGCCTATAAAAGCCCGTACCTCCTTTTGTGTCTTGGGTATTGGCATGTTAGCAATTAACTGGATGCGATCTGACGTAAGCTGCCTTCCCTCCTTGGACAGCGAGTGCCCAAGGTAAACAACTCGCTGGACACAGAATTGCAGCTTAGAAGGGGACACCTTGTGCCCCTTTTCGGCCAAAAATTGTAAAACCGTCAGTGAAGCTTTTTCACATTCAGTTTCGCTTCTAGCGGTGATCAGCAGATCATCGACATATTGAAGCAGGGCAGTGTTGACTGGCATGTGGATACTGTCAAGTTCTCGTTTCAGTGCTTGGCTATAGATGCTGGGGCTTTCTGTGAATCCTTGAGGTGCGCGTGTGAATTTAAAGCTTCGTCCATTTAAACTAAATCCGAACAAGTATTGGCTTTCCGGATCTATTGGGACGCTGAAAAAGGCATTCTTGAGATCAATTACAGTAAAGAATGTTGCTTCGGAATCAATGGCTGTCAGTAATGAAGAAATGTCTGGAACTACGGGGTATTGTGGTACGATACATTTATTTAATTCGCGCAGATCAATAACCAATCGATATACTGGCGGGGCTTTTGGATCAGTTCGTTTAAGAATCGGAATTATCGGGGAATTACATACATTGGAGTCGGTTTCCACAACCACTCCTTGGGTAATAAGCTCGTCAATGATTTGCAGTAAAGCCACTACAGCATCTGGGGGTAACTTGTATTGTCGCATTCGTGGTAGTACCACTCCTGTCTTTAGTGTGACTCGATATGGTGTAATGTTCATGCAACCAACATCTGTAGGGCCTTGTGCCCATAAATGTGTGGGTAAAGTCTGTAGTCGGTGATCCATGTCTCGGGACACATAGTGCCCTTTGAAATCACGTAAAAACAATCTTACTCCTTCCGGAGAACAACATATTATAGCTCCTAGAGCTTTCAATGTTTTTATACCTAACAGGTTTTCTGGACATGATTTTGTAAGCAATAAATCTGTAGTTCGTGTCAAGGGACCAATCGTAAGTGGAAGAGGCTGTGATACTTCGTTAATGATAGGTTTTCCTGAAAAACCAAGGGAAATATTCTGTGAGCCTGAGAGGGGTGCCCCTGGAACTTCACTACGTTTTATGGTTGTTCGGCTTGCCCCTGTATCAAGTAAAAATTTTCTATCTTGGCCTAATAGTTCACTGTGTACATAAGGTCCTTCTTGATCTACAGGGACCTCGATAAGGGGTAAGCCAACTTCCCTCTCTAGGCTGTTTCATGAGTATCGTTGATAATCAGGATAGTCATACTGTGCGGTCTGGTACATCTGTCGTGTCGTTGTTGGTGTGGCAGCAATAGGCTGCGGTGATGGAGCTGGCATAGACTGTTGCGGAGCTGGCATGGCCTGTGCATGCTGCGGGGCTCCTTGTTGGTTCTGATCCTGTCTAAGTGGCCGTGGTCTTTCTTTTGTATTACCTATGGCGATATTATGTTTTAAAACTGGACAATCGTGTACATAATGACCTGGCTGTTTACAATAGTTGCATGTCCCTTTTACAGAACCTGCTGAAACACTGGACTGTGTCATACCCTTTTTATGACCGTCAGCTGGAACTGTCTGGGAAACTAGCATTTTCATTTTCGTGTCTTTCATGCGTCTTTGTTCATGTTCTTGTTCCTCTCTAATTCTATTGTGATGGTACTGTAGCATTTGTAACATTTGTGACGGAGTGTTACCTTGCCAGGTACTCTCGTATTTCAATACTCTATTCTTAACTTGGGGCAAGGCATTTTCAACTAATTTTGTCACAAACAGATGTGGATACGACTCGCTACTTGCTTTTATTCCACTATTTATACCAAAACATTTTTCGAATCGGGCATAAAAATCACTAGTGTCTTCATCTTGCTTTTGTTTACAGGCTGATATTGCACCCCAGTCTTCCTTTTTCGTAGTTAATAAACGTGGCAGTACCTGTACTAATAAACCTCGTAGTATTTTGGTCTTTTCCCCAAGCCCTAAACCTGGACCTCGAGCTGTTTCTTCGTTTTCTAATGCTGTCCAATCTATCTTTTGGTCTCCCACCTCCCAATCCTTTTCTTTGAGTTTTTCATAAATGCCCGCAGGCATTAATACCTTTAATATTTTCATAATGTCGGGATAGGTATACTCTCCCATGAGCAGCATGTCTTTAATTTCACGGTGGAAACCCGCTGGGTCTTTGTCATGACTGGGTACCACTTTCTTCATTTCTAATAGTTCCATTTTAGATATGGGTGTGTATACAAACACACGTTTAAACTGATTGTCATCACCTTTTATCGGGTGCACTTCGCGTAAGGGATTCTGTCTATCCATATAATACGTCGTTCTTTCCTTGATGGGCAGTGAGACATGTTCGGGGCATACAAAAAGAATGTACTGCTTTCTGGATTTTAGTATTTCTCTAATTAACTCAGTACCTGAACCTCTCCATTTATTCGTGAGTAATTCAGTCAATATATCAGGTAAGGGACTAGGATCGGAGTGTTGGCTTTTATATAATATAAGGAGTTGTTGAATCATGTAGATACCAGCTAAACGCTGTTCATCTGGGGTGAGGTTCAAAAACGTGTGCGCTAGTGTATCATCACTATATTTTCCGGGACTGTCAACCCAGTGAACGGCTGACCTGGCTAATTCTTGTTCGTCCATAGAATCGAGTATATGATAACCCCTTCGTTCTCGGAGTAATTTGTCAGCGGCTTGGAACGAATGTTCGGGGGACCTTATATTTATTATAGGGGTTTGGAAATTTCTGTTATTTTCTGGACGTATCGGATCAGTAAAGCCTCTATTATTATTACAAGATCTTCCTCTACCTACATAGGCCATGGTTTCTAACTGTCCTGTGGGCAGCTCTAATTCTTCCTCCTCCTCGTTTTGTTCAGGCTGGTCTACCGCCAATCTTTCTTCGTGTATTCGTTCTACTTCTTTGCGGATCTTTCGGCACATAGCTACTATACTTAATAATCTATCATGTCTCCCCTCTGATATATTCCGACTCCATGTGGTAAGAATTCGCATTTCCTCCGGATTTACCCCTGGTCGGTCTTGATTTCTGATCACACAATTTATGAGGAAACGTAACAGTTCCCCCTGTATCTCCACTTTCTGGTACTCCATGGCTCTATTAATACTTTCTGAATCTCGCCCTGACTGGACAAAGTGATATATATTTTCTAAATGTGTAGTCATTCCTGGTAGCCTCCCTAAATATATTGCAGCTCGTCGGATACGTAATGATGCCAGCAGCATTTCGTCCTCTTTGCCGGGCACAGGGTCATATCTACAATCTACTAGAAGTTCCTTAAGCATGTCGGGAGTTACTAGTTTGGGCGTACGTTGGTGGGCTAATTCTTGAAAGGAAAGTTTATTTACTCTTGGTGGCGTGGAAAAAATGTTTGTCGTACCTCCTGTAGCACCACCTGGGGTGCTGGATGTGAAAGGATTCGTTGAACGTGATATAGCAACCATAGGTGTGGGTACAGCTGTAGAAACAGATGTGCTTGCCGGAACTTGTGTCGGAGTTTGTTGTTGCGGAGGTACAGACGGAGGGTCTTGGCGTTGAACCCCCTCGGCAGGCGGTCTATGTGGTGCAGTATTAGCATACTCGGGAGCTGCGTCGTCTAAATAAGAGGAAAGGAAAACATCTTCTGCGGTTCTGGGATGCCCTTTGGGATGTGCTTTTATCGGAAACAATGGAGGTGGCAAGTCTTTTGGTATCTCCGGAGTAGCCTTAGGTAACCCTTCGGCCAGAAGAGGATACATACCATTCATAAGGGCATTTCTTTGTCTGTCTACTTGTTTTGCTTTTGCTCGGGTACCTTCTTCAATTAATATATTTTCTCGGACTTTATTTGTATTCTCCTTACTTTTCTCTTCCTGTCTGAGTGCTTTTTCTATACGTCTATACCATTCTTTACGCCATAATTCAATGGCATCTTTCTGTGATTGTCTAGCTTTCTTTTTCCATAATTCTTCCTCTATTTTCATGATGCAATCTGCATCCCAGGTCCCAGCTGCGGGCCACCTCTGACTTTCTGGTAATTCCTTGGTGTAGTCTACCCATAAATCAAGAAATAATATGGCGTCTAGGCCATGTTTATGATACATGAAGTACCCTGGAGTGTCCCTAGGAGGAATGGGGACAGCTTCTTCGAGTACCCCTTTTCTAGTTTTGATCTGTCTTAATTTCGAAAAGAGCGGCATATTGAGAACTGATCTGAGACCTAATTTTGAACACGTTTAATACAACAAAACACAACAATGAACAGTCATTCACACCACAATATGCAGAACGTATTTAAAACATTTAACATTTAATATTTAATGAACAACAATGATGGCCATTTAGGGAACTAGTCACTAAGCATAATACTCGGCACTAACTAGGTATTCTGAATAATATACTAGACATACTAGATATACTGCTAAACAGTACAGATACACTGCTGAAACAGTGCAGACCGGATTTGTGTACCCAAACCCGTCTTGACCGGCACAACCTATGTGCACGTCAGAACGCCTCCCCGGCAATGGTACTCACCGGGTAGCTTGGAACGGAAGGCCTCGGAACTGAACTGAACTGGACTTGGACCGGACTGGACTCGACTCGAAACTTCGGAACTTCGGAACCTGGTGGGCCTCTGTATACCTCGGATCTTGCTCTCTCAGCTAGGCTCTGGTCGGGATACTTCGCACTTCTCACCGCCTCGTCTGGGTGTTGATCGCAGCCTCAGTTACCCCCGCTCGGCAGGAGGGAGATACAGGAAATCCTGTGGGTACGCGTTGTTGTCCGTCCAGCTGTGGCAGGAGACCGGGCCTGCAACGCACCTCCGGCGCGTGAGATGAGAAAGTGTCCCTGTTCGGGCGCCATATATGTGGTAAATAATTTAATTACCGGTACTTAATTTGATGCGGAAAATTAATAAGAATAGCTCAGTAAAATAAGAGGCAGAATCCGTGGTATTAGAGATTCGGAACGGGCTTTATTCCAATAACAATTCGAATTGTTGGCTTCATATTCCATCACCACGGAGGTTCAGGAAGTGAAGGACAATACATTATTGACAGGTAATCATTTTTATAGAAGAGGCATTACAGTGAAACAGATGCAGGAGGCGTAACAGTTGATAACAGAGATAAAGATATACATGCGTAACTGAAATGGGTGTAACTAGGCGTAACTAAAGAACGTCATTAGGTATGATGTCACAAATGGGTGGTTCCATGAAAGAATTTCGCAATGTCAGCAAGAATACTTGGCAGAGATGCACGCGCGGCAGCATGACGTGTGATTTGACGTGCAACTAGGGGGAGAATGGGACTTGACATTTAGCTCTACATGTGGAGACAAAAGTCTGGGGTTATGTCAACCTAATCCCAAATCATATCTAATATCCTATGTTTAAAGAACTGTGTTATCCAAAAAGAAAGGTCTCTTAGGATAGAATCTTATTCTATACTGACTATACTGACTGTTAGTGCGTGTACAAGCGTCTAAGTGTCTACACTAGATGCGAGGGGGTAGGAATATTCCATGGTAACAGGGTTTATGAATTACTTGCATGAGGACAGCGAGGCCTGGCCCTTTGCGCGGTAGCTGGAAGAATGTTTACCTAAACTACTAGACAGGAATGCATCGGATGAGGGGCGGAGGAGATAATCTTGAAGGTGAAATACAGTTTTCTGGCAGGCTACGGGCTGGATCAGGCACCGTTAGCCGCGCAGGGAGTAAGACAAAGTTCATGGTCACAGATGCAGGCTCAGACTGGAGCTTTCAGAGGCAGAAGGCAGGAAAAGGCTTGGTGGCAGAATCAGGGCCTACTCGCCTGGACTGTAAAATGGGATAAATGAACCATATAAAGCCGGTGGCCTTTCATACTTAGGAATAGAATATCCAGCCCATTCATGGCGGATCTGAAAGAGGACATGTTGACGGTGGACGTACATGTGTTTGCGTCTTCATAACTGGAACTGGAGGGAACATATATGTACTTGTGATTTATACATGAAACCGTTGGGGTCCAAGATAGGGGACATAACCGACCATAAAAATCCATATTTCCACACAGGTTTCCAACAAATACCATGGTTTTTAGATAAAAATGAAGTAAGTCTAGACCCACTTGAAGCTAGGAGGCACTTAAGCTCCGCTATGTTCCAGGAGGAGATCATTAAGTTGGTGGATTGTGAATCGAAAATAATTTCAAGTTGATTAGGTATGCAATGCAAGCTCCGCTCATTTATAAATCTCTCCACATCTCATGATATCTCGTGGCATAGTTTTTGAGTACATGCACATTTAAGTTCATGTTCTGTAGAAAATGACTCAAACTAATGCAACTTATGCTTCTCTGATTTTAAGTCAGGGGTTGAGATACAGTCCTACTTAGGTTTTGTAAGATATGAGGATATTTAGGATTTTTTTGATAGAATCATTTGCAGTATTTAATTTGATGACCAAGAAGTTCTTGCAAACTCTGTTTTCTCGTTGGATCCCAGAGAAACCTCACACTGATTCGATTTGTTGTATCAATACTTTACAACTCTGGAAATTGAGGCAATACGTTTAATCTGCTCTGCGGTTTAGAATGTCATGAGGGAATTGCGACACATAATCAGGAGTGAAATAAAGCAAATATCGACTATAAGCACCATAGGAGGCTGTTTAACTGGCTCATGATTTCATCTGTCAGTAAGTCCTGGCTGCTTATTCTTGGTCTTGAGGCCTTTGGAGAGGGAGCTATATTTGGTGAGGTGTTAGATACAGCTGCATTAGAAATAGAATCCTGTGAATGATTTTGATGCGTACAATCACAGGGCTGCATAGGAGATGATGACAGAATAGTTTATTTTGGTTTCTTTGTGAGTTCTTGTATCAGAAACCATCAGCAATTGTTTTTGGTACGTTTGTTAAGAGTTTGTGGGGTCAACGAGGCAAATAGACTCCGACGGTTTAAGTAAATGTGGTACATCTTCTCTGTTGCCTCTAGAATTGCCATTGATATATTCTATACAGTCAGTGGCTCCCCCCAAATGAGGTCCATCTTTAATGAATTCAGCCATAGTACCCTTGCTCAAAGCTGGTTGTTTAATCTTCTTAACATTTTTAGATATCACTTACTGACATACAGCTTATCCTGTGGTTTAGGTGGCGCGGATAAATTGTCAGTTGTTAAGACTGCTGGAAGAGTTGCCCCCCCCTCATCAAAAGGAGCCAACATTTGAGCTGAATTAGAGGGCATAAGTTGAGAGGATTCTTCGGGCAATGACTTACCTGGCTCTCCTGATCGATTAACACCACAGGATAGAACCCCAATATTGCAATTAACTGGGATGTTGATTATCAGTGAAGATGGTGCATCTTGATAGGAATTAGAAGCTATGATATGAGAGGGTTCCATAGTATTTGAAATCCCCAAAATTCTTGGTTGGTTAATATCAGAGGATGACACACCGGTGGTGGTATTAGTTGGGGTGCCAAAATTACCTACTGGGCGTCATCAGTAGGTAGTTATAGTTAGGACCTAATAATAATAATCCACATTTGTAAAGCGCAAACAATCACCCGTAAGGGTCTCTAGGTGCTGGGGGCCGTCGGGAAGATTAAGCAAGCTATTGCCCAGAGTCACATGGTGCTGGGCTAATCTGCCGCCGGCGATCGAACCGTTATCCCCAGATTCCGGAGTCAGTCGCCCTAGCCGTGGCGCCACACCTCTTCCTACCGTAGGGAAGGGAAGGCTTTTTTTTCTTGCTTATATTTTTGGTGCTGTTTGAAGAATCTTCACAACATTTTCCAAAAATAAGTGCCCCAGTGATTCTTGTTGTGTATGGAAAGTTTCAGGGTGATCTGTCAAGCGGGGGTTGAGAAAAAAAATGTGTTTCCAATGTTAATTTTCATAGCACCTTCAGACAGGCCTGCAGCCCGAACCGCTGGACGGAATTACAGTTCACTTGGTAGGAATGTAGATTTTGATCCCCCGATTACACTTTTTGTTATTTGGTGCAAATCCATTGAGTAGTTGTTGAGAAATTTAAGGAAATTCAAACTTGTTTATCTGAGCTTGAGGCTAATTTGTGCAGGGAAATGAAGAGCCCTGGTTGGCTGCCAGCACATGGAAGTGTTGGCAGCCATCTTGGCACTTGGCCTTAGCTGAGTCCCACAAAAAAGTGGGGAAACAAAGAAAAGAGGGCGGGGTAGGAATACTCTGACCCCCAAGCCTTGGTCCTAGGGTTCCTCTTAAAGCCTTTTTTTTTAATTCATGATCATTTTCATGAAATGTTTGTGAATTAAAAAAAACAAGCGCAGTCTCCCGCACTTGTTTGAATTGTGGCCCCTAGGTGAGCCAGGTATCAGGAGTATCCAGGGATTATTCAAAAAATGAAGGGGGAGACGGAGATCCCCTACAGCGGGTTAAAAATGCCCCAGAGACCACCATCTCCCTGGGGCAAATTATATGAAGAAGAATGAGGCCTGGGCAGACCCACTGGGCCCTAGGGACCACCACCTCCCCAGCACTACATAGTGTATGCTTGGGGGGGCGTTGCGGGCCCCCCAAGCCCTGGGGACCACCACCTCCATGGGGATTCAAATAATTGCTAGGGGGGGTCACGTGAACCCCCCACTGAGCCCCTGTTTGCTGTGACTTAGCATGAGCTTTGACAGCTCCCATCAAGTCAGACCAAAGAGTCTGCTTCCAGCAAGCAGGAACTGACAAAATGCTCTCGCTTGCTGGAAGTGGAGATTTCATCTGTTTCCCCACTGTTAAGCGGGCAGGGAAACAGATGAAACGATTGCTCTCACAGACAGGGAGCTGCATTTGTAGCAGTTCCCTGTCTGTGAGAGCAATCCCGACTCCCGCAGGAGGCCCACAGGGAACCCGGGGGCCTTGAGGCTTACCCCACGGTCTTGGGTTCAAAAAGCAGAAAGAGGCAAAATGAAGGTGAGAGATGAGCAGAATGAGGCAGAATAAAGGTCAGAAAAGAGCACAAAGAGGGAGAATTAAGATCCGCAACAAGCAAAAAGAGGCGAGCTAAAGGTGAGGAATGAGCAGAAAGCGGCAGAAAAAAGTTCAGAAATTAGCAGAAAGAGGGAGAATAAAGGTCAGCACTGAGCAGAAAGAGGCAAGCTAAAGGTCATAAACAAGCTGAAAGAGCCAGAATAAAGGTCAGCAATGAGCATTAAGAGGCAAAATAAAGGTGAGAAATGAGCAGAAAGAGGCAGAATAAAGGTAAGAAGGGAGAAAAAAGAGGCAGAATAAAGGTCAGCAACAAGCAGAAAGAGGCAAACTAAAGGTCAGCAATGAGCAGCAGAAAGAGGCAAATTAGAGATCAGAAATGAGCAGAAAGAGGCAAAGTAGAGATCAGAAATTAGCAAAAAGGAGCTAAATAAAGGTCATACATGAGCAGGAAGATGCAAAATAAAGGCCAGCAATGAGCATAAAGCGGCAAAACAAAGATCAGAAATAAGCAGAAAGAGGCATTCAGACTAACCCTGGGCATAGTGGGCGTAGTGGGGCTACGTGGAGCATCGCATAGTGTGGCCAAATCTACGCACACTCGCACACTCCACGTAGCCCCACTAGGCGCCGCCCGCCTCCCGCACGCCCTCATTTAAAAAGAAGTTGCCGCTGAAGGAGGAAGAGGGAGCCCCGGGACGCCGCACCTCAGGTAAGACATTTTCTTACTTTTAAATACTTTAAGTTATTTTAAAATGAGGGCGGGCGGGAGGCGGGTGGTGGGCAACTCTGCTCTGCCGTGTGCGTAGCGCTGCCTGCTACGCCTACTTCGTGGCCCACAACGCAGGCAGCACTATGCACACTCCGTGGGCAGAGCGGAGCACTACGCCCACCCTTAATTCAGACCCTCGTGAGCCAACCCACAGAGAGACTCATGCACTCACTCACAGACCCAGTCAGACACTCCTGCACCCATTCGCAGACCCACTCAGACACTCATGTACCCCCTGACAGGCACACTCAGACACTCACATATCTATTTACAGACCCAGTCAGAGACTCACAAGCCCACTCAGTGACTCATGCACCCACTCATAAGCCCACTCAGACACTCACACACTGACTCACAGACCCAAACAGACACTAATGCATCCCATCATAAACTACTCAAACACTCACACACCCTCTTACAGACCCATGCAGACACTCACTCATCCACTCACAGATCCACACAGGCAATCCTACACTTACTTATACAGCTATGTACACACTGATACAGTCACTCATACTCCCACTCACAGATCCAAATAGCGACTCACACACCCACAAACCTACTAACACCCACACTCACAGACCCATACAGCCACTCACACACCCACTCACCTACCTACACAGCCACTCACACACCCACTCTCAAAGGTTACAGATTATAGTTAGGAAATAAAATTAAAATAACGTTGAAAATCATTGAAAAAAACAAAGGTTACAGGAACGTTATGGCTAAGTAATAGACTTAACAAACTTAGACATTCACTGAAAAAAACCCAAAGGTTACAGCGTCTTTATAGTTAGGCTCAGATTTTACTCACACAAAATCATAGAAATTCAGGAGTTATAGTTACCTGAGCTAACTATAATGTATGCCCCTGCAATGCACTGTCTATGGCATCACATATGACATAATTGATGACATCTCAAATGACATCACTGATTACATTAGCCACAGATCTACTCACACACCCACTCACATCACCATATAACCTCTCATATACCCACTCACACACCTGCCCAAACATTCACAGACCCATACAACTACTCACACAGCCACTCACTCATCCAGAGAGCCATGCACATACCCACTCACTCTCCCATACCGATACTCACACACCACTCACTCTTACAACCACTGACACACCCACTCACTCACTCTTACAGCCTCTCACACACCCACTCACTTACTCATACAGTGACTCACACAGGCACCCACCCACTCATACAGCCACTCACATGGTCACTCACTCATGCAGCCACTCACTCACTCATATAGCCACTCACACACACATACAGCCACTCACACACCTACTCACTCACTAATACAGTCACTGACACAGCCACTGACTCTCCCATGTACCTACTCACACAGCCACTCACCCACCCATAGAGATATTCAGATACCCACTGACTCACCCATTTAACCACTTACACATGCACTCACCCACCCATACACTCACTCACACACATACACCCACATACAGCCACTCACACATCCACTCAGACACGGATAGATGTAGTCACACAACTACTCACATAATATGTTAGAATAGTATCACCCATCAGTAGTACAAAAGGTATACTAATGTAAGTATTGTAGTGCATTAGAATATATCTCTAACATTCATAAACGTTTCAAAAACACTCACAATCACTGGATGATGATATCAGTGATGTAATTTGAGATGTCATCAGTGATGTCACTGACCAGGTCATGAGTGATGTAACATGTGAAGTCATAAGCAGTGAATTGCGGGGGCTTAATTTATTGTTTCACTCAGGTAACTATAACTGCTGAATTTCTAGGGTTTTTGCATGTAAGATCTGAGCCTAACCATAACGTCCCTGTAACCTTTGTTTTTTCAATGAATTTCTAGGTTTTTTAAAATTTCATTTCCTATCTATAATATCCCTGTAACCTTTAGGAGTGGTGCAATTGTCCAGCTCATCACGGTGCCTATCTCTCATATGTGGAGGCAGTGCAGCTGTCCAACTCATAGCAGGGACTAGCTGTTGCTCTTAAAAGCATGGAGCTGTCCAACTTATCACAGTGCCTAGCTGTCCCTCTTAGAATCAGTTCATCTGTCAAGCTCACCCCAGTGCATAGCTGTCACACTTGGAAGCAGTGCAGATGCCAACTCATCGCAGTGCCCAGCTCTCCTACTTAGGAGCAGTGCAGTTGTCCAACCCATCTCAGTGCATAGCTGTCACACTTAAAAGCAGTGCAGCTGTCCAACTCATTGCAGTGCCTAGCTTGTCCTACTTAGAAGCAGTGCAGCTGTCCAACTCATTGCAGTGCCTAGCTGTCCCACGTGGAGGCAGCACAGCTATCCAACTCATCACAGTGCATAGCTGTCACACTTAAAGCAGTGCAGCTGTCCAACTCATTGCAGTGCCTAGCTTGTCCCACTTAGAAGCAGTGCAGCTGTCCAACTCATTGCAGTGCCTAGCTGTCCCACGTGGAGGCAGCACAGCTATCCAACTCATCACAGGGCATAGCTGTCACACTTAAAGCAGTGCAGCTGTCCAACTCATTGCAGTGCCTAGCTGTCCCACGTGGAGGCAGCACAGCTATCCAACTCATCACAGTGCATAGCTGTCACACTTAAAGCAGTGCAGCTGTCCAACTAATTACAGTGCATAACTGTCCCACTTAAAAGCACTTGAGCTGTCCACCTCAATACAGTGCCTAGCTGTCCCATTTGGCAGCGGTGCAACATTCCATCTAATGTCAGTTCCTAGGTGTTCTACATGGAAGCAATACAGCTGTTCAAATCATCGCATTGCCTAGCTGCCCCACTTGGAAGCAGTGAAACTGTTTATCTTACTGCAGTGTATGCCAGTCTTGCTTGGGAGCCGTGCAGTGGTCTCAGCTGCAAGCAGTGCCCATCTGTGGAACTTTGGAGCAGAATAGATCTGCGGGCGCTCATCACCACCATTTCTAGCTCCTGGCGAGTCTCATGTCTAGGTTGGCACTAAGGGTGGAGGTCTTCAGTGTACTCCGCTGTGAGTCTGAACCCCATAGTAATTCCTATTTGTCTTCTCTGACCCGTCAGCTGGCTCCTCCTTTCACCCAGAGATACTCAAGGAAACCTTGTATTCCTTCTTTAAATGAAATTTTTCAATGCAAACAATTAATTCTACCTTCAATTGACCCTGAGTCTGGAACTGAGTCTGCTGCACGTGTCCGACCCGCACTTTCATTATTAATATTTATATCCGATATTGCGGTGCCGGACAGTGAAACTCTGCAGCTAATGAAAGTAATTAATTGTGCAGCCCTCGGAAGTGGAATGGTGATCGATGGCTTTAGCATTGATTACTGTTCAGAAGAAAGAAAATAAAATGCATCGAATGCTGCATCACGTGTGATAATATTGCTGCATTATCCCATTAATCAGGTGTAACTGCTCTACATACAATATATGTTTAGCATATTCCACCCCTCCGATGATTACATTATAAAGCCTGTCATTAATCTACATGACAGCAGGATAAGTACAGGCACCCACCGGGCCTCATTAGTCTCTGCTCCCTTCTGTGTTATTGTGATGTCTGGACTGGAGCACATTTTGTACACCAGGTAAAGAATCAATTTTTTTTAAAGCAAATAATGGAGACTGTTTTGTTTCCCACTATATAGGAACAAGAACATCTCTTTCTCCAAAATAACCATTAATGTATATGATTGTGTGGTGTGGGAGTAGGGGAAGGAAGGAGACGATGAAGAGGAATAGGAAGAGAAGGAAGAGGAAGAGAACGAGGAAGAGGAAGAGGAAGCAGAAGAAGAAGCAGAAGAAGAAGGGGAAGAATAAATAAAAGGAAGAAGAAGAAAGAAGAAGAGAAAGAAGAGGAAAGAAGAAGAACAAAAAAGTAATAAGTAGTTGAAGACAAAAAAGAAGAGGAAAGAAGAAGTGAAAGAAGAAAAAAAGAAAGAAGAGGAGGATGAATAAGAAGAGGGAGAAATAGAAGAGGAAGAAGAAGAAGAGGAGTGAAAAAAGATGAAAAAGTGAAGAAGAAAAGAAGAAGGAGAAGTGAAGAAGAAATAGTTAGAGAAAAAGAAGAGGAAGAAGAAGATGAATATAAAAAGTAGTTGAAGAAGAAAAAGAAGACGAGGAAGAAGAAGAAGAATAAATAATAAGAATAGGAAGAAGCCGAGGAAGAATGGGAGGAAGAAGAAGAAGAGGAGAAAGAAGAAGAAGCAGAAGAAGAAAGAAGAAAGAAGAAGAGAGAGAAGAAAAAGGAAGAAGAAGAAAAGGAGAAGAAGAAGAGAAAAAGAAGAGAAAAAGAAGTAGTAGAAAAAGAGGGAGAAGAAAGAAGCAGAAAAACAGAAGCAGAAGTAGTTAAAGAAGACGAAAAACAAGAAGAGGAAGAAAAAGAAGAAAGAAGAAGGGGGGAAGGAGAAAGCAGAGAAGAAGAAGAAGAGGAAGAAGAGGAAGAAGAAGAGGAAGAAGAAGAAGAAGAGGAAGAAAGAAGAAGTAGAGAAGAAGAAAAAGAAGAGGAAGAAGAAACGAAGAAGGGAAGGAAGGAGAAGAGGAAGAAGAAGATGAGAAAGAAGAAGAAGAGAAAGAAAAAAGAAGAAAAAGTGGAAAAGAAGAAGGAGATGAAGTGAGGAAGAAATATTTGGAGAAAAAGAAGAGGAAGAAGAAGAAAGCAGAAGAAGAACAGAAGCAGTAGTTGAAGATGAAGAAAAAGAAGACGAGGAAGAAGAAGAAATAAGAAGAAGAAGAATCAAAGGAAGAAGAGGAGGAAGAAGGGGAAGAAGAAAGAAGAAGAAGAAAAAGAAGAAAAAAGAAAAAGAAAAGGAGAAGAGCCAAAGAAAAAGGAGAAGTGAAAAAGAACTCGTTGAAAAAGAAGAAGAGGAAGAAGAAGAATGAAGCAGAAGAACAGAAGAATTAGTTGAAGAAAAACAAGAGGAAAAACAAGAAGAGAAAGAAGAAGAAAGAAAAAGAAAGAAGAGGAAGAACAAGAAGAGGAATAACAAAGAAGAAGAAGTATAAGAAGAAAGAAGAAGAGAAAGAAGAAAAAGAAAAGAAGAGAAGGAAATTAATTTAAGAAGTAGTTGAAGAAGAAAAAGAGGAGGAAGAAGAAGAAGATGAAGAAGATGAAGCAGAAGAAAAAGAAAAAGGAAGAAGAAAAGAAGAGGAAGAAGAAAGAAGAAAAGAAGAAGAAAGAAGAAGAGGAAGAAGGAGAAAGAAGAAAAAAGAAGCAGAAGAGAAAGGAGAAGAGGAAGAAAAAGAGAAAGAAGAAGAAAGAAGAAGAGGAAGAATTAAAAAGAAAGAAGAGGAAGAAAAGAAAAAGACGCGGAAGGAGAAGAGGAGGAAGAAGATGAGAAAGAAGAAGAAAGAAGAAGAAGAGAAAGAAGACAAAAGAAGAAAAAGTGAAAGAGAAAAGAAGAAGGAGAAGGAGAAGCGAGGAAGAAATAGTTGGAGAAAAGGAAGAGGGAGAAGAAGAAAGCAGAAGAAGAACAGAAGAAGTAGTTGAAGATGAAGAAAAAGAAGACGAGGAAGAAGAAGAAATAAAAACAAGAAGAAGCAGAGGAAGAAGAGGAGAAAGAAGAAGAGGAGGAAGAAGAAGGGGAAGAAGAAATAAGAAGAAAAAGAAGAAAAAAGAAAAAGAGAAGAGTAAGAGAAAAAGGAGAAGTGAAGTGAAAAAGAAGTAGTTGAAAAAGAAGACGAGGAATAAGAAAGAAGCAGAAGAACAGAAGAAGTAGTTGAAGAAGAAGAAAAACAAGAGGACAAAACAAGAAGAGGAAAAAGAAATAAGAAGAAGAAGAAGAAAGAAGAAGGGGAAGAAGGAGAAAGAAGAAAAAAGAAGAAGAAGAAGAGAAAGAGGAAGAAGAAGAAAGAAGAAAGAAGAAAAATAAGAAAAAGAGAAGAAGGAGAAGAAGTGAAGAAGAAGTAGTAGAACAAGAAAATGAAGAGGAAGACGATGAAGACAAAGAAGAAGAGAGAGAAGAAGAGAAAGAAGAAAAAAGAAGAAAGAAGAAGAAGAAGAGAAGAAGCAGAGGAAGAAAAAAGGAAGAAGAAGAGAAGGAGAAGAAGTGGAGGTAGTTGAAGAAGAAGAAGAGGAAGAAGGAGAAGAAAGAAGAAGAAGAGAGAAGTAGAAGTAGTTGAAAAAGAACAAAAAGACTGCATTTTAGCAACCTGAGGCTGACAAGAAGCTAATGAGACGAAGCTAGGGGAGGGGGACATGAAATTGGACCCATGCATCCTGTAAAACGGAATACACATAGGACCCGACATGAGCTACCCCATGCAAGACAAGTGAAAGTGTTCTGGTTTTCCATGTTTGTCTGACCTCACACAGCGAGCTTGAGGTCCTGCCTCATGTGAGGAATGCCCAATGGTAACAGGATGGAATGGAGAGGGCGTGGCCCATAAAGCCCAGCAGAGGTCAGTAACTTAGGGGATGCAACATAAAGCTTCTCACAGGAACATGGACAAGACACAGCTCCTGCAGACACCTGAGATGGAAAAGTCCATCCACCCAGTGAGATGAAATAGACACATCAGAAACCGTCTGAGGAGCTTCAGAGGAATGTACCCTTCCTTCCCTCTGGCAGGGTCACCTCAGATCACAGCTGTCTGCAGCTGGAGGGATATTCAGCTCTCTGTGATAAAGGCAGATGCACTCAGTGCGTGCAAGAGCAAGCATTAATCAATTTTCCTGGCTGACTGAGCGTGTTGAATAGATCTTTATCCCGCATTATTGAAATTGATGGGTGACTTTACAAATCCTGTTGTCGTGCATCACATTGAAGGATTCATGCATATCGTCTATAACCAGAGCTGAGTCCTTGACTTTTAAATATCACTGATCTTTGTGTCAGCGGCACGCGGTCTTTTTCGGGATGATCCGCGTGGGCTGCCTTGAGGGCGCGTGCAGCGGTTATTCTGCCGAGCAGTGGTCTAGAGTCTTCATTTATTTCCTTATTATCAACTCCAGGCAGCCATCAGTCCATGCCCAGCGCTGGCTGTCGCTCTGCAGAGAGTGACATGTGCTCTTAATGAATATGGAAGATGTTTATGCAAATATCATTACTCCCAGCAGCCTCAGCAAGCCCTGTGCGCCCCGGGAGAGACGCTGAAAGCGAGGTTTGTTATGCGGGTATTTGGCGTCAGCTACCAATGGTGTCCCAAGAGGCAGGCCAGAATAATTGCCTAATTTGTAAGTTATGGTAGCCATTATGCGGCATATGTCTGTGGCTGAAAAGGGAGGCTACAGGCAGTGTACTGATCTACGTGGTAATGAGGAGCCCTTGGCTCTGACCCACTTTCATCCGTCTTCCAGTTGCTGCACAGACCTGCTGGGCATTCTGCTGCTAACCCAGTACACGCCTGTCTGCCTTTGTAGAAACATACAACGACTCTTGCTTTGTTACATCGCATGCCATTACAACCGCAAGCCATTACAACGACTTGCTGTAGGGGCAGAAGGTGTTGATTAGTTGGATTTTCAATCCAACACCTTCCCTACTGTTGCACACACTGGAGTTGTTATAGTAAATTATACAATTCCAAACTCCAGCACCCCCCCACAGCAAGTCCTTGTAACAACTTGCTTTGTAATGGCATGCGATGTAACAACGCGTTGTTGTAACGACTTGCGTTGTAATGGCATGCGTTGTAAACACCTTAGTAGCAAACAGCCACCCCTTTCTAGAGCACCTTGAAGCAGCCTGGAGCTGGTCACTGCCACCTCCTCTGCCTGAGGGCTGTCCCTTCATCCTGGACAGGGGTCACCAGTCAAGTGACCCTTCTAAAAGAGGAGCTGGACTCGTGTGCCCTCACTCCAGTTACTCTGCGTCTGTTACCCATCACTCCATCACCCGCGACTCTACAGCCTCCCATATCAGACACAAATTCAGATATCATGTGGACGGCAGGCATGTTATTCACAACCTCTGACCCCAGTGACATGGCCTGAGTTTTGACTGCTGAGGAAGGGACGTGGTAACATTCTTAAGTCTGACACTGTCGGGGTCTTTGGGCATCCAATCTGGGAGCTTGTAAAAATGTTTGTAAATAAATCACGAGCTCCTCAACAATCCCATGGACATCCCCAAACGTGGGAGGGAGAGAGTAAATATATACCGTGCAGCAATGAACTGAACGGATTTGTATTGATTATTTAGTTCCAAAAGTGCATTGAACTTCTGAAAACTGATATTCACGTCAAGTGGTCAGCGTTTTCAAGCTGCTCCTAAAATGACCACTCTTCGGGTAGTTCTGATGCTTCGAGGCTGTCGTTGTCCTGGTCCTGGCATCTGACCCAGTTTCGAATGCCCAGAGAGGCTGGCCGCATCATCTCACGGCAGGGGCCAGAGTGGAGCAGGGCCCAGCGCGCAGGCGCAGACACGCCTTTTGTGTTGACTCGCGGATGCGTTATTTGTG
This sequence comes from Triturus cristatus, assembly GCF_964204655.1. Lineage (NCBI taxonomy): Eukaryota > Metazoa > Chordata > Amphibia > Caudata > Salamandridae > Triturus > Triturus cristatus. The sequence goes on from NC_140594.1 coordinate 37,670,333, forward strand.
TCACGCCAGAGGAGAGTGATTCACGCATAGCAGATTCTGACAGAGCTGCCATCCGCTCGAACATTCCCCTTCTCACCCCTCCACACAAGTTTAGTTGGGGCTCACTGCCTCTAAATGTGATTTTTCTCCAGATACCCAACAGAAGAAAGTCCATAGGCCTCTCCGCCTCCACACGTTCGTTTCCATCACTCTGACGTTAATTCGCTGCTGGAAGGAAGCGATCGGCGAACTTTCAGGGGTTAAAAACGCACTCCCTGTATCTGCTTAGGCTCAGATGAACACATGGATTCGTGCGATCGAGACGCAAGGAAGGATTAGATTCCACAGTGAGTTGGTTCTCTCTAACAGACGCCCTTGGTCTTTGCAGAGTTGTGAAGCATCCAGAAATAACGCGAATAACGTTACCGCTGCGGGAGGAACGCACCCGTTTTGGTTCGTTTGGCTTCAGTTTTCCATAAAAATATGTTCGCATCTGGCATTTATGCCAGAGACTGCGGCCTCCAGCCCGATGGGTTGTTTTTTTAATCTTGCAGATTAATTGACAATTTCCTGGAAGATTCAATTCGCATACCACATGAGAATACCGTTTAACGTTTGCAGGTCCTGATGAGAGTCCCAGCAAAGAATGGGCCTTGAAACGCGTAGACCTCGACAAGAGACCACATGAAATTTTGGGGGGCTGTTGCAGCGAGTTAGAGGGTGCCTTGGTGTGCTTTTACCTGCCCTTACATCCCGAGGAGCTGAGCCTGTGGATTGCGAGTCTCCCTCCCGCCGTCGCCGGACAAACGCGACCGCCGTGTGGGGGGAGAGTAGTGAAAACTACATATCCCAAGATCCCTGCCATCCCGGAAGTGCCGCTTTTTCGCGCCAGAAGGCGCTACGAAACTGACTCTGCCCTCGGCTGAGCGGGGGCTGTTGCAGAGAGTTAGAGGGTGCCTTGGTGTGCTTTTACCTGCCCTTACATCCCGAGGAGCTGAGCCTGTGGATTGCGAGTCTCCCTCCCGCCGTCGCCGGACAAACGCGACCGCCGTGTGGGGGGAGAGTAGTGAAAACTACATATCCCAAGATCCCTGCCATCCCGGAAGTGCCGCTTTTTCGCGCCAGAAGGCGCTACGAAACTGACTCTGCCCTCGGCTGAGCGGGGGCTGTTGCAGCGAGTTAGAGGGTGCCTTGGTGTGCTTTTACCTGCCCTTACATCCCGAGGAGCTGAGCCTGTGGATTGCGAGTCTCCCTCCCGCCGTCGCCGGACAAACGCGACCGCCGTGTGGGGGGAGAGTAGTGAAAACTACATATCCCAAGATCCCTGCCATCCCGGAAGTGCCGCTTTTTCGCGCCAGAAGGCGCTACGAAACTGACTCTGCCCTCCGCATCGCGGGACGCGCGCGGGCGGCGCCGGGCTAAGCCCGGGCAAAGGGCGGGCCCTCTTAGGCCCTCAGAGGCCTGAGGAGACTGGACTGGGCCAGGGACGTTGGTCGTTTCGTCGGAGAAACTTCAGGACATTGTAAGCACACCATTGTTAATACTTATTATTATTATTCGGACAGTTAGGCAATAGTGTTATATGTATATGTGGGTTAATTTTACATACACAATAGATGTTATTATCCCCCATCCATTGCCGTAATAGGAATTTTATTCACTAACTATTATAAATGCTATGGTAATTAGTTAAACAAGTATAAAAAAATTCGTCATTATCCATTTGTGCGTAGCTACCTAGACCATATTGATAAAATGTCACGTGAAACCAGAAGTAGTAAAGCTATGTCAGGTAGTTCCAAATTAACTGGAACCTTAGATGATTTTATAGTTCGTACAAATACACTGATAGATCAGGGTATTGTCCTTATGGAAAGGAGGGTCTCCCAAGATCTTGCCCAAGCAAAAAGGTCATCAATGGGCCATATTGCTACAGCTCGCACCCCAACGCGAACCCTTGAGAATATTACTACCAATTCTAACACACGGCATATTAATGCAGAGGTTCACGGTATTACAATGGCACTCTCCGATACTCAAGATTGTAATACTCCTGATCCACAGGGTTTGGCTATTATAGAAAGCATCTCGCTAGCCCCTCAGACAGAAAACCAGACAGCAAACAATAATATCTCAAGAAAAGGGATAAGGGAGGGAGCAATTCCCAAAAAAATAAACAAGTAGACGATTAAATAAAAAATATCCCGCTACTAAATCTATTAAGGCTTCTAAGTCAGGAAAGTGCAAAGAAAATAATATATCTAATGTAAGAGGGTCAAGGGAAGGCAAGGGCCAAGAACCGGGGAAAGGAGGAGTTGCCCCTAAGACACTACCCATGAATATTGTAGATGACAGCTTTTTAGATAACTCCTTAGCTGACATTTTATCTGTTAATCTATCAGCTGAAAGTATAGGCATAAACATAGGGAACGAAGATTCCCTTATATTGACCTTGTCAAAAATATTCAAGACCTTGCTCATTCCTATAGAAGAAAGACTAATCGGGATAGAAAAACAACTTATAGAACTGAGGAAAGAGAAAAAAGATGAATATACTAGCAATCAAAAAAAGGTAACTCAGGTTCCAGCCCCTATTATCAATGCACAGGTACCAAAAATACTTGACAATGACATAGAAAAGGAAAGGAATACAGCCCTAAAGGTCTCTATCAACAATCCTATCATTATTGACGTAGATGAAAATAGTGCAAAGTCCATAACGTCATGTGAAACAGCTAAAAAGTTGACTCCTTGTAGTATCTCTACAAACAATAACGTCATCACGCACACAGAAAAGCGCAGGAATATTAATTTACCTCCTGAAGCATGTGATTATGTAGTTATTTTAACTGGGGTTCCGGAATTAGGCTCATCAGTCTTAGAACCTTATGTGGCGCTCAAAAACAAAGTGTCACATTGGCTGAATAACAATCATCCACTACCACCAACAATAAGAAGCAATATCTTAATGGTAGAGAGGGTCCCCTGGGTAGGCCATAATAGGAAAAAAATACAAGGGGACTGTGTGATTGTATCATTTGAGGACCCTCGGTCAGTAGGACATATCTGTTCGGGAGTCCCAAGGAATATTGGTTCACTGATTGTAGCAAGACCCCTGGCTTATTTTTATCCACCAATGGAACACCAAGATAATGCATGGAGCTGGTTAAGGGACTCAAATCCAGATAGGGGTGGAATTGGGTGTGAATTTTTCGGGAACACATATCCTAAATGATGGGGAAGGGAGGGGGATGATGGCTGGACTTTAATACAACGTAGGGCAGGGAGGCCCCAACATGCCAACTCTCAGTATCACAGAGAATGGATGGGCCCACAGTACACTCAACCTTTAATTTCTTGTTACAATAGGTTTAGTGGACTGGAGGGCATTGATTGACTCCAAGTACATGGGGAAGGACACAAATCCACACTCTGTACATTTGTTTTACCCGTAAATTCACCCGTGGCTTTAATAAGTCCCCTTAGGACGCCTGATTATTCAAATGGTTCATTTCAATTACTATCAACTGGTATACAGGGGGGAAACACTATATCTAAAAAAAAACCCTTGGAAGCTCCTGAATCCACACTCAAAGTGGAACAAACAAAGCATCAAGAGGCAAACGATCTTAATAGCAATAGATCAGACATACCGAGAAGATTAGGTAAATCTTCATCGGCTGCTAGCTGCAGCTCAAATCAAGGCCCTTCTATGGCCAGGATTGTTTCATGGAACGTTGCAGGAGTGGGTTCAAAAACAAGTGACCCCGAATGGAACCTTTATATAAACTCCTTTGAAATATGCGTTCTACAAGAAACATGGGCTACGACAGCTAGGCATAGGGTTGGATATAGAACGTATCAGTTGGAAGCAGTTCCATCAGTAAGAGGGCGTCCATCAGGAGGGCTAATAATATGGGTTAGTGTGTCCATTAATATAGCCATACAGCAATTAAGAACCGATTCCTTAGATATACTCGGTCTAAAAATGGTTACCATTGATAATCGGATGATCCATCTTTTTAATATATATAATCGACCATGCCCATCATATAAGGAGTCACCATGTATTGACAAATTAGAATCAATACTGGATAGGTTGGACCCGGAAGCAAGCACGATAATATGTGGGGATATGAACTGCAACTTTGAACCCATTGCCGGAATGAATAAATTGTATGAGGAAGAAGATAATGCTAATGGCATACCATCCTTATCTAGTAATGGGACAGTTGCAGGTTCTACCCTAGCTTTCCAAATTACAAGGGTACTGGTAAGCCATGGACTGAGGGCATGTAACGGGCGTTTTCCTTCTGACAGTCCCAAGGTACCCACTTTCACGAGACGTAATTGCCAAAGTTTAATTGATTATGCTATTATTTCCATGGACTTGTGGCCATATACAAAAGACTTGATGGTCAAAGATAGATTTGATAGTGATCACCATTCCTTGGAAGTCAGCTTTGCAAAGAGCTTAATACTGGGTCAGGAAGTAGATGAGGGAGGACACCAACCTGTCCCAGATAATGTTATATTAAGTAATAATCGTCGGTCCGTTAAATGGGCATACATACTGGGACAAGAAGATTTAGTGGCAAATATTTATAATTGCCTTACTAATGTATTTGACATCTATAATCCCTCCGAAAGCGAACCCGGTTTATTTCTTAAATTACATAAAGAGTTCTTTAATGAACTATTAGAACTCATGACTAGAAGACCAAAAAAAAGAATGGGTGCTGTGAAGCTGCAGCCTACAGGTAAACCATGGTTCAACAAAGAATGCCGAACAGCAAAATCAGCTTTGATAGATTCGGTCAAAAGTAAAAATACTATGGTAATTAAAGAAAATAGGAAATTATATAATAAGGTGCTGACCAATGCAAAGCGTTCATGGGATGAGGAATTATGGTCCGGTTTGCTGATGGCAGCTAAAATGAAGGACCAAAAGCTATTTTGGGAAACAGTGGCTAAGGGTAATCAAAGAGAGAAAGGTTCGAGAGAAGTTTATCTTAATGAAGCAACCTGGATAGACCATTTTACGAACCTGTACGCCGCCCAAGGGACTGCTAATGCAGTGCAGGAAGATCATGCTGTGTTGCTTACAGAGGTTGAATCTACACATATAGTTTTTGATTTGGTGGAAACAAAAATAGCTATCAACTCTGTCAAACATGGGAAAGCTCCTGGGCTGGACAAAGTACCAGGTGATCTGTTCAAGCATGAACTAGATGTCTGGATTCCCTACCTTAATCATCTGTGCAACATTGTTGCTGCTGGGGAGACAATTCCGGACACATGGAACGGGGCGGAAATTATTGCTATTTTTAAAAAGGGCGATAGAAGCAATCCTGCTAACTATCGTCCCATAAGTCTTTTAGATATTACCCAAAAAATTTATGCTAGGCATATACTAAACCGCATAAATACCTGGTTGGAAGAAGAACAAATTTTAACGAAATATCAGGCAGGTTTCAGAGTAAAAACAGGAACCATTGACCAAGTCCTAAGGCTCTGTTGTTTGTATTGGAAATACGTCGTTATTCGTAAAGGTCATTTGTATGTGGCATTCGTAGATTTACGGGCCGCATTTGACCTTATACCGCGAGACCTTTTATGGGAATCTTTGAAATCCCAGGGGATCCCGCTAGGTCTACTAAAATTGGTTATTGGACTACATATGGACAACTATGCAAAGGTGAGGTGGGGTCCTACTGGGGAACTCACAAAAGCTATCCCCATAAAAAGAGGAGTACGCCAGGGGTGTGTACTGGCGCCAACCCTATTCTCCCTGTTTGTTAACGATATACCATCTTATATGGAGTGTAGTGACAACGACGCTCCAAGACTAGGGGGTGAACGGGTTTCTTCCCTTTTGTTTGCAGATGACACCATTCTCATTTCCCAAACACCACGGGGCCTTCAAAATTTGTTAAATAGATTCCAGTCGTATTGTTCCTTGAAGGGCCTAGAAATTAATACAAAAAAAACGAAATACATGGCACTGAGCCCACATAGGAACTTCAAGAAAAATTTAATGTTAAATGGCCAGAAGCTTGATTATGTCCAGAATTTTATATATTTAGGTGTCTCTATAGACTCTTCCTTAGCTTGGAGACCGCAGCTAGAAAAGAATAAGATCATCTTCAAACAAAACTGTTTACCAATTCTTAAGAGACACAAAGAATGCTTGAATAAGGCAGTGACCCCTGCGATAGAGATTTTCAAGTATAAAGTCCAATCAGCAGTATTATATGGGGCGGAATTATGGGGTCCTGTATGTAGACATACATTTGAAAACCTTGAGAACAAGTTTCTTAGGGGGCTGATAAAAATACCTACAAATACCCCTTTAACACCACTTCTCTTGGATCTAAACCTGAAACGAACAGATCAACACGCAATATTGAGACCATTATTGCTGTGGGTTAGATTGTGGACGACCCCAGAACTACTCAATTACAAGAACGGCCTGAAAGAAGTCATGGATCTTGACAATTGTAACAAAGTTTATTGGTTCAAGCATGTAAGAATTTGGTTAGGTACAATTGGATTGGCCCATTTTTGGAATGATCCTGAGGCTATGAATTCGTGCTCCAAGAAAATTGTTAAATCATCTTTCTGGTCATACGTGAGCAACGAATTAGTATATGCAAGAATTCATGGACCGCTAACTGAAAAGTTCCTATTGTTTAAGGATGTCGCATCTTTTGAACCATTTTTAGACGAGATCCATCCGCCTTTATCAAAAACCTTGTACCTAAAATTTAGATATGGTACCCTTAGAACTAAGGCCTTTGAAAAAAGCTGGGCGAAATCAGGAAGTGATCTCTGTATCTCATGTACTCATGGTACTAAGGAAGATGATTTACACATACTTCTATTCTGCTCCAGCTATGTAATACCAAGGAAAAAGTGGATAGCACCACTCTGCCATAAAATAGGCTCTAGATCATACAAGGAGGCTGGCAGAATTTTAAAAACTGACACCAGCCAGGTGATAGTTTTTGGAGTTAGTAGGTTTCTTCTCGCTGCTAATTTTATTAGAATAAAGTTGGGTCTACATTTTTTAAAGAAAAAGATAAATCGAGGCGATACATTATTTGATATTCTCAAAAAGACCATGATATTAAAACATGTAATTGCTGCTTTATTTTCCAACTAGGTATATGTGGTTGTTGCTTTTATGAATTTCATACGAATTTTTAAGAATTCTTTTTATATAAAAAATGTCCTAGCGGTTACTGATTTAATACTATTTTAATAGTTTTTAAATTATATTTATTGTTAAATTGTATTTTTAACTTTGTAAATTTTCCGCCCGGGTAAAATGTGTTTGACAAAGATTATGAAATTAGATATTGTATACACGGATGCTATGGATATACACGAATAGGTTAGCTTATTTGACCTTTTATTTACTGCTTTTCTTATTTTTTTTTTGTGCTAGCAAATGTCAAAATGTAAGATAACAAATGTTTCTATTGCTCTTTTATGACACAAATGCGTCGAAATAAAGATTTAAATGAACACATGGAGGAGTCTAATTTCCTTGTAAATTTCTGATGTAACCACCGCTGTTGAACATTTTTCCGAGTGGGGGTGCTGCCATCTATGTTACTTCGAGTCATAGGGATTGTGAAGATGCCAACCCTCACACAAAGAACAAGGGTGGCAAGGTATTCAGCTGGACAGTTGTAAGGGTGTAGTATTTAGCTGGTGGTACTTTCAGCAGAACATTCTGACAGATATATTACTAGAGCCAGGGCACAAGTCCTAAAAAAAGAAGTGGGGGACTAACCTATTTAATCAATATGCAAGTGACATCCTGGCTCGTGACATCGCGGCACGTGAGGCGCGTGACATCGCAGCACGTGATATCACAGCGCGTGACATCACAGGAAGTGGCATCACAAGAAGTGACATCAGATCTTAACATGTCTACCATGAGTACATTTGAGCACATTTCGAGTATACTTACAAACAATCCTGATTGAGGCAGAAGATTCACACTTTTGTAAGCTTCACATAAACCAATGTTGCCTTCTGTCAGCGTAAAGCTTCCTCTACCCATAGTGCTTTAAAAGAAAAAATAGCAATATTTAAATTATTACAACGCCTCCTCAGGGGTAGTAAGCGCTATGTAAATGCTATTTATTTTGTGCAAATACTGGGAAAGATCAACACGTCTGATGTTCTTACAGGCATGCATATCTCCTAAACAGAGACTGAACACCGTGAAAAGCTGCCTCTTAGGTATGCGTGACGTGCTAACAAGGTGTGAGCCTTTGTTTACCCTCTGCTGCATGTGCTTCTAGGTGTGAGGCTCCTGACTGCTGCCAGCCAGGAGACTCGGACAAAAGGAGGCCTGATGATCCCTCAGATTCGGCCTTTGTTATGGGCCCAGCAGGAGTCTGAACTAAGAAAGCCCCCTCCCCGCTGCACGTTGTTGCGGATCAAAGCAGATAACGTGCAGGCGCTGCTGAAAGTGACCCATTGTTTGGAAATTACACCAGAACGGATTCAGCATCTTTTTCAGAGGGGCCCAACTTCTTAGCAGGGTGGACGGCGTCCACCCTATGAAAAAAGTGGGTGGACGCCGTCCACCTGTGTGTACCCCCGACTCGTGCCCTGACTAAAGCATGCTGTGGTAACACCGTATAATTTACAGACAGACACATTTTCCAATTGAAATGGCCATTACATTTTCTCAGACATATAGTTTTTTTTACTGATAAATCCACACAAACGATAAGGTGGGGCAATCATGATTCAGGAAATAAGTATGTAATGATTTATTTTGATCGATTTAATATCTTTATTCTTCATAATCTCAAAAATGTTTTTCATTCATACTTTCCGAACTGCTGATATAGGATGAAAAATTAGTACAATTCATTTACAGGTATTTAATGTTATTATGCATTAGAAACAATGACATTTACTGTACCCGTGCATCGCTTACATATTGTTCACTTTACAAACTGATCTTGCTTTGCAGCTAGAGAAGTAAAACACCATTCTCCATGATATAAGAAGAAACAGCAGTTTGCCAGAAGTTATTGCCTGGCATTTGACCTTTGTCTTTAAATGGTCTGCAAAAGTTACCAGATAAAACAAAATGTAAAGGCATCTTTATTACTCATTCACCTTCTGATCTCCCGGATGGCTATTTTGGGGGTGTTGCAGCATTCCTAGCACCCCTGCGTTTAGTTTATATGGAAGTGACAGGTCACAAGTACTCTTTGTGCGCGTCCCATCTGGTGTCGGTTTGTGGACCTGGCCTTTAAGCCCCCGTCACATGCTTGATGCTTCCAGTCGGAGCGGCTTCTGCCAAGTCTTGGAGATCACCCCTGCTCATCCCCTTGGTAGCTTGGCACGAGCAGTCAGGCCTATCTCAAAGGCAATGTGTAAAGCATTTGTACATAAAACACACAGTAACACAGTGAAAATGTTACAAATAGACACCACACCAGTTAAGAAAAATAACCAATGTTTATCTAAACCAAACAAGACCAAAATAACAAAAATACAAAATGCAAAAGTAAAGATGGCACTTAGTTCAAGTAGGAATGCTTTCATTGTACTTCACGATATTTAAACACTCCCTACGGCATGAATAACAATGACTCTTTAAGATAGTGCACATCTAGACAAGTAATTACGGTATCTGTGAAATTAATGCAAGGAGCGCAACAGAAACGCTGGGACCTCTCGGGTCCGGAGTGAAAGAACACATATCTGTCTTTAAGAGGATGTGGTAATCCAAGCTAGCAGCACTAGCAAGTAGGGGAGTATCCTTGGGATGCTGCAGAAGTAACGTCCCAATTGGCCCGTGTTTAAAACTGACATCACAGGGAGCCCTGCTGCTGTGCGACACACGGGGGCAGGTGAGGCTTGGGCACAACAATGTTGGGGGATACAGTTCCTCAGCAACACATCCGGTTACTAGACCACCGGGTGAGGCCCCCATAACGCTCGGGATTCCCACCAGTGTTCGCAGTGGGAGGCAACAATCCACAGAACTCCTCTCTGGCATTGCTAAAATGGATGCGCTAGGGCCAGCAGTAGACGAGGAGGCAGGCTCAATGTAGATAGGGCGGTGCAAATGAAGCACCACACCTAATTCCTATGCGATGTCCAGGCACGCTCTTGTAACTTAAGGTTCACAAATGACAATGAGCTGAAGCACAAGGTCTATGATGTCCCAGAGACCTCTTAAAAAACCAGAGGCAAGCACACACACTCCCTTGGAGAACCTTTGGCAAGCAGGATAGAAAGCAAAGTCCAGTCCTTTCACTGCCCCAGACAGATGTAGCAAGCAGCAGACCAGCACTACACAGCAACAAGCAGAGTGGAAGTTCTTCTCCTATGGTTTATCCAGTTCTTTATTTTGGCAGAATCTCCTCTTGATCCAAAGGAGTTTCAAAAATGCAGGGTCAGAGGTCCAGTACTTATATGCCTTTCTGCCTTTGAAGTAGGCATAATTCAAAGGAAAGTTTTTGTAGTCCACAAATTCCTGCCTTGCGCTGGCTTGGCTCTAGACACACTACAGTGTTGTGGAGAGAGCATTGTGGGAGGACAGGCACAGGCCTATTCAGGTGTCAGTGTTATCTCCTCCCACCACTCTAGCTCAGGAAGGCCTATCTGCCTGCTGATGGGCAATACGAAAAAAACGCAGGTGTGACCTACCTTTGTGTGACTGTCTAGAGTGAATGCCCAAACAGCCAAAGTGTCAGTCTAAACCAGACATTGATCCCACAGGTATGCAGAGGCACCCAATGGTAAAACAAGAAAATGCCCACTTTCTAAAAGAGGCATTTTCAAGCACACAATTTAAAAGTACACTCACAGATAGATGCATTTTTAAATCCTGAGTTCAGGGAACCCAAACTCCAAATTTCTATCTCTTCCCAATTGAAAGTTACACTTGTAAGGTGTTACAAGGCAGCTTCAATGATAACCTATGGGAGAGGCAGTCCTTGCAATAGTCAAAAACGAAATTGGCAGTATTTCATTATCAGGCCACATAAAATATGCCAGGACATGTCCGAACTTTCACATACACTGCACCCTGCCTATGGGGCTACCATGGTCCTACCTTAGGGGTGCGTTACATGTGGGAATAGGACAGATTTGGGCCCAGCAAGTGGGTGCACTTGCAGGATCGACATGCCAGTTTAAAACTGCGATTGTAGGCACTGCAATGGCAGGCCGGAGCCATGTTTACAGGGCTACTCATGTGGGAGGAAGGACCAGTGCGGCAGGCACACTAGTAGTATTTGATTTGCAGGCTGTGGGCACACACGGTGCACTTTACTAGGCAATCAAATATGCCAATCATGGATAACCAATCATAATCACAATTTACACAGGGAGCACTTGCACTTTAGCACTGAACATCAGTGGTAAAGTGCCCAGAGTTAAAAAAACAGCAAAATCGAAGTCAGAAAAACACAAGAGGAAGGCAATAAGTTTGGGGATAACCCTGTAAAAAGGGTAATAAGTTTGGGGATAACCCTGTAAAAAGGGTCAGGTCCAACAGTTGTTATAAAAAAATATGTACATTTGGCCCTAATTCTTCAGATCTTAAACAAACTTTCAGCTAAGGCTATTGGTATTCTACTCATATGTAGCGCTTCAAAGCCCATAGCCTAGAATAATGGCACACTTCCAAACTTGTACTGAGTACAGCTAAATATCCACTTTATAGGGCTGGCGAGAGGCAGATTTAGCTATATTTCAGAGCTTAAGTAATAAGTAAACAGATTCTGACTATAGATTAGGCCTGTCACTGATCAAATATTGTAAGTGCCATTCACATTTTGATTAGCCCAGATTACAACCATTTGTTGTTGTAGCTGTCAGTCATGATGTTTGGAGTTTTTATGTTCACAGGCAAATTCTAATTCCATTGGCACATTAGGCGGGTGAGTATGCATCACAGAAGCGTGCACTCTTTTGTTGTGCATCACTCACTTGATGCGTCTATCTACTCAGATCCAGGACCTGCAGAGTGTCAGTCACTGACAGCAATCAAAGCATGCGCGTCTAATGAAATAGAAATATTTAAAGTGGATTTTAAATATGACACGATGCAATGTTGCTTCATATTTTAAATACACAGGACCAGCTTCAATATTCATTCGTTGGCTACCCGGAATGATAACACTGAATGAGGGCTGTGACTTTGGCAGTCAACCTAGTGGCTTTGATTAAGGATGGGAGTCAAGTGGAAAGCTCAGCGACAGGACCTCACTGCAAACCAGCTACCACACATCTGCCTGACTCAGATATGGCGACTGTGGACACTCCCTATGGACAGTGACACAGGCATTACTGAACAATGTGAATCTTGCTTCTACAGCAGCAAGGATGTAGTGCCCTTCATTCTTTCAGCCCAGCTAGCTCAACTTCCTGTTGGGGCCTGGAGCAGGCCACCTTACTTACTGAGAATTAGTCTCAAGTGCAGGTATGGAAATATGGTGGCAGGACAATTCTAGAGCCCACATAGTGTTGAGTAGGATTGCCACCTGGCCATCAGTTTGTCAGTATGGCCAGTATTTAATATCCAGCCGATCAACATGCAAATGAGAAACATCACAGAAAGATATTTTCCACTTATCAGGACTTAAGTTAAACAGTAAAGATAATAAGAAAGCACTTTAAAATGTGCTTCAGAGTTGACTTAATGATCACTGAAAGATATTCAGGGCCAACGTTGGCGATGGTGGCGCCCAGTGCGACAACCTTTGTTGGAGCAAAACCAAATGACCTCTTTGTTCATGGATTCCTTCACAACCACCCTCCAATGGCAGCCTTCATCTAGCCTTACCCCCTCTCTCACATTTATGTATTGTATAGTGCTACTTATCCCAATGTAGACCGTCATCACAAGCATCACATAGATGAGTCATACAAATGTGTAGATCAATGTATAAGAAATGTTACTTAAGACAATGAGGACTTCAAGGTGTGGGAGTCACATACGATCCATACTGGTGGTTGTTAGAAATGGGATTTCTGGTTGGCTAGGGCTTGCGCCAAAGTCAGGCAGAAACCACCACTCTAGTCAGGGCTGGGGAGTTACACGCCAAAGATAACCCCTGCGCACCCCCTTGGTAGCTTGGCACGAGCAGACAGGCTTATCCCTGAGGCGATGTGTAAAGCGTTTGCGCGCGCACCCAGCAACAACACCCAAGGCCCACCACAAAGGAAACTCCACACAAGGTATTCTATAAAAATAGCCTTTGTATTATACACCACACATTAGATAAAAACACACACTTTACAATGTGCCAACAGGCACGGGCAGAATTTACAAGGGATTATATGTACAGGGGACAGGGCCACATGGACCACTGTCAGGAATTAGCACTTTGTAGAAATTAGCACTTAGGACACAGAATAATACTTTAGAACATAGCACATACAATTACTGTAGCACTAAAAATAGAACATATATAGCACACAACCAGTAACTACTGGTATCAGGTAAGTACCACCTACGCAACCCTAACCACCTTAGGAAAATATTGCGCAGGGAATCAGGACCTCACTAGCACCACCTGTACTAGGAGTAACCAAACAACCACCTAAGTATCACAATACCTGTAGGGGTAAAAGCACATTACACATGACGCATAAAAACATTCAGAGGTGTAAACACAAGGCACATGACGCATAAAAGCACAACCTACACTAGGAAAGACCTTCCCCTACGCATAGGTACAGCTAGCAATCAACATAGCATAAAGGCATTGCGCAGGCGCAAAAGTACATATGTAAACATCAACAGGTACCCTAGGTGAGGGCACGACACAGCAAAACTGTCCCCAGGCCAACCTGGCCCTTCAGGGGCTCAAACGCCCTTCGTCCACAAAGTCAGGGCTGGACTGCACAGGCTGCGCAAGCCAATGAGCGCAGGGGCACAACCTAAACGTGGCAGCTGCCCACTAAGTGCTGGGCAGCTGTAGGAATGAGCGTGGGCACCACTGTGCCATCTTGGGACAAATAGGGCAGGTGTTGGAGCCTCCCTGGGCGCTGAGAAAGCAATGCCCCCTAAACAGCGTGGGAGCCTCGGGGGCTCTAGAACGATGTGCCCTCAACGTTGGAGCGCCTAGCGCTCTAAATACTCATGCCCCCTTGGAGCCTTGGCTTCTAAAACAAATATGCCTCCAAACGTCGGAGAGCCGAGAGCGGCTCTGAATCAACCAATGCGCCCCGTCGTTGGAGTCCCGCTCGGGTGACTCGCGAGCCTCGCCGGCTCTCAAATAATGTGCCCCTTTGGTTGGAGTCCTACTCGGGGGACTCTTTAATAGCAATGCCCCCGTTGGAGTGGTCCGCAACTGCGGTGACGCTGGGGGGGACAGGGGTAGAGACCACAACCACACGGAGTCCTGCTTACCTCGGACTCTCGCGTGGTCTGACACTCTGTCCTTCTCTCTGGTGCCGGCTTTCCCTGCACGGTCGAGCAGCCGAGCCGCGCTGCCTTGCTCCTTTCACGGGCGGCTTGTGGGGCTTTCGCCGGAGCGGGGTAGGCTCCCGCCTGGCTCCTCTGTGGCTGCGAGGCTTCTCCTTTTGTTCTCGCGGTATTTCCTGGTGCCGGGACTTCCTGCCCGCTCTGCGTTCCAGTGACGTGGCGGTAGGAGTCCCGGTTGCCAGGCAACCCTCCGGCTTCTCGCGGCGCCGGCGGTAGCGGCGAAGAACTTCTCTCCTCTTTACCGAAGCGCGGGGTGGGCTCCCGCCTTCGGTCCAAATAAAAATACAACGATGGCTCCTATTGTTTAGGCACACAAAGCGGGGTGGGCACCCGCGACAGCACCAGTATGCGGGGTAGGCACCCGCTATCAGAAATAAAGCGCTCCTGGCGCTGAGGGCAAAGGTGGAAGCGCTTTCTGCGCTAAAGGAGAGTCCAGCGCTCCCAGGCGCTGGAGGCTTCAGCAAAAGTCCCAAATCAAGCGCTCCTAGCGCTGAAAGCCAAAATGAAAGCGCTTCCAGGCGCGTTGGGGGGAATAAAAGAAAAAGAGAAGGTCCAGCAAAGTTTTAGGAAGGGGGCAAGGCTGGGCCAGGGGCCAGCTCACTGGGCCCTCCAGGGCAGGGAGGCAGTCCCAAGTGGCGGTTCCTCCTAGCCTCCAGCAGCAGCAGCCCCCTCCTGTCAGGATCCAAAAAGCAGAACAGTTTCTGTGGGGACACAGCCCCATTTTTATACACTAAAACCCTTTGTTCTGGGTGCAGGGTGAGGGGGAAAACCAGTCGCAGCTGGTTGGGGAGCACCCTTGATGTGCTCAGCCCCTCACTCTATTCACTGGCAGGGCTAGGGTCGTCAGTCGCACCACAGGGGGCGGAGCCAGCATTGTGTGGGGAAAACGCTGCCCTATTCAGGACCCAGGTGTACTCCTCCCACCCATCTAGCTGCTGATCTCCCCATTCACCACTGGGTGACTCATCCTGACTCTGGGGAATCCCTAGCCCGTCACATGACCTCAACCAGCCAATCATGCGACAAGGCACACATTTCACACTGCACACCGAAGTGCCCACTTCTAGAAGTGGCACTTCCACACTAGGTACATGCACGCCGCACACATCATCGTGCAGCATTCAATCACACGAGTCCGCACATACCAAACTCGGGCCTGCACACCCCACGCATCAGGAACTACTAGGGACACATACATTCCCCATGCATTCCTATGGGAGGGCAGGCCTATCTCACCACATGCACTCAGAGCGCGCACGCACTTTACCCTGGGACACAGGGAAAGTGCGCAGAAACCAAAAATCACCACACCAAGTCACCAATAAAAAGCAAAAAAGTGCAGGGGTGAACCTGCCAGAAGGGCCAAGTCCAACACAACCCCCTTCCAGCCAAAACGCAGGGCAGACCAATCACCACCGTGATGGACTTCCCTGCTTGGGGCGATAGAACACGGACACGGGCCCGCAACTGCAGGGACACCCTCCGGTTCTACGCCACGGTGAACCCATGGAATTCTTTCTAACACCACTGTCTGGACCAACTGGGCTACCCCACTGGTACTCCCAAGCTGTCTGCGGCCAAGACCAGGCCCTAGGCCACCCAGGTGCCACCGGTCTTTGCCTAATCACAGAGTGGGGGGTAGTAACCCCTGGCACATAGCGGCCATTCTCCACTCTTCCTCTCTGCAAGACAGGACTAGACTGCCACTGGTTCTCCAGCCTAGGGTCTACACCCTCAGGCGGACCAGGAGTCTCAGGGAAGGCTCTCCTCCCCCTACCTCTTCTCCTAGGGTTCCTCCTCCTCTGGCGAGGGGTACACCTAGAACGCCATTCCAACCCAGAGTTTAACCCCTCAGGTTGTACCGGGGCCAGAGGTGGGCTCTCCCACCCTCTGCACCCCCTTCCAGAGCCCTGCTCCCTACCAACTGGGACGGTACCTCTGGAAGAAGAACCGGTCGGGACGCTGGTTACAGACGTCCCACCCTTCAGGTCAGGCTGATCCTGAACCTGGCCTCCCAACCTCCGGCCTAGAACCTTTGGTGGAATAATTACCTGGCACTCCAGGACTTCTGGGGATTTACACTCCATCCCCCTGAGGCTATCAAATGACACATATGTCGAGCGACTGTCTGTCTGGCGCTGATCTCCCGTCCCCTGTCCACCTGACAGTACGTGGAGATCCCCCAGAACAGAAGTGGTGTCACCCTGGTCACTACACGGGATCCTAGCCCAACTGGGTAGTCTCTGACCCACCGGCTCTTCCACTGGGGAACTCATCCCCCAATCACTCCTCACGCTGGACTCCTGTACCCTCCCTACCGGAGCGGTACTGCCAGACTCCAGAACCACAGGAGCCCTGTTTACAGGCGCTCCAGGTCCTCCACTCACTAAGAGATCTTCCTCAAGTGGACTAACAGGACAGCCTAGGTCCCCAACTTGGTGTTCCCTCATGAAACCATCCAAGTCCTGAGGCAGGGTTTCGGGCGTCTGGGGACCCTCGGTCACCCCCTCACTCCTGCTCCACTGAGCCAGGCAGTGAGCCCCTACACCCTCCTCGCTATCCTGGGACCTAGCTGGGCTACACTGAGCCTCCTCCACCACACTGGGCTGGAGGATCTCTGACCCACTATTGTTGGAATCACTCACTAATGACTCTAGAGAACCTCTGGCCCTTTCCCAGCGCTCTGCTTCCTCTGCAAGTTCCCATGGACAAAAAGAGTTATACCTCAACAGGTGTTGGTGCAACCCTGGAGAACAACTACTGAGCATCTGCTCTTTGATAATCATATTTAGTACTCCATCCAAATCCTGCTCCGGGTTAAACACCAGCCAGTCCACCAGGGCATCATGACATTCCTCCACAGCCTCCTCCCAAGACTGGTGAGACAGCTTCTTACTGCCCCTGAACTTCAACCTACATTCCTCCTCTCGGGAACAAGGTACCACACTCGGGGAACTGGGACTGGGACTCTCTATACTGCACTTTATATCGCTGCCACCACTGGACTCCACCCTCACTGGGGAATCCAGAAAACTACCACTGTGCTCAGGGGACAGGGAAAGGGATGAGGCGCTATCTCCTACGCTGGACCCAGCAAGGGACTCCCTACCCACGGGGTCCTCACTCTCTACTGGCGTCCAGGTACTGTCATCTTCTTCTGAATCTCCAGGGCTCCCCACAGACCCACCACCCTCCAGGTGAGAGGCCCGGGCCCAGTCTTCCTCACTGCGCTCACGTTTCCATTCACATGCTTGCCATCCAATCATGTGGTTCCTCAGTTCGTACACAGTGTCTGACTCTCTCACCCCTATGTTTCTCTCTCTACAGAACCTTTCCAACTCCTGCATACTGTAATAAACTAGATCACTGGGATCAAAAGCAGGCTCCATTCTGGCAGACGTTCTAGAGAAAAGATCACACAGGGAACCTAGCGTTCTGACTTTAACACAGGAGTACACAATTCACAAAAAGGATTCAGCAAGCTCTCTATCCCAGAGAACTCACACTCACTTGCCTAGTGCCACACACCATTCATCCACACACAACCCTCCCCACGGACTGGTAAGGCAGTTTCTACCACCCCTGATTCCTCAACCTGACCACCACGTGACACAGGTACCAACTCTGGGCGCAGGGCGGGGGACAAATGTACTGGACACTATTACGCTGCCACCACTGGATCCCACCCTCTGGTGAATCCAGAAAACACAATGCACTTAGGGGGATGATCTACCCTCCCGAGCTAGGGACACCTAACTCACAGTGCATAAAAACACATTTCCAAAGAAATGACAATTAAAAACAAACTTAGAACAATAATCCCTATACCATGTGATTTGTCTAAATGCAGAGTTTTGTAGTGCGGCCAGTTGCCGCTGCGGTACAGCGCAAACGCAAGTCCAAATCCCACCGCTGATCACCAATGTTAGAAATGGGATTCCTGGTTGGCTAGGGCTTGCGCCAAAGCTAGGCAGAAACCACCACTCTAGTCAGGGCTGGGGAGTTACACGCCAAAGATAACCCCTGCTCACCCCCTTGGTAGCTTGGCACGAGCAGACAGGCTTATCCCTGAGGCAATGTGTAAAGCGTTTGCGCGCGCACCCAGCAACAACACCCAAGGCCCACCACAAAGGAAACTCCACACAAGGTATTCTATAAAAATAGCCTTTGTATTATACACCACACATTAGATAAAAACACACACTTTACAATGTGCCAACAGGCACGGGCAGAATTTACAAGGGATTATATGTACAGGGGACAGGGCCACATGGACCACTGTCAGGAATTAGCACTTTGTAGAAATTAGCACTTAGGACACAGAATAATACTTTAGAACATAGCACATACAATTACTGTAGCACTAAAAATAGAACATATATAGCACACAACCAGTAACTACTGGTATCAGGTAAGTACCACCTACGCAACCCTAACCACCTTAGGAAAATATTGCGCAGGGAATCAGGACCTCACTAGCACCACCTGTACTAGGAGTAACCAAACAACCACCTAAGTATCACAATACCTGTAGGGGTAAAAGCACATTACACATGACGCATAAAAACATTCAGAGGTGTAAACACAAGGCACATGACGCATAAAAGCACAACCTACACTAGGAAAGACCTTCCCCTACGCATAGGTACAGCTAGCAATCAACATAGCATAAAGGCATTGCGCAGGCGCAAAAGTACATATGTAAACATCAACAGGTACCCTAGGTGAGGGCACGACACAGCAAAACTGTCCCCAGGCCAACCTGGCCCTTCAGGGGCTAAAACGCCCTTCGTCCACAAAGTCAGGGCTGGACTGCGCAGGCTGCGCAAGCCAATGAGCGCAGGGGCACAACCTAAACGTGGCAGCTGCCCACTAAGTGCTGGGCAGCTGTAGGAATGAGCGTGGGCACCACTGTGCCGTCTTGGGACAAATAGGGCAGGTGTTGGAGCCTCCCTGGGCGCTGAGAAAGCAATGCCCCCTAAACAGCGTGGGAGCCTCGTGGGCTCTAGAACGATGTGCCCTCAACGTTGGAGCGCCTAGCGCTCTAAATACTCATGCCCCCTTGGAGCCTTGGCTTCTAAAACAAATATGCCTCCAAACGTCGTAGAGCCGAGAGCGGCTCTGAATCAACCAATGCGCCCCGTCGTTGGAGTCCCGCTCGGGTGACTCGCGAGCCTCGCCGGCTCTCAAATAATGTGCCCCTTTGGTTGGAGTCCCACTCGGGGGACTCTTAAATAGCAATGCCCCCGTTGGAGTGGTCCGCAACTGCGGTGACGCTGGGGGGGACAGGGGTAGAGACCACAACCACACGGAGTCCTGCTTACCTCGGACTCCCGCGTGGTCTGACACTCCGTCCTTCTCTCTGGTGCCGGCTTTCCATGCACGGTCGAGCAGCCGAGCCGCGCTGCCTTGCTCCTTTCACGGGCGGCTTGTGGGGCTTTCGCCAGAGCGGGGTAGGCTCCCGCCTGGCTCCTCTGTGGCTGCGAGGCTTCTCCTTTTGTTCTCGCGGTATTTCCTGGTGCCGGGACTTCCTGCCTGCTCTGCGTTCCAGTGACGTGGCGGTAGGAGTCCCGGTTGCCAGGCAACCCTCCGGCTTCTCGCGGCGCCGGCGGTAGCGGCGAAGAACTTCTCTCCTCTTTACCGAAGCGCGGGGTGGGCTCCCGCCTTCGGTCCAAATAAAAATACAACGATGGCTCCTATTGTTTAGGCACACAAAGCGGGGTGGGCACCCGCGACAGCACCAGTATGCGGGGTAGGCACCCGCTATCAGAAATAAAGCGCTCCTGGCGCTGAGGGCAAAGGTGGAAGCGCTTTCTGCGCTAAAGGAGAGTCCAGCGCTCCCAGGCGCTGGAGGCTTCAGCAAAAGTCCCAAATCAAGCGCTCCTAGCGCTGAAAGTCAAAATGAAAGCGCTTCCAAGCGCTTTGGGGGGAATAAAAGAAAAAGAGAAGGTCCAGCCAAGTTTTAGGAAGGGGGCAAGGCTGGGCCAGGGGCCAGCTCACTGGGCCCTCCAGGGCAGGGAGGCAGTCCCAAGTGGCGGTTCCTCCTAGCCTCCAGCAGCAGCAGCCCCCTCCTGTCAGGATCCAAAAAGCAGAAGAGTTTCTGTGGGGACACAGCCCCATTTTTATACACTAAAACCCTTTGTTCTGGGTGCAGGGTGAGGGGGAAAACCAGTCGCAGCTGGTTGGGGAGCACCCTTGATGTGCTCAGCCCCTCACTCTATTCACTGGCAGGGCTAGGGTCGTCAGTCGCACCACAGGGGGCGGAGCCAGCATTGTGTGGGGAAAACCCTGCCCTATTCAGGACCCAGGTGTACTCCTCCCACCCATCTAGCTGCTGATCTCCCCATTCACCACTGGGTGACTCATCCTGACTCTGGGGAATCCCTAGCCCGTCACATGACCTCAACCAGCCAATCATGCGACAAGGCACACATTTCACACTGCACACCGAAGTGCCCACTTCTAGAAGTGGCACTTCCACACTAGGTACATGCACGCCGCACACATCATCGCGCAGCATTCAATCACACGAGTCCGCACATACCAAACTCGGGCCTGCACACCCCACGCATCAGGAACTACTAGGGACACATACATTCCCCATGCATTCCTATGGGAGGGCAGGCCTATCTCACCACATGCACTCAGAGCGCGCACGCACTTTACCCTGGGACACAGGGAAAGTGCGCAGAAACCAAAAATCACCACACCAAGTCACCAATAAAAAGCAAAAAAGTTCAGGGGTGAACCTGCCAGAAGGGCCAAGTCCAACAGTGGTCCTTATATGTTAAGAGTGCTTGTTCTGGAGAAAGAAAAGGGCAGATTAACTGAGTTTTTACAATACACAGAAACCAAAGTTTCTGCACTGTGTGCATGGAAAAGAGAGCCAAAGAACATAAAGGGGAGTGAAGAGGTATGATCAGTCATGGACTTAACCTCCTCTATAAGCTATGAAAAAACAGAGCGAGTCCACTCTGAGTTACAAAATGGAGTGCTAACCTTCCAAACAGTGACTAAACCCAGGCGAACCGTTTGGTTCCTAGCATGGTAAAAACGATACATTTTCTAAAATAACGTTCACCCATCAAAAGGTCCCTTGGTGGCATGCTTCATCATCGGGTTCTTCCCACCCCGCTGCGGGATGGGGCGTGCTACGACCGACGGATACGTGGGAGCACTTTTAAGTGAGTTGATCCCTATTACCACTCTGACTATAGCCCAGTGCCTTATAGCCTAATAGATGTTCGACGGAGCCACGGGCAGGCAGCTTTTTCTAGGGTGAGCGAGATGCTGTGATGATTGTGTGACTATAAGCGCTCCTCCCTTCCCGAGGCTCATGGGATCCGATTAGGCTACCAAATAAATTGTTAACTAAGAAACGTGAAATCATTCTGTTAAAAGAGATTACCAAGTAGGTAAAGAATGAATGTGTTGTACAGTGTTTACATATTAAATTAAAAACATCTAATAGGGATCAACTAAATAGGTCCTGAAGAGAAGCTTAGAGATAGGCTGAAGAGAACCTTAGGGGTAGGCTTCGAAACATATCGACCAATGAGGGAACTGCCCATTAAAGCACTTTTCCTCCTTTTTCCCCATTTTTAATTAATACCAGCTAGAGGGAGCATTAAAGTTTAGTTTCTCCACATAGCCAGGTATTTTTTAATTCACTCACTTCTGACACTTCCACTCTTGCATCAAACACATAACGTCACCTCACTTAAAAGTGTTCCCACGTATCCGTCGGTCGTAGCACGCCCTGACCCGCAGCGGGGCGGGAAGAACCCGATGATGAAGCATGCGACCAAGGGACCTTTTGGTGGGTGAGGGTTATTTTAGAAAAACTATTGTTTTTCCCATGCTAGGAACCAAACAGTTTACCTTTGTTTAGTCACTTTTTGGAAGGTTAGCACTACATTTTTTAACCCAGAGTGGACTCTTTCTGTTTTTTCATCGTGAAAAAGAGAGAGCCCAACATCAACGGATCTATGGTGCTGTTGCTCTCTCTGGAGCTGGTGTACCTCCGGCTGCCATGTGTCAATGCAGACAGCCTTGCACCATAGTGCAAGAATGGTTACATGAGGTCAAGCTTAGGTTTTATGTTTGCGGGGTACCCTTCCAGCTCATAAATTTATGCTTTTGCACAGTTTAGCACTTTTCTATGCATGCTGTATGGTGCAGCACACACGCAAAGTCAGAAAGGTTAAAGAAACTAGATATTTTCTCTCTATCTATGCCTGCCTGAAGGAGTTATAATTTCCTAATGCCAGTCTCTTTCTAATACATTTTGTAGATAGGGATTAGCGTAATGATCCATGGGTGAATGCATTGTATCATCCATGTACCACCCATGAAATGCCTCTTAATGTAACGCAAAAAGAACAATTGATGGACAGAATGCTGCACAATGTCAAACATTCACACCAGTACAGAGATCTAGGCCTAAATACACCGTTTTTTTTGCTCCCCATGCCATTATAGTTCAGACCCAGCCATATGCCAATCAGTCTTGACCCTGTTCCCCATGGGAACAGTCCAACCCAAACTGCCAGGTCAGGTCCTCCGTAGACTGGAAAAGACATCCTGGGACCAGTTTTGGGGCATCACCCCTCATCAGCCAGGCTAGCTTGACTCCAGTGGCAAGGAGAGCACGGATCCCACATCTGGGCATACCTGTCCCACTCGGGGTGACCAATGCATAAAGAACAATTAATGGACAGAATGCTGCACAATGTCAAACATTCACCCCAGTATAGAGATCTGGTCATAAATCCATTGTGTATTTGCTCCTTGATCGCTTTTGATGTAACGCCGTGCATTTTGTAATCCAGGACAGGAATTGGTAAGCAGCAAAACAACACTTTGCAGCAGTTTTGCACCAGGCATAAAGTGTTAGTAAATCCACCCCATAAATGCAACCGATTGATTGCAGTGTCATACTAATCAAATTATATTCCTACCCAAGGGAACCCTTTTGAGCAACCTTAGAATAAAGAAATATTGAGGGGGAAAAATAATAACATCCGTAAACTATGACTTTTAATTTGCATACAGCACTTTGATGCTAGTTAATAATTCAATGTGCAATGTTAGAAAACGTGTTACTTATGAACTTAAAGTAACAAAAGCATCCTTGTGACCAACGCAATAACCCATTGATCTGTCCACACAAAATAATAATCTGTGACCTGCTTGTCACACTTTGTGCTTTGCAGCTGGAACATTAACCCTCTATGCTACTATATCATGAGTCAATACTCTGACTAGACAAACCATTGATCTTGCCATCAAGTGCATTAGCCACCAGAGTTGTCATGCCCCTGTAAATATAGTTTGAAGCATGCTGGGCACACATCAATCTCTGCGACCTGCCTTTATATCTCCTCATCCTGGCATGCAGAGTACGCCCCCTTAATCTAGTGTCCCACTGCCCCTGCACCAGTCACACTGCCCTAAAGCCAGCACAACTGACAATTAAAGTAAAAAGAAACGCCATGCT
Source organism: Triturus cristatus (assembly GCF_964204655.1). NCBI lineage: Eukaryota > Metazoa > Chordata > Amphibia > Caudata > Salamandridae > Triturus > Triturus cristatus. The sequence continues at coordinate 37,694,293 of NC_140594.1, forward strand.
AAAATTGACTATGAGTGCTTTTATACACAGTCCTTTGCAGAATCTTAAAACATGAAAAAATGGTAGGAATTTTTAGCTGGGAAAGGTTGTAACCCTTGTGATCTACAATGCAACAGCCAAGGCCTACAGTAAACAAAAACAATTTTTTTCTGCTGCAGAAACCACAGTCTAGAATGTCAGTTTCTACCTTCTGTTCTAAGAATCCTTCCGAGCCCGGTCTTCTCTGATTCAAAGGAACTCTGAAAACCTAAGGGGCTTATTTATGAGCCCTTTGTCCTGTAGTTGTGTCACTTTTTGTGACGCTCCAGCAGCATAAAAAATGTGCCACGCTGCGCCATATTTACAAAGCGATGCATCTAGGCAGATGCATCACTATGTAAAGCCCTGCGCTTCATTAAACGTGTGTCAGGTATAAAGTATGCAGGGTGGGTTTTCCCCTGTAAAAAAAGGGTCTTAGAAGCGGTGCAGTGAAATCTATGAGATTTTACAATGCCACTTCAAGGATGCCACTGCATCAGAATCTTACACCTGCGTCACAGCAGGCATAAGACTGACGCAGGTACATTTAACATGGGACTTACCCATGTGTAATGACCCATTTCTGGAGTAGTGTCACTTTTGCAACACACTCCTGTAATCAATCAATCAATCAATCAGGGGGTGTATAAAGCGTGCTACTCACCCAGGAGGGTCTCAAGGCGCTGGGGTGGTGAGCAGGTACAGCTCCGGTTCAGTCAAAGAGCCAGGTCTTGATGTTCTTTCTGAAGGAGTGGAGGGTGGGGGAGCCTCTGATTCTGACGGGGAGCTCGTTCCAGGCTTTGGCTGCTACGTAGGAGAAAGATCTTCCACCTGCTCTAGTTCGGCAGATGCGTGGGGTCTCGGCGAGGGCAAGGTCGGCGGAGCATAGGTTCCTTTTGGGTACGTGGAAGGAGACTCTCTTGTTGAGGTATTTGGGTCAGATGTTGCGGAGTGATTTGCAGATGTGGGTGAGCAGTTTGAAGGTTATCCTCTTCCCGACGGGGAGCCAGTGGAGGTTTCGCAGGTGTTGGGTCATGTGATCATGCCATGGGGTGCCGAGGGCGTGTCAGGCTGCTGCGTTCTGGATGGTCTCGAGCTTGTGCAGTAGAGTTTTGTTGATTCCAGCGTAGAGGGTGTTGCCGTAGTCCAGTCTGCTGGTTATGAGAGCATGGGTGATGGTTCTTCTGCTTTCGGCGGGGATTCATTTAAAGGTCTTGCGGAGGAACCGGAGGCAGTTGAAGCTGGTGGAGGCGACGAAGTTGATCTGGCGGGTCATGGTGAGGGAGGAGTCGAGGATGATGCCAAGGATTCGTGCGTGGTCTGCCGGGGTAGGCAGGCTCCCGAGGGCGGAGGGCCACCAGTTGTTGTCCCAGGCGCCTTCAGATACGTCAGAATTAATGACGTATCTGTAAATCCTTGCGACATGGAGCGCCATACAGTAAATACGGCGCATCCATGCTGTCGCAATGAGGGTGCACTAAAAAGTGTCTCAACGCTGTTTTCGTGCAGCGATGCAACACTTTTCGTAAATGATGCTCCTAATTCTTTTAACTGTAACTGAACTAGACTAACTCATCTTCCCTGAGTTTCAGCTAATTACCTGACACTCCTCTATCCTTGAACCAATTTCGTGTCATTCCCTCGTGTATTCTTGAGACCCTCCTACATATTTTCTCATGTATCTTGAACATAGTACTAAGTAAAGCGAACTGATATCCTCTGATGCAGCTGCCCGAACTGGTAAAAACACAAATAAAATAAAATTCTTCTTTCAGATCGGTTTTATAGCGGCCTTTTTTAAAGCCAGGGTACAATACCTCCGGTAGATGAGCAGCTAAGGATTTGGCTGCTTGCTGGGGTGATGAATCCGCCAGATGTTTTAAGGTGAGGGCCTGGACAGCTGTAAGGTTTACTGGTGAGTATAAGTGTGAGTAATAAGTAATTGATGTAGTAAACCTTTCTTGGCTTGTAAAGTGTTGGATGAAGAGTCTACTAGTAGATAATCCCTAATTTTCGTATTTTTATTTCAGAGAAATATGTTAATAGGGAGTCAGCCAGGTTGTTAAATATCGTTCCCCACTGAGCCACGATTTTGAAGAGCTCTCACAAGTTATTTGAGCCTGTACCGATTTATCAGGACAGGATGTTTTCCTTACTAAATGACTTAATTTGCTCATTTACCTGCAAATAGATATGCTTGTCCTGAATATTTAATGATTTTCTCCATTTCTTTCTAAAGTCATGTGTGTTTTTAGGTCTCGCCTGACCCAGCGCATGCGCTGGTCTGGCGAGACTTATTGAGAGGGCTCCAAAAAGTGCTACCAGGCCAGCCTAGAGCTACAGTGCATGTGCGCAGCCGCGTGCGCCGCGCGTGCCTCGCTTTACCGCGATTACTTTCACTTTCGCGGCCGCTTTGATGTTTGATCGTGATCGCGATTGCGATCACTTTCACTTGCGCGGCCGCACGGCCGCTTTGCATAGGCAATAGTTCTCGCTTTTGGGACCTTATAAGTATTTAGTTATGCAACTGTGGCATGGCTAAACACTTATAAGGTCCCAAAGGCGAGACCTATTGGCTATGCAAATGCTTGTTTTCATTCTTTCAAAGTTTCAGAGAATCAAGAATTGGCTAGATATTTTGGGACTCATTTACAACTTTTTGGCACAGGGCATCTCCACAAGGCGCCTTGATACCCTGCCCTGCGTCACAAGGAAAGGGCAGGAATGCTCCATAGTAATGAAATACAGCACATTCCTGTCCGTTCTGCATGCGCCGGTGCACAAATTGGTGCCTAGCGCCAATGCAGGCCCCCTTGCAGCATGGTGGAAGGGGGACTGGTTGTTGGCATGATAATATTTCTACAGGAAGGGACACCCTGCACAAAAACAATTAATGGAGGCAGGCTTTTCCTCTTTCTTTGTGTGCTGCAAAGTACAGCACACATCAATACAGCACACATAGAAAGAGGAAAAAACGAGGAGAAATAAAGTTATTTCTCCTCACAAAACCTTCCCAGGGGAGGTGCACAGTTTTGACACTTTCCCAGGTTTACAGATCCTTATAAATCTGGGAATGTGTCAAACACCGTGGGTGCTGCATGGGAACAGCCACCACAATGCCCATGGAACGCCTCCTTGAAGCAGAGTAAGCAACGCAGCAGCTTGCGCTGCGTTGCCTTGCTCCATATCTACGAGGCCACGCAAAGCCACTTTGCATAGCTGTTCATGCCCTCGTAGATAGGGGTCTACACTCTGCACAATCACTGCGGCAAGAAAAGTGACGCACCAGCAGTGCAATGGGCTTCTAAATAAGCCCCATGTTTTTATCATTTTGTCTGGAATGCATCTAGATGATCAAAATGAGTAAAAAGTCTGACTGAAACCTATTGCCCACGACTCATATTTGTTGGAGGCATTTTATTGGTATAATTTTTAAAGGTTTTCTCGAAATCATCTGGACTTGCAGCTTTCCAATTACAATGTTTGATATCAGTTCACTGGCCATTATTTTGTGCTCATGCACATTTGAGCATTCCTCAGAAACATAGTCCTATACTCTTCCAGTGCTTAATTTGTAAAAAAAAAAAAGAAGTGCCCGGGCCCTCATCAGGAGGCCACTGTACCTTGCGCCTCCTATTGCCCCTGCCAACGGTGCCAATGACCGTAACAACACAACTACTAACCATAACACTCTTACAAGTATTACAGCTCTGACTATACCAGACCCCCCCAAGCTATAAGAATGGCTACTGATTAATAATATGTATATTGAACTAATTAGCAACTGTTGTGCTCATCTCTAAATTACAAACAGCTCCATCATGTGGCAGACTGTCACAAGAGCCAGTATTGACAATTAACTGCCGGTGCCAAGCACCAGCAACCACTGGCTCAAATTAAGCACTGCTGCGGCACCTGCTGTTCGAGACCAGAGATCCCCCTAGTCTTTCGTCAGTCACAATTAGGCTACCCTTACTGAAAACAAAGGACTGCCTTGAGATTTGGTGGTCCCAGTCTCCATGCTCACGAAAAGCACTATTAGACGTGGCATCCCTGGCATGCTTTCTCCTAACATTTTGCCTTCAGACCTTCAATTCCTGCTGACATTGTTTTTGCTGGCCTTACGATTCTCTGCACCTTACCACTGCTAACCTGTGCTAAAGTATTGGGCTCTTTCCCTAAAACGTGGCAAGATTGGCTTATCCCCAATTGGCACATTTAATGTACTTATAAGATCCTAGTAAAGGGACCACAGGTGCCCTGGGCCTATAAATTAAATGCTACTAGTGGGCCTGCAGCATTGACTGTGCCACCCTCTTCAGTAGCCCTTTAAACATCTCGTGCCTCCTATTGTATTGCTGTTTTAAACTGCCTTAGCGACCTGCCAGGATGAACCTCTTGCCAGGCCCAAACCTTCCTTTTTAATACATATAAGTCACTCCTAGGGTCAGTTGCGGCTCCTCCACTAGGGCGGAGGACCGTCGCCCCAATGACTCAAAAGGAAAAATAAAATGATTATAACATATTGTTATTATCATTGTATTTTTCCCATTGAGTCAGTGGCGCGTGGGGTGGGGCTGGGTGGGGCTGGGTGGGGCAGGGCAGTGCAGGGAGATGAGTGGTTTGCACTCCTTAAGTGCGCAGGACTGCTTGACCGGTCTTCTTAGGCCGGGTTAAACAGTCCTGCACACTTTGCATCTTCCCTACCAGGCTTGCTTTGCAGAACCTGGTGAGGAACATGCAAATCTTCCCAGTGAACTGAGAACTGTGGTTCGGCACTCAGACCAATCTAAATGCTGCATTTCAGCATTCTGATTGGCTATGGGGAACCTGGGAGCCAGGTACTTCCTGTTGCTTCCTGCTGCCGGCAGAGGCAGGAAGAAGAGGATGGAGGAGAGGTGGCTGCCGGGCGGCTGAGGTAAGTGTTCTTTTTCTTTTTTCCTACAATTCCTTATCACCCCCTCCCCTTCTCCCCTTCTCCCACCAAGCCCCACCCCATCACTCCTGATCCGTAGCCGCCACTACTGCCTAGGGTAGGCCCTGGACAGCCCAGAGCACACGTGTAATGTATTTAAAAAGCAGGACATGCACTTTTAAGTTTTATATATTCTGGTAGCGAAAAGCACATAAGTGTAATTTGCAAATAGGAATACATAACTGGTTCAAGTTTGGTGTTCTAATTCTAATTTAAAATCATAACTAATGGTGAAGTCAGATTTTAAATTACACTTCTGAAAACGCCACTTTAAGAAAGTTATATAATGGGAGGTCTGGCCCTAGGACCGGAGCAAGGTGGGGCATTTAAAGTAAAAAACTGTGAGAGTGACCTGGCTACAGTTTCGTGCTTCTGCTCTTTAATTCAACAGACACAGTACAAGAACCAGCGTCGAATTACGCTTACATCTGGTTATTTATTTAACCCTTTTGTTTATGGTTTCAAAACTGTTTCTGAATCTTAAAGCGTCTTAATAAAAGGAAAACACGTTTCATTTATACATTCAAAAGCATAATTCTTAAACAAACAAATAAGCAAAAAATACCGTGACATCAAATGTGAGATATTTACAAAGTACAATAATGCACCTTTGATTGTCACAATCCAAGCCCAGTACCGCCTGACTGTTCTGGGGCTCCTGAAGAGGTTTCCACAAATGCTGTTTCCCAATCGTGCAGCCTGATGATGATCAGTTCTCGCCAGCCTATCACGTGCAGCCGAAACACTCATAACACAAGCACACACCCAGCTGATGCAAAAAAACAGCAAAGGCATGACTTCAAATGCAAACAAACATGATGCTAACACCACTTACATCAGAAACTGTATACCCAAACTATTATGCACCTGCTGCCACAGGAAAGTTTCATTCCAGGGGAACTTCATGCAGATCAGCAAAAGATAAGAAAATGAACAAATATTGCAGAGACTGCAACGGCTCGAACTCAAGTGTAATGTATCTATGTGTTGAATAAAATCCATTTCACCCCAGCAGGCCGCTGGACGTTATGTGTTTTATGCGCTGCCCTCTTGTACCTGTGAAGCTGCTTTCATTTTCCTTGCCCCTTGGGCAGGTTTTACAGGTTCACACTTGACCCGGCTGGCCGTGGTGATTTAAGGCTGTTTGAGAATTCAGTGTTTGTTTCTTTTGAAAACACTGCAGCAATACATTCCCTGCAGACTTTTTAATCCCACCTTTGACCTTGGCCTCCAGCAGTGATCACAGGTTTATCTCTGGTGCTGATGGAAACTCCCAGGCGGTCGACCTTGTTGACAGGCTCCTCCGCCCTCTTTTGTGTTGTGGGTACAGAAAAAGAAAGCAACACTTTCCACAGCACCACAAACTCCCAGCAACAGTGACTGTAAAAAGAAGACAAGGGGCGGAACCCGCGAGTTTGTTTGACAGCTGCCAGGCAAGCACTGATTGGTTGAGTCAGTGGGTAACACCACCAGTAGGATTGTACTACTGAATATTGACATGAAGAGTATCCACGTACAAGATATTGACTTACAAGAATATCCAGGAACAAAATATTGATAAACAATTGCATACAGGGAAGTTTAGATTTACTACTACTAACTCGACACCTATGTACCTTGAAGGTATATGTACCGCGAAGGAACATATATGTGGAGGTAGGGGTAGAAAATCTAAACTCACTTACCTATCAAAACCTTTTTCTGATATTTTGCCCTGGATATTCAGTACCCTTGATATTCAGTACCCTAGATATTCAGTACCCTAGATATTCAGTACCCTTGGGTGCCGATTACGATACGGTAAAAAAAATTCCCGTACGACTCGTATCCGGTCTTTTTACCGTACGAATCGTACAAGTGCCGTACAAACTGGCAAGTACGATTCGCATGGGAAAAAGTCCATACGAATCGCATTGGGAATTATTCCCCACACGTCCTCGGGTCGGAAAAAGTGTCCGACACGTCCTCAAACGATTCTATGTACAAATGTGAAAAGTGAAGTCCGACCGTGCAAGTACGATCCGTCCCGGGCGTCCGATTCTACGCGCTGGGGGTACGCACCGTACATACACGGGTGGGGGTACGACTCGAACGTACACGGGTGTACATACACGGGGGTACGACACGTACAGTTCGACACGTACACGGGTGTACATACAGGGGGGTACGACACATACAGTTCGACACGTACACGGGTGTACATACAGGGGGGTACGACACGTACAGTTCGACACGTATACGGGTGTACATACACGGGGGGTACGACTCGAACGTACCGGGCTGGGGTCGACTCGAACGTACGGGGCTGGGGGGGGTCGGCGCGTACATACGGGGGCTGGGGGGGTTCGGCGTGTACATACGGGGGCTGGGGGGGGTTCGGCGCGCACATATGGGGGCTGGGGTGGGGCTCGGCGCGTACATACGGGGGCTGGGGGGGGTACGGCGCGTACATACGGGGCTGGGGGGGGGGTACGGCGCTTACCGGGCCACCTACTCTGGTCGTTTCGTGCCGTACTTCGCTTTTCCGGCACGTTTTGGGTGCCGTGAAAATATTGCCGTCCGGACTGCTGTCGGTTCGAATCGTACTTCCTGGGTCGTGAAACGCTGCCTGGAAGCGTCCCGACGTCACGTCGCAGCATTCCCGGATCACATTCGTATGCATATTTTCGTCGCTCTGGGTTTTTTACGATTCGCACGGAAATGGTGTTTCCGTGCGAATCGTAATTCCATGTTTGTAAAGTTTTACAACAGGGTACGAGTCGGACGGAGAATACGCTCCGACCGACGGTTCGTACCCGGTTTTTACCGGATCGTAATCGGCACCTTGATATTCAGTACCCTTGATATTCAATGTAAGAAAGTGGCTCTGTATATACTGCACCAAAGTAAGGTTCAGTGTGCACAGAGTCCACAGTCCCCAGAGGTTTGGCAGAGGCTAAAGTTAGATATAACCTTACTCTCTAAAGTGGTTGCTCGGTCGAGCAGTAAGGCAGTATGAGAGGACAGTGTAAAGTATTTGTTGTACACACTCAGTCAGCAAATCGTCTCACACACTCAAGAACTGAAATCTAAGTTAATGGTTTTGTATATAAAAATATATAGTCAATCAATCAATCGCAATCTTTATTTCGGCAATTTAGCCATAAAAGTTCATACAAGTTAACAGTACAAAGAATCAAATCATTCAAAATAAAAATATAAATATAGGTTTTTTTTGTTTTTTTTTAAATGCATCAACATAACCAACAAACTGTTAGGATTTTGGCAGTAGGGAAGAGCCTGTTCCGAAGCTTTTGCCAAATCTTAATAGAAATATAAAATGCATAGATAGGGGATTAGGGCTAAAAAACCACAACAGAACAATTTAGTAAGAAAAACCAAATGCGTAAGATTTCATGATAAAGGCACATTACATCCTCTTTTCCTCCACATAGATGCAAGAAATGAAGAAACTGCAAATACTATTTGCCTAGATAGATCTGTTTTAAAAACCCTATAAGCTGACCTACACTGTGTAAACCCCCGGTTCTTGCAAATAGGGACAATCCAATACTTCCCGGTCTTTTTGTAGGCGGGGCAAAAAAATAGTATATGTAAATCAGTCTCCTGGTCTGCATCACAGCTAGGACAGTTTCCCAGGGAAGGGTGTGACCATTTACTAGTAAATGCTCTTATGGGAAGTGTGCCATATCTCCACTGCAAAAAAAGTTTTCTTGTAAAGTGAGGTCTAATCTCACTCAAAGCCTCCTCAGAGTGGTAGAAATCTTTACCTGATAGAAAGGTTTGTATTAAAATAGAAGATTGAGATTTGGAAATAGATTCTGCTATTTTGAACTCATAGTAAGAATGAATGAGGTGCTTTCGAGAAACAGTAAAACAAGCTGACGCCGGGTCTGTCCAGAGATCTGAGAAGCCCAGTGCACCTAGTTGCTTCTTCACGTAAATAAACCATGGGTGGTTCCCTGCTCTAGGTAGACTCAGTACTTCCATTAATTCTTTTCTATAGACCTCGAGCTCTGGGGTAGTCCAGATCCTCCTCCAGAAGATCAAGGGTTTAAGACCAAGCACTTCATCAATGGGGCGCAAACCCAGATCGAGTCTCAGTGGAAGTAAGGGCGTGCTCAGAGGGAGGGCTAGCAATTGCCTTAAGAACTTAGATTCTATAGCTGGGATCTCTGGACAACATTTAGATCCCCAAAGTTCAGCTCCATATACTACACGGCCGCGGGCCTGAAGTTTATATATTTCGATGGATGGACCAATCGATTTTACACTTGACGTGTTAAAAAATTTCAGTATCCCGCCGGTTGTTTGAACTAATTTCAACTGAGCCTTCATTTCGTGAGTAACCCAGGTCATTCTTTCATTTAGGGTAAGCCCCAAATAGTCGAAGGTATGGACCCTTTCTAGGATAATCCCATCTATAGAAGGGTTTGGGCGCGTCATGGCTGGAGGATTAAAAATCATAAATTTAGTTTTGAGGGTATTGATTTCCAAACCCTGCTCCAGACAAAATAGCTCGAAGCCGTCCAGAACCCTCTGTAGGCCTAGAGGGGACTTGGAGAGCAATAGGGTATCATCTGCGAATATTATCGCAGGAACCCTATTGCGGTCCAATTTGGGGGCATCGCTGTTAATGACCTTGTCTAGATACGAGAAGGCTCCATTAACATAAAGACAGAAAAGAGTAGGAGCCAGAACGCAGCCCTGTCTGACTCCTTTTTCAACAGCAAATTTAGATGTTAAGGCCCCATACTTCCCACACCTTACTTGTGCAAAATTTCCCTTGTGAAGGCGGATTATCATATTCAATAGAGGAGGTGGGACACCCAGCTTTGCTAAGACGGACCACAATTTTGATCTAGGGACCAAATCAAAGGCCGCGCGCAGGTCCACAAACACAGTATATAATGAACCAGCCTCCACCTTTACAGTCTTCCAACATAACAGCATAAGGCGAACAATTTGGTCCACAGTAGAAACATTTTTTCTAAACCCTGCCTGATAGGGACTAAGGATGGAGAACTCCTCCATCCAGTCATTGAGTCGCTCTAAAATCAATCTAGCAAAACATTTTTGGGGGACGTCTATAAGACTGATCGGCCTGTAGTTCACCGGGAGTAGAGGAGAGCCTTTTTTGTAAACTGGAACTATCTCGGCTCCACACCATGTAACGGGAATTGCCATGCCCTTAAGGATTGCGTTAAATAGTGCCGTTAAGTAAGGGGCCCAGACTAATGGCTCATTTTTAAAAAGGTCGCCAGGGAGTTTGTCCAGGCCCGGCGCTTTACCAGCAGGGAGACTAGTTAATATATCTGAGACTTCTTGAATCCCAAAATCCTCTCCATACTGCTGAGTAGTAAGATCGAACAAATTATCCCCCTCCGCCGGGGCAATGGTGGGAAGATCGCTAGCATAGAGGGAAGAAAAATAATCCTCCCAAACACTAGCAGCGATATTGGGAACTATTGCTGATGTGGGTGCGGCCGACCCCGTATTGACAATTTGCCAGAACTTACGGGGGTCTTTGTTTTTAAGTGCCTGAGTTAGTTTGTCCCAATTATCAGTGTCCCACTCTGCTTTAGCATGGACAATTAATTGTTTGTATTCCCTGCGTTTGTGTCTGATTAAAGCCTTGTTGTTATTAGACTTAACGGCTTCAAGAAGTTGTGTTTTGGCTTTCCTGCAAGCAGAGTTATACCACGTGGGTGTGGTGAATCTCTTCCTATCCATAGGGGTTAAGGGATTAAGCACATTGGCCAAAATGGTGTTTAACTCCAAGTTTAAGTCCTCAAAATTTGTATACAATTCCATAGTGGGAGCTTGCAGCAGTAGAGAACCTACAGCTTCTAGTAACGGAATTAGCTTCCCGTAAAGTTCAGGGATCGCGCCGGGGAGGTTAACAAGTTTTTCCCACCTCACCCTGCGTCTGTTGCTGGATAGATGATAACCAGTATCAGAAACCATCATTCCAGTATCCGGGGTAGTGCAAATCCCCGGTAACAGGAACTGAAGGAACAATGGGTTATGGTCACTGTCCTCCCTTGACAGAACCATAAAATCCAGCACCTTGTCCCAAGAGCGAGTCTCGACAAATATGTAATCCAACAAAGACTCTTTGCCAGATTTATTAAAAGTACACTTAGCAGGGACATCAGATTTGGTACGGCCGTTACATGCCCTGATAGAAAATTGTAGAGTTAGGGCCGTAATCTGCACAACCAAAGGGGTCCATGACCTGGGGGAATTTCCCACAGCTGGGGGTATTATCCAGTAGTCATCCTCCTCCTGGATATCATCGTCTATCAAGCCCGGGAGGGGCTCAAAATGACAACTGAAGTCTCCCCCAATTAGCAGGGTTGGGCCCAGATGGAGAGCGTTTAAAAATGTCGCAAGCTGGTCAATAGTAGTTGACTCCGCTGTGATGTTCACTGGTCTAGAGTAGACATTTACCAAGGTAAGCCGGACATCATTTGGCCATACTAAACTCACACACTGCACGTCTAAAGATGCCGTGTCCACCACATTTTCCTTACAGCCCAGATGGGTACGGACTCAAATAGTCAGGCCCCCGGATGGTCTACCCCGCCCCTCCCACTGTGCTGGAATCGAAAATGAGGCAAAACCAGTCCGATAATGTGGATCCCTTGCCCAGGTTTGTTGGAGGAGGCAAATATCATTACTATCTATAAACTGCCCCCAATCGGGGCACCTTAGTTTATTGCCAATGCCAGCTAAATTCCAAGATATGATTTTCAGCTGTGGAAGGGAAGATTGAACTTCTTAAATTAGGTTGGCAGTATCCACAGTGGTTGTATGACTGACTGGCCGCGAATCGTTTGTATTGGTCACGGTCAGTTGAGCTAGGGGTGAATTGACACAAGAAGGCCTGGGTGATATACTTTTAGCTGCACCCCCCCCCGACCGTCCCCTCCAAGGTCGCTTCAGTAGATGTAGATTCAATGCTTGAAATTTCCATCCTATCCCTAGGAGCAACAATCTGCTGGCCCACTATATTAGAAATAGTAGTTAGTCAGTCTATCTCACTCAAACACCTAAACCTATTATAATCCCTCGAGTACAGTGTGGTACTTAAGGGATGGTAGGTATTCAGGGGCCTAGTATAGCGGCTTCTATAACCCACCCGCGTCCACCCCGGTTCCTGAACCTCTACCTGATTTCTATTAAGTGGAGGATAGAAGAAAGCCAGTGGCAGGGTTCGAATGGAAGATTCTTCCTCTGTGTGAAGACCATTCAAAATAAAGGAAACTGCACCCGCATCCCTCAGATTTACAACCACACAGTCCCCGTTAATACTCTTCTTAGATGGGCCCACCCATTGCACCCTTCGGACCATCAAAATTTCACCCGAGAATTTTTGCGGAAGTGGTCTGTGCTTGGATAACCAACTTACTACTTTGTTCTTAAGTGACGCAAAAGTTTCCTCTTTTGCTGCAGTGAGTTTAGGAACTCCCGCTAGAACAACAACCAGTGGCACTGCTTCCGGGGGTAGATTTAGTATTTGTTCCTTCACCGTGGTAGTGGTAGTGGCCTCCTGAATTTCTTGGTCTAAGCCCAGTGCGGGTTTGTCAGCAACCACAGTGGGGGAGGGGGGGACGGGGAGGTTAGTCCCTATAGCAGCAGCCTGAGAAAGCAACAGAGGGTTTGCCGAGGTTGGTAGAGCTAGTGGAAGGATAGGGTTAGGTAACCTCTTAGATAAGGCAATATCAACCCGCCCCCTTCTTGTACATGATAAAATAGAGTGATGGTCAGAGCCAGGGTCAATTGCCCTTTCCAAGTTTGCCAGCCTAGTATCAATTTGATCGAGTCTAGCAAAAAGGGGGCTAAGTGAAGATTTCAAGAGACCCTCGAAGTCATACTTTTGAGGGTCAGCCCTTATCCAAGTATTACCCCTAATGGCTGTGTTAGGAGACTGAGGTACCGCGGCGGCCTGATCGTTTACTGCAGAATGGCTCAAATTAGAATTAGAATTACCCCCACGGGAGGAATCTGGATAAGATGTGGCCACAAGTGTCCTTTGTTTTTTGCTCCCCTCTGGAGTGGGCCCCTTTTTCTTTTCGACACAGCCCCCTCCCTATTTGCTCTAAGACGCTTGCGGCTGGGTTCAAGACCTTCGTCAAGGGTTTGATTAGACACAAGGGGAGGATTTGGGCCATTAGAGGACTCAGGGAGAACAGTATTAACACAAATGGAACGCTCAGGGACTGAGGGGGTGATTAGCTCTGGACAGTCACTGGGGAGTACGGATTTTGGCTGCATATTTTCCCTTTCAGGTGTTCTTGCATTGGCTATATGACCCAAGGATGATCTGTTGGCATTTTCAATGCCTTGTGATAGCCGTTTCTCCAAAATGGTTATCTCATTAGAAATTAAGGAGTTAGCTCTAAGCAAGAAACAATCTAATGTGCCTGACATTGCTACACTAGAAGACAGAGCTTTACTTCTAGTTTCCCTAGCGGACATTACACCTGAGCGTGTGGTACACAGGTAAACCCTAAAGGTAACAAACACTGAAAAGGAAAAACAGTGGGCACACGTGGAAACAAATGAAAGAGAGATGGCCCGTTCCGGTCTTAAACGGACTGTAACGGGCAAGAACGGGCCCGCCCGTTGCACGGGTTTCGCCCCCGCTGCGTCCCGCGCTGCGTGATACACACACGGGATTATATCTCTGCGCGGGAGGGCGGAGTCACGAGGAAGAGGCAGCAGGTAGGAGCTGGAGGGCTGCTGGACCTCGCAGTCCTCTGGTCAAACACTCCCTTGCGGGCAACAGCAGGCTCCCGAACGGCACCCGGTAAGCGGGGGCCGTGAGGCTTTAAGTAGCGTCAACACACAGGAGGCGGAGTCACGAGGAACAGGCAGCAGGTAGGAGCTGGAGGGCTGCTGGACCTCGCAGTCCTCTGGTCAAACACTCCCTTGCGGGCAACAGCAGGCTCCCGAACGGCACCCTAGATATTCAGTACCCTAGATATTCAGTACCCTTGATATTCAGTACCCTTGATATTCAGTGTAAGAAAGTGGCTCTGTATATACTGCACCAAAGTAAGGTTCAGTGTGCACAGAGCCCACAGTCCCTAGAGGTTTGGCAGAGGTTAAAGTTAGATATAACCTTACTCTCTAAAGTGGTTGCTCGGTCGAGCAGTAAGGCAGTATCAGAGGACAGTGTAAAGCATTTGTTGTACACACTCAGTCAGCAAATCATCTCACACAATCAAGAACTGAACTCTAAGTTAATGGTTTTGTATATAAAAATATATAGTAGTTTTATTTTAGAACCACAAGTAGGTATCAAAATACTTTCTCAGAATGAAATGCTCTAGTTGAGTACTTTCAATAAGCAATAGCTGTTTAAATGCAATAGTTACAGTTGTTGCATTAGGCAACACAATTCAAACACAATTATAACATTGAGCTGAAAGGGAATTTTTAAGTAAATGCAACTTCAATTACTTTGCGTATGATTTTCTCGGTGCTCAGCTTTGGGCTCACTAGCAACGTACAAACATAGGACACCAGTGGTAAAAAAAGGCTTTGATTGTCACAATCCAAGCCCAGTACCGCCTGACTGTTCTGGGGCTCCTGAAGAGGTTTCCACAAATGCTGTTTCCCAATCGTGCAGCCTGATGATGATCAGCTTCCGCCAGCCTATCACGTGCAGCCGAAACACTCATAACACAAGCACACACCCAGCTGATGCAAAAAAACAGCAAAGGCATGACTTCAAATGCAAACAAACATGATGCTAACACCACTTACATCAGAAACTGTATACCCAAACTATTATGCACCTGCTGCCACCTGAATGTTTCATTCCAGGGGAACTTCATGCAGATCAGCAAAAGATAAGAAAATGAACAAATATTGCAGAGACTGCAACGGCTCGAACTCAAGTGTAATGTATCTATGTGTTGAATAAAATCCATTTCACCCCAGCAGGCCGCTGGACGTTATGTGTTTTATGCGCTGCCCTCTTGTACCTGTGAAGCTGCTTTCATTTTCCTTGCCCCTTGGGCAGGTTTTACAGGTTCACACTTGACCCGGCTGGCCGTGGTGATTTAAGGCTGTTTGAGAATTCAGTGTTTGTTTCTTTTGAAAACACTGCAGCAATACATTCCCTGCAGACTTTTTAATCCCACCTTTGACCTTGGCCTCCAGCAGTGATCACAGGTTTATCTCTGGTGCTGATGGAAACTCCCAGGCGGTCGACCTTGTTGACAGGCTCCTCCGCCCTCTTTTGTGTTGTGGGTACAGAAAAAGAAAGCAACACTTTCCACAGCACCACAAACTCCCAGCAACAGTAACTGTAAAAAGAAGAGAAGGGGCGGAACCCGCGAGTTTGTTTGACAGCTGCCAGGCAAGCACTGATTGGTTGACTCAGTGGGTAACACCACCAGTAGGATTGTACTACTGAATATTGACATGAAGAATATCCATGTACAGGATATTGACTTACAAGAATATCCAGGAACAAAATATTGATAAGCAATTGCATACAGGGAAGTTTAGATTTACTACTACTAACTCGACACCTATGTACCTTGAAGGTATATGTACCACGTAGGAACATATATGTGGAGGTAGGGTTAGAAAATCTAGACTCACTTACCTATCAAAACCTTTTTCTGATATTTTGCCCTGGATATTCAGTACCCTTGATATTCAGTACCCTAGATATTCAGTACCCTAGATATTCAGTACCCTTGATATTCAGTACCCTTGATATTCAGTACCCTAGATATTCAGTACCCTAGATATTCAGTGCCCTTGATATTCAGTAACCTAGATATTCAGTACCCTTGATATTCAGTACCCTTGATATTCAGTACCCTTGATATTCAGTACCTTAGATATTCAGTACCCTTGATATTCAGTACCCTTGATATTCAGTACCCTAGATATTCAGTACCCTAGATATTCAGTGCCCTTGATATTCAGTAACCTAGATATTCAGTACCCTAGATATTCAGTGCCCTTGATATTCAGTACCCTAGATATTCAGTACCCTTGATATTCAGCACCCTAGATATTCAGTACCCTAGATATTCAGTGCCCTTGATATTCAGTACCCTAGATATTCAGTACCCTTGATATTCAGCACCCTAGATATTCAGTACCCTAGATATTCAGTACCCTTGATATTCAGTACCCTTGATATTCAGTGTAAGAAAGTGGCTCTGTATATACTGCACCAAAGTAAGGTTCAGTGTGCACAGAGCCCACAGTCCCAAGAGGTTTGGCAGAGGTTAAAGTTAGATACAACCTTACTCTCTAAAGTGGTAGCTTGGTCGAGCAGTAAGGCAGTATCAGAGGACAGTGTAAAGCATTTGTTGTACACACTCAGTCAGCAAATGGTATCACACACTGAAGAACTGAACTCTAGGCCAATTGTTTTGTATATAAAAATATATGGTAGTTTTATTTTAGAACCACAAGTAGGTATCAAAATACTTTCTCAGAATGAAATGCTCTAGTTGAGTACTTTCAATAAGCAATAGACTTTTAAAGTTACAGTTGTTGCACTAGGCAACACAATTCAAACACAATTATGACATTGAGCTCAAAGGGAATTTTTAAGTAAATGCAACTTCAATTACTTTGCGTATGATTTTCTTACTCAGGGTTGGATCCTGCATACAACCCTGGTGCATTTCCTGCGGTTTTTAAGGAACATTTGTATGTTTCCAAAATCGACACAGAAGAATTTCTGGCAAAAACCAGGCAATGTTATTCTATGGAGGAAAATCAAGTTATCGGTAAATACAGTTGTAATTACTTTTCAGGGTCAGTGCTGGGCACCAACATCCAGCACTGGGATCTCTCCTGGAAACAGGTGAGTAATTTCGTTTTCGTTGATCGGCTGATTTTTAGTGAATATTAGTTTAACCTTGATAGTCAGTACCCTAGATATTCAGTACCCTTGATATTCAGTACCCTTGAATTACAGTACCATTGATATTCAGTACCCTTGATATTCAGTACGCTAGATATTCAGTACCCTTGATGTTCAGTAGCCCCTTGATAGATATTAAGTATTGATATTCAGTACCCTCGATATCCAGTAGCCCCTTGATAGATATTCAGTAGCCCCTTGATAGATATTCAGTATTGATATTCAGTACCCTCGATATTCAGTACCCTCGATATTCTGACTTTAATATTTAGTATACTCACCCACCGCAGTGGTGTTGGTAGGTTTCATTTCCATGAGCTAAAAGCTTCTCAGGAGGTGTAGCTTAGAGGTCAGTACAGCGCACACAGTGAAAGGAAGTCTTAAAGCTAATTTAACGTGCAGAAGGAAATGGTGAAAAGTTATGTTAACTGTATTTGTATAGTGCATTGTTGCCCTGAGGCTTCTAAGCGCTGTGATGTAGGTACTGTGAGTGTCAGCCAAGGGCTAGCATAAGAGTTATCCTGAATCGAATACCCAGGTATTTACCGCCCCCCTGAAAGAGATGAGACTAGATTCGTTTTTCATGCAGAGAGGAAGTGCATTCCATACTTTGGATGCTTCCAGCAAAAGCCTCTTTCCACCCCATCTTACATTTCTGAATCTGGGTTGTACCAATAGGTTAGCAGTCGGTGAACAAAGCTTTCTGGCAGGAACATACCGTTTAAAACTTTGTTTCAAGAAGTCAGGACCAAGATTATGAACTGCCTTATAGGATAGACACAAAACCTTAAAGGTTATTCTTTGGTGTGGTGGAACACCTGGCTTCATCGGTTCAGAGGTTGACAAGTGCACATCTGGTGAAGCCTCAAAACCTTTGTGCCTGTTCTTCTGCATGTAAAAGAAGCTTTCAAGTACATCTCCTCATGTGGAGGCTTCTTTCACTAGAGGAAGTTGGGAGGTTGGAGATGTCCACAAGGCCATCGCCTTCATTCTGTGCTGGTATCTTGTGCCTGTTTTAGCGGTACCGGGACAAAGAATTCACTGGCACTTCCGGAACCTGGAAGGTAAGTATTGAACCCCACTCTTAAAGCAGCCTTGCTCCTCTCAAGCGTCATCTCCGACCTTGAGAGGAGGCCTTCATCCTTTGAAGGTCATGCAACATCTGAGACATCTGCACCCGGAAATCAAATGGAGATCCTTTTCATGCTCGCCCTGTGTGGTTTGCCTGTAAAAGACCTCTCACTGCTCCATATTATTCCTCATGTTTATGGGTCTGTCCCTTTCTCTTTTCAACCTTTGTTAGGTATCAGCTGTGTGGGTGTCTATTGTGCATACTCCAGCAAGGGAGGATGTTATTGTGCATACTCCAGCAAGGGAGGATGCTATTGTGCATACTCCAGCAAGGGAGGATGTTATTGTGCATACTCCAGCAAGGGAGGATGTTATTGTGCATACTCAGGCAAGGGAGGAGGCTATTGTGCATACTCTGGCAAGGGAGGATGTTATTGTGCATACTCCAGCAAGGGAGGATGGTATTGTGCATACTTCAGCAAGGGAGGATGCTATTGTGCATACTCCGGCAAGGGAGGATGTTATTGTGCATACTCCAGCAAGGGAGGATGCTATTGTGCATACTCCAGCAAGGGAGGATGCTATTGTGCATACTCCGGCAAGGAGGGATGCTATTGTGCATACTCCAGCAAGGGAGGATGTTATTGTGCATACTCCAGCAAGGGAGGATGCTATTGTGCATACTCCAGCAAGGGAGGATCCTATTGTGAATACTCCAGGAAGGGAGGATGTTATTGTGCATACTCCAGCAAGGGAGGATGTTATTGTGCATACTCCGGCAAGGGAGGATGCTATTGTGCATACTCCAGCAAGGGAGGATGTTATTGTGCATACTCCGGCAAGGGAGGAGGCTATTGTGCATACTCTGGCAAGGGAGGATGTTATTGTGCATACTCCAGCAAGGGAGGATGGTATTGTGCATACTTCAGCAAGGGAGGATGCTATTGTGCATACTCCGGCAAGGGAGGATGTTATTGTGCATACTCCAGCAAGGGAGGATGCTATTGTGCATACTCCAGCAAGGGAGGATGCTATTGTGCATACTCCGGCAAGGAGGGATGCTATTGTGCATACTCCAGCAAGGGAGGATGTTATTGTGCATACTCCAGCAAGGGAGGATGCTATTGTGCATACTCCAGCAAGGGAGGATCCTATTGTGAATACTCCAGGAAGGGAGGATGTTATTGTGCATACTCCAGCAAGGG
The DNA here is from genome assembly GCF_964204655.1 of Triturus cristatus. Lineage (NCBI taxonomy): Eukaryota > Metazoa > Chordata > Amphibia > Caudata > Salamandridae > Triturus > Triturus cristatus. The sequence continues at coordinate 37,713,473 of NC_140594.1, forward strand.
AGGATGTTATTGTGCATACTCCGGCAAGGGAGGATGCTATTGTGCATACTCCAGCAAGGGAGGATGTTATTGTGCATACTCCGGCAAGGGAGGATGTTATTGTGCATACTTCGGCAAGGGAGGATGCTATTGTGCATACTCCAGCAAGGGAGGATGTTATTGTGCATACTCTGGCAAGGGAGGATGCGATTGTGCATACTCCAGCAAGGGAGGATGCTATTGTGCATACTCCAGCAAGGGAGGATGTTATTGTGCATACTCCGGCAAGGGAGGATGTTATTGTGCATACTCCGGCAAGGGAGGATGCTATTGTGCATACTCCAGAAAGGGAGGATGTTATTGTGCATACTCCAGCAAGTGAGGATGTTATTGTGCATACTTCAGCAAGGGAGGATGCAATTGTGCATACTCCGGCAAGGGAGGATGTTATTGTGCATACTCCAGCAAGGGAGGATGCTATTGTGCATACTCCAGCAAGGGAGGATGCTATTGTGCATACTCCGGCAAGGAGGGATGCTATTGTGCATACTCCAGCAAGGGAGGATGTTATTGTGCATACTCCAGCAAGGGAGGATGCTATTGTGCATACTCCAGCAAGGGTGGATCCTATTGTGCATACTCCACGAAGGGAGGATGTTATTGTGCATACTCCAGCAAGGGAGGATGTTGTTGTGCATACTCCGGCAAGGGAGGATGCTATTGTGCATACTCCGGCAAGGGAGGATGTTATTGTGCATACTCCGGCAAGGGAGGATGCTATTGTGCATACTACGGCAAGGGAGGATGCTATTGTGCATACTCCAGCAAGGGAGGATGTTATTGTGCATACTCCGGCAAGGGAGGATTCTATTGTGCATACTCCGGCAAGGGAGGATGCTATTGTGCATACTCCGGCAAGGGAGGATGTTATTGTGCATACTCCGGCAAGGGAGGATGTTATTGTGCATACTCCGGCAAGGGAGGATGCTATTGTGCATACTCCGGCAAGGGAGGATGCTATTGTGCATACTCCGGCAAGGGAGGATGTTATTGTGCATACTCCGGCAAGGGAGGATGTTATTGTGCATACTCCGGCAAGGGAGGATGCTATTGTGCATACTCCGGCAAGGGAGGATGCTATTGTGCATACTCCAGCAAGGGAGGATGTTATTGTGCATACTCCGGCAAGGGAGGATGTTATTGTGCATACTCTGGCAAGGGAGGATGTTATTGTGCATACTCCGGCAAGGGAGGATGCTATTGTGCATACTCCGGCAAGGGAGGATGTTACTGTGCATACTTCGGCAAGGGAGGATGCTATTGTGCATACTCCAGCAAGGGAGGATGCTATTGTGCATACTCCAGCAAGGGAGGATGTTATTGTGCATACTCCAGCAAGGGAGGATGCTATTGTGCATACTCCAGCAAGGGAGGATGCTATTGTGCATACTCCGGCAAGGGAGGCTGGTATTGTGCATACTCCAGCAAGGGAGGATGTTATTGTGCATACTCCAGCAAGGGAGGATGCTATTGTGCATACTGCAGCAAGGGAGGATGCTATTGTGCATACTCCAGCAAGGTAGGATGCTATTGTACATACTGTAGCAAGGGAGGATGGTATTGTGCATACTCCAGCAAGGGAGGATGCTATTGTGCATACTCCAGCAAGGGAGGATGTTATTGTGCATACTCAGGCAAGGGAGGATGTTATTGTGCATACTCCAGCAAGATAGGATGTTATTGTGCATACTCAGGCAAGGGGGGATGTTATTGTGCATACTCCAGCAAGGGAGGATGTTACTATAATTCATTGAGATTGAATGTTGTGAATATACAAGAGGAAATGAATAGCACCTGATTACCCAATCAATCACCTAACCAATGTATGAGGATTCAACGACATACAGGGAATTGGTTCTTTGAACGTAGTGACATAATGAGGTGCTGTTTATCTATATACACCTATAGAAAAATATTTATATAGAGATACACTGACTCACTGGATAGAACCATTCTCGAGTTATAGAAGTCACTAATGATTAATAGTAACGCTCATGTTGCATATTTAGTTGATATAACAGCTGTAGCAATGTGATACCCTGCTTTGGGATCTCTTATATCTTGCACTAAAAAGTTGTGAACAACCACATTCATATGTGGCCATAGTATATCATTTAGGACTTATTGAGTTGACTTCAGTGTTCTGACTGGGATTAACTTTATATTTGTGGGTTGACATTTGAACTCTTTCTTTTTGTTATAATGATTCACTGTTGTTCAGTATGAAATGTTATGTCCTTCGTATCACATCATTATCCTCGTACTTGTTGTTTATGTTCATCCCTATATATGTTATGTTAGTCTATGCTGTCACTCCATGTCACTTGCATATAACTCTTTCTGCTTTTATTGTACAAGTGCAATATGTTTTGTATTGTGTTTTTTTAAATGTGTCAGTTGTGAGTGCCTTATCATGTCTTTTTGTGTTACTTACAGCCCTGATGAAGTTCAAAAGACTTTTCTTTGAACTCAATGCGTTGGCTGAAACTTTGTCACACAAAGAAGATTGTCCTTATATATGGATTTAAGAGGAATATGTAACATAAATAAAAATACGAGGTTTGCAACACTTATTGGGCTTTATTGGACTCCAGTTGATTTCCTGGTGCACCTTTTCATCTATGTTCACAATTTGTTTCTGTTGGACGGTGGCACCAAACAACGGCAGCTGCCGGTACATTAGTGCATGGGACTACACTCATTTGCTACTTCGAGGGCGGTGTGGTCACTGCGGTTCGCCACCGTTGTTTCTTGTTCTTAGCTTTGTATCAAATTTGAGACATGGTGGATGCATCATTTTACATCTAGGCATTGCTGCTATATGCCACATACATACAACATGACATGTCACCCTCTTGATCCCGCTAGCGGTGCTACCCGGAATCCAGACGATGCCACTGTTCATCGCATGCACACAGCAGAGAGGCCTGTTCCATCCATACCTGGATCGCAAGTCTGTGGTGAAATCCTGGAACTAGTTGACACACACTTGTGCTGAGAAGGGCGACCCATCACATTAGGTCCTGCCATATCTTGTATTCTGCCTGTGACTTACACCGCGACTCACACTCAGACGACCCTGGACGAGCTGACTCTTTACTCAGGATTTTGGCCCACTACACACTTACAACTACACACTTACATAATAATTCATGAAAACTTAAAACAACCGGTCTGATCTTCTTCACACATGCATGCTGGTATCATTTTGGCATTCACCTAATCATTATTATTTTTCCGTCTCCTCTGTTATTGCAACCTGGGTACAGGTAGTTCGGATTTACATCTTCTGTAACGACTACTTGGATCACTGCTCCTTGTTGTCTCTGTTACTCATAGTAGGTGTTGGCACAGAGCAGGGCATGCATGTTTTATTTGCTGTATAATAATAATCCACATTTGTAAAGCACAAACAATCACCCGTAAGGGTCTCTAGGCGCTGGGGGCCGTCGGGAAGATTAAGCAAGCTATTGCCCAGAGTTACATGGTGCTGGGCTAATCTGCCTCCGGCGCCGGAGATCCAACCGTGATCCCCAGATTCCGGAGTCAGTCGCCCTGGCCGCGGCGCCACACCTCTTCCTCAGTAAGTGATATGGTATCATTTTCTTGGCACTGGACACTGGTTTTAAGGGTATTTGTAATTCAGTGCCCATGGGTATCAAGCCATCCCAAAGTGCGCTCCTTGATTTTGGGATGGCTGCCACCACTAAACCATCATGGAGTTATTGGCCAATGGACAGGGTAGTCCCACTAGCTCTAATCCTGGCAGTGCAGGACGTCCTCCTCTAGACAGGAGCTTCCTTGTTTCCTGTGGGCAGGGTGGTAGCCACACACAAGAGGAGGTGCTCTTAACTCCACCACTCTTTGGGACCCGACGGTGGAAATCTTTTGAAAGATTTGACTATGGAAGAGTAGACTGTGAGAGAGAGTGACAACGATGTGGACGAATATACACCACAGTGCAGATCATGCTAAAATTCTCAGCCCTACAGAATTGTGGTCTTGCAGAGGCATAAGTTGATCTAAACGCCACAGTTGTCAGGAGAACCTACCGATGATTATGTTACAGCTCTGAGAAACTTGTCACCCACATGAAATTAAGGGGAGTTTATGGATGAAATGAGTATAGACCACTTAGTGGAAAAAAGTAATAACAAGAAAGTAAATGAGGAGCCGTACTCTACTGAAGACCCCGTGTTGGCGCAAGATGCGGAGATTGATAGGGGATTTGACAAAATATCATCTAACAGAGATACTGTGTCCTAGAAATTGTTTACAAAAATATCACTCCACTTTAGTTTAATGTTCAAAAATCTACACCCAAATGAGCAATCATTTTGTAAATGATGACAAGGACACAATATTTATGTCCGAAGACATGTTTGCTGTTAATATTCTGACATACAGCCCAGTGGATCATATGAGGGAGATGTTGCTGTTCAGAAGAATTGGAAGGGAAAGAGAGGTCGCCAAGATGATTGGGAACTCGAAGGTCAGAGAGTTGGGAAGGAAGGGAATATCTGATAGAGAAGGAGGTATAAAGAGCGAGCGAATGAAACAGCTCAGGGATGTGTGGCCGTAATCCAGAACTCGGTCATGCCAAAAGTTGTCCCATGCTTTTAGAACAACAAAAAGGGGGGAACTTGCATAAATATGTATTTTCGACTTCGGTAAAAACAAGGGTGTCAATACGCCAACCATGTAAGAAACTGTAAATTACTCTAATCTACAGAGAAAAGAAGATGAAGGGGGTTTGCTTCTAACTGTTGAAGTGTCCTGGAGGGCAAGATAGACATCGGAATGATGCCTGATGTAGGATCACCAGACCTCCTCAAAGAAGAAAAAGTTTAAAAGAATTTCCATAAGTGGCTCGAAAAAAAAGTAGAACGTTGTAATCTTTCCATATGGGAAGAAGACGCTGGGAATTGTGGGGAGGTTCAGAGATACATTTACCCATCAGGAGAAGGGCACTAAGGCCATGATTAATGTAGTTAAAGGTGGTTCTTGTGTTTGGAGATGGTAAGAACTAGAGGTGGGCAGAATGTTCCTCTCCGCATTACTCTTTCATGCAGAGTTCTGTCCCAATTCTGCCAATTGCTGCATGGCAGAATTTTTCTCCCACAAAGCTCCAGAATATGCGAGCTGCCGAGCGCGAGCGACATTTAGCGTCCTCTAACGCGATTTTCTACTGCAGGTGGTTGCCGGCATTCGCGAGCCGTCGCAGAGGACTGCTGTTTGAGTAGATTTGCTGCTGCTCAAGTAGATCTTTTACTCTAGCTAAAGCGGAATCAACTCGAATGGCGGCATGCTGTTGCCTAACATATGGTGCCGCTCGCATGGATCTTCAGCGCTGCTCATGCTACCAGCGCTTCGTTGCAGCGCAAGCTGCATATTTCCTGCCCATTGGCGGAACCTCACAGAGTTTGTAAGGAGTGAATGTCCATGAGTTCCGTCCACCCCTAGTAAGAACAAGCATTAGAGTGTAGTATTAGAGACTAACTACCCAGATTAAATCATATGCTTTCATGAGGACAGAGAGGCAGAGTAGAAGCGGAGAGACAGGCTCCCTGACATTTTCAAGAGAACAACTGGGCATTTGGCAGAAATCAGAGCGGCGCAGGTAAATGGATTTCCAAGTTTAATCCAATACAGGAGCAGTTCGACAAACAGCCTGCTAGAACAACCGTGCCACAGACATCTGACAGAAACAAAACCTGCCTCAAAACAATTTAATTAAAAATCTGATAAATTCCAGCTATGTGTGCAGCTCATGCGAGCACTGCATTAGACAACCGGATGCCCTGAGCCAGGTTCCTCTTCAACAGAAGTACCAGGCATCAGAATATTTACAGGCCACCCTGGCAACAGGGTCCACATGCATTTCTGACTGAATTTTCACTTATACACCAGGTGGAACAGCAAGAAAGTCATTATCCTCAGTGGTATCAAGAATAAGACCAACCTTCTTATCACAGAAATCAGAACATACCAGTCCCATGCTCAGGTTCGAAATGTTACCTACGTCAGCTCTTGCCGTCTTACTAAACACCTCAAAAACCCTGATAGGATCAGGCCACCTGAACTGCTCCTTTCACAGAACAGCAGGAATTTAAATTCACACCCACATCCCGACTTTGAAACCATTGACAGTCGGTGTTCCTCTTTTTTAATTCACACACATCTTCATCCGTTCTTGACATCTTTCCACCCCTCCTTCTCGCTCAGAAAATCAACACCACCAACACCATCACCAACCCTACTATGCTCCTTCAGCCACAATGGGGCCAACGTAGGCCCTGGAATCCTTCCTGTTGGAACTGGTACTTTCTTGTTGGCTGAGGCAGTGCCCAAGCCAGGCAGAACCTACCACTCCTGTCAGAGTTACACTCACTGTATAACCTGCGCTCACTCTTGGGTAGCTTGCACTGAGCAGTCAGGCTTATCACAGAGGCAACGTGTAAAGTATTGGCACAGCACTCTTACACAATAAATATACTGAGCGTCACGTTGTGTATGTAAATAAAGATTGTATTCAACACACACATTAACACAACATGAACATCATGTATTACTGGGCATACATCACACTTGGAACTATTACTAGCAGTACTAGGCCCAACAGTGTTAAAATGACATCATTAATAGGCACACTTGGTGAAAAATCATATTTTACCCAAGCACGCTTATGTGGTGCGATGCATTGTCAGAACTGGGCCCACCCTGGTAAATAACACAATTTAAATCCCTACATTTCTAGGGTGCACCCCTTGTCACAACGATATCAGGAATGTTTACGCAGAGGAATTTCTAACACTTTTTAGCAGCATGGGTAAATCCAGTGTCAAAACTGAGTAGTCATTAGGTAATGAAACAAACAAATAAAATAACACTGCTGCGCGGTGCAACAATTAGCAGGCTGTTCTCATGCAGCACACTCTTCCACACTCACACAGCACCATAAAGCGGTGCAAAGGATCTCGGCAAGTCCATATGACCACTCTCACACACACACGCACTCGGCACTGTAACTTGGTGCAAATGATATCCCGCAGGACATTTGATACTATGAATGTGGACCCCGTGGCACAATCCTTCCCAGACGTGTCAGTTACCCCCCCCCCACTGCTCTGCCCACTAGTTAGAGTTAAAGACCTCCAACCCTTACCATACCAGTATAAGGCTGGAGTCACACTCAGTCAGGGGCCCAGGAAAGAAGGCTGGAGAAACTATCAGGGTAACAAGGCAACTGTCCACAAATAGGGGGATGGCCACTACTCGGGAAGTTCACCCACTTTTTGTGATGCAGAAATATGCTAGAGGCTGTCCCAGTTCAATCAAGAGGTCCCTCAATTCGCCTTAAGGCACCAGCCCAGTTCTGCGAAGCACAGGGAAGTCATACATTCTCTGGACCCACTTCTGATCGATCTGAGAAGTGTTTTTTTCAGCTCAGTCACTTACTCTCACCACCCAGGGCTGATCCGAGTTATACTACTTGGCAACACAAAGTCATCTGGCTGGGTGAGGAGAGGGCAATTGATATGCCACACTGAGGGCAAGACAGAACACGCAATGAATTGTGGTGCAGCAGTCCTCGCACCCAACAGGAAGTGATACACAATATCTGGTGTGCATTGATTCGAGTTGCACCAGACAATCTGGTTACAATGAACTACAAGTCTAGTTCTCTGTACGTCCCTGGAAATTAGGCACAACGTCTGACGTGCAATGATATGAGTTGCAGCAGACATTCCAGGCACAATGAACCGAGAGTTGAGTTCACCACACCTTCTTGGAATGAGGCACAACGGCTGGTGCAAGATGATACGAGTAGCACCTCAGTTGTACCGCTCGAGGTAGAATAAGGCACTAATATGGTTGTGCCCTCCCTCAGATGCTCGCAATCTGTGAATTGGACACCGCACGCAATGCGCATCCAGTTGCCGTATTGCACAAAAGATATGCGGCACGGATGAAGAAGCAGGCCACACGCTGAGTCCTGCAACCAGTGAATCTGCTCACCATCAATGAGATGCTTGTGTGTCATGAGGGCCCATGATGCAGAGGCCTCACTCCTTAGTTGTGGGCACGATTTGGGGGCTCCGTACAAGGCATTCCCGTCTCCTGGCACAATAATTAGTTCCACACTCACACCACGCTGCAGTCAGGATCCAGGAGATGAAGTTGGTAATTGAGAGGGCACCGCTCTCCAGTTGAAACACATAGATGCTGTAGGTCCCTCATGGGAGGTCCCTGAGACCACCACAAAGAACATGGGGCAAGCCAACAGGCCCTTGGAGAGCACACTTCAGTGCACCACACAGCAGCAGTAAGTCAGTCCCGGCCAGCCTCTATTTATGCAGGGTGCATGGTCCCCTCCAATCTCAGTCTCCTCCTTGTGCACAACAGATGGCTCTCACTGTGTGCACCATGCAGCAGAGGATGTCTGGTCCCGCGTCCCCACAAGTGTATCTCTCTCCAGCTTTAGTATGGCACTAGTAGTTATACTGTAGTGTGCTTTGAAGTGTGGGTGGTTCAGAGAGTCTCCATTTGAACTACAGATGTCTTTCCTGAATTTCAGTCCTGTCTGCCATGAGGCCTTGGAATCCAGATCTTAACCTTTAGTGGGACAATGACTAGGCTTACCAGAGGCCAAGTGTCAAACCCTCTCAAACCAATCTATCCATCCAAGTCCTCAAATGGCAGAGGTCTGTTGTTGCAGTTGCATGCCCAATATTTATAGCTGTGTTTGGGGAATGCACAGACGTGATCCCCCAGCCTCCAGTGTGGACAGGAGTCAGACTAAAATGCACACAAAAGAGGTTAGCGCAGAGAAATGCCCACTTTCTAGAAGTGGCATTTCTAAGTTCTTAATGACAAATCCACCTTTTCCACAGGAGAGGGTTTGTTATTGTGAGTCTAATGATAGCAAACAACATGAGGCTGCTCCACTATAGGCCACCACTGAGGCTTAAAGTAATCTCAGCCATTCCCCCATGTTCACCTATGGGGGGAGGAAACCTCATAGCTAGTGAAAACACACATGATGGTTCTTCACTACCTGGGCAGGGAACACACATGTACCACTTGCTCCACCCCCAACCCAGGGGTGCTCTAGTGTTAGTTAAAGGCACCCTGAGCATTGGCCAATGATTTAAAAATGCCAACCTGAGCATAAGTGCAAAAGTGAACACTCAGCAGGCTTGAGACATGTTCGAAAGGATATTCTTGTGGGTGGCACAATCAGTGCTGCAGGCAGCCCAATAGCTGCCAGTGTAGTACCTTCTCTGGGTATGTGGTATACCTCTTTACAGGGTACTCTCACAGGTACAGCACCTAAACCAATCAGGTAAGCACTACTTTCTAGCAAGTGTAGGAAGGGCGTGCGTGCTTTCACACTGCACATCAGTGAGAAAGTGCCCAGAGTCCTAAGTCCACAAAAAGAGAAGCAGCAAAAACTAGGAGGAAAAAAGCAACATTTTTAGGTAAATCCCCAAAGAAGGGCCATGTCCAACACTTCCTCCTCTAAGCAACTCAAATATTGATTCCCCCATATTAGGCTTGGGATTAGTGCTGTAAATTAGCAAGGTAGTTTGAAGGGTCTTGTGTCAAGAAAACCACCATTTATTCACAGCTGATGACAGACCCTCTCACAACACGGTTAAACCTCTTTGGAAAATACACTCAAATCACTACTAAGCTTGCGTTCTTCCAGTTAATCTTTCACCGAAGAATCCAAAACTATCAGAATGTCTCCATCATCCTTCATCAACTTCTCCCAGAGCTACTTAGATATGGTGAACGCTGGCTTTTCACTTCCGCCCCAAATGTTTACACCCTCTACTGTGAAAGCCACCTCACACCCCTCATCGCCATTCTTTCTAATTTGACTGGTCTCATGTGGCAACTGGGACATGCAATCATCATGAAAGTTAGCTCTCACAGGAACATATTCAACATAAAGCTGAATGACTGAGACGTGCAGCCAAACTTGTCAAATGAGCTGTCAAGGATCTACCGCCCCAGGAGAAAACATGCTAGCAGCCATCTTTTAATTTGTCCTGATAACATATCACACACCCCATAAAAAATGTCTTGAATGATCTGTAACCCTTGGGCATTCCAAGTGCTCTCTTTCTAAGATGGAATAATTCTGCTATGACTCCTTCGATATTCTGGAAGCATGAGGTACAACTCACTTGATACCTCTATCAAATTCCAATAGCATGTCACCTGCAAGTACTTGCATTAACAGCAACAATGCATTCTTTAACCATCTTAAATGGTGATTAAAAGGGGGAACACACCATTTCCTTGTTCAATTCCTCAAACACCGTCCTCTGTTTCATCCCCCATTTCAACTGCACCTTCTTATTTAAAAGATGGCAAAATGTATCAATCTTAGTAGCATAAATCACAGTAGAAAGATATTCATTGTTCCCTCGACTGAGGAACAGGGGCTTCTACAATTGCCTGAACATGTTCCTGCTTCGACTTGATTCCCTGCTCCATAATTCTGTGTGTCAGATATTCAACTTTCCCACACCTGAAGTTACAATGAGATGTTTCAACGTCAGACCTCTCTTTTCCAATTCACCCAAAACAGCAAATAAATTAACATCATGTTCATGAACCTTCATCACAAAGAACAGAATATAACTCTAGAAACCCACCCTGCAAGTCACCCTTTTCAAAAACTCCTTCATCAAGTCTTGAAAGACTGACGCAGAGTTTACCAGGCCAGATAGCATCCTGTTGAAACAAGTCTTTGTAGTCATAAAGGCCATCAAGTACTTACATTCATCCTCAAGATCTACCTCATGGTGGATGCTTACAAGATCAAGGGTGAAGAACAGAATTGCTCTTCCAAGCGTGGGCACCAATTCATGTAAGCTTGGCAAGGGATGTCTATCAATCACAATTTCCCTGTTAAGACTTCTTAAGTCTATGCTTAACCTACGTTCCCCTGAATTTGTCTATTGGAAAACCACAGGAGAAAGCCATTGTGGCATTTCTATTGGTGTAATTATCACCTTTGAACCTAAATCTTCTAGTATCGCCTTGAGTTTCTCTCTATAAATTAAGGGAACACTGCAAACGCTGTACCAGTCTGGCAATACATTTTCCTTCAGTATCATTATATGTTTAAAACAAACATAATTACCTAGTTCTTCATTGAAAACTTAAGGAAACCTCTCTTTTAGCAAAGCTACAAATTGATCATCATCATTCTTATTCTCTATAACATACACTCGTGGTGTAGGATTGCGATCCAGTCAAATGCTCACTTATTTATGGTATGACCAACCAGATTTGTGATCTCCTATCTTTACCACCGTAATCCTACCATTGGTTTTTGTACCAGAGGGTTCAATATCTGTGCAAACATATCCCAGCAAATAAATGCTATGTCCTGTATAACCACCAGGTTAGACAACAGGAGGTGCTAGTTCCCGTTTGCCCCATGGCATTGACATCAGAGATTCATGAAATATACTAAAGCAGATACTTAAATCTACCATCATTTGAACATCCCCACTGTCCACATGTACAGCATACTTGGGAATGCCCTTTGATTTCCTCTCACCCACACAGAAGACAACATTGGGATTAAAACTGTCCACTTCTTCATTCTTCTCTGCCAAGAAGTTGATTTTATTTCTTACATTGGTCTTGCATCCCCTACCAAAGTACCCTTTTTCCTGCACCTGAAGTTACACCTAGAAGATTGCAACATCAGACCTCTCTTTTCCGATTCACCAAAAACAGCAAATACATTCCTATCATGTTCATTAGTATTCCTCCCAGAATAACAAAAGCATAAAGGAGGCATAAAGGAGGCATAAAGGAGGCATAAAGGAGGCATAAAGGAGGCAATCAGTTTGCTACAAACTAACCCTTCACAAGGTGAAGAAAACACGCTTGCTTTCTTATATAGTCCTCACCTACAAGGGTTGCCCCTTGGTGGCATGCTTCATCATCGGGTCCATCCCGTTCCGCTGCGGAACGGGCATGCTACAAACGATGAATTACGAGGGAGCACTTACAGATAGATTTATACGGTGTAATCGACTGTACATCTTATTCAGGGATGATGATGGAGGGCCTTATTTCCATGATGAATATATATTGGTCGTTTGTGTAAATGCATAAGAGCATAACAAGATAATAAAGTGCTTGGAAGAGGCTTCTGCATAATAAAGGACAACAGTTATGAAGCCACAGATACAGAAACTAGGTGAGAAGATGCAAAAGATTTGAGTATCTGAACTCCTAGTATCTGATAATGGAATAAACCATAAAGAGTGTTTGATAAAGGCCACAAAAGATGTGCATTGTCCACGTAATAAGGCAACAAAAATTCATTCCATCAGTTTTCCTAGATTTATGGAAGAGTTGTACCTTGTTTTGCCGAGAAAACAATGACACGAAGGGGCATATTATCAAGCACAGCGTTAAAATTATCGCCGCTTTAGCGGCAGAAAACTGCAGTTAAAGCGGCGATATCGAGCTTGATAATATGCCGCAGACAATTCCAATAGAAGCCCATGTTGACACCAGAACATGGGCTTCTATGGGAATTCTCAAGGGTCATATTATCAAGCCCATTATCGCCGCTTTAGCGGCAGTTTTCTGCCACTAAAGTGGCGATAATTTTCTTTTTTTTTTTTTTTTTTTTTTTTTTTAAAAACCTTTATTTGTGCAAAGTAAAAGAACAAATACGGGCCTACAACCATCAGGCCGGCCACAATACGGTTGAGCACAGAGGCAAACAATACATTCCCTGTGCGGCAAGGTCAAGATTAGCAACGATTCAGGATTCATACACTGGAGGGATCCTTGACACCGGGGGAAGGAGAAGTGAAGGTTAATTTTAAGGTTTTCAAAAAAAAAAAATTTTTTATCGAGAATAAAGTCAGTAAAGGATAGAAACAAGGAGATTCGAGTCCGCAAGTCGGCTTCATACACTGGAGAGCAGCAGCATCATTAAAACAGCCATAGAAAATCTCATACAGTAAGGCGATGCAATTAGATAACAGGATCATCACAGTAGTAAATACGCACCCCCTAAAAGCCGCCCCCACTCAATCCACCCCACACCCGGACCCCGAATCGAAACAAGTATAGCGCAGAGACATGAAAGAAAGAGGCCCATAGAACTAAGAAGAAACAGTAAATTACCCCCCCACCCTACACCAATGCGGAGGCTATGGCCTACCCCCCCCCCCAGCATAGTGCCTGTCGCCCAATGAACCCGAAATATAGACGAGAGAGAAAGTAGGAATAGAGTAAAGAAACTAAGAGAAGAAAGAAGAAAGGAGGCGGGGAGGAGCCCACGTATTCTCAGGAGCGCCCGACACCACCGGCCAACCAAGCCTCCACACACTGAAACCCCACTACACCCGAAGGCGGTCGTGGGAAGATAGCATGTAACACCACGGAAATGAAGGCAGACAGATCGCGACGAGTGCGCACAACATAAGTAGACAATTCCAGTCCCAGTCCAGCCCGGCCGTGAAGCCATGATGATAGAAAGTAATCTAGCCCTGGCCCGATCGCGGGCGTACGATTAGACCCGCCCCCTCTTGAATGCCCCCCATCCCGAACAGACAAAGACAATATGGCCACTTGGGAGAAGATGGAGAAGTAGAGTCACAAAATGGCCGCCGATCATCTATGGAGGTCCCCTTGCACACCATATAAAATCCAGACCTGGCTTGTAAAGTACATGAGTTCCACATAAAAGGAGTCATAGGCCACCGTGAACGGTTCCTCGAGGTCGCCAGGTGTAGTTCAGCTGGAAACTCCTGCGGGCACGGTGAGGCAGGCAACAACAAAGCAGGCAGCAATGACCGGGGAAACAAAGTATCTGCCATTGAGCAGGAGAGCGATTGATCCCGAGCGCCGGGAAAGCCAAATGCAGACACCAGTGTAGCACCGTTATACCCAGTCGTTGCTTCCCCGCAGGAGGGCCACAGCACTGGCAGACTCACGTCTTGTTGATCACAAACGGGGCGCTCACGGCCCGCAGCAGACAGTGTAGAGTCGAACCGCTCACTCAGCGTTTGCAAGCCGACACACAATTGCAGACGAAAGTCCCGCAGGGCAGCCAGAACGGAGCCGTATGTCAGCGGAGGCTGCGTCCCCCCAACGGCAGCAATCCGGGACGGCACTGGGGAGCTGGAGTCTGGTAGAGGGAGGGCGAAGCGGGCAGCGGGCGAGACCGGAGCATCACCCCCCAGCAGCGAGCAGGCAATCAGCGCCATGTTTTACCGTTGAACGGTACCGTGGCCAGGGGGGGGGATCGTGACAAGGAGGCAATTCCCAACAGGTCTGCGCCGCAACAGGTGAAAGCCAGCAGTCTCTTCCCCTCCCTCGGGCGCTCTTTGCAGCCGACTAGACCATAGAAGAAGGGGGTCTGCAGCCTTCCACGGCGTGGTCCACAGAGCGGGGTAGGAGACCCGCCACACCGGGGCTTACCCGCTGGCTCCAGCCCGTCAGATGCAGGGTACAGGAGGTGTCCGGGCGTCTCTCTCCCGGCTCTTCTGGCGACCGTACGTGGCGTGAGGCGGGATCGGGACCTCGGGCTCAGATTTGCACCAGCGGGTCCGGTGACTGCGACGCTTCCAGGGGGCCGGCCGAGGCCACAGTAGAGCAAGGGTCCAGGGCGGGGAACAAAGGCACCAAAAACTCCGGCATCCGGGCGGGCTAAGACGTCGGGAAAGCGGCGGCGCAGTCAGCGCGTCGTCGCACGCGTTGCACCTCGAAAATCGGCAAGGATAGGAATCAGGATGATAGTCCGAGGCCAAGGGCCGACGGAGCCGGGCGCTCAAGCGACTGCTCCGGTCGCCATCTTGGCTCCTCCCCAAGTGGCGATAATTTTAACGCAGTTTCTTGATAATATGCCCCCAAGTTTGCTGCCTGAAAGAATGAAAAGTTCAATTGGGATCTGGAGCATGGCAAAGCTTTTGAGAGTGTGAAAGATGAAATTGTGAATTAAATAGGATATAGACTGTGCACAATTCATAGGTGACGAATTGAATATGGTGATGGCATAGGGTTGTAAAATGCAGAGTGAGCCCCATTTCCGTCTCATCCATTTTAAATATCACCTTAGGACATATCACACACCTTTCTTACTCCACAAATATATATCCTGCTGTGTCTGCAAGTTGCTTGAGATGGTTATCTGATGGCGCTGACCTAATTCATAAGACTGGCTCATGCAGAACTGTACAAATATTTTCGGAAAGGATAGTTGCCATTTTACAAAGATTATTGGATACTAGAGTGAAGCTTGAGATTAAGCATTTGTTGCGCAAACTAAGTCTGTTGCTTCGCTTTAAAAGGTTTTCCTTCATACCAATGTGTGTCATGAGTGAACTTAGTTAAGGCACCAGACATTGAATGTGAAGAAGCAGCTTGTATACATAGTTGAAGTGCTGTCAGTGTTTTTGGGTTACTAACAGTCCTTAAACAGAGATCCAGCGACACAGTGGTCATTTGAAAGCCTAATTTCATTCTTGACAATATCACACACAAATACTGCACTAGGAAAAGACACTCTATGATTAAAAGTGTTTTATTTCAACAGGCTCAACCTGTGGCCTAGCACATGTAAAAGAGCCATGCAGGGTATTATCAAAACAGCACTAATGCATATTCCAAACAATGAGAACAAAATGCACATTTCTACCATAGTTAAAATGTCATCAAGCAACCTAACACCGTAAAACCTACTTCTATGAGAGTATGGAGTAGCATAACTTGCATCTAGCTTGCTGGAAAACACAATAGTTACCAGCAACCAAGAGATAGAGTTCCCTCAAAAGGAAGCCGTGCATCAGCTCCACTCCTTCAGGACTTGGCTCTGTATGTGATTTCAGCGCATAATGGGATGCAGTGGCTTCATGGCAGTCTCTGTCAAGATCTTCTTTCTGTACCTTGTGTGGTAAAGGCATATGCGTGGTAAAGACTTAAGTGGTAGTGTCGCACTTGTTGTAATGACTGGGTTTTAAAGCCATGTGTGGTAATAGCTTGTGTGGTTCCGATATACATCCGCTGGTGACGTCAAACCGCGACCTGGCCTGAAATTCAGTTTTGCCCTGCTGAAGCTCTGGAGATCTTTGTTGTCTCCGAGACTTCCAGGAATCAACCGTCAGCATCCTGCTGAAGCAAGCCACCATCGTTGAACCTAAAGCCGGCCTGGCGAGGAGCCTCGCTCGACGCGAAGAGCAAAAACACCAAAGTGACTACGTCAAAAGTTAAGTACTTGACTGGGCCCTACCGCTCACTGTATCCAACCTGCACGCCATCACGGTTGGCCTGAAACTTTGACTGTAACCCTTTCAAGCGCGACCCGGTGTCCCAAGGTGGCGCTTTTGGATTTTAGGCACTAGAAAGTGTTTATTATTTAATTGGATTTTTTAAATTTTGGTGTCATTTTAATCATAAAAATTATATTTTTATAAATTGGTGTTGGATTTTGTTTTGTGTGTTGCGGCTTACTTATTTAATGTATTGGTGTTTTTAAATGCTTTACACACCTGTCTCCTAAGTTAAGCTTGCCTGCTCACAGCCAGCTACCAAGGGTTGAGCAAGGGACAAATTTATTGAGACCTTGACTGGGCCTTATATTATGATTGTGGCCTTATGACTAGTGGTAGGGACCTACTTACCCCTACAAATAAACCACATTCCAGCATTAAGTATATGTAGATAAGTGCTGACAATTCTTAACTACACAACTATGTGCCCACAAGGTACATATAGATCATCAAGGCATGTATATTGAGTTAAATGCAACCAATCTATGCTTACCTATAAATATTTAATTTCCCCAATATTTTTGCAGTCGATAGTTTTGCTGCAATATTTTTGTAGCACAATAGTTGAATCTGGATATTATGGTAGTATACAATCACATTTTTCCCAAGTTTCTAGTTCTCACTTTTGTTCTGAAGGTTTTCATATGAGCTATTCGGATTAAACTGAGATATCTGGGCTTTGACTCTATCCAGCGGGGCTGTTGGCAATGTTATTAGGATCACACTGATGTAGGCTTTTGCGAGCAGATCAATATCTCGGGCAACACAAGTCTTAATAATGGGCACACTCAAGGCCAGACAGGCCTTTTGTTCCACCAGGCATTTCCCCAGTGGGATGCCGGTATTGAACGCCCAGGGCGGCTGCTGCCTCTGTCACTTTTCACAGCTTTGTAAGGTTCATTGCAGCAGGCATGGGAGGCTTCAAGAGAGAGAGAAAGAGAAGGAGGGAGGGTGAATGCAGAGAGAAAGCCATCAGAGAGGGAAAGAGAGAGAGAGAGAGAGAGAGAGAGAGAGAGAGAGAGAGAGAGAGAGGTGAGAAGGAGAGAGAGAATAGATAGATGGAAAGAAAAAGATTGCGGGAAGAGAGGAAAGGAGGCTTGAGCAGTTTGCCACGGCTGCTGTTGGTTGCCCACTCATGCCCCGGTCCCACTCCTTGCAGAAAACTATCCCTTTGGCTGCGCATATCTAGCCCAGTAATCCCTCATGTTAATCAGATCCTGTGGGCTCCTCCTGTGGCTTTGGTTTGGGTTACAGAGATGGCTCATTCCTTGCTCTACAGGGCTACACAGGAGCAGTTTTCAGAGAGCACAGCTACTTCTTAGGTCAGACATATCTTACAGGCTCAGGCAGCAGCACATGGGGTTATAGAGACAGCTCATTCCTCCCTCTCCAGAACTACACAGGTTACACAGGAGCAGCTCTCAGAGAGCACAGCTACTTCTTAGGTCAGACATATCTTACAGGCTCAGGCAGCAGCGCTTGAGGTTACAGAGACGGATCATTCCTTCCTCTCCAGAGATGCACAGGTTGACAGGAGCAGCTTTCAGAGAGCACAGCTACTTCTTAGGTCATACATATCTTACAGGCTCAGGTAGGCCTGGGCGAAGCACTACGCTACGCTCGCGTAGTTTGCGAAGTTCGCGCTACTTCGCACTACGCGAACTGCACGTAGCACAGTGCGAACACGCGTAGCGTAGTGTTGCGTAGTGCTGCGGTCATTTTTTGCTTGCTCGCGGTCCTCAACGTCAAGTTGGCGACCGCGAGCAAGCAAAATGACATCCCGGCGAGACTTTTTCCTTGTTCGCGATCGCGAGCATGGAAAATAAACCTCCCGGCGAGATTCCCAACGCGAGGAGGTCAGGTTTCTCATTGCGAGGGGTCGCGTATGCTCGCGACTGCTCGCGATGAGAAACTACCTGTTCGCGTTGAGAAAGCTGCCGCTCGAGTAAAAATCTACTCGAGCAGCAGAAAACTACAGCTCGCACTGTGCAAGATGCCATTTTCAATGATTGCACAGTGCCGGTTGCTTGTCCGCACTGTGCAATCATTGAAAACAACATCTTGCACAGTGCGAACATGTTACTACGCAGTTCGCGAAGTGCTACGCGTAGCTCGCGTAGTGCGAACTTCACTTTGCGTAGCTTCGCGAAGTGCTACTTCGCGAACTACGCCCACCCTTAGGCTCAGGCAGCAGCGCTTGAGGTTACAGAGACGGCTCATTCCTTCCTCTCCAGAGATGCACAGGTTGACAGGAGCAGCTTTCAGAGAGCACAGCTACTTCTTAGGTCAGACATATCTTACAGGCTCAGGCAGCAGCGCTTGAGGTTATAGAGACAGCTCATTCCTCCCTCTCCAGAACTACACAGGTTACACAGGAGCAGCTCTCAGAGAGCACAGCTACTTCTTAGGTCAGACATATCTTACAGGCTCAGGCAGCAGCGCTTGAGGTTACAGAGACGGCTCATTCCTCCCTCTCCAGAGATGCACAGGTTGACAGGAGCAGCTTTCAGAGAGCACAGCTACTTCTTAGGTCAGACATCTCTTACAGGCTCAGGCAGCAGCGCTTGAGGTTACAGAGACGGCTCATTCCTTCCTCTCCAGAAATGCAAAGGTTGACAGGAGCAGCTTTCAGAGAGCACAGCTACTTCTTAGGTCAGACATATCTTACAGGCTCAGGCAGCAGCGCTTGAGGTTACAGAGACGGCTCATTCCTTCCTCTCCAGAGATGCACAGGTTGACAGGAGCAGCTTTCAGAGAGCACAGCTACTTCTTATTCTTAGGTCAGACATATCTTACAGGCTCAGGCAGCAGAGCTTGAGGTTACAGAGATCTTTTATGTTCAGGCATTTAAACCTTACACTCAGGGGACAGAGACTGTACAGGTTCAGACTGGTGACAACAGAGCTATCAGACATGTTGCATAGCTCATGCTTCATGCAACAAACCTATGAATCAGGTTTAACAGATCCTACAAGCTCAGGGCTCCTAAAGAAGGCTGAAACCTCAAACCTTATATATGTATACAAGTGAAAGCCTTGCTGTCCTAGACGGGTGAGTCACAAATCTTGCCCTCTATTAATTCATCTAATTTGAAGATACCGTGTGCAACAGTGACCAACATGTGACCCTGTACATTTATGGACTGAGGGGTGGGGGTTGGGGTCTTGTGGAATAACTCTCACCTCTAGGTTTTCTAGTGAAGCCCAAACACTTGCCTGGGGTGGCAGGTTTAAAGGGCGGTAAAATCCATCCATTCGAGGAACCCATTTCACCCTAGCTTGATTTCTTTATTGATATGCACAAAAAAGTGATGACCCTGGTGAGGTCTCTAATTGAGATGCATCCATGCATATATCCACTGGAGACCTCGTGTACCTGGAATTATGGGTAGTGCACGAGGAAAAAGCCACTCTGCTCACACCTGTGGGGCAAGGCAAAGCCCCTCAGCCACAGAGGACATGTGGACTCAGAGGCTCGTATAATAACGTGCCATTGTCAGTAGCCAATGGCAATAAACAAAGCAGCTCCGACAAGTACTTCAGAGCAAAGGTTTATTAACTGTACTTGGAACAAATGAGCTTCGTCAGCGGCAACAACATTCAGCGCCTGTTTGGGGCCCACACTTGAGGACACTGCTTCGGCCGCTTCTAAGCGCACTGGAACCTTTCTATCCACCCCGAGGGTTCTTGGCCCTCATGATTGGATGAGGTCATGGGTGATCGCTGAGGTTGTACCGTGGTATCTGTTGTCACCGAATGATTGGATGAGGTCATGGGTGATCGCTGAAGGTTGTACCGTGGTATCTGTTGTCACTGATGATTGGATGAGGTCATGGGTGATCGCTGAAGGTTGTACCGTGGTATCTGTTGTCACCGGATGATTGGATGAGGTCATGGGTGATCGCTGAAGGTTGTACCGTGGTATCTGTTGTCACCGGATGATTGGATGAGGTCATGGGTGATCGCTGAAGGTTACACCGTGGTCTCTGTTGTCACCGGATGATTGGATGAGGTCATGGGTGATCGCTGAAGGTTGTACCGTGGTATTTGTTGTCACCGGATGATTGGATGAGGTCATGGGTGATCGCTGAAGGTTACACCGTGTTATCTGTTGTCACCGGATGATTGGGTGAGGTTATGGGTGATCGCTGAAGGTTGTACCGTGGTATCTGTTGTCACCGGATGATTGGATGAGGTCATGGGTGATCGCTGACGGTTACAGCGTGGTATCTGTTGTCACCGGATGATTGGATGAGGTCATGGGTGATCGCTGAAGGTTGTACCGTGGTATCTGTTGTCACCGGATGATTGGATGAGGTCATGGGTGATCGCTGAAGGTTGTACCGTGGTATCTGTTGTCACCGGATGATTGGATGAGGTCATGGGTGATCGCTGAAGGTTGTACCGTGGTATCTGTTGTCACTGGATGATTGGATGAGGTCATAGGGGATCGCTGAAGGTTGTACCGTGGTATCTGTTGTCACCGGTTGATTGGATGAGGTCATGGGTGATCGCTGAAGGTTGTACCGTGGTATCTGTTGTCACCGGATGATTGGATGAGGTCATGGGTGATCGCTGAAGGTTGTACCGTGGTATCTGTTGTCACCGGATGATTGGATGAGGTCATGGGTGATCGCTGAAGGTTGTACCGTGGTATCTGTTGTCACCGGATGATTGGATGAGGTCATGGGTGATCGCTGAAGGTTGTACCGTGGTATCTGTTGTCACCGGATGATTGGATGAGGTCATGGGTGATCGCTGAAGGTTGTACCGTGGTATCTGTTGTCACCGGATGATTGGATGAGGTCATGGGTGATCGCTGAAGGTTGTACCGTGGTATCTGTTGTCACCGGATGATTGGATGAGGTCATGGGTGATCGCTGAAGGTTGTACCGTGGTATCTGTTGTCACCGGATGATTGGATGAGGTCATGGGTGATCGCTGAAGGTTGTACCGTGGTATCTGTTGTCACTGGATGATTGGATGAGGTCATGGGTGATCGCTGAAGGTTGTACCGTGGTATCTGTTGTCACCGGATGATTGGATGAGGTCATGGGTGATCGCTGAAGGTTGTACCGTGGTATCTGTTGTCACCGGATGATTGGATGAGGTCATGGGTGATCGCTGAAGGTTGTACCGTGGTATCTGTTGTCACCGGATGATTGGATGAGGTCATGGGTGATCGCTGAAGGTTGTACCGTGGTATCTGTTGTCACCGGATGATTGGATGAGGTCATGGGTGATCGCTGAAGGTTGTACCGTGGTATCTGTTGTCACTGATGATTGGATGAGGTCATGGGTGATCGCTGAAGGTTGTACCGTGGTATCTGTTGTCACCGGATGATTGGATGAGGTCATGGGTGATCGCTGAAGGTTGTACCGTGGTATCTGTTGTCACCGGATGATTGGATGAGGTCATGGGTGATCGCTGAAGGTTACACCGTGGTCTCTGTTGTCACCGGATGATTGGATGAGGTCATGGGTGATCGCTGAAGGTTGTACCGTGGTATTTGTTGTCACCGGATGATTGGATGAGGTCATGGGTGATCGCTGAAGGTTACACCGTGTTATCTGTTGTCACCGGATGATTGGGTGAGGTTATGGGTGATCGCTGAAGGTTGTACCGTGGTATCTGTTGTCACCGGATGATTGGATGAGGTCATGGGTGATCGCTGACGGTTACAGCGTGGTATCTGTTGTCACCGGATGATTGGATGAGGTCATGGGTGATCGCTGAAGGTTGTACCGTGGTATCTGTTGTCACCGGATGATTGGATGAGGTCATGGGTGATCGCTGAAGGTTGTACCGTGGTATCTGTTGTCACCGGATGATTGGATGAGGTCATGGGTGATCGCTGAAGGTTGTACCGTGGTATCTGTTGTCACTGGATGATTGGATGAGGTCATAGGTGATCGCTGAAGGTTGTACCGTGGTATCTGTTGTCACCGGTTGATTGGATGAGGTCATGGGTGATCGCTGAAGGTTGTACCGTGGTATCTGTTGTCACCGGATGATTGGATGAGGTCATGGGTGATCGCTGAAGGTTGTACCGTGGTATCTGTTGTCACCGGATGATTGGATGAGGTCATGGGTGATCGCTGAAGGTTGTACCGTGGTATCTGTTGTCACCGGATGATTGGATGAGGTCATGGGTGATCGCTGAAGGTTGTACCGTGGTATCTGTTGTCACCGGATGATTGGATGAGGTCATGGGTGATCGCTGAAGGTTGTACCGTGGTATCTGTTGTCACCGGATGATTGGATGAGGTCATGGGTGATCGCTGAAGGTTGTACCGTGGTATCTGTTGTCACCGGATGATTGGATGAGGTCATGGGTGATCGCTGAAGGTTGTACCGTGGTATCTGTTGTCACCGGATGATTGGATGAGGTCATGGGTGATCGCTGAAGGTTGTACCGTGGTATCTGTTGTCACTGGATGATTGGATGAGGTCATGGGTGATCGCTGAAGGTTGTACCGTGGTATCTGTTGTCACCGGATGATTGGATGAGGTCATGGGTGATCGCTGAAGGTTGTACCGTGGTATCTGTTGTCACCGGATGATTGGATGAGGTCATGGGTGATCGCTGAAGGTTGTACCGTGGTATCTGTTGTCACTGGATGATTGGATGAGGTCATGGGTGATCGCTGAAGGTTGTACCGTGGTATCTGTTGTCACCGGATGATTGGATGAGGTCATGGGTGATCGCTGAAGGTTACACCGTGGTATTTTCCGTCACCGAGTGCAGAGTGCACCAGCCTCTTCAAGGTGCTATAGGAGACTCTGAAAATGTGCACATCAACATGAGACAGACACATCGCATATATGCATCTCAGTTGCAGCTTATGAGACCAGCCACATGTCACATGTATGCATCTCAGTAAGGTGTCTCTTCATCTTACTATAGTAGAGTCTGAAATGTGCACATTAACATGAGACCAGCTACATGCTACACGTCTGGAGGTTTCTGAAGATCTGGCATGTCATGAGCAGACTCTGGCTGGAAGCTTCATGGATGCAAGCATTGAGAGGGCCACCGCCCCAGGCATTCTCTTTGGGGCAGCCAGCACAAGGGAACCTGCTGAGCTGAAATCAGGTAGCGCGGTGTACAGAAAACCTTTGGTGTTTTCATTAAAGTAAGATACTCAAACTGGGAACTTTGCTGTAACTTGGGTCCCCAGGAACCACTTGTTGGCATGTCTTCTCAAATCAGTAATCATGGTAGCCAAAACTCCAGGACTGAAACTGATAGGTGTTTAGGGTCACTGTTAATGCCTCCATGGAACCTGCTCATTTAGGCTTTTCTCGACCTATCAGATGCTGATCTCGTCACATATTAATGGCTGAAGCCCACCCCTCAGCTCCCGCACACCCAAGAAACCCCTCATCAGGGTCTGAACTCTAATAAAGGTTCAGTGGCCGACCTGGGGCTGGCTGGATAACTCTAAGGGAACTGCAAACCAGACACTCTTGGTATGTGATAAACCGCTGGGCAAATGTACTAAATTAAGAGATTTTGATGAGGAAACACAAAAGAGTACAACAGACAAGGTACCGCGAAGTCACTGAAGGGGGAGCTGATCCCTACAAAATGTGAACTAGAAAAGCGTTGTGACCAGTGACTCGTGAACACCGACGACCTTTGAAGCATGACAGCCGGCCCCTGCCCAGCCCTGGCTCTGACCCACACAGGACAGTGGGAGGACGACCTTTGCCCTCCTCCGGGGCAGAGCAGGCCTGGAACAGGAGAGGAGGACTCAATAACTTGTTGTCCCCACATGCGCCTCTGCCCCTGCACAGCAGAGATAACACGGGCCTGTCTGCACCAATGCTTGATGTTCTCTGCTGCCTGCTGATACACCGGGAGAGTGATGAATAATTCAGGAAGAGTGATCAATGTCGAAAATAAACCGCGGCGGCCCCTCAGGAGAGCTGCAGGTCAGAGTACACGGACACGAGTTATCACAGCTTTGGAAGTATTGAACAGGGAACACTGTTAGCTGCTGCTGCCTGGGGCAGTGCGTGGAGCGGCTGCGGGTTAATGGGGGGGGGGGGGGGGGGGGTAGGGGGGCACTGGTAGCTGATGCTGCCTGGAGCAGTGCGTGGAGCGGCTGCGGGTTAATGGTGGGGGGGGGGGGGTCCCTTCCAAGGGGATGCTCGCTCGGAAGATCAATACCTCTGGAGGTGCCCCGCTGACACCTTTTCAGCTACAGGGGGAGGGGCACACACTCGTTGGATTCTTTCTTGCGCTAAATATAGTTTGAGCAATTAGGAACTGTTTTGTGGTCTACCCCCGTTGTATTTTCATTTCAGAGTCGCCTGGGGGTTTCCTCACAGGGCATGCACACAATTGGCCCTGCACTGCTACCGTAGTCCCGTTTGCACGAGCGTGAGTGACTGATTTATTTTAGCTCCCAGTTTTTGGTCTGAGGCATTCTCAGATTTAGGCATGTTTATCAGGAGTGTTCACATTGGGGGGGCTCTTCATCCTCAGATGGAGTCAAGCACGAAGAAGTTCTACCCAACTCCAGGTGAGGCTTAAGTGCCGCAGTGATGTCACAGATCAAAGCAAGGTAGACAGTGGCGGCCGGTGACATTTGAAAGTGGTAGGGCGTAAAATGTGCGGTGGAGAGAATTGCAGCGCACAAGCGTAGCGATTGAGCCGGAACAACCTAAAGAGGCTCGGGGGGAGGGTTCCCCCTCCGAGAAAATTTTGAAAAAAGAGTGGGCAAATGGTGCATTATAAAGCAAATTTGAGAAAGCAATGTAATGTATAAATCCTGCCAGTTCCACCAGTACTAGACACATTGTCAATTTGTTTTATCACCACACAGAGGTTGAGATGATGTGCATGTCTCATCCATTTACTAACCACACCTCACCCCATCCGTTTTCCCAATTGCTGCTTATTCACTCGCATCCTCGACACCGGGCTTCGCATCGCAAGCCCCGTCAACAGGATCCTCGACATTGATGCAACAGCACCTCACATCGCAGCCTCGTAGCATCTCGGAACCGACACATCACGTCAGCTGCGGGACGCAACTTCAACACAGATCCACACAATGCTCCACAACCAGGATTTAAGGTCCATTGTTCAGGAGGCCTAACTGGGTCCCTGTAGCCAGCCCGCACTTCATCATGGTCGGCCTGGACTTGCGACTTTGTCCCGGTCTGGCACGGCCAGATATCCCCTAATAGCCCTTTGTGCTTTTTGGCACTATTTGTCACCATAAACTTTAAGATTCAATAAGTCCGGTTCTACTGATTGGAGTTTTGTTGTTTTGCTCTTGTTTTATTTATTAAAACCTACTCTATTTTTCGAAACCTGTGGTTGGATCATTTTGTGTGGTGTTTTCACTGTTTTACTATTTGAAGTGTGGCAGAAATACTTTACACACTGGCCCTGAGTTAAGCCTGACTGCTCTACCAGAGGGTGAGCACATAATAATTTAGGGTTTGCCTGCCTCTCACCCTGACTTGGATTGTGGTTGCTGCTTGACCAGGGCTCATACTTCAGTCAACCAGTAACCAAATGTCTAACAGCTGTCAATCAGGGAAGCCTCACACAACCCTTTTCCAACTTGTTATGGTTTAATGTGGAACCAGGAACCCTCAGTGACACCACCCCACCTGTGATGAGTTGGAAAAGGTCCCCCTCTCATTGGTGGGTGATTTACAAGTTTATAGTAATGTGACAAGGTGGCAGGATCTGCCAGTACTGAGTAAAATATATGGGAATAAGAGGTACTGCATCCTCCCTACTTAATGAAAAACCAACCAAGGTAAAAGGTCAACCCAGAATCTGGACATTTAAGTGCTAATGCGCAAAGTACATCTAGATTAATTATCCCTAAATTAGACTCTTAATATATTCATTTGTTGGTGCGGCCTGTGATATATTGTACAATGCTGTACATATTTTGATTGAATTGGGTACCCAAGCAAACTCTGGGAATGATAGCACAGTTAATTAGCCTAAAGTGATAGAGGTCACATGAACTGTCATCACACTATGAAAACTCAGGCCTATTTTGTCGTCTTTTACCCTTGACTGCACTGTAGAGTTCTATCTCAACAGCTAGGGGTAATATAGGATAACGATCTGTCCAGAAGAATGCCCTTATCTATACTGTCTCACAGTGGGCAAAAAAATGTAGACACCACTCTTGGGGACTGCATTGTACAATCTCCTAGGTCATTACTTTTACACATGCAAATGGGGAGTTAGGAATAGAAACAAGACTTTTAACCACCCTTTACACATTTTTAAACCTTCTCTTTATTCCTGCAATAAGATCATCAACAATGTGTATCTTAAGCTCAAGTTAGCTTCTTGTAACACTCATCTGCATTATTACATATTTTATTCTGAATCAGCGGTTATTCTATAATACAATAAACACGATCTACTTCCCCATCAAAGAGCTACCAAGGGTGCATACAATACAGCAGGATGGTCACAGAGAAGAGGGGCCCAATAATGAAGCATTCCACTGGAAGTTGTTGAGGTTAACTGCCCTTTCAGGAGGAATCCAAGTAGTAAGAACAATTCATCAGGAGGTACTTAGGCTCTGGTCACTCTTCACCTTATAGCGCTTGACTATTTGGTTTGCCCTCTTAACTTGACTGGTTTGGGGATGTTTCAGTAACAATTAATGTGTTGCAGTAATTGCTGCCTGTGTTTGGTCTTCGTCTTCCTTGCCACTGCATCCTCCTGCTTTAAGGACCGGACCGGATGGCCCCTCACACATGCCTTCCACCACATGAAAACCATGGGTGCTGCTTGGTTGGGTCCTGCAGCCCCCTTGATCTCAGCGTCCAGCTACCTTACAGGTCCTGTCAGTCTTCTATGACTCGCAGCTCGCTCCTCCTGCCACCTGCTGATGCTGCCTTGAGCATAAAGCACAGTCCTGATTACCACAGCGGTCCACCAGGGAAGTGACACAATTAATGTTTTTTTGTGTGTGCATGTGTATGTATGAATGGGTATTTATAAGAATGTGCAAGCCGAGCGCTTGCTTGCTACTGAGAAGTGCAGACACTTTCCAATTAAAAGTATTGATTCCCAGCTGAGAAGTCCAAGTATTCTCCCTTTGTAATTAGAGAAGTGCACTTACTCAGTACCTGAAAGTACCAGCCCTCTTAAAGTACTGATCGGAGAACCAAAACTAAGTTGAGAAGGTCTGTCCAGAAATCACTACCTTGCCAAAGGCACTGCATTTCTCTTCGTACTTTGTTGACACAAATTTAGGACTATAAAACGCGTGGTGTCATGCACTGAGCATAGTGACAGCGTGGCGGCCATCTTTAAACAGTAGAAAGTGTACATGCGTAGGAGCTGAGTTTCCATTACGTGAAACGTATTGTACATCTGAAGATTTTCTTCATAATTTGTGAAGAATTATGACACAGCATAACAATTCCTTTGTTTATTTGAGAACTTTACGTAGTGCATACAGTTACCGAATATTTATTAAAGTATCAAAATCGTACTAGACATTACTTGGTTATGTTTTATAAAAGAAAATTTGAGTCTTTTATTTAAAATGTCTTACATTTTTTTATTTGTTTATCTTAACTCGAGGTCTACTCTATTCTGTAATGGCCGTACTTTTGACTCCCGGTTCCCGCCTCCCAGTCCCGGAAGCGTTGCCTTGGTACCGCTGCATACACAGCGTCGCCGTCTCCCTGACAACGGCTGTACACTCCTGCTGGTACCTTCTCTGCCCACAGGTCGCCATGCCCGGCCGCGCGGTACCCCCCAAGCCCCGGGTACAAGCTGCCCGATCTCGCGATGAGAACCAGGAGCCCCTCGGCGGCGGCGAAGAGGAGTGGGCGGCTGGCCGCACCCTCCAGAAGCCGCCGGACCAGCTGGAGCTGAGCGAGGCTGAGCTGAAGCAGGAGGTGACCCGCATCCTGACCGCTCAGAACCCACACGCCCCGCACAACATTGTGCGCTACAGCTTCCGGGACCGGGCCTACCGCACCCTGAGCGCCGTGGACCAGCTGGCCGTGCACTTCAGCCTGGAGGGCGGCCTCCTGCACCGGGACTCCGATGAGGCCAGGCGGCAGCAGGCCAGGCATGGTGAGGAGGCCGGACCTGCCCCCACTGAGGTGGTCCTGGAGCCTGTAGAGGGCCAGGATCACAAGAGTGGTGAGGGTGGGATGGCACCAACCACAGAGGAGGGTGATGAGTCCACCACCACCATCGCTGCTCCCCCCAAGGTGCCCACCAAGAAACTCACCAACCAGTTCAACTTCAGTGAGCGAGCTTCACAGACCCTCAACGACCCACTGCGCGAGCGCGGCTGCCAGACCGAGCCACCACCCCGGGCCACCTTCTCAGACAATGCCACCCAAGGTCAGATCTATGACGCCTACGTGGAAGAGCTAGCCAAGCAGGAGCGCGCCAAGGAGAAGCTGAAGGTGGCAACCACAACCAAGAAGGACGAGGACCGGCCACGTGGCTTGAAGCCACCAGCTGAAAGTCTAGGTGATGACCTCAACAAAGTGGCAAAAGCCAGCAAGATTATGGAGCGTATGGTTAACCAGAACACCTTTGACGAGGTGGCGCAGGATTTTAAGTACTTTGAGGATGTTTCGGATGAGTACCGGGACCAGGAGGGCACACTTCTGCCCCTCTGGAAGTTCCAGCATGACAAGACCAAGGGGCTAGCAGTGACTGCCTTGTGCTGGAGCCCTAGGTATAAAGACCTCTTTGCTGTTGGCCATGGCTCCTATGACTTCATGAAGCAAGACAGGGGGATGCTGCTCCTCTACAGTTTGAAGAACCCTTCCTACCCGGAGTTCATCTTCAACACTGAGAGTGGTGTCATGTGCCTGGACATCCACAAAGACCACCCTTACCTGTTGGCGGTCGGCTTTTATGATGGAAACGTTGCCCTATACAACCTGAAGAAACCAGGTATGCTGCCCAATTACAAGAGCTCAGCCAAGACAGGCAAGCATACAGACCCCGTCTGGCAGGTCAGGTGGCAGAAGGACGACCTGGACAACAACCTCAACTTCTTCTCAGTTTCCTCTGACGGTCGTGTTGTGTCTTGGACCCTAGTGAAGAATGAGCTGGTCCACACTGATGTCATTAGACTCTCCCTGGACAGTGCTTCAGAACATGTGCCAACAGCACTGCGCTTGAACATGAATGCATGTGGGATTTCCTTCGATTTCCACAAACAGATCGAGTACCTTTTCTTGGTTGGCACAGAAGAAGGCAAAATCCACAAGTGCTCAAAGGCCTATTCCAGCCAGTTCTTGGGAACATATGAAGCTCACAGTATGGCAGTTGATGCAGTCTGCTGGAACCCCTTCCATCCCAAGGTCTTTATTTCTTGTAGTTCAGACTGGACAGTCAAGATCTGGGATCATACTGTAAAGACGCCATTGTTTACATTCGACCTGAACTCTCCTGTTGGAGACGTGGCATGGGCACCATACTCTTCCACTGTGTTTGCCGCTGTGACTACCGATGGCAAGGTCCATGTATTTGACCTCAATGTAAACAAGTATGAAGCAATTTGTGAACAGGCTGTGGTGGCCAAGAAGAAAACCAAGCTAACTCACATCCAATTTAATCCTATCTTTCCCATTATCATTGTTGGAGATGACAGGGGCAATGTCAGTAGCCTGAAGCTCTCACCTAACCTGCGCAAGATGCCGAAGGAAAAGAAAGGAGCACAAGATACAGTTAAGGGTCCAGAGTATGAGATCGCTAAACTGGACAAGCTATTGAGCCTGGTGAGAGAGCCTGAGAGACCAGTCGCCAAATAGGAGCAGGTCTTTCTAGTGCACAGCATTCAAGTAAACAAACCCTGAGGTCATCTTGTGCTACCTGGATAATCTGAAACCAGTAGTTACTTTGAGACCAGCGCAAATAAGTCAGTCTTTTTTTTACCTTTGTTTTGTTGAGCTCATTGAGTCTCTGCGAGTGCCTAACATAACTCTGTAGGTGGAATGCTCCCACAGGGCACTCTCTAGCGGATATGCATCACCTCATCCAGTAGCCCTTCTTCAGTACAAAACCCCCATGGGTGGAAAGGGCCTGACAGGGTACTCTCTAGTGCATGTACCTCTCTTCGCCCAGCATCCCCTCCTCAGTACTATAACCTTGTGGATGGAACACCCCAGGCAGGGCACTCTCTGGTGCATGTACTTTTCCTCTCCCAGTATGCCCTCCTCAATACATAACCTTGTGGGTGGATTGCTCCTAGCAGGGCACTCTCCAGTCCATGTATATTTCCTCTCCCAATATACCCTCCTCAGTGCATAACCCTATGGGTGAAACGCTACTGGCAGGGCACTCTCTAGCGCACATACCTTTTTTCTCCCAGCATCCCCTACTCAGTACAATAGCCTGTGGGTGAAACTCTCCAGGCAGGACACTCTCTAGTGTATGTACCTCCCCTCTCCCAGCATCCTCTCCCCAGTACATAACACTGTAGGTGGAACTGCCCTTGCAGCACACTCTCTAATGCAGTGATACTCAAAGTATGGCCAGTGGGCCACATGCATCTCTTCTGACCTTCACATGCACCCTCTCCCCCTGCTTAACAACGTCACTGGGCTGCTGTTTACCCGAGAGAGCATTAACATTCAGAAAAATGTTAAATACATGGGCAAACCTTTATTTACCTGCTAACTGGAGTAAAAGAAAAGAAGCAAAAAAGTTGTCCTGCGTCACTTAACTTTAGGAACACTCGTTAATTTTTTAAGACATCTAGCAACAAACGTGGACAAATAGGATGCAGTCTCTTCAAAACTAAAAAAAAATATTTCTTTAACATGCAGACACATTTTACCTTAGTGTATCAGATTATATCAGTGTCTTTAGAAGTCTTTTTAAAACTGATAATTTTCAGAAATTAATGTAAAAACATTAATGCCTCATCCCTCTCCGACAACAACGCCAAAAGTGAACAAGTAAGAGGTGAGTCAGTTGTTACGTCCACCTTCCTTACCCTAAAATTGCTCAGGAAAGTTTTTCCATTTATACCCGAGGAACTCCAAAAAAACAGTGGTCTCTGCTCTTGTTCTGTTTAAATTAGACTACTCTAACACACTCTTTTTCAATCTTCAAAAAGGACTCTTGGGCAGACTTCAGATCCTCCATAACGCGGCAGCCCAGCTTCTAGTAGGGATCCCTATACATCAGTCAGCCAAACAGGCACTTGTCTCACTTCACTGGCTCCCAATAAAGCAGCAGATTGATTTTAAAGCTCTGTGCATCGCCTTTAGGGCCTTGCACAAATCAGGACCTGAGTATCTCAAACGTAGGTTCCAATGGTATTCCCCCACCTGAGCTCTTCACTCTTCCACGGCCAACCTTGTTGAGATCCCTAGGTTTAGGCATGCCAATTGGGGAGGCAGAAGTTTTGTTATCACCACGCCCAAACAGTGTAACACCCTTCCTCCTCATTAAAAAAAATCCTGTGAACTGCTCCCTTTCAGGAAGGCCCTTAAAACCTGGCTTTTTATCCAATAGGCACTTATCTTTTCATTTTTCAGAGGCCTAGCTTCATTTCTTATTTCCGCCAAATTCTCCTCCTAATCTGGTATCAGTGCATAGAGGCCTTTGGGCAGTAGTTTGCACTTTAAAAATATAAAAAATCATATCACTGGGACAGTTTGGGTGGTCTAGGTTGTTACACATGGACAACATTATAGTTTATTAAATCAGACATAAGAGAATATTTTGTTCAGCATATATTCTGAACTCATGTATTTTAAGATGTTTTTATATGTCATAATGAAGAAAAAGGAGGCAAAATGAAATTAGCAATTGCCTAGGATCACACAATTCAGTCATGTGGGAAAGCCAGGATTGATCCAGGTTTTCTGATTTCACATTGTGCAATTCTGTTTCATTCCAACTCAATAATCAAGACAATTCCTTTTTACACTTCACTCTCCCAAGGTAGTAATAGCAAACAGAGAACGCTTGACCCAAGTTGTGGGAAAGGGATATCGGTTGAGGTTTAGCATAACACATTGTCAAGTCTGTGACTCTTCTAGAGACTAAGAGATGTATTTAGTCCTCAAAACACTCAATGGTGCATTGGCCACACCATGATTTGCTTCCCTTATGCTCACCTAAGCCCCTTCCCCCCCTCCAAGCCCCACTCCCACCTGGCTGGCATCAATGTGGCTCTCGGGCACACCATAGACCAAACTCTGTGGCCCCTTGGAAAATGTTTGCGAGTACCCATGCTATAGCGCAGTGATACCCTGCTGACCTCTACATGTGGCCTGAGCAGCAGCAGCACTGGTCTGCTGTTTACTCTACTCAGCACTAACATTAAAAACAATTTAAAATATACAGCAAGCACCTATTTAAAGGTCAATTGCAGTTAAACAAAAGGAAGTAACTATGCCCTTAACTTTAGGAACACCTTCATTTTTAAAGACCGCAAACATGTACAAATATGATAGTCATTTCAAAATTCAAAAAGTGTATTTTATTGAACTGTAGAACCTTTTCACCGTAGTAAATCAAATTATAGCAGTGCATTCAGAAGTCTTTTTTAAAGTGATGGTTTCAAACATGAATTTAGAAATGTCCAGGCTTCCCACCACCCCACTCACCCTCACAACAATGCTGTTAGTCATTACATTCAAGCACAGGAAATGGTTTTGTACAGCATGCGTCCTGAAGTCGTGTATTTTGAGGTTCTTTTTATGTGATATTGAAGATAAAGGAGAGAAATTGAAATGAAACAATTTCCCACAATTTGATGTAAAGTCACCAAATGCATTTTTTCCTTTCAACAATGCTTGGTGATAGATTTGTGACTGCCAGACAGTGGCACTATGGAACAGCTTCCAAAACTCTGTGTAGACCATCTCAAGCTGTTGAGCGAAATTCAGTAACTTGTGCTGGAATGAGTTGGCCTTGACCGATGTGCCTTAATTTCCCATCGTATTTGGAGCCAGACATTGAGTTATCGATCTGCACAGACAATCACTTCACTCTAGAGACACAATTCTGGTTTATAATTCCTTTAAGTGATCTCCCGTCTGCAAACAGCACTGTACTGTTCTCTCTCTCTCGCAGGTCAGAGAATGTGCCTCTTGAAATCGATGCTAAGATCTTTCAATGAAACAAACAGTGCATAACTGGTTCCAAACTAATGAAAACGAACTGATGATGATCCAATACTTTCTCTCTGACAGCACTGATCAGTATATATTAATCCTTCCAATGCAAAATGTCTCTGTAAATACTGGTGTTTCTTCTTTATAAAGTTGGTCCCCACTCCTGGATAGTAAGCCTGATGTTCACACCGTAAACAGCACTAGGATTTCAGCGGCCAATTTTTTTATCCCGGTAATGTCACTTGTAGCACTTCTCCTAATACGACCCATATTCTCTCATAGATATGCTCTGTGCCAATTTTTGTTCCAGGTGATACACAGATTTATTCAGATCTCAGCTGTTGATGATACCTATGCATACAATGACAAGTATTCATAAAGTGTATGTTCACCCACTGTTATCTTGGTCCTGAATAACGTATGTTTATTGTTAAGAATCTCATGGCTTCTCATTTTATCAAGCTCAGGAGGATGAAAGGATGAGTGGACCAGCTAGGATCAGAATCTGTGACTATCAGATAAAACACAGATCCCAGCCATAGATGCATTAGTCCACTGAGACATCAAACCCAGCAGGCTCACTCAAAGCTCTCTTCCTACTTTTGAGAAAGTGCTCTGAATTCTGTTCCATATTATGCACAGATTTACTCAGATCTCAACCTACGCAGGCTGACAGAGAGCTCTTCTACTGGTAATATGTGGACTCAGCACTGGTTCTTCTGACACCAAGAGTAAGAAATAGTTGTACTATCCATTTTCACTCATAGCGCTGATAATACACATATTGACTCTGAGAGAGCCTGTTGGCAATGTGATGGCTTAGTAAGAGCTCTGCTCATGATAAAACCCAGTCACTGAGCTCGGCTCACTCAAAACGTTATTTCTGGTGCTATAGATTTACTGTTTTTGGTCATCTCCCGAATGATTCTGCACTCTGCTGCTGGTAATGCAGACTTATTCGGAGGTCTGTTCCTGATCATAGCCGGTGTCACATTGGTGATGATCTGGAGCCGCCTGCGGGCAGAGAGGACTGAACCCTCAAAGTCTTCCTTTCTCCCTCACCCTGTAAAATCCAATTGGAGTGAGTTGTGGGAAATATATTTAAAAATGTTTATGTAATCATGTATCAAGTAACTCCTCCTGAGCTTGTGCTATCAATCATATTTATTATAACACTGGTGACGTGGTCGCATTGTGAGACAGCCTATTGTTTGAGTGCTTCCTGAAAACGTTTCCTAAACCAAATATTATAATGTGTTTATATTTTTTGAACTCTTAAAATCATGTTGAGTTTTGAAAACTCTGTATTGCTGATAAAGGTATGGAATTAGTGTTCGATGGTAGTGAAAAGTCTGCGTATCTATGTAAAAGTGGTGAATTGTCCCTAGAAGAATTGTCTTTCTGCTTCAGAATACCCAGTATCCAAGTTCTCTACTGACAGCAAATCTTACAACAGGGTATTTACCACTTCCACCACAAACGGGATTCCTCAAGTACCCACCATTACTAAAGCAAGTCAATGGTCTGCAGATGAACTCAGTCCAACTGGACAGTGTAAAGGCGCCTTTTCATCTTGTAGCGTGTACTTAACAAATACAATTAGTTGTGCTGATGAAGAGTGAACTCATGAGTAGCTGTGCATTTGCAGTTAATTGAACGATAATTCAGTGGTTATATGTGCTTCATCACAGATCCATCATTTTGTAAACTGAGGCTAATACTGCAGACAAAGTGTGTGGAAGTAACTGTCTGATATTTAAGTGAAAGGCAACATCCAAAGCGAAAGTCATTGACATTGTTATGTGCAGAGTATAACTTACACCTGCTGATACTGTAACAAAATAAATCACTCCTTGGTTGTCAATTGTGTCTGCTTTATCCCAGAAAAGGAGTTATGAGAACAAATGCATGTCTATATTTATGGTTACAGTTTTGTGAGCAGTACACAATGGTACAATAATTGGATCTGCATTTTTTAATGCTGCTTAAATACATCGTTCACATTCCATTCCAGCACTACATAGCGTCTGAACCCTTCTCAGAGGACCATTGGGCAAGCAGGAGCTGCTGGCCCAAGTCCTTTGGTTGAGGCCTTTTACTCATAATGTCCTGGCGGCCGACTTGCTTTGAGAACTGAGCAAGTGGGCCGTGTACCCCTTCAGCGCTTAACTCTCAGTGATAGCGGGAGGAGATGGGTGTAGGGTGAACAGAGGCTGACAACTCAAAACACACCCGGCAATCCCCAATACATGATAATGCAGTTAACATAAAAGGCAGTATTTATATACAGATAAAAAGTATAATACGGTACACGGCAAATAATACACACAGTCTCCTCAAGGCAGGCCCAGTAGTGTTCTCTGGGTCAAATTCTCAAGTACAACATTCTGTCTAAGGTCTGCTGTTATTCCTCAATTACATGAGGTGACATCCAAGCTAGGTCTCACCAGTGAGTCGAAGTCTTTGAAGTTCTACAATGGCTTGGCAAAAGTCAAAGTGTCTCCTTGTCATAGTGCATAAGTTACAGCAAGTTTCCTGAAGCCTGCTCTTGGAGTGTCGGGGCAGTCTGAGCGCCAGTTTGAGGCCTGGCGATGAGCAGAGAATTGGGTACTTCGGTCTGGGCAGACGACCTTCACAGCACTATTCTGGTCGCCCAGTAAGTCTTCCTGAATCCTGTAGCAGGTCCCGGGTGCTCCTAAATTCAGGTAGTTGAATTGGTGCTGCTCTTTCACTGGTTATGGCTTCATGGCTGACCACTGCCTCAGGGTGACTGCCCTTTCACTTGATCCTCCTGGCATGCTTGCGGTCACGAACAATGGCACACCTTGCAACAGTTCCTTCAGGTTTACACAACTGCACTGGGCAATGGCCCTCTTCTCGTTACAGCGATGAACGAGGATGGCAGCCTTTTGCCTGTCACAGCACTACATCAAGCACAATGACCCTTATTCTTCTAGATCCTCAACTTGAATATGAGCGGTCACGAGCAGTACCAATAAGGTGGCGGCCCTCCTCAGTTCAAACCACTGAACAGGCCAACATCCCTTCTCTCATCACGGCGCAACACATGGGGTGATGACCTTTATTCTTCTTCGCGACCCCGCTGGCATATGGGGGTCGTGACAGTATAGAAGGCCCGATCGGTGCGGTGGTCTTGATGGACCTGAATCTCACGCTGTTATCCCATGATCCACATGGCAGGATCCCCACTGGACTTCACTTCTTGTAAGCGATCTCCTTATTTTCACACAGTCCTCCATTTTAGGTCAGACAGAAGCTGATGCTCCAGGTGACAGGCAAGTGTTCTTGATTCTCTTCGGTGATGTCCCCTTACCCAGCATGGGAGACTGGAATACCCTTAGTCCCCAGTCCTCGTCACAGTAGAACTTTGGCTGTGCTTCTCCATGCTGATGTACGGCTTCAGTTTGACAATTTCGGAGCCTCAAACACCCTTTTTTATTATCCTTTTCCATACAAAATTGTGTCTCTTTGTCTTTGAAATTCATTTTCTGGTGGTCAACCACTTTTAAATGCCTGCTCCTCTATTGTGTGCTACCTCCAGAGAGCAGTCTATTACAGCAGGACAGTCTCCAATCTTGATAGCTTCAAACACAGGTAATGGGAGTAACTAGAGGCTCACACTTGCATGTCATACTCAGTGATATGTGCTTCAGCAGGTGAGCAAAGAGCTCATGGTCTGCTCTTCATGATTCCCTTTTTAGCCCCATCTCATTCATGATATGTACCCAGGACTCCTTTGACCAGTGACCATTTTCAGAATCAAAGAGCCCCTTCAGAAGTGCACTGATAAGCCTGTTTCTTCTTTCCTTCAGTGTGTTTCCCATCCAGCTTTCAAGAAAACAGCAACCCACAAATCTGTCTGGGTAATGTTCTACCTCCACATGTTCTTCTAGCCAGCCCTAGGGTTTCCAATCTGAATACACTGGCCTCATACAATGTACCACTCTCAGGCACTCGAGCATCTTTGACGCTGCATGCAAACTTATGTGTACTACATAAGTCCTACATCACCACAACTATGGTGGTACGGCCCGTAC
This sequence comes from Triturus cristatus, assembly GCF_964204655.1. Lineage (NCBI taxonomy): Eukaryota > Metazoa > Chordata > Amphibia > Caudata > Salamandridae > Triturus > Triturus cristatus. The sequence goes on from NC_140594.1 coordinate 37,751,007, forward strand.
CCATGCTCTGAGGGCGTGTGTACGGCCCGTACCACTATTGTTTGGGTGACGTAGGGGTACGGCCCGTACCCACGCCCTCAGAGCGTGGGTACGGGTCGTACCACGTGTACCCCTACGCCACCCCAACAATGGTGGTACGGCCCGTACCCACGCTCTGGGGGCCTGGGTACGGCCCGTACCACTATTGTTGGGGTGACGTAGGGGTACGGCCCGTACCCACGCCCCCAGAGCGTGGGTACGGGTCGTACCACGCATACCCCTAAGTCACCCCAACAATGGTGGTACGGGTTTTAACGGATCGGAATCGGCACCTAAATATTGACCCTCAGAATATCATGGTACAAGACATTTGAGGACAGAATATCCAGGGACGAAATATCGAAAGGAACATGCATATAGGGAATAATAGATTTACTATTTCTAACTCCACATCTATGTAATTTGAAAATATATGTAGTGGTCCCCACCAGGCATAGTTAGGTCACCTGTGCCATAAAAAAAGCGTGTTTTGTGTTGCTAGTTAACTTTGGCCCTGCTTGATGAATCTCCTTGAAACTTTACAAAAAGGTGCTAATTTTGACTAGTTTGTGCATGGAAAGACTCAAGAGGATCCACCAAGCGGGGGCCATGAAAAAAGAGGATCCCAAAACGCAAATTCCCCATGCATTTTCCATAGACTTCTTCAAGATGCTCTGCCGCAAAAACTGCTGAACGGAATTACACCAGATTTGGCAGGAAGCTAGATCTCGTCTTCTGATTGATTTTGTTGTGATTCAGTTTAAATCAATTCAGTAGTTTTTGAGAAATTAAGGTCCCTCCTAGAGCCTTTCAAAGGTCCTGGGGACCCCATCCCTCAGGGCCACTACTTACATTAAACGGGGGGGGGCACGCTGCCTCCCTCCCTGAGCCATTAATGGTCTCAGGGGACCCCATCCCCTTGGACTAGCTCAATTTCTTGTGCCCCACGGAGCCAACCCCAACAGTTTCCCTGCCCACTCCGGCAGGGAAACGTGTGTTTGCTCCCACCTGGCAGGAGCATTCTCAAAACTCCCACCAAACAGGAGCAAACACAAAGCCTGCTCCCAGTGGGCTTTGAAAATGCTCCCACGGGCTAGGATCAGATGTGATCTGGTCATCAGTGTGGGCAGGGAAACAGATCAACAGATTTCTCTCGTCTGGAGGGAGCAGCATAAATAGCTGCTTCCTCGGGCGGGAGCAATGCTGGCTCCTGCAGCATGTGGGAAGCCAGATGTGGCTGTCATGGCCCTGGGGGTCCACCCACAAGCCCAAAGATGATAGGTGCCCTTTTCAAGGCTCAGGAAAGGCCTCCCTTCCCATAACAGATTGTGCCCCAGGGGTAGGGCCCTGGGGACCAACAAACAGTCAGGGAGAGGGGCCTCATGGCCCCTTCCCCTTTAAAAAACATTGCCCTGGGGGATGGGGTCCCAAGGGCCTTTTACAGGCTTGGGGAGAGGGACTGTGCAGTGTAGTGTCTTGCAAATTAGAAATCATGGAACCCTTTTGGTTCCAGATGGACGTAGAAGTGTGGCAAAAGTGTTAGAGCGTAATGCACTGAAGGTTGGTTTTAGAATGTTGAGTTCGCAGTTACATGCATTTAAAAAACATTGCCCTGGGGGATGGGGTCCCAAGGGCCTTTTACAGGCTTGGGGAGAGGGACTGTGCAGTGTAGTGTCTTGCAAATTAGAAATCATGGAACCCTTTTGGTTCCAGATGGACATAGAAGTGTGGCAAAAGTGTTAGAGCGTAATGCACTGAAGGTTGGTTTTAGAATGTTGAGTTCGCAGTTACATGCAGAAGAATAAAGCAGTGTATTACTAAACTTTTTGTGTGGCAAAGTCCTTTGCGGGTACCCAGGCTGGGGAGGACACTACAACTGGCGAAGAGTTATGGGACAAATAACTGGAATATTGACAGTGCTCTCCCAGAGTTTGCCGTGGTCCAAGCAAACTGCTCGTGCATGCCACGTGTGTTACAGTTGAAATCGAAGTTAAGAACTGATGCTTAACGCATGTGGACGTAAAGTGCATCTTCAGCTGCCATAAAGAAAATAAATATTACATAAACGCTACAAAGAAATATTCATATCGATGACTGAGATCCTGCTGGTCAGATCATACGTAAAGGTACCGTACTGCTATGCAACATACAATCATATGTAACCCAGAGTGTGCACGCTAAAGGCAGATACAACCAGCTTTTCAAAGAGCAGCTATTAAAAATCACAAAGTGCAAGATAACATTACAGTTAAAAGGTGGTGAAGACAAAGAGCGTGCAAAAAGACGCCTAACAATAAAACAGTTATTTACTCACCAGAACCTGAGTAAAGTGAGCCAGTACGACCTCAGTGGCAGGTGCCCGCAGCCCAGAAAAAGGACAAGGGTTGTGCTTACCAAAATGGTGACAATATAAAGCGACTGAAGATAACTTGGGAACTGTGGAAGGCTGAGAGAATGGAGGTCAAAATTGAGGATGGTTTTCTAAAAGTATTCAAGGTTGATCGGTGTCTAAATTACCATCACACAGTTCTTCTGTATCAATGCCAAGTGAGAGAGAATCAAATGATGGTGCCATGTTGATGTTTACCCCAGCAAAGCATGCGCATGTAGGGCTGGCTGATTGTAAAGAAAAATGTCAGTCAAAGAAAAATCGAAAATTCGAATGCACCAAAGTCATTCAAACATTGTCCTATAATTACAGTGAAAGTTAATGGTTGTTCGATACCTTTCATTATCAACAGTGGTGCATCAATAAACATTATGCCAGAGGAGAAATACAGTGAATTATCTCCTTTTCAGCAAGTTACTCCATTGAAAACCAAAGTATATACGTGGGCTGCCTCGACACCCTTAAAAAGTGAAGGTTCATATGTAGCGGCAATGAAACATAAGAAAACGAAGGTACAAGCACCCATCCATGTGCTTTAGGGCACAGCGTCCCGTGCCTGTCTCCTCACTTTCATCATAGCAGCTGATATGCAACTGATTTCTGTGAATTACAACATGAATGCTCACCGCGAAATAGTAAGCCAGTTTCGGTTGTTATTTCATGGTTTGGGAAAACTTAAGTTCATAAAAGTGAAGTAGCGTATTAATGAGGACAGCCATCATGTTGCTCAAAGACATAGACAAATTGCTTTTCATTTGCAAGAGGCTGTTGAGGAAAAACTTAAATCATTACTTAAGCATAATATTATTGAGCGTTCTACTGGTCCAATGCCATGGGTTTCTCCCATAGTAGTAGTGCCCAAAAAGGACAGTAAAGGAGCTTTATGCATATGCGCTGACATGCATCAAGCTAGCAAGGAAACTGAATGAGAACAACATCCAGGTCGACACATTAGTTGCATGAAAACACAATTAAATTGTGCAAAGGTTTTCTTGTCTTGATTTAAATAAAGTTTTTATTTTTTATTTTGACAACAAACTTTATTGGCATTTTAAGGACACCGGGGAACTCATCCCCATACATGGTACAAAAACGGATATAGGAAGAGTGAGAATTGGTATCCCTGTTCGGCCCCCCCCTGGTCTGCGGAACATCAGACCCACAACCCCTCCCCCCCTCCCGCACATCACACCTACCCACAGCCCAGCATGTACGTTTAACATTTCCCATCAGTTTCTGTTCCATATTCTGGTTACCCTCCTGCAGCTCAAAGTTCTCGGGGCCTCGGAGGAGTGACTACCGGGGCTCTGATCAGTCTCTCTATTGGGTCCAATGTCTCTGCGCCCGCACGTACGGATAATACGATGCCCCGATATCGTGCCCATCTCTGCCAGACTTTACTATGCTTGTTCGGACATAAATAAAGGTTTTTCATCAGTTAGAACTCGAAGAAGATTGCAGGTACATTCCAACTTTTTCTACATATGTTGGTCTGTTTTTAAACGAAAGACTACATTTTGGTGTGTCATCCGCTCTAGAACTGTTTCAAAGATATCATTCGATGTATCAAACAGCCTGTCATGAATGCATTCAATGCAAACACAAGGTGATGATGGTCAGGGGGCTGAAACTTTTCAGACACTCACCCCCAGTCACAAATCTGGGTTGAATCCATCATCATTCTTTAGCTCATTTCACCACCTCAGTTCAGACCCAGATATATGCAAATCACTCTTGACTCTGTGCCTCATGGGAACAGTCCAGCCCAAACTGCCAAGCCAGGTCTTCCCTGAACCGGAAACAAGCATCCTGGGACCGGTTTCCGGGTAACACCCCTCATCAGCCATGCTAGCTTGAATCCAGTGGCAAAGTGAGCAAGGGTCCCACGTCTGGGCATTCCCTGCCAACTTAGGATGAACAAAGCAAACATAAGGAGATGATGGACGGAGTGCTGAAACTTTTCAGACACTCACCCCCAGTCACAAATCTGGGTTGAATCCATCATCGTTCTTTAGCTCACTTCACCACCTCAGTTCAGACCCAGCTATATGCAAATCAGTTTTGACCCTGTGCCTCATGGGAACAGTCCAGACTGAACTGCCAATCCATATAGTTTCTGATTGGGGTATGACACCAGATGCTTCTAAAGCCTAAGTGCTGTCAAATGCTGATCACCTGCAAGATTTATCTATAGTGCGTTTATTTCTTGGCATGGCAAGTTACTGTTCCAGATACGTACAAGACTTTGCCACGCAGCAAGGAGGAGCCAGGGGTGGTTAGCCCCGGGCGGCATGAGTTTTGGAGGCAGCAGCCTCCTCCCGCTCCTACCTGCCATCTCGGGGGCGGCTATTGCCCCCCACCTGCTCGGTTTTCGCCACCGAATCTCATCAGCACCCCCGGTCTTCAATGGGGCTGCGGCGGGGCAGCAAAAGCAGGGACCACCACAGGCGGCCATAAGGCTAGCTACGCCACTGTGTAGGCGTTCCTTTGATTCCATTGAGAGGCTTGACTAACAAATGTATTTCCTTTCATTAGTCACATGAATTTAAGAAAAGTTTCAAGAAAATTAAACAAGCCATTGAGAGCGCTATAGAAATGGCATATTTCAATCCGAAGCTTCATACAGAGGTTGTTGTTGACGCTAGCCCAGTCGAGTTAGGTGCTACCCTGGCACAGCACAGTGGACGTCTGAATGCTCGAAGGCATATTGTGGCATATGGAAGTAGAAGGGTATCCCAAGCAGAACGTGCTTACCCACAACCTGAGAAAGAAAGCTTAGCTGTGGTATGGGCTTGTGAAGATTTCCATGGCTTCGTGTATGGAAAACCTTTTACATTAGTAACTGATCACCAAGCTTCACTGACTATATTAGGATTTCTAAAGGCTAAAATGCCTCCTTGCATTGAACAGCGGGGACTACGGCTATTAGAGAATGATTATACCACTGTGCATCACCCAGGGAAGGATCAGAACCCCAGCTGACTACTTTTCCAGAGCGGGAGGCACTGACGATTGGTTTTAGAATGTTGAGTTTGCAGTTACATGCAAAAGAATAAAAATGTGTATTACTAAGCTACATGTGTGGCATTGTCCTCTCCGGACACCCAGGCTGGGAGGATGCTAAACGCATATCTCCATATTAATTTATGTTAAAAAAGCCCTAACAATTCACTGAAAATAACTAAAGTTAAAGTAACATTATAGTTAGGTGTGATAGAATGATCTGTTTTTGTTTTTAAAAAACCTTAGAAATTCACTGAAACATCCAAAGGTTAAAGTAATACTATAGTTAGGTGAATATGTCAATGACAACATTAACATTTTGAAATAAAAAAAAACAGAAAGTCACCAGTTATAGTTAGCAGAGCTAACTGTAACTTGCGCCCCAGCCATGCACTGCTTATGACCTGACATATTACATCACTCATGACATCACTGACGACATCTCAAAAGATAAAAACCTTAGGCATTCACAGAAAAAGCAAACGTTGAAGTAATGTTATAGTTAGTTGAAAATTTCAGTGACAATGTAACCCATTAAAGTAAAGAAAATTACAGAAATTTACCAGTTATATTTATCTCTAGTAGCTTCAGCTCATAACATCACTACAACATCTGAATTGACATCATTGATGATTAGACTGTGCTCAGGAAGGGCGCAAGTTGTAGTTACTTTAGGGCATGAGTTAAAGTCACTAGATATAAGTTTAAGTAGTGAATTTCCGTGTTTTATTTTAGTTTAAAATGTTACGTAGTCACTGAAATTTTCACCTAGCTAGAACGTTACTTTGACCTTTGTTTTTATCAGTGAATATATATATTATATATACAGCTTAGGTACAAATATGTGGAGTTGGGATTAAACAATCTATACTTACCTATCGAATTTTAACATTTGATATTTTGTTTGCGATATTTTGTTCTATTGATATTATGGTTTAGATAATTTGGTTGCACACCAAGCCAAATAATATGTTGTATTACTTTGTGCTCTGCACCAGCATCTAGATGCTAAGAGATAGGTAGCTTGAGGGAGAAGTTATCAAATTGTTAATGCATGATAGGCTTGTGGATGATATCATCAAAATAGTGACTAAAACATTTAATAACAACCTCAATGAATACAAATAAACACAGGGCAGTGTCTTTGCTTCTGCGGGTGGTCATTTGTCACTCCAAGATGGAGGCTCTGCACAAGATGACTTGGAATCTACAAAGTATGCTGGGGGAATATGTCATTGTGTGAGAACTCTTCTCTAGAATCATCAACTGCTAACTTTCAGACACAAACTAAAAGATGTGAAACAAGTGCCTGCTTATAGCAGACTTACAATCACACAGCAGAACATGCGCATGCCTCTGTGGAAACAAGTGTGGCGAACAATGTGCACACATCCCAAACATACGGCAAAGCAATCATGGCTCCCAATGTAGGATTTTTTAAACAGTGCCCTGATATCTGAACAACAGCGGCCATATTTGATAATGAACGCACACTGCTAAGGGTCCTTGTGAACGGTGTGCCCCCCTGAGTGTGCTCAAAGGATCCATCCTCCACTAGGTGCCTCAGTTATGCCGTGCTCGCTCCGCCTGTGCCAGCTCTGCCGCATAAAGTGAGGCCTGCTGCTTCCCCTGGTTTGTGTGTGGATCCAACCTGAGATTCCAGTCCATTTAAGGTACATCAACATCACAACTGCTCTAAAACTCCCTCCCTGTAGGGTGGGTAGCACAGGTGAAGAGGGGCTGCTTCCTAAGCAACATGGGACATGATGTAACATAACGTGTATTTGTACAGTGCATGTTCATCCAGAACCTCTTGGTGCCAAGTAACAGATGCTCATGGATACCCAACTCAATGGTGCTCATTTTATCGACCTCAGAAGGATGAAAGGCTGAGTAGACCCATCAGGATTTGAACCTGTGACCATGAGGTCAAACACTGGCCAGTACAGTGGACAGCATTAGTCCAATGAGGGCTGCCTCCACAGCATAATGAACTCCCTTCTAGCCCTGAAAGAAAACCCCACACCCCCATCCAGGAAACGCCACGATGGTGTACCAGGTCAATCTGGTGTAGAAGTGGTTTATGGAATGGGTCACCGGGTGACTCCGCAAAGGGAACCCTCTTGCGGCTCCAAGTGAACCCTTTGGTAGACCCGCTCCGGCTGCCTGATGCTGCCAGGACTGTCGATTGAAACAACCTGTGTGCCACCCAAGGAGCAGACTCAACAACCATGAGGGATTCAGAAAAACAGAATGCTGAGATTTCAAAACAGATGGTCATACCATACCCATTCACATAGGCGTGAATTGAAGAAAATACTTTTTCATGGCCAAGAAGGTACATAAACCTCTGCCAAGCGTTGAGGTGATACATTGCAGCAGTTTTCTCATCCCATGAGAGCTCTGATTACAGGACGCTTTGGTTCTATTGAGACTCATATTATGCCAGTGTTCGGAATGTATTGGATTCTTGAATCTACTTTGGAAATCCCTCTCTCTCAGGAAGTGGTGTCTCTAGAGGGGTGTCAGATGGGGCCCTTCACCAGCTCCATATACTCTGCCCTCCCACCCCCCTCCCATGGCAACACAACCACAGCTGCTGAATTTGCTGTGAGGCGACAAACAAGAGACACACTGTTACCTAAAACACACACTTTGTTCAACCACATTTCACCATTGTTTGAGGTAATAGATTTACATTTGCGGACAATCTATACATTTGACTTTGTACGTACGTGTGTGTATATATAGATATACATGCATGTGCATACAAAGTCAGGTTCAAAAACTTTAAGCAATATATATTATTTTTACACACACAGCACACCCTCTTTATGGTCGCCCTTATGGCCCCGCCTGTTTTATCTATGGCCTAGTCCCATCCCCGCCCACCCCTTCCAGCTCCCCAATCACTTCCATAAACACCACTGCTGCCAGGCCTCTGAATATTCCTCGGCTGTGTGTGCCAGGCCTCAGTTAGAGCAGTGTTTATACCATGATGTATCCATGGATGCCAGGGCTCTGAATATTCCCCGGCTGTGTGTGCCAGGCCTCTGTTAGAGCAGTGTTTATACCATGATGTATCCATGGATGCCAGGTCTCTGAATATTCCTCGGCTGTGTGTGCCAAGCCGCTGTTTAAAGCGGTGTTTAGAACATGATGGATACAGGGATGCCAGGCCTCTGAATATTCCTCGGCTGTGTGTGCCAGGCCTCTGTTAGAGCTGTGTTTAGAACATGATGGATACAGAGGTGCCAGGCCTCTGAATATTCCTCGGCTGTGTGTGCCAGGCCTCTGTTAGAGCAGCGTTTATACCATGATGGATACAGAGATGCCAGGCCTCTGAATATTTCTCGGCTGTGTGTGCCAGGCCTCTGTTTAGAGCAGTGTTTATACCATGATGGAGACAGGGATGACAGGCCTCTGAATATTCCTCGGCTGTGTGTGCTTGGCCTCTGTTAGAGCAGTGTTTGTACCATGATGGAGACAGAGATGCCAGGCCTCTGAATATGCCTCGGCTGTGTGTGCCAGGCCGCTGTTTTGAGCGGTGTTAAGAACATGATGGATACAGGGATGCCATGCCTCTGAATATTCCTCAGCTGTGTGTGCCAGGCCACTGTTTAGAGCGGTGTTTAGAACATGATGGCTACAGGGATGCCATGTCTCTGAACATTCCTCGGCTGTGTGTGCCAGGCCTCTGTTGGAGAAGTGTTGAGAACATGATGGAGACAGGCAGGACAGGACTCTGAACATTCCTCGGCTGTGTGTGCCAGGCCTCTGCTTAGAGCTGTGTTTAGAACATGATGGAGACAGGGATGCCAGGCCTCTGAACATTCCTTGGCTGTGTGTGCCAGGCCTCTGTTGAGAGCAGTGTTTATACCATGATGGACACAGGGATGCCAGGCCTCTGAATATTCCTCGGCTGTGTGTGCCAGGCCTCTGTTAGAGCAGTGTTTAGAACATGATGGAGACAGGGATGCCAGGCCTCTGAACATTCCTCGGCTGTGTGTGCCAGGCCTCTGTTAGAGCTGTGTTTAGAACATGATGGAGACAGGGATGCCAGGCCTCTGAACATTCCTCGTCTGTGTGTGCCAGGCCTCTTTTGAGAGCAGTGTTTATACCATGATGGATACAGGGATGCCAGGCCTCTGAATATTCCTCGGCTGTGTGTGCCAGGCCTCTGTTAGAGCAGTGTTTGTACCATGATGGAGACAGAGATGCCAGGCCTCTGAATATGCCTCGGCTGTGTGCCAGGCCGCTGTTTAGAGTGGTGTTTAGAACATGATGGATACAGGGATGTCAGGCCTCTGAATATTCCTCGGCTGTGTGTGCCAGGCCTCTGTTGGAGCAGTGTTGAGAACATGATGGAGACAGGGATGCCAGGCCTCTGAACATTCCTCGGCTGTGTGTGCCAGGCCTCTGTTGAGAGCAGTGTTTATGCCATGATGGATACAGAGATGCCAGGACTCTGAACATTCCTCGGCTGTGTGTGCCAGGCCTCTGCTTAGATCTGTGTTTAGAACATGATGGATACAGAGATGCCAGGCCTCTGAACATTCCTCGTCTGTGTGTGCCAGGCCTCTGCTTAGAGCTGTGTTTAGAACATGATGGAGACAGGGATGCCAGGCCTCTGAACATTCCTCGGCTGTGTGTGCCAGTCCTCTTTTGAGAGCAGTGTTTATACCATGATGGATACAGGGATGCCAGGCCTCTGAGTTTTCCTCAGCTGTGTGTGCCAGGCCTCTGTTTGGAGCAGTGTTTATACCATGATGGACACAGAGATGCCAGGCCTCTGAACATTCCTTGGCTGTGTGTGCCAGGCCTCTGTTTAGAGCAGTGTTTATACCATGATGGACACAGAGATGCCAGGCCTCTGAATATTTCTTGGCTGTGTGTGCCAGGCCACTGTTTAGAGCGGTGTTAAGAACATGATGGATACAGGGATGCCATGCCTCTGAATATTCCTCAGCTGTGTGTGCCAGGCCACTGTTTAGAGCGGTGTTTAGAACATGATGGCTACAGGGATGCCAGGCCTCTGAATATTCCTCGGCTGTGTGTGCCAGGCCTATGTTAGAGCAGTGTTTATACCATGATGGATACAGGGATGCCAGGCCTCTTAATATTCCTCAGCTGTGTGTGCCAGGCCTCTGTTTAGAGCAGTGTTTATACCATGATGGACACAGAGATGCCAGGCCTCTGAACATTCCTCGGCTGTGTGTGCCAGGCCTCTGTTAGAGCAGTGTTTAGAACATGATGGAGACAGGGATGCCAGGCCTCTGAACATTCCTCGGCTGTGTGTGCCAGGCCTCTTTTGAGAGCAGTGTTTATACCATGATGGATACAGGGATGCCAGGCCTCTGAATATTCCTCGGCTGTGTGTGCCAGGCCTCTGTTAGAGCAGTGTTTGTACCATGATGGAGACAGAGATGCCAGGCCTCTGAATATGCCTCGGCTGTGTGCCAGGCCGCTGTTTAGAGTGGTGTTTAGAACATGATGGATACAGGGATGCCATGCCTCTGAATATTACTCGGCTGTGTGTGCCAGGCCACTGTTTAGAGCGGTGTTTAGAACATGATGGATACAGAGATGTCAGGCCTCTGAATATTCCCCGGCTGTGTGTGCCAGGCCTCTTTTGGAGCAGTGTTGAGAACATGATGGAGACAGGGATGCCAGGCCTCTGAACATTCCTCGGCTGTGTGTGCCAGGCCTCTGTTGAGAGCAGTGTTTATGCCATGATGGATACAGAGATGCCAGGACTCTGAACATTCCTCGGCTGTGTGTGTCAGGCCTCTGCTTAGAGCTGTGTTTAGAACATGATGGATACAGAGATGCCAGGCCACTGAACATTCCTCGGCTGTGTGTGCCAGGCCTCTGCTTAGAGCTGTGTTTAGAACATGATGGAGACAGGGATGCCAGGCCTCTGAACATTCCTCGGCTGTGTGTGCCAGTCCTCTTTTGAGAGCAGTGTTTATACCATGATGGATACATGGATGCCAGACCTCTGAATATTCCTCTGCTGTGTGTGCCAGGCCTCTGTTAGAGCAGTGTTTATACCATGATGGATACAGGGATGCCAGGCCTCTGAGTTTTCCTCAGCTGTGTGTGCCAGGCCTCTGTTTGGAGCAGTGTTTATACCATGATGGACACAGAGATGCCAGGCCTCTGAACATTCCTTGGCTGTGTGTGCCAGGCCTCTGTTTAGAGCAGTGTTTATACCATGATGGACACAGAGATGCCAGGCCTCTGAATATTTCTTGGCTGTGTGTGCCAGACCTCTGTTAGAGCAGTGTTTATACCATGATGGATACAGGGATGCCAGGCCTCTGAATATTCCTCAACTGTGTGTGCCAGCCCTCTGTTAGAGCAGTGTTTAGAACATGATGTATCCATCGATGCCAGGCCTCTGAATATTCCTCGGCTGTGTGTGCCAGGCCTCTGTTAGAGCAGTGTTTATACCATGATGGAAACAGGGATGCCAGGCCTCTGAACATTCCTCGGCTGTGTGTGCCAGGCCTCTGTTAGAGCTGTGTTTAGAACATGATGGAGACAGGGATGCCAGGCCTCTGAACATTCCTCGTCTGTGTGTGCCAGGCCTCTTTTGAGAGCAGTGTTTATACCATGATGGAGACAGAGATGCCAGGCCTCTGAATATGCCTCGGCTGTGTGCCAGGCCGCTGTTTAGAGTGGTGTTTAGAACATGATGGATACAGGGATGCCATGCCTCTGAATATTACTCGGCTGTGTGTGCCAGGCCACTGTTTAGAGCGGTGTTTATACCATGATGGATACAGAGATGTCAGGCCTCTGAATATTCCTCGGCTGTGTGTGCCAGGCCTCTGTTGGAGCAGTGTTGAGAACATGATGGAGACAGGGATGCCAGGCCTCTGAACATTCCTCGGCTGTGTGTGCCAGGCCTCTGTTGAGAGCAGTGTTTATGCCATGATGGATACAGAGATGCCAGGACTCTGAACATTCCTCGGCTGTGTGTGCCAGGCCTCTGCTTAGATCTGTGTTTAGAACATGATGGATACAGAGATGCCAGGCCTCTGAACATTCCTCGTCTGTGTGTGCCAGGCCTCTGCTTAGAGCTGTGTTTAGAACATGATGGAGACAGGGATGCCAGGCCTCTGAACATTCCTCGGCTGTGTGTGCCAGTCCTCTTTTGAGAGCAGTGTTTATACCATGATGGATACAGGGATGCCAGGCCTCTGAATATTCCTCTGCTGTGTGTGCCAGGCCTCTGTTAGAGCAGTGTTTATACCATGATGGATACAGGGATGCCAGGCCTCTGAGTTTTCCTCAGCTGTGTGTGCCAGGCCTCTGTTTGGAGCAGTGTTTATACCATGATGGACACAGAGATGCCAGGCCTCTGAACATTCCTTGGCTGTGTGTGCCAGGCCTCTGTTTAGAGCAGTGTTTATACCATGATGGATACAGGGATGCCAGGCCTCTGAATATTTCTTGGCTGTGTGTGCCAGGCCACTGTTTAGAGCGGTGTTAAGAACATGATGGATACAGGGATGCCATGCCTCTGAATATTCCTCAGCTGTGTGTGCCAGGCCACTGTTTAGAGCGGTGTTTAGAACATGATGGCTACAGGGATGCCAGGCCTCTTAATATTCCTCAGCTGTGTGTGCCAGGCCTCTGTTTAGAGCAGTGTTTATACCATGATGGACACAGAGATGCCAGGCCTCTGAACATTCCTCGGCTGTGTGTGCCAGGCCTCTGTTAGAGCAGTGTTTAGAACATGATGGAGACAGGGATGCCAGGCCTCTGAACATTCCTCGGCTGTGTGTGCCAGGCCTCTTTTGAGAGCAGTGTTTATACCATGATGGATACAGGGATGCCAGGCCTCTGAATATTCCTCGGCTGTGTGTGCCAGGCCTCTGTTAGAGCAGTGTTTGTACCATGATGGAGACAGAGATGCCAGGCCTCTGAATATGCCTCAGCTGTGTGTGCCAGGCCGCTGTTTAGAGTGGTGTTTAGAACATGATGGCTACAGGGATGCCAGGCCTCTGAATATTACTCGGCTGTGTGTGCCAGGCCACTGTTTAGAGCGGTGTTTAGAACATGATGGATACAGAGATGTCAGGCCTCTGAATATTCCCCGGCTGTGTGTGCCAGGCCTCTTTTGGAGCAGTGTTGAGAACATGATGGAGACAGGGATGCCAGGCCTCTGAACATTCCTCGGCTGTGTGTGCCAGGCCTCTGTTGAGAGCAGTGTTTATGCCATGATGGATACAGAGATGCCAGGACTCTGAACATTCCTCGGCTGTGTGTGTCAGGCCTCTGCTTAGAGCTGTGTTTAGAACATGATGGATACAAAGATGCCAGGCCACTGAACATTCCTCGGCTGTGTGTGCCAGGCCTCTGCTTAGAGCTGTGTTTAGAACATGATGGAGACAGGGATGCCAGGCCTCTGAACATTCCTCGGCTGTGTGTGCCAGTCCTCTTTTGAGAGCAGTGTTTATACCATGATGGATACATGGATGCCAGACCTCTGAATATTCCTCTGCTGTGTGTGCCAGGCCTCTGTTAGAGCAGTGTTTATACCATGATGGATACAGGGATGCCAGGCCTCTGAGTTTTCCTCAGCTGTGTGTGCCAGGCCTCTGTTTGGAGCAGTGTTTATACCATGATGGACACAGAGATGCCAGGCCTCTGAACATTCCTTGGCTGTGTGTGCCAGGCCTCTGTTTAGAGCAGTGTTTATACCATGATGGACACAGAGATGCCAGGCCTCTGAATATTTCTTGGCTGTGTGTGCCAGACCTCTGTTAGAGCAGTGTTTATACCATGATGGATACAGGGATGCCAGGCCTCTGAATATTCCTCAACTGTGTGTGCCAGCCCTCTGTTAGAGCAGTGTTTAGAACATGATGTATCCATCGATGCCAGGCCTCTGAATATTCCTCGGCTGTGTGTGCCAGGCCTCTGTTAGAGCAGTGTTTATACCATGATGGAAACAGGGATGCCAGGCCTCTGAACATTCCTCGGCTGTGTGTGCCAGGCCTCTGTTAGAGCTGTGTTTAGAACATGATGGAGACAGGGATGCCAGGCCTCTGAACATTCCTCGTCTGTGTGTGCCAGGCCTCTTTTGAGAGCAGTGTTTATACCATGATGGAGACAGAGATGCCAGGCCTCTGAATATGCCTCGGCTGTGTGCCAGGCCGCTGTTTAGAGTGGTGTTTAGAACATGATGGATACAGGGATGCCATGCCTCTGAATATTACTCGGCTGTGTGTGCCAGGCCACTGTTTAGAGCGGTGTTTAGAACATGATGGATACAGAGATGTCAGGCCTCTGAATATTCCTCGGCTGTGTGCCAGGCCGCTGTTTAGAGTGGTGTTTAGAACATGATGGATACAGGGATGCCAGGCCTCTGAATATTACTCGGCTGTGTGTGCCAGGCCACTGTTTAGAGCGGTGTTTAGAACATGATGGATACAGAGATGTCAGGCCTCTGAATATTCCTCGGCTGTGTGTGCCAGGCCTCTGTTGGAGCAGTGTTGAGAACATGATGGAGACAGGGATGCCAGGCCTCTGAACATTCCTCGGCTGTGTGTGCCAGGCCTCTGTTGAGAGCAGTGTTTATGCCATGATGGATACAGAGATGCCAGGACTCTGAACATTCCTCGGCTGTGTGTGCCAGGCCTCTGCTTAGATCTGTGTTTAGAACATGATGGATACAGAGATGCCAGGCCTCTGAACATTCCTCGTCTGTGTGTGCCAGGCCTCTGCTTAGAGCTGTGTTTAGAACATGATGGAGACAGGGATGCCAGGCCTCTGAACATTCCTCGGCTGTGTGTGCCAGTCCTCTTTTGAGAGCAGTGTTTATACCATGATGGATACAGGGATGCCAGGCCTCTGAATATTCCTCTGCTGTGTGTGCCAGGCCTCTGTTAGAGCAGTGTTTATACCATGATGGATACAGGGATGCCAGGCCTCTGAGTTTTCCTCAGCTGTGTTGTTGTAAATTAAGGCAGAATGTGATTAAGCATTTACTGAAAACATTAATGCTTCCCTTTTATCGTGTTTTCCTCATTATGTTGGCCGAAGTCCGGACTCCATTTGTATTGACATGCTGCCATGTGTTCACCACGAGGAGAGTCCGACCTCTGTGTTAGTTGCTCTTGTAATCTGCCTAGCAACAGTTTATAAATAGCTCTCTCTTGTCCGTCTGGCGCATGCCCAGACTTGACCACATCTGTTATAATTAGCTTTGCTTGACCATGTGTTTTCGCGGGCCCAAAAAGCGTGTTGGCTCCGCCCATGTATTGATTCGGTATCGAGAATGACCCTAAATGGTAATGTTCTTCAACTCTGTGGTATCCACCCACCATGAGCCCCTTTGCTGTGTATAAAAGGGGACTGTGTATGCAAGTTCTTTGTGCTACTCCTTGCAATACTGAAGAGTGTTGTGTGGATTTGTAGGACCACCCTTAAGGGTTAATAAACGTTGTTTTTGTACTTTGCAGTTTCCGTGCCAACTTCCTTATAGATTTCGTTACAGAAGAGCGAACCCTTGTCTCTTGCGGGCCTAGCTGGGGCTTGTATTCATCAATTGGCGCCCGTCACGTGGGGCTCATCGGCGACTCGGATGCTCGAAGGATTGGTCGCGACGAAGGTGAGGAGTTTGGCCGGGGACGTGATCACTGCCAGCGGCGTCTTAGCCCTGGCATCCCGAGGTTTTTCTTCCTTCCCTTCCGAGCTGACCGTCTGGGTGGCGCCGGTCATCGACTGAGACCTCTTCTGTCGGTCCTGCCGTGAGAGCCGTTTGGGCGATTGTGGAGCTTGGCAGTTGGAACCTGGACTCTTGATTGGTAAGAACCGTTGTACGGTACTTGCTCCGAGTTTTGAAGCCTGGTCTGGCTATTTGAGTTTGATTGATGGTGACTAGTCATATTTTGAATTTGTCTTTGTGAAAATATATGCGTTGCAACACATATAGGCAGGTAATGTGGAGAAATTTCTCCGGAGCTGTGTAAACTTTGAACGGCGCAACGATTAAGTGCCATTTTTTCTTGATAATACTGCATATTTTGCATTATTCCTAGCATGCCTGCTTTTAGCGCACTTCGTAAGTGGTGCTGCTGTCTTGGAAACCGGTTGAACCTCGAGGAATCTGCTCCAGCTCCCCCAGAGGGGACTCCTAATAGGGATATGTACGTGAAGCATGGTCTTTCTTCCATAATGTACAGCACGTTATGGAGGAAATATACGAGGAAGGATCCTGAGTTGCGATGGCCTTTGTATGGATCGTTTGATATACGTAAGATTGAGTATGTGGAACAGTGTATGTGTAAGCGACGTGCTCGTCAGGATATGTTTGAGTGTGTGCGATTATGGGTGAAGGAAGTGCGTGAGCGAGAGAAACGTGAGAAAGCGCTGTTTGATAAGGAGCAACGAAAGAATGATCATGTGCGAGCGCAGGAAGCGAAGCGTCGGGAGGACAAAGAGCAAACGGACAGACAAGAGAAAGAGCGTAGGCTACAAGTGTCGGGTCAATATGTTGTTCGTCAGCCACTTTATCCTGTCCTTAATAATCCTGATGACGATTTTTATTTACTAGATCGCTCTCCGCCCCCTTATGTTGGCGCATCTGCTCCGCGGCCGCAAGATTCTGGCCCGGCTTCGGGTAAGGTCGACACGCGGTCCATGTTATCGACCGAGCACATGGCTGATCTTCGGAAACTTTCCCTCCGTGCACTTAAGGGCAAGATGTCTAAGGATGAGTTGTTCCATACTTGGGGGTCGTGGCAAGATAGTGTGGTAAATATTCTTTTACCTAGACTGAATTTCATACGGAATCTAAAATAAAGTAAAATAGCTCAGAATAATAAGAGGCAGAATCCGTGGTATAAGAGGTTTTCTGAATGAGCTTTATTCCAAAATGGCCGACTCGAGTGGCGGCCTTCAGGTTCCGTCACCACGAGGGTTCAGGAAGTGAAGTACAATACTTTATTGACAAGAAGTAACTTTTATAGGTCATACATTACAATGAAACGAATGTAGAGGGTGTAACAATTGATAAGAGAAATGACATAGTAAATACGTAATCGAAACTAGGCGTAATAATGAGCAAGAAGAAACATGATTGGCTCTGATTATCACACATAGGTGGATCTATAAGATAATACTTAACATAGATGCGCGCGCAGCAGCATGACGTGTAATTGACGTGCAACTAGGGGGTGAAGGGGACTTGACATTTAGCTCTACATGTGGAGACGAAAAGTCTGGGGGGTCAAGTCAACCTAATCCCAAATCATATCTAACATCCTATGTTTAGAGAACTATGTTATCCACAAGGAAGGACTCTCGGACAGAATCTATTCTATACTGACTGTGCGTGTGTGTACAAGCGTCTAAATGTCTACACTGAATGCGAGAGGATGGGAATATTCCATGGTGACAGGGCTATGAATTACTTGCATGAGGATGGAAAGGCCGAGTCCTTTGCTTGGGAGCTAAAGGAAATGTTTACCTAAATCACTAGACAGGAATGCATCGGCTGAAAAGCAAAGTAGATAATTCGAAGGTGAAATACAGCTTCTTGGCAGGCAGGCGAAACTGGCCGAGGCAGGCACCGTTAGCTGCACAGGGAGTAGGACAAAGTTCATGGATACAGATGCGAGCTCAAGCTGAAGCTGTCAGAGACAGAGAGCAGGGAAAGGCTTTGAGGACAGAATCGGGCCTATTCTGCCTGAACTGTAAAAATAGAGTAACTTAGCCATATAAAGTCGGTGGCCTTTCATACTTCATACTCGAATATCCAGCCCATTGATGGCGGATCTGACAGAGAACATGTTGATGGTGGACGCACATATGTTTGCGTCTTGGAAACTGGAACTGGAGGGAACATACATGTACTTGTAACATGCATATAGAATCGTTGGGGTCCAAGATAGGGGACATAACCGATCAGGAAAATCCACATTTCCACATTCCCTCCTTGTCCCCTACTTGCCCTTCAAGAGATATCAATCTTCATTATTCCATCGATTTGCTCATGGAGCATCATTTCTTCTTCCTTCTTCTTCCGGCATTTTGAACGAGAACCTTGATATGGAATGCACGATGTGGCACACAGACCACAAATCGCTGGTCCACATTGCAGGCATAAACAGCAACTGAAGAGCATAAGAAGGCCAATTCCTAGGAAGGATAGAACTCTCCATCCCCAGGCTGATATCACACTCCAAAACCACCCGGACCACGTCCAAGTGCCTGGATTCTCGTGTATCTGGCTCACAATCTTATGAAGGCGTGTTATAGCTTTATATACAGATGGCGAATTTTCTGGTATGAATATGCAGCAGCTGGATCCGATGACCCTGCAAGCTCCGCCCCTATCGGCCAGGATGACGTCAAGAACAAGACGATTCTGAAGAACAACAATTCTCATCGCTTATTGTTCCTCTGTCAGATTGCCTAGGGCGGCTATAGTCTCGTTTACTACAGCTTCAAGAGTCTTGGTTAGTCTACGTATCAGCTTACTATTTGATATTGTACCTATATAGGGAAAGATACCTTTATTGAAATCTACATACTTGTCCCATGCCGTCTCAGTATAATCGACAACTGGGAGATCTCTTCGCTTTCTATTGTGTACTAAATGAACATTTCGATAATAATCAGGAGGAGCTAGGAAAACAGGTGGCAAAAGGAATGCTATGTAACAGGTACCATCCCAATCTAGAGGCAGACGCATATATGCCGTCTGACCACATATAAAGTAAGAATGGCGAGAAGCTCTAAATGAAGATTTACCTCGATCACTATATTCTACTGTAGTAACGCATTGGCTATGGCCCATATATATGGAACCAACTTTTCTTACACATAATTCACCCTTAACTGGAAATACTGACATAGTGGGCAGAATTATTTCAACTTCGGATTTGACATTCAGAATCATAAGATTAGGTGTAAAATTACCTAATTTATACACTTCATTTTCTAGATCAGTTCCTGTTCTACTGGGGTGACCCTCCTTATTAGGGTGACAGACGTTGAATAAAACTAGATTCAGATTTCCCCATATCCAATGTTGTTGATAAACTGCTGTGTCTGGGTCTATGGAATTTAGTAAGCTAAACCATGCTCCACAGGAGCCATTATGTGTGAACGGATGTGGAAAGAAAGGCAGAACTCCTTTGTTATTCTGATAGGGAGGGAGTCGGCCACACACCCAACAATTGGTGGCATTACTAGTCTGATGGGAATGATGCAACATACTAATGAAAGTGTTATTGCGCAGCGCAAGTCTATAAGATAATTCATGTGGTGGTAGGTCACTAAAAGAATGTTCAGCAGCAACATTATAAACATGTCTAGAAATAGGATGATATATGTGCAAAATCACACTCGTAATAATTATTAAAAGACTCAATAAAAACAGAATTAATAATGTCCTCATACAGTAGCTACGCAGTGATTTACAATACGCCTGTCGTTTCAGCATTTCTCGGGTATTTTCTCTACTCAGGTCCAAGGGATACATGTCAGAGACAATTCAACCGCTTCACCTTGGAGAGGACTTAAACAATCAAATTGCTCGACTGTTTGGGCCTAAGCTTTAATTTATAGTTCTGAGAGTCATTCTGTTCAACAAAGGGAAGTTTTGAATCAGTCTGTGAGGGAGTGCAGGGCACAGTGTCTATATCCGAGGATAGTCCATGAAATTTCTTGATGTGGCTGGAATGTATCCAGCCCTTGCGGCCCTCAACTTTCACGGCTGTTCTTGTGGTCAACAGGACTAGCTTGGGTGCCTTCCACCTGGGCTCCAACTGGGTCTTGCGGTCGAAATTCCTCACAAACACCAGATCACCCGGAGCAACGTCATGGGGTTTCACCTCAGTGTTGTCAGGAAAGGCTGCAGCTACCTGTGAACGACAAGATTGTAGTGCAGACATCAAGGAAGCCAAGTAATCTGTTAGCATATCACAATTAACATCAGTTATTTTACGTGGTATAGGCGTCCCCCACATATTTGGTGGTCTTCCGAAGATCACCTCATACGGGGATAGCCCTGTTCGAGAGTGTGCTACCATTCTTATGTAAAATAGTGCAACTGGTAAGGCTACTATCCAGTCAACACCTTTCTCCTTACATATTTTAGATAATCTGATTTTCAAAATTTGATTATGTCGTTCCACGAGACCTGCTGCCTCGGGGTGTCGGACACAGTGGAATTTCCACTGATATCCCAACAAAAGTGAGACATGTTTCATTAATTCGGATGAGAAAGGCTGGCCGTTATCTGAATATATAACACGTGGTAAACCGTACCGTGGGAAGAATTCTCGAACTAACTGTTTGGCAGTAGTCGGGGCCGTGTAATCTGATACTGGGTACGCCTCAGTCCATCGGGAGAGAGCGCAGACAACTACAAGAACATATTTAAATCCTCGACATCGTTCCATCTGGATATAATCCATTTGGAGTACTTCAAAAGGATGATCAGGAGTCTGAAATCCACCCTGTTCTACGGGAACACTTTTTCCTGGGTTGAACTGACAACATATCATACAGGTACGGACTTTTTGTTTAGCTGCTGCTCGTAAATGTTTATTGAACCAAATGTGTTGAATGCTATCTAGCATAGCTTTCTCCCCTAAATGCGCCGGACTGTGAATTGTAGCTATAATGGCTTGGACCATAGAGTCAGGAAGAAACCATACAGATTTCTCCTTCGTCATCCATCCTTGATCTGTCTGGATCCCTCCTAGTTCAGTCCATTTCTTTAATTCTTCTGCAGTAGCATGTGTCTGTATGTCAATTACGTCAAGTGCGGGATCCTTAATTGTCATACACTGTGTTGGTGTCTGAACTATTGGCTTTGTCATGTCGAATGTGCGAGTCTGAGCAGTCTGTTTAGCTGTTCTGTCAGCTAAATCATTGCCTTGAGAAATGATATCAGTAACCTTCGTGTGTGCTTTACATTTCATAATCGATATAGCAGTGGGTAGATGTATTGCGTCTAACAAGGCATGAATGAGGGGACCGTGCTGAATGTGGGCACCATGGGAAGTTAAATAACCTCTCTCTCGCCACAGCACGCCGAAGTCGTGTACAACTCCGAATGCATAACGTGAGTCAGTGTATACATTAACGTTCTTATTTGTGGCTTGAATACAGGCTTGTGTTAGAGCAATAAGTTCTGCTGCTTGGGCTGACAAAGTATCTATACAGTTTGTCTCAATAACTTCAGTGTCTGTTGTGACTGCATACGCGGCCACTAAATCTCCTGTACTTGTTCTCATGCACGATCCGTCTACATACAACGTCAGGTCTGGATCTAACAATGGAACGTCTGTCAAGTCTTGTCTAGGTTTCGTCTTTATTTCAATAATCTCAACACAATCATGAGCTAGTGGGTCTGTTCCAATTACAGGTAACAGTGTAGCAGGATTCAATGTATTACAACGTCGGATCTCTATGTGTGGCTGAAACAATGTCAGTTCATAACCGGTAAGTCTTGCTATGGTCAAGTGTTGTGTTTGCGTTCGGTTCACAAGAACCTCTACTGCATGTGGTACTTGTACTGTCAATGGATGTCCTAACACTATGGCATCGCTCTGTCTGATTGCTAAAGCTGTTGCTGCCACTGATTTCAGGCACGCAGGCAAAGCCTGAGCTACGGGATCTAATGTACTGGAAAAATAAGCGCATGGCTTGCGTGATCCTGCTTGTTCCTGAGTGAGTACTGACAAGGCAGTACCTTCGCGTTCTGTAACAAAGAGTGTAAAATGTTTGCTATAACATGGTGTTGCTAAAACAGGTGCTTGACATAAAGCTTTCTTTAAGCTTTCAAAAGCTTGTGTATGTTCCTGAGTCCAAGGGAGAACAGTCGATGTGGCTGCCTCCTGTGTGGTTAACTGAATGAGTGGTTTTGCTAGGAATGCATATTGAGGGATCCACTGCCTACAATATGAAGTGAGGCCTATGAAAGCCCGCACCTCCTTTTGTGTCTGGGGTATTGACATGTTAGCAATTAACTGGATGCGATCTGGTGTAAGCTGCCTTCCCTCCTTGGACAGCGAGTGACCAAGATAAATAACTCGCTGGACACAGAATTGCAGCTTAGAAGGAGACACCTTGTGCCCCTTGTCGGCTAGAAAATGTAAAACTGTCAGAGAAGCCTTTTCACATTCGGATTCGCTTCTCGCGGTGATCAGTAGATCATCGACATATTGAAGTAGTGCAGTATTGACTGGCATGTGGATACTGTCAAGTTCTCGTTTCAGTGCTTGGCTGTAGATGCTGGGACTTTCTGTGAATCCTTGGGGAGCGCGTGAGAATTTAAAACTGCGCCCATTTAAACTGAATCCGAACAAATATTGGCTTTCCGGATCTATGGGGACGCTGAAAAAGGCATTCTTGAGATCAATTACAGTAAAGAATGTTGCTTCGGAATCAATTGCTGTCAATAATGATGATATATCGGGGACCACAGGAAATTGTGGCACAATGCACTTGTTTAGTTCACGCAAATCAATAACCAATCGGTATACTGGCGGAGCAGTAGGATCAGTTCGTTTAAGAATCGGAATTATCGGTGAATTACATACATTGGAGTCTGTTTCTACAACTACTCCTTGGGCAATTAGCTCATCAATGATTTTCAGCAAAGCCACTACAGCATCTTGCGGTAACTTGTATTGTCGCATTCGTGGTAGTACCACTCCTGCCTTGAGTGTGACTCGATATGGTGTAATATTCATGCAACCAACATCAGTAGGGCCTTGTGCCCATAGATGTGTAGGTAAAGTCTGTAGTCGGGGATCCATGTCTCTAGACACATAGTGACCTTTAAAATCGCGTAAAAACAACCTTACTCCTTCCGGAGAACAACATATTATGGCTCCTAGGGCTTTCAGAGTTTTAATTCCTAACAGATTTTCTGGGCATGATTTAGTAAGCAATAAATCTGTAGTTCGTGTCAAAGGTCCTATCGTAAGTGGAAGAGGCTGTGATACTTCATTAACAATAGGTTTTCCTGAAAAACCAAGGGAGATATTCTGAGAGCCTGAGAGGGGTGCCCCTGGAACTTCACTACGTTTTATAGTTGTTCGACTTGCCCCTGTATCGAGTAAGAATTTTCTATCTTGACCTAACAATTCACTATGTACATAAGGTCCTTCTTGATCTACAGGAATCTCGATAAGGGGTAAGTCAACTTCCCTCTCTAGGCTGGCTCATGCGTAACGCTGATACTCAGGGTATTCATACTGTGCGGTCTGATACATTTGTCGTGTTGTGGTTTGTGTGGCAGTAGCAGGCAACGGTGGTGCAGCTGGCACAAACTGTATTGGCTGTTGTGCGGCTGGCATGGCCTGGGCGTGCTGCATAGCTCCTTGTTCATTCTGATCCTGTCTGAGTGGCCGTTGTCTTTCTTGTGTTTTACCTATGGCGATATTATGTTTTAAAACTGGACAATCGTGTACGTAATGACCTGGCTTTTTGCAATAATTGCATGTCCCTTTTACCGGTCCTGCTGAATCGGAATGTATCATACCCTTTTTATGTCCTTCCGCTGGTACTGTCTGAGACACTAGCATTTTCATTTTTGTATCTTTCATACGTCTTTGTTCGTGCTCTTGTTCATCTCTAATTCTATTGTGATGATACTGTAACATTTGTAGCATTTGTGACGGAGTGTTACTTTGCCAGGTACTCTCGAATTTCAATATTCTATTCTTTACTGGAGGGAATGCATTTTCTACTAATTTTGTCACAAATAAATGTGGATACGACTCGCTACTTGTTTTTATACCACTATTTATTCCAAAACATTTTTCAAATCGGGCATAATAATCACTTGTGTCTTCATCATGCTTTTGTTTACAGGCTGAGATTGCACCCCAATCTTCCTTTTTCGTAGTTAATAAACGTGGCAGTACTTGTACTAGTAAACCTGGTAATGCTTTAACTTTATCCCCGAGCCCTGAACCTGCAGTTCGGGCCTTTTCTTCCGTTTCTAATGCTGTCCAATCTATCTTTTGGTCGCCCACTTCCCACTCTTTTTCTTTCAGTTTTTCATAAATGCCAGCAGGCAAGCGCACCTTTAATATCGTCATAATATCAGGATAGGTATACTCTCCCATCAGTAACATGTCCTTAATTTCTCGGTGGAAACCCGCTGGGTCTTTGTCATGACTGGGTACTACTTTCTTCATTTCTAACAATTCAATTTTTGTTATGGGTGTGTATACAAATACACGGTGAAACTGATTGTCTTCGCCTTTTATTGGGTGCACTTCTCGTAAGGGATTTTGTCTATCCATATAATACGGCATTCTTTCTTTGCGGGACAGCGAGAATGAATCCGGACTTACAAAAAGGACATACTGTTTACGTGACACTAGTATTTCTTTAATTAACTTGTTACTAGAACCTCTCCATCTGTTCGCGAGTAGTTCCGTTAATATATTAGGTAAAGGACCAGGGTCAGCATGTTGGCTCTTATATAATATAAGGAGTTGCTGAATCATATAGATTCCAGCTAAACGTTGTTCATCTGCACTGAGGTTAAAAAACGTGTGTGCTACGGTCTCATCACCGTATTTTTCAGGACTGTCAATCCAGTGAACGGCTGATCTGGCTAATTCTTTCTCATCCATGGAATCGAGGAGGTGGTAACCCCTTCGTTCTCGTAGTATTTTATCTGCGGCTTGAAACAAATGTTCAGGAGACTTCAGATTTATTACAGGCGTCGGATACGTTCTGCTATTATTTGGACATACAGAGTGTATGGGATCAGAAAAGCATCTAGTATTATTACAGGATCTTCCTCTGCCTACGTAGGCTATGGTCTCTGACTGTCTTGCGGAATTCCCTGATTCGGACACTTCATCTTGCTCCAACTCGTCTGTTTCCAATCTTTCTTCATGAATACGTTCTATTTCTTTACGGATTTTTCGGCACATGGCTATTATACAGTTTTGCTTATCGTGTCTCCCTTCTGATATATTCTGGCTCCATCTTGTAAGAATAAGCATTGCATTCGGGTCTACCCCCCGGTCGGTCTTGATTTCTGATCATACAGTTTATGAGGAAACGTAACAGTTCCCCCTGTATCTCTACTTTCTGGAATTCCATAGCTCTGTTAATACATTCTGGATCTCGCCCTGTTTGAACAAAATGATATATTTTATCTAGATGCGTAGTCATTCCTGGTAACCTCGCTAAATACTCTGCGGCTCGTCTGATACGTAATGATGCCAGGACCATTTCGTCCTCTTTACCGACCACCGGGTCATATCTACAATCTATAAGGAGTTCCTTAAGCGTACGTTCACTTACGAATTTGGGTGTACGTGAATGCGCTGACTCTTGAAAAACAAGTTTATTTATTCTAGGGGGCGTAAAAGTATTGCTAGCACCTCCCGTGGCCCCATCTGGGGCGTCGGGTGTGAATGGATTCGTCGAACGTGACACAGCAACTATAGGTGTCGATACCACTGTAGAATCGATTGCGGAAACAGATGCGGAAACAGATGTGCTTGCCGGAGCTTGTGTCGGGACTTGCACAGGAACAGATACCTGATCCTGACGTTGAACCCCTCCGCCAAACGGTCTATGTGGTGCGGGGTTGGCATACTCGGGAGCTGCGTCGTCTAGATATGAGGAAAGAAAAACATCTTCTGCGGTTCTGGGATGCCCTTTAGGATGTACCTTAATTGGGAATAATGGGGGTGGCAAGTCTTTTGGCATTTCTGGAACAGCCTTAGGTAGTCCTTCGGCTAGAAGGGGATACATACCATTCATAAGAGCATTTCTTTGTCTATCTACTTGTTCTGATTTCATTCGGATACCCTCCTCAATTAATAGATTTTCTTGAACTTCCTTTGAACTTTCTTTACTCCTCTCTTCTTGTCTACGTGCTTTTTCTGTACGTCTATGAGATTCTTTACGCCATAACTCAACAGCGTCTTTCTGTGACTGTCTGACCTTTCTTTTCCATAACTCTTCCTCCACTTTCATGATGCACTCTGCATCCCAGGTTCCCGCTGCGGGCCACCTTTGACTTTCTGGCAATCCCTTGGTATAATCTACCCATAAATCAAGAAATAATATGGCATCTAAGCCATGCTTGTGATACATAAAATGCCCTGGAGTGTCCCTAGGAGGAATAGGAACTGCTTCTTCAAGCACCCCTTTTCTAGTAGTAATCTGTCTTAACTTCGAGAAGAGCGGCATATTGACAACTGATCTGATACTTACTCTTGAACCCACTTAATACGAAAAAACACAATAATGAACAGTGAACAATGAACAATCATTCATACCACAATATGCAAGACATTTAAACACTTTAAACATTAAACATTAAACATTTTAACCTTTAAAAATGACCAACAATGATGACAGTCTGCATAACTAATCACCAAGCAGAATTCTTGACAATAACTAGATACTTCGGAATACTTGATATACTGCTAAACAGTACATATACACTGCTAAACAGTGCAGACCGGATTTGTGTACCCAAATCCGTCTTGACCGGCACAACCTATGTGCGCGTCAACACGCCTCCCCGGCGATGGTACTCACCGAGTAGCTCCTTGAAACGGAAGGCCTCAGAGAATGGACGGGACTCGATGACTGCGGACAGCGGACCCTCTGGACATCGGGACTTCGAAAACCTGGTGGGCCTCTGTATACCTCGGATCTTGCTCTCTCAGCTAGGCTCTGGTCGGGATACTTCGCACTTCTCACCGCCTCGTCTGGGTTGATCGCAGCCTCAGTCGCCCCCGCTTGACCGGAGGGAGCTACAGGAAATCCTGTTGGTACGCGTTATGGTCCGTCCAGCTGTGGCAGGAGACCGGGCCTGCAACGCACCGCCGGCGCGTGAGATGAGAAAGTGTCCCTGTTCGGGCGCCATTATGTGGTAAATATTCTTTTACCTAGACTGAATTTCATACGGAATCTAAAATAAAGTAAAATAGCTCAGAATAATAAGAGGCAGAATCCGTGGTATAAGAGGTTTTCTGAATGAGCTTTATTCCAAAATGGCCGACTCGAGTGGCGGCCTTCAGGTTCCGTCACCACGAGGGTTCAGGAAGTGAAGTACAATACTTTATTGACAAGAAGTAACTTTTATAGGTCATACATTACAATGAAACGAATGTAGAGGGTGTAACAATTGATAAGAGAAATGACATAGTAAATACGTAATCGAAACTAGGCGTAATAATGAGCAAGAAGAAACATGATTGGCTCTGATTATCACACATAGGTGGATCTATAAGATAATACTTAACATAGATGCGCGCGCAGCAGCATGACGTGTAATTGACGTGCAACTAGGGGGTGAAGGGGACTTGACATTTAGCTCTACATGTGGAGACGAAAAGTCTGGGGGGTCAAGTCAACCTAATCCCAAATCATATCTAACATCCTATGTTTAGAGAACTATGTTATCCACAAGGAAGGACTCTCGGACAGAATCTATTCTATACTGACTGTGCGTGTGTGTACAAGCGTCTAAATGTCTACACTGAATGCGAGAGGATGGGAATATTCCATGGTGACAGGGCTATGAATTACTTGCATGAGGATGGAAAGGCCGAGTCCTTTGCTTGGGAGCTAAAGGAAATGTTTACCTAAATCACTAGACAGGAATGCATCGGCTGAAAAGCAAAGTAGATAATTCGAAGGTGAAATACAGCTTCTTGGCAGGCAGGCGAAACTGGCCGAGGCAGGCACCGTTAGCTGCACAGGGAGTAGGACAAAGTTCATGGATACAGATGCGAGCTCAAGCTGAAGCTGTCAGAGACAGAGAGCAGGGAAAGGCTTTGAGGACAGAATCGGGCCTATTCTGCCTGAACTGTAAAAATAGAGTAACTTAGCCATATAAAGTCGGTGGCCTTTCATACTTCATACTCGAATATCCAGCCCATTGATGGCGGATCTGACAGAGAACATGTTGATGGTGGACGCACATATGTTTGCGTCTTGGAAACTGGAACTGGAGGGAACATACATGTACTTGTAACATGCATATAGAATCGTTGGGGTCCAAGATAGGGGACATAACCGATCAGGAAAATCCACATTTCCACAATAGAGAGAGGGTGTATTTTCTGTCTCATTTCGCGGATGAAGTAATTGCTGCTTTCCGAAAATATTCTAGTGTCCTTGAGCCTGACGAAGTGTCTTCGGATGCCGGAGCATTACGTAATGGTGTTTTTTCTCCCCCTAAGGCTTCTGAGGCGGCTCGGCGGCTGTTCGCTTTGCGGGACGAGGTGCTGGCCCTTAGAGAGAAAGCACGTCAACAAACGGAGGAGGAGAAGCAGTCGGATTCGTCTGCAGCAGGGGGCCACTCATCCGCCTCCCAGTCAGATAAGGATGACATAGTGCATGTTAAACCAATGCGAGAGGCGGCGCCTTTGTATGTTCCTCCCAAGGGAGCAGGGACTAGCTCGGATATTAATTCTGTCGATGCTAGGGGATATTTTGTGTATAATTGGGTTTATACTCCATGGCATAGGGCCGATGTTATGGCATTAAAGAATGCGCTGCCTGACCCCCGCAAGAATCCAGCGGCCTTCTATGAAGAAGTCGAGGGGGCCTTGAATTCTTGCATTATGACCTTAGCGGATATAGACTTGTTCTTTGGCCTTATCCTACCGCCGGATACGTGGCGCTCTGTCCGAAAGGTAGATGATGCGGTTGCCTTCAAGGCCCGGTGGTCTGACCTTGAGGATGAGGATAGGGAACGGAAGCCCGCACAGAAACCACCCCAGAATATTTTAGATCTCCCTGCGGCTATTGTGGCTAAGTTGAAGACGATTATCCCCCCTAAAAAGATTGATTGGAATATGTTAGCTGCGTGTAAACAGAAAGTTGACGAGTCAGTCGCGGACTTCTTTACGCGCTTTGAGGAGACGTTTCATGATTTTAGTGGCCAGTCGCTTACTGACGACACGGGCCGCCACCTTTTCGCGGACAAATATGTGGCTAATCTGCTGCCGGCAGTTGCGGCCCGGTTAAAAGCGAGTGAGAGTTCTTGGTCCTCCGCGACACCGACGGCCCTTCTGACCATCGCCCAGTATTATGAGCGTCAGGAGCACGAGGCGAAGGGCCAGGAGGAGAAGAAATCGAAAGATCTTAAAACCAAAGTGATGTTAGCACAAGTATATGGCCCGCCCCGCCGGTGTAATAATAATAGAGGAAGGGGCGGATCTTATGGTCCCCCTTCGGGCCGATCTGATTTGAATAGGAACCAGTGTGCGTATTGCAAGCAGTTGGGCCATTGGGCCAGGGATTGCCCAGCGTTGCGTGCTTCGCGTCAGGGGCACGCTCCGGGTGGCCTGAGAGGTAGAGGGGGCTTCTCGAACTTTAGAGGGAATTCCAACGATAATGCCCGTTTCGATACTGCCGGACAGCACCGAGATAGCTCAAACGTTTTCGATCGCCAGCACCAGTATCATGTATCGGACATCGATCGATCGGGATATCATGATTCTCAGCATGCATAGGAATGCGTAGGATGGGGGTCTGAATCAGTTGAGGTGCCGGTCGATCAGACGGGTCCTTATGTATCGGCTGAGGTTTTAGGTTCTACTGATCAGTTCCTAGTGGATACAGGAGCGACGCGTAGTGCATTGTCTAGGTACTTGGTTCCGGGGGCTCCCCCATCCGGCTCAATAGTTACATCGGTAGGGTTTGACGGTACACTCTCCCGAAGCCCTCTTTCACAGCCCCTTGCATTTAAAGTTGATTGTTTTTCTGCGCCCTGTCCGTTTCTGCTTGCTCCGTACACACCGGATAACATTATGGGCCTTGATATGTTAAAGCATTTTAGGGCTACAATCCGCTGTTCCCCTGAGGGTGTGAGGGTGATTTTAAATGACAACTACCCCCGCTCTGAGCGGATGTGTACGATCTCAGAGGATGCGTTGTTGGCTACCCTCCCCCGAGCTTTATGGGCGACTTCGGACACAGATGTCGGACAAATGGTGATTCCTCCGGTCCACATTAGTGTCCAGGAGGGGGCGGTACTACCACGCCTCCCACAGTATCGTATTTCCCAGGAGGGCGAGGAGGCTCTCATACAGATTGTGCAAGACCTGATCGCAGTAGGAGTAGTGGAAGAAGTTCCCTATAATATCTGTAACAGTCCGATTCTCCCTATTCTGAAAAAGGACACGGATGCAAAGGTCTATCGGTTCATAATTGATTTGAGGGAGGTAAACAAGATCGTGATACCTCAGTACCCGGTGGTTTCCGATATCACGACGTTGCTTACCTTGGTCCCGCCTACGGCGACCATGTTCTCAGTGATTGATTTGAAAAATGCCTTCTTTTCTATTCCCATTCACCCTGATAGCCGATTTCTTTTTGGGTTCACATTAAACAATAGATCTTATCGTTTTTGTAGAATTCCCCAAGGCTATACAGAAAGCCCTAGTATTTATAGTCAGGCCTTGAAGCGACAGTTGGATTCCTTTGTTTTACTCGAGGGGGTCGCCCTCATTCAATATGTCGATGACATCCTGTTGGCGGCTGACACCCTGGAGTTGTGCGAGAAAAGTACGATAGCCTTACTTTCCTTTTTAGCATCCCACAATCACAAGGTCTCTAGGAAGAAATTGCAATTCTGTAGACCAAAGGTGACTTATTTGGGTCACCTTTTGTCTAAGGAGGGGCGTGCACTCACACCAGATCGTATCCAAGTAATTTTGGACACACCAAGACCATCCACGCAGAAGGATGTGCGTGCATTTTTGGGTCTTGTTTCTTTTTGTAGGCAGTGGATATTGGGGTTTTCACACATAGCTAAGCCATTACTAGCTCTTTTGACAAAAGACACGCCTATCCCAATCCCTTGGTCAGATGAGTGTGATGCTGCTTTTCAGCAACTGCGACAGGCCCTTTGTTCAGCACCAGTGTTAGGGACCCCTGATTATGCAAAACCCTTTTCGTTGTATGTGCATGAGAAAGATGGATGTGCATTGTCAGTTTTAGTGCAGATGCACGGCGACAAGCAGCGCCCTTGTGCATACTTTTCGGCTGTGCTTGATCCTGTCGCCCGAGCATTACCAGGGTGTTTTCGCTCGGTAGCGGCGACAGCTGTGTCAATACGCCAAAGTGAAGGAATTGTGTTGTCCCATAAATTGTTGGTGTTAGTTCCCCATGCTGTGGATGCCCTGCTTAATCAAACAAAGACGCAGCATTTGACCAGTGCCCGTTTAACGGGATATGAGCTGACGCTTTTGGCTCCTCATATTACGTTAAAGAGGTGCGTGACATTAAACCCGGCCACATTGTTGCCATACCCCGAGACCCAGCCTGAGGCGCAGAAAGCGCATGATTGTATTCTTGTGACTGAGGAACAAACAAAGGGTCGTATTGATCTCCAGGATACGCCCTTTTCAGAGGTAGATGGAGAGTTGTGGGTAGACGGGTCATGCCTGAAGCTACCAGATGGTACGACTTCAGCAGCGTATGCAA
Source organism: Triturus cristatus (assembly GCF_964204655.1). NCBI lineage: Eukaryota > Metazoa > Chordata > Amphibia > Caudata > Salamandridae > Triturus > Triturus cristatus. The sequence continues at coordinate 37,782,883 of NC_140594.1, forward strand.
TTACCACGTTACAGACGATAGTGGAGACAGCACGCATACCACAGAAATCAGCTCAAGCAGCGGAACTGATAGCGTTAACACGAGCGTGTGAGCTCAGTACAGGATTGTGTGTGAATGTTTACACAGACAGCCGCTATGCCTTCGGAGTAGCGCACGATTTCGGCCTACTCTGGAAGGAGAGAGGGTTTCTAACGTCACATGGGGTGCAGATAATGCATGGGGAGTTAGTCCACAACCTTTTAACTGCATTGACATACCCAAAGAAAATCGCCATTGTTAAGTGTAGCGCCCATAGGAAAGTGGTTGATAAGGTTGGAGAAGGGAATGCGTTAGCGGATCGAGTAGCACGGGAGACTGCGATGCAGCCCGGTACTACTGCCATGTATGTAGTGAAGTCACAGGTGGAGAGATGGCATGATGCGAAGGAGGAAGTGCGAGAAATACAAAAGACCGCTTCTGACAAAGAGCGGGAACAATGGGCTAGCGAAGGAGAACTGGATGACGAGGGTTGCTGGAGAAATAAGCAGATGGATAGATGGAAATTACCCACGGCTTTTGTACAACCTATGGTCCAGATGGCACATGGGCTAGCACATGTTGGAGCTTCCGCAATTGTGAAATTGCTTACCCAAGTCTGGGAGCATCCAGAGATTGCTAGCACAGCAAAGAGGGTGGTGCAGACCTGTATGATCTGTCTGAAGTATAACCCAGGGAAAGGCACGCGAACTCCAGCAGGAGGATTTGCGACGCCCACTGCACCCTTTGAGGTTCTGCAGATGGATTACATCCAGCTTGAGCGCTGTAATAATTTGAAGTATGTTCTAGTAGTGGTTTGCGCCTTCAGTAAATGGGTTGAGGCGTACCCTGCGAAAGACAATACTGCAATGACTACAGCGAAGCTATTGCTGAAAGAGTTTTTCCCCCGATACGGCGTCTGTAGACTTCTGTGGAGTGATAATGGCCCTCACTTTGTAGCGGATGTTATAAAGTATGTCTTGAAGGGCCTAGGCATCACCCAGAAGTTCCACGCCGTGTTCCACCCCCAGTCTGCAGGACTAGTCGAGAAGTATAATGGTACACTGAAGCTTAAGATCGCCAAAATTCAAGCTTCAACATCTTTGACTTGGCCAGACGCCTTGCCACTGGCGTTATTGTCAATTAGGTCGGTGCCACACTCTCGAACCGGCCTTACACCCTATGAGATAGTATTTGGACGCCCAATGAATATTTGGGGTCCACCAAGGCCTAAGGCTGTGTATGATGTACCTTGTGTGATGATGAGTGATTATCTGGCACAGTTAACGGATAACTTGGTTTCTATTCATCAACAGGTCCGAGAGGCGCTCCCTGATCGGTCTACTGGCGAAGGACATGGTCTCCGGCCTGGAGATCATGTGATGATAAAGGTTTTCGACAGATCGAACAGTTTGGAGCCGAGATGGGTCGGACCTGAGCAAGTCCTTCTTGCAACGAGGACGGCAGTGCGAGTCTCGAACAGGAAGAATTGGATCCATTCCCTGCACTGTCGAAAGGTACCGCCCGGATTGGTGGAGTCTGCCGTGCTGACCGATCAACGAGACATCCTAGCAGCAGAGACAGGCCGTGCTGCAGAGCCAAACGACACTGAGGAGCTCTTTTCGGACCACACGACTTCTGGAGGAAGGCGATATCATCTGCGACCAAGGAAGTGAGATTTCCAGTACCGGGACATACTGTCAGAACGGCCCTTGGGTTAGTGAAACGGAGAGCCGATGAGGCAAGGGGGGGGGATCAGCCCTGCATTAGTGTAGCGACACCCGTCTTGGCCCGCTGGTGAAGAAATCAACCGCTGCCCAAGGGGAAGAGTTCTGACAGACCTTTTTAGTTTCAGGAAGATATCAGGGTATTGTTTCCTTTGACATGGAGAAGAAGAAAATTCTTTGTGCATTGGGGTTCATGCTAACAGTAGCCATCGTTGGTATAACCGCATGGTTTGTGGAGGAGGCAACTCCTGCTCGAAAGACACTTGTGTTGACGACTCCAGTGCCTGCGGAGCACTACTTTTATACATTGCCATATCAAGAGTTGAAGCATCGACAATCCTATTTGAATAACACTTTCATTCAGATGCTGCATCACACCCACGTTGCTACGAACGCTACGAACTGTTGGATATGTGGGATGATGCCAGCCCATCAGAAGAAAGGAGGTACGCCATTTATACCACTTCCTTTCTCTCACAATGGCTCTTGTAGAGCATGGTACACTTTGTTGTTTGCCACTCGGAAACCGACAGTGGGACGATTGCTTTTCAGACTTAATAAAGAATGCCATCAGGACAAGAATGGATATCCACAAGCGAATGGGACAATTTGGGAATGGGAAGAGTACCGACCGGACAATGAATCCATCCCCTATATCTTCACAAACACCAGAGACACTGTGGGGAAGGACAAGTTCGTAATCCAAGTAGCACAAGCCCAAGCGGACCTGTGTGTCCAGAGTGTGGGTTTTATTCCTGTGGGTGTCAGTGATTGTATAACCGTACTAAACATCGATGGGTTAAACAACAGCACCTTCTTAGCGTCCCATAATACCTACTTTGTATGTGGAAATAAAGGTTATTACCGTATGCCGGCTGGGTGGTCTGGGGTATGCTATGTATCATTCCTATTACCTCCTGTATTCTTAGCACCTGCGTCATATCATAAGGATTTAAAACTGTTGAATAATGTGACTGTAAATAGATATAAACGTACTCTATCAATTGATGAGGTGGATCAAACAGATACCAGCTTGCAACAGTATATTGATTTTAACTTAGGATTGTTCTTTTTTGTTGGAGCTGCTTTGAATAGTAGGAAGATCCGAAGATTAACAAGAGTGGTAGAAGCTGTGACTAATCAGACTGCTGCTGCTCTTGGGAATCTTACGGAAGAATTACAGATTACCAGGATTGTTGCATTGCAGAATCGTATGGTATTGGATGTAATGCTAGCTGATCGAGGAGGAGCCTGTAAAATTATTGGAAGTAGCTGCTGTGTGTTCATCCCTGATCATACGCCATCCGTTTATAACGCCATTAACAAACTGCACGAAATAGCAGCTGAAATCCACACAGAAAACGGCACTTGGTCCTTTTCTGGATGGTTTTGGGCGTTGGTTACTGCCTGGGGATGGAAGGTCTTAACTGGTCTCTGCATTATTATAGCAATTCTGTTCTTTTTCTGTATGTGTATTCAATGTGGACCATTGTGCTGTTCCGTATGCATTTCACTCTGTATTCCAGATAAGAAAACTATTGCCGATGTTGCCCGCCAGAAGGGTCTAGCTAAAGAGGTTAAAGGAATGATGATAATTGACATATATGATGATTATTCTTGGAAACCGGATGTCTTCAGTAAATGCTGAAAGGGTCGTCTGTTGTAAATTAAGGCAGAATGTGATTAAGCATTTACTGAAAACATTAATGCTTCCCTTTTATCGTGTTTTCCTCATTATGTTGGCCGAAGTCCGGACTCCATTTGTATTGACATGCTGCCATGTGTTCACCACGAGGAGAGTCCGACCTCTGTGTTAGTTGCTCTTGTAATCTGCCTAGCAACAGTTTATAAATAGCTCTCTCTTGTCCGTCTGGCGCATGCCCAGACTTGACCACATCTGTTATAATTAGCTTTGCTTGACCATGTGTTTTCGCGGGCCCAAAAAGCGTGTTGGCTCCGCCCATGTATTGATTCGGTATCGAGAATGACCCTAAATGGTAATGTTCTTCAACTCTGTGGTATCCACCCACCATGAGCCCCTTTGCTGTGTATAAAAGGGGACTGTGTATGCAAGTTCTTTGTGCTACTCCTTGCAATACTGAAGAGTGTTGTGTGGATTTGTAGGACCACCCTTAAGGGTTAATAAACGTTGTTTTTGTACTTTGCAGTTTCCGTGCCAACTTCCTTATAGATTTCGTTACAGAAGAGCGAACCCTTGTCTCTTGCGGGCCTAGCTGGGGCTTGTATTCATCAGTGTGTGCCAGGCCTCTGTTTGGAGCAGTGTTTATACCATGATGGACACAGAGATGCCAGGCCTCTGAACATTCCTTGGCTGTGTGTGCCAGGCCTCTGTTTAGAGCAGTGTTTATACCATGATGGACACAGAGATGCCAGGCCTCTGAATATTTCTTGGCTGTGTGTGCCAGGCCACTGTTTAGAGCGGTGTTAAGAACATGATGGATACAGGGATGCCATGCCTCTGAATATTCCTCAGCTGTGTGTGCCAGGCCACTGTTTAGAGCGGTGTTTAGAACATGATGGCTACAGGGATGCCAGGCCTCTGAATATTCCTCGGCTGTGTGTGCCAGGCCTATGTTAGAGCAGTGTTTATACCATGATGGATACAGGGATGCCAGGCCTCTTAATATTCCTCAGCTGTGTGTGCCAGGCCTCTGTTTAGAGCAGTGTTTATACCATGATGGACACAGAGATGCCAGGCCTCTGAACATTCCTCGGCTGTGTGTGCCAGGCCTCTGTTAGAGCAGTGTTTAGAACATGATGGAGACAGGGATGCCAGGCCTCTGAACATTCCTCGGCTGTGTGTGCCAGGCCTCTTTTGAGAGCAGTGTTTATACCATGATGGATACAGGGATGCCAGGCCTCTGAATATTCCTCGGCTGTGTGTGCCAGGCCTCTGTTAGAGCAGTGTTTGTACCATGATGGAGACAGAGATGCTAGGCCTCTGAATAGCCTCGGCTGTGTGCCAGGCCGCTGTTTAGAGTGGTGTTTAGAACATGATGGATACAGGGATGCCATGCCTCTGAATATTACTCGGCTGTGTGTGCCAGGCCACTGTTTAGAGCGGTGTTTAGAACATGATGGATACAGAGATGTCAGGCCTCTGAATATTCCCCGGCTGTGTGTGCCAGGCCTCTTTTGGAGCAGTGTTGAGAACATGATGGAGACAGGGATGCCAGGCCTCTGAACATTCCTCGGCTGTGTGTGCCAGGCCTCTGTTGAGAGCAGTGTTTATGCCATGATGGATACAGAGATGCCAGGACTCTGAACATTCCTCGGCTGTGTGTGTCAGGCCTCTGCTTAGAGCTGTGTTTAGAACATGATGGATACAGAGATGCCAGGCCACTGAACATTCCTCGGCTGTGTGTGCCAGGCCTCTGCTTAGAGCTGTGTTTAGAACATGATGGAGACAGGGATGCCAGGCCTCTGAACATTCCTCGGCTGTGTGTGCCAGTCCTCTTTTGAGAGCAGTGTTTATACCATGATGGATACATGGATGCCAGGCCTCTGAATATTCCTCGGCTGTGTGTGCCAGGCCACTGTTTAGAGCGGTGTTTAGAACATGATGGAGACAGGGATGCCAGGCCTCTGAACATTCCTCGGCTGTGTGTGCCAGTCCTCTTTTGAGAGCAGTGTTTATACCATGATGGATACATGGATGCCAGGCCTCTGAATATTCCTCGGCTGTGTGTGCCAGGCCACTTTTGAGAGCAGTGTTTATACCATGATAGATACAGGGATGCCAGACCTCTGAATATTCCTCTGCTGTGTGTGCCAGGCCTCTGTTAGAGCAGTGTTTATACCATGATGGATACAGGGATGCCAGGCCTCTGAGTTTTCCTCAGCTGTGTGTGCCAGGCCTCTGTTTGGAGCAGTGTTTATACCATGATGGACACAGAGATGCCAGGCCTCTGAACATTCCTTGGCTGTGTGTGCCAGGCCTCTGTTTAGAGCAGTGTTTATACCATGATGGACACAGAGATGCCAGGCCTCTGAATATTTCTTGGCTGTGTGTGCCAGACCTCTGTTAGAGCAGTGTTTATACCATGATGGATACAGGGATGCCAGGCCTCTGAATATTCCTCAACTGTGTGTGCCAGCCCTCTGTTAGAGCAGTGTTTAGAACATGATGTATCCATCGATGCCAGGCCTCTGAATATTCCTCGGCTGTGTGTGCCAGGCCTCTGTTAGAGCAGTGTTTATACCATGATGGAAACAGGGATGCCAGGCCTCTGAATATTCCTCGGCTGTGTGTGCCAGGCCTCTGTTAGAGCAGTGTTTAGAACATGATGGATACAGAGACGTCAGGGCTCTAATTATGCTGCAGTTCTGATTATAGCCGACTTATGGCGAGGCCATCGCTCTCTTTCTTATCTCAGTGTCTGAGGAATGATCTTGTAAACTGCTCTGGCAGAGGCGCCATATTTAATGTACTCCACTCACTTGATATTACAAAATGTACTGCAAATAAAAGTAAAGGGTGCTTAATGTCACGTACTTAAGGATTTCATTGAGGAATAAGGAGGCGGCCCTCTGAGCATCTCTACTTGACCACAGTTGGTCAAGCGCTGAATGAAATGTGTTGCAACTTTCAGGTATTCCCAAAAGATTCCAGAAGAACCTTTCGACAGTCAGAGGTTCCAGCCGCATTCCTGGAAAATATTTGAGAATTCAATCAACTCATGCAAAAATCTGCACGTGTACTTTTGCAAAATAAATTTGCCAAATGCAGTGCAAATGCAACTGCTTTCTTTCTTCCTGTGAAAACACTGCCCTACAGGCCCTTGAATATTGGGGGGGGGTGTCCTTTCTCATCTAGAGGCACCAATGTTTGCACTTGACAAGTGTGGGAAAGGGTCAGAGACAAGCGTGTGGATGTTCACAAACATACAGAACATTGACTCTCCATAGTGCCTGACAAATGTACCCACACAACAATCATGGTGTGAAAAAATCTTTCTATGTGGGCAAAATAGCAATTTGAGAATTCCAAAAGTGTTTTTGCACCTGTAAAAAGACTTACTTTTTATGTGTTTAGTCTAAACTTTTCCATGCCAGTTTCTTTGTCAGCCAGAAAATTACATTCTATAATGTTGAGCAGATCGCATCCTCTCACTGTGTTTCAGTGTGCCTGCTTTGCTAAAATCGCATCAAACACTATTGTGATAGCTGGTTATTTCCATTTTACAGCTAGACATATTCATCAAAGTCTTGTCACAGTTTAAATGTTGTGAGTTTTACACGTCGCACATGTTTTAATAAAACCGTTTTTAGGTCTCGCCTAGCGTTGCAGCGCATGCGTTTCCCGCTCTGCGAGGGCCTCTTGTAATCAATACACTTTCCTAAGTGGTGTTTCGACTCCGCCTGTTATTTTGATTGGTTTGCGTCATTCGTTATGGTAAACAGTGTCTTTTGATTGTAAATGAACCTTTTTAGTCCCTCCTGGTTACAACCCTGTCCACTTTTAGCCCCACCCACCCAGACTGGATCTTTTACTGGCAGCATGAGATGGTCTGTTTTACAATTACTGGCTGGGCACTTTTTTGTTTACCATTACTGGCATGTGGGTTGTGCGTTTAGCATTGTGTTACGTTTGTCTAATAATGATTTGTGTGTTTTTTTAAATTACTTTAATGAGCGCGGCGCCCGCTAGGGACACCACGCTCACTTTATTTATTTATATTTTCACGGCCTCCACTTCAGGGATACCGCGCCCTGTTTGTTTTTTACTGAGGCCGGGGGGGGGGGGGGGGGGGGGGGGCTTCCTTGCACGCTGCGGATTCACCCTTATTTTTTCTTTTTTTTGTCTTACACGCTCGTAATGGCCGCTCGGGGAGCCTCTCCTCGCTTCAGCCCCGCCATCTGAAGTACTGTGCTAGTTAACAATGAACTACTCGGAAGTAAAGGCAGCGTGAGAGCTTTGTCCCGGTGGGGCATCCGTACTGTGCTTCGTCTGCACAGTTCCGTGTTTCGTGGTCCTCGGTGCAGTTTTCTTCTTGACCCCGTTGGCAAACACCACTTTTGGGATCATGTCGGGCTCAGGGTCTGTCCCTGCTGTGCGGATCAGCATTTAGTCGGCCTGCGAAAAGCAGGTGAAGGAGTGTGGATCTGGATGGATCTGAGACCTACGAAAGCCACTGGACATGTCCCAGAACCTAGCTCGCCTGGCACAGCGCATCGACTTCAGCACGGGGTCCGGAGGCGAGGGCGAAGCGGGCGGCTCTCCATCAGTTCGGGAGTGAGGGATTTCCGAACTGGAGGATGAAGAGGGTAAGGAATGTGGTCCAGATATGGGAATTTGGGTGTGCTGTTGTTCTCTATAGATGTATTATAGTCAGTGCTTTGAATGAACAGTTGCTAAGTACCTGTACTTCATAGCAAGGCTGCTGTACTTTTAATTGGAGAGAAGCAGTACTTCTCAGTAGCAAACGGGTACCCTGGGACAGTGAGTACCAGTGCTTCTGGTTTTCCATTTCAAGCACTGATTGTATTGTAGCATTTAAATACCGCTTCAGACTCAGTTGTGGAACGCCTTCTCGGACAGGTAACAGGCTACACTGGGAAGAGCACGTTGTTAACAGTGTTTTATTCTACGCCTATGTTGCCACCAAAGAGTGATCAGATGTGTGCTTTTTTTCTGTCTTGCCTAGCAGTGTGATGTACTAGGAGGTGCGATGCACAGGCGTGGGAAAATATTTGTAAATAGCTGATGATTATAATTTACTTTAGAAATCCAGCGTTATGTTTCTACGTTTTTGTTATACTGGAGGTTTAGATTTACCTGAATGGCTTATGTTATAGGTACTCCTGTGGATATGGGGACTAAAATATGTAGGCAGGTATGCAGAGGGGCAGTGGGATGCATTGCGCATGTGCATAAAAAGGGGCTGGGAGGAATTGGAGAAGGCCCAGTAATCCATATGGCAACATGCTCGAGGTAGTGATGCTGTTAAATATGCAACATGATGGCAAATGGGTGCGAATAGAAGTTGGCGACGAGCTGTAGCCACTCATTAAGGTTGACGTAGAGAGGGTCTAGTGGCAACAACATTCCTAAGCTTTTAAAATGCTGCCAAAAAAGTTCCCATACTTTTTGTTGGAAAAAAAAACAACGGGGCATATTATCAAGCATGGAGTTAAAATTATCACCGCTTTAGCGGCAGAAAACTGCCGCTAAAGCGGTGATAATGGGCTTGATAATATGCACTTGAGAATTCCAATAGAAGCCCATATTGTCACCAAAACATGGGTTTCTATGGGAATTCTCAAGGGCATATTATCAAGCCCATTATCGCCGCTTTAGCGGCAGTTTTCTGCCACTAAAGCGGCGATAATTGTAACTCTGTTTCTTGATAATATGCCCCAACGTTTGTTACGTGTGGTCAGTGCTGAGCATGAGTTACCTCTGACTGAAAGGGTAACAGCGGTCCCCTGCACTGCGAAGAAAGAGAAAACAGACAACAAAAGAAGAAACAAGCCTTCTCTCCAGGGTGTCCTGTTACCAGAAAGAAATGTAAATATGTGCAGTTAGTTAATTGGCAGATCCAAAGGTTCCTTAGGAGCCAGTCAAGGCTTTGATTCATATGATCACCTGAAGCTTCCTGGTGACAGTTATTCATTTTGAGAGGCGCTTTCTTTTATCTTTTATTCGTTTAAAAATCAACGTGCATGCTCCACTTTAGGGACACTCTGCTCAGTTTCAATTTTTCTTTTTTTTACTTTATTGGTGAGCATGCACTTGCTTCACGGAAACCACGCTCTGCAATACAATAGGTCTCGTTTTTGCCAAAGTTTGACCTACTGGTTTCGTAAATGGCAATGACTTTTAATATTATAAAAGGCATTACCATTTACAATTCCAATAGCTCAAAATCTCGCAATTGCGAGACCTCCATCATTGTAAATGCTTTTTATTTAATGCTTCAACTAACAGCGAACACCAAAACAGATGAACTGTGCTTTAGACACATGGGGGCAAATTTACGAGAAAGTGACTCAGTGCATTCTGCAAGCCATACGGCTTTGCCGCACTGAGTCACTTTCAGAGCACAGGAATGCAACATATCTACAATGATAAGTCAAATTCCTGTGCTGTCCCCTGCGCTGGCGTACAAACAGCTGCCATGCGCCGGCGCAGGCACCCTTGCACCATGGTACAAGGATGCCTGCGTCATAGGGAGATTGTTTTTGTGCAGGAAAGAGCACCTTCCTGCACGAAAACAATCACTACAGGCATTTTCCTCTTTCAATGTGTGCTGTAGAATGCAGCACGCATTGAACGAGGAAAAAACGAGGAGAAATGAAAACATTTCTCCTCGTTACGCCTCCCTACATCTCCCCTGGGGAGGCATAGCATTCAAACGCATTTCCAGATTTACGATTCGGCGTAAATCTGGAAATGTGTCTGTAGGAAAGTGGCTCTATATATACTGTTCCCAAATAGGTACAATGTGTATAGAGTCCACAGTCCCCAGAGGTTTGGCAGAGGCTAAAGTTAGATATAACCTTACTCTCTAAAATGGTAGCTTGGTCGAGCAGTAAGGCAGTATCAGAGGACAGTGTAAAGCATTTGTTGCACACACTCAGTCAGCAAATGGTCTCACACACTCAAGAACTGAACTCTAGGCCAATGGTTTGTATAAAAAAATATATGGTTGTTTTATTTTAGAACCAACAATAGGTATCAAAATATACTTTCTCAGAATGAGATGCTTTAGTTATATACTTTGCAAAAGACAATTGACTTGGAATGCAATAGTTACAGTTTGTTGCAAAAGGCAACACAATTTCAAACACAATAATATATTGAGCTCAATGGGAATTTTAAGTTATATGAAATTGATTACTCTCAGGATTACTTTTCTAACTCCAGGACTGGATTCTAGATTCAGTCCTGGGACAGTTCTTGGAAACAAGTAAATAAATACTTTTTACTTACTGTTGTGATTTTTAAGCAATATTTTGCTAATTTAAAAGTTGACACTTTGAAACTTTTTCTGATTAAATTACCAATGTTATCCTATGGAAGGAAATTCACTTAGCAGGTACGTGGGGTTATGGTTACTTTTTCTATGTCAGTGTTGGATCCTGGATCCAGCACTAGTGTATCACCTGTAAGCAGTTGAGAAACTGCGTTTAAGTTATACAGGCGATTTTTAAGGAATACTTATAAGTTTGCAAAATCGACACAGAAGAAATTTCACAAAAAAACAGTCAATGGTTTCCTATGGAAGAAAATTTGAGTTACGGGTAAAGTATGTTCTCGTTACTTTTGTAATCCAGTGCTGGGCTCCTAGGCTCAGTACTGGGACATCTATCTAAAACAGGTAAGTAATTACGTTTTCACACTTGGTACGATTTTTAAAGAATATTTGTAGTTTGCAAAAATCGACAAGAAATTTCACAGAAAAACAGTCACTGGTTTCCTATGGGAGAAAATTGAGTTAGTGGTATGTACGGTTGGGAGTACTTTTCAGGGTCAGTGCTGGCCACCAAGATCCAGCACTGGGATCTCTCCTAATAGCAGGTGAGTATTTCTGTTTTCGTTACTCGGTTGATTTTAGGTGAAAATTTTATAGTGTAGAAACTCCACATGTCAGAAGAAGCCAGTCAATGTTATCCTATGGAAGAAAAGTGAGTTATCAGCTTTTGGGTAAGTACTCGACTGGCAGAGTTAAGGTCCTGGGCACAGACTCAGGGGTCTCCCAGGGTCAGGTAAGTTACACCCTCAGCGGCACAGGGGCAGCCGGGTGCAGAGTGAGTTAGGCCAAATGTTATCCTATGGGAGGCAGGGGGGCCTTGGCTGGTGGCTGCTGACTAGCAGGCCACGCGGCTGTGGGAGCTGGGCTCCTGGTCACTTGCTCAGGGCAAATGGGGAAGTAGGTAGAAGTAGAAGTTGCACTGCCAGGTCCACTCGGGAAGCTGGGTGCAGGGTGCTTTTGAACCTTCAGGCGCTCAATGGATTTCAATGGGAAAGCTCAAGGACGAACAAAGGCTGCAAGCTCGGGACGAAGATTCTTCAGGTGTGCCTACCACTTCAAGAGGTAAGTTGGGCAGTTGGAGGATAGGTTGGTAACCAGGAGTCGGGCACAGGGGGCCACAGGGCGCCGGGTGCAGGGGTGCCATTTGGTGTCGGGAAATCTTGCCCTCTGTTGATCGCGGTGGGGGGGTCCCTGGTTCTGAGGCTGCAGGCATTGTCAGGAGCGCCGAGGTGGGTCCTTGGGTGCCGGATTCGGGGTCACAGTCGCCAGGGGGACACCCTCGGGGTCTTTGTCCACTCCAGCACAGACCAGGCTTGGCGGGTGCAGAGAGTGCAGGGTTTGCGGTTCCGGTGCTGGTGCCAGGGGTTAGATACTTGCTTTGAGCAGAGCCACTGCTCGTGGGAGTCCCAGGTGCTCAGAGTTACAAGGTAGCCAGGTCCTCCGGGGTTTGTGAGGTTACTGGCCACAGGAGGTGCCGGGATTTAGCAGGAGCAGGTTCGAGGGTCAACAGGCCGGTAGGGCTGGGGCCAAAGCAGTTGGTGTCTTCCTCTTCTTAGCAGCTGCACGACAGGTCTTCATTCTTCTTGATCTTCTTTGCTGTTTTAGAATCTGGAATATGAGGAAGGAAGGTTCAGGGTGCCCCTAAATACTAAATTTAGGGGCGTTACAGGTAGGTAAAGGGCAGGGACCACTGGGTCCCTGTCCTGGGGTGGGTTCACCCCCTATCCTGCCACTCTCCTGTGGGAGGGGGACAGTGGCCTAGTCCTGATTGGGTAGGGCTCCCCATCTTCAAGATGGTGAGGGCCCGGAGATGTGCTTCACCTCGCCTCCCCCACCTGAGGGGTGGGGTTGGCAGGGTTGGCACATCGCCTGTCCTTACTTGGAGTTTCCGGCAAGTCTTCCCGCCAGAGTGGGGGTCAGAACCGGTGGGGGCCAGTTGCTGAGTACAGCAAGTGGCCTGGAGAATCTCACAAAAGCGGCATGCCTTTGAAGCTTCCCCCTGCCCATCCTGGGGAAGGAGACCTAGCACCTCGCCCAGGATGTGCATTGTTGCAGGCCCAGGGGAGCGGATTGCTCTCTACCCAGGGGTCCAGCAACATGTCTGCTGTGTGGCAGCCTAGGCAGCCTCTCAGACAAGACGTGGATTGTAGGTTAGGTGTCAGGGGGCATCTCTAAGATGCCCTCTGTGGTGCTTGGTACATTAAATCCCACACTGACATCAGTGCGGGTTTAATGTGCTGAGAAGTTTGATACCAAGCTTCTCAGTCTTCAGTGTGGTGCTGTGGAGTTCGTGTTTGAAGGGCTCCCAGCACCATATACTCTTAAGTGGCAGCACTGCACTTACAGTGCCCAGGAATGGACCTTCTCATGCTCCTGTGCCCACACCACTGTCATAGGGCACCCAGCTAGAGGGGTGGCTGATGTATGCCAGGGCAGTGTAGGTTGTGGGCATGGCACACAGGGATGTGTGCCATGTCGACTCTCTGTTTTGTCTTGTACCCAGACACTCAGCCTGCAAGGGCAGTGTGTTTGTGTTAGGGTACAGGGCCTCTAAGTGTGGAACAATAAGTGTTGCAGCCCTTAAAGACCTTCCCTGGTCACAAGGCCCTGGGTACCTAGGGTACCATTTACCAGGGGCTGACATGTGGCCAGAGTTTGCCAATTTGGGTTTTAGGTTTTAGGGAAGGAACATAGGCCCTGGGCACCTGATTGGCAGGAGTCCAGGGCACACTCAGTCAAAGTACATTCAGCAATTCAGCAAAAAGTGGGGGCATACCATGCAAGAAAGATGGCACTTTCTCACAGTGTCTGGTTCCATGGGTGTTCCATGGGACTACCCACAACAACACCCAAATGTTTTGATTGATTGACCCATGGAACACCCCTTCAACACAAAGTGCTGCGTGTGAAGGGGCCGTATTAACAATAACAGGAAAAGCCACAATGAGCAGTGAAATACGCCACCAGTACGTCACAAAAAGTGAGGTACTGGTGGCGCAGGGGGCTTGTAAATCTGCCCCCATGGTGGTTAACCATTTCTGGGACAATACACAACTGTTCACAGATGGTAGTTTGTAACATTTTTTTCAAGTTGCTACTTTTTTTAGATACATTTTATTTTAAAAGCAAATATGAAAGCTCATTTAAACGTTTTTCTGAAGATGTCCCTTGCAGGTGAGATGTGTTCCTTGCAAACTCTGATATTTAGGGGGCCCCTTTGACCCTGGTGGGTGGCCCGCTAGCCTCATAGGCATCTGGTTTGGAGGGAGTCTTTGCCTTCTCCCACCGTATTTAAAGATCTCTGCCTGCCTTTCGGATCTCTTTGCTAATAGCATTAGAGATTTCAGGAGAAATTGATTTAGTGATTGATGAGTTGTTGTTCAATAGCAGCAACTTGTCACTCCTAATCCCAGAGCAGCAGGAGGCTGGCCTCTGTTTCACCCCTTTGAAGAGATCTTGCTGTGATTGGTACTGGTGGCCCTTCTTTGCCAGCCCATAAGCGTGGGCCGCTTCCTTTTAAAGGTACTGGGGCTCGCTGGACCGTGAGTTGAAGTGTTGTGACTGCACACTAGTTCTAAACCCATTGCTACCGCTGGGCCGAGCTTTACTCCCAGACTTGCCTACGCTCACAAAGTCGCGGGTTGGCTGTTGAACTGGAATTCTGTGATATCTGAGGTCAAAGGGTAGAAGGGGTAAACTCCAAACCACAACAGACACTGTTCACTTACCACTGCCTGTCCAAGGCCCAGAGAAGAGAAAACACCTGTCAACTACAGGCAACACATGAAATGCGCATGAGGGTGGGGTTGGCTGGTTTGTTTTAAGAGTTGATAGAAGCCACTGATGAATCATTTTTCGTCGTGTTTCTAATGTTATTTTTGTGGGGCGTGGGATTTTCCAGCTAGTGAAGGTACATGTGATATGCCCTTGATGAAGGGACACATGAGCCAGCTCAGGGTGGGCCAGGTTTGCACATCCATCATAAAGGGAGGGTTTGATGGACAGCGATGTAGGCCAATGAGGATAGATGATTGAAGGAGAGAGTAGATAGCTTGTACTACGTACCTTTGCCTTGTTTAGGGGACATTTGTATGGTGATGAATTCCAGGGCAGCAGTTTTTGCAAGCCCAGACTCCTCATATTAAAACACTCATTCAGTTACCATATAGTATCTTTCATTGATCCCATCAATCAGGCGCCAGTCCACACTTGGGTGGAGTGAGGTACCTTTTCTCTCCGAGCAGATGCTGAGGTCTGTGTCTGGTGTCTGTGTCTGGTGTTTGTGTCTAGTGTTTGCTGAATGCTGGTTGTTTTTCCAAGGTGAGACCCTGACCAGGTTTTCCACAGTGGCCATTTTGTGTTATCCCCTTACGTCTTCAAGGCTTGCGCTCTGTCACATGCACCTTTGTCATTCTCCGGTGGCCGTAGTTGATGGATCTTTTTTGGTTTGTGCTTCTACGCCTCTTACTCAGACGTTTTGCTGTGTTTGCGCCCTGCTCTGGGATTGTCTTTATGTAATACTTGTAAAATGAGATTATCTGGTCTGGTGGGAAAGCCAGGCTTCTGGACTAGGTAAGAGGTTAGAATGGGTTGTTGGTGGGGTGACCTGGGAATGGAGGTGTGCTGGCCTTCATCAGAGCCTGGATAGGTTAAGTCGCCGAGTAGGATAGTTGTATGCACTGGAGCCAGTAGGCCCCAGAGGACTGGAATGGCCAGCGGGGCTATAAGGGGCAATAAGCCGAGGACAGCAGAGAAGGCCCATGAAATAAAGATGGACCAATAGGAAGAGGATCAGACCAATATGTCTTGGAAGAGGAGGACTACTTGTATGGACTGGGAGAAAGGATAAAGAGGGCTTAGGTGAGCTGTTAGATTAAGCTTTCGACAGCCGACCTGAAGGGCGGTCGAGAAGGGGGTGTGGCTTATAGGCAAAAGTACTCAAGTCATTTGGAAGGGCAGAGGTGATAAAATGTATTGTGTTTTCCTGTAGGGTCACCAGATGTCCCGGATTTTCCTGGATAGTCTGGGGCATATTAACAAGGGCTTTATCTCTGCTTTTTTGGCTTTAAAAGCCAAAGAAGCGGAGATAAAAATATCGCCCTATCAACAACAGGGTGCTAACATGCAAAATCACATGTTAGCACCCTTTTTCACTACGCTTCCCTTTGCATCTCTAATGAGATGCAATGTGGGCGTTCCAGAGCCAAATAATAGGAGAAATGTCGCTAAGCGACATTTCTCCAATTATCAAGCTTTACGCTAACCCTGTTAGAGACAAAAAAAAGCAGCGCTAACCACGGTTAACGCTGCTTTTTTACATATGCTAATTTTCAGACTTAGCCATGTAATCCAATGGGAGGTGGATTACATGACTAAGTCCACCATGGGCTATCAACAAGGATATCCCTATCCTTGTAGTTTCATCACTGCATTACCAGCGATAACCTCCCAAAATGCCGCTATCTCTGGATTTTATATCGCCTAGGTGGTTAGCCTTGTTCATAACGCGATAACCAGGCGATATTATGCAGCGAAAGTGGGCGTTAAATTTTTTTACGCTAAGCGCCCTTAGCGTTAATTTTCCCCGTTCCTTGTTAATATGCCCCTCTGTTTTTTAGAGTCTGTCCCAGCCCCTCAACACTTTTCATTAAAATAAATACGAGTCCAGTTTTGAAGAAAGGGTTGGTTAAGCGTGCACACCAGTATAGATGCTGTGCGCTGACACTTTGTTGTAAACTCACCCCATGACCATGGACATGTTAATTGTCTCATCGATGCAGCTCAGAAGGTTTTAAGCAAGCATGAATTAATGTTTGATGAGACCATCCATCCGAGGCAGGCCCATGGGGAGGGGGGAGGTTGTCAAAAACAATCATTTTACAGAACTTTAGTATCAGAGCAAATGTTTGCACAATTTAAATAGCTAGCTTAAGCTGGAACAAGCATTGGCAAAGCCAGTCCGTCTCACCTATGCAAGAGCTATTGGCTTTGTCAATGTGTTTTAATCATGTTGTACACCACGTGGTTGCTGTTCAACATGGCCAAAAGTTAGTGGCTTAAGTGAGAGTGCCCTGGAGTGGAGTGTTGTAAAGGGGGTGATGTAGAGTGGAATAGCATAAAGTGTCATGGAGTGAAGTAGAGTTGGGTGGAGGGTTGTGGAGTGTCGTAGAGTGTAGTGTAGTGTATGCAGTGTCATAGAGTGGAGAATTGTGGATTGGAGTGTCGTGGAGTGAAGTGTTGTGAAGTTGAGTGGTGCAGAGTGGAGTAGAGTAAATGCCAGCATTTGTAAAGCGCACAGCTACCTCCGGAGAGGTGTCCAAGCGCTGGGGGCCGTCGGGAAGATTAAGCAAGCTATTGCCCAGAGTCACATGGTGCTGAGCAAACATGCCGCCGGAGCCGGAAATCGAACCGTGAACCCTGTGGTCCGGAGTCAGGCCCCCTGCCCGCTGTGCCACACCTCTTCCACTAGAGTAGAGTGGAGTGGTGTAGTGTAGAGGAGTAAGAGTGGAGGGGTGTTAAGTGGTGGGGTATAGAGTGGAGTAGAGTGTCGTAGAGCGGAGTATCATAGATTGTAGTAGACTGGGATGGCATAGAGAGGAGTGGTGAAGAGTTTAGTAGTGGAGTAGTGTGCCATAGAGTGGAGTGGAGTCGAGTGAAGTGGTGTAGAGTGGAATATAGTGTTGTGGATTGGCATAAATGGAGCTGCATTGAGTGGAGTAGAGTGTTGTAGAGTGAAGTGGCATAGAGTGGAGTGGAGGGGCATAGAGTGGAGGAGCATAGAATGGAGGGGCATAGAGTGGAGTAGAGTGTCATAGAGTGGAGTGGCACAGTGCAGAGTGGAGTGGCACAGTGCAGAGTGGAGTGAAGAATTGTGTCATAGATTAGAGTGTCGTAGAGTGGAGGGTCATGAAGTGTCATGGAGTACAGTTGCGTGATGTAGAGTAGAGCAGGGTGGCGTAGAGTGGAGAGGCGCAGATTGGAGGGACATAAAGAGGAGGTTCATAGAGTGGAGGTGCATAGAGTGCCATGGCATAGAGTGGAGTAGAGTGGTGTAGAGTGGAGTGGCATACAGTGGAGTAGAGTGCTGTAGAGAGCAGAGGCTTGAATTGGGATAGAGTGGAGTGTCATGGAGTGAAGTGTCACTGAGTGGAGTGTAAAAGAATAGAGTGTTGTGGAGTGTAGTGGCACAGATTGGAGTGGCAGAGAGTGGAGTGGAGTGGCATAGCATAGAATGGAGTAAAGTGTTGCAGTGTGGAATACAGTGCAGTAAAGTGGTGTCGAGTGGAGTGGCATAGACTGTCATGGAGTGATGTAGAGTGGATTGAATATGGAGTGTCATAGAGTGGAGGGTTGTAGAGTAGAGGGGCGTAGAGTGACTTAGAGTAGAGTATCATAGAGTGGAGTAGAGTGTCATAGAATGGAGTGTCATAGAGTGGAGTTACATAGAGCAGAGTGGAGTAGAGTGACAATGGAGTAGAGTGGTGTAAAGTGGAGTAGAGTAGCATAGAGTGGAGTAGAGTGAAGTAGAGTGGCGTGATGAGTTGTCGAGTGGTGTAGAGTGTCGTAGAGTAGAGTGTTGTAGAGTGGAGTGGCATAGAGCAGAGTGGAGTAGAGTGATGCAGCGTAGAGTGGTGTAGAGTGGAGTAGAATGGAATTGTGTGGCATGGAGTGTCGTAGAGTGGGGTGGAGTGGTGTAGAGTGTTGTAAAGTAGAGTGGCATAGTTGCAGTGGTCGAAGTGGGGAAAAAAAAGTAGGGGAACTGTGGGCAGAGAATCAGAGGGCGGGAATAACCTGAGGATTGGATCAGGGGGCGGAGTTAGAGGTGTGGCCAGGATTGGAAAAACATCCCAATTTTTAGTATTTGTTTGGCATTTCACTGACCAGTGACAGCTTATTATGTTATGTAATACAACCTATGGATACACATGATTATTTAACGATTAATATGAGTTATTGTCATTAAAATAAATTCACAAAGTGGGATATGTTTCTAATCGCAGAATGTCCCAAATATGCTTAAAAGTGGAAGCACAAGCCATTTGTTTCCGAGCCATGGAGTTTCTGTCGTCAGCAAAATACACAGAGGCAATCAATTTTACGTGTGTAAATCACTGTATAGAAAATGTTACATAAGACAAAGGACTACAAGGTGTAGGAGTCAAATGATAACCATATTAGTAGGCAGTATAGTTTGATAGTGATTGATCTGGAGAAACACAAACTCAGAATTTACAACTTAATACCATGATTGGGGTTCTCTTTAATAATCATTATTGATTTCTATCCAAATGAACACTTTTTGCAACAATAGGATAATCAAAGGCTTAGGGAAAAAAACATAAAGCCCTAGTTTATACCTTGCAGTTTGTATGCAGCTCTTAGATGAAAGTTAATAGCTCGCTGTTCTTTGTTAGGATTTTAACTTATAAACTGCAAGTAGCAAAAGGATCTTACTGACAAAAGCAGTACCCACTGACCTATTTTAAATATGTGCATTTTGTGATGGGCATGGTACATTTTCTTTGCAGCAGGCACATTAACCCTCTGCGCTATCTTTCCATGAGTCAAAACTTCCACTAGACAAAACTCCGATTTCGCTCTAGGAAGAAGTTTATTCACCGGCGTTATCATGACATTTTTATTATTGCCGAAAATTGCTGTAGGCCAGGAAGGAGGCAGCAAGTGCTTTTAAAACCATAATTTACAACAGCCCCCCCCCCACTCAAAGTCAGCACCCGTTGCAGTCACACCGGTCACACCGCCCTAGAGCCGGCTCTTCTCAGGGGTCCTGTGACCTCAGTGACAGAGTCACTGTTGGTCTAGGGACTGCTACTTCGTAGGCCTGCCCGCAAGACTGGAGGTGAACTTCAGTATGGATTGTTGTGGGCAAGCCTTCAAGATGAACCCACACTTGCCACTGCTGGTACTAAGACACCAGGGCTTTTCCGGGGCCTTGTAAGGTCTAGCATGGGAATGTGCTCCCTCAGGGGGAGTGGTCTGGGGGACTGTTCATGAAGGCTGAACCTGGTTCCCCAGTTCTAAATTAGACAGCTGTGCCCACAGTGCTTCATCCGCTCCCTCACTGAACACCATACTGCCCCACTGAGAGAAATTCACACTGCCTTCAACTACAATCCAATTTGACCTGCTATAAACAACCGGATGCGACTCAATTCAAATTACGCGCTAGGCAAGAGCAATATGCTGCCTAAAGGAAATAGTAACAACACCCTGGAAAAAGCAAACACTCATAGGGAATGAAAGATTAAATAAAGCATGTGAAATGTAAGCAGGAACAACATGGTGAACTTAACGCTTTTACATTTATGCAGAAATCAACGAGTATTTTTGCCTGAAAACTACAGGGCCCAGAAAGGACACATTTCAATGTCCACTGCTTATATGCTTACAAAACGTAAGTAGTATGGTTTAAAAAGACCACATTCGTGAACACAAAGCCGCCGTACACATTTTGTTTTCCAATCCACCCATCAACCAGGTATGGCAAACTCGGTAAAGTGACGCTAATGTTTTTGAGGGTTTGAATAAAACCAATTTGGCCACTTTAAGAACACTCCATCTTGCTTTATTTAGTTATTGATTATTCATATTATGTACCCTTTTATTTCCGAGGCTGCACTTTGGAATATAAAAATGTCAAAACGGCAGTTCCAGCAAAAGTTGTTTTATTTTTTGCATCCATTTCACAGGGGAACAAATGAACGACAGGAAGAAAGACAGGGTGAGAACCATTTCTTGAGCCACGGTAAGTGAGGAGGAGTTTGACAGACAGAGAGGGAATAAGGGTAAGAAAGAGGGTGGGTGACAGGACAGCTGCCAGCGGCAGAGCAGAAGCGGACACCTTCCTTGTCTTCTCTGGGCAGGAAGCAAGAGAAGGAGACCTTTTCCTTCTCTGCTGCCCGCCCGTCCCCGAACAGCCACTAATGCCAAGCCTTCTCTGCAGGCCTTGGATATTTATTACGTCCCGGGACGCGCGTTCAAAAAAAAAAAGGTAGGGGAACGGAATCTTTAGAATTTAAGATGTAGGGGCATGTGTTGCCCGGCCATTCCCGCCCACTACGACCACTGCATAGTTGTAGTAAAGTGGCATAGATTGGAGTGGCGTAGAGTGTCACACAGTGTTGTCAAGTGGTGTGTAGTGTCATAGAGTGGCAAAGAGGGGAGGGGCAAAGAGGGGAGGGGTAAAGAGTGGAGGGGCGTAGAGTGGAGGGGAATATTGTGGAGTAGATTGAAGTGTCATAGAGTGAAGGGTGTAGAGCAGAGGGGCATAGAATAGAGGGGTGAAAACAGGAGGGGCATGGAGTGGAGTGGAGTGGCCTAGAGTTAAGTGGCATAGAGTAGTGTGGAGTGGCATAGAGTGTCATGGAGTGGTGTAGAGTGTCGTGGAGTGGTGTAGAGTGTCGTGGAGTGGAGGAGAGTATCATAGAGTAGAGTGACATAGAGTTGAGGGTGTATCATAGAGCCTTAGAGTGGAGTAAAGTGTTGTAAAGTAGAGTAGCGTGGAGTGGTTTAGAATGAAGTGCCATAGAGTAGAGTTGATGAGAGTGGATTAAAGGTTCAGAGTGGAGTGGAGTGGCGTAGCATGGAGTGTCATAAAGTGGTGAAAACCGTCTTGGAGTGTAAGAGAGAGGAGTGTCATAGAGTGTCATAGAGTGCTGTAGAGTGCAGTGTCATAGATTGGAGTGTTATAGAGAGGAGAAGAGTTGACTAGAGTAAAGTGGCGTAGAGTGTCATACAGTGGAGTGGTGTAGAGTACAGTGGCATAGACTGGCATGGGGTACAGTGTCTTAGAGTCCAGTGTGATATAGATGAGTAGAGTGGTGTAAAGTGGAGTAGCATAGAATGTCATAGAGTAGAGTAGTTTGGCATAGAGTGGAGGAGAGTGATGTAGAGTGGCATAGAGTGGAGCAGAGTGGTGTAGAGTGTAGTAGAGCAATGTAGAGTGGAAAGAGTGGTGTAGAGTAGAGTGGAGAGGAGTGGAGTGGCCGACAGTGGAGGGGCATAGAGTAGCATTGAGTGGAGTAGAGTGTCATACAGTGGAGTGGAGTAGACTGGAGTAAGCTTGGTGTGATACTGCACTGTTATTACAGAAAACATAGTTTCAATAGAAATTACTATTACATTTGCACAGACATATAGTTTCACTGATAAAGCTATACAGCGCACAAATGATAACGTGTGTAAACGGCATCACCAAGTGTATTGATTTGTTTTGATCATATTCAAACGTTTCCAGCATACTTTAGAATAAAAAGAGTTCTTCATTTGTGGTTTCCCAATTCTGATACATTCTGACATATTTGCACAGTTAATTTAAGGACATTTACATTTTGTTGTGTGCTAGAAAAGAAAATACATTTGTAGACCACACAGTACCCAAAGGTATCACTGTGCTAGCAAAACCCAAAAGCTGTGACACAGGCATCAAGAGCAAATTAAAAAGATGAGAAAACCCTACATAGGGAAAAAAAAATCTCCTAATACTCACCCAGATTGTCAGATAAAGTCTTTCACTTTGAAGTCAGAGAAAGCAAAGTGAACACTAAGCTCCCTCGGGAGAGAGAGCTTGATATTTGTCCTCTGTCTTTAAATACACAGAAAATGTGAAAAGATAAGAACAAAAAGTAAAGGCCCATTTACAGAAAGCAAGCATTTGTGCAAGAATACAGAAAATAGGCTATCCTCCACGGGGCAGACAAGGACATGGTGGAGAGCCTAAAGCATGTAAAGCCAGCAAATAGAAAGGAAGCAAATGTGAGTTTCAAACCACAAAGCCAATGGTAAGCAATGGACGGAATGCATTCCTATGTCAGCGTTCCGAATGTCCCCAAGATGTCTTTAGCAAACCAGACAGCTGCGCTATCTGTTAGGTTTCGACCTAAAAATTGGCCCTGATTCTTTTGCTTTTGATTTCTTGATTACAAAATACAAATGAGATGTGTGCATCTCTCCACAACTCTCCGCATCTCCCACAGAAAGGCAATGAAGCTTATCCGGTCCTGAGTTTATCCTTCTCTTTCTCGTATTTACAGTTTTTTTTTTTTTTTTTTACTACTGTAAATGCCAGTCTCAGCATGCAAAGAACACCTCACTGAATGAGCTACTGCTGAGCAACATGTGACAACTTCAGATGTGTGTTATCTCTTGGGTTAGTCAAAGCTTTCTGAAATGTATCAAAGTACACAACCTCTAAAACAGTGGTGTTTTAAAAACGAATCTGGCCGCGCTTGTTAGTGATATACACACATGGGCTGTCCCCAGACAGTGTTGTGCTTCTTCTCTGTCAGTGGACAGTGTTATTGTAGTCTGTCTGCATCCATGGGCGGTGTCATATTTTGTGACAATGACACAGCATTATTTTGTCTTTTTACATGTTAACAGTGCCTGGGAAATGGCTCCACCTCACAAGTAACAGTTTAACACTCAAATACAGCAATAAGCAATTCAAAGGTGACCAGTCGACTTTTGCGAGGGGTCTTGCTCTGTGCAGCAACACCTCTTACCACTTTTTCTAGTAAGGTCTGATCTGCTAGAGCACAGGTACTCCTAGTAAGGCCCGCGGGCCGCCAGCGGCCCGGCAAGCCTTCCTTGGCGGCCCGCGGACCTTGCAGACATCATACCTGTGTGTTTTTTATATCGCCGGTTGCAGCAGCGCGGAGCTATGGGGGCCGGGCGATTCTTTTAAAAACCATTCACTTGTTAATGAGGCTTTGTTGTATTTTACCTCTTCTTAGCGCCCCTGCATCTCCACTCTGATTGAGTGGAGATGCAGGGGCGCTAAGAAGAGGTGAAATGCAACAAAGCCTCATTAACAAGTGAATGGTCTTTAAAAGACCTGTGAAGTACTTGGGTGCGGCGGCTGTGTGTGTTCCCGAGAAGCTGTCTCAGCGCGGGTGAGGTGACAGAGGGTGATG
The DNA here is from genome assembly GCF_964204655.1 of Triturus cristatus. Classification (NCBI taxonomy): domain Eukaryota; kingdom Metazoa; phylum Chordata; class Amphibia; order Caudata; family Salamandridae; genus Triturus; species Triturus cristatus. The sequence continues at coordinate 37,806,559 of NC_140594.1, forward strand.
AGGACAGCAGGGTGAGGTGATGGAGGGCAGCAGGGAGTGAGAGCAGCGGGTGAGGTGACAGCGGGAGGAAGACAGAGTGCGACAGAGGGAGGGAGGGAGAGAGAGAGGGAGAGGGGGAAGACAGAGAGAGGGAGACAGAGAGAGGGAGACAGAGAGAGGGAGAGACAGAGAGAGAGGGAGACAGGGAGACAGAGACAGGGAGACAGAGAAGGAGGGAGGGAGACGGAGGGAGAGGGAGGAAGAGAGACAGAGGGAGAACAGGGGGGGAGGGAGGGAGACAGAGAGAAGGAGACAAACAGAGTGAGTGAGACAGAGGGAGACAGATAGAGAGAGGGAGACAGAGAGAGAGGGAGACAGAGAGAGGGACGGAGACAGAGAGAAAGGGAGACAAACAGTGATTGAGAGAGAGAGAGAGAGATAGAGGGAGGGAGGGAGACGGAGAGAGAGAGAGAGAGGGAAGGAGAGAGAGGGAGAGGTAGGGAGACAGAGAGAGAGGGAGACAAACAGAGTGAGTGAGACAGAGGGAGACAGAGAGGGAGGGAGACAGAGAGAGGGAGGGAGAGAGACAGAGAAAGGGAGACAAACAGAGTGAGTGAGACAGAGGGAGATAGAGAGCGTGATAGAGAGAGAGGGAGGGAGATGGAGAGAGGGAGGGAGACAGAGAGAGAGAGGGAGGGAGACAGAGAGAGAGAGGGAGGGAGACAGAGAGAAAGGGAGACAAACAGAGTGAGTGAGACAGAGGGAGGGAGAGAGAGAGATAGAGAGGGAGGGAGACGGAGAGAGAGGGAGGGAGAGAGAGAGAGGGAGACAGAGGGAGGAAGACAGACAGAGACAGACAAGAGGGAGACAGAGGGAGGAAGACAGAGGGAGGGAGACAGAGGGAGGGAGACAGAGGGAGGGAGACGGAGACAGAGGGAGGGAGACGGAGAGAGAGGGAGAAATATGTTTTTGTAAAATCTGCGAATTATGCAGCACGTGATAGATTATGTGGCAAATGCGGCAAAACCATAATTATGTGGAAACTGGCCAGCCTTGCAAAATGTCAGTGGCCCTGATTAAGAGTGCCTTTTGTGTTCTTTGCAAAGACAGCTTCGACTTACCCTACCTTCTGCTGTGCTGCTGACCCATTCACAACCTCTAGCTTCAAATCTGAAATGTGACTCTCCCCAACCCAACCAGCATTTTGCATGCAGTGGCCTGAAAGGAAATCTCACACTTTGCAGCTCTGTAACCCAAATTAAATTGCCTGCTTTTTAAATGGAGACTTGTATCTGTGGTAGTAGGTAACAATAGGCAAAAATCAGGCAGTTAGAATCATTATTACTACTAGTATTAAGGATTTGTAAAGCACACCATCGCTCATCGAAGAGACTCAAGGCGCTAAGTACATATGCAAGCTGCTGAAGGGTAGTTTGATGGAATCTAGACGAAACATCCCCGTCTTTCCTAACCATCAATGAGCATGACTGAATATGATGCTGGGAGTATCTGTGTTAAGTGGTGGGGTTTAGTGGGCTGCAGCCCCGCACACAGGGCACAAGTCCTAAAAAAAGAAGGGAGGGGACTAACCTAGTTTGGCAGTATACAAGTGACATCACAGAGCGTGACATCACGGCACACGACATCACAGTGCATGACATCCACGGCACACGACATCACAGTGCATGACATCACACATGACATCACAGGAATTGACATCATAGAAAGTGGCATCACAAGCCACGACTTTACAGGAAGTGGCATCACAAGAAGTGACATCACAGCACTCGACATCACAGTGCATGACATCACACATGGCTTCACATGAATTGACATCATAGAAAGTGGCATCACAAGCCACAACTTTACAGGAAGTGGCATCACAAGAAGTGACATCAGATCTAAAGCCCTCACATATATATTTAACAGGTCTATCATGTGTATGTTTGAGCGCATTGTGAGGATAATAGCACAGTGAGCTATGCAAGATGATATGTGACTTCTACACCTTGCAATCCCCCAGTTTTATGTAACACACCCTGTACATTCATTTACAAACTTATATAATTTATTGTAGAAGTAATATGCAAATGTTGATGTAAAGCACTCTGACACCCTGCATTGGAATGAGTAGGGCTATACAAGAAAAAATAGTGGTACTTAAATTATTTCGATGACTCCTCAGGGGAAGTAAGCTCTGTATAAATGCAATTTGCTTTGTGTAAATACTGGGAAAGACCAACACATCTGACATTCTTACAGTGCAGACATATCTCCTAAACAGGGACTGAAGAAAGTGAAAAGCTGCCTCTCTCAAGTATGAGTGAAGTGCTAACAAGGTGTGAGCCTTGTTTCCCCTCCGCTTCATTTACTTCTAGGTGTGAGGCCCCTGACCACTCCCAGCCAGAAGACTCCAACAAAAGGAGGCCTGGTGACCCCTCAAAGTTGCCCTTTGTTATGGGCCAGCAGGAGTCTTAGATAGGAAGCCCCGCCCCCGCCTGCGTGTTGTTGCTTGTGGCAGATGGAAAGCAGACAACGTGCAGGCGCTGCTGAAAGTGCCCGGCGTTTGGAAATTACACCAGACGAATTCAGCATCTTTTTCACTGGGACCCAACTTCTTGGGAGGGTGGACGGCATTCACCCTGTTAAACTAGTGGTGGGCTGCATGTACCCCCGACTCGTGCCCTGCCTGCACATGTATTAATGTCTGCTTAGTTGTTTCATTGCAGGAGTGTGGTCAGGGCTCTAAGTGGGCCGGGTCCTGCCGGTGCTCAGCACTCTCCAGCAGTCTTCACTGCCTTTGATGCAACTTCGAAGAAACTCGTTATATAATTTTTTCACATTGTCATCATATCAGAGCTGAAAGATTTTCAATATTATATACAATGAAACCTCAGTTGTTACTTATTTGTCTTATGCAACTAACAACCATTGACAAAGCCAATAGTCCTGGCTTGTTGTAGGCTCAATGTTACTTGCTGTATTTTATATCTGGATGCAATGACAGAAGCAGTAAAGCACCAGGCGACGGCACACCATGCTAAGCACAGAGTTTCAACTTAGCACTCAGTTTTTTCATCCCACTTGAAGCCCTGAGTGAGGTAGATGAGGTGTGCACTCTGTACCGCCCAGTAATGGCGCCTCTCTTGGGCGCGAGCGCCGCGCGCAGCCAATGATTGTTGTGTTGGTTGTTCTGGCAACAGGCTCCGCTGGGACTGGAGAGATGACTGACAGCAGCCGTGGGCGGGAGCTGTGGAAGCGGGGAGCATTCACCCACCGCACCTACTGTGCAAACCCACCTGCTTTAAAGATGTCGCCTTCTGCCACCGGGGCATTGATTTTGACTCTCGGGTGTTTGATGTAATAATTCATATGTGCCCCCTTCTCTCTGGATCATGAACATATTAAAATGCAAATGAAAGGGAAAGCCGCTGTGACAGGCCCGATTATCTCTTCGCGTGGGAAGCCGATGATTTAGGGTGTAATGGAAATGGATTTGAAAAGTCCCTTATCGCTGATCCGCAATGAAAAGTTCTTACACATAAATACCAGATAACAGGCAGAGCACGACCGACATTTAAACGTAATAATACTCCCAGGCGGGATTTATAGAAGAGATAACAGGAGATTATTACCTAACAAGGGGTAGGCGGTGAAGGTGTAAAGCTGTGAGGCGCGAGTACAAGTGCCGGCCCGAGAGAAGCACCATGGAGGGACTAGTGTCGCACTTTTGAGGTGCAGCATTACTTGTGTCCACGCCTCTCACAGTGCGCCATTGTTATTCATTAAATGTGGCGCATTAAACCTGGCGCATTTCGTAATTGCAGCTTCCCTCTCCCCTTCCTGCAGTGCACACAAGGCTGTCCTGCTTCTGTCGAGGCAGAGTTACCGTATTGATTTATTCACCTTCATGCTGCGCATCAAGGGAGCTTGCTGCGCTGCGCTGCGTTGCGAGAAAGGGAGCGAGCAAAAATCTGACCTATTTACTAAGATATGACGCACTTCAGCTCTCTCCTTGCACTGGCACACTTGTGCCAGCCTTGCATCCACGCAGGCACCCTGGCCCCACGCTGCACGGGGGGCCTCTGTTGTGGTCAGAACGCAACACAAGTGCAGAAGGGAAGTAACGAGAAGGAATAAAGATATTTCTCTCCATTACACCAGCATCGCATAGGCGCACCGTTTAGGTGGAAACACAGGTTTAAAGAATTTAGTAAATCAGGCTTTGCGTCAAAATACATGAGTGGATGCAAGCGATCACCCATGCAACACTTCCTCACCGTATGGTAACACAATGCAGTGCCAGGCTCTGCGCTGCATTACTTTTTGGGTAAAATCCCATGCTGACCCATACAAATCTTGGTTTACGTGGCTTAGTATATCCCGAAATGCATTATGTGACACAACTGCATCAAAAAAGTCGCACTACCATGGGCAAAAGGTTAGTAGATGAGCACGTGGTACCTGGAATCTAGCAGCATCCCATGTCCCTGTGAACTGCCTGATTACATTTACCATTCAAAAGTGTGTACATTAATGCCAGTCTTACATTTCTCTGGAAAGGTTCCCCTGTGCAACATAATGTGGCACGTTTTTAGGTCTCGCCTACACAGCACGCATGCGCTACTTAGGAAAGAGACCTTTAGCAATCGGCACAGCTTTCCCGGCAAAAACGTGCACGCGTTGCATTGCTGCCAATGGTAACGCGTGCACATCTGGCAATTCACTTGCGGGAGCGAGCAAGTGGCGCCATATGTTATCAATTATCGTGCCTTGCTGCTCGCTCCCAAAAGGGAATCGCGCACTTGTGCTTTTTGCTAATAGGTGTTGCTCGGTTCTATTGCTACTCTTATGGAGAAAATGAATGCCTTATATCGGACTACACATCATTGTCAGCTCATGATCAAAAGGTATCTTAGGGCATAACTCCATAAATAATGTTTAAAATAATGTATTTTTGAACTAAAATGTTTTGTTAATTTTCAATGCAAATCGTAAATGTGACAAAAATAGAGGAATACTTCTAAAGTGCTCTCTCACTTTCAATCAATTGTATTCTTGACTGATAAAAGAACATTTCTGGTATTCAGGCAAATCACATAAAATTCTTCACCGTCCCCCAACTTACTTGCCTTCCATATACACCACCCTGTCCATCACAGGCTATCAGGGACCACCATCAACAGTTTCTCATATTATGTTGTTCGGCCTATGATTCCTTACACCATCTTCGACAGGCTACAGTTTCTCATATTATGTTGTTCGGCCTATGATTCCTTACACCATCTTCGACAGGCTACAGTTTCTCATATTATGTTGTTCGGCCTATGATTCCTTACACCATCTTCGACAGGCTACAGTTTATCATATTATGTTGTTCGGCCTATGATTCCTTACACCATCTTCGACAGGCTACAGTTTATCATATTATGTTGTTCGGCCTATGATTCCTTACACCATCTTCGACAGGCTACAGTTTCTCATATTATGTTGTTCGGCCTATGATTCCTTACACCATCTTCGACAGGCTACAGTTTCTCATATTATGTTGTTCGGCCTATGATTCCATGCACCATCTTCGACAGGCTACAGTTTCTCATATTATGTTGTTCGGCCTATGATTCCATGCACCATCTTCGACAGGCTACAGTTTCTCATATTATGTTGTTCGGCCTATGATTCCATACACCATTTTAGACAGGCTGCAGGGGGCCTTTTCAGTTTTGTATTTTACAGTATGTGAACAGTTTCAGTGTCTTTAGCTTCGGTAGGTTTGTCATTGGGGGAGTTCTTTCCGACAGATAGTTTAATAGTGAACCCCAAGATGTTTCAGAGTCCAACGCACTCTCTGACATATGGCATGCCGGTTTTCCATGGACATAAAGTTCCTGTGTCAAGAGTGCCAGTGTGTAACAGTTGGGGGTTCTTGTTTCTTCCAATGTGCCTGCACAGTGGTTTTTGCAGCTTCCAAGCAGTGTCACGGCAGTGTAGCCTTGTTTAGATCTTTACAGATATGCGTCAAATGAGAAAACAAGCATTGGCATAGCCAATAGGTCGCGTTTTGGGACCTTATAAGGGGACTACTGTTAACAAGTAGGCAGTAGCGCTTGTATATGCTATGCCTGCCACGGGCCTTATGCAATCAAGGAGAATGGGTCCCAATCAAGCAGAATGGGTCGTCAAACAATGGGTTCCATGGTTAAACTGCACCGTGAGCAGGTCATGGACACAGTCCATGTATGGATGGCAACAGCCTGACGTATCCATGCGGCTGATCCACTGGTGACTGAAAAATTCAGCCGCGGGGGTTAAAGTTAAATGTTCTACATTTAGTGGGCATTTGGCATAACACAAATGAGCCAGGCGTGCTCGTGGGAAGTTTATACAGCATTTGCTGGTCACTTTCCCTACTTCTCTACAGCTAGTTGCTGTTGTGCTGAGTCCAAATTTACTCGGCCATATACCGTTTTCTTAATCTTATAATGTTGTTAAATTATTAATGCCATTAACAGCGACCCTGACATACAAATTTAAATTAAACAGTCTTACCTCTTGTTTTATGTTTGGAAAAATGAATTTTTTATTTTTTATTTTGCCCCATAAAATCCCTGACGCTTCAGACTAAAATGTTTACCTGCGTTTTGAATTGTTGCTACAGATGTTTGAGGTGTGAACACAATGTGAACACAAGTCATACCATCATCTGTGCGTGCCTGTCGAATAGGGGAGTTGAAAAGCCGTGTCCTCGTGCCATCACTAACGCCACTTTGCCTTGAGAGGTTAGAACAGGTAACTTTGAGGGGAGATTTTGTAACAGTGCATGTTTTAGGCCATTGGAACAAATAGTTATAAGTTCATTGCCAAAAGAGACGCTGCGTGACCATTACCCCGCCCTAAAACGCGCTAAAGCACTGGGTACCACGTGCTTTTTTTTTTTTTTTGCTTAACGTGTCCCGGCGGTCTGCAAATTAAACGCAAACTTTTTGATTAAAATATAATTTTCGGTCATCTAGTGTTTTAAATGTTGTTTAATAACTTAAGTGTACATCATCTTTAAAATCAAATGCAAATATCTACAGATTATTAAATGTTTTTGTTTGCTAAAATGATTTATTAGAATAGGAGCCTTTACCCGTTTCTTTAAACTAATCTGTTTGTGGGATGCTAATGTGAAGTTTACAAATAGGTCCCTGTGATGGAGCGGGTAAAACGTTTTCTTTTTATATACCCAATCCATTTATATAAGTTTATATTAAAATGATTAATAATTAATTCTAATAATTAATTGATTGATGTGATGGTACTAAATCAACCTTATTAACAAAGAAAATACACGTGGGAATGCATTTGCATGGCTAAAATTAATAAGTGAACTAAGTTGTATGCATATTAAAACGATAAGTTTTGCTTGAGCAGTGTTAATGTGATTTGCGCTTAAATAAACCAGCATTAATGGCTTTGAATGTTGCATATGGCTAGATAAATACATACACATAAGGGTATTAGCAAGGGAATAACACTGTTTTAATCATTTCTATGTATTAATTACGATTTTGTGTTTCTTTGCTTAAAGTTGACTATTCTGGCCTACCAAAAGATGGCCGCCGACTGAAACCTAACTAAAGTACATGACTTCATCATTTGAACAATGGAGAAAGGCGCCTGCACTGACTTCGTTTGTGTCCCTTGTGTGACCTGTCAGACAATGCCCATGAAGACTACCCTGGGCGAGGTGCCAATGTCCCTGAACCTGAAGCTAATGTTGCAAAATTGCAAATGAACTACTGAACTCTACCGGTTACCAACAAAGAGATACAATTTGTACCTGGGAACAGTTTTCACATTCGCCTACTGTAAAACTTCTTCCACATGGGAACATTAGAAAATGTTTCTTAATGTATTGAGATGCATTTGAATGTTTGAAATGTTTATTGATTAATTCGAGAGTTAAAAGTGTCATCAAATTATACAACAACTAAATGATCTAATTGACCTCCGGATGGAGGAACTGTTAGGGTAATTCAGTAGAAGGGGTTTCCTCTATCCAAGAGAGCAGCTGTAGTTTGGGATTTGATATCCCTCTGTAGGCTCGGATAGTTTGAGAGAATGAATGTTGGTGTTATGGCCCCACCAGCGTGTGATGTGTGTATGTGCGTGTGACTGAGAAATCATTCCGTCCGTGGAAGCAGGGGGAGATTTAGTGACCCGAACTGCACCAGTATTTCTGGTAGCTAGAGATGGTTTTTATTGTTTTGGTTTGATGATTTTGGCATGTATATAGCTTATCGATTATTGATTGATATTGACATATGTACTAACACTATATGTTGAAATCGTTTTGAGTTTAATGTCGTCTGTATGGCTTCTGGGAGGTAGGAAGTCGGGAATTGGTAACAGTTCCGTAGCAGAGCAGAGGTAAGTGCTGCTCTGGGGAAAGACGGAATTGTGGTTGCCCGTAGGTACACGGGAGAAAAGTGTAACAATTGAAGTTGCACGACGCATTGTCTGGGTTCGATTCGGTAGCATTGCCGAGTGTTACCATTAGTGAGATTTTCTGTGTGAGTGAAGTGTGAATGATAGCAAAGGGTTACCTGTGAAAGTTTGGTCTTAGGTACCAGGAAACCAATTGGCATACCGATAACGCTTATCACTGAAGAGGTAGCAGGTGTTCTCTGAACTTGTTAGAAGGACAAAGTAGAGGTAAGCGCTGCTTTGTTAACGTATTTTATAATTCTGTAGTAGGACATACTGTTCGCTGTTCTCGGAAAAGACAGGATTCTGTGTGAATGAACTACATTTTTCTTGAATAAAAGTGCGTGAATGAAATAGCATTCGGATTAATTGCGGAACTCTGGATTTATTTCTCAGGAGCATTGCGTTTCCAACTATGTGTCTTAATTCCAGAGAAAACAGTTAATTGATGCTAGGTAGAAGGGTGAAGTAGAGGGATGCGCTACTTTGCCAACGGACGTAATGATTCTGCAGTAGGGCAGAGGTAAGCGCTGCTCTCGGGAAAACAGAATTCTCGTGGGAAAGGTCTTTTGCTATTCTGTGGTTAGCAGAGCAGACAATGGAGATGTTTGTACGTTGTAACTAACAAGTATTGTAAAATTGAACAAAGTCTACCGAGTAGTTTTGTAAAGGAGGGGTAGACTGGAGACAGGAGTCAGGAGCAGGAGCTGCTGCAGCGACTGCTGACGTCAGGAGGACCGCGCTGGGATTGGACAGCTAGTCAGTGACGTAAACGCTCCAGGATTGGTGCGTTAGTGTGAGTCGCGCAAGGATTGGAGATTGTGACAGTGACATAGACGCGCCAGGATTGGTGCATGAGTGAGAGTCGCGTTGCTATTGGACTAATGATCGTACAGTTGCAGAAAAGACTAAAGAGTTCACGAAAGAAAGGAAGATGTATTATCATTCACCCGAGAAAAAGAAAAAATCTTTGTTCAGTAAATTAAGAAATTGGTTTGTGAAAGACAAAGAGATTGTGACTAGGGAAGGACAGTTACTTCCTCCAGCGAAAACCCCCGCATCCTTCATGGTTGCGAAATATGGGTACCATACTTGCATCTGGTTAGACAATTGGGCGAAGTATACAAAGGAAGACGGAGTTTTAGCGTTTCCAGAGGATGGTTCCTTTAATTTGGCAATATTAAGGAACTTACGGGAGAGGATGATGAGCTTAGATCCGCGACGTAGGCCTACGCAGTTTGAGGCGTTGACAGAGTGGGAAGATGAGATTCATGAGCGAGAAAAACAGAGAAATGGCAGTAGGTACCGATACATGTTCGGACGGCCAAATGATCGCGAAACTCACTGTGACCGAATGAAAAGGTGGCGAGACGCAAGTATGACTGAAGGATTGTTTCCAGTGAGAACTGCAGGGGAAAATGAGGGAAGAAAATGCCTAGAAAAGAAAAACCATGTAGAAACCCAGAGGTACGGGGCAAACGAAACGGATGACGATGTCTTAGATATGTTTTACAAAAGCCCACCTCCGTACAGGCAGGAATCAGAAACGCCAACCGCAGATACACCAGTGAGGGAGACTATGAGAATCATTAAGACAGAGGATGTGACTCCGGAGGTAAAGCGAAGGAACTCTCTTAGGGAACGGGGAAAGGAAAATAGGGTAGAGAGTGAAAATTCCAGGGAATTAGCAAAAACCACATTAGAGCTGACAGAGAAAATAAGAGAATTGACGAAAAATCTAGAAGCAGTTACTGTCCCTGTGACCATAGGTCCTGTTATGCCTATTTTTGAGAAGCAGAAAGACAGTGAGCACGGACTAACAGTCCCGTATGTGAACAATAGACAGGCAGAACAGCCACTGATGAGAGCAAAAGAGAATTCCTGGAGACATAATATGAGTGAAGGTGAATTACATGTGTCAAATAACCCATTCTATTGTCCTGATACTGTAGAGAGAAGCAGAATGATAGGAGGATCAATATTAGAACCACAGAGACTGACCGAACCAGGAAATGTTGAAAAATCAGTGGGTATAACTACCGACGAATTGAGCGAATGGCTGAAGGGCTTGCAGGGTAAAGAAAAAGAATCCCATACCATTGATGTGGCAAAATTACGGATGGTGTAAGAAGAATTGATAGTAGGGACCATCCCCACAGAAAAGCTGAAAAATTACCAAGATGAGGAACTATTGTTTTTGTGCAAAAGTGTCACCTGGAGAGCAAAGAATTTGCATGACAGACTAGCAGAAATAGCAAGTGAAATGGGAATTGACATGGACAAGGTAAAAGCTTTACAGAAGCCATACCGAGTGGATTTCACAGAAAAAGATATTGAGAATCTGAACACCGCAGGACGAATAGGGCAGATTAGGGACATAATCACAGTGTTGAAGAAATGGGGAGATTTGGACACATGGAAAAGCAGGTGGTATAGGAAGCGGGATGACACCTCAGACAGAACATTTCCAGCATTTCCTGTGAGAGAAAAGGAAAAGGTGGTGACAGAGTTCCCCATGAGAGAGATTCCAGGAGGGGGATATGTGCATGCCCCATGGACCAGACAGGACATATTGTCATTTGCAAATGATTTCCCTCGATTACGGGAAAAGCCAGTCGAGTGGCACAGACAGGTAGACAGATTTGTTAAATTGTCAAAAGTGCTGTGGATTGATCTGAATAGTCTGTTTGATATAATAGTGCCAGCAGACTTGTGGGCAGAATGCAAGATAGTTATAGATTGGCCAACTAAAGAATACCCGAGAGATCCCAAAACAGGAGCACCAGACCCAGAGGTAATGAAGAAATATGAACAGGTCATAGTGTTCTTGAAAAACAAAGTGCCTCCCAAAGAAACAGACTGGGTTAAAATAGATCGAACACATCAAGAAGCGAAAGAGTCAGTTCACGCATACTATGAGAGGCTAATTTTAGCTTTCAAACAGTTCAGTGGAGATGACAGTCTGGGAGAGAAGGACCTGAGTCATTTTGTGTGCAGATTTGTGTATGGTCTGCGTCCCGAAATTGGGGACATGATTAAGCAGCACACCGTGGACTGGCAGAGCAAGAAAATAGATGAGATCCTAAGGCATGCTAAATACTTTAGCGATGAGATTGAGGCAAAGCAGCGAAAGCTAAAAGAAAAGGCAATGTGGGCTCAAGTGAAAGTTGCGGAGAGACAGTAAGCTCAGCTGGTTGAAGAAGCTAATAATCCAGGCATTAAACTGAGATTTGGCCCAGGAAAGGGGAAAGGTAATATAGAAGAAGCTAAAAAGAAGTTTCCATGCCACAATTGCGGAAGGTTAGGGCACTGGAAATCCGAGTGTAAATATCCACCAGGTACTAATAATGAAAATCCATCATTGAATCCACAGGTGCAGTGTGAGGGGAGTGGCCCACGGCCGCAACAGCAGAAGGCTGTTAATCCACAGAATCAGGTGCCAAAACCGCCCTTACCACAGAGACGGAACACCCAGAGATATAGTAAGGAGACGGGATTCTACAATGAAGAATAGGTAAACAAACCGCAACGCGCGAACGCTGTGTCACAATATTGGCTGCAAAATGACGAGAGTAAGTCAGAAGAGACTTATTGACGGTGCCGAAAAGAGGAAGCAGGGTGCGTACTTGGCGCATCTCTAGAAATAGATCAGACAGGACCATTTGTAGATGGGAAAATTAATGATGAAAACATTACTTTTCTAGTAGACACTGGAGCTACGCGATCTACTGTCAGATCAGCAGACGTGAAAAATCTTCCTCTTTCGGATGAAACAATCCAAGTAGTTGGTGTATCAAACACCCAGATTAGACCGTACCTTACTGAACCGGTAAAGGTCAGAATAGGGAAATTTTCAGACATGCACCGATTTGTGGTGTGTGACACCAGTCCTGTGAATTTGCTAGGTAGAGATTTGTTGTGCAAAATGAATTGCACCATATTCTGTACACCAGACGGAATAGCCTTTGAAACACCAGATGAGGATGTTCTGTATAAAATGACCATAGCTAACAGAGAGAGTGAGGTTGCTGGAACCTATGCAATATTCAATCCAGATGAATTGCCCCCAGAATTGAAACAGACGGTGAGGGCAGCAGTCTGGGATTTCACTGGAGAAGATGTAGGCCTGATGAGAAACATAGACCCAGTGAGAATCGCTGTAAAGGAAGGAGCAGTTTACCCAAACATTCCACAATACAGACTGACACCCAAAATAATTGCAGGAGTAACCCCTTTGATTGAGAAAATGATCCAGCAAGGAGTGTTAAGAGAAATATTGAGCAGTCCATGTAACTCGCCTATAATGGGACTGAAAAAGCCGAGTGGGAAGTTCAGGATCGTGCAAGATCTGAGAAAGATTAACAAGATTGTTGTGTCATGTTGTCCCATTGTTCCAAATCCCTCAGTAATTTTGTATCAAATTCCTCATGATGCAGAATGGTACACAGTAATTGATTTGTGTCATGCATTCTTTTCCATTCCGTTGCATCATGACAGCCAGCCGCTTTTTGCATTTCGGTTTGGAGAGCGTATTTTGGCATGGTGCCGAATCCCACAGGGGTACACAGAGAGCCCCTCCATTTTCAATCATTTGCTAAAGAAATCTCTAGAAAGTCTTACCATGCCTGAGAATTCAGTTTTGGTCCAGTATATTGACGACCTATTAGTGGCATCAAAGACACGTGAGGCCTGTGAAACAGACACCATAGCTTTGCTGAATCATTTGGCAGATGGAGGACTAAAGGTATCGCCGACAAAATTGCAATACTGTAAAAAGGAAGTACAATATTTGGGTCATACTATCGAAAAAGGGCTGAGAAAAGTAACAATAGACAGGATCAGAATCATTAGAGGAATGAGAGCTCCAATGACCCAAAGAGAGGTGAGAATGTTCCTAGGAATGGTTGGTTACTGTCGTCAGTGGATAACTAACTTTTCCCTGATTGCCAAACCATTGGTAAAATTGACGAAAAGTGAGGTTAAAGACCCCCTTGAACTGGACAAAGAAGAATTGGCAGCATTCAGACAGTTGAAGAACAGTCTTTGTGAAGCCCCAGCTCTGGGAATGCCAGATTATGAGAAAGAATTTGAACTATACTGCAGTGAGAGAAACGGATGTGCACTCTCAGTGTTAATACAGAAACATGGAAGACAAAGGAGACCAGTGGCATATTTCTCGTCAATGTTAGATCCAGTGGCGATAGGTCTGCCAGGATGTCTGAAAGCAGTAGTGGCTACATGCCGAAGCCTAGAGCAGAGTGAGGGAATCGTGATGGGGTATCCAGTAAAAGTGTTTGTACCCCATAGTGTGGCGATCCTTTTAACAAGGAGTCAAACACAGTTCATGTCACATAGTCGGCTGACTAAGTATGAAAAGGTCATTCTAGGTGCAAACAATGTGAGTCTGGAAAGATGTGTGAAAGTGAATCCAGCTACACTTTTGCCTGATGCAGAGAGAGTGGAGATAAGGGAAGAAGCTGATCATGATTGTCTGGATGTGCTTGATTATTGCACGAAACCCCGTCCTGATATAAAAGACCTACCCCTGCCAGAAAGTGATCATGTGTTTTTTGTGGATGGATCCTGTATGAGAACAGATGAAGGAGTGTTGAGCGCAGCATATGCAGTATGCACAGTTTCAGCAGTTATAGAAGCATCACTCTTGAAAGGAGTTAAATCCGCTCAATTAGCAGAAATAATGGCATTGACAAAAGCATGCAAAATTGGGAGGAATGTGAGAGTGACTGTGATGACTGATAGCCAGTATGGCTTCGGAGTTGTCCACGACTTTGGCCAATTATGGCTACAAAGAGGTTTCCTGACCTCACGTGGAACTCCCATAAGGAATGCAGAAGTGGTTGGAAAATTGCTTGAGGCAATACAAATGCCCAAAGAACTGGCTGTGGTGAAATGTGCTGCTCATGGTCAAGGTAGTGATTACATCACTACAGGGAATCGCTTTGCAAATGAAATGGCTTAGTATTGTGCCCGGAACCAATATTCTATTAACCGGCCAAAGGAAAAGGAGATGTCTTCTTGCTCCATAATGTTTACTAACGTTGTGGGAACATGGGATGAATTGAGGCAGTTGCAGGATGAAGCAGGTGATGAAGAAATGAAGCAGTGGGTAAAAGCAGGTTGTGCACCCAGGGAAAAAGATCATGTGTGGGTCTATCGGGATGGAAGACCAGTAATGCCTGATAGCATGATGTCAACCATGGCACGGATGTATCATGGCCAAGGACATCTGGGAAGGGATGCCATGATAAGGGCTTTTAAGCAGACCTGGT